>NC_139818.1:7406206-8881052 GCF_963457635.1 Microchirus variegatus | reverse complement strand
AACGATGTTAAAGATGTAAAAATGAATCAAAATAAGTGCAGAGCATTTCCATCAAACAAACGTATGAGTGAGGGTATATGTAAAATCTGTATTGTCACAGGTGGTACCATTCTGTGGAGTTTTCCTTAAGGAGCTGAGTGAAGCCTTAGACGGAACAGCAAGCATCATCAGCCTTAAACCGTCTCCAGACAATACAGAGGGCTCTATAGAGGTACAGCAAAACACACACACACACACACACACACACACACACATTTAAATCTTTACGTAGGAGAGTCAAGCTCTGACCTTCAGACTTGTCCTCTTCCTCTTCCTCTGCAGTTTGTGTCCGACTACAGCGGCCAGCACAACTTTATGTCACGGTCAGGTGCAAACGGCTTACACGTTCCAGAGAAGGAAGCCACGGTCAGCAGCATCCTGCAGATCATCAGGTACATTGCATTAGACGGTAGATACCTGACGTGGGGCTTTGTAAATAACGCTGATGTGTCTTTTGTTTATGTCTGACTGGAAACTGAATTTTGTGTCACTTGTCTGTTCAATCCCTACACCCAAGTCCATAGAGAAAATCAGCAATTTTTTGAACACAGCAAACAGCGGTGGTTGATACGCTGTTGCTTCTATGAGTAAGTTGAAATTGTTATCGTTGTTGAAGCTCCTGCCTCAAGATAAAAATGCCGATTTTTTTGCTTTTGACTTTGGTGCGGGAGAACATGCAAACTTGATTTAAGCTTCATCTTTATGTGTATAAGAAACCAATTAACCAAATTTTAAAAAAATGGAAATGTATAAAGAGTTATTTTGTATTATCAAAGTAATTATCCTTATTAATAATACAGACTTTTGAGTTTAGCATTGTTATGAATGTTGAAGGCTGTTGATTTTTGATTATTTCCCCAAATTCACCATCACACATTTGTAGTATAAAGGTCTAGTGTGTAAGAATTAGTGACATGTAATGTGAGACTGCACCTCTGCTCAGTTTTCCCTTTCCTAAGCACATCAGGGAACTAGAGAGGCCTTTGCAGTGTATGAATCTGTTTATCTGTTTGGGCTGATGATGGCCTCCGTAAAGCATGACCCCTACCTTAAAGTACATATTATATATGTTATTTTATGTACCTAAAAGACGACAAAAACAAAATACATTTTACTTTAAATCAGGGGTCTCAAACTCAAATGACCTGGGGGCCAATGCGCATCTATTGTGGTCGAGAGGGAGCCGGCCTAGAGAACAAAAAGTGGGAAAAAATCTCTTCACAATAGTACATCATGATATCACACGTATACTTAATAATACTATTTATGATGCAGAATCAATGTATTAAAATCAAAAACAGACATTTATTTTAAATCACATAAATAATAGTGTCGACAACAAATGTATTTATGTATGTAATTGAATGTTGTATATGATACATTTAATAATGGGATAATTATGGCCAAATGTCTTATTATTGCTGTTTTATTATAAAAAACAATGCTAGCAAACGTATATTATATTCTATCATCTCGCTGGCAGCTGAGCCTCAGCTACAAACTGTGTTTCAAAGACGGTGAGGTCGTGGGCCATGTTTTTATTTTACATAATATTAAGTGGGGGGCCGCATGTAATCGATTGGGGGGGCCGCATGTGGCCCCCACGCCACCAGTTTGAGACCCCTGCTTTAAATTGATTATATATTGATATATGGAGTAGTTCATTGAATTTTCTGCCAAACCATCTGAGACATTACACTATTTTATAGTATTTTCTTGCACTCTTCTCTCTCCTGACTCTCCACCTCTTTGCTCCTCAGATCCTGCAATCGTAGTTTGGAAACAGAAGATCCCGACGAGGCCTCCACCAGTCCCTCCTCCACTGGCCCGTCACCTGCACTGAGAAGCAACTCTCTCAGGGATCGTTGCCATAATCAGTGAGTAGTGTTGTTTTTTTTCCCACCTTTCATTTTACATTGTTGTTGTTGTTGTTTACGCCAAAGACAGAATCATTCCATTTTGCAGTCACCAATTGAAGAACTGCTACTGTAGAGCTCTTTAAAAAAATGTGCATCCTGTGTAAAAATGTGCAGAAAAAATGTGTTTTCTGTCACAGGGTCTTGAACCCAGTTTAGGTGAAGGATGATATCTGTGTTTTTGCACCGCACGGGGGATGTTGTGCAAGTTGTTACTAAGCTTTGAAGACATCGAGCACCGTTTCAAATGACACACAGCGTGTGACACTGTCCATCAAGGCACGAGGATATTGTGTATTTACGTATTGTCTAGCTTGACAAAATTAGAATTTGATTTATTTGAAGTGTGACTTGTACAAGTGACATGTCCTAAGTGTGTCCTTATGTGTTCTAGGTTGTATACCAATGCAATTTACAGTTAACTAGGCCACTCGCTTATCAGAAATCTTCAATTGACAATTGAGTTTTTTTGGAAATGTGGTTATGTGACTGACTCATGACAAGAGGTCAGGTTAAACATGGTTTAACAGGTTAACTCATCTGCTTAAGTCTGTGACATCTTAATACATACATGGCTTTATTTTTCTATCAATCTGCCTTTTTCTAACTTGGGTTTGTGTCTCTTTGTAGACCTCTCGAAAGTCAGTGATTTTACACCATGGCATGCAAGAGTTGTTGATCCACTGCTGCATTCATCAATAACTTCAATTGTGTCATATTGTGACTTTGGTGTTTGAAGTACTTTGTTTTCAATTACCCAAGTCACAAAAACTTACCTGAAAGCCCAGCAGTAGACGTGCAGCTACTGTGTCCCTGCGACGCTAAAAAACACAGATTTTCTCTATGGAATTATTTTGGTTCAGGAGAGTGAGTTGTTTATAAACCTCAGAAAACGGCTGTCTAACTGCGAGGTAAAGATCCAAAAATACTCTTAAGATATTGTAGACACAATCGTGAATAGATTTTATCTCTTAAGTTAAGTGCTGCTGACAGTCATGTTTTTAATGAGTATCTGCACTTGCACAGCATGTCAGTACCTCATACAACCACACTCAACTCACAATCTGAACAATCATTTAAAACTGTTATTCAGTTCTTTCTCAAGTAACCCTCAAATTACAAACGAGACTTGGCAAATTTAATTGAATTAGAGACAACAACAACGGAACAGAGAAAAGAGTTATTGTCCAGATACCTCTGCCTGTGACCATGTTTACAGTTTGTTATTGTGACGAGGTGTTTTTCACCTAAAAACCCGTGTGACAAAGAAAAGAGATAACAGGTTGGTTTCCTGTCAGCGCAGGAAGGAGCAGCACTCTGGTTTTTTTCAAGACGCCGGTGACAAGAGTAGAAAACTGATTAAACTTGAAGCTCGGGCTGCGGTGTTTGTACTCAGGAAACCTGGATTGTCTTGTCTTTGTTTCGCGACAGCTTCTTTGACTCCGAGTTATTATTTCACTGCAGAGCACAGGATGATAACACTGCGCTGTTCATCCGCCTGCACTCAGATGCAGATAAAAATCATCCCTCTTGCTCAATGAGGTTTAGCAGTCCTTTTCCATTGTTCTTATCATTCCCTTCAATTCTCCTTTTTCTGTTCTTCTGTTCATTTCTAATCAAAATCCCTGTCCACTCCTCTCACTCTCCCATTTCTGTTTCCCATTTTCTCATGTCTGTAGTTCCCATACATTTAGGATGCTGCCAGAATCAAACAGTGTCTTGTAAGTGATGACGAGTCGGAGAATGTGCACTGTTGGGCTGCAACTAATCATTATTTTCCATCAGAGGTGTTGGAAGGGAAAAAGAGCCATGTGGTCCCTACATTAAAGGAGAATAAAAACTCATTAACAATGGTTACATTAACAATAACCTAGAACAACCTTTAGAATCTGCAGTTGTCAGTCGGGTTTTCCAAAAGTTCAGTGGCCATTTATCACATTACACTGGAGAAAATCGTAATCTAAATCACACAATGTGCTCTTTCCATTAATTCTGCTGTGTTGCTGGGTTGCTCCTACACTTATCTACCAGCGGCTGCCTGCTTACGCTGCGTACAGGTTGACAGACTTCTTGTATTGTCAGAATTGTGTAGTGACCACACTCTTTCAGCTAGCTCTGTTCTTTTGATTATGATTCTTGTCTTGCCTGATTTTAGTATTTATTAATAACAACAATAATACAATGTCTTAGGCACAGTTCAAAGCAAACTTTCAATAAAATTGGAAGTATAACAGTGCTTGCAGACTGATTCAAATCAAAAGTGGTTGTCACAAAATTGTCTGCTTTGCCTTCTCTGTTGCAATCTCGATCAATTTGTTATATTATATCCTCGATTAAGTGATTAGTTGTGTGATCCATAATGTCAGAAAATGTTGATTTGAGTGTTTTTTGAACCTCAAATTGACAAAGCAAATCTACGTGAACATTCCATTTACTGCCAAAGAGAAGCAAAGAAATGAATCATTGCAGCCCTAGGGCAGCGACAATCGCATGATGCATTCTGGCTCGTTCAATCAATCCACTTGAGAACAGAAGACACCTCATCTTCAACTTTCATCCATATTCAGATTCATGGTCGGGGACTTGTCCGATTCAGACGGCGACTTGTCGTGCGAGACGGCCACGAAGGACGTGGAGTTTCAGGGGACTGAGGAGACGCACCAGGCTTTCAGCCACGGCACTGAGCTCATCCCCTGGTATGAAAGAACTACTCATCATCTTCACTTTTACACACAATTATTATTATACTTATCTTGATAAGATTTAATTTAGATTTATCACATTATTCACAACAACAGAGCGATAACACACAAAGTCTAACTGTATCTAAAAAGTGGAGGTAGTCTTACAGTTCGCTTGACGAGGACAACGTTGAAGTACTAGCATATAGAATAACCACTAGGGGGCAACAACAAAATGTGCCTATTTATATTAAGTTGAGTTTATTTTCCCAGTTGCTGACCACTGTTGTAAATCATCTTAAACATCACAATTTAATGGATTACAATTTATTTCTGCATGAAATACTTATATACAGACCAACCCTTCTGCATTTTATTGCACTCACACAATGCATGAATTAATGAAAACTTCCAAATTTAAGACAATCCCCGGATTTACTTGCATATTATTATGCTTTTGTTGTTTTGTGTGTAGGTATGTGTTGTCGCTACAACCAGACATCCACCAGTTTCTGCTGCAGGGGGCCACAGTCATCCACTACGACCAGGACAGCCACCTCACAGCTCGCTGTCTGCTGCGACTCCAGCCTGACAACACGACACTTACCTGGGGTGAATAAATCACTTAAATTATTTCAATCAGTGGCTTTTTTTTTTTTTTTTTCTTTCTCAAAAAAGCCACAACTTTAAATCACTTCTAATTTGTTTTACTCCTGAGTTATGGAGTCATATTCTGTCTGTCATTCCAGATATTTTAAAAATGATGTGTGTTTATATCCCGGGGCGGACAAGTTCCATTTCCTTTGTCATTATTACTCTTTAAACAAAAAGGAAAACAGGTGTCTGCAATATATTTAAACGAAGAAGAAGAAGAAAAAAAAAAAGAATACCCTGTGTAATCATGTTGTAAACCTATTGTGGACGTGTTTATCCAAAGTAGCCGTGTCCTGCGTAACACATACACTTTAAAGTGGCTGTAAATGTATGCATTTGTGCTGTCGCTCCATTTCAAACATACCATAAACGTGTTGATTTACCACAGGTAAGCCTCAGAGCGGAGGAGCTTCCCTCTCAGATCAACCACTGGGATTAGGACAGAGCGTAGTGGCAGGATTAGCAGAGGGACTGCTGGAACTGGGAGTGTTGAAGGTCTGTTAAAACAATTTAGTTTTACACTGAACTGTATTGTTTGTGTGTAATTTCAGTTTGTTGCTTTTTATGAATGATTTCTTAACAATGTAAATCAAGTGATGTAATCAAATGTACAAAAAGCACATTTAAAAGCATTCAAAAGCAAGTCACAGCTTAATTAAAAATGGTATAGGGCCGACTTTAGTACACTCAAAATATGGGCCAAGAAAAATATCCTAAAAACAGAGAGAGAGAGAACATGAATCGAGTTGGACTGATTGAGCATTTTCTGAGATAATGCCAATTTTTGGAAAATCAGGGCAGCCAAATCAGTCCTGAGAGTCTTCATCAGCTTTATGCTCAGCGCTCCTTTCTATTATCTCACTCCTCAACTACATGCCACGTGTGGCTCACTGCTACCCGTGCTTACTGTTGCGTTAAAGTGGAACTCTTGAAAACCTGGAATTAACAAGTTGTGACTATCACACATGAGTGTTCCAAAGGACTCTATCTCATAAACACAGTAAACAAGCCCCATTTCATTGCAACATATTTATATACAGGGGACCAGCATTTCCAATAACTGACCAATACTGGCCAAAATCAGTGGGTTGGAAAACGAGATAAAGTAAAATCTGTGTGTGAAGCACTTTTCGCGATACCAGAGACTTCTGAGTGAAAAATCCTGTATAGTTGTGCTTTAATTTTCTGTTTGAAAGCCAAATCCAGTCACTGGTCTTAATACTGTGTTTATTTGAATGTGCAGGCAGTGTTTCTGGGTCACCAGGGAGTGGACGTCCATGCCGTGTGTTTGCAGAACAAGCTGAGCCAGATGACGGTGGAAGAGAATGGCCTCAGCCTCCTCTACGGTCTCAGCACAACTGACAACAGGTCACTTCTTTGCTGCCATCATATCTACTCTGATATTCAGTTTTTAAACACGGGCTTTCCACTACAACAGCGATTGAGTGAACAAAAATGGAGGAATTGCCTTCTAGTTTAGTCCATCTCTTTTAATTTAATGATTTCTCGGTCACCCACAATAGGCTCCTGCACTTCGTGGCCCCCAAGCACACGGCACAGATGCTTCACAAGGGCCTGTTAGAGTTGGTGAATGCAACCAGGAAACTGAAGAAGTTTCCTGACCAAAGGCTGCAGTGGTTGAGGAGGCAGTACGTCAGTCTGTACCAGGTAGATATCCTCGAAACCTTATGTATATTTAAGGCATTTATAGGACAGAATATGCTTTATAGTAATATTAGACATTATGTGGACTTTCATAACAGTGTCCACTTTACAAGCCTTTGGTGTTGACCACATACAGACCATAGTATGTAGTTGTCTGCATTTGATTTCCCTGTTTTTCTGTAACTTATTTTGGTTAAAATGGTTACTTATTTTTTGTAATAATTTCAGCCTTTTATGCAAACGTTCATCTGCTTAGTTCGTTTTTTTCTGACTTTGACTGTAAGGATCCTCTTTGTTCGACTCATCTAGGAGGATTGCAGGTACGAGGGCCCCACACTGGCCCAGGCCATCGAGTTGTTTGGTGGGCGCAGATGGAGCATGAGCACGAGTGGGATGGAGAAAGCTGGTGCCCAGAAAAACAGCCCGCTGAGCAACGATAAGGCCAAGAAGAAGAAGAAAGTCCTCGTCAGGGTCAGTATGAACAAGTTTGAGGTCAGACAAATGGGATTTTTGAGATTTTTTGTTCTGACCTAAGGGAATTATACTGACTGTTCATTTCTGAGAATGTATGTTTTCTGCCATAAACACATGACCTTGTCAGTAGTCGTCAGTAGAGTCCAAAACCTGGTCCCAATGAGGTGGAGCCCCATTTCTGAGGAACTGGTTAAGTTTAGGGCTAAGATTTGATTTGTGGTAAGGTTAAAGTAAGAGTTGAGCATTAACTGATGATGGTTAAAGTTGGTGATAAAGCTTTTTTCGACTTATCGATTAACCGATTGCTCCATATAACTAAACGTGGAACATGTAAAACAGACACTTATTATTCATTATTTGTCAATTTATTACCTGCGCAACAAAGATAAAAAAGTTTGATACTAACATTAACAATACATTTTAACAATTAAGCACGTATTGAATATTTGAATATTGAAACAAAGTACTATTTTTTACACAACAAAAACAGGGAGACAGTGGAGATGCCACAGATGATGAGATGGTTTCCAGGAAAACACGGAGCTGCAAGGACGGACTTTATCGGAACGGACCTGAGTCCGACAGCATCGACCAAGAAGATC
Organism: Microchirus variegatus; assembly: GCF_963457635.1. Classification (NCBI taxonomy): domain Eukaryota; kingdom Metazoa; phylum Chordata; class Actinopteri; order Pleuronectiformes; family Soleidae; genus Microchirus; species Microchirus variegatus. The sequence continues at coordinate 8,873,021 of NC_139818.1, read as the reverse complement.
CAGGTGACAGTTTTAGAAATTATAATAGATATAGATTATAGATTACACCTGTAATCACTGTGGAAGTTATAAGACCAGGTAAATGTATTGGTAAAAATCTTGGACATAAAATAAAATATATTTAAAGGTGCATTATGTAATAAATCTAAAGCAAGTGGCCATAAAACCCTCCTTATCATATAGGAATACAGGAATAATGTTCATATAACAAACTGAACTCACCAACAACAACAGCACAGCCAAAATATTTGCATTAAAAAAAAACATTTTGCAGACTGCAAATCATGTTTATGTTTTGAAATCATGTTTTGGCATGTGGCGCCACCTACCAATCATTGCAATCACTAGAGTCTCAGCTGCCGAGCAACCACGGGTTGCCAGTTACGTCAGAAAATGAAACCTAAGAGACCTCGGTATTTTGAATTTGAATGTAGTAACTGTTTTTTGGCCACATTCTTACATATGGCACCTTTAACTAAGAAAGATGTTGCATAAATGACATTACCAATACAATACTGTACTCTGTCTGTATGTAGATGACAACTTCCCAGGACCATTCTCGCTCTCATCCAGTAAGAGCCCTGGATTGCTTGCCTCTTCGTCCTCATCTTCTTCTTCCTCCAGCATGGCCGGGTCCAGTCAGTCCCGCACACAATCCTCTCCCATCCTTTCAGGAACTGCTAAGTCACAGCCAGGGTATGTCCCCTGCAAAAACTTTGACACACCCCACTGAACCTCAAAAACCTTTCATTCATTTCACTCTCAGCTATTTTGCCTTCTCTCTCTCTGTGTGTTGCAGGGCGTGGAGCAGCAGGTCGTGGCACGGTCGAGGTAAAGGCTGTTTCAGAGGCTTCCAGAACCTCATGATTTCCGACAGCACCATGAGCTTCATCGAGTTTGTTGAGCTCTTCAAGTCATTCAGGTATGGAACAAAAATATTCTACTAAATCCTGAGGATTAAGATTCTATTTAGGTGATGTTTCAGGATGTTTGAAGTGGGGTCATGTGACTTACTTACACATAGTCAGTGTATCACATATTGCTGACCGCACTCTGTGTGTGACGAGAGGAGCTTAAATGAAAGCTCACCTTATAAAATGTACACCAGATTCCGTTTCAGAGAGGTAACTGGAGTTTGTGTCAGTTTTTGAACTGCTCCACACAAGAGTCAGTTGACACAAAACAGAGATTTTAGCTGCGATGACACAGGAATTACCGGTATATGACTGTCTTGATCGGTAAGTTTGTACCACATCAGTAAATCCAAGCAAAGGCTTTCAAACACAAAAGTGACAAAATGACACATTTGAACTTAACTGATAGAGACAGGTAGTTAAACAACATGTCCTTTATGTCGTGAGGTAGAATTATTATTCATCTTTTTTTTTTTTTCAATGGACAATGGAAGTAAGCATCTAACAAATGGACAAATGTTTTATTTTCCTTCTTGAAAATGCTGTCTACACACCTTATATAACCCCGGCAGGGAGAATTCCATGTTTTAAATGGTTTAAAGCTTCTTTACATATTTTCGAGTTATATATAACCGTGAGATATCCAGTTATAGCCCGCAGTGTTGATACATGCCGTCTCACAATATCTCGTTATCTAATTGTGCTTTTATCAATATTATTTAAAGACAGCGAGATCAAACTAATTCAGCAAATGCTTCTAAAAGGTCATCATCACTGCCCAGGAATTTTTCCACACATTCTTCTCCGTAGCTTCTCTAATATTTTCCCCTGTCAAATCAAAGGAAACTGTGTTTTGACCTTGATAAGAAATTGATTATTTTCATAGCAGTCCTCCTACATTTCTTAGATTGCAGTCTATTCTCTCATCTACTGCGAGAGACCGGCTGTTTGTTTTTAAATTCCACATTCAAATCAACCACAGCCATGCTAAGAGAAAAGCCATGAGAAAAATATAACCTGCACAGTGGAGCAGTGGCTCAAAAAAAAAAGCTGCAGTGGCTGAAATTGCTAAAAGTCTGTGTATCATTTCCTCCTCAGTATTCGCAGCAGGAAGGACCTGAAGGAGCTGTTTGACACCTTTGCTGTCCCCTGCAGTCGATCAAGTTCAGAGTCGGCACCTCTCTACACCAACCTCCGAATAGACGACAGGGACACAGGGCTGCAACCAGACCTTGGTATAATAAATCATAGTTCCTTACAGGAGCATTAAAGGGAGTGTTTTTGGTTTTGTGAAGCATGTTTGTATCAGATAACATGGAGGTTTGTGTCACTGAAAACATGGCTGCATGTGGGGACACAAGATAAAATACAATTTAACTGTTTTATTAAAGCCTGTGCTCTCTTACATCTATGATAACCTAAGAATACATCTGCTGCTTTATCTTCATTTTTCCAACTCAAATCTGACTTTTGTGAAGATCTGTAACCCACTCACTCCCTGCACCAAATGTATACCTCAGTTACAGTAATTTAAGCCCGCCCTTGTGTGCTTAAAACACATATTTTCTCTATGGACATTGGTACAGATAGGTATAGAAAAATCTGTCTTACGACAAGATAAGATACTGCATCATAGATTTCAAATGGAAAGTCTTTTTTTAAGTGGCTAATGTCCATTTTTCTGTTCCCCGTTCTCATCTTGTTATCTCCTCCTCTTCTCTCCAGACTTGTTAACCCGCAACGGTTCTGATCTCGGCCTGTTTATTCGGACGAGGCAGCAGATGTCCGACAACCAGAAGCAGATCTCGGATGCCATCGCAGCGGCCAGCATCGTCACCAACGGGACGGGAGTGGAGAACGTGTCGCTCGGTGTCTTGGGACTGGCGATCCCCCAGCTCAACGACTTCTTAGTCAACTGTCAGAGAGAGCACCTGAGCTATGATGAGATCCTCAGCATTATACAGGTGAAGACAAGAACATAAAAAAATAATGTCATTGGGGTTCAAACGAACCTGTGATAGATTTCATGGATTCACAGGATGTTGATCAATCAATGAATATGTTTTTCCCCTACAGAAATTTGAGCCCTCGTCAAGCATGAGACAAATGGGCTGGATGTCATTTGAAGGTTTTGCAAGGTAAAGTAACATAACAATCATACATTTCTTCTCAAAAACTAAATTTTAGTACTGAATTCATTACAATATATTGTTATATTACATATAGGAAAGGCATTTTAAATAGTTATGTGCCCTGCAAGTCCTCTTAGTGTGTTTTATTCTAAGCCTCGCTCTGTTCATATCAGATACTTGATGGACAAAGATAACTTAGCTTCACGCGATGAGGAGTCCCAAGTGGACGAGGAAGAGCTGCACTATCCTCTCTCCTACTATTACATCGAGTCTTCACACAACACCTATCTGACTGGGCACCAACTCAAAGGAGAGTCCTCTGTCGAGCTTTACAGTCAGGTAAGTCAATTTTGTTCTTACGTTGTCTTTCAACACCTGAACTCATGTGAGCGTGTGAGAATTTGGCAGTTTGAAAGTAATTTAAAGTGATACTGTTCCCCCTCCTGCACCAAAGTCCATAGACCATTTTCCCTAATTGACCAAGGTAAGCCAGAGCTATGGCGCCGCGTAACTGAAGACGCTGCAGAGCCACAGAGTTGTTATTACACACCACACATGAAGCATCGATTTACAGCGAGTTGTCATACTTTTTTCTTTTTTTCTTTTTAGATCTGTAGTGACATATAAATAAAATTAAATGGGTTTTTAATAATTTGGTACCTAAGAAATCTCAAATGGCACAGATGTGCCAAGCTGTGCCAAAAGTGAGAACGCCCAGACATCTCTTTACCAAAACCTCTGTTATTTCACTCTGCTTCATTTCCACATGTTGTTACATGACCTCCATGTGTTTTTAAGCTCCTACTGCATATTTTAAAGGTGATATTTGCTTTAAAATGCAATATTTTTTTAGGCCAGAGAAAAAAATCCTTCAGTTATGCTGTGTTCTATGTACATTTACTCTGACACAGTGGCATCTACAGTGAAACTTACACCTCTGGTGGAATCTCACAAGTGTTATCTTCATTTTGATACCACGATAATCCACATAGAGCTTGTAACTGCAGAGGTTTACTCTATTTAGTTTGGGCATGTCATTTTCGAGCAGGGACTCCAAAAAGAGCTTCAGGGAAGGAGTGGTTAATGGTGAGATAAAGCCTTGAATCTATTCTCAAGACATTTACTTAAGCTGGCTAAAATCTGATTTCCTTTTGTCGTTTCTGGAAGCCATGTTTTAGTGAGCCTCTGTGTCTTAGGCTGGTTTGAAAAAGAAAACAAACCCTAAACTATCCTTTTAATGATGATCATATGTTCTGATTGTGTTGCTTACCTAGGTGCTGCTGCAAGGCTGTAGGAGTGTTGAGTTGGACTGCTGGGATGGAGATGATGGGATGCCTGTTATTTACCATGGACACACTCTCACCACAAAAATCCCCTTCAAGGTTAGAAATGCCTCCCATAAGACACTTTGCCTGGCATCAGTTCACCTGCTGGATTCATACATTTTTTATTGAATGTAATCAGAATTGGACCAATGCCTGTTTTGAAGTGGAAGCTGTCTGTAATTGCAAGCCTCATTACCGCAGAGTTTTTTTTGTGTGTGTGTGTGTCGTGGAGTGTTGTTTTCTCTCGTTTAAAACTCTGTCCAATGACCCTGCAGGATGTGGTGGAAGCAATTAACCGGGCTGCGTTCGTCAATTCTGACATGCCAGTCATCCTGTCCATAGAGAACCACTGCTCCCTGCCACAGCAGCGCAAAATGGCCGAGATATTCAAGGTAGGTTTGCATGTGTGGTTGTGTATTTCTGATGTGTGTGTGTGTGTGTGTGTATGTGTGTAGAGTTTTTAATTTGAGTTCATAAAGAATGTAAGTGATCGGATGTTTTTATGGAGATTTCATAGAGAAAAAAAAAGGGAAAAAGCCACCAGACTTGCAAAATTATGCTGAAATCTTATAATATAATTATTCACTGAAGTAAAACCTTTATTAGGGATAAAAGCTGTGTTGACTGTATGTCTCTCATTGAGTGGGAACTGCATTTCTTTTTCACTGACAGGATTTTCTCAGCTCTCTGCTCTGGGCATCCAAACTGGCAAACATTCAGTCAGGGGCATGTTGTTTTCGTTTTCAGGCGGCCACTGTCCCTTTACGCTTCTCTTTTTTTTGTCAGTGGTTGTATCCTCAAGGCCACACATATCTGGGTACATACATCATAGAACATATCTGCGCTTTCATCTAGGAAATCTTCCCAGCATTTCATCCTCTCCCTGGAGAGAGGGGCTTCTTAGTGGTTTGATAAAAAAGAAGTCTTTCATGTTCAGACAGTTGTATGCCTGCGGGCAGCTCATGTCAACTGGGGGCTTGTTTGTTTGTAACGTTTTTTTGTGGTTGATAAAAGCACTTTTACTTTTTAGACACTGAGAGGTCCTTCAGGAGCTTAATACTCTCCTTTCACTTTACACTGGAGCCTGATCTTTGCCTTAAATAATGCACCAGGGTTTAGGGGTATTATTCACATCTGAGACAATACTGCCTGTCCATCGTGGGGGCCACATACAGAGATACTGTAAAGAACTGGAAACCAGAAAAACCCATTCCACACATAAAGGCCCTCTTGGTCTGACCGGGTCACGACCTTCTTGCTGTGAAGCAACGGTGCTAGCCACCAATCCGCAGGGTGGCCCTACGCATGTATCAAGGTATTTAAATTGCATACATGCCTGTTATCAGGTTAATTAACAGTTAATCAGGGATGGGACTAGGTAAACACACAAACTAAGACAAAAACAGACACTCTCATTTGTCTCAGCTGCTCTCACAGTCTCGCTCACAGTCATATGCGCAGCAGTTTGCGATCCTCTGTTACGGTGGCCCAGCGATGTCAGGCCAAATACAAACGCCACTGGCTTTTGTATTTGTGTTGTAGCTTTTGTATTTGTGTTGTGGCTTTTGCATTTGTGTTGTGGCTTTTGCATTTCTGTTGGGGCTTTTGAATTTGTGTTGTGGCATTTGCATTTGTGTTGTGGCTTTTGCATTTGTGTTGTCGCTTTTGCATTTGTGTTGTGGCGTTTGTATTTGGCCTGACACCTTTGGGCCACCGTACTCTGCGGCGAATGAAGCCTAAGCAGCTGTACTGCCGAGTTCTCACCGCTCACTGCTTTGGATGGATGAGAAGGCCCCGAAATTGATTAATGTTTGACTCACAGTACCTCGGCCGGCGATGACCCAGGTTTAAAATCCAGTCTGAACGAGGAGTTTGCATGAACACTTTAAATAACCCGTAGCACCCACACGAGTCAGTCAGTGTCATTAACAGTACAAGAGTACAACTCTAATCATGTTGCAATTTCTCTTCCCCAGACTGTGTGTGGCGAACGCCTTGTGACGCGCTTCCTCTTCGAAAGCGACTTCAGCGACGACCCTCACCTGCCGTCGCCGCTGCAGCTGCGTGGGAGGATCCTCCTCAAGAACAAGAAGCTGAAAGCCCATCAGGCACCGGTGGACATTCTCAAACAGAAGGTAGAGTGGAGAGAAACCCATAAACCCATCCTCTCTACGCATATGCATAAGTATATATGAGCATGTACATAATTTATCATCCTATAATAATGGTGCTTTCAGGTACTTCGAATATTCAGCACTGTTTGTTAGAGTGCTGTCAAACATAAATAATAGATGCAAAAATGTTGAAATGTGCATTTCCTTTCACCATTTTAACTCAGTATGTACACAGTAGCCTATAGATATTCTGAAGATAAGTGCTTGTACAGTTAATACGTATAGATGTACTGTATATCGTACTTCAGGTACACATACAGTATATCTTAGGTATTAGCTCCTCTTGCACATATTTTATATTTACTTCATTTAATTTCCCAGGCTCACCAGCTGGCTCACATGCAGGCCCAGGCTAGCAATGGGTCGCCGGGGCTGACTTCACCTGGCAACCACACAAATGAGGAAGAGGAGGAGGATGAAGACGAGTACGACTACGACTATGAGTCTCTATCAGATGGTAAGGATATGTTCTTATCGGTTTGTAATTTAATTTCAGCATAAATCACCAAAAGAAACGGACTAAAGCTCTACCACGTACTTTATGTTCTTTTAACTTTCAAATCGACTTCTATTAACTCTTATTCTGTTGTTGTTGTTTTTTCCAACACTGTTGTTTATGCTGACTCTTTTTTTTCCCACACCCTTCCTTTCCTATGTTATCTTTCCCTTAACCCTAACCCACCTAGCCGATGTCCTCACAGCCTCTACTGCCTCTTATGGCCTGGAAGGTAAATGCACAGCTCTCTCTGTGTGTTTCACTCTAGATTTGTTCTGCAGTGGTAGATAGAACAATAATAATATACAGTAGTTACTCAACAAGCTACTTTTAGACTGAAAATAATATAATATTTTAAATTGCTGTAACTGCAGAATAAATACAGAGGAAACACTGGTGTGTGGACGCTCACCTGTGAGCTGCGCTAGTTACGCTTGCTAACTAATCCTTGACTACATACAGTAGCTCCATTCATACGTCTAGGTTTTCATTCAGAAAATGCTAGCGAAGTTGACAATAAACATGACATAAATATGGATAGCAGGGTGATATTTTGATACTGACCCAGGGCTGGCCCAAGCCTTTATGGGGCCCTAAGCGGAATTTGATTTGTGGGCCCCCTCCCAACACCTCAGAGTAGCCGGTGCTTGACTGTTTTCTAAATCAACTGTGGTGCTAGCTTGTGTGATGCTGGTGTACATGGGGTGTTGTTTTTATCTTTCTCATGCCTTTACTTTTTTTTTGCACGATATTCAACAGTTCCTTTATGCTTCATGTCTGTCCCTAACATGTGCGTGTATGTAGCTTTAATGCTTGACAGTGGGCGGGCCTGATACATTACTACTTCCTTTCAAGTTGGCTTTCAAAATAAGAGCCACTGATGTTGGCCTTTTTTACTACTTTTTTTTAAACTAAACGGCAACAAAAATGACATGCAGTCGTAGTTCTTAAAAAATATAATATAATTCACATTTTGATGAAATAAAATACATTTCTTACTACTAATAAGGATGCAGTCACACTTTTTGGAATATTTGCATAACATGATTTAAAGTAATTTCAAGTGTGAGTTGCGCTTGGAATGTTGAATATTTCTCAATTTCTGATGCAAGCAAATTCAAACTCTATGAGAAGCGATTCCATTGACGCCTCCACCATGCAGGTGCGAGTCAGCCATTAAAGATGCGTAATTCTGGATGCCAACATTTGACGTGTGCATAAAAAAACAACCAACAACAACACACTATTCTGTTCATTCAGTTTTTGTTTAACATGGCTCCTCTTTCTCCCATAAACACATCACCTCAGTTCCTCCTCCCCTCTGTACTGTATTTGTCTGTGACCTCGCTAGTGGCTGCATAGACTCATCAGGGAAACAAAACAAAGCCATCTGGTTTCTCAGGCCCTGCGCTGCCCCTATACTGAAAAACAGACCGGGGGGAAACTACCCTGTCTCAGTCTCAGTCCCAGCCCCTGCTTGTCCCTGGTGGAAAACCGTACTGGTCATGGACCCCTTTAGAAAAAAATGTTTCTATAATCTCACATTGCTGCATACTACTTTGGCAAATGCTCCTTTAATAGTCAAATGTTAATCTGCCACTCAGCTATGAAGCCATCCTGTCCAAGTAAATCAATCTCCACCCTGACTGACGAGTTAACGCAACATCATCTGTCCAACAAAATACAAACACTTAAGGACTAAAGTGCCAAGTTACCACCGTCCTCTGTTCTAACAGTAGCTCTCTCTCTCCCAGTCCCAGTCTGGTCTAACTCACTTCTCTGGCTACTGTCTGCAGCCTGACATTCAGGGTCATCTCAGTTACTGAACCCTGTTCTCGAAGAAGAGATTCTGAACGTCAGTTTAAACAAGTTTTTTTTTTTTTTTTTTTTAAAGCCTGTGTTTTTAAGCTGATGTATTTCTTTTGGTGTTTTGGCTCAAAGTGCGTGTGTAGGAGGAATAGAAGTAAAGAGAGAACTCCCTTCTGTTGCTTCTGTTTACAGCTGAGAGCCATTTAGCTTAAATATCACTGAAGAAGAGTCCTGGTGGGTTTTTGCTTAAACTGCTGGTGATTGTTGTCTAACTGTTTCCACGTGCAGGCAGGTTTTATTCCTCTTTTGACCAGGTCCATGATGAAAAAGATTAGTAATCATTTGTTTGTTTTTGGGGGAGGGGGAAGAAAATCAGGCGTTTTGGTAGACACACCAAGTATAATATAATTTTTAATGTACCACACATACCTTGCCTTGCTTTTTCTGCTGGGATTAGTTTTGTTGGCACAAATAATTGAAATAAAATAAATATGATGAATTTAAGAAGAATACACAGCAAAAACAGAACTTTTTGGGCGGGTTTTTTTGATGTGATTTTAATAAACCAAAATTTAAAGCAAAACTCTATGTTCTAACAAAACCAAAATCAACAGCACACAAGAAAGTTCATTAGCCAGGACAGGAAGCAAATTGGTGTAGGCCAATCTCAGACAAGCTAGAATTAGAAAATAAAAGACCTCTGAATGGTTTAAGTTGAGTTTGTTATTATTCTGACAAACCCACACAGACTACGTAATGTATATACTGTATAGTCTATTCTATTTTTATAATGTAAAGACTTAATTTTTTCCAATTTATCATATATACCTGTAATTTTTCTTAAACTTGGCGTCAGTCCTTCATACAGCACCACTTGAAAAAACCTGAACTACTACTTTAAGCTGACAAAGACATCATTCAGTGGCTCCTTTTGTTAACTGGCTAATATCTGGTTTTCCTAAAGGCCATCTCAGCAGGAGGGGCACAGCCACCTGTATGTAATAAATTATAAACTACCTCATACTTTTAATGTTTCAACAATATTCTCTCCCTCGGTCAACCAAAATGTTATCAATTCAGTTGTTTGTGCAGAATCTTCAGCTTTTTGTGCCCTCATTTGCTGGCGAGTGAACAATTAAATGAAGCCCTTTTTTGTTGCTTGAATCCCACATGTCATCTGTTTTTAACAAATAATAACGCGTTGTTTTCTCCGTGTAGATAACTTACTGGATGACAAGCCAGAGGGGAAGAGCTCGGCAGACAAAGAAGAGCAGCCTGTTGATGAAATCCCTAAGAGAGTGAAGAAGGGTGACAGCACCACACAGAGCAAAGGAAAGGTAGGAAACTGCAGCATTAAAGTGATCCAACTACTGCAATTGTGTTTGCACAGAATTATCTAACCTATATCATTTATAATATTCTCATAAATTAGCTAATTATATATATTTAGCCATCGCTCTTTCTCTATGCAAACGCGTGGAGGTTTGCGTGACTAAAAACATGGCGGCTACCAACAGGGAGAAAACAAAAGCAAATATTTGATCTACTCATTGATTATTAAGATCTACACTGACTGAAATCTACATCATCTGTTTTCACTGTTAGACAGCCTTCTTTGACTGAAAATGGCCTATTGTAAACCTCTTACTACCCGCACCAAAGTCCATTGAAAAAAAATAAACATTTTCAATTTGCTGGGACACAGGAGCTGTTGACTTACTGCTGCCTTGTTTGGTAACTTTATGTCATTTAGATGAGTCTAAATGAAGGATTACAATACTGTCGTCACAAAATAGTGCATGTGAACTCACTGACAGTGGCAGCGGTGGATCAACAACTCCTGTGTGCAGTGATGTAAAAAATTTCGTTTTTTTCCATGCACTTTGGTGCAAGTGACAAACTGACATAGACTTCAGTCTCCAGCCAGAATAGGCTATCAAACGGTGAGATAAAGTGTTTGAGATATCATAGGTTTAGGCTGGTGAAGATTTGATTTTATTAGATGAGTCTTTCCTTGCGTCCTTGCTGACAGCCGTGTTTTTAGAGAGAGCCTGTCTTGGCACCAGGGGCACACACAGCACAGATCAGGGCTGACATCCAATCAAACTGAAAAGCAAGCAGAATTATCCTTTTAACAGTGTTGCCCGTCTCCCTGCACCTGTAGGTGTTCGACATGGAGCTCGGCGAGGAGTTTTACCTTCCCCAGAACAAGAAAGAGAGTCGACAGATTGCCCAGGAGCTGTCGGACCTTGTCATCTACTGCCAGGCTGTGAAATTCCCTGGTAGAATATATTACGCTTCATCTACTATCACTCTGTCACTTTGCAAAAACACAGTTTCACTTCTCATCTCAGCTGACTTTTTCCCAGTTCTCTGACACACTGTCATTTCCATTATCTCTTCTTTTTCAGCCCTGTCCCACTCTCATCCACTCCCATCTAACATTTAAGAGGTCAAACTTTTCCCTCATGTTTTTGATTTTTTTTTTTTTCCCCTTTCACTGCACGTCATTTAATATCCCCGTGTTACACTCCATTCCTCTCCCACACAGGACACCCACTACGATGACAAATCTCTTTATCCCCATGGGGAAGATAGGGTTACTTTTACATCACAGGTTCAGTTTTGACCTGGAACTTTGTCACATGTGACCCTCCACTTTCTCGATTCCGCTGAGGAGTTCAGGATGTTTGACTTTGCTTTCTGTAACCTCGTAAAATTCCACTTTACTGGGAATGCGTCTTCATTCTTTGCTTCCATTAATCTTTATCGTAAATATTTCTTTTTCAAATATCCACCTCTTATCTCCGCTTGCCTCCCTCGAGAGCCCTCTTCTCTGTACGTCTCCTCTTTTCTTTACGTGACATCTGCCCTTATAAACCCACCCACTGGTGTTTTATTTGTTTACTGATTCAGTAGACCTGAGATCTGAAAGACAGAGAGAGAAAGAGAGAGCAGTTGGCTCCGTTTGGACAGGCGGGTTGACAGTTTGCTATCATCTGGAATGTTGTCAGATGGACATACCACTTGAAAAACTTGTGTCTAAGCACTTAGATCATCTCAGTTTTATTTTGGGAGTGGAAATAGATTTTTACAGCACAAATTCAAAAGATAATAATAATTTTCATTGATAAAATACAATTCTGACCCTTTTTAAAATCATCTGAACCAAGACTAAAGCCTGTTTCACATTTTTAGACAGAGGTCTCAAACTCTGCGGCCCGCTATTCATTAATGTTGCATCATAATCATGTTTATTGTTATTGTAAAAAAAACAAACAATAGAATATTCTGGTATAATTTTGGGCTAATATTGGCAACCCCTACTGAATTTGTTGTTTTTTCCCTAAATATTGGCGACCGGTCTTTTGAGTTCGAATCTCCACAAAGGCCAAGTGTCCCTAATCGGCACATGATGTATTCATATTCACTACCCACGGAGACAAAGTGGCATGTCACAAACCCTGATATTTCAAAACTGTTCTGCAAAGACTCCAGCCAATCGGGAACCAGGATGTGGTGACAGCTGCTCAAACCCAAACAGGAAGACATTAGAGAGAAGAAGAGAGAAGAGAGACAATAAATACTCAGCAGTTGACCTGTAGACATGATACTGACCCAAATCAAGCATATTTTCATACATCATTCTCCAGGTCATTAACTGACATGTGAGAACATTTCTCACATGTCAGTTAATGACCTCACAATCGACCAACCCTATATAATTGGAAGTGTATTGACATTTTACATTGATCCTTATCTTAGCTGTTAGTGACCATTTTCTCCTCTGTTTGCATGCTGTGTGTGGGAAACCAGGCCTGTCCACGCTGTCTCCATCAGGCTCTGGCAGAGGGAAGGATCGCGGGAAGTGCAGGAAGTCCATATTTGGCACGGCTCCCACCCGCTGCAGCACAACAGGGGAGATCACAACTCAGAGCCGCACGCCTGGGAAAGGTACACACGGTGGAGTGGGGGCGGGGCTACTGCATTTCTGATACAACAAGCCATCACGTTTTAAAAGTTAAATGATGATATCACACCTGTATAAACTCATTATGCACTGCCTTCCATCGTCTCTAGGTGGCACAGAGCGGCTGAGTTGGGAGGAGCAGCAGACGTCGCCCGTCCTCAACCCACCCACCTCTCTCAGCGCCATCATCCGCACGCCCAAGTGCTACCACATCTCCTCCGTGAACGAGAACGCTGCCAAGCGCCTGTGCCGGCGCTACTCGCAGAAGCTGATCCAGCACACTGCGTGTCAGCTGCTCAGGACTTACCCAGCAGCCACCAGAATCGACTCAACAAACCCAAACCCTCTGCTCTTCTGGCTGCACGGGATTCAGCTGGTGGCCCTCAACTACCAAACTGATGGTGAGGACAGTGAGACAACAGCTGTGGCAGATTGTGTCAAACAGAAGCAAACATTACTCAATAACCTGCCCAGTCCAGTATATAAGAGGTGAAAATTGCAAATGCGAGCTGTAATTACAGTAGGTTTGTTTATAATCACTTAAAAAGTAATAATTTGGTATTTGTTGCCTTAGAATAAACTTTTTTTTATGTACTTTAAAGGTGCATTATGTAATAAATCTAAATTGGCCACAAAATCCCCCTAATATGTCACAGAGACTCAGGAATAATGTTCATATAACAAACTGAACTCACCAACAACAACAGTACAGCCAAACAATTTGCATTAAAAAAAAATATTTTGCAGACTACAAATCATGTTTATGTTTCGAAATCATGTTTTGGCATGTGGCGCCACCTACCGCCATCTACCAATCATTGCAGTCAGTAGAGTCTCAGATGCCAAGCAGCCACGGGTTGCCAGTTATGTCAGAAAACGAAACCGAAAAGACCTCTGTATTTTGAATTTGAATGTAGTAACTGTTTTTGACTACATTCTTACATTATGGCACCTTTAAGCAAAGGCCTTGCTGTACAGCAGCCACCATCTTGCATGTTTCTACAGCAGCCCAAATAGACAAATCATCCAAAACGTGCATTTTGAAGCGAAAACGATCACTATAGTTACTATAAATCCAATGTACAAACTAATTTAGAAGAATTAAGGGTAGGGTAAGTGGAAACGTCTGTGAAATAGGTTTACATCCTTTCTGGTGTGCAAAGGCCACCGTAGTTCAAAGACGAGCTTGGGAAGTGGAGGGGTGAGCTGGAGCAGTCCTCTGTTGTTGTTGCAGTCTCACCACTTATTCTTACACATTGGTCATTTAAAGCTATATAAGGCAAGATCTGTTTGTTGTGCTATTGATAAATAATTCCATAATACCTTTCTGACACCTCCTCCACAATCCACCTCCTTTACTACCAGCCATGGGGAAAGATAAAGCAGTGAACATATTCTAAAGATATCATACACGCATGTGGGTGTATATTTTACTCCATGAACCTTTTTTAAATTTGTAAAATCAGTGTTTCCTTGTGTCTCTACTGGCCTGTACATCATAACACTAAACTAATTCCCAACTACTACTTGTTTCCTGTTTCTGTAGTTTATTTGGTCACTATCTCTTACATTTTTCACTAGATTTCAGTTTGCAACCATAGACATGGTGCTAACAGGAACATAATAGTTGCTGATTCAGCATTCCAACTATGGAGCCACTAAAATAGGGTAACAGATGTACTTGTGTTTAATAAATCACGTTTTATCTCCTCTTCCTAGATCTGCCGATGCAGTTGAACACAGCGTTGTTCGAGGCCAACGGCGGCTGTGGCTACGTGCTGAAGCCAGCTGTTCTGTGGGACCGTGGCTGTCCACTTTATCAGCAGTTCTGTCCGATGGAGAGGGACGTGGAGAAGATGAGCCCGGCCGTCTACTCCCTTACTGTGAGTTTGCATGATATATGGAGCAGGATCTGTCAGAGTGACCACTTTATCCTCAAGAGTTCTCTCTCTCTCTCCCTCTCTCTCACTGCACTCTCACCCTCCCTCCTTTTAATCCACACCTTTGGCTTCCTGCCTGTTCCAATATTTTCCTACTTAGTCGGAATTTTAGAAATGCTGAATATTCACTTTATTGGAAGGGTCTTGAATCATAATATACCGTGTCTAGCATTTCCGACAGGTCCACAAATGCAACGTGCAGAATAGCTACCAAAGCAGAAAATGCTTTCCCAAAATCAAGGATCCTTTGAGGTCACGTCCTACAGAGACAATAAAAGACGTGCAGTACAAGCATAAGCACTTATAAATGTTATCGAATTTGTACGACTTCACAACTTCTGGCATATTATCCATATTTGTAAAAATTTGTGAAGTCAGGTAACAAAAAAATAATACTTGCAGTACTTTGATGCAACATATTCACAGCTATTACAATTTTATAATGGACATCGACAAAAATGCTCAACGGTTAAATGCATATTATGTCATTGCTCCAATGTCACTTTAAGAAGCCCTACAGAACTTGTGTGAGCATTGGATGGTGGGTATTTGTGCTGTGCTGAGGTTATGCATCCTTGACTTGGTATTTCCTACTCATTGGAATGAGCCTTCAGTGGGGTCAGAGGATGCAACATCATTTGAAAGTCAGCCATTTTGAGTCTTATTCGCTCTATGCATTACCATGTTATAATTTTTCCCTCTCGTGAGGCAACCACATGTTACGTATTGGACAATCAATCATTCTGTCCTTGAAGTACTAACCTGGAGCGACTGCACAAACATACGGACTCGTATTGGGGCCCTTTATGTTGTGTTTGGACAGGTTTATTGTAAAGTTTTCTTTATGTGTTTTCAATATTTGTCAGTCATGAGGGCCTTTCGCTAAATAAGAACAGAACCTCAATGAGGCTCGGCACACTTTGTCTCCAGCTCTATTTATTTTCCTGCATGTGCTTTTCTTCACGTCGTCTCACTCATTACTCAGTGTTTGAAAATTTGAACAATGAAGGCCTGGATGTTATTGCACTAAATCTGGTTATGGGAGTCAGAAGGCTCTGTGTGTGTGTGTATGTGTATGTGAGTATATATTCTTGGCATAGGATTAAACAGCATGGTGTAAGTAACCGTATATTGTTCATGTGGACTTGTTATGTGGCATGGCTCTTAAAAAAATCTGAGAGCATCAATAGAATTATTCTTAGATGGCAACTGGTGCAGTACAAGTTGTTCTGGTGCTTTTAATGGGATAGTTTGGGTTTTTGAAGTGCTGTACTGACTGCACTGTGCAGAGAATTCACTGAAAAGTTCAAGTTTGTGTTGCTTTGAAAACCACTTACCCTCCACACCAAAAGCTCCCGCTTCCCCTTGAGCTTAAAAACACAGGTTTTAACCACCGGCTTTAGTGTGGGATAAAGAGTGGTTTATACCTTATTGTATTTTTAATTTACACGTCTATTGTGTTTTACGTTTTCTCAGTGTCGTTGTGATTACCACATCTAATTATGTCCAACCCCAACCCCACTCTTCTTGTCCTCTCTCAGATTGTCTCTGGTCAGAACGTCTGTCCTGCTCACAGCGCAGGCAGCCCCTGCATTGAGGTGGATGTTCTGGGCATGCCCGTCGACAGCTGCCACTTCCGCACCAAACCCATCCACCGCAACACCCTCAACCCCATGTGGAGTGAGCACTTTCAGTTCAGCGTGCACTTTGAGGACATGTGCTTCCTGCGCTTTGCCGTGGTGGAGAACAACAGTTCCCAGACGACTGCTCAGAGGACTCTGCCCCTGAAAGCCCTTAAAGCAGGTAAGAGCCTCCGGATGGCTCTCAGCTGGAGGTTAAAAATAATTAAGTTGTGATTTTACCGAGAACCAACCTAAGGCACAGGCGTTTGCGCTCACTGAAATCATGGCCACCAGTTATGACGCAAGGAAAAACTGATTTTAGCCATATAATCACAATGTTCATATAATAAAATGAACGTTTATAAACAAAGTTTACGACATTTTAAGAATATATTAACAGATTGGGGTTAAACATCTTTTTCTCACTTGAAACGGAAGTTTGTGTCGCTTCATAAACCACTCACTCTCTAGCATCAAAGTCCATACACTCTTAGATATAAAAGTGCTAAGTAGAAGTATAGTGGGGGGATGGGCTTACCGAGGCTCAAAGATTATTACTTAGCGGCACAAATAAGACCATTGCTGCTCTGGTGTAACCCGGACTACTTCGCAAAATGGAAAGATGTTGAGTTATCACTGTCGGACAGGCCCATACAGAGTTTATTAGGAAGCACAGTGGAGGCTAAACAACTCGATATTCAGAGCCAGTGGGTTAGATTCTCTATGGAAATCTGGTTTGGCCTGGTGAAGCAACTTAACATCCAGAAAGAAATTCGAATTTTAATGTGGCCAACCCATGATCCAGAATTCAAACCAGGTATGAATGACAGAGGCTTCACTCAATGGGCGAGAAATGGAATCTCCTCATTATGTCTATTAGTCGAAAACCAGAATTTCATAGATTTCAAGACCATGTCTGACAAATACGGCCTTGCTCGGCAGGATTTCTATAGATACCTCCAACTCAGGCACTATTTTGATAAGAACATTAAAGGACCTACACAGGAAAATATATCGGGTATTACCAAAATGTTCATTAAAGCCTATAATGCAAAACTGTCCAGAAAGATCATTGGAGAACTTTATGGACATATAGCTGAATTAAGAGGCCACTCAACAAATTATATTAAGGAAAAATGGGAAAAAGAGTTGGGAATCGTAATTACTTCTGAAGACTGGATAAATGTAATCAACACACAAATCACCACTACGGCCTCACAACTGTGGAGAGATTTTTCTTGGAAAAACTGTATCAGATTCTTCATAACACCAAAACAAAAATCTAAACAGATAGGATTTCAACCCACATGCTGGAGGGGATGTGGATACTGTCCGGCAGATCATACACACATATTCTGGAGTTGTCCCACACTTAAATCCTTTTGGGAAAGAGTTCAAAGTAGCATCAGTGAAGTCTTGCAGTTTAATTTTAATTTCACATGTTTATCATTCTACCTGGGCAATATGGACACAGATTTACCAAAAAAAGACAGATACCTCTTAAAAATCTTCATGGCTGCAAGCAAAAAAGCCATAACAAGAAGATGGCTCAACACAGAACCTCCCACGGTTAATCAGTGGGAAGCTATAATCAAAGACATCCAAACGATGGAACTACTGACGTTTAGTCTCAGACTACAAAGAGACAAAGGTGATGCCCTTTGGGAAAAATGGAACACTTATATCTCAAGAAGAGGTGATAACCTGCCTTAATGCTATACATATTTTGGTTTTAAAATTATATTGCTATAATTTATGTGACATACGACCTACTCGCAACCCCTCGGTTCTCTCATGTTTTGTTCCCATGAGTGTCCACACGTATATGTGTATCTGTGTATATTGTACTTGAATACGAGTTTGATTATTTAGACACACAAGCTTGAGTATTGTACTTGAATACGAGTTTGACTACTTTGTGTTACTTGGACACACAAGTGTGAGTGATCATGTATCTTTGTCAGATCAGGTGCTCAGACTTGTGTACGTATTCTTTGTTATTCGTTTTTTGTTTTTGTTTGTCTGTTTTTTCTGTGCAAGAAAATGTGAAAAATAAAGTTTAAAAAAAAAAAAAAGTGCTAAGTAGAACCATATAAGGTAAACCTTTTTGGCTCCAGGTAAAACCTTTTTATAAAGGTTCCACCTGGAACCCTTTTGGAGGGTTCCACCAAGAACCCTTTTAAAACCCTTTATTCAGGGTTTTAAAGGGTTCTCTGGATCAAAATGGTTCTTACTGGAACCATTGGTGTTACCAAGAACCCTTGAAAAGCCCTTATTCGGGAAAGGTTCCATGAAGAACCTCAGCCCTTGTAGAAGGACCCTTTTGGAACCCTTATTTCTAAGAGTGTAGAGAAAACCAGAGATTTTACTTCACAACACATAAGAGTTGTTGATTGACTGCTGCCTCTATCAGTCAATGCAAGTGTGTTATTTTATTATTATACTGTCTGATGTCGTTCATTCTGATTTACCTTAGTGTCCTAAATTTACCAAATGAGGCCGCAGAAGACCAGCAGCTCCTGTGTCTGTGAGCCAAACATTTTGATTTTCTCTATGGACTTTGGTGTGGGAGAGTGTGCAGTTTACAAACGTCAGTTTTCAGAGAGAAAAGGGTGTCTAACCACTGTTATTCTCAAAATATCATAGAGTCAGGCATGAGTAGGCAGAACCTCATATAAACACACTTCAAAAACACCTGAAGTAACTATTTAAATCAGTTTCAGTTCCAATTGACAGGTGTCTTTACCACTTTTAGCCACAGCCTTTCTCAGGTTGTCAAGTGTTGTTCATTACATTGTCAACTATTTCAATGTGTAATTTAACTGTTTTTGTTGTTTTTGTGTGTTACAGGTTACAGACATGTCCAGTTGAGGACGCAGCATAATGAGCCACTTGAAGTGTCAAGCTTATTCATCTGCAGCCGCAGAACAGAGGAAGGTCCTGCGGGGGGCGCCACACCCTCTTCCTTGGTAAGATGTGTTCAGGTCTAGAGATTGCAAAGATTGAACATATTTTTATATATTTTAATTATAACTACACAGGCTCATTAGGTGTAACTATAATGTACTACAACACTAGCATTTACACTCATTCATGATGTTTTTTTCCTTTATTCTCTGTGTAAATTACCAGAAAAGGTTGTACACCCTTAACACACAACTTCAAATTATTTTATTATAATTGTGTTGCTAATCAGTGTGTATATTATATTTATTTATTTTAAATCCAATTAGTAGGAAATGCTATTTTTTCATTTTTATATGGATGAAGTAACTTAGGCATTCAGGTTCTACGACACATTTTTATCTTGAAATTAATTTGCAACACACCTCGGAGGACTAAAATTATTGATCTGATTACCTTGTTCAAAACTATTATTGCTGCACTTTACTTTGACCAACAAATCACTTTCAAAACATAAAATATTTTGGGCAGTTAATTAAAAAAGCTGCATAAGATGATGGTGCTTTTGTTGGGTTTAAGTGTGGCTGCATGAGGTGTGCACATTGCTGACTGTGCTGTACGCGGGACAAACGAATAACCTCTTATCAAAAGGCTTACCAAATATAATCTATACCAATTCAAGACTACTCTGACTCTCTATGTTTAGGAATGTTCGGCAGTCTGCAATTTATCTCACTGTTGAGAACCTTAAGTTTGTAAACCACCTACTCTCCTGCATCAAAGTCCATGGAGATAAACTATATTTTTAGCTGCTAATCTTCTACTGCTTTGTTTGGTAATTTTATGGCAGTCAGTTTTCACTATGAACTGTCTAATGGGAAAATAAAGCCATTAAGTGAGAACGAGCCTCCGTATCTTTCTCCGTGCAGGGAGATGTGCACAGCACAGTCAGCACTGTACCTGCTACAACCACCCTTCTAAAAAAACTACAAAAATCCCTTTTATATTATGGCTGATCAGTGTATACTACGCTCTCCACACAGCTTTTCAGTGCAGAGGAGAAACATGCTGCCCAGCAGCACCGGGTGACGGTGCATGGAGCTCCTGGTCCTGAACCCTTTGTGGTTTTCTGTGTTACTGAGCAGACCACTGCCAAGCAGCTGCTGGACACGGTCAGTACTTCACAAATAAAAATCAGTGATGCTGGAGTGGCCAGCATCACTGATTCTTCAGTGTGCCATGTGAAGAACTTCCCTCTGACTCTCCCACAGGTCGTGGCATCCACAGGAAATGCATCGGACCACTTCCTGTGCGAGGAGAGGGTTCCTCTGTCGAAGGAGCGCAGTGAGGTGAAGCGCTGCGCTCAGCAGCGACCTCTAGCGCCCGAGGAGGAGGTGGTGAGACTGGTCTCCAGCTGGAATAGCGAGGAAGGATACGTTGGGAGGATTTTCCTCAAAACAAGAGACGAGGTACAGTGTGTGTTTTCACGTTGTGTTGCTCCTATATATTCACTCCACCTTTAGGCAACAGAAGCCTCTGAGAGAAGAGAGAAGTATGAGAGAAGTTTAATCTTTACGTTTTCATAATAATATAAAATGTTAAATGTTACAGCTGTTTTTTAACATAAATTTAACATAAAATACCATAGATTATAGTTCTGGGAGGACGATTATCTATACGGTGGCGCCCCCTTGTGGTTAGTCCTATGCAATTAATCATGCATTGATGGTGTTGAACTTGAAAGGGTGTACTGATATTGTTTGATTATCTTATATCATGTAGATTTATGTACAAAATGAGACGGAGCAGTATTATGTATTATATTATAATATTATATTATGAGTAATTTGGTAAATGGAAGAATTGTACCCACACACACACACACACACAAACTTGTTCTTGTATCCTAGTGATGACACATCATAGACATAATGCATTTCCTAGCCTTTTACCCTAACCTTAATCATCACAACTAAATGTCGAACCCTAACCCTTGATCTAAATATAATTCTAACCCTAACCTCAAGTTAACCCTGAAAAAGTCCTTAAAGGTTGTGAGGACCAGACAAAATGTCCCAACAAGGTCAAAATGTCACCACAAAGATTGATTTGTACTGTTTATGGACTCCGTAGCCTCTTACCCTCACTTTAACCATCACAACTTGGTGCCTAACCCTTAACCTAACTTAATCATAATGCTAACACTAAATCCAAGCCTTAAGCCTGAAAAAGCCCTTAAAATGTGTGAGGACCAGACAAAAATGTCCCCACAAGGTCAACATGTGCCCACAAAGATTGATTTGTACATTTTTATGGACCTCACAAAGATACACACACACATTTCCCTTCTCTACACTTTTGACAAGACACTGTAAGAAAATCACAGCTGCAGGTCCAAAGGGATGTGGTCATTGGATTAATCGTGTAGTGCTGACCTCAAAATGCTTTCCCCCTTTTCACAGAACCTGAATGAGAAGAGCACAGCGGTGGACAGAGAGGAGGAGGTGACTGTGGGGAGCAGAGAAGGAGCAGGAGGCGGTGGAGGAGGAAGAGAAGATGACATGTTCTTTGTTCAGGTTCATGAAGTTTCACCAGAGCAGCCTCACACTGTGATCAAGGCCCCGCGCTACAGCACCGCTCAGGACATCATTCAGCAGGTGAGGAACGTTTATGTGAATCTCTTATAAGCGCTGCCGTCTCGTCATTATTAGCTAAATCACTCCCCGTTCTCTTTTCCCCGCCTCTTCTTCTGGTCAGACTCTGTCAAAAGCCAAGTATTCCTACAGTATCCTCTCAAACCCAAATCCGTGCGACTACATCCTGATGGAGGAGGTGACCAAGGATGCGGGCTCGAAGAAATCCTCCGCCGCCAAGCCTTTGCAGCGCGTGCTGCCGGATCACGAGTGCGTCTACCAAGCGCAGAGTCGCTGGCGCGGCGCCGGACGGTTCATTCTTAAACTCAAAGAGCAGGTAGCTCTGAACACGCTCGCTGGTTTCCAGTGATAAAGACTGTTCAGTTTTTATTTGTTATGCTTTTATTTTACATGTATGAGCATTATCTTTGCCCACTAACATATTGTATCTATGTACATGTACATTAAATACTAATATATTAATCTATACAAAAAATAGCTGCAAATTGCATCCCATACTAACCACAGCTGTGTCTGTGCTTATTTACTGTTCCCCGAACTTGCAGTTAATTGAATCAATGTTATGGAATGTTAAGTTCAGTTTTTTTTTTATTGTTTATTTCCAATAAGCCTAAAAAACCTGAACGTTTGTAGGCTCGTTCATACTAAAAAATACAAGGAAATTAAGATTTTAGCAACTTAACAACAGGCTTACCTCATTAAAAAAAACCTATGCCTGCTTTAGTCTAGTTTAGTTTAGTATATTAAGAGTGTTAACACTTTATCTGGGTGTAACAAAGCTTTCTCTGCCTGGAAATTAAACATTTTACATTGGTCACTCTCCTGCACCAAAGTCCATAGAGAATATTTTGCGTTTTTAGCTCATGGCGACACAAGAGCTGTAGTTCTTCTGCTGCTTTGTTCAGTATGGTATTGCGTCACTTATGAAGTGGAAAATGACGAATTATAAACATCAGAGTCACATTATAACACATTGGAACTAAATAATTGAGGCAACACTGGCTCAATAAGTCCTGCGTGCCATGATGCAAAATCACTGTTTTTTCCATGGACTTTGGTGTGGAGAGTGAGTCGTTTATGAAGAAACACAAGCTTCATTTTCTAGTGGGGAAAAAGCTGTCTAACAGTGAGATGATGTGGCAAACATATTCCTAAATTATCATAGACTTAACCAGGTGTAGATTTTATTTAGTAGCCTTTTATTAAAATCTGTTTTTCCCTTGTGTTCAGTGTTGATTATGTGCACCTCCATAGAAACACACTTAAAAAAACTGAACTGTCCCTTTTAACCTTTGCTTGTGCTTTTAACTTGCTGCTCCTTTTCTTTGTTACTTTTCGTTTGTGTTTACTGCTCTTCTGTTTGTGTGTCTGACATTCATTGCCGTGTTTAGGTTCGTCTGCCTAATGCTTTCCACGTTGTGTGTCCATCACTGTTTATTTTATTTCAATTAATTTATGAGCCTTTTTCCACCTGAGAAATTTTTACTTTTTAGTAAATGTGAAGATGCTGTTCAATGACGTTGAATAAAGACTAAGCTTTAATTTTCGATTCTGAATGTATTTTTCGACCAAAATCAGATTTTTGTTTTTATTTTGACACATTGCCGTGGGTCACTGAACATTTTTCCCCACTAACATGAACATGTTTCCGGCTTCCAGGTGGTGCGGGAGGACAAAAAGAAGGTAATGTCGTTCGCCAGCGAGCTCAAGAAGCTGACCAGTCGCAGTCGCAGCATGACGACTGGCAGCGGAGTGGACGGTCCTGCCCAGAGTAAGGATGATAGAGCTGCATGCTGTGTGGCTCTGACTGAGCTCCAGGAGTGAGGCTCAAACTCTGCCTGCTGTCTGTGCATGGAAAGGCAACAGAGGTACTTATGTTGTCTCTAACATCTAACAATTAAAACAAAACAAAAAATCTTACCTGATAAAATCTAGACCAGCTCTCGTCTATGATATCCCAAGAGTATTTACACTCTTTTAGCTTTCCCTTTTCTGACCGAAAACTCACTTTGGATACCACTCAGTCCCCACATCAAAGTCCATACAGAAATGCAACGATTCAGCACGATTCAACATCGCAGCACAAAGGAGTTGTCGATCCACCGCTGCCTCCATCAGCAACTTTAAATGTGTTTGAAAAGCATCATTCATATTTACAAAAGTGACACAAATTCACCAAAGGAGGCAGCAGTAGACCAGCAGCTCCTTTGTCCCCACAACTTAAAACACACATTTTCTCTATGGATTTTGGTGCAGGAGAGAGAATAGTTTACAAGCTTTATCAATTTACAAGTTACAAAAGTTTTCACATTTGGTTCTCCCTTTAAATAAATGTTACATATATAGAAGAAGGCTTATATTTGTGCTATTGGCACTGGAAATCATTTCAAACCATTAATCTAATGTTAACAGATATAGTGTCAGAGATGTTTTAATTACATCTCTGATACTGAAATACTAAAGGGTCATACGCAAGTTAAATGATCATTTGCACTTGTTTGATAATGACTAATTTAAAATGAGTACAACATGGTATGACCCATTTTTGCACATAATATACGCAGCAACACGATTCTATAACATACGGTTTCACTTTGCGGTTTGACATCAGTTCCTTGTGGTTGTGACCTTCGTCCTTGTTTTCATCATCGGTCTTGTGCCCTTGTTTGTTAACCTCGCTGTTGTTTTGTCCCAATATGAACAACATAAACAGAGGGAATCTGAAAAATCAATCATCTGTTCTCCACAGGGTGTCTGTCTGCAGCCGCAGGCCTGAGGGCGTGGGTGGCAGAGGGCAGGGTGGGTGCTGGAAGGTTCCTACAGTCTGCTTCCTCCTCTTCCTTTAGGGGGCAACTCCAACCTGTCCATCTGTCCACCTCATCTCTGACCCCGCTCGTCTGGAAGCTCCACCTCCTCAGGAACTGGAAGATCCACAAATAAATTCCAGAAGGAGAAGGACAGAGAGACATGTGCTGACTACTTCTAAACTTGACGACTTTCTCCTTCAGTAGGAGAGGTTTCATTTAGACTCCGACACACTGTAGAATAATCTCCTCTGTGCCCTCAAAGGAGTCTGATGCTGCCTTGTGTTAGTGGAGCAGGTGGAGGACAGAGATCAGGTGGCGCTCTGCCTGGTCGAGTGATGGAAATCCCACCCAGTGTCACTCTAGATGGCGTCAGTGACGGTTGGTTGTTGATCGCTTGTAGCGTAGCTCCATGTGGAGTCCAGAGTGTGGGACGAGTAACTTCTTATAGACTTTGTGTTTAGGTGACGTTAATGTGCATGTTGACGAGTTGGGTCGCGATATTTTTATGGGTTATGGCGGCAACCTGCATTTTCTGGTTGTAGTCACTGAGGGACCTCAGAAAGAACAGATTTTAGCCATTTATATCAAGACTGGCCTAACAAAATCTATGCTTATGATATCTCACTGTTAGATAGTCTTTTTTGACTGCAAACTGGAGTTTATTTCACTCTGAAAACCACCACATCTGCAATTTTACCTGATGACACACAGGACCTGTTGATCCACCGCTGCCTCCATCAGTAAGTCTAAATGTGTTATTTTCTCCCTTCTGCGTTCATTCTGATTTATTTATGTGACACAAACTTGCCAAACAAGGCAGCAGTAGACCAGCAGCTTCTGTGAAACTTCAATTTTCATTCAATAATGGCAAGATAAAGTAGGGAACATATTCTTTAGATCTCATAGTGGGTGTCAATATATCAAAAGGGCTCTCAAACTCAAATGACCTGGGGGCCAATGAGTATCTAGTCTGGCCTGTAGGGTGCCAGTCAAAAAAAAAACAACATATTTTTGGAGTTCAAGAGCGGTGTTTTTTGCAGAATTTCAAATTAAAAGTGTCCGTGTTGATGTGGACCGAAATATAGTACACAATAAAAAACATTTATATGATGCAAGATTAATATATCACAAAGAAAACATACAAAAATAACTCATTATAACTTGATATTAAGTGGTGGGCCACTTGAAATTGATTGGAACCGCGAGTTTGAGACCTCGAGTGCAGGTGAGCCTTTTGTGACGTTGTTTAAATCTGTTTTTTTCTTATGTCCCTGGTGGTGGCCTTGTTTTTTTTTTTGAGAGCCAGGAGACAATGCAAAAAAAAAACCCTGAACTGTTTCTTCATCAGATTTGGCTGCAACTCTTTATGGGTTTTATGTGTCAGCAACATGTTTTTATTATTATTTGTGGCCATTGAGGGACTTTAAATCAAATGACCCATACGTGTTTCAGCAGTGTCAGGAAATACGAAAAAACTTTACTCTGAAATTTTCCTGCTGGGAACAGCCAAAAAAGAAACTGAAGCTGTTCTTGAAATCATATGTTCGGGGGACGCTATTGTCCCAAGAACAGAGCAACTCATTGAGTGAGACAACTATTTAAAAAATCTCCATCTCTTGGGTATTTTTTGCGCATTCGAGAGGTCATGGAAGACATTTTCAAGTGGCGTGGAGAGGTATTGGTCTGCTTTTGTCCACTCAGTGAGTTTAGTCTTCATAAAACCTGAGTCAGGGGAAGAAAAAAAAAAAACAATTATATAACTATGGCTCCACAGACACAGCCTGTTTTCTAGCACAAGGCTATAGTTTGGTAAATGAATGAACTGAATGTGTATTTAGGAGTTTATGAACTACTTACTTTCCTGGCAGCGCTTAATGAAAGCACAGAGCAGATGGAGGGAGATCTGCTGAGGAGATGAGGAGGATTCTCTCCTCGGGTGTGTGGGCTCTTTATTTGGGCCGAGAGCATTGTGAAGGGAGTCCGACAAGCTGGCTTGTACGATTCTTTTTTCCTGACTGTTCCAGTTTCACAGTACTGTAAAGGGCACACGAGTGTGACAGTGCAAAGAAAGCGTGACGCGCTCACATGTTTCCAGTCTGTTCAGATGCTTTCTGAAAGGCAGCGACGCTTCAGGACACTGCTCTGACACTAAACTGCTTTTTTTTTTTTCCTTTAAGGCCGTGAATGTCAATTATTGACTTGTGCAGCATCTGAAATGCTTTTTTAAAAATAGTTAAATCATTTATTTTGTGGCTGTATCTATACAAATATGATCTTCAGCTGGTTCCACGAGGGATTGTGGAGCTTCTATAACTGTCCACATTATTTCAACGTCTTATTTTATTTAATTTTTTTTTTCCGGGCTGGGCAATATGGCAAATGTTTTTACCATTTTGTTCTCCAATCCCTTTTAAGTGCAACAAGTCAAAAACCTATAATATACAGACAATCTGCCGTTTTTGTAAATCTCCCTGAGGAAATTTGAGCGTGGATGTTAAAGTGGAATCAATTAAGCTCCATCATATCAGTGTTGATCAAAAATGTTTATCTGAGGGACCTTGTTCTGAAATTCTAACAGCCTTTTAGTCCAAGATGGCCGCCTCTGTGCAGCAAGGCCCTTGCTTAAAGGCCAGGAAAACCAAACAATTCTTATACAGTACAAAATATTCGGGGTAGTATGTCCAATTTCAATCAATCATTTCTAAATGGATTCTTAAACACATTTGGAAGAAACTTTATCGCCCTCTCTGAGACCAATCTGCAATACCTCCATTGCCCAACAGAGGGCCACAGCCCAGACTTTTGGAAGCCCTGGATGAATATGTTTGAAATATATAAAAACTATTAATATAATTATTTTAAAGGTTTTTATTGAACGGTGTGATCAGTTCAGTCTCTAAACTTAAATGTAGTTTAAGGTTCACTGTCGAGGCCGAATGCTAACCACGGTAACAGCATTTTAGTTTATTTTCATTTAAATTAATCAATTATGATTTTAATGACGATTAAAAAAAATTTTTTTTTAAGAAAAACACTTTCCTCCTCCTCAAACAGCATTTTGCACATTTGTCTTTTCCCTTTGCTGTTTTTGCTTCAGTGTTAATGTTTGGTTTAAATAATGACAGTAATGTGATTCGTATGATATGGTTAACTGGTTTTATAATTATTATATATGTTACTTTTCATTTTTGGCCAGTTGGGAATAAAATAATAATAATACATATATATATATATATACATTGATTGATTGATTTGTCATTGATGACATGACAAAACTTGATTTATTTGGGACAACTTCCCCCCTCTTAGCCCCTTTTTTGCTGTTTTGATGTGTAACATTTCCATTTAAACTTGTTTTCCTGCCATTTTAGTCCAGACGACCTGACTTAATATTTCAATTCACTTCTAGAAGTAAATGTATGAAGAGAAGAGGCTGCATAGATGTGGAAAGGCAAAGTAGGTGCTTTAGTGCACTTTGAACCCAGTTAAGTCAGTTTGCCTTTTTTTTTTTTTTTTTTTTTTTATCCACATTCCAACACTGTTATTATTCTTTCATAAAAACCTTCATCAACTGTCAGATATTTGTAAAAGACTACATATAAAATAGGAAGAAAACAAAGTTGATTTAATTTTAAGTGTTCTTTATGTAAGTTATAAACATTTTAGGACAATTGTGGCCCCACTCCACAAAATAATTAGACTATTTGTTATTTAATCAGTTTCTAAAAGTGAAACTTTGCTCAGTAGTAAGTAGTGATTTTTGAATTTTAGTGCAATAGTGAACCTCTGTCACTTCTACTCTTTAGGTTTTATTGTCTTTAAATAACTTTTGTGATTTACTCTAATTCCTTTTTTCTATCCTGACCTTGACTTGTACTGTAAATGAGTCAGATTTGATCTTTACTTTATGCAGAATGCATAAAAATAACTAATTAATTCAGAAAGAATTAGAATGTGCCACTGTATTTTTACTGAGGTACAGTTTTCTTTGGTTTTGTTTTTTTCTTTGTTTTTTTTATATGACACGTGTAGAAATGTCTTTATGTGCAAAAAAAAGGATTATAGTTCAAAACTAGTGATGACCCTACACTAACTGTGCAGATTATAGTGATAAAAAGCATGTGAAACTTCATACTGACATTACACGGGAAGGGGCACATGCTTCATGTGATTCACCACACGCACCTTCACGCTGCATTTTTCTGTCTTTTTCTAACCTGTCGACCTCATTTCTGAATGTAACATTTCTTAAACCTGTTGAACCTGAGACAAACGTGTGTGTGTTTGGATGTTATTTATTTGAATGTGAAGCCCTGGTTGGCATTATCTAATATTGTTGTCGTTTGTGTAATTTTCTGTAAGCATTTATTATTATTTTTTATTTATTTGAACACGAGAGGAGATAAACTTTCTACTGCCCTTACTTTACTCAAATATTTTACTTTATGTGTAAAATATTCCGTATATAATAAGGCTATATCTGGCACACAGCAGCGTCTCGTAATGCCATTTTATTTTGTGTTCATGTGGACAGAAGCTGACAATATTAAAACATTGTTAAATCATGTACCAATTGATGGTTTTTGGTGTAGTCATCATTAAGTTCATTTAACATGTGTTTGCTGACTGTGGTTGGGCATCTTTAGCACTCTGTTGTTTCCATAACATGTGCATTGTACCTTTAATATCCACGCTCCATGCTGTGATGTGGCTGTCAAGTGAACGTTGGTCTATTTACTTGAATTTCTTTGAAATGATGATATTTGGTGGATTTGTTACATACCAGGATCATAATAAAACTACAAATACGTAACTGTTTTGTGTCTGCGGTTTTTTTGTATGATCACATGACATAATAATATAATAAAGCCACAGGATAACCTGAGTACGTGGATTCGTCGGGCGGATGTCACCAAAATGCGTCACACGACTAGTGCAGTGCCTGTAGTATGTATTCCTTTAGTGGGAGCTGAAGAAGATTTTTCAGTTATGGTAATGCATGTTAAGGAACTGACAGAATTTGAATATTTTATGATCATTATATTAACTGTAATAGCAATTATAACAATAAGCTAGCTTTATTTGTAAACCACCTCTACAAAAACAACAAATAACAAATTTGAACTTTGAACTAATTTGAAACCAAAATACAAAGCATGGTTAATGGTTGATATTCAATGGAATTGTTTTTTAAGTCATTATTATCCTGGACAATAATATATATCAAACTACTGAGTTCTGTGACAGCAAAAATTTGATTTACTTCCAAATTTGGATAAAATACTTGGATATTTTTTTATTTTTTTTTAAACCAAATTTTGGACGACACACTATAGTTTGACTTTTTGGTCAAATTTTGGATGACATACTATACTATGACTTTTGTGTCATATTTTGGACGACATACTATAGTATGACTTTGGTCAAATTTTGGATGACATACTAAAGTATGACTTTTTGTCAAATTTTGGACGACATACTATACTATGACTTTTTGGTCATACTTTGGACGACATTCTATATTGTGACTTTTTGGTCAAATTTTGGACGACATACTATACTATGACTTTTGTGTCATATTTTGGACGACATACTATAGTATGACTTTTTGGTCAAATTTTGGACAATATACTATAATATGACTCTTTGGTCAAATTTTGGACGACATACTATTGTATGACTTTTTGGTCAAATTTTGGACAATATACTATAATATGACTCTTTGGTCAAATTTTGGACGACATACTAAAGTAGGACTTTTTGTCAAATTTTGGACAATATACTATAGTATGACTTTTTGGTCAAATTTTGGACGACATACTATTGTATAATTTTTGGTCAAAATTAGGACAAATTTTGGACGACATACTATACTATGACTTTTTAGTCATATTTTGGACGACATACCATAGTTTGACTATTTGGTCAAATTTTGGATGACATACTTAAGTATGACTTTTTGTCAAATTTTGGACGACATACTATACTATGACTTTTTGGTCATACTTTGGACGACATTCTATACTGTGACTTTTTGGTCAAATTTTGGATGACATACTTAAGTATGACTTTTTGTCCAATTTTGGACGACATACTATACTATGACTTTTTGGTCATACTTTGGACAACATACTATACTATGACTTTTGTGTCATATTTTGGACGACATACTATAGTATGACTTTTTGGTCAAATTTTGGATGACATACTAAAGTATGACTTTTTGTCAAATTTTGGACAATATACTTTAATATGACTCTTTGGTAAAATTTTGGATGACATACTAAAGTATGACTTTTTGTCAAATTTTGGACAATATACTATAATATGACTCTTTGGTCAAATTTTGGACGACATACTATTGTATGACTTTTTGGTCAAATTTTGGATGACATACTAAAGTATGACTTTTTGTCAAATTTTGGACGACATACAAAAGTATGACTTTTTGTCAAATTTTGGATGACATACTAAAGTATGACTTTTGTGTCATATTTTGGACGACATACTATAGTATGACTTTGGTCAAATTTTGGATGACATACTAAAGTATGACTTTTGTGTCATATTTTGGACGACATACTATAGTATGACTTTGGTCAAATTTTGGATGACATACTAAAGTATGACTTTTTGTCAAATTTTGGACGACATACTAAAGTAGGACTTTTTGTCAAATTTTGGACAATATACTATAGTATGACTTTTTGGTCAAATTTTGGACGACATACTTTTGTATAATTTTTGGTCAAAATTAGGACAAATTTTGGACGACATACTATACTATGACTTTTTAGTCATATTTTGGACGACATACCATAGTTTGACTATTTGGTCAAATTTTGGATGACATCCTTAAGTATGACTTTTTGTCAAATTTTGGACGACATACTATACTATGACTTTTTGGTCATACTTTGGACGACGTTCTATACTGTGACTTATTGGTCAAATTTTGGATGACATACTTAAGTATGACTTTTTGTCCAATTTTGGACGACATACTATACTATGACTTTTTGGTCATACTTTGGACGACATTCTATATTGTGACTTTTTGGTCAAATTTTGGACGACATACTATACTATGACTTTTGTGTCATATTTTGGACGACATACTATAGTATGACTTTTTGGTCAAATTTTGGACAATATACTATAATATGACTCTTTGGTCAAATTTTGGACGACATACTATTGTATGACTTTTTGGTCAAATTTTGGACAATATACTATAATATGACTCTTTGGTCAAATTTTGGACGACATACTAAAGTAGGACTTTTTGTCAAATTTTGGACAATATACTATAGTATGACTTTTTGGTCAAATTTTGGACGACATACTATTGTATAATTTTTGGTCAAAATTAGGACAAATTTTGGACGACATACTATACTATGACTTTTTAGTCATATTTTGGACGACATACCATAGTTTGACTATTTGGTCAAATTTTGGATGACATACTTAAGTATGACTTTTTGTCAAATTTTGGACGACATACTATACTATGACTTTTTGGTCATACTTTGGACGACATTCTATACTGTGACTTTTTGGTCAAATTTTGGACGACATACTATACTATTACTTTTGTGTCATATTTTGGACGACATACTATAGTATGACTTTTTGGTCAAATTTTGGATGACATACTAAAGTATGACTTTTTGTCAAATTTTGGACAATATACTATAATATGACTCTTTGGTCAAATTTTGGACGACATACCATAGTTTGACTATTTGGTCAAATTTTGGATGACATACTTAAGTATGACTTTTTGTCCAATTTTGGACGACATACTATACTATGACTTTTTGGTCATACTTTGGACGACATTCTATATTGTGACTTTTTGGTCAAATTTTGGACGACATACTATACTATGACTTTTGTGTCATATTTTGGACGACATACTATAGTATGACTTTTTGGTCAAATTTTGGATGACGTACTTAAGTATGACTTTTTGTCAAATTTTGGACAATATACTATAATATGACTCTTTGGTCAAATTTTGGACGACATACTATTGTATGACTTTTTGGTCAAATTTTGGACGACAAACTATAGTATGTCTTTTTGGTCAAATTTAGGATGACATGCTATTGTATGACCTTTTGGTCAAATTTTGGACGACAAACTATAGTATGTCTTTTTGGTCAAATTTAGGATGACATACTATTGTATGACTTTTTGGTCAAATTTTGGACTACAAACTATAGTATGTCTTTTTGGTCAAATTTAGGATGACATACTATTATTGTATGACTTTTTGGTCAAATTTTGGACGACAAACATAAGTATGTCTTTTTGGTCAAATTTTGGATGACATACTAAAGTATGACTTTTTGTCAAATTTTGGACGACATACTAAAGTATGACTTTTTGTCAAATTTTGGACAATATACTATAGTATGACTTTTTGGTCAAATTTTGGACGACATACTATACTATGACTTTTTAGTCATATTTTGGACGACATACCATAGTTTGACTATTTGGTCATTTTTGGATAACATACTTAAGTATGACTTTTTGTCAAATTTTGGACGACATACTATACTATGACTTTTTGGTCATACTTTAGACAACATTCTATATTGTGACTTTTTGGTCAAATTTTGGATGACATACTTAAGTATGACTTTTTGTCAAATTTTGGACGACATACTATACTATGACTTTTTGGTCATACTTTGGACGACATTCTATACTGTGACTTTTTGGTCAAATTTTGGATGACATACTTAAGTATGACTTTTTGTCCAATTTTGGACGACATACTATACTATGACTTTTTGGTCATACTTTGGACGACATTCTATATTGTGACTTTTTGGTCAAATTTTGGACGACATACTAAAGTATGACTTTTTGTCAAATTTTGGACAATATACTATAATATGACTCTTTGGTCAAATTTTGGATGACATTCTATTGTATGACTTTTTGGTCAAATTTAGGATGACACTATTGTATGACTTTTTGGTCAAATTTAGGATGACATACTATTGTATGAATTTTTGGTCAAATTTTGGACGACATACTATACTATGACTTTTTAGTCATATTTTGGACGACACACAAATGTATAACCTTTTGGTCAAATGATGGATGACATACTACAGTATGACATTTTGGTCATATTTTTTGCAACATACTATATTATATTTTTTGGTCATATTTTGGACGACATACTATAGTATGACTTTTTGGTCAAATTTTGGAAGACATACTATAGTATGACTTTTTGGTCAAATTGTGGATACATTTTGGAAGACATACTAGAGTATGACTTTGGGACAAATAAAGGACGACATACTATACTATGACTTTTGGTCAAATTTTGGATGACATACTATTTTATGACTTTTTGGCCATATTTTGGATGACACTATTATATGACTTTTTGGTCAAAATTTGGATGACATACTAAAGTATGACTTTTTGTGAAATTTTGGACAACATACTATACTATGACTTTTTGGTCATATTTTGGACGACATTCTTTACTATGACTTTTTGGACACATTTTGGACGACATACTGTAGTTTGACTTTTTGTCAAATTTTGGACGACATACTGTAGTTTGACTTTTGTCAAATTTTGGACGACATACTAGAGTATGACTTTTTGGTCGAATTTTGGATGAAATACTATACTATGACTTTTTGGTAAAATGTTGGATGACATACTTATATATGACCTCTTTGGTCAAATGATGGATGACATACTAGAGTATGATTTTTTTGTCAAAATCTGGACGACATACTATATTATGACTTTTTGGTCAGATTTTGGACGACATACTATACTATGACTTTTTGGTCAAATTTTGGACGACATACTATAGTATGACTTTTTGTCAGATTTTGGATGACATACAATATATGACCTCTTTGATCAAATGATGGATGACATACTATAGTATGACTTTTTTGTCAAAATCTGGACGACATACTATACTATGACTTTTTGGTCAAATTTTGGACGACATACTATTCTATGACTTTTTAGTCATATTTTGGACGACACACAAATGTATAACCTTTTGGTCAAATGATGGATGACATACTACAGTATGACATTTTGGTCATATTTTTTGCAACATACTATATTATATTTTTTGGTCATATTTTGGACGACATACTATAGTATGACTTTTTGGTCAAATTTTGGAAGACATACTATAGTATGACTTTTTGGTCAAATTGTGGAAACATTTTGGAAGACATACTAGAGTATGACTTTTTGGACAAATATAGGACGACATACCATACTATGACTTTTTGGTCAAATTATGGACGACATACTATACTATGACTTTTGGTCAAATTTTGGATGACATACTATTTTATGACTTTTTGGCCATATTTTGGATGACACTATTATATGACTTTTTGGTCAAAATTTGGATGACATACTAAAGTATGACTTTTTGTGAAATTTTGGACAACATACTATACAATGACTTTTTTGTCATATTTTGGACGACATACTATAGTATGACTTTTAGGTCAAAATTTGGATGACATACTAAAGTATGACTTTCTGTGAAATTTTGGACAACATACTATACTATGACTTTTTGTCAAATTTTGGACAACATACAAGAGTATGACTTTTTGTTCGAATTTTGGATGAAATACTATACCATGACTTTTTGGTAAAATATTGGATGACATACTAATATATGAGCTCTTTGGTCAAATGATGGATGACATACTATAGTATGACTTTATTGTCAAAATCTGGACGACATACTATACTATGACTTTTTGTGAAATTTTGGATGACATACTATACTATGACTTTTTGGTCATATTTTGGATGACATATTATTGTATGACTTTTGGTCAAATTTTGGACAACATACTAGAGTATGACTCTTTGGTCATATTTTTTGCAACATACTATACTATGTCTTTTTGGTCATATTTTGGATGACACAATAGTATGACTTTTTGCTCAAATTTTGGACGACATACTATATACTATGTCTTTTTGACAAATTTTGGACAACGTATAATACTATGAGTTTTTGGTCATATTTTGGATGACATATTATTGTATGACTTTTAGTCAAATTTTGGACGAATTTTGGACAACATACTATACTATGACTTTTTGGTCATATTTTGGACAACATACTAGAGTATGACTTTTTGGTCATATTTTGGACAACATACTAGAGTATGACTTTTTGGTCATATTTTTTGCAAAACATACTATACTATGTCTTTTTGGTCATATTTTGGATGACACACAATAGTATGACTTTTTGCTCAAATTTGGAACGACATACTTTACTATGACTTTTTGGTCAAATTTTGGACGACATACTAAAGTATGACTTTTTGTAAAATTTTGGACAACATACTATACAATGACTTTTGGTCAAATTTTGGATGACATACTATTTTATGACTTTTTGGCCATATTTTGGATGACATACTATTATATGACTTTTTGGTCAAAATTTGGATGACATACTAAAGTATGACTTTTTGTGAAATTTTGGACAACATACTATACTATGACTTTTTGGACACATTTTGGACGACATACTGTAGTATGACTTTTTGTCAAATTTTGGACGACATACTAGAGTATGACTTTTTGGTCGAATTTTGGATGAAATACTATTCTATGACTTTTTGGTCAAAATGTTGGATGACATACTAATATATGACCTCTTTGGTCAAATGATGGATGACATACTAGAGTATGACTTTTTTGTCAAAATCTGGAAGACATACTATACTATGAGTTTTTGGTCAAATTTTGGACGACATACTATACTATAACTTTTTGGTCAAATTTTGGACGACATACTTTACTATGACTTTTTGTGAAATTTTGGATGACATACTATACGATGACTTTTTGGTCAAATTTTGGACGACATACTATACTATGACTTTTTGGTCAAATTTTGGATGAAATACTATACTTTGACTTTTTGGTAAAATGTTGGATGACATACTAATATATGACCTCTTTGCTCAAATGATGGATGACATACTATAGTATGACTTTTTTGTCAAAATCTGGACGACATACTATACTATGACTTTTTAGTCATATTTTGGACGACATACTTATCTATAACCTTTTGGTCAAATGATGGATGACATACTACAGTATGACATTTTGGTCATATTTTTTGCAACATACTATATTATATTTTTTGGTCAAATTTTGGACGACATACTATAGTATGACTTTTTGGTCAAATTGTGGAAAAATTTTGGAAGACATACTAGAGTATGACTTTTTGGACAAATATAGGATGACACTATACTATGACTTTTTGGTCAAATTTTGGACGACATACTATACTATGACTTTTTGGTCAAATTTTGGACAACATACTATACTATGACTTTTGGTCAAATTTTGGATGACACTATTATATGACTTTTTGGTCAAAATTTGGATGACATACTAAAGTATGACTTTTTGTGAAATTTTGGATGACATACTATACTATGACTTTTTGTGAAATTTTGGATGACATACTATACTATGACTTTTTGTGAAATTTTGGATGACATAATATACTATGACTTTTTGGTCAAATTTTGGACGACATACTATACTATGACTTTTTGGTCAAATTTTGGACGACATACTAATGTATGACTTTTTGGTCATATTTTGGACGACATACTTATCTATAACCTTTTGGTCAAATGATGGATGACATACTACAGTATGACATTTTGGTCATATTTTTTGCAACATACTATACTATGACTTTTTGGTCATATTTTAGACGACATACTATAGTATGAATTTTTGGTCAAAATTTGGATGACATACTAAAGTATGACTTTTTGGTCAAACTTTGGACGAAATACTGTACTAAGAGCCCA
The DNA here is from genome assembly GCF_963457635.1 of Microchirus variegatus. Taxonomy (NCBI): domain Eukaryota; kingdom Metazoa; phylum Chordata; class Actinopteri; order Pleuronectiformes; family Soleidae; genus Microchirus; species Microchirus variegatus. The sequence goes on along the minus strand of NC_139818.1, from coordinate 8,835,387 downwards.
CGGTTGGTGTAGTGGTTTGCACGCTTGCCTTTGCAGCAAGAAGACCTGGGTTCAAGCCCTGTTTGGTACATCTGTGGAGTTTTGGAAGACATACTTTAGTATGACATTTTGGTCAAATTTTGAATGACATACTAAAGTAGGACTTTTTGTGAAATTTTGGACGACATACTATACTTTGACTTTTTGGTCATATTTTGGACAACATACTATAGTATGACTTTTTGGTTAAACTTTGGACGAAATACTCTACTAACAGCTCACGGTTGGTGTAGTGGTTTGCACTCTTGCCTTTGCACCAAGAAGACCTGGGTTCAAGCCCCATTTGAAACATCTTTGGAATTTTGGACGATATACTTTAGTATGACATTTTGGTCAAATTTTGGACGACATACTATACTATGACTTTTTGGTCAAATTTTGGACGACATACTATACTATGACTTTTGGTCAAATTTTGGATGACACGATTATATGACTTTTTGGTCAAAATTTGGATGACATACTAAAGTATGACTTTTTGTGAAATTTTGGATGACATACTATACTATGACTTTTTGTGAAATTTTGGATGACATACTATACTATGACTTTTTGTGAAATTTTGGATGACATACTAATATATGACCTCTTTGCTCAAATGATGGATGACATACTATAGTATGACTTTTTTGTCAAAATCTGGACGACATACTATACTATGACTTTTTGGTCAAATTTTGGACGACATACTTTACTATGACTTTTGGTCAAATTTTGGATGACACTATTATATGACTTTTTGGTCAAAATTTGGATGACATACTAAAGTATGACTTTTTGTGAAATTTTGGACAACATACTATAGTATGACTTTTTGGTCATATTTTGGACGACATACTATAGTATGACTTTTTGGTCAAAATTTGGATGACATACTAAAGTATGACTTTCTGTGAAATTTTGGACAACATACTATACTATGACTTTTTGGTCATATTTTGGACGACATACTATAGTATGACTTTATTGTCAAAATCTGGACGACATACTATACTATGACTTTTTGGTCAAATTTTAGATGACATACTATACTATGACTTTTTAGTCATATTTTGGACGACATACTAATGTATGACTTTTTGGTCAAAATTTGGATGACATACTAAAGTATGACTTTTTGTGAAATTTTGGACAACATACTTTACTATGACTTTTTGGTCATATTTTAGACGACATACTATAGTATGAATTTTTGGTCAAAATTTGGATGACATACTAAAGTATGACTTTTTGGTCAAACTTTGGACGAAATACTGTACTAAGGGCCCACGGTTGGTGTAGTGGTTTGCACGCTTGCCTTTGCAGCAAGAAGACCTGGGTTCAAGCCCTGTTTGGTACATCTGTGGAGTTTTGGAAGACATACTTTAGTATGACATTTTGGTCAAATTTTGAATGACATACTAAAGTAGGACTTTTTGTGAAATTTTGGACGACATACTATACTTTGACTTTTTGGTCATATTTTGGACAACATACTATAGTATGACTTTTTGGTTAAACTTTGGACGAAATACTCTACTAACAGCCCACGGTTGGTGTAGTGGTTTGCACTCTTGCCTTTGCAGCAAGAAGACCTGGGTTCAAGCCCCATTTGGAACATCTTTGGAATTTTGGACGATATACTTTAGTATGACATTTTGGTCAAATTTTGGACGACATACTATACTATGACTTTTTGGTCAAATTTTGGACGACATACTATACTATGACTTTTGGTCAAATTTTGGATGACACTATTATATGACTTTTTGGTCAAAATTTGGATGACATACTAAAGTATGACTTTTTGTGAAATTTTGGATGACATACTATACTATGACTTTTTGTGAAATTTTGGATGACATACTATACTATGACTTTTTGTGAAATTTTGGATGACATACTAATATATGACCTCTTTGCTCAAATGATGGATGACATACTATAGTATGACTTTTTTGTCAAAATCTGGACGACATACTATACTATGACTTTTTGGTCAAATTTTGGACGACATACTATACTATGACTTTTGGTCAAATTTTGGATGACACTTATATGACTTTTTGGTCAAAATTTGGATGACATACTAAAGTATGACTTTTTGTGAAATTTTGGACAACATACTATAGTATGACTTTTTGGTCATATTTTGGACGACATACTATAGTATGACTTTTTGGTCAAAATTTGGATGACATACTAAAGTATGACTTTCTGTGAAATTTTGGACAACATACTATACTATGACTTTTTGGTCATATTTTGGACGACATACTATAGTATGACTTTATTGTCAAAATCTGGACGACATACTATACTATGACTTTTTGGTCAAATTTTGGATGACATACTATACTATGACTTTTTAGTCATATTTTGGACGACATACTAATGTATGACTTTTTGGTCAAAATTTGGATGACATACTAAAGTATGACTTTTTGTGAAATTTTGGACAACATACTATACTATGACTTTTTGGTCATATTTTAGACGACATACTATAGTATGACTTTTTGGTTAAACTTTGGACGAAATACTGTACTAACAGCCCACGGTTGGTGCAGTGGTTTGCACTCTTGCCTTTGCAGCAAGAAGACCTGGGTTCAAGCCCCGTTTGGTACATCTGTAGAGTTTTGGAAGAAATACTTTAGTATGACATTTTGGTCAAATTTTGAATGACATACTAAAGTAGGACTTTTTGTGAAATTTTGGATGACATACTATCCTTTGACTTTTTGGTCATATTTTGGACAACATACTATAGTATGACTTTTTGGTTAAACTTTGGACGAAATGCTGTACTAACAGCCCACGGTTGGTGTAGTGGTTTGCACTCTTGCCTTTGCAGCAAGAAGACCTGGGTTCAAGCCCCATTTGGAACATCTTTGGAATTTTGGACGATATACTTTAGTATGACATTTTGGTCAAATTTTGAATGACATACTAAAGTATGACTTTTTGTGAAATTTTGGACGACATACTATACTATGACTTTTTAGTCATATTTTGGACGACATACTAATGTATGACCTTTTGGTCAAATGATGGATGACATACTACAGTATGACATTTTGGTCATATTTTTTGCAACATACTATATTATATTTTTTGGTCATATTTTGGACGACATACTATAGTATGACTTTTTGGTCAAATTTTGGAAGACATACTATAGTATGACTTTTTGGTCAAATTGTGGACAAATTTTGGGAGACATACTAGAGTATGACTTTTTGTGAAATTTTGGACAACATACTATACTATGTCTTTTTGGTTATATTTTTGCAACATACTAAACTATGACTTTTTAGTCATATTTTGGACGACATACTAATGTATGACCTTTTGGTCAAATAATGGAAGACATAAGACAGTATGACATTTTGGTCATATTTTTTGCAACATACTATATTATATTTTTTGGTCATATTTTGGACGACATACTATAGTATGACTTTTTGGTCAAATTTTGGAAGACATACTATAGTATGACTTTTTGGTCAAATTGTGGACAAATTTTGGACGACATACTATAGTATGACTTTTTGGTCGAATTTTGGATGAAATACTATACTATGACTTTTTGGTAAAATGTTGGATGACATACTAATATATGACCTCTTTGGTCAAATGATGGATGACATACTATAGTATAACTTATTTGTCAAAATCTGGACGACATACTATACTATGACTTTTTGGTCAAATTTTGGACGACATACTATACAATGACTTTTTGGTCAAATTTTGGACGACATACTATAGTATGACTTTTTGGTCAAATTGTGGACAAATTTTGGAAGACATACTAGAGTATGACTTTTTGTGAAATTTTGGACAACATACTATACTATGACTTTTTGGTCATATTTTGGACGACATATTATAGTATGACTTTTTGGACACATTTTGGACGACATACTATAGTATGACTTTTTGTCAAATTTTGGACGACATACTAGAGTATGACTTTTTGGTCGGATTTTGGATGAAATACTATACTATGACTTTTTGGTAAAATGTTGGATGACATACTAATATATGACCTCTTTGGTCAAATGATGGATGACATACTATAGTATAACTTATTTGTCAAAATCTGGACGACATACTATAGTATAACTTATTTGTCAAAATCTGGACGACATACTATACTATGACTTTTTGGTCAAATTTTGGAGGACATACTATACTATGACTTTTTGGTCAAATTTTGGACGACATACTATACTATGACTTTTTGTGAAATTTTGGACAACATACTATACTATGACTTTTTGTGAAATTTTGGATGACATACTATAGTATGACTATTTGGTCATATTTTGTTTGACATACTACAGTATAACTTTCTGTCCAATTTTGGACGAGGTATAATAATATAACTTTTTGGTCATATCTTGGACGAATTTTGAACGACAGACTTTTTGGTCAAATTTTGGACGACATACTATACGATGACTTTTTGGTCAAATTTTGGACGACATACTAAAGTATGACTCCTTGGTCATATTTTGAACAACATGCTTTAGTATGACTTTTTGGTCAAATTTTGGACAACATACTATAGTATCTCTTTTTGGTCAAATTTATGACGACATACTATTGTATGACTTTTTGGCCAAATTTTGGACGACATACTATACTAAGACTTTTTGGTCATATTTTGGATGACAAACTATAGTATGACTTTTTGGTCAAATTTTGGATGACATACTATACTATGACTTTTTGTCATATTTTGGACGACATACTATAGTATGACTTTTTGGTTAAATTTTGGATGACATACTAAAGTATGACTTTCTTCAAATATTGGACGACATACTATACTATGACATTTTGTTCATATTTTGGACGCGGACTATAGTATGACTTTTTGTCAAATTTGGGATGACATACTAAAGTATGACTTTTTGTCAAATTTTGGATGACATACTATACTATGACTTATGGTCATATTTTTTGCAACATACTATACTATGTCTTTTTGGTTATATTTTTGCAACATACTATACTATGACTTTTTAGTCATATTTTGGACGACACACTAATGTATGACCTTTTGGTCAAATTATGGATGACATACTACAGTATGACATTTTGGTCATATTTTTTGCAACATACTATATTATATTTTTTGATCATATTTTGGACGACATACTATAGTATGACTTTTTGGTCAAATTTTGGAAGACATACTACAGTATGACTTTTTGGTCAAATTGTGGACAAATTTTGGAAGACATACTAGAGTATGACTTTTTGTGAAATTTTGGACAACATACTATATTATATTTTTTGATCATATTTTGGACGACATACTATAGTATGACTTTTTGGTCAAATTTTGGAAGACATACTACAGTATGACTTTTTGGTCAAATTGTGGACAAATTTTGGAAGACATACTAGAGTATGACTTTTTGTGAAATTTTGGACAACATACTATACTATGACTTTTTGGTCATATTTTGGACGACATATTATAGTATGACTTTTTGGACACATTTTGGACGACATACTATAGTATGACTTTTTGTCAAATTTTGGACGACATACTAGACTATGACTTTTTGGTCGAATTTTGGATGAAATACTATACTATGACTTTTTGGTAAAATGTTGGATGACATACTAATATATGACCTCTTTGGTCAAATGATGGATGACATACTATAGTATAACTTATTTGTCAAAATCTGGACGAGATACTATGACTTTTTGGACAAATTTTGGACGACATACTATACTATGACTTTTTGTGAAATTTTGGACAACATGCTATACTATGAATTTTTGGTCCAATTTTGGATTACATACTATAGTATGACTATTTGGTCATATTTTGTTTGACATACTACAGTATGACTTTTTGTCCAATTTTGGACGAGGTATAATACTATAACTTTTTGGTCATATTTTGAACGAATTTTGAACGACAGACTTTTTGGTCAAATTTTGGACGACATACTATAGGATTACTTTTTGGCCAAATTTTGGACGACATACTAAAGTATGACTCCTTGGTCAAATTTTGGACAACATGCTTTAGTATGACTTTTTGGTCAAATTTTGGACGACATACTATAGTATCTCTTTTTGGTCATATTTTGGACGACATACTATACTATGACTTTTTGTCATATTTTGGACGACATACTATAGTATGACTTTTTGGTTAAATTTTGGATGACATACTAAAGTATGACTTTCTTCAAATATTGGACGACATACTATACTATGACATTTTGTTCATATTTTGGACGACATACTATAGTATGACTTTTTGGTCAAATTTTGGATGACATACTAAAGTATGACTTTATTAGTATGTATATTTTTTGCAACATACTATACTATGTCTTTTTGGTTATATTTTTGCAACATACTATACTATGTCTTTTTGGTCATATTTTGGACGACACACTGTAGTATGACTTTTGGTAAAATCTTGGACAACATACTAAAATAACACTTTTTGATCGAATTTTGGATGACATACTATAATATGACTTTTTAGTCATATTGTGGACGGCATACAATAGTATGACTTTTTGGTCAAATTTGGGACGACATACTATATTATGACTTTTTGGTGAAATTTTGAATGACATACTATACTATGACTTTTTTGTCATATTCTGGAGGACATACTATCGTAAGACTTTTTGGTGAAATTTTGGACTACATACTAAAGTATCACTTTTTGATCGAATTTTGGATGACATACTATAGTATGACTTTTTGGTCAAATTTTGGAAGACATACTATAGTATGACTTTTTGGTCAAATTGTGGAAGACATACTAGAGTATGACTTTTTGTGAAATTTTGAACAAGATACTATACTATGACTTTTTGGTCATATTTTGGACGACATACTATAGTATGACTTTTTGGACACATTTTGGACGACATACTGTAGTATGACTTTTTGTCAAATTTTGGACGACATACTAGAGTATGACTTTTTGGTCGAATTTTGGATGAAATACTATACTATGACTTTTTGGTAAAATGTTGGATGACATACTAATATATGACCTCTTTGGTCAAATGATGGATGACATACTATAGTATGACTTATTTGTCAAAATCTGGACGACATACTATACTATGACTTTTTGGTCAACATTTGGACGACATACTATACTATGACTTTTTGTGAAATTTTGGACGACATACTATACTATGACTTTTTGTGAAATTTTGGATGACATACTATACTATGACTTTTTGGTCATATTTTTTGCAACATACTATACTATGTCTTTTTGGTTATATTTTTGCAACATACCATACTATGTCTTTTTGGTCATATTTTGGACGACACACTATAGTATGACTTTTGGTAAAATCTTGTACAACATACTAAAGTATCACTTTTTGATCTAATTTTGGATGACATACTATAATATGACTTTTTTGTCATATTGTGGACAGCATACTATAGTATGACTTTTTGGTAAAATTTGGGACGACATACTATACTATGACTTTTTAGTCATATTTTGGACGACATACTATACTATGACTTTTTGGTCATATTTTGGACGACATACTATAGTATGACTTTTTGGTGTAATTTTGGATGACATACTATACTATGACTTTTTGTCATATTTTGGACGACATACTATAGTAAGACTTTTTGGTGAAATTTCGGACGACATACTATACTTTGTCTTTCTAGTCAAATTGTGGACGACATACTAAAGTATGACTTTATGTGAAATTTTGGATGACATACTATACTATGACTTTTTAGTCATAATATAGTATGTATGACATACTATACTAAAATCTTGGACAACATACTAAAGTATCACTTTTTGATCGAATTCTGGATGACATACTATAATATAACGTTTTAGTCATATTGTGGACGACATACTATACTATGAGTAGAGGGAGCATGTAGGCGGTTTCCATACATCAGGAATAACATTGCTCTGCTTGGAAGGTAAAAGATGTGAGATACCGGCTGAGCTATACGTGCGCAGCCAAACGTAAGAAATAAGGGTGAAGGTTATTAGGACCTGATGATTTGCCATGTATTCACTATTGTGCTGTCAAACACGTCAACGTTCACGCACAACGCTTTTCCATGACGACTGACCGGAAAAAGACGCGCGTGACGTCATGTTTACGTGACTCTGGATTGTTAAAAAGAGTAAAGTAATGCTAAACTTTAAAAAACAGAGGCACACATACGCAGTACACAGGTTCGCTGGTTATTTGTAGCGCTGCTCTTCGCTTAGTAAACAGACCGCTCCAGTTCGACTAGGCGCTCTAATGGCACTAAAGGAGCTAACGGAGCTAACTGGTAAACGGTGCCTGGACTCCGGTGTCGCGGTTAATAAACATGCCATCATACATGTCTTTTTCCGGTCGGATGTGTCATGTATTACCGTGTCATGACTGTTGTTGGTTTTGCCATTTATTTACAAATCCATGGTTAAGCCGAAGCAAATGTGCCATTGTTACTCATGAAATCCGCTCGTGCACGTCAGTAGCGTACTCCCATCATGCCTTTCGATGTTCATGGACATGCCAAGCAGGTCAAGAACACGGACGGCATTATGGGAGTAACACTACTGCGCATGCTCTTGGAACCCACAACCCAGAAATAAACCAGGAAGTCAGAAACTTTTTTGGCATATGCGCAGGGTGAGCAATATAGGAATGAACGGAGCAAAAGGAATGGTGCTCTATCCAGTTCTTATAATACATCCATGGATCCACCAGACCCATCCTACCCAGTCAAGCCAACGTTGGCCGCATATGAAGAAGCCATTTACTCACACACTCAGTTACAGTGTCCTATCAACCTCTGCATGTTGTTGAACATGTGGGTTTTTGCCATTCAGCTATTCAGACCCATTCACTCACATTTTCATACAGCGCGTATGTGCAGTATATTTTGTATCACTCATCTTTCATGCCCATTCACACGCTGCCACCACAGCCACTCAGGGCAATGTGGGGTTAAGTGCCTTGCCCAAGGACACATCGGCATGTTGACTAGCAGAGCCCATATTAAACCCATGAACTTTGAGTTGAAAGACGACTCACTGGCCTGGGCCGGGATGTGGCCCTGACTCAGCAATCAGTGACACATAATCAGCTCATTTACCTGAAACAACTCAAGCAACTCAAAGGAACCCTTCCTTCCTTCCTTCCTTCCTTCCTTCCTTCCTTCCTTCATTCCTTCCTTCCTTCCTTCCAGAGTCTGTTTAAAATGTTTTACTCTCTGCTACAGCGCACTTATTTCAGGTGATAACGAGCACTCGCTCTCAAATATCACCACCACCATGGCTCCCTCTGTTGAGTTCCCTTCATGATAAATTATGCAGCCGTCTAGATAAATGTGAGAGTTTTAAAACCTGCTCGTTCGGCGGCTTAATGACCCCAACTTCTTCCAGACTTCATCAGGAACTACACTCACATTATTAAGAGGGGAGAGGGGAGGGAAGGGAAGGTACAGAGCTCCTCTGGTTTAAAAAAAAAAAGAAAATGACTTGTGGCCATGAGATAATAATGGGTGGCCTTTAAAATGAGCAAAGTGTCTTGGACAACTAATTGTTGTTTTAAATTGAATTTGAGACAGCGCTGATATCCGAGACATTTGGAGACGATGAGTTTTGTAACCTCTCACTGTTGACATCTGAAGGAGTGTGTGTGTGTGTGTGTGCACTTTTATGCACAGGAGGATGCTGCACTGAAATCTGTAACCCTAACCCAAACTCATCGGTGTAAACTTTCTGCCAGTACGATCACAGATCATGTGAGCAGTTAATCTAATACTGTGCCTTGTGCTGTGCAAACCTTGTTAGTCAACTATGTATGGGCTGAAATATGTGCCACCAGAAACTGAATTTGAATCATTTATATTTGAATTTGAATCGCAAAACTTGAATAATTGCATTAAAAAACTGAATTTGAATCACATAATTTGAATTTGAATAGCAAAACTTGAATAATTGCATTAAAATGCAATAATTCAAATTAAACAATACAAATTCAAATGATGTGATTCAAATTCAGTTTTTTTATGTAATTATTCAAGTTCAGCTTTTCAAATTCAAATTATGTTATTCAAATCAGTTTTTTAATGCAATTATTCAAATTTATCAATTTAAATTCAAATATAAATGATTCAAATTCAGTTTTTTAATGCAATTATTCAAGTTTTGCGATTCAAATTCAAATATAAATGATTCAAATTCAGTTTCTGGTGGCACATATTTCAGCCCATAACTATGCGGGCATTGGGAAAAAAAAAAGAGTAGGAGTAAAACAAAACATTCACTAATTGCAATGTAATTGAAGTAAAAGGTTCAATTAATTGTGAAATTGACTCGAGGTGTTATAACATAGTGAGCAGTTTGTGCTGTTACAGAGTAATACATTATATTTAAATAATAGGAAATATTTACCTTGATGCCTTGATCTGAGCTCTGTTCTGCTGGCACATAGTGATACCTGTATGATCACACAATGATTTGATATAAATACAATGATGTTATTATATTGCTGCCATGCCAAAAAAGGAACATTGATTCATTTCCTCAGGCTATTACAATGTATAAAGTGTATCATTTAATTAAATGATCATAAGAAATGTGAGGTGTATATTATGCTTTTATGGCAGTCAAGTACATCATTAAAGTTTATCCAAAGAGTCTATTGACTTTTCATTTTAAAGTCAATTTCATTACTTTCTTCTGGTGTGGCGCTTCTTTATAATAGGCAATAACTACTGTCGCTGTCAGAAGACATGGAACGGCAATAATATCTTTGAGATATGGCATCCCTGGTTTTAATCTGGCTGCAGTATGCACCAATGACACTTGTGTGGATATAGAGAGTTTATTTGAATCTTGTAACAACGCTTTATAACACACTTGCTTTCCACACTTGCGTTCTGTGACTCTTCATCTTATGACACAGAATTCTCCTTCAAAGAAGAAAGTCTATCAATCCCTTGTACTCCATAATGTAGATTAATTTCTTTCAATACTCAAAAAAAAAAAAAAAACACACCTCAGGTGACCTCCCTGTTTCTATGTCTGTGATGATCCCAGATACAACAGATACAGAAGTGACTGAAAACTGTTTTTCTTTTGAGGTGTTAAGTCATAATTATGTAGTTACAGTGAACTGACTGCACACTACTGTCAGAGGTGTCAAACTTGCAGCCTTCAGGCCTCAGACCTTTATGGAACAGACTGTTGCTAGTGTCTTAAAATGTCTTCAGTCAGAAACTAAAACCCACATTTGTTAGCTGCCTCAACCTAAACACAGTGGCCTGGTGATATTGTGGATGTTGGGACTCTTCAGACACAAAAGTGTGAGATGTGGAGAGTAAAAAAGGCAAAAAAATAATGCTCTTAACGAAACATATATTCCCTTTTCATATCGTGTTAGTGTTATAATTATTATGCATTTCAATTTTGAGAATTAATGCTTCTTCTTTGAGCCTCACATATGCAAATAGTTATTTTATTATTAGACATTTACTCTCTGAACTTGGCTCTCCATTACAACAGCAGATATTTATTTTGATTGTGTGTCTGTTGTCTTTCAGTTCATGTTTTTTTTTTTCCACAATAAAGGCTCTGAATTCTGTATGAAATTGTTGTTTTTGTGAAAATAAGCAAATTATTTAAAAGCCTGATGCTGCAGGGTCACAACATAGACTTTCTGCAGATTTAATATGGTTACTGTTACAATTTGAGAACCCCTATAGAGAATGCATAAGACCAGACAAAAACTTCACATAATAATTGGATGAAATAGTTTTTATTTATTTTTGATTCAATTTGCCAAGCAACTTGACAAGAATAAAAAGGCAAGTTTGAACAATACAAGACATCATGTGTCAATGAGAGTGTCAGGCAAGCTGTAATACTGGATGAAACAAGTCTAGTTCCACACAGACACGCCAGTCGCTTAAAGGGCCGTAACATCTTCACAAGGTCACCTTCTCATTTATCTCTTAGCAAAGTACAAATATAGCTGGGTGCTCTCGTTCCTGGTCATATTTACTCTGAAGGTGTCTGCAGCTCTCTGGTCAGTTGGGCTAAAGGGATGCTCTGACTGGAAATGTCACAATACATTTTAACATTTTCATCAGTAAAACTGCAGCAAAAAAAAAAAGTGTACTTAAATAAACTTTAAAGATACAGTAGGCAGGATTCTTTGATCGCAAAAAGAGAAAATTACACTTCACCTCCTCTGGACTGTTGACAGCCTCACAGCTAAATCTGACGGTACAATCACCGGAGACTCAGACGCTCTGGTTTCACTGTTCATATGCAGCACCTTCTGCACGCTCAAATACACCATTTTCACGACAGAATTGTGCCAGACACACTGGTGCTTTTTGTTTTTCTAGGCAGATACTGACAATATCTCACACAGGAAGCTCTTTCGGTGCATCTTTTCATACACAGGCCAAAAAACTAGGTCAGATTGGTCTTTGTCCACTTGGGAATAAGCTACCATTGACAGTATGTAATTTGTTATTGTTTTTTGGAGACTCCAAGCAGCGTGATCAGTGTGATCGATTCATTAATAAATTCTGTGATTCGCTGCAGCAACTTCCATCTCCCAGGTTTCGGTTTCCTAGTAACGACTGATGCGATCGAAACACAACCCCGCATCTGCCTTTCTTAAAGCTCGCATAGAGTGGTCCTGTTGCACATATCGGTTAATTAGGGACTGAACTCTCACACCCAGAAAACAGACTGTGTTGTGATTGGCCAGCCAGCGCAGAGCCTTCCCAACTGTCTTGTGATTGGCCAATACCCGGAAGTGACATATTCAGCACACCCGCTCTCAGAAGCGCAGCTCCCCCCTCTGGAACGGTGGATGCACTGCTCCTCATTATGAAAACATTGCTTTAACAATGTTTAAAAATAGCTTCGTCACGACTCCCCGCCGCAGTCCCTTTTATGACTTTGACCTGGAGTCAGACCCAGAGTCAGAAGACACTGTCACTCATGAAACACCTCCACAACGGACGTTATTCTTCTTCTACCTTCAATGTACGCAACCGGAGGTGCCCGGACCAGGAGGATCTGCTGTTCAGGAGAACTGCTGTTTACGTAACCGGACCAGGTTTTTTCAGAGAATTACAATAAAACACAGCGTTCTCAGAAATGGCTGAACTGTTTGTTTCGAAAACTTCAGGGCTTCGTAAACAAGGTAATGACGCAGATACACACTAAAAAACAGCGTTAATTGGAACTTCCGGTCTAGGTCCGCTTAAATACACCTCAGGATTCTTTCATGCATTTTCAAATGCTGCGTGTGAATGACTCATTATAAGTCTGTATCAATGACTCCCCTCTCAATGACTCCCCTCTCCAGCATGGGCAACAACTGCCTATGCTGCGAAGAAACCTGAAAAGAAACCTAAAAAAAAATCTAAAATCTAAATCTAAAAAACGAGCCCAGGACATAAGATATTTTCATCAAGCTGTGGATGCGAGCCAAAAAAAAAAAATCAACCATTTTACGATAAATCTTGCCTACTGCCGCTTTACTAAGAATAGGTACAACTCTCTTGGTCACTGTGTGTCACCATTGTCACTCACATTCCTTGTAACTGGTGCATCCCCATTAGCTGCACAACTAATAACCAGAAGTCACAATATCTGAAGGTTTTGATGATCTTGGCAATAAAAGAGCGAGCACAGTGGTGTCAGTGTCAGTCAGAGTTTGGTCATGGGTATATGGAGACTGTTCCACGGGCCCATCCATAATTCCTCCTCGTCCGACTGTGTTCTATCACTCGGGCACTCGAGTGGCTCTCTCATAACGAGTCCGGCGTTGTTGTCATCTTCATCGCCACCGTCCACTTTCGACTCCTGCTCGCCTTCTTTCAGCTCGTCCCTCTCCGCTGTGCTCTGCGGCTGCTGCTCTGTGCCTGCCCGCGCCGCATTCAGCGCATTTGACGTAGACGCAACGCTTTCAGGGCCCGTGTTGCTGGTGCTGCTTGACCCCAAAGAAACGCTGGATTGTCGCGTGTTAAACGCATTCATCGTTTTATTGTTGTCAGTGTGTGACAGAGAGGCAGCGGCCGTCGCAGACGCAGCCGTCCCCGGGGTTTGGAAGGTGCGCAGCGTGCTGCCCCCTCCGTCTGCCGCGAGTCGGGGAATGCTCAGCGGAACTCTCTCCTCCAACATGGCAGCCATTTTGTCGAGTTTTTTAAAGTGCTTGGCCAGCCGGGAGCTGAAGACGGGGGAGGCGAGTTTCAGGTTGTTGTTTGTGGTGGCGTGCGTGTGCGCGGGGCCTGTGGCGTTGACTGAACGTCGCGTGCGGATGATAGAGCCGTTCTGGGCCATGTAGATGCTGCCGTTGACGTTGGCGTGGCTGTTGAGGTTGGCGGACAAGCGGCCGCGCTGGGTGTCCGGCATGCTGTCCTCACCGGTGGAGCTGGTCTCGTACTCTCGGTCCACCACCAGCTTGATCCGATGCTTTCTACAGCCATGCTGCAAAAACACGCAGAGAAAGTGACATTAAACATGTGAAGCTTTCGTGTCGCTTGCAAGAAATGCTACATTATTCTTTAGTCCTCATCATCGACACGGAAAAGAAAGGGGCAAGATAAACTTGTGCGTGTCAATGCCATAGAGCGAATTCCTCCTCCTGCCTCTATAACACTGATGCACATATCCTTATCTCAACCTTGGTATAAATGACAAGTGTGTGGGTAATGTCAATGTATACATACACTCACTGGTCAGTTCTTTAAGTAAATCAAATAACTCATTAAGTGACCGCTGTGGTTTTGCTGCTGAGGCTCATCTGCTTCAATGTTAAACAAGTTCAAGTGATTATTAGATTTGCAATAGCCATCAATAAGGCATTTACGCGCAGACAACTGCTGCTCATTTGACATTTCCTTCTTTTTAAATTTTTTGTGGGCCGTTCTCTGTAAACACTAGAGATATAAAATAAAGATAGATCATCAGTTTCGGAAATACTCCGACCAACAGCCGTGCCACGTTCAAAGTCACTTAAATCACTTTTCTTCCTCATTCTGATGCTTGGTTTGAACTTCAGCAGCTCATCGTCACCATGTCTACATGGCCTTAATGTGCTCAGATTAGATATTCAATGTAAACAAGCAGTTGAATTGGATAAAGTGGACAGTCGGTGTATATTTGAAAAACAGCCACAGAAGATTTGGAGGGAGGTGATTGTGGTGAAGAACAGTAGGTCGTTTATATATCTTATACTTTTAAGACTTTTATGATAAAACTGAGTGGGTATGGAAATAGAAAAGTAGCCAAAACAGATCACAGGATGGCACCATGGTACATTTGGATCTGAAATCCTGACCAGACGGTGTTTGTTCAAAATCAAAAATGACTGTATCCTTTAATACTAGGTTGAAGCCAGCCTAAGCGCATTTTTATTGCAGTAAGGCACACAAACTTAAACAACTAGAGGTGAGAAGTATCAGCGTTTTTTTAAAACTATTGTTGGCTGTGTGTATACTCAGTTTAAACTCTTTAACTTGTTGCACGAGCGTAAAACTCTATAAATTGACAAAATAAACTTGCACTGCAAAGAACTCGCACACAACACAGCAAAATCACACCTGTGCAACAGTGTTACTCCAAGTTTTTGGATTTTTGATCACGTTTTAATCATGAACATAATTATCATCCTTAAAAACGAGGAAATTCTTTGTTTAACAAACTGTAAGTGTTGCATGGCTTGTAACTCTGTGTAACACTGCTGCACACAAACACACAAACACGCTGACCTACTGTTTCACAACAAACTCAACCCTGAGTTTATTTCTGTAAGAAAGCAAATAAGGAATAATAGTGTATAAAGAAAACACATTTTCCCTGCAGGCAACCACAGGTGCTGGAGGAGCTAGTGGGAGAGTGACAGAGAAAAATAAATACACTTTGAGCAAAGCTTAGGAGCAACAAAGAGAAGACAGCGAGGTCAGTGCAGCAGCAGCAGCAGAACAGTGAGTCCTCAGAAAAGAAAAAAAACAGGAGACATCCTACAGAGAAGAAAACCAGTCAAACACTGCAGAAGTATCAGAGGAAGACAAGATGGACACGGAGGAGCTAGAGGCAAAAAAAAAGAAGACTGAAGAGAAGAGGTTTTCAGGAGGAAGATGTTAAAAACAGCTGAGAGCAGTCGAGCATACTCTGACATTATTCTACCAGCGTGAGTGTCACAGCAGACAAGAACAAACGAGAGGGAAAACAGTGATAAATCTCACTCCACACACATAATCCAGATCTTACATACAGAGCCAATCGATGTAATCTGCGTCGAAAGGGGTCCTCATCTGCATTTCAATCAACCAAATTATCCGAATCCCTTTCTCCATCCTCTTCCCTGGAATGGCCCCTGCTCTCCTCTTCATCCTCCTCTTCATCTTCAATGATGGGTGACAAGTCGTCCGGTTGGTTGTTGCCGGAACTTCGCCTACTCTCCCCCCGCTCTTCTCTTGATTGCTCATCTTCCTCACTTTCCTCCTCCTCACTGTCTTCCTCTGTGGTGTCATGTGAAGAAGGAGGACGTCTAGAACTTTTGGGCCTTGAACTAGAAACTGTAGAGCATGAACACTTAGAACCTTTGGAGCATCTGCTGCCGTTTCTGTCCATCGCTCTGCTCTTTCTGGCCCGACTGCTCCTATTTTGTGTCCTCAAGTTGGCACTTTTGCGACCGATACTGTTGCTCGCACTACCTTTCGTGCCTTTTCCGCTCGACTTTTCTGCCTCACTGTCTGACCCTCTGTCTGTTTTTTCCGTCCCTGTATCAGATTCTGTCTTGTCGTGCTCGGCTGTGACCGATGACGTGGGGCTACTCGCGTCAGAGACACTGAATTCGGACGGAGACTCTTTGCTGCCACTTCCTGTCTCGGAATCGCTGTCATGAAGTCTTCTCCCTCCCCTCCATCCCTCAGAGGAGCTGTCCTCCTCCTCTACCCTCCTCCTCCCTCTCCTCCCTCTCCTCCTCCTCCCCCTGGCCTCTCCTTGGTCTCGCTCCGACACTGATGCAGACACACTCATATCTCCTACAGAGCCATACATCCTCCTGTGCATCTCCCCTTCTCTATCCCAACTCATTCCATCACTCCATTGCTCATTCCCCACCCTGGCGGGACCCTGGAGCCTCCTGGCCAAGGAGATAAGACCAAGGGTCTTGCTCAGGTTTTGTTTTACTGCCGGTGGTCTGCTGGCTTCGACAGATGTCTGGAAATAACTACCATCGATGACCAAGTTGCTGCCAAGGCTGTAAGACCGGTCAAATGATGAAAGGCCTGGGAGCTCTCCCCTGTGCTCAGGTTGGATGCCTTCTCCTCCTCCAACAGCGTTTCTCAACCCATTCTTTATTGTGCCATTCCTCATGCTTCTCCCCAGTGTTTCCGGTTCTCCTCTACCTGCTCTTTCTCTGCCTCTTTCTCCTGAGTCATCTCTTCCACCTCCTTTAATTTCTCTGCTCAATGACTCCCCTCTCTCGAGCTCTTTTCCCACTCCTACCTTCTTCCTGTCTTCCTGCCTTTCTCTACTTCCATCATCCCCTGTTTCCATCGGTCCAATCCTGGCTTTGTTCCATGGCGGGTGGATGGAGGGAGGCTGTCCAGATTTCTTACTCACACTGGACAGCAGCGCGCTTACTCTCGTCACCCCTTTCAACCTGGAGGCCACACTCGCGCCCTTTGATTTGCCGTTTGTAGTCGCAGTGCCCTCCAGTGGTTGGTTTTTGTCACCCTCACCCCTAGGGTTGCCTGAGGTCATTCTTTGAGCTGGGTTGGGAGGAGGACGGGACTGGAAGTAAGCAGGATAAGGAGATAATCTATCTCCTTGAAACTGTCTCCTCACCTGATGATATAGGTGCAGAGTCAAATTGAGAACATTTAGCAAAAGGGACAAATATCAACCAAAAAACAACCCAAACAGTTAATACTTTTACTAGGAATGAGTGATACTAGTAAGAAAGCGATAGTTCAGGTGTTTTGAAGTACAGTTGACTCACCTGATAAAATCCACACCATTTTAAGTCTATGGAATCTTAAGAAAATGTTTGTCACTCCATGTGCAATGAAGGGGATCACAGTGTCTCCACCTGGATGTCCCCTTTCTTGGTGCGTGGGGTGGACACTGCACTCAGCAATGACTACTGACAAGCTATCAGACATGTTTCTCCATTGTCAAACCCAAACCCAAACACATTGTAAGTTACTAATAACTAATAACTAACCTAATAACTGGACATAATTGAAGCATAATGGACAATTAGGTTTTTATTGCATCTCAAATTTGAGAATGTTTTTCAATATAATTTTTTTTTTTTTTCAATAAAAATATCTGATTTCCAGTATGCTAGAAGTCATAGATGTCCTGAACACAACCTAGTCAGTCTTTTTTAGAACTAACGTATACTTTTGTTTGTATTGCATATTTTGTTATATTCTTGTACTCTTAATTTGAAATTTCTCTAAAACTGTACAGTGAGGTTTGAGTATATTTTCAACATGATATTCCACAGGGTCCTGTATAGTGAGAGTAGAGAGTCTCGCATTGAAACAGCATTAAATATACATTACATGCAGCAGCTTTTAAGTCTTTGAATTTGTAAGATGACTGAAATTAGATTCTCTCACCTACAACATACGCATTAAATGTATTTATAAAACTGGCGTTATGTGCTTTTTGTTCTTACACTTTCCTCATACAGTATATATGACATATACAGCATATCATTTCCCCGTGGTTTATTAATTGTACCTGGTAATAATTGGAGTGGGCGAGCATTTTTTTGATTGATGTTGTTTTTCTTTATTATTTCTCTTTAAACATCTATGACATGATACAAATGTGAATGTGTTATAAAGTCTTTTATAGGTGATTTTAGAAATATGAATATATATATATTATATATATATAAGTCCATTAAATATTATTGTAAGGTTATTGTGAAAATAAGTTTAAAGAGACATAGACTTTAATTGAAATCAACATTAGATTAAGTGATGATACCACCACTGTGAACGGTTTTTGACTGATTTTGATTCGATTATTTATTTTTTTTTAAAGCAAAACCAGTGCATACTGCACAGACTGTGTTCATTTCCTTGTGTTTACCTCCGCGTCAGACTCTTGTGGGCTGTAGTAGTAGCTGCCGTCATCATCGACGACAACTTCTCCATATTCATCGTAGAGGCCGGAGGGTGAGATCAGCTTCCTGCGACTGCCGTACTGAGGCAGGTCGTATCTAAACAGAGACAGGAGGGAGATAAGAAAATAAAAAAAAATCAAATCAGAAATTGCACATTCTGATGTATGCGCTATTCAATCGAAAACATGGCTGTCGGCGGGGACACAAGGTAAAAGAGATTTTAACCACTTACCAAAATTCCCTCTGAACAAGTCAAAGAACTGCTCAATCCCTCACACCAAAGAGTATCTATCTCATTGTGATTCAATAGCAGCTGGTCTACTGCTGCCTGGTTTGATAAATGTGTGTCATTTGGGTAAATCCCAATTTAGAATTAACACAGAAACACAGAAAAAACAAACACATTTGAACTCACTAAAAGAGGCAGCAGTAGATCAATAACTCCTTTGTGCCATGATGTCCATGGCACATAGTCCATGGAGTTTGGTTTTGTGTGGTGTTGTGGGCAGATAACAAAGCAACCATGCTTCAGTTTCCAGTTTTAGACTTTTAAAAAGCGACATAAAGTGGCAAATACCAAAGCAGGTGTATATTTTATTAGTCTTAAACTTTTGTTAAGTAACTAAAATTAGTTTTTCTTTGTGTCCCTGCTTACAGCCATGTTTTCATCGAGAGTGAGCCCCCTTGTTCCAGGCTGGTGGCATGGTGGGCATGTATACTGCTACTACCTCATACAACTTCACTTTTAAATTACTTAAACCATGTCTTTAAAATGAGAAAACTTAACCGAAGCCTTGTATGTAAAACTTGGCTTTACAAGCACAATTTGCACTTTGCTACTGCTTTCCAACAACCACTTGAAGCAATAATGCACAGCACAACACTGTGGTTTCCTCCAAAGATAAGCAGTGTCTAATGACTCCTAAGCAGAGCTGCCTTAATCACAAAAGAAGCATTTTGTTGCCAGGAGACATTTTGTGAGCAGAAAACATTGGAATCGATTTTGCTCCCTTTTGTCTCTCTTTGTTGCCTCTTTCCGGGAGGCCTGCCTGCCTCCACCGGCCAAAAAAACTGTGCCGTGCATCACCACGTTTGGGCTCCGTGCCCTGCAGCGAGCAGCTCCGAGAGACAGTGGGTCGAAAAACATATATTTTCAAAAGGCATTCTGGAATAACAATACATCCCAGAGTGATTAAAGTAACAAATCTGCTGCAAGTCCTTTGGCTTTCTTCCACAACACAGTTGTATTGAAGAAAAGTTGCCTCATGTAATCACTATGCTCTTTGTCAACCAGTAGTTGCTCTGCCTTTACATTGATAGCCAAGTAATAAACAAAGGTGCCCCGAGTGAGAAGAGCGGAAACAAACAGGGAGAAAATCAGTGGCGCGTTAAGTAGAGTTATGGAAAACAACAGCTGAGTAAAAGTACAAGCAGAAAATTACTTTGGTAGAGGATAAAGTCACCCATTAGTTTGTCTTAGAAAGTACCTACTATTCAATTACTTGAGCATGTAATTAAGACAGTGTTCATGTGACAATTCTGAGTTTTGTCCACAATCTTAAAGGACCAGTGTGTAATATTTATTAGGGCTTATTGGCAGAAATTGAATTTACTACCCACAAGTTTGTTTGCATAAGTGCATACTATAATCACTTTAAAATAACTTTTAATACATTTATTTTTCATATTCTTAAGAAGAAGAAGCCTTTAATATGTATTTAAGGTAAGGGCCTTGCTTTATAGAGGCGGCCATCTTGAGCTAACGTGTTTCTACAGTAGCTCAAACAGACCATTTAAATTATTTTCCTTCCTGGTACACAAAGGCCACCTTATGTCTTGAGCATAATGGGAGTAATGGTGATAAATCAGCAAAGGAGAGACATAATTTACTATGTGGACATTGTTGTGTTGACAAATTGACAGCTGTGTGCAATAAATACACACTGCGCAGTGTTTAATACTGTACCTTCACAATTATGCCCCACATTCAAGTAATTTAGCAGTATTGTCAAGTATAAATACTGCATTTCACTGAAACTTCGGACGTATGGCATATGTAAATAAGCAGTCGTGTCAAGTAAAAATACTATATTTTACCATAACTTCACACTTATGCCATGTTATTATGTCATTTAGCAGTATTTCCAGCATATGTTTCCTGAGATTTAGCAGTATTTTTGTGTGTAAATACTGTATTTCACTGCATAAACTCATAAACAAATCACTTTAGATGCGTTTCCTTTAATAGGAACACCTTTAGTAATTACACAATAAAACACAAAAATACATGGGATACTATTATGAATGTTCCCAGTTGTAACATGATGTCATTTATTGTGAAATATCGTAGAAATAATTTAGTGTACAGAGAATGATTTGCAACCTCTGCACAGTTTGAGCGTGTGCCGTCTGGGGAGGAGGTTTCATTCTCCCAAGATGTAAAAACAAAGCGATTAAAGTAGTTTTGTTCCAGCAGCCAGTTTGCAAATAAATGAACAAGTAATATTTGTACAGCACTCTATTTATTCATTTATATGCAGCACCGTACAAAACTTGTTGTTTTCATGTCTGTCGAATTCTGTAATCATTGGACTGGAAAGTTTAACTCGTACACACATTTATTTGACTCAAAGGAAAGAGGGAGCATTTATAATCCTTTCATGGCATGGTCTGTATAAGCTAATGGAATGAGCCTTAACCCCACACTGAAACCTGATTATGGGATTTCACAGCCGTTAACCCAACCACTACAACAGAAATGCTCAGTTTTTCACACACACACAATCAATACTCCAAGGCTGTGCTTACAACTTAGCGCTTGCATTTTCCTCCTTTTCTAGTTTTCCTTGTCTTTTTTCTCCTCTCTTTGTCACCACTAGGGGGTAGTAATGACATAAAAATCAGCTCACTGACTTCACCTGCAACACTTAATGTATTTGTTTTTATAGAGCTCTGTGTGTTTGACAGTTCTGCTTGTTATTTACTACTTTGAGGGGAAAAAGTATCCTATTTGTAAGGGAAAGTAGTGACAAAAAAATAATAGAAAACTGAATCGAATTTCTTCGAAATGGATTAATTTACTGTGTCACATTTTATGTACTATTAACTGCCTATGATAACAGTTGAATAATCTGTTCCTCTGGAGTCAAATCTTTTGAAAAAAGTCAGAATAACTTCTAACGGCTGTTTTACATGACATGCTGACAGCGTGACGAATGCGTAGTGGTCTAAATAACGATGATACAGCGCAGCATGATGGAAAAATGCTTGTTGTACACATGTGAGTCAAAGCCATGAGCTGCATTAGACCATTCTTTTCTTATTTCTCGAGAGTATTTCTCATCAATATCTGTTGTGCTGAGAGTTCAAGTGTTACGTCTCCCAAGGATGTCTATTAATTATGAGAGTCGGTATCAGCCCACACGTCAAATATCAATTCCTCCATTTTCTTTGGTCCAAAAATCAAAACTTTGACCTCTATGTCAACAAAGTCATTCAAACTCGTTTTTTTTTTTACAATTAAAGAAGTTCTGCTTTCCCACAGAGACCTTGAACTGTTCATTCACCCATTTATTTTTCTCTCGTCGAGCTGACTCATCCATCATTCAGGCAGTACCTCTCTCCTGTCTCCTCTCGTCTGCTCGCACACAGTGCAGCAGCCGGGCTCCTCACAAACACACCTCGCACCTTAAATCTCACATCTCTTTACTGGCTCCACATTAAAATCAGGATTGATTTCAAAATATTGCTCATATTGCTCTCCACGGCCTCGCCTCGGTCCAAAGTTGAAACTGCTTTTGCTGCAAGACTTTCTGTCCCGGTGGAAAAGCCTCCCACTCACTATTACAGCTGCGCAATCATTGATCACTGTAAAAAAAAATTTAAACACACCTTTATACGCGTACCTTCCTTGCTTAACCTCCATTAAATTTTAATTTATTAATTTATTGAAATTGTTGCATTTTTTCAAAGCTTTTCCACAGCTATATATCTCTATCTATACATATTTTATTCCATACTCCATCTGATGAAATATGACAGTTAAGACAGAGAGTAACAAGTTATACAGAAAATTGCTCAAACAAACATTTATTATTGATCGAAAGGTAAGGTCTATCGCTCCACTGCATGTAATCTGCAAAATAAACATTATTTTGCCATCAATTATTCAATTATTATATTGATTCTCTGCACACATATTGTATACTTGTTGGTTTTTAATCATTCTAATAATAGTCTAATAATAGTATCATATTCATTTTTTATCCGTCATACTTGATTATATTATTTTTTATACTTTATTGGAGTACTTTATCCACTGTTTTCTCTCACATTTATATTTCATTTCACTTGCATGAATGCTTTTAGCTCATATTTTCCTATTTCTTATATTTAAGAGTTATTAAGTGCAACCATCCATCTATCTGCAATATACTGTATAATGTATACAACACTGACAAACCTTATTTGAGGATCAACAGATCAACCAGTAAAGGTCATACAAATCAGCAGGATAAATAAAACAAAATGAAAAGAAAGTGGTGAAAATAACTTGAATTGAATTGAAGAAAAGATTAGAATGCTCTGCCCTGTTTTCCAGCCTGCTGAGGCTAAAATCCCTCTGCCCGTGTGCCTCAGCATATGCACAGAAACATATGGTGCTAAATGGTCAGAGATATGAGTTGGATAGAGACCATCCATCGCCTTAAAAGTCATAAATAAAATCTTAAAGCTGCAGCGCGAAGCTTTTAATTAAAAATTAATGTCCGTAAAATTCAAACCAGTGCCAAATGAGATCATATAGTGCTGATTAAGCCTCTCATCTCCTCACGAGTCTCTATGTGCCTCTCAGTACAGAGGTGTCGTGTTTCCTTGTCTGTGGCTGCAAAAAAAAGAATGTGATTGATGGAAGGAAAGATGGAGCAACTCACTCACACTTGCACTGCTAAGGTCAGTAACAGTGGGTGGGAGTAAGCCAATGGTGTTAACCTGAAGCAAACAGGAGCGTGATTAATATCTCATCTTTCTGCATTTTGGTGCAAAATCCGTCCTAAACTCTGCGAGTCAGTCTACAGGCCATCATAAGCAGCAGAGGAGTCGTGTTATGATCCGTTTATTCACTGACATAAAAACAAGAGATTAATACATAATTAATACAATAATTTTACATACAACCCCCTTTAAAATCTGTTAAAAAAATGGCAAGGGAACCATTGTGAGGAGGCTTAAACAGGTGTTCCTCTGTTCTTTTGTATCACTTTTTTTTTTGGCCTTTTTCTCTACAGAGCTCTCCTTACACCACAGCAAAACATCCATCTATCCATTGTTTTCAGCTTTATCCTCACTGTGTACAATGTAATTACTGTAAACTCACCGGTGACACACTCGCCCTTCTCCTGGCCATGCATATTTTGTTTTCAACGGAGCCGGCGAACACAAGCTGGTCGGCATCCGATTTGCATGCATCTGTGTTTTTCAGTTCCCAGCATTCGGGGAAAAACAAAACCGTCCAATGTTTACTCGTGTGCGGCCACTCGCTCACTTCTTCTGACAGCGTTCTTTTCTCTGCTTCTTTGTTGTCGGCTCTGCCGTGATGAACATCTAAAACATCGCTATCGCTGCCTTGATTTTTACAATAGCCGGGTGAGTGTGTGTAGTGTTTCTCGTGAGACTGCCTGATTCTGAGGACTCCTCATCTTGTAGGAGCGAGTGGAGACAGCATAGTTAAATCCTGCATGGTTCTGCTTTAAAGCCTGGCAATGGTGTTTTGAACAGTTTGTACTATTTTCTTTTAGATGCAAGCAGATAAAAAGACTCTTTCCATAGTCAATAGGGGATGAAATAAAAGAGACATTGTCCCTGTATCTTCACAATTAGCATTCAGTGTCTGCACCTTTAATTTATACCTGAGTCAAAGTTCCACAGGGGTCACATATGATCTGATTTGCTGCTACTGTGTACATGAGGTTAAATGTTGTTCAAGGCCAACAGCATCTGGCCCATTGTCTGCTTCCGTGGCTGCCTGCCTGATTAGCAGCTACTGTATTAACTCAGTGCACGTGCGTGCACGTTTGTTTGTGATAATACAAATGAGCGAGAGAGCATTTCTCAGCTTGCGAGTGAGCGAGAGTGAGAGTGATGGATGTTTGCCATGTCAGAATTGATGTGTTTGTGTGTATGGCTGTGTGTGTGTATTTATGTGGGAGTGAAGGTGGGTGCATGAAATCAAGTTCCCGGGCGTCTGCAGCTAAAATTATGAAAATTACACAATGCATCAAAGGTGGATGGCTGGGTTCCCACACCCACACACACACACACACACACACACACACACACACACACACACACACACACACACACACACACACACACACACACACACACACACACACACACAAACGCAAGTATAATCAGCTATTTTTCTTATACTGCACATTTAGACAGCCTAAACAAACATAACCAGTCAACATCTAACCCTATTGTTAACTAAACCACAATTCAAGTTTAAACGTTAGTCCTAAACCTAACCGCTTCCTCAGAAATGACCCTCTGCCTCATTAGGACCAGGTTTTGGTCTCTATGCGGACGACTGGTCCTTATAAGTTCAGTGTCTGTGCCGGAAAAGATCTTAAAGCTCACACAGAGTGGTCCTGTTGCACATATATGTTAGTTATGGAGGTCTACTTACATACATTTACTTATTTTTATGGTCAAAAACCTCCTAGTTGCTGTAAACGAGCCGATAGAAATCCTCTTTTCTGACGGTGTTTCCCAGCCCCGATATTTCAGACATAAATCTCACCCCCAGAAGGCAGAGTGTGGTGTGATTGGCCAGCCAGCGTAGAGCCTTCCCAAATGTCTTGTGATCGGCCAGTACCCGGAAGTGACATATTCAGCACACCTGCTCTCAGAAGCGCAGCTCCCCCCTCTGGAACGGTGGATGCACTGCTACTCATTATCAAAAACATTGTTTTAACAATGTTTAAAAATAGCTTCGTCAGGAGGATCTGCTGTTTCCGGAGAACCGCTGTTTATGTAACCGGACGGGGTTTTTTCAGAGATCTCGCTGAGCCCGAGATTTACAATAAAACACAGCGTTCTCAGCAATGGCTGAACTGTTTGTTTCGAAACTTCAGGGCTTCTTAAACAAGGTAATGACGCAGATACACACTAAAAAAACAGCGTTAATTGGAACTTCGGGTCTAGGTCCGCTTTAAAGAGGTAACACATTCAAGAACACACACACATGAAAGGGTTTTTTCGGTTTCAGAACTGCTGCAGATCTGTTACATTCCTGTGAATGGTACCAGCTGGAGGGCCAACATGAGGCAGGTCAACGTCACACAGAATGTGAGTGATGCCATCAGTTAAGTATCAAAGCAGCTGCTGCAAAAGCTGACATGAGGCCCTGCTGGAAAAAAGTGCAAACACTAGACTTCAGCATCATGAGGCACGAAGGAAATTAAATTGTGCTACATTGTGTGAAGCCACTTCACCCAAAACGCACCCCCGAAATCTCGTTTCTATCATCAGCGGAAATAGATAAAACAGTGTTTACTCCCAGGGTCAAATGCCCTCTGAATAGAATAAATATAAATATAAAGAAACATTTCAGGGGATAATTGTGTGTGTCCCTCAGAAGGAGCTTGAGAAAAGGAGGATTTTATTGAAAACATAGCATCTATTTGAGGACACACACAGAAACGTTTTCTTGTTGCCACTTATCAAAAAACCTCACCAAATAAAGACATAAAGACTACACCCACTTAAGCCTTTTTACCTCACTGATAGACAGTAGAAGAGCAGCCAGAGAGGAGGACAGAAAACATATTATTCACAGCCTTTGTTATCGAACATACATAGATGAACATTAGTGAAGATAACAGACAAATAGCAAGTACAGAAAGCAGTATGTTGTGTAGAGTGTGTGCAGGAAACTGACCCGTGATCGTAGTTGTAATAATCCTGTGTGTAGTAGTCCTGGCCGGGGTCAATGCCAGACTCCATCGATAACTCCTGTAAGATTGACAAACCATAATTAGTGCCTCACATAATAATGACACACAGTTCTTCATATTAATTACAGTCATCATGTGATGCTGGGTGTATCAAAACTTTGCTCTCAATGTCTGCAGTTGCAGATGCATCCACACAACACTTGCACAGAATTGTTCCCTCACAGCTCAACAGCCCACACACTGGCCCTCATTTATCAAGCTGTCATAAAAAACCTACCGCCGAAATCATCGTGCGATAAGGTTCTCGTGTGATTCATGAAACTGTTTGGTACCGCAGCCGTCACAGTGCCAGAATGAATGGACGTTGATAAATGCAGAGGCTGAAAACATCGTCATTTGAATGTCAAGTCCCTATATACATTCACGGTTCAATCGTCTCAGACTTAGAGTTTATAACATGGAGAAACGTCATCTGGAGGAGAAGAAGAGGAACTTCATTTGATAAGAAAATCTAAATTTTGTTTTACTTGGCAACCTGAAGAGTGGAATCAAGGGAAGAAACAGATCAAACCCTGACTGAAGTTTGAAAATTCAACATAGATAATGTATTATAATATATAATATAATTATAATTCAAAAATATATATAATTAGTGTACAAAAGTCTTTGGACACCATTTGTGTCAATGTGATGACCTTACATAATTATTTCTCAATTTTCTTTTTTTTTTGAATATCACCAAAAAAAGAAGTACACAGATCAAAATCTCTCCTCACTGAAGCTCTCGTCAGCCACCCTGTTTCAGACCGAAATCTCGTCCCCAGAAGACAGAACTGTGTTGTGATTGGCCAGCCAACGAGAGCTTTCCCAACTGTCTTGTGACTGGCCAAGTACCTGGAAGTGACGTAATTAGCACGTCAGCTCTCAGAAGCGCAGCTCCCCCCTCTGGAGCGGTGGATGCACTGCTACTCATTATCAAAAGATTGTTTTAACAATGCTTAAAAATGCCTTTGTCACGACTTTCCGCCGCAGTCCCTTTTACGACTTTGACCCAGAGTCGGACCCAGAGTCAGAAGACACTGTCGCAAGTGAAACACCTCCACATCGGACGTTCTTCTTCTTCTGCGGTTTCGCAACCGGATGTGCCGGGACTAGTGCCCGGAGCAGGAGGATCTGCTGTTCAGGAGACGGGACGATTCCAGGCTTTTTCAGAGCGCTTGCAGAGCCCGAGAAATGCCTGAACTTTTATTTTTTAAACTTTAGGGCTTCATAAACGAGGTAATGGCACAGATACACACCAAAACACAGCGTTAATTGGAACTTCTGGTCTATGGGAGCTTTAAGGTCTATATTGTCAAGTGTTAAGTGTGAAATTTCAGGAATAGACCTCTCGGCTATTGCTCTCGTCTCACAGCACAAAAACGGAATGGGAATTATCTTTCTTCATGGTGTCCACCTGTATATATGTCGTTTATGTCACATACACAACATCCCTGTTCCCATTTCAAAGCAAAAGCACTTTCCTGATTCCATTCATTTATTTCCAACATAAGTCCTTATGACTTCCCCTCAACATCTTTCCTTAATCTTGGATGCTTTCTATCAAGATCAAGGAAAAGTGGATAGGAAAGTGGACTTTGGCAGGAAGGTATGCCGTTCAAGTCCCTGGACGTATAAACCAGGCAACATATGTACCAGGCAATACGTCAGGGAACTTGTCTCTTTGCCAACTGTGTTAATAAAAAGTGAAGATGTAGGACAGCTGTTGTGACAAGCGAAGGGGAGAAGCATTTTATCGGATCACCTGAGAGAAGGCAGAGGTGGATCACTGCCACAGAACATGCTCAAGGTGAACATAAATTAGACATAGTGATGGGAACCAACAAGTTAGAGGTTCTGCTTGTGTAGTGATCACTTCACCTAGTATATTTAATTTTAAGTTTATTTTACATGCTTTTATTGCAATTTCCAGAAGATATTAGTATACTCAGGTTTAAAATGATGCCCACTCGAGCTGTTTCTATCCTCAAGAAAAGCACCCTTCAGATATATTCAGTCTGCTAAGTTTTGTGATATATTGCTTGATCTCCGTGGATTTAAAGTGGAGTCTGGTCACTTTTCTCGCCTTTCTCTCTACAGAGCTCCCCCAAACAGTTTCAGAGTACATATTTTTATGACACCACCATAAACATCCATCCATCCATCGTCCACTGCTTTATCCTCACTGTCGTAAAAACTCACTGCCGATGCTCCCCCCAGCCCTTCCTCTCTGGTAGGGATGTGTGATGGTAATGTGCATTTATTTTCAATGGAGTCACACACAAAAGCCATGGAGCAATGTCTATGTCCATGTCAGTCGGGCAGTCCGATGTTTACTCGGTGTACTGCTGTGGCCTTGGTGAGTTTCTTCCTTGCTTCCTACTTTCTTTTTTTGCAGGTTTTGCCATGATAATGTCGAAAATAATACTATTGCTTCTTCGATCTTATATCCGGTACCTGGTTAGGATGTGTGCGTGTTGTTGCCTAAAAGCAATCCTTATTTCTCGTAAGACCCAGGAGACTTTGTGAGACCTTTAAAGTGTGCAATGAACTGTGGCGGTTTGAAACTGGCTATGTTTTCATGGACACATGGGATGGGTATCGGTATCGGGCCGATACTGGTCAAAATCACTGGATCAGATATCGGAGAGATAAAAATGTCGAATCCAGATACAATCGAAAAATATCGCATGCTTCGCTATGCACAGACAGTATAACAATATCGTCACCCGGATGGGTTTTCATGTAAGGGTGTTCTGGTTTGGTGCTATCCCGCGTCCCATCCACGTAAACATAACGTACATCTGTATTGTTACTGTTGCTTTTTTTGGAATCTGTCCAAAAAAAAGGATAATGAACAGACACGAAAGTCTCAGATGCTGAAGACACATGCGGCGTTTGTTTATAACAGAAGCGGAAATTAAGCTTCTTCTTCTTCTACTTCTGAAGAATTAAGGCCACATTATACTTCTCCGACTGTGTAATGCTTTATCTGTCTGCGTCACCACGTAGACCACTCGAGCCTTTATACTTCTGCGTCGTGGTGACGGATAGGCGCTGCAATTTCCCGCCCGATCAGTAGTGGTCGCTGCGCAAGGTTGTTGTGCTTTTGGCTACAGTGAGCAATGGCGTCCGAGGGAGAAAGACTGTTGTTGTTGAAACAGTGGCCGTTTGTCACTTTTCTGTGTCCCGGAACGCAGTTTTAAGATAATTTGAGGCGAGAAATTGGCCATTTAGAGTCTAAACATGTGCTGTGTGTGTTAAGATTTGACGTATTTATAGTTCGGCAGCGACGAAGTCGGCGGTGTTCAGCTCCGCCCTCTGTGGATGCTCGCTGCTCACTGTGAGCCGGCACAGAGCAGCTTCGCTCGGCCTGTCCTGAGGACCAATCGCAGCTCTTGCCGTCTCCGTTGTCCCTTGACGGAGTGACGGACACTTAAAAAATATTCCGTGCACCCGGAGACGACGCAGAGGCTCTTCGACAGGTTCTGCGTCGACGTAGAGGACTCTGCGTAGCCTACGCAGAGCACTTTACTCAGGAGTATAAATTGGGCTTTAGACAACACCGCACATGTCAAAAAAGTCCATTCCGACTGAACGCTGGACGCATGTGTATGCACGCCACAATCACAACATTTCATTTTGCGTCCATGTAAACGATTGGATTTGTAAATTCAAATCGACCAAATCTTTTCCGAATGAAGACATTTCGCACACACCGCTTGTGATGTTCTTCTTCTCTCCTTGATTCACACCCTACTCATCAGTGCCCCCTCTTATTTCTCCACCACATGCCTGTCTGGTGCGTAACACTGTGGCAGCTTATATCTGTGCATTCTGAGTGTTTTCCTTGCGTAAACGCTGAGCCAATCTTCGTCTGCCCACCTGCCACACTCTCAACATTACCAGCCACACACAAAGCAGCTTTGCTTCACCCCTTCTCTGTTTCCCTCGATCCTCAGCGCTCGCCTGCCTGCTCGTCACTCATCAAGCCCTGATCACGCGGCACAGACTTCACTCCCCGCTTGGCTCTGGCCTGCGACTATACTCCACTCCCCGTCCACCGCCATCCTCCCCCTGACTGAATAATAAACCCTCTCTTCTCCAGTCCTGTGTTCTGCATTTATGTCCAGCTTATTTATTGTAACAAAAGATGCATTCAGTAGTGAAAAAGAAAAGAAACGCGAGAAGAAAAAGAGACAGAGTACCTCAGGTCTGAGCAGAGAAGGTCGCAGAAGTTGTTGAGTCTGCAAGAGGCAAAGAAAAGCAGAGGATGACAAGACGAATGAAAGGAGTTAAGAGTTCTCCCCCAGTGTGGTGCATACATTTATTTTGGAAACAGAAAATCAATCGCTGATGTTGCTCCTTCAAAAGTGGATGCATGCTTGTATATTTTAGCAGTTTTACTTTTAACTCAAATCTGAGTTTGTTCTACATAGAAACATTCAGAAATATTTAATGCATAAATCAGTAATGAATGCTGGCAGACAAAGCAGCTTTGAAAAACTGTGCAGAAGTCACTAATGTGCAGAGAGATTCATTGTAAGCAATGATCACCACTGTATTATCAGCTGTAAGTGTTGAACAAAGAAAAGTGTCTTCCATTGTGTAATAGGTTTTAGAATCATGACATTTTTCTTTTATTTTTAATATTTAAAGCAATAGCGCTGTTTGGTTGTGTGAGCGTCTTTTAGTCAGTATAAATTATATGTACTCTGAATCTGACTGCTGTGTGCCAATGCTCACTAAAAAAAATGATGTTATCCACTTAACAAAAGGGTATCCAAATAAAATCTATCTCTGCTTAAAAGCACATTATGATAACAGAATGTTTGCTGCTCTTTCTTGTAATTGGACAGCTTTAACACAATGGACAAACAATGGAAACTGAAGTTGTGTTGCTTTGTAAGCCGCACACTACGACTACCACCAAAGTCCAGTTGTCGGTCCACTGCTGAGTTCAAATGTTCTATTTTGTGACTTATTACTCTTTGAATTGCTTCTTTTGAATTTACCTCAAGTCTAGTTCAGTCTTTAAGACTCTCATGCCTCATTATCTGGTCAAGTTTTGCAGGTCATGGCCAATCGGATCTGGGTCAGTGTGCACAGCCTGATAAAGCTGTACGATGGAATTAAACGATGATTACGGCTGCTTTTCTCTGGATTAAACCATCATAATGTGAAAAAATATATGTTCTGTCTGCGTTCTATTATGTTCTATTAGCAAATATACATCATTGGCTGGTAGTCTGACATGCACGTTGCATATGCTGGAAACTACTATAATAAGAATTATTCAAAGTTGTTTTTAAATAAAGAAATTATAATGATGGACTGTGTTATGTTTCACCTGAAAAGAGGTTGAGACGGCGACAATGTTTAAAATGTGTCAAACTCCAACTAAACTAAGGGATTTTGGCAACTGGAACACGACATGTTACTTTATGCGCGAGCCCTTTACAAGGTAAACGGTACTGAGAGGGGCTATACTTTTATACTTTCATACCCCACTGAAATCAAATGATTTTGAGAGAAAAAATACCACCTCAGTCACAAGGTAGGAGCACAGATCACTTTTTGGCAAGTGGCAATTTCTCTTTGTTATTATCACAGAAAGTATATGTTAAGATGATTTAAGATTATATGACAGTTTTAACAGACACCCATTGTAGTGCAGGCCTTGAGTGGACACAGATTGCCTACTTATTTCAACTAAAGTTAAATAGTGAACTATGATTTTATACAGAATGCTTGATTTTGACACATTTTGTGTTTCTACACTTTAATATTTGCCATCAATCCAACATTGATCGTCACGACACGCCTCCAAACATGGGCAGGGAGTAATTTATGTTAAAACATGATCAAATAACTCACAACCAAACACTCTGCTCTGCCTTAATTACATCAAACACAGAGGAGAATATTTGAGGAAAAGGAAAAGGAAGGAGGGAATATGTCGAGATAAGGAGGAGGAGGAGAAGAAAACATCAATCACACATGCAACTGTAGCATGCAAAGCCGTCACGTACCTCCTGTTGTCCATAGCCCCGCCTGGAAGAATTAAAAAAAAGGAAAACATAAATCAATATTATGAAGGAAACATTTGTTGATGGTTTCATACATTTTCAGGAAATAATCCCTATTGCAACAGACATATTATGTTTAAATGGAAGACATTTTGTGATATTTAACCCAGTTTTCCAAGAATTTGAGTTGCATATAAGTGAATATATAGAGATTGTGTGTTTTTTAAGGTAAATTGAGGATGCGGGCCATAAGCGGGGGGGAAAGAAGCCATATCTTTCTGTGCTGTCACCCACTGTTTATTTGATAAATATTCTGGTTATTGCTTCGTACATATGAAACAGTCACATCTCATTTACAAGCCAAATGAGCTCGTCCCATTGTTGAGAAAAACAAGGACGAGGCATTTCGATATTGGACACCACACTAATAATAATAAGAAAAAAAACATGTCATTTATGACCAGTGGGTGGAATAGCTAATTCATAAGAATGCATAAAACTATGAATTAGTCTAGGAAAAATAGACCCGAGACATGCATGTATAATATACAATCTGTGCATGTAAAGCCTGATTTATGGATACATGTACGCCTATGAATTATCTTGGAGTGTGAATAGGTATGGGCCACTTACCAGTTTCACGGTATAATGTGGTATTAAAAATCAAACCCATAAAAAATGTTCTGTCACACTGTGCCTTAGGTAGGAGTTTTATTGACTCATCAAAAACAGAGCGCAAAAGTCATTACACCTAAGTGTGACCACTGTTGGGGTATTTTTGCTGTAAAGGTTTTTGGAGAACAGTGAAGAAAGTCCTGGAGTCTGTGACGAGTTAGGTTGAAGGGATTTCTCCGAATAGGTTTGGT
Organism: Microchirus variegatus; assembly: GCF_963457635.1. Taxonomy (NCBI): domain Eukaryota; kingdom Metazoa; phylum Chordata; class Actinopteri; order Pleuronectiformes; family Soleidae; genus Microchirus; species Microchirus variegatus. Next base: position 8,801,302 of record NC_139818.1, on the reverse strand, counting down.
AAAGGATAACCAAGGCACCATCAACACCACCCTATCTCCAATTCTGAAGCTCAGTCCTCAAGATAACACATATACTCATCTGTCCGGTGACCTTTAAAGCTCACATAGAGCGGTCCTGTTGTACATATGTTAGTTATGGAGGTCTACTTACATACATTAACTTGTTTTTATGGTCAAAAACCTCCTAGTTGCTGTAAACGCGCCGATAGAAATCCTCTTTTCTGACGCTGTTTGTCAGCCGCGAGATTGGAGACTCAACTCTCTCACCCAGAAGACAGAGTCTTGTGATTGGCCAGTACCCGGCGGTACACCCGCTCTCAGAAGCCCAGCTCCCCCCTCTGGAACGGTGGATGCACTGCTACTCATTATCAAAACATTGTTTTAACAGTGTTTAAAAATAGTTTTGTCACGACTCCCCGCCACAGACCCAGAGTCAGAAGACACTGTCGCTCGTGAAACACCTCCACAACGGACGTTATTCTTCTTCTGCGGTTCAATGTACGCAACCGGATGTGCTCGAACTAGTGCCCGGAGCAGGACGATCTGCTGTTCAGGATAACCGCCGTTACGGTTTTTTCAGAGATCTCGCTGAGCCCGAGATTACAATAACTCACAGCGTTCTCAGCAATGGCTGAACTGTTTGTTTCGAAACTTCAGGGCTTCATAAACAAGGTAATGATGCTGATACACACTAAAACATCGTTAATTGGAACCTCCGGTCTAGGTCCGCTTTAACATATTCATTACGGTCAGGGAGACATGAGCTCTCTCTCTTTTAGCCATTTATCCTCTCACACCCATTCAGTCACACGTCTTTTGTACCCATGTCTTACCCAAGGACAAGAATTGCACCCACAACTTCCAGTTAAAAGACGACACGATCACTGATCCACTGTGTTGCACCTGGCCACACTTGGTCACAACCATATATTAAATCTTGATTAATTTATTAAACATACCACTGTATCTCTTGAAAACATTTGCCCTACCTCTTCAAAAATAATATTAGGTGTTACAGAAATAAATGGCAGTATAATAGTCAGAAAATAAGTTTTGCACAAAATTTGCTTTTTTATAAGGTCAGAACTGCTCCATATAAACAATTTGGGAAGCTCTGGTCTTCAGCATTGCATTTGTGCATCAGGCTGGGCTGAAGTTTTTTTTAAAAAAAGGCCTGACTTTTAATTTAACTTTATTTATTTTCATTGTTACCAAATACCAATACTAAATATAATATAATAGCAAAACTGTGTGAACTAAAAATGTCCTCGATTTCGGGAAGACTTACATACAATTTTTAGCAAATACAGTATAGAGTAAGACACCTGGAAGAAAACAAGGAAATGCAGGGATTAGAAAAAAAAAGAAGCTGGAGAAGAACAAAAACAATTCAATTGAACGAGGAAAAACAAAACTGAGAGAAACAGACAAACTGCCCGCTCCATACATCTTCACTACTTTTCCATTTTCATGTGAAACAAAGGCAATGAGGTGGTAAAATGAAGATGTAACACAGAACAATTGTTGATGTTTGGAGGACAAATCGGCTCCTGCTTTGTTTTATTAGACTTAACATCCATACAGGTTTGCACAGCTTTTCTTCTCAGGGCACTGCATTGATTTCCATTCATTTAGGCAGCCTAGACAAACTGTTAACCTTATCCTTAACCATAAACACAATTCAAATCTCAGAACCTGAACTTCACCAGTTCATCAGAATCAAAGTATTGCCTCAAAAGAGCTGAAACGATTAATCGATTAATCGATTATTAATCGATTACTAAATTAATCGCCAACGATTTTGATAATCGATAATCGGTTTGAAGCTTTTTTTCATGATTAAAACAATATTTCTGATTGTTTAAGCTTCTTAAATGTGAATATTTTCTTGGTTTCTTTGCTCCACATAAACAAAGAAATCATTAAAACTGAATCATTTTGGTTCGTGGACAAAACAAGACGTTCAAGAACATCGTCATTTCCAGCTTTGACAAACACTGTTCAACGTTTTTTCAACATTTTCTGACATTTTATGGACCAAACGATTCATCGATTAATCGAGGAAATAATCACCAGATTAATCGATTACGAAAATACTCGTTAGTTGCAGCTCTAAAGTAGAGGCAATATTTTAAATAGCTCTCTACTGCTAAGGAGAAGTAAAATGAAGTGTTGAAGTGACATGACACTCCCTGCATACCTCAATAAATGCAAGCCTGACCCAGGGCTTTACCATTGCAAACCAAACCATACAATGATGGAAACACAGCTAGGGACTACAGGTTCTGACAAGGTCATAGTTTATGCCAGAAAACCATGTGAGCTTTTCATGAAATCAATCCAAATGTGACCGACTGTACATCATAAACACACAGACATGCGCACGTTTATTCATAGCTACAAAATTAAACCATTTTTGTATTATGTCTACACTTGAGGCTATAGATGTCAGCTGTACTTGTGTGCCTGGCAGTGTGCGTAGAGTGCAATCATCTGTGTTTGTGTGAGTGAGTGAAGATAAGTCTGCCTCCCTGTCCTTGTTGCTCTGAAAGACACATAATTAGGTCCTTTCCAGACAAAAACACACAGAGAGCTATCTGATCTCTCTCTCTCTCTCACACACACACACGCACACACACACACGCGAAATGATTGATTCCCATTCTTTGTCTACTCTCCACCTTGTCTTGCAGCTCTTAAAGAACACACTCCACTAAGACACCCAGAAACATTCATTCTTCCTGCAGTTTTTTTGTCCCCCATCTCTCACTCTCTCTGCATTGTCACTCCTCACCTCATTTCCCTTTTCTACTCCTTTTTTTCACTCTAACAGCCTCTTTCAGCACCCTCTCTCTCCTCTGTTTCTCTCCACCTCACCCTTCTACCCCCTCCCCCATTTCTTTTTCACGCTGCAGTTCAGGCTCCTTTAAAGAGAAGGAAATCACCAGTCAAAAAATATTCTGCTTCCTATTGTAAATGGGGCAAAAAGTCAAGGACGATTGCAGCAAATATCATCAAAAGAAAACAACTGCCCTCCTCACATGACATATGCAGCTGCAGCATGTATGACATCACAAACGGTAGTGTATCGTTTTTTTTGTCCAACAGGCAAATATGACAATTTAAAATGAATGAATATCTATTTTATATCACTTAATTTATTCTGTTCAGTAGTGTAGGCGACTGGACTTGCTCATCCAAGAGGCTTCTTCAGTTCTGACTCTCTAGTTGTTGTTTTCACCTGAGACAAGGTATGTTATTAGGGACACATAATTTATCCTGGTAATGTGGTCCTGTCAAGCTGGGCGTCCACTGCACGAGAATCTTGTTTGAGATCTTCGCACACCAGAGTCGATTGCTCTAAGGCCATACTCAAGCAGAGACGTAATGAAACGTTAAGGAATCGTTTTCGAAAAAGTGCCCCGCGAACAGCTGCCAAAATGACTCAAAAATTGCTGTAGTACAAATGCCAGGCCTGTAAGCGGTGCTATAACGCTTATACACATTACAATCACATGAACAAATACAGAATGAACCGAGCCAGGGGAAAGAAAGAGAAACTAGGAAAGAAAATCTAAGTTTTCATGGTGTTTCATTACAGACCCCCAGCAACTTTTTTTTTTTTTTTTCAAAAAAGCATATAGCAACAAAGTAGTGACTTTCTGACATTCCCCTAACTACTTTCCGAGAAGGAAATGGCCAGTTCTGCTGCATGAGTGAGCTTCATTTAACTGTATTTACTGCAGGCGGAGAGTTGGTCTGACTGTAGACACACACACACACACACACACACACACACACACACACACACACACACACACACACACACACAGAGAGAAAGGGAGGGAGGGAGGGATAGAGAGAGAGAGAAGAACGAGCTGTGGATGTGTAGTACAACTGACTCTGTGCCGAACAATCACTCTTCTGTTCATTCAAGTAAAAATAGTGTCTGTGAAAATAGATTTTGTTTTCTCCTCCCCTTATTTTACGATTCCCTTCCACTATTAATCTCCAACACTTATTTTCTTCTTCGCGCCCGTTCCTGAAGTCGATGAGGACAGGACGTCTTCTTCAGATATCCATCTTTTGATGCTGGAGATTTTTTTTTTCCTTCACTGCGGTGAGTGAGATGCCGATTGGATAAATGTGACAAAATAAATTGTCACTTCCAGGGAAGCTCAGCATCTCTGAGAGTCAACTGAGACTGATTCATGATGATTGGAGGAACCGTTTGAAAGGCCTGATCACTTTTTGATTGGCAGCGTTGTAGAAATAAACACGACACTGGAGCCTATTCGGTCTCAGTCCCATGTGGATTTTAATTATTAATAAATTCAACAAAATAACTGTTTAATATTATGATATAATGCTGACTACACTTTATACATGTTCAAAGTATCCATATAAACTCGATATTGAACACAGAATACCTGAACTCATAAATTTCTCTCCAGTTTTTAATAAAACTAGTTAACCTATTATACCTTGTTAAATATTATGAATATTAAAATGCTAACCACACCTGCCATATCTTCAAAGTGTCCAAATGTCATGAAAAAGCATACACTATGTTTATTAAATTTCATGAAAAAGCATACAATATGTTCAAACTTTCCATTCAATGCATTATTAAAGAAATGGAGGCTTAACTATTTTTTATATGATGATTAATACATTTATATTATAATGTAATACATATTATGAATAAGTGCTAAATAAACCCATGATATCCTCAATGTGTCCAAATGAGCTCAATAATAAAGAAAAAATGCCTTAACTATTTGTTCTGTATTCACTAATAAGTTAACCAGTTAACTTATTATGTAACTATTACCAATCATAGCCAAAGTAATAATGATTGTACTTGTAGATAGTTGTTACATGAATCATTGTACAACATTTGAAGGCAATATCTCCATCAGTCTGGAAGATAAAGCCAAAAATGTGTTTTCAGCATAATAAATTAATTAATTTGCTAATTAATAATTAAGCTACAAAGATAGGGATAATTCTCAGGTGGTATGTGATGCCCATGCAAAATTTGAAGTCAATACCTGCAATACTTTGGAAGATACAGGAGAAAATATGGTTTTTATATCATTAATTAATTAATTAACTAATTAATAATAATGGTAGACAGCTCAAAATCAATAGGGATCATCTACAGGGGGTATGTGACCCATAAAAAAAATACAAAAATTTAATCTCAAACGCCTTTCCAGTTATCGCGTTAACGGCTAAAATCTGTGGACGCGCGAGACCGATTCCATAATATCCGCGCGCATTTCTCGCGGATATAATAACAGCGTGTTGTGTGTCATTTGCGCGGCGATATATCCCATTTCTGTCTGTACATATTCACTGTAAATAAAAATGCTAAAATAGCATTTCTTTGTTTCAGTTGTTCATTCATTTATATGCAGAGAATTTCCCACAAAAAGGAAATGAGGACAGAATGTATGTATGCATAAATAACTGGGCCTGAAATGAGCTTCCCCCGTCTCACAGACCAGCAACTGCCACTGTACCAGTGAATTATCTTTGATGTAAAGCCAAAGCTCACAACTTATATGCTCAGACTGTACAGTCCAGTCCTTGGCACAAGGTGTCTGGCTATTGACAACTGTTAATAAAGATCTCACTCCAACGCTTGAAGCATTTGACACATGGAGCACCTCATTAGTGGTGGGGGGGTTTTTTCCACACAGACGCAGCTTTGAAAACAGTACATCGCCAATTAGATGCGATAATGTGCCTGTGCTTTCAGCAAATAAAAATAGGATAAGAACTGAATGAGGTGTCTCCGCGACGATAAAACTTAATATGTGCGTGTGATGAGCAGGTGAGGCTGAGAGCTAATTAGGAAATCAAACATTGCAACAGCCCATCCACCTGAAACAGCAGCACTGCCTGCAACCTGTTCTACATGTGCACTGTTCAGCCTCTTATGAAATGACTTTTAGGTTTAACGCTTCATTGTAATTAGGAAAATATGATGATAAAAACTGGCAAAGGCTCAGTATGAGTCAACACTTTTTGAGACATAAATGATATAAATCATCAATCCTGTCCTCATATCTTTGAAAAGTAAAAACAAATATTTTAAAAGTAGAAATGCTGTAAAAACACATCAAAATATTTATGGTGAGACAAAGCTCGAGGTCTGTGGTCCACTATATCAAGTTACTTCAACTACAAACCAAATATTTCAGTTCTGAACCTTCACATTTACAGCACTTTACAAGTGACAGACACAGACTTTTATTCTGAAATAGAAACAAAAGGGGAATGTACCAGTGAGGTTACATGACACGGCTACATTTGTGTTATGCAGTGTCTGAAGTATTATGTCAGGAAGCAAATTATCTCAGCGGGATTAAATCTGCCTCCTCTGAAAAGTCAGAGGTCAATATTTTCTCAGGTCGTACTTGGTTTGAGAACCATCACCATCTCATTATGTTTTTTTTTCCTAATATAAAATGCACTTTTATCACACCAGATCTGTCAATCTCTTTCACAGCTATTTAAAGCTAACAGTGGTCAGTTTTTAATGTGGTACTTATGGAACAGCATCCCCATTCAAATTCCATCCACCCACTGTCTACTGCTATATCCTCCAGGTACCAACGCAGGGCCAACACACAGAGAGACAAACACGCCTATAGGCAACTTAAGAGTCCAATTAATCAAAATGATCCAATTAACCTCTGCATGTGTTTGGACTGTGGGACAAAGCCAGAGAACCTGGAGAAAAGCCACGCACACAGAAATAAACACCTTAATAAATGTCTGCAAAATGTAATTTAGGTGTGATAACATTTGAAAGAATACCTTAAGAAGAAACTTTTCTTTTTGTGTACATTTCTACATCTCTCATTTGTAAGAGGTATTTTATTTTTCCTTGCCTTATAAATATTCATACATTCAACATGCAGGGGCGTGAGTGAACCCAAGGAAGTGAAAGTCACTTTGTGAGCGTGTGTGTGGTGGTGTTTGACTTTTGATCTCGACAAATCTTTGCTCCTGCGATCATCCAGCACCTGAATGTTTTTTCTTGGCTGTGCTTCAGTCTTTCTTTTCAAGTTCTTTGGATCTTTTACCCTCCCCTCACCTGTGCATTTGATATTTGTGTGTCTTTGTGATACGTTATTTTTAGTTTTCATGCTCACATAAAGAACAAGAAAACAACCGTATGTGTTAAGGTAAAGATTATGTCCCCCCCCCCGACGGGACACAAAAAAAAAAACGGGACATCCTCCTAACACCACAACACCTTATTGCACTATATTCCACTCTAATTAAATGTTAACAGAAAAGTAAAAAAATCATTGTTTTCATCCCTTTGTAATAGATATTAGACGTTCAGTGCTGTATTGCTTTTGCGTCATAATTTGATGCAATTGCCTCGATGTAATTGTCAGCGACGCAGGCTTCCACTGTGTCTCTGTCACTTCACAATGACAGGATGCGCCCCGGAGTCTTCTTGTTCAACCTGTGTTAACGCGGAGGAACCTGCATCACAAGTGATGCTCACAAAAATCGTATTTTTCATTATCTCATGTCACCGCGCATCAAAGGCAGTTGCGCGTCACATGTACACACAAGCCAGGCAGTTGTTGGAGGTGACATTCATGGTAAAGAGTGTTTGGCAAATTCAGCCAGTATAAAGTGTGTCTTTATCGTGACGGTGTCATTCAACAGAAAAGGCTCAATAAGTGTGGTTTATATTATACAATATGTTGTCGAAGGGGTCCTTGTGTGTATCGGTGATGGGCTCAAGACTATAAAGGGAGAGTGTGGTTATATGAGATACTGTATGTATAAGCCATTATTTTTGTGTTTTCAATAGGAATGGTACCAATTTTTGACACCTTTCCCTTTGGGGTACCAGAGTAAAATGGTATGGAAAGATCAGGATCGCGCTTGACTGGCTCCAACAACGAGAGTCAGCCGATTGGTAGGAACATAAAAAATAAAAAAGTCCCTTGCGACAGGTGTTTCTTCAACGCCCACAGTCTAACACAAAGCTTGACGTCTTGTTGAGACAAACAGCCACAAACCGACCAGGAAAAAAGATGTTCTTTGTTGTTCTCTATTGTGTCGCGTTCATTGTTCATTGTTCATTTGTTGTCGTTCAATGTCATGTCAATGTCACTGTCACCAGTACAACGTCGAACTACATGTTTCTATGTAGCCGCCTATGTACCGTTCTCAGTCGAAACGCAAGCCTTACCCAAGGTTATAATAGTTTGGGATTTTTCATTAGTTTTATGTTTTTTATTTAGTTGTGATTTTGTTTTTGAAACAAGTTCATTTTAATTAGTTTTTAGAGCTGGTGTGTTCGTTTTCATCCGTTTTCATTTTTGTTTATGTTTTTGTATTTGTCTGGTGCAAGGTCATAACCAGTATTTTAGTGCCCTAAAAACCCAGAAAAAGATGCAATTTTGAAAATGTATTAGAACATCTCTGAATCAATAACAGTCTACAAGGAAATGTGCATAATACTGCTTAGGTTGGATATAGTTAGTGTGCAGGTAAAAAATATAGCCAACAGACGAAAGACACACATGAACATAACCTAAATAGTAATAATAATAATGATAATAATAAATAACCCTCATGAGACACATGCATCACGGTGCTTGTGAGCCTCAGGAAACTCAATCTGAGTAGCAACGAGAGCAAAAAACAAACAAACAATAAACCGCTAGACTAAACCCAATTAACTACATAACACATGTTTAACTTGCTTAGCCTTACTTATGTAAACAAAAACAAATTGAAAACATGTGATTACGAATAAAACGTCTCAAACATGACCTTTCAAAATTGCAGGCAGAGAAATAAATAAATAAATACACTTCAAATGATCCCAAAAGGCAATATGTATGGAATAAATTTAGAAGGACAAAAACTAAGCACATTTCTCTACAATTTTAGTTAGTTTTAATAAGTTTCATAAACACACAACATAACATAAAAATTGGAAATATGTATCATAACTGGAGTAGATTTTATGTTAGCAAGAGATTTTGTCTACAATAAAATACTTCCAATCTATAACTATGAGCCAATAAACTGCTTTGACCTGATGTGGCCTTCATAATAAAAGACACTTGCATTTTATGTGTGAGGTGAGTGGAGCATTATATTTCCTCATTAATATGCTACGAATGTATCGCACTTGTTCACGACTACCTCTGCATACATTCCTGCCACAGCTGCTTTTTCAAAAATCTTTCTAGTTTGGTGACTGTACTAAACTATAAGTTACACTGGTTATTATTCCTGCACTGAGACAACAAGGGAGAGGGGGAGACAACATCAATAATATCCTGCACAATAAGTAAGTGACACATTTTTTTTACTAGTTTATTAAATGTCATCTAATTTTTGTGATTTTTTTTGTATTTTAATATGAATCATTTATTAATAGGTACCTGCGCAATGAAATCCTATAGAAAAGCTTCATAAAAATGTATCACATAGTGTAAACAAAATATTATTCTATATAATTAACTTCTCAAGTCTCAAAGTCTTAGTCCCAGTCCAACTTGGGAGAAAAAAAAAGAACATTTACATGCACAAGGGGTATTAAATAGTGCTGTCAAACGATTTAAATATTTCATCGCGATTAATTGCATTAATGTCATAGTTAACTCGCGATTAATCGCACATTTTTATCCATTCTAAATGTCCCTTGATTTCTTTTTTTTACCATTATTTTTCCTCATTTTAATACTCTTATCATCTTTGTGTAAAATGTTATTGGCATATTTTGGCATATACTGTAGTGTAGGGCTGAACAATTCATCGAAATTCATCTAAATTGCAATACAGCTTACTGCAATTTCAAGACACAATATTTATAATCCAATATTTGTTCAAGCCAAAATCAAATTTTAGATTAAATATTTTTTCACATCTTATTCTATGTGTGTAACTTGTGTGTATGTGAGGAGCTGTGTATGTGTGTGTGTGCTGTAGGAGGTACGAGACAGAGAGGTGCGTAGGTGAAGCAGGAAGTAATGTGTTCTGTGTGTTTACGTTGGTGAGCCACAGGTGAATATCTCTGCATGTCACGCTGCATATTTTGAGTTATTCCTCTTATTTTGAGAGCCGCACAATAATAAGAGAGACTGTGTTTCAGCCCGCAGTGCTGTGAATAAAGAGCCGTTCTTTAACGCAGACGAAGTCCCGTGGTTTAATGTGTTGTTGCTGTAACGAGCTTATCCGAGCTGAAGGAGCTAGCGGAGAAGCGCACGGCGCTCGCCATCCGCTCAAAACGGAACGTTTACTCATACTTACGCAGCGTGTCTGTTGTTTTGTTTCCGGTATAGTTAGATCCGGTGTGGTGTTGTAGTTGTTCTAACGTTACTAGTTGAGGCAACAGCATGTGAAAAAACGACAAAGTTTGCTCTGCCAAAAACAGCGTTAATCGCGCGATAAAAAAATTGACGCCGTTAAAATTGGGTTTTTTTCACTGAGAGAGAACAAACCTCCATGTCTCAGGCTGGTTCTCATCACAGGGGGCACTCGCAGGCCACATGTGTTAGTACCTTATACAGCAGCAGTTAAAAAAAACCTGAACTATTAGGTAGAGACAATGGAAGAAAACAACAGAAAGACAAACATTGTGAATAATGTTTTCAGAGCATTGGTTCTCAAAGTGCGGCCCGGGGGCCAATGGCCCGCAGAAACATTTCTGGTGGCCCGCAATGAATTACAGTTGATAGTTTTAATCCAGGAGCTACTAAGCTTGTTAAATGTTTATTGGACATTACTGGATACAGACCAATAAGTGTAAACAAAAATACTGGGTATTTACCTGGTTTCTATATGGTGAATGTTAGTGTATTATTGGGTTATAAGCTGGTAATAAGCAGGTAGCTACAGCCCCCAATTACTAGCTATTTACCCAGTAAATATATTGTAACAGAATTATTACTTTATTTATTTATTATTACTTATTACTATAAATATTATGTGCTACTTGGTATTAACCTGTAATTAGAAGGTAAGAACAATGGCCAAAATACTGGGTAATTACCCAGTAAATTATAAAGCGTTATTATATTAATGCTTAAATTACATTATAGGAATGCTTATATTACGCTAAACTGTAGAATTGCAATCTGGTCATTAAAATTATTACAAATATGATTTATTTCTTCTTTTTTTTCCTTTGGCGGCCCTCAGTCCAATGTTGGGTTCCTAAATTGGCCCTCAGGTATCAAAACTTTGAGAACCCCTGACAAATTAAAATTAAACAAATATATATAAAAAAGTTTGTATAGTCTATTTACAAAGATACTGTAGTGCTTTAAATCTAATAAATGACATGTTACATATTATGGGAAGTGGGTGACAGAAAGCAGCATACTGATTGAAACATATAATATGTCATAAAAAATATAATTTAACTGAAAATTTAAAATAAATAGTAAGTTCCTGTAGAAGCAAAGTAAAAACAAACAAAGAAAAAAAAAAGAAACAAACGCAAAAGGAAATACAGGCAACCCGATGTTTTACACAGTCCAGTCCAAGCTGGCAGGTTTAACAATGTTCCTCACTCCTCTGATTGATTTTCCTTTTCACACTCGCTGCATCTTCAATCAACCAGTTTAGAAGCCCAGGAGGTGTGTGTCAAGCTAACCCAAACCCATAATCAGCCAGCGAGTGGGCCCCATCAACAAAGTCACATCGCAGTCCTTCAAGAAAGACCCTGAGCACAGATGATTGAGGATAATTTGTTTGTTGGCCTTGATGTCAATGACTTGTCAAGGATGTGAAATGTTAAAGACAGCAGTCAAACGGAAAGTTAACATTTCACCACTTCTGTTTGTCGATTTCTCAGCTCTCACATGTGGCAGTTTCAAGCTGAAATTGACAACTTCTTTCACTTACACTTGCTAATATGGAATGGTGATGTGACAAAATGACAATATCCATGTTTATATTAGTCCCCTCTCAGCTTTGCTTTCACTATGTTTTTATATTGGCCACCATGATGCATGTTCTCATGGAAAAATTGTTATACAGCATATAGGTAATGCGTCACTCTAAAACAAGAAAATTAGAGATGTGCACTCTGCAATGGGCTTGCAGTTAGCCCGTGGATTGAGTCATCAAAAGTAATAATTCAGATTCCAATTGCATAGGCTGGGTGAAAAGATGCATAATGAATGAGGAAAACATCTAAAATGAAATCCCTTGACAATAAAATCGTGTTGATCATAAAATTCAAGCTGCATTTAGCTGTCACTCAACAAGAGACAGAATGAATTAGGTTACAATGCTATGAATATATCAATATACGTATACATTGTTAGCATAATTATGTGCTGGAATATGGAGAATGTGGAAAATACTGGGTAGGCTCACAGGCAGTAATTTTTGAGGGCACAAATAAAGTATCTCCTGCAACATGCTTGTTTTTCTGGATGGAATTTGCAGTGTGTCCCCCGATACGAAGGCCAAAGAAGAAGGTCAAACTGGTCTTTGTATAGATCAGGCAGACGAAGCTTCTGAATCGGTGAAGCAATAGGTTTCTTTTGTTCTTTTCTCATGTTATTTCATTGAGGCTGCAGCAATTTCATTCATCTCAGCAGCCCCCGTTTTCATTGCTTGGCAACGAGGGACGTGAAAGGCCCCACTATGAGCCCAAGGTTTCAGCTAATGTCGGAGCTGATTAATTCATAACCAACAAGAGTAGTGTTTATCCCGTATCATGTTTTCCACTTGTGTTCATTATGACACAAGACCAGCTCTTAAGAAAGGATGTCCTACTGTTGCATTTATTACGACAGGGAAGTGAACTAGGGACAAAAGTTGTCTGTTGCCTCTCTAAGTCAATTGTTCTCTCTCTAGTAGTTACAAAAATGTTAAATATGTTGGACAAAACTGACAACAATCAAAATTCGCCACAGCAGATAAAGGGTAGGGGTCCAAAATATTTTGATATCATAATGCACTTCCATATTATGTGTTTGATACAGGGCACACAGGTGGAGTGGGAGGTTGCATTAAGGACTGTGTCCCATCTTTAATTTATTTGCAGTCAACAACACAACAATAACACGTATATCGCATTCTGGCAGTCCATTAATAAGGGTCCTCCCTTGCCCATTTCTCACACTGGTGCAACTGGCAAACACATTGACGCCACCGTCTCCACCTTCTAAATCAGAACAGCTGCTGACAGCATGCTGTTTTACCAATCCAAGGAGCATCTAAAGAGAGGAGTCATCAACGCCAAGTCGAACTTTATTTCCATTATTTGTAACAAATGGTTTATTAAATGATTAGTTTCTCACTGAAGTAGTATGAGTGACAGTCGAGTGGAAGCCCTGTTCAGCATTTACATGACTATTTATCAGATCAATGTAGGATTAAGCCGTGTTGGCTATTTCACCTTCTCTCCAGTTTTACTACTACATGTGCCATCATTTGAGACAAGACAATCATCTCTTCCACCCATAGAGTTCCCATTCGGTCTTTCCTGTTTTACAACAACATAAAGTCATGGCAGAAGACATCATCATAGCATCGCAACACTGAACTATTTTGAGCAACAGTCTCTTGACAGTTCTGTGGGAGTCCAATGTGAAGAGACTCCTTTCCTTGTGCTTTCCAAATCAGACATGTAAAGTCTAGAGCATTGTAGACTGAGAGGGGAATCTTTTCTCAAGTTCTTCCATGACGGAGTTCATGGTTGGGTTTGGTTGAATCTGTAAAGTTGGTGGTGGAGGAGGAGGAGGAGGAGGAGGGGGAGGAGGAGGAGGGGGAGGAGGGGGAGGAGGAGGAGCAGATCCTCCACCTGTTCCTTCTCCGTCGCCTTCTCCTCCTCTGTCTTCTAATGCATCCACAGAGGCAAGGGAATCAAGAGATTCCACAGAGGCCTGGCTCTTCATTATCTTTTTGAGAGGGATCTGTTTCTGATCTATCTGGCTGAACATGTTGGCCACGGACTTCTCAATTTCTGCAATGTTTTGGATATTCTTCAAGATTCCTTTCCTTTCTTTTTGTTGAGGTTCAGGGTCCATTGGGAGAGGCGGCGGGGATGGCCGGAGGGACACGGGTCGGAGAGCTGGTGCCTCAGAGAGCGATGGGAGGATAAAGGTGGATGGACGCAGGAGGGAAGGAGACAAAGGAGGGGGAAGGGGTGGAGGTGTTGGAGGTGGTAGGGGAGGAGGCGGTGGTGGCAGTGGCTGCTTTTCAACATGGTTAGAATAAGATGAAGCAGAAGGGAGAGGAGGAGGGGAAGTGGGGTGGTGCGGTGGAGGAGGTGAAGGAGGTAGAGGTGCAGAGATGGCAGGTGGTGGAGGTGGAGGAGGTGGTTGGGATGGGGGAGGAGGTGGTGGTGGAGTTGAGGGAGGATCAGGGATAATCTCTAAATGAACCTGAAAGGAGTCTTCTCCACTTTGATTTGCGATTAAACTCTCCCCAAAACGCCGCAGCACGGGCGGAGTTGGCTTGTTACTTGGCGGAGGGGTTCCTGCTTCACTGTGGGTGACAATGATACTCGGCAGACCCTCTTTGATCTGAGAAATTGAGATACTGTGGGTCTGTTTGTGGTGCTGAGGAGACTCTGGGAAAACGGAAAGTAGAAGATCAGGTGACAAAGATCCTCTTGAATCTCTGCTTTGCCTTTGTCGCATTTCCTGGAGCGCCTGTTGCTCAAACTGTCTGGCTTGTTCTTTAACTGTCAACTTTGGTTCCAGACTTGGGCTCCCCATTAGGTCAGAGTCCAACCCACGATCGAATCCTGAATCCAGACCGGCATCTTTACTCTCCTTGAAGTCAGCCTTGAGAAGCTCCAGCTCCCACTGCACAGGATCCATGACCACTCGGCGTCTTAAATCCTCATACATGTCTCTTCGATGTAATCTTGATGGGAGAGTCCAGCTGTGTCCACCTCCGGATCCCCATCCACTATCACTGCCACTGAATCCACCGAAGCCTACATCACCTGCAGTGGAGCTAAACCTCAGCCAAGCTTCTCGAAGGCCTATCCTTGAAAGAGAGGAATTCCTGAGAAGGTCTTGTCTTCTCTGGCTTCTTCCAAGAGTTTCTGGACTACTCAAAGTCCCATCCTCATGGTAGATGGGATTTTTGATCGTCAGGGGGTTTTCGTCAGAGAGAAAAGTGATGTTTGACTCAGACTTGGGCAGGTTATTGATAACCCCCCCATTAGCAACACACTGCTGATGGGCAGCTATTGCACGCGTGGCAAAGTCTGAGATCAGACGTTGGTGATCACTTTCATCCAAACTGCTCCCACTTCCACCACAACTGTGGTTTGACCGGCTGGTACATGGATAAAATATACAAAAATGAAAAAAAGGAAGAAATAATGAAACAAAATAAAGATATAATGCAGAGGAGGGTATAATGAATCAGAGAGGTGCTTACATCTCTCTGATTCATTTTACCTCAATGAAAAGGAAGAGAGAGTTGGGGATTGAATGGAATTTAAATGAAACCACTAATGCACAGAACTGTAACATGTAAATGTAATATCTCTACAAGGGAAGTTACAGAAGAGGTGTACATAAAGACACGCACAATAATAAAGATGACATGGAGCAAAGGTGCATTTGTATTTGACTGTAGGTTGATGAAGAAAAAGAGGAAAGCAAAGACTCCACATATTAAAGCTGCTGCCAGTGAAATCCATTAGGTACAATCTGTGTTAAAGATCCAGTGCTTTGGCAGGCTTTATTTCACAGGCTTAGAAATTGAATACCCAGAGAAATGTTAATATGACTCACTTTAAATAAAATTCTGTTTTTACAATAAACCTTTCATATGTGCTTTGGGCAGAGCCTTGCTTTACAAAGGCCACCATCTTGAGCTGCTATGTTTCTACAGCACCCAGGACAGACAAACTAGCCACAGCATGCAATTTGAGGGAATGAGTTGGGTCCTCCATTTAATACAATCTGCAGTCCGTTGCCACTAGCTCCTTACACACTGGACCTTCATATAACTCCAGATTCTGACAGCTATCACTAATCCAGAGTGTTTGCTCAGGGACATTGGGTCCCTGAGGAAGCTCTGACAGTAAAACAAGGACAAACTTTTACAGTATCCCATGTTCTGTATCTGCAAAAAGTAGTGCTCGTAAGGTTAGGCTGTTTGTCACATAAATAATAATAATACATAAATAAATGTCCTGCCTCACTTGCAAGTTAGCCAAGGGATCACATACTTGACAGCAGCTTTATTGGATGAATGAGGAAGGAAATTGGAGAAAATGAATGAGGGATCTCAGAAGATGTCTAAATATTTCATTTCGGTGCTTTCTCTTTTTACTAAAGGGACACACACGATGTTGGGCTTAAATAGAGTAGAAACACAAAGGAACACTAACAGAGTGATCAGTATGAATTCTAAAAGTGCTTTCACTACAAATACAACACCCCATGACTATAAACAATGCCAGATCAGTTGTGGCAGTGAGAGAGAAACTGTGTGCCATGAAGTTCAGAGAGGACAGTTCAACTGAAGATTGATTATATAATGACCCGTGGTACTCCATGTCTTCTCTTATGCTTAGACAACAAATGATCATGCTTTGCCGGCATCATCATCCAGCACTGATCTGCCAAGGGAACCATTAACTGCCACTGACAAAGCAAGCATCTATAATCTACAAAAAGTAGAAAGTACAAGTCACCCTCCACAAACACTAAACACTGAGCGACAAAACACATAAACACAAAACTAAAGCACGGAAACGATCACAGCAGGTCATAAAACTACTGGTACATGAGAAACAGTTTTCAGCGTCCTATACTCACTTTTGTCTGTCAGTCAGAGATGAAGGAGGACGGATGAGAGCAACAGGAAAAGTGGAGTGATGAAATGACAACAAAGAATGATGTAACATTTTCAAAGATGTTTAAAAAGCAGTTTAACAGTGATACAGCAGTCTTTTCTATAAATACACATATGGTAGTCGTGACAACAGTGTCCCTCATCTCAGGAGTTTGTGCACTTTTTTCAGAAATGTGCAAACACGCCAAAATGGGTTTTCTTGGACTGAAGACAAGAAAGAGCCAAAACCACAGTGTGTGCTGGCACATGCTGCATGAAACTATCAAAATGACATACAGCACAAATCTGAATTATGGGCACTTTTGTTGCACTTTCCCCCTCTTTTTTTATGTTTTTAACAGAGCATGAAGACATTGTATGTTATTGCCCAATTTCTATGAAATAAACCTAAGTGTTTAAAAAATGTGGGTCACGACTCAATGACTCAGGATAAATGTGGGTCTCAAGGCCGGGGATCATTCAAGAACCACTGACATACAGAACATGGTGACAAATCAGAAATAAATGGTTCTGGAACACTACAAAAAATGTGTTGAATTTCAGGGATGGTTTGTAGTGCAGTTTGCCCTGTTTTATTTTTATGCTTGGCAGTTGCCTTACTCCATCACAACCACCAAAGGGGATAATGTTGGCATTGGATGAGGGAATCAACAAATGCATCTTTCATGAGTTGTTTTTTGAAGCCTGGGAATAGCACTGGCAACTTTACAGTCATAATATAATTACCTAGCCCTATGGCTGGTATTAGTCTCACACTCTAATTTGGCTCACATACGATGTGCAACAAACTACGTTTCTTCACCTCGTGTTTAAATTTTGGAAAACCCATACTATGAAATAACAACATAGCACGGTGTAAAAGCTGAAGCCTTTTATAGTACAAGGTATGTGGATGAATGAAAGAAAATATATACAATGGAGACAAAAAGTACATCTAAAGGGAGCGGTGTATACAGTACAAAACAAGTACATATTTTGTTACTTTGAGTATGTCTCCAGCAGAAACTAGTACCAGGACGTGTGGACCTTACCAGGATCTATGTGCGTTATCACTGCAGAACCCAGGAAATGACTGGTAGTACTAGGTAGATTTTTAAGTGTCCTGTTGGAGGGGGTTGTGCTATGTCAAAGTTCAGGAACCATCAAGGTGAAGCTTGCAGCACTGAACATCAGGTTTGCTCCAGAGTTTTATTTTGACCAATCAGCTTGGAATTGTATATTAGCGCCACTTTGTGGTCTGTAGTGGAACAGTTTGTCATCATCATGCCAATTTGCCAATAATCTCCCCACAGTGGAAAAGCAGACGACAATGTTCTGTAGAACAAGTTTAGCCCCGTGAAAAAGGTACTTCAAGTGCATAGCACTTAAAGTTCATGGAAAACTATACTACACTAAGAGCCTGATTTACTAAGATTCCAAATAGAGGGCGCTAAATTGCTTGCGCGAGCAGAAAGACTGCGCCTGTTACTGGATTACGTTTTGCGGGTGAACTACTAAGATTGCGGCAGCAATTGACTACAGGCGCAGAAGTGGTTAAGACCGCCCTATTTAAATGAGGATTTTTTTGCACGAGTCAAGAGTTGTCCATATGGAGAAAGAGCAGACTCAACGGAAGCGCAGAATGAAATTTGAAACCATGGAACAGAAAGCACAGACGTTCTGCGATGAGCTGATAACTGGGATCGAGGCATATATGACGTCCTTGTTCCCCGGGTCCATAGGACCTTTTTATATTATTATCATTTTAATCCTGCGTATTTTGGACAGCTCCATCATTACCTGACGTATCAAACAAAGAAAACTATGGACTATGGATGTTGCCGTAAAAAAAAAAAAAGGGGCTGCGCTCTCCTCCTGACTCACCTGCAGCTCACTGACAGCTGCCAGGGGGCGCTCTGCTGTTTCTATCAAGATTACACATACGTCTAATTTCAATGGATGTGTGACTTTTTTGTCAATAAGTAAATAAATAAATAAAGCGGATAATCACAACAGATAGTTACATTAAATAGTGATTGTTGTTATTATTTATTGCATTTAAATGTGCCTGGAACTGTGGAAACCTGCCTGTGAGGTTTTGGTGACGTGTGCGCACTGTGCCGCCTGCGCTTCGCCGTGCACCGAGAGTAGACCAGGTTAGAGCTGGACCCGTTAAGGTAAAGCGGGGTTCCCCGTTCCTCCGGTCTTAACTGGGGAACATAGGTACGACCCCTCCTTGAACCACAAACTGCAGTCCAAGGTAAGCCCATACCAGTACAAACATACATATCTCCTCTGGATATCTATATTTAATTTATTCAGATATTCCAAATAAGAAATGAATGTGCGTCATCTGTGAAGGCGTAGTTGAACATGCTCTGGAAAAGCGTAATTTCCTGATTTACAAATATAATATAACTATAAATAACCGCAGCCATGTGCGCGCACCGCTGTGCCAGTTAAGACCTGCCTTTCAAACGTGCTAAATATAGACGCTAAAATAAACACGGCAATCAGTTTCAGGTTTGATAAATCACTTTGCGCGTGCTAAAATAACATATTTATATTTTCTCCTCCCATCACACGTAAAATAGCGTGTAAACACCCCATATTGCATATGCATTAAGGCAAGAACGCTAAATGGGTTGCGAGTTCTATTTCGCCCGTCTGAGGGACGCAGAAATAAACCCATGCTTTTACCTTGAAAATGGAAAATAGTTACATAGTTACCCTTGATGGCAACTCAAAGTGCTATACACATTAAAGTTTTACAACTGACACACACAGAAGCACACACACACACACACACACACACACTTGGTTCATCTTATGTTGCACTTTTGCTATCATTACACCAATCACACCCATCCTCAAATTGCTAGCAAATCTGCCAGGAGCAGTTTGAGATTAAAGGTCTGTGTAAAAATGTGTTCCATCTAATGGTGAGACTGCAGATTGTAACAAATGGAGGACTCCTCCAGTCACCCCCTCCCCTCACACAGCAGGAACTATTGTGGCCTTGGCACATGCACAAGTACCATCCTTAAAGTATTATGAAAGGCTGTTACTACAGTTAAGGAACCAAACGATTATATGAACTTAATACAAATATCTATTAAATGTTGGCCGATAATCCCTCATAAATGTGCCACATTGAACCTTTAAGTGTCTTTCCAGGAGAGGAGATAGAAATCAAACCTTTAGCCTTCTACTTAGAAAAAAAAAAAAAGCTTCACTTGAAAAATTAATACAATTTATTGATTCAATACACTTGAATATCTTCAGTAATTGGCCACAGAGACATTTGCACCATGTGCATCACAGGAAAAGCTGTGTTATGGCCCCGTCACAGAATGACGATCGCTCGCTAAGACACACCATGCATACTTGTTTAATTGTGAGCTGTGCAGAATGTGACACACACTGAAATTAGTTGGTGTTTACAAATCAGTTACTGCATACTGTTTGTTGACCATGTGTGGAATGCTGTGGAAATCAGCAGTTTGGGGTATAATTTCAAAAAAGCTATCTGACAGCCTGGTTAACTGCAGGAAATACCGTTATTTATATTGCATGAAACACTATTTATATGTTATTTGAGTGGCAGTAATGGCAGTAACACACTGTATAACAGAATAACTCACATAACTAACATGCTGCTAATAAAAAGTTGAGGACACTTAATTTTTTTATAGGTAATTGAAAACTGACATTAAAAACCCAAATCAGTCAAGAGAACAGCCGAAGGTAATTAAAAATAGAACAAATGTCCTTAAAATCAGTCTACTGAGCAGTTTGAGAATGGTCCTTAATTATGAATGTGCAAACTTTTGCACTTTGCCAGGTTTTATATCCTTTGGGGATGAGTTAGTCCCGGCAAATCTATGGCAGTACACACAAACACACATGTATGAGTGTTACTAAAAACCAAAATGTACGTGTCCCAAATTCAAAAGACCTTCCCAGCCAATGATTTAACATGCACCACAGCTTATCAGTCGAATTAATTATTGCCCAGGGTGGTCTTTATAAATTACAGGCTGCATTTATTTCAATTACCTCATATCCAAATCCATTTCTGCACACATTTGTCAGAGGATAATTTGGGCTACATACACATACTCACAAGCACACACACTCTTACACAGTTGGAAATCACATGTTGTCCTTTAGAGATAGTTTCCACCATCTCTCATATTAATTGCTCCTATGTTAATGCGAGTGAGGAGGCATATCAAAGACAGAAGGGGAACTAGTGATGCATGTAATGCTGATAAGAGTTCTTCTCAACTTCCTCTCAACACTCCATTGAAGAATTGTAAAACCACTATCTGTGCATGGCCTTGAGTGAGTTTGTGTGTAGCTGAAAATACTTGGAAATTAAAGAAACTTGCTGGAATAAACGGACACAAATCAAAGCAGGTTTCGCAGAGGAGCCGTAGAAACAGGGAAGCTGCAGTTGAGTGGTGAAGAGAATATGAATATGAATAAACTGCACGATGGTATGAAAGTTTTTAAGGCACCATACATTTGAGCAATACTATCCTTCAGCTCTGATATGGCAGGAGATGGGGGACAGAATTATAATTACTTCAAATAATTATTCCATAATCACCAAAAACCTCATATGTATTGCTTTCATCTGCTGGCCGTGGTCCATGCCTCCTGAATTATTAATGCAAGCATTTCAAAAAACACACATTATTCAGAAAAATCATAGTGCATTTTTGGGAAGTTTACTGAAGTGGATTGCTTGGAGGAAATCAGTGAAGGTTATCCGTTTCAATAAAATGTGTCTCAAACATATGTTTTGCCTGAGATTACAGTTATTATGGTATTACTGAAAGCCGCCAATCAAGGGGAAGGCGCACTTTGAGAGACTGCACTCAAAGTAAATATTGTTTTGTGGGCGGATCACTGACCTTCATTTATCTTTTGTATAGGGAAGACGTTGGTATGTATTTTAACAGGGAGGCAGGGGAGAAGGCAGAATGTGACAAGAAAATAACATTCTTGGAATGATCTTCAGTTATTGGAACATTCAAAACCTTGAGCATACAGCTGAATCATACATACAGTCGGTCCATTGCTTCCCTTAGTAATGTTCAACTTTCCACGTAGCAGTGCTTATCAAAACATGCGATGTAAACATAGCAACACAGGCGTTAGTCAATCGAATTACGTCAAACAGGGCTCTTGGACAAGGTTGTTCTCCCCATTGCCAGTGTTATTTGTTGGTCAAAAGCCGTATTTCCACCAAGTGGAATGGTTTGGCGTATTGTTCTGTGTTTCCATTACAAATAGCACCTAAATAACCAATCATTTTTTGGTACCCTTCTCTTCAAGTACCAGAGTACGTAGTTGTCTCACTGGTATGACATCACGCTACGAATCTTGCTGATGCGGTCACTGAGCACAGCTCAAACCCCGACTACCAATTAAAGCCACTGTTCTGTCAAAATGCAGAGGGGGATTAACCATTCCAAACCGTACCATACTGTACCAGGATAGAAACATGGCAAAAGTGCACCCATCAATGGAGGACATCGCACGCAGTTAGCCATGACAGTCACTGCTCTTTTAGCACAAAGTTGAGCATTAAAAGCAATGGTGTCAGTGCAGTGTTAGTGTAATGTGGGATTTATGATTCTCTGCTTGATCAATCCAAGACTGTGCGGTTCTGCCTCATGTCAGTTTCTTCGGCCAATGAAAAATGTGACAAAGAAGCTCTAAGTACTTCTTAGACCATGTTCATATCTGGCTTTAACATCCATCCTGGATGATACTAAAGTTAAGGCCACGCATTAAAATGTGACCTGAATGTGTCTCCTGTGACCACATGAGATCGAATCTGTCTGCCCCTCACCCTGTATTCAGTCAATACACATTGATGTCATGTCTGTTTGCGCACAGACACAATTATGTTTTTTTAATGAAACTGATTGTTCAGATGTGCCTGTGAGACTCAGGGAGAGTGAAGACAAAGGGAGAGATGAGAGAAGCTTGAGTGAATCATGTCCTACTCACAATGCTGCAACAAGAAATAAGAAAACATCTGTTCATGTTGTGGTGGTGGCTATTATTAAATGTTTGAGCAATGACAAGAAGAAAACATGCTGTGAAACGAATTAATTCTTGGGACAATTGCATGCTCACGAAAATGGCCACATAGGTCATCAAACCACCTCCAAATGTGTTTTTTTGGATCTGATCAGGACAGATTGGGAGTGTTCAGATCTGCAAGTGATTGGATCACTCAGGACAGATACCAGGTCTAAACAGGGTCTAAGAGAGACTATTTGTGTATAAGTCTCTTCATTTGAGGATTGTGATGTGAACTTGATGCTTTAGATTGAGTTTAGTGGTTATGTGTCAAGTGCACTATGCACAATTAATTTATATTTATTTCCCTCTACTGTATATATGTAATATTGCTTTATGTAGCTATTTTCATATCAAGTCAAGTTCATACATACACTTCATGTATAAAATATAATGCAGATGTCATGTTGTGGCCCTGACTGCATGTGCACACAGTATGGGAGCAGGAAAAAACTTAATGTGCGTAAATGCCAGTTTCACACTTCACTTACATGGCGTTGTCTCCAAGCTCTTCGTACAGGTTGTTGGCAGTGCCTCCTCCAGGTTTGCCTGTTGGCAGTGCCATCTGGATGCGGGCTGTTTTGGCACATTCAGCCTGGCGTCTGGGCACAGCAGAGAGAAAACACAGGGTTGGACATCAGGAATATCACATGTGTTAAAACAGTCATTATAAGGGCAGAAGGACATAGAACTTTTTTGCAAACTGTTCTCAGTTGTTAGTTTCAAGGCAACCACCCATACATTCTACTAAATCTATGGCCTTTAAACAACCCCTGATGAGTCCTTTGGTCAAGAGTGGAATGTTTTATCATGTTCAATTGGGAACATTTTGAATTCATTTCCCTCTAAAGCTCAAGTCACTAATAGGCAGGCCCTGGTCCGGATATGAACCCAGACACCATCCAATCTGGACCCAATTACAATACATCTCTAATAATTGCCACATTTTAACGGGCACACTTTTTCGAACATTTATGACTAATGATAAAATTGTCTGTAATTGCATAGCGCTTTTCTCGTCTTGATGACCACTCAAAGCTGCTTTACAGTACACTACAGTTTTTGCCATTCACCCATTCATACAACACATTTATATGAAGCGTGTTTTCACATCTTTCAGACCCACTCACACGCTGCCGACACAGCTGTCAGGAGGAATGTGGCATTACAGTTTTTCTCAAATGCTAAAACACAAAAGCCAATCCTCTAAACCAAATGACCAGTTGTCTAAACACATTTACTAAATCTAGCCATAATTTTCCAATATCATAAACACATTTCACATGAAGACACAATTCACAAAACACAATCCTCCGTTCTCATAAATCTAAACACACGTTTCCTTGCTAAAAGAACATATTCTCAAATGAAAGTTCATGTGATGCAAAATGCTTGCCACAGTCAGCAATAATTGAACACAATGAACACACCTGGCGTCATTTATTACACACAACAACTCCAAATTGAAGACACTTGTTGCTAATGCTGTGACCACACCTATAAAAGCGGGCGTTTTTCCCGCGGTGCCTAGCAAGAGACAATATAGCCTGCGATGTGGATGAGGTGATGGTGTCCGAAGCAGCTCGGCGACATGATGCCGCACAGTGACTGTGGTGTGTGTGTGTGTGTGTGGTGTGAATGAAGAAAATAAAACAACTTTACACCCTGATCATGTTTTCAAGAGTACTGTTGTGTGCAATAGATTCTGTTTTTTGCATTGAGTTGTGTTACAGTAGTGTACTTGCAGAATTTTCTGTACTCTTCATATGAAACTCACAACTCTAAATGCCTAATCCTCTGCAGAGATCTAAGAAGATCCGTTACTCTAAAGTTTTAAAAAAATATGCATTGGCAGTTATGAAACAAAGAACCTTCTCACAAATTGAGCATTGTGTTTTAAATTGTTTTGCTGTAGTGTGTAATGATGTGTATAGTGTTTACATTTTTACAGCTGCTCTTTTGGTGTTTAAGTTTGAGTTTTGAAGTGAGAAGGTGTGGTTGTGCTTATGTAGCTTTAGAAAAGGGTATTGTGTTTAGACATTGGGGAACATGGAGGAGACGTTTGTGAAATGTGTTTTAGCATTTGAGAAAAACTGTTAGTATCTTGCTCAAGGACACACTGGGAAGGACCCACCCCTCCACAAGAGGTCCAGGAAATGCAGTCCATTTACATGTATTCATTCATCGGCTAGAACTTTATCCTCCACATGACGGTCACTGGGCCACTAATGCTAATCCCAGCTGACATAGGGTGGAGGGCGACGTACACCCCTGCACATGTCGCCCATCCATCACGGAGCCACACAGAGTGTGTGAATGTGAGAGGGAATGGTTGTTCGTCATTGTGTGTTTGACCTGTGATGGACTGGGTGTGCCCCTCCTTTTCACCCTATGTCAGCTGGAATTGGAGGATAAAGTGGTGGACAACGAATGAATGACAAGGAGAAGTGCAGAAAATGTCCAGACTTAATTTTCTGGACATTCTCCAGAGTTCATGTTGAAAAAAACCACTATAGGTCCGTTTTTCAGAACCACTTAACATTAAATGATAACATCAATTTCAAGAATTAAAGCATGAACAGCAAATTTATGGACTATTGCTTTCAATTTTGGGATGGCATGGGGGGGTTGTTTGACAAAAGGCCACTGAAGATGTGCACACACACTGATAAAATTGGCATTGGCCTTGGACATTTACTGTTTCCACGTTTGTCAGGATTCATTTGTTTGATTGTACGCTGTCCTCTCTGTCTCACTGTCCTTCCTGAGCTCGTTTTATTGTACAATGAAAGTCACACGATTAATCAGAGTGAGAGACATTTAAAACAGTCACAACATTAATATTTGAGTGTGGGAAAATGAAAGTGGTACTCACTCTTTGAATCTGGTGGTAGACGGTAGGTGCAGCAGATGTGGAGGAGAAAGAGAGAGACGAGAAAAACATGACTAATTATTTGATCCATAAATCACGCTGAAGGGGCTTCTTAGCCAGACTTATTTATTTTCACTTCAAACGCAAAACCAGACAACTGGTCTTCATTACAGCCATTTAACAAATGCTGTCTATCTGTACTGGTGATGATTACTATGCAGATAAGTGTTTTTTTTTTTTTAGATCTCCCCCGTTGTGTTCATCTTTCTCAGCAGAACATGAAGCTAATGCACTGATCCAATTCTCCAATTTATTTGCGTGCGTTTGGGAGCTATATGAAATCAAAAGAAAAAAACAGATATTAAGGGGGTTTATTGACATAAATTGAATATATCTGTACTACTTATAATTATTAATTGACTGGTTGATTGATCAGATACTTTACTGTAGTAAAGTCTGAAATGTGACATGCATAACCGCTGATCCACTTGCACGACAGCAAAAACAAAGACTGAACAGTTGCGACAGATAACAGACAAATAAATATAAATTCCACAGAACAAACACTGTTTACAACACACTTGATCTGAGATTGAGCTCCATGTTTGCATGGAGCTCATGGATTGACTGACGCACAGAAGAGTGTTTCAGTCTGATCCTATTAAATCATGGAACCATATATCCATGGTTTGATGGTAACAGTTTCTATTCTCTGTTCAGGACTTGAGTGGAGTTGGTGTAACAGTGTAGACTAATTAATATCGTCTTTGAACATATTTTTAAATGATTTTGGAGTCATGTAAGTATGATTCTATTAGTCTATAATTACTTTAATATATACATTAAAAAAAAACATTACAATAATATGTACTTTGGGCAAGGACCTTGTTTTATGGAGACCGTCATCTTGTGCTGCCGTGATTCTACAGCTGGCTGTGCATTTCGCATTTAGAAGTGGAAACTTGCTACACACATGAGGTGTCACCGACTCCACTGCACTGTGGACCTTCAAGGAGCCAAATATATACTTCAGTATAGAAGCAACTAAAGAACTAAAGCCATAAGCACAGTATGATGAATATTAGATGATACAGAATAAAATCAATTGATGTGCAGCTGTGCTGCAATATAACAAATTAAATATGAGTAAATATTACACACAATGGGCCCATGGTTGGTGTTGGTGGTTAGCACTCTCGCATTTGCAGCAAGAAGACCCGAGTTCCTGGGTCATTTGTAAATCATAAATAATAATAATAATAATAAACAATTATTCACCTCATTAATGAGATGCTGAGTTTTGTGAAAGACTTTTAGTTTTTCTAACATTTGTACTTTGAGCTGATCAATCAAGCTTGTTGCCCTAAAAATCAGAAATCTCACACAGCTCAGTTGCATTCCCCATTATGTTTCATAAGGAATGTATCTTCTGAAATAAAATGACCCATGATCATGTTGTGCTGCAGATATGATGCATATGAACTTGATGGCCTTTTAATTTTTGGGGGGCAGAAATCAGAACGATAACCGTTTCCTCGTCACGTGTTAAGCCCTGAAACTAGCTACCTAAACCACTACATTTTCAGGTGCTCTAAATCAGTCCTACTTCCTGGGCTTAATTTTTCAGGGAGACTACCTCCATGTCGTTTCTTGCCACCACCAACTCTTGATCAACCTCTTGATGAACTACATCTCTATTGATGATTCATCAAAACAAACGTGAAAAAAATCAATTTCTAGAAATAAATACATTTACATTTGGAATGTACACTAGGAATGTATTTTTTTGGGAGACAGTGTTGGATCCTTAAGTATACAGTGCCCTTTTGAGTAGTGCAGTATCGCAGTGGAATGACTATGTTAGGCTTTGTCTGTCAGTTCACTGGTAAAGGTAGAATGTGTAAAAACATTAATTGGTGAAGTTGCACCAATAAGTCACATCATCATTCCCTTACAAGTGTGTTGGAGAACAAGAACTTCAGTTGACACATCTTTTCGTCTATTGTGGGCTATTGTAAAAACATGGTGGTCCAAAGTAGAGCTGACCCTGCTCCTGATACAAATAAAAAAAGCTAATTCTGGGGTAATGAAAACCAACCAAGTCATGCAATCAGGTGATTGTGCACTAAAAATGTATAATTATTCAATCAAAGTTCTTTGACTGTATAAAGTATAGTAAATCGGCAGTACTTTTAGTACAAAAATAAAAAGTAGTATACAAAACCTCTACTTACTGTTTGTAGGTGATGATAACGATCAGTATGGCAGGGACACAGAATACAATGATGATGACTGCCAGGGCCAACAGCGCCCCCTCTGTGTAGCCTACAGCCTGCACAGCTTTCTTTACGCTCGTCACCACGTCCGGAGTTCGGATCTCCAGGATCCGTCCACCGGGAGGAAGGAATGGCTGGAACTCCTTGTTGATGTCCAAGAGTTTGCCATCGAGAAACCTACGGAAGAGAGAAACAAGCTGCGTCAAAATATGTGACAAGAACTTTGTGCCAGATACAGGACGTGTAACCTTTCAGTCAGCCGATGTACCCACTAAGATTATATACTTTAAAATCCATTAAATAGTTTTCATTGCATTCCAAACTCATTCCCTCTGAGGATTTGTAAGTCTATTATTGTTGTATTGTATTAAGGTTTTCTCTGGGTTCTCTGGCTTCCTTCCACATTCCAAAAACATTCAATTCAAAACAATCAATTAGGTAAATTGGTCACTCTAAATTGACCGTCGGTGTGAGTGTGAGAGTGAATGGTTATTTGTCTCTATATGTGGCCCTGTGATGGACTGGTGAACTGTCCAGGTTGTACACTGCCTATCGCTCTATGTCAGCTGAGATAGGTACAGAATCCCCTGGCGACCCCCAGGTGGAGGATAAAGCGGTAGATAATGGATGAATGGATATTGGATAACAAATTCTAATTCAGAAAGGGAACATTTTCTCAAGGTTCTGTTTTCTAAATTACAATGGTTGACTATTTTTGCTGTCAGTTTTTCTTTCAAATCCAATAGAGTGAAGTTAATTTGTGTAATTAAAACTAGCCTTGAAAAGATTATTGTGTATCATTCTTTTCAAAAGAAAACTAAACTATTTGGTTTCGTGCAATAGCGATCACTACTACACCAAACTATGGTTCACATTTCAAACACAGAGAATGCTCATGCTTTTAAACCCCTAATTATTCTGCCATTCATTCTTTCAGAGTTTACTTGTGTGTGTGTGTGAAGCAAATGAAATAAAACAACGTAAAATAAAATAAGTGCCTCAGACTCAAAGTTTTAGGTGAGAGGCAAGAATGTTTCTTGTGTGGACTGCAAAAAAGTTTTTGTGACTGGCAGGACAAACTGATTAAAAGCAATTACTTAATTACAGTATAATTTAGCTTAGATCCTGCTCCAGTCTGTAATATAAAGCTTTTGGGGAGCTGCCATTTTACTTTAAAGGTTTTTTCTTACTTGTAGAGCTCCTGTCTGGCTACAGCTCGATTTGTCAGAGGGTCAATAGCATATATCATGACGTCTGACTTGGTGTAGTCGTCCTGCTCTGTTCCATCACCATGGCGATGGGGGCCGATGGTTTCCACAACAACCTTTGCTCCTGGTATCTGCTCCTGAACGTAACGCTCCAAGATGCTGAGGATTAGAGGGAGTTGGTGTCATGGGATTACAATATTATCACTCACGTGACACAGGCATACATTTAGACACATGGAAAGCCTGTCACCTCAGCACAATCATGTAAAGAAATATGTATTTATTTTTTATTTAACCTTTATTTAACCAGATAAAAGACCCATTGAGATCAAGATCTCTTTCGCAAGGGTGACCTGGCCAAGAAAGGCAGCAGCACACATCAAAAGTTAAATAAGAAGCAGGAAATGCAACATTTACAAAACAAACATTGAAATATAAAAGTGCAACTGGATAAACATAAAGTGCAGGAGTTGTGATCGCAGTAACAATTTAAGAACATAGACACTGTTCAAAGGATTTCTGTTGTCTGTCTTTTAAGATGGAGCTGAAAGCTCCTAATGAAATAAAAGCTGCCATTTTAAGTTCAGTTTGGAGAGTGTTCCAAGCAGCGGGGGCAGAGAAACTCAAAGCTTTTTTTCCCCATTTCGGTCCGAACACGTCGAGCAGACAAGTGCAAAATGTCATTTGAACTCAAGGCGTAGTGGCTTCTGGTTCTCTGAAGAAAAGTGCTTAAATAAGCCGGAACCAAGCCGTGGAAGAGCCTTATAGACCAGAGTCATCCAGTGTGTAAATATAGATTTTTGTCACTTGTATAGATGTGTGTGCAATACATGTGTATGTAGAGAGTGTTATATCATTATTATTATTATCACATTATACTGCATGTGTGCGGCAACACAGCAACCTGACTCAGCTGCAGTACAATGTTAGTGTCTGCTGGCTGTGCACATGACAGTCATAAATGAATAATGCATTTTATATTTAATATTTATACTATGTGTTTCTTCAAAATGAATGAAAACACATCTGGCAGGCTGTGGATAGAGATAACTTGATTTAAGCAAATGCACCAAGGAGTCCCAGCCTTTTCCTGCAAGTCTGGCTCTCTCTCTTCTCCATCTCCAACCAGCGAAGGCCTACAGTGTATAGTGCAAGATGAGTTTTTCACCTCCTGTATATTGACTCACTCTTCTATGACATTATTTGATGTATTTTAATAAAAGTATAGAGGATTTTTATTAGGTAAGGGGGTGACTGTTGGTTTATGTCTGTCAACATATTTATAGAAACAGACTTGGTTTGGTAAAATAAATCTTTTTTTTCCTGTAGTTAATTGAGGTACTGACATTTACTGATTACACAGTGTGTGCACACTACACTGAGAACCAGCCTGACACAGAGGCTCACTCTCACTGAAGAAGAGAGATGGCATTTAGATTGTTCTGTATGTCCTGTACAATAAAAGTATTTGAATTTAACTGAAAACATGGCGGCCAGCAGCCCCTGACCCAAACCTGGACCACCACAGCCTAACCTTAACCTGAATCTGATCCCTAAAATCCAGTCTTAACCCCTATAAAGCCCTTTAAGGTTATGATGACCAGACAAAATGTGTTTTGGTCCTCACAAAGATACACATACAAGAACACACACAAAAAACTACAGCCCTCAAATAAGCCTAGAAAATAGGTTGTAAGTTATAGTTACAGTTATAGCCATCCAGCAGTTACAGTGACTCAGCTAGTTGCAAAATAAAAATCTCATTTTGAATGGAATCTATGGGAAAATAAGTAATAAATGTTCTCAATTTCTCACTTGAGAACATTTTCCTGAGCATCCAAAGGTTCTCAGTCGTTAGTTTCAGATCGTCAATAGACCATGAAGTTTAATTTGGAAGTGTTGTTTCCATTTAAAGGTAAAAAATATTACACAGGTCTCAATAAAATATTGAACCTTGAGGCTTTAAAATTTCAGTTATTTTAGCAAGATGACAAGAAGACTGTTTATGGACTGTCTTATATTAATGGGCCATATCCCGCTAAAATAAAAATGTAGATTTTTTTTCTCTGGAGTTTGGTTAAAGGGAAAAGAAAAAAAAGAAAAATTGAATTCTTACAAATTATATATATAATTATATAATTATATTATATATTTTCTCTCAATGGTATGACTTTATTCTTGGAAGATTCCGACTTAATTCTCATAATATTATGGCTTCATTCTTGAAATATTGCAACTTTACTGTCACAATAGTCGGTCTTTATTCTCAAAGATTACAAATTTATTCTAGAAAGATTACGACTTCATTCCCGAAAGATTACAACTTTATTCTCATAATATGCTGACTTTATTCGAGAAAGATTTTAGTAGTGGGAGAGTGAATGGTCTAAATACTTTAGTCCCATTGATAAAGGAGAGATCAAGAGACAAAACTAATTCAAAGACAGAGTGTAAAATTTGTGGAGCATTTTAGTAAGTGGCTTAAATCTTGTGTCTTCCCACGAGTCCCAGTCGTGTTTTCAGTGTCAGGCTGGTTGTTATTGCAAGAGGCACCCACACCACATCACAGTCTGTCTGGTATCAGCCAGGCATCAGTCCCTCATACAACCACACTTATAAAAACCCTGATCCAAACATTTGATATCTGTGCACCAGAAAAACTAAATTTTAAGGAAAGATGACTGATAGATAAGAGGTGATAGGATTTCTGTTAGACTTTTATCACTCAAAGATAAATGGTTCAGGCACCTTCAGTCCAAGAATTACGAATAAACAATAATATAAAGTAGTGTGTCTTACCTGAGGAGCTTTTCTTTGTTTTTCTCCACATAAGTTGGCGGTACATTTGATACGACCACTTGCATGTCCAGCTGGTTCACAACAGACACCTAAGTACCAGAAACACTAGAATTAGGACCCATTATTAACATAATGTTAAAATACTATGATCGTGTATTATTGAAGAATAGTGTACCAGTGAGAAAAAAACAATTATTTCAGGAAAATGTGCAACTATAAGATTATGTGACCTTTAAGAAACTGTGATATATTAGGAACTACAGGCAAAAAGAATATTCAGCCAACACACCACTATCTCTGCTTTGCTGCTGTGTCCTTGACCGTAGTTGTCCGTAGCGACCACCTCGAACTTAAAATACGACCTCCGCATGTTGCGGTACATGATTGCCGTCTTCACGACACCGCTGTACGGTACTATGACGAATCCGTCTTTGCTGTTTTTCGTGTCTTTACCAGTCTGAGGGGCGATGATCAGCCGGTAGACCATTGAACTGTAGTTACCGGTGTCTTTGTCCAGGGCCTAGAAAATGGGGGAAATAAGACTCATTCATGATCATCATCATCATCATAATAACCCACAAATGTTAGCCTTCTGCATGCAGTTAATTTCAGTGGAATGTGAAGGATGCACTTTCTCAAAGCAAGGATGTTTTTTTGTGGTGTTCCACAAGGCAGTTGTATGGGCCCTCTTTTATTTCCCAGCTTTAGAATTACTTTTTGTTATGCACACACACCAATTACTGATAATAAAATTGACACCTGAATTTAATCAATTATTTTTACACACGTGGTAAACACACACACACTGGGTGCAGGAGCAGCACTTATCTGTACCTGGGGTACTGGCAACCCTCCGGTTACAAGCCCAATCCCCTTCCACTTGGCCATGGGCTGCCTTTCACAATTTGCCAATGTATTAATATATTAAACTATGTAACTACGTAACTATCCAGACGACTCAACCATGTTCAATACTATGATGCCATGAAATCCAATATCAAGCTAAAAATGTATAATATGTGACAGGTTTAGGGTGACTGTTTTGAAGTAATAAGCTGATTTGGGGAATATCTAAAAAAAAAAAGAGTTAATCAGTGGGTGGAATCCCGATCTAATGGGGATATTTTGCCATCACGCATTCGTCATTGATTTGGTATTTCAGCAGCTGATCAGGACAGAGCACAACCTCATACTGTGACAAACCCAGTGATCCAGATGGACCCTGGCATTTAAAGACTTTTTCACTTTTTATTCTTTGTCATTATGTATTGTATGTTTTTGGGTAACATCTACTGCACGTCTGTCCATCCAGGGAGTGGATCCCTCACCTGTGGTTCTCCCTAAGGTTTCCACCCTTTTCCCTGTTATAAGGGTTTTTTCCCTGGTAGTTTTTCCTTACCCTGGTCGAAGGTCTAAGGACAGAGGATGTTACCAACCCTGTGAAGTCCGGTGAGACAAACTATGTTTTGTAAACTGTGGACTATACAAATAAAGATTGATTGATTGATTGATTGATACTGAATAGGGATGAGTTCCACCACTTAAAGTCACAATAATGTGTCATAAAATATTTTTTGGGATTACTGCTTCCCAGGCTGTGGATTCTGAAGGGACTGGAAAAGCTGGTGGAGTGGGCCCATCTGTGGACAAGTCCGGCCTACCTGGTAAATTCAAAGTCTGGACCTACCAACATGGCATTCTTCCCAGGATACTTTGGCCCCTCCTCATCTATGCCATCCCAATCACAACATTTGAGTCCTTGGAGAGGAAGGTAAGTAGCCACCTGCGAAGATGGCTTGGACTACCCAAGAGCCTGAGTAGCATGTAGCACTGTAAAGATGCAACAACAAGCTACAACTGCCCTTCAAATCCTGGGTGGAGGAGGCAAGAGAAGTGGTGCAGTACAGGGACTCAAATGACCCAAAGTTGGTCAACAATGGAATTGAGGTGCGGACTGGCAGGAAGTGGAGTGCAGAGGATGCTGTCCAAGAGGCAGAGGCAAGGCTGCGTCACAGGAGCCTGGTGGGTGTGGTCGCACAAGGCCAACTCCCTATTGCAGTGGGGATGAAACAATAGGGAGCCTGGACCAGATGGGAGACTTGTGTGGGCAAAACTGTACCGACTCTTCAAGAGTAGACAGGCAACCCCTGCCAGAAGATCTCCTGCAGACATCTTGACTTCTGCGAAAGACTGGCAGCTGTTGGTGGACCTCGAGCAGAGGTCGGGTGCAGAGGCTTCGCTCCCCGATCTTTGGCCAGAGCTTTCAGCGTTTTAGGCATTGAGGGAGTGAGGAAGAAAAAAGCCATCCGGAGTACCACCGAAATCAGAGAGGGCCTCAAGATGGCTGTGGCTTAAAAGATGAGAGCCATGGAGGCATGGTAGTTGAGCCATCCGGACACAAGCTGGGGTCTGATGAGCCCAGGCTGGGTCACCTGGAGGAGGGTGTATGATGTTGAAAGACCTGAAACACCCGATTATCCCAGGAACATCACTGACGATGTGTCCAGAGTCATCAGTAGATGTACAGTATGTACACAGTCACTACCTCATGCAACCACATTTCAAAGAGGTTGAACCCTTTAAACTGACAATGAAACGTGCATGCAAACAAACATGTCAATTGCTTTTGAAACCCATCTAATTCAGCATTTAGGTCACATTCTGACAGAAAACAAACACCATGGAAAAGAAAATATGACTCCTGAGCCTTATTCAAACACATTTTCACATAATGACTGAATCACTTGGCTAGAAAGGCCGTGTCAAGCGACACTGTGTGAAAATAATGAAACCGCCTTATTGTGTCCAAGAAACACAGGTTGATGGCCAAACTTTTGCTGCAGTGCAGAATGCTCTTTGATAATCAATGCATGCATATTACAGATAGATTATTTCATAATATAAAATAGTTCTATTGTTGACTGCAGTTTCATCTGATAAATAGAATATTATTCAGAGTTCACTTCTTGAGAAGCAGATTGTCTTTTCACACTTACCTCTGGCAACACACTCACACCAACAAAGACCTACAAGTTTTTATTTTTTTCATGCAGGGCTGTTTTCTTTTTGGTTTAAACATCCACAAATAGGAAGCCCGGAAGGTAGGAATCAGTAATTAAAGTTGTAGTGAAAGATGGTGAAAGAGGAGTAAATTCAACCTCTGCATCTGTTGTCTTTTGTCTTCAGGCAACATTTCAGACAGATTGAGTTCGACAAATTAGAGAATTGTTTTTGGTAACATTTTGTTACTGGCCAGATCATTGCTCTCACTGAAAATGGTTGCCAGCAGGGACATGAAGATAAGCAGAGTTTGCTACACTAGCTTAAGTCTACAGTATTTTAAGAATATGTTTGTCGCTGACTGTTAGACAGCCTTTCTGGGGTTGGAAACTGAAGTTTAAAAAACAAGACACTCTCTTGCACTGAAGTCCATTGAGAAAATCTGTGTTTTTTTATGTACTCCTACCTTGTTTGGTACATTTACATTATGTGGGTAAATCTGAACAGGATTTACAATCATCAAACTCTGCTAGGGTGTAAAATAGTACATTTAAACTATGGACTTTGTTGCATGCGTGGGTTTTCTCTGGGTTCTCCGACTTCCTCCCACAGTCCAAAAACATGTGATATGGGGATTAGGTGAATTGGGCACTCTAAATTGACCGTAGGTGTGAGAAGAGTGGTTTACAAACATCCATCCATTCACAATTACAAAAAGCCTTCTAAGTGTGAGAAAAAGAGTAAAACATATTCTTCAGGCATTGTAGACTTAAGCAGGAGATGATTTTATCGGTAGAGCCTTTAAGGGCCCTATGTACTCACTGGCAGCCATGTTGGCAGTAAGAACGAGTGTACAAGTCCTAGGCTCCTAGGTTCAGGGAAACTGTTGTAGTGAGTGTTGATAATCTTCCACAGGGCCTCGTCTGTCAAGAACGTGATTGGAGGTTTTGTCTATGTACAGCCTATAGACAAGTGGCAGGGAATTGGGCTTGTAAACGGAGAGCCCGTTTAAATTCCAGAAGCGGTCAAGGGTTGGGGTGCCCCTGAATAAGGTACCCAACCTCCCATTGCTGCTCGGGTGATCATTAGTGCTTCCCACTTCCCCTACGCCCAGTTGGTGTATATTCACAACTGCATTGGTATGTAACTTGAAAACGGATTAATATTGCACATTCCTCAAACTCTCCCATGTTTTCTCTCACTCTTTCATGAGGACATTAGCGAGTGTACTACTCTAACCTCCCGTCTATCCCACTAGTCACACTGCAGATTCCCTCCCACATATATCGTTTCATCCATCCATGAATCATGCACGTCTTGCCATGCCTTCTTCTGTCCAGTTCGTTTGTCTTGCAGCAGGATGCCAATTAACTATCGAGCCATCAATTCTCTCTTGTTCTTCCAGGTCTATTGCTTCTCCCTATTGCCATTAAGTCTACTTACATGCTTTTAGTAATTCATGTCGGTCTCTCTTATCGTGGTCCACTGATAAGAGTAGGTTACACTAAACACACACAACAATCCACATGCAAAGCCATCACCTCAGAAATAATAAGAGACTTTTTGTCACTCATGTGATTTAAGAGCTTTCATGCTCTCCCATATTCTCTCATCTCTGTCACTCACTGTGTGTGATCTAATGAAGCAGGGCTCTATAAGAATGTTCTTAAGAACTGCAATGAAATATTAACTCACATACGATTCTGCCTACGACGATACCCCAGTCTCTTGTGGCATCCAGGCTCATTAAAACATATCATTATTTCTCAGATAAAAACTGAGAAAGATACACTCCGTGACCTGTTTTTTGGATCCCTTTCAGGCATTTTGCTTTGTAAAAGACTCAAGTTTGTTTACGGTGATATGAAAATCCTCAGAGGGAGGTAAAAATAAAAGAAAGCAAAGATGTGCTGATTGACACAGAAAGAGATGCAGATGTCCAGGGAATGATGGAAACAAAAAGTGCAAAAAAATAAAAAATAAACTCAGGTATGCTGGTGAACTACAGTGTTTCCTTATATTTTCTTTGCCATGCTGTACATTTACGATCACAATGTAGAATTAAGTGCAGCTTTAAAGGTCCAGTGTGTATCATTTGGGTGGGTTTAATGGCAGAACCATGTTGTATGAGTGTTTAACCGCTTTGAAGTAAAAAAACATTTTGTTTTTGTTGCTTTGATAAGTCTTGAATATGTACTTTCGGCAAGGACCTTGATTTATGGAGGCTGCCAGCTTACACTGCTATGACTCAGTGTGTGTTCCACGTTTTAAAGCAGAAGCTTACTCTGCCAACATAAATCCACTGCATAAACAAAAAAAGGAGAAAACAGCAGAGAGAGGGAAACAGCGGAATGAGAGTTGTGAAAGCATGTTTACATCCTTCTACTACGAAAAGGCCATCATAGCTCACTGATATGCTTGGGAAGGCAATGGATGAACTAACAAAAAGTCCTTCAATTGTTGCAAACTGTCTCAACTTCAGATGTTAGTAGAGCTCTGTATTAGTACCTGTACTTGCAGGACTGAGGTGAAGGTTTTGGCATCTTCTGCAACTCCTCCAATGTAAAGAGGTCTGGTGAAGACCGGTGGGTGGTCGTTCTCATCTTGGATCTCAATCACCACCTTCGCTGTATTAGCTAGGACAAACGCACACATGTCCACACAAACAGTTAACATACTTGAAGCACATTAACTATTAAGCATATTAAGTCTTGTATCTGCTGGTAAACAAGTGCTTAGCTGCTTCATAAACTACATAGAATTCATATTACAGGTGTCCGAAGGAAAATAAGTAGGATTAATGACAAAGGAACAAGCTATCGAGAAAAAAAACAATACAATACAATAAATCGTTTAACAAGGACAGTCAGTATCATCAGTGTCAACGCCACAGCTTCTTGCCCAGGGAAGGCTAGCCTGATCAAAGATGGAGCTTCTGTTGTTTTCCTGTCTAGAGGCCAATCAGGTTTGCAAATGATAAACATCTGTCTGACAGTGATTGAACAGCCTCTGCCTGCAAACAATCTGCAGTCAGATTTGCAACCCATTTCAATGAGGTGATCTGTGGCAGATTCCAGAAGACATAGAAGAAAACAACAGACTACCGGGATAACTAAAGGTACAATATGCGCCACATTTTGCCATAAAAGAAAACAATGTGGCAACTGGTAATGATTCTACATAAGTATCTGCACTCCTATTCTAAACCACCATAACCAGCAAATTGACTGACGTGATGTCACCTACAACCAGGCTCCAACTGGACGATCACACTGGTGTCCACTCATATGAGTGTGGACTCATCTGAATATGACCGACATTTTATATGCATTTTAATGTTACAGACTACAGCTTTAACCTGTAGTCTGTAACATTAGACTACAGACATTAGACTGTAGACTACAGACTACAACCTTGTTAAAGGACAACCTTTAACAAGGTTGTCCAAATTTACAGTATGTACCATTCTGAAAAAGTCATGAAAAGTCATGACCGACAGATGCTGGGTGGCTGGGGGTCTCCCTTAGAGATAGGGTAAGAAGCTCAGTGATCCGGGAGGGACTCAGAAGGAAGCCACTGCTCCTTTGCCTGGAAAGGAACCAGTTGGGGCAGCTTGAGCATCTGCTACTGAGGCATTCCTGGTACGTCCAACTGGGAGGAGAACCCGGGGCAAACCAAGCGCCAGGTGGAGAAATTATGTCTCCTTGCTGGCATGGGAGCGCCTGGGGATCCCACAGTCAGAGTTGGACAATATGGCCAGGGAAAGGAACGTCTGGGGCTATCTGCTAGAGCTGCTACCCCCCCCCCCCCCCCCCAACTTGATCTTGGTTACGTGGTTGATGACGATGGATGGATGGTTGTGTTTGTTGGTGGTGGCCTCACCTCACATCAAGACAGTCATCGTTCCAATCCTGGTTTGACTGGAGTGCCTTTCTTAATGGAGATTGGATGTTATCAACATAAATTCTCAGTCCAAACACATGCAGATTGGGGATTAGGTTAACTGGACACTCTAAATTGCCCATAGGAGTGAATGTGAATGGACTGGTGATGTGTCCAGGTTGAACCCCGGCTTTTCACCATACATCAGATTGGTGGTTGGTTAAGTAACATGAATAAACCAAATGAGCCAATAACCACAGTTGTGCAAGTAACATGACTTGAAATATTGCTTGTGGTTAGAGGTAAATGTTCCATTAGCAAGCCTTTAATTTACACACAAACTACATGGAAAAACCCATTTAAAAAATGATTGCAATTAAATCACATTACTTATTCAGTAAACAAAACACTGTGCAAATCATCCTCTACCAGTCACAGTCTGTGATTGCAACTTGGCTCTCATTAAGTCTTTATTCAGCCAATACCGGCGTTCTGAATCACATTCATGTCAAGCTGTAGGACAATAGCAACCAAACTCTGAGAAAGGATCACACTTCTGAAAGAGAGAACACATCTCAGCACTTTGAAACTTTTAAGTTTCATTCCAAGAATGGCACATGAAAAATCAACGACAAAATGCTTCGGCACTTGGAGAGAAAAATACAAACAAACAAGCAGATGTGATTGCTAATCTGCTTATCATCCCAGAGATACTGTCCCAAAACATTCCAACCTGAAGTTTGAAAATGGGATTATCACCATTGTATGAATCCTATTAATTTGCTGCCTGATTAAGATGCATACTGAAAAGAATAGAGAGGGATTTGCTGATGAGTACAATGGTTTGCTGGCTGCTTTACTCCCTGTTTAATATCAAATGTTGGATAAAAAGAGAACAGCATGTGGTGCAACACTGTAATTAAAGAAGAAAGGAACAGATACTGCAGCAGATACTGGAAGTTTACAAAGGAAGGAAAAGAGAGACAAAGACCAGTAGCAGAGAGATAAGATGGGGAAGAAAGAAAGAAACTCTTTGAACACTTTGATATCAGATTCAATTTAATTTAAGATTGAAAAGTTTTGGTCAATTCCCCCAAAAATGGAGACAAATTATTTCATTTTATGGACTAAAATTAGGATATAAAAGAAAATAGTAAAGATTTGTAGGGGTGGGCGATATAGACTTTGATCTTATCACAATATTCCAACATGATTCACAATAATGATATTCATGACAATATTCTTATATTCAATAACTTTGTGAAAAAGTGTTTATATTAGTGCTGGGTGTGCGTTAACACAAGTTAACACATGACACGTTCCAGTTCCACTGTAGGCGCGCTAACCGACACTAAAGGAGCTAACGCAGCAAAAAACGGAAAAATCACACCCCGGTAGTTTATATCAATATGAAACAATATATAGTTATATTAATGATGCAAAATGAATCTATAAATAACAAAAACAGATTGAAATAACTTAACATTAAGTGGCGGGCTGTATGAAGCCAATCCGGGGACCAATCGTGGCCTGTGAGCCACGAGTTTAAGACCTCTGGGATAGAGGCTGCCAAGTCTGAAATCAATGGACTACACTGTACTCTGTGTAAAGTATTTAAAAGTAGCTCAAATAGCCACAACAATAAAAAGAATGCAACATGAATGCAATCATATGAAACATAAT
This sequence comes from Microchirus variegatus, assembly GCF_963457635.1. Lineage (NCBI taxonomy): Eukaryota > Metazoa > Chordata > Actinopteri > Pleuronectiformes > Soleidae > Microchirus > Microchirus variegatus. The sequence goes on along the minus strand of NC_139818.1, from coordinate 8,760,659 downwards.
ACATTATATAACAATCACAGAGTCCAGTTTCTATGCGACACGTAATATTTTTTTTCTGGCTACTTTGTAGTTCCACTGTGTATTTTGGTGATGATTTAGGTCTTTGTCACATTATTATATCAAATTCTTTTGAGGATATGTAAGTGATTTCTGACAGTCGAATAATATTTTTTCAGCGTTTTGTTGCTACTGCTCTACCAGTGGGTAGTCACAGATAAGGAGAAATATCCTCTGTCTGATATTGGAGTCAAATGCTTGTTGGCTCTGTCTCTATGGCTGCTGCCTATACAGGCAAAGGGGATTTATGCCATATTTTTCCATACATTCTTCCGTGTACTCGCTTTAACATGGCTGCCAGTCTCTCATCCAAAATACCAGTCAATCCCCGTCAAAACTCCACATGGTCTGAAACTCGTTTTTACACCTTCTCTTGATATTCCAGTCTATATTCTACTATTGCTGTACCAGCTGCCTGAATAACACACCTCCCTGATTTACCATGGTCTCTGAATCTGCAGCTGTGCTCACACTGGCACAGTAGTGGTCCACCCAGGGAGTCTGACAGCAAAGAAGATTGAAGTGGAGGCTGCTTCAGCTCCAACACTGCAGTCACCATAGTGCTATCATACGATCCTGTGAGGATTTTTGTCCAAATTTGAATGCTTTGGTTCATCTGTGCATTAACAAAATGTGCTGGATCTAAATGTTACGCCCACCACTGTGGGACAGAATATAATATGAAAAACACCAGCTACTGCACTCAAACTCTGCCATTGCCTTTCTTACCCTCCTCTTGCGTCACTGGTACGCTCTTTTTCGTCATCCTCTTGTCCAATCACCCCAAGGCTTGTTGTCCCAGATTCCTCCCCCCCTTTTACAAACACCAGAGCTGTCGCTACATCCCTTTTCTATCTCCGCCACCCCATTAGGGGTAGGGATTCTTACAAAACAGCTGCAACTCAGTAGCTATATTTACACTACAGTATAGTTTGTCATGTGCAGTGTTGTTTAAATTTTTGGAAGAAGAAGCAGAAGAAGCTTCGCTTCTGCTTTCCGTCGTAAACAAACGTGTCTTCTTCCCCTCGATGTCCGCTATCCATCTCATTTTCCTCCTCTTCCTCGTGTGTGAATTTCATGTCCATTCATTTATTATTTTTCTTTGGAGTGTAAATACAGCAATAACCAAACAGAAATATGCCACGTTACGTTAACGTGGCTCAAACACGTGATAGCACCAAACCAGGAGGTAATGATTGGATCGAGTATTCATATGAACACTGATCCGACCGATAAACATATTATATACTAGCCCTCACCTTCGGAATAATATTTGTTTCCGAGTGGGCTGTACCAGATCAGGATTGGCATGTAAACATGACATATTTTTTTATTCTGATTACTTGTGCAAACCTAGCTCGTGTCAGATTCACTACAGCCAACACCCCCTGTATTGTTCCCCACTCTCCCTCCCTCCTCTCTCCCTCACTTAGCTCCCAGCCCAATTCTTGGTATTTTTTTTAAATCAGGGATTGGGCATTAGTTACCCTGAAACAGAAATGATCCATCTGAAGATTAATCATTAACTTTCTTTGGTCCTTTTCTTGCCAATCACTCTCATCCATACACTTCCAGCACAGCCTCCATATTCCAGAATAAATTTGGAGTTCATAGTCTTATGAAAGGACTTTCAAAACAGCCACATTAAAGTGTGACATATAGGCCAGAAACAACTTGAAGGGAACTTGTACAATAGACCTCCAGAGATAAGACGGATGCGTGACAGTGTGCAGAGAATGCTAAAGCCTGAGGCGACATTAGCTCCATATCACGTAGTGGGTAAGGCACTGTTGTTTTTCATAATGCATAAGCGTGTGTGTAATTAGAGGGAAAAGAAAAATCACTGATATCTGTCATGATGCAATCCGAGGCTGGTCCTGAAATAATGAATAATGAGGAGAGATCAACCGCATACTTACTCTTTGACGGAGCTCGGAGGTTTGACGACACCACTCTCATCGAGTCCGCCTCTACCTTGAGGACGTAGCTGGAGTCGGTCTCGTAGTCCAGAGGCTTGGCCGTGAAAATCTCCCCTGTTGTTTCATTTAGTGCGAACACCCCTGGACAGATATAGATGACAAGAGCAAAAAGAAAATGAGTCTTTTCTCCTGTCTTGTGTGCAAGCTCAGAGGTAGAAGGATGGCTCAATAGTGTGTAGCCTGACTGATGTATATAAGTCTGTGTAAAGCAAAAAGTGGAAGAACAAAATATGGAGTAAACATATGGAGTTGAAAACAGTTTTCTCAAGAGTTCTGCTCTGTGGTTTGCTCATTGTCATTGCCCGATGTGTACTGGAAACCAGATTTTACGGCAGGTTCAGGGATTTTACATATAATGAATAACGTCATGTTAATGTTCTTAGAAGTTATTTTGTATCAAATAAAATAAAATATATATATTTATTCTATATTTAACTATACTACATTTGTGTTTAACATTTTGTTTTAGTCGATATTCTTATTAAATAAGATACATGTTACCAGCTACGAGCTAGCCGAGGTGCATAGGCACGGTACCAGAGGTTTCCAGCAATGATTCAGAATCAGAAACTTGTGGCGGTAACACAAGGATCTCAGTTGTGTTACACGGGTCCAGTCTTGCCTGGACCCGGGGCTGCTTTACTACTTATTGGCTAATACCATGGCTCTGGCTAGCTTGGTAGGGAGCAGCAAGATTAGATTGAATGGCGATAATGAAGCACAACACAACACAACAAAACAAAACATGTGCAGCTGTTTTTTCTTCTTTCTCCCTCTAATCTGTGATGGAGAACTTTAATTCCTGCATTATTCTGTACAAATACTGATTTTTACCAGCTTTGTTCCCCACTAAATCGTATATATGGATGCATGTGTGTGTGTGTATGTGTGCAAAGTATACACTTTGAGTCACAGCACAACAATTGCTCCATAAACTAATAACTTGCAAGTAGCCACTGTTAGTAACTTAATCGGATAAACTCAGCAGCCACTTCATCAGCAGTGGCAGGCAGACGGCGAAAGCCAGCCAAGTCCACGAGTGGAATCCACAGCAATGTAGCTCTGCACATAAACAGTTCCGAGGACACTCACCTCCCTCGTTGCCTTCAGTGATGGAGTACACAATAGTCTGATTGACAGCGGCAGCCACGATGACTCCCACTTGGGTTCCAACATCAGCTGCCTCGCTCACTGGTAGGAACCTGGTGGAATAGATCACTCAATCAGTATCAAGCGATAAGAACATTAAATATGTATATGTGATCAGTGGGTCCATCTCCCCTGGAGGGTCCAATGCAGTTTGGCAGGTTAAGTGCAACAGTGAGATGAAGCATAAATCCAAAATGCTGGCAGTTCTTTTTTCCCCGTTTTTCATTTTTCAGATTTTTAGTTGTTATAGTAATGTCTTTTCAGTCTCTTTATAAAGATTTAACCAGAAAGAACAAGAATTATGTAAACTAAATAAATATAATAATGCCTTGTTGTATTATTTATTGGGAGTCTGATTTTACATTTCCTTAATTAATCTTCTTGTTTCAGCACTTTAGGGTTTATATATTTTTTCATCCAGGCGATCTTTAACACTGCCTCTGTCACTCTTTAGGTGTGGACTCTCAGTCGATGGCTGTCTGGTTTTTAACATCATTAGCACCGTAGGATCATTGTCACGCAGAAAAGTGAATATCTTTTCCAATCAATGGCAGAAATGACCTAAAAAGTGGTTCAAAGATGAAATGAGTTGGTTGCTGAAGAACAGATTTTTCAATGCGGGTAAAGAACAAAGTCACTGTCTTTTTTTTTGGCACTTTATTGATTGTACATTTGTTTCTTTGTATATTTTTTAAAAAGCATTGCTGTTCAAATGTTAACTGTAGGATGATCAATATCAGTGTGACATCAAACGATAATTTAGACCGGAGTAAGTGAATATTTCACTCGCATAATTACCTAAAAATTGATTCTTAAAAGAATAGTTAATTTTTAGTCTTTTTTAAAGTGTCGTTGCATGACGTACTGAAGTATAGTATAGAGGTGGGAAGTAACAAAGAAAACACATTAATATTGTACTTGTGATGATTTTTCAGGTATCTGTTCTTTACCTGGGTGATAAGATTTTACCTTTCCTGTCCACATATGAAAACAAATATACACCTTTACTTTCTACTTATTACATTTTTAAAACACACCTGCTACTTGAGTTATTAGTTTAGTTATATATTAGAAATTATTTTTAGTTTTTTTAGTTTTAGTCAATTCTGTCCGCTGCATTTCAACCCACACAGATGATGACATGACACAAAGGATATAACAAACAGAGAGAGAAGGTTAACCACAGAGAGGAGGTGTTATGAAATAGGCAATATTTCAGATAAAAATGAAACCTATCCAGATAAACAATGCATTCCCCACTATGCAGTTCCTATATTCTACTTTGTGTGGCTAAAGGTATCATATTCCAATGAAACTTCTACTTTTGTACATTTTTCGGTGCATTTTTATCACTTCATCATAACTTGAGTAAACAAGCAGTACTTCTACTTGCTTCTACTTCTACTCCACTCTGTCTTGTGAGTGAAATGTGAAGTATTTTATCACGCCTGCCAGCCTCAGACTCAGATGCTGGGGAGTGAGGACACAAGAAAATACGGATTTTAGGCACAAAATGCTCATTTAATACAATCTACACCTGCTTAATTCTATGATTTCTTATGTTTGATGGTCTTTATTTTTATGTTAGACAGCCTTTCTGACTGGGAAATTATGTCAATATCACTCTATAAACACTCCCCACAACAAAGTCCAGAAAGAAAATTTATTTTATATTCAAGCACACAAAGAAGTTGATCCACTGCTGCCTCCATCAGTAATTTAAAATGTGTTACATATTCACTCGAGTGTTATAAACCCTTATTTACTAAAGTGACAAATGACAAAGCGGTAGTCCAGCAGCTCCTAAACAAATGTTGATTTACTCAATGGATTTTGCTGCAAGAGTGATTTACAAACCTCAGTTTTCAGTTGGGAAAAGGCGTCTAACTGTGAGGTAAAGTGGCAAACATATAGATATCGTCGACTTAAGAAAGTAGATCGTATTGGGTGAGCCTTTTTGTTAAGTGCCATGAAACATTTAGTTGAGTATTGAAGTTGCTTAAGGTAGTCACACAGGCAATTGTTACATTGTTGTTACGCATTGATTTGCTCTCCTTTTATGTTGTCTCATGTCAAAGAGTGAACCTTTAAAGAGTGAGCATTACATTGATTCAACGCAACATTTCAACAAAAAAAAACCTCAAGTTAAAACATCATGTTATGAAATTATGCTCACATTATACAACCTACAAAATATAAAAGTAGTTTATTTATTTTAATTGTATTACTTGATAAATGCCAGAAAATAGGGACAGAGAGCCGCTTATAATTTCCTGGTAGGTAGGTGGGTAGATATTTTAACTTTATTAATCCCACAGACAAATTAACTTCTTCTTCCTTGACCCTCTCTTTGGAGTCCCTGCTCTAAAATGACATGCCCAAGCTAAATAGAGTAAATCTCTGCAGTTACAAGCTCTATGTAGATTATCTTGGTATCAAAATAAAGACAACATTTTAAAGTAAATATCACCTGCTGTAGGAGCTTAAAAACACATGGAGGTCATGTAACAACATGTGGACATGAGCTGTGCAAAGTCGGATGCTGCTAAAGTGAAGCAGAGTAAAATGACAGAGGTTTTTAGTAAAGAGATGTCTAGGCGTTCTCTCCTTTGGCACAATTTGGCACCATCTGTGCCAAATTTTATTTACATACACTATTTGTACCAATTTGCTTAAATTCAACTACAGCAATGCAAATGTTAAATGGCCTGTATTTATTGTCTTGATGACCACTCAAAGCTGTTTTACACTACAGTTGTGCCATTCACTCATTCACACCCATTCACTCACAGTTTCATACATACATATCTATGTGTAATGCATGTTCATACCAATTCACATGTTGCCAGCACAGCGGTCAGAAGCAACATGGGGTTAAGTGTGTTGACCAAGGACACATCGGCATGTAGGTTAGCAGAGACGGGAATCGAACCCACAACCTTCAATTTCAAAGACGTCTCGCTCTACCACTGATCAAAATTATGTGATCTAGGATATTATTAGACAGCGAACCTGTTTATAGAAACTGCATTTAACTACAACTAATCTGTGAGCAAATTATGTTTATGTTTTCCCGTCTGTCAAAATAACTAATCTTGCTGCATCATTAAACTTATGGGTCCATTCTGAGTTTGTAGCAATCAGACTAACAGACTAAGTTCAGGTCTCATTGCAGCTGCTGGGGCTATACTGGCCTCATTTGACATCTCTAATGTTTTGTATTTTCTTTCTAAGCAACATCCTAATAGCAAACCTGTTCTTTAAATGCTTTTTTGGGGCAGAACAAACAAAGGAATTGCAGTTATTTAATGAGCAAATTAGCTCAAATGTTTTCTATTTTTGAATCAAAAAGCATACACAGCAGTTTATCTAGCATATGAATGTGATCACCATACAAGAGTTGGAGCTGTCCGTGGTTCTGAATGAACAATGGATTGTTTCAGAACCATGTTTCTGTTCAGTGTAAATTGTTACTACTGCGTACCTTTTACTTTGAACATTTTTCCTAATTATTTCAAACCAGTCCCTCTTCAGTCACAAACAGTTCTAAAAGTAGGAACAGTTCCTCACCATTATCTCAGCATGATCTAATATTAATTTCTAAACATTTCTTGAAATAATGATATAAGCTATAGCTCGCGTGGAACCCAGTTTGAGAAGCATCAGCGTAGGTTGACAGGATATGAGGGAAGTTAGACTTTAAAGTTCTGCTTTTTGTCTACAAATCACTAAATGGTTTACACACAATACATTAATGACATATTGAAAGACGATAAACCTTTTAGGCCTCAAAGATCTAAGGACTCAGGTGAAATAGTCGAGCCCAGAGCTCAAACCAAATATGGTAAAGCAGTGAAACAAGCTGCATGGACTTAGGTTTTGCAGCACTGCACATTCTAATTAGGAACTTAACTGATTTATGCTCCATTTGGAGCATAAATCAACCTTTTTGTTTTCTTTCTCTCTTTCTATTATTCTGTATACTATTTATGTGATAACTGAGCACATTTGTATGAAATATGCTCTACCAAGAAATTTGCCTCCCCTTCCCTTAGAAAAAGTATCACAATAGGCTGCAGGGCAGAATTCAAACATGGATGGTTACATATTTATCCAATATATTTATCAATCATGTGACTTCTGCCGTCTGCATGTTTACATCTGAACAAATAAGTTGAAATGGCAGGTCTGCAGCTGTGTAAGCAAACCTTTTAGCAACATGTTCCAGAAATGAATATCACTCTTTACTCTGCTGCTCTTGCTGTGGTACTTTTCTCTTCATCTCAATCCAACATCACTATGCACTTACTTTCTTTTCCGCCCTATTCCCTTAACTAAAACTTCAATTTCCCATTTACACACATCCAATACATACCCATCTACATTCCTCATCCTGCATCTCTGTCTCCCCTTTTCTCCATCTTCCCACCCCTTCTCCTCCTCTTCCCTCTTTCCCTCAGGCTGCAGCTTCCAGCAGCATCCCAGCAGACCTCAGCTTCAATAGTTATTCTGTTCCTCCATCCCTTTCCTCCACACTATGGCTACTTGACAGCAGTGAAGACGTACACATACTGGTCCTGACACATACTGGTACACACACACACACACACACACACACACACACACACACACACACACACACACACACACACACACACACACACACACACACACACACACACACACACACACACACACACACACACACACACACACACACACACACCAGCAATGCATCATACACAAAATTGCTTATACGGTAGGTCAAACCAAATTTGCAGCTATTCACACGCATGCACTCACATACGCACACACACACACACACACACATCATTATCTATCTACAGTCATCACCTCTGGCTCTTCCTAATAATTTCTGTCCTAGCTGGGCTGATGCTGATAACAAGTCTATACAAGCACACAAACATGTACCATAGTTGAGACGTTACCCTGCCACCTTTCATTGATTCCCCACAGGCTGACTCTGCCTTTAACCATAATTTTACCATTACCCTTAAACTATTAATATAAAACTCCACACCAAGTGGTGAGAGTATGTTTTTTTCCACAATATACCAACTAAATCATAAAGGTGTTGTGCATAATGTTTAAATAAAAAGTCAGCTCCACATGACGGGGTTTCTTAGTATAGACGTGTTTAGATTTAGATCTCTTGTCACTTGGCGACATATCCCCGTCCCTGCTCACTGGAAATTATTTGTTATATGTCAGCGTAAAGCGTGACGACCGCAAACAGGTTGGAGTATGACTGAAAGCACATACACACAGACACACACACACAACAAAAAGGAAACGATTGGGAAGTGAACTCTACTGTATTCAGCAGTTTAATGGGATAAATGCCATCAAACCTTTTGGCCCCGCCCACCCCTGGGCTGTACCTGTGTACACACAAAAGCTGCCCCGGTCAGGTCTGACAATATTGCTTGACTGAAGCCCGTTTTCATATGGGCGATACAAATAACAAGTGCCATTGTTTCTGTTCACAAAAAAAAACAAATGACAACGGCAAAAAAAGTTACATACTGCAGCTTTAACAAAGGCAATTTATCTGCACATACAATAGTTATTTCTGCCTCTCTCTTCACAAAGCTAAAAGTCCTATATAACTAGTGTCATTTTTTTTATTTGTGTTTAAACCCATATGTGTATAATACATCACCTTCCTGGTGACATTACTCGGTCTCTCCCTCCTCACACCACTCTTCTTAATTCCTGCACTGCAGTTCAGGTTCTCTCACTCACTTTAATCTCTTGATTTGCATTGCATTGTTCACACCAGACAAACCAGGGCAATAGAGAATAAATAAATATTAAAATAAAATATACTATTATTTAATATATTTAAGTAGTAAAACACAGCCAGACTTTGTGATGCATGTTACATATAATGTTGGGCTTAATGATTATTCATTCTTTAAAACCTTTTGTTTGTGGCCTTTCACATTGCTTTATTTATATCAATTGTTTTTGTGACATACTGCTGTGCCTGAACAACCAAAACATGTCAAAGTAACTATAACATTAAACGACGTACATAAAGTTTATGATAGATATTTTGAAAATAAATGGACATTAAATTGCAGGTTTTTAGTCACTGTGTTGTCAAACAATAATAACTTATCAGGCAGTGAATTCTTAATGGGATGGTTTATATTTTTTGAAGTGTGGTTTTACCGACAGTGGTGTCCTAAAAATATGTATTCCAAAACTGTAGGGGGAGCTCTGTAGAGTTGAAGGCGAAAAAGCGACCAGACTCGCAAAGTTCAGCAGTTTTTTTCCTCCTGTCCACTCTGGCAGCCATATTTTTAGTGAGAGCGATCGTCTATGTCTCAAGCTCAGCGCTGTCACTGCTTCATACAACCACACATCTGCGACGTGTGCGCTGACCGTGTCCCAAGACAAAAACCATTTATAGCTCCTCCTAATGGCTACTCTGGGGAAAAGTCGACCATCATACAGAGGGACAAAATACTGTAATTATTCAAAGAAAGGGCAGCCACTCCTGGAATGAATCCAGAGAGGAAGGAACGACGAACAATTTGTAGGAAAGAAAGGAAAAAAAAGAGTATAAATCATCCAGAAACAGTTTTTAACAACTACTGGTCAACACCCGGAGCCATAGACGTAGTTGTAGCTACACGAACACTGACCTAAAATGACTTCACGCTGCTATTTCCTACTGTCAGCACATATTTCATTTCCAACCTTCCTGCTCCTATACCTCCTCTGGTTGCTAACTGACTGGCAGGCTTTTCATTAGGAGAGTGTGGAGCGAAGCGTCATGACTGCCTGGAGTAATCACCTTTACAGTTTGGCTGCAGGTCTGTAAGTTACTTCCTGTCCCGCTGTGGCGCGCGTCAGTATTCACTTCACACACGTCTCTGCGGTTTGAAGAGCCCGTCGAAAAAAACATGGTGGTCGGAATCCAAACACTATGCTGATGAGACAGGTGGTTTACAACACCGGCATCACTGAAATGAACTGCAATTGTACATTCATTCTAATTGTATTTTAACTTAGGCACTTGCCTTAGTTAAAATACAGCAGTCATGAGCCAATCTTGCTGACATTATTACAGTTGTCAGGGCATGTAACTAATCTATTTTTTCCACCCCTCTGTTTCATATTTCTGCTCAGCACTGCCTGAATAATCAGAATTCATTTTCTCTACCCTCTGGCACTCTCCCATCACTTATCTCTATCTCTCCCCTCACCTAGTATCTCCATTCTGCCATGTCGGTTTGCACACGACATCTCCATTTTTGTCAGTCCTTTGTTTGTCAGTCACCGTCTATGGCCTTCGCAGGTCTCTCCGTATCTCTCGAATTGGACACTGTCCTCCCCTGTTGCTGACGTTGTCCCACCTGTCTCCCCTGATGTTCAGCTTGCAAGTACAGTGACAGCAACATCCACACCCCATTTTCGTTTCCAGTGTCCCGCTTTTGCTGTAATTGTCCAATGAAGGTGAAATGTATCTTTCAAAATCATTTAGGAAGAATAATCCTAACGTTCTAATCTGCAATACATTGGAGACCAATGGAGAGCAGGGAGGGATGTTTAATCATATTTTCATGTTTTGGGAAGTTGACACTGTTATCCAGCTGATGATAAATGAGTATTTTGGTTGTGTGAACATACGGCTTGTTGCGTCATTTGCTACAAAAATGTAGTGATTCAGTGATACAACCCAACAATGGCTGGGTTGTAATTTAGGGGCAGCATCCTACAAAGGATACCTAGACGCATGCCTTCATGAGCTGCAATCAAAGTAAGATGGACTTTTGTGCTGTGCCATTACTATTAGAAGTGAGTATTGTTTACATTAAAACCAATACCTTGAATTCTGTCGAATTTCAGTCCATTAGAAAATATATTTGATGCACTTTAAAAAACAAACAAAAAAAACCATGTTACTTGGTTTTAACTATTTTAAACTACATTTTATTTGTAATCTATTATACTCTCATGTATTACTCTTAGTTACAGTATTGTATATATATATACGTATATGTATATATATACACATATATTATATTTGTGTATATATATGTATTAATATATGTATTAATTCCTTCATGTTTTTAACGTGCTAAATGACAGTAAATTGAACCTTAAACCTTGAAAGAGATATGTCAACATCAGCAAACAGGTTCGAGTTTGACTAAAAACACAAAGAAGTCTCCATGAAAAGATTCAGAAGTAAAATATCATTTTCCAAAAATGGTCTTGTTCTTCTGATGCAGAGGACAGAACAACAACGTTTGACTAAATTATTGTTTTTTAACTTCTGTGGTTTAGGTTTGGTAGATGTAAGAAGACATGTTTAATAATAACCAATCACTGAAAAGCATCACAGGAGTGAGATATACTGTATCATGCTGAAGTATATATGAATATCTATTTTCTTTATCTTGCATTTATTTTATTTTTCACATTGAAATTACGATGACCTCCGTCCTATCATATGATAATTCATTATTGTTGTATACATAATAATTTTAGTTGTGCATCTTTATTCATGCAGGATGCAGAGGTACCAAAACAAAGCTTGTTTTTTTTATGCACGGTGTTGTTTTCTGACTTCATTGTGACATCTTCCTAACATTATGATTTGATGGCAAATGAACATAAGAAAATCAATGTATTTTTGCTGCACGGGGTAAATATGACTGATGTTAACCTTTTACGGATTAGCTTTAAAATGATTAATTATCTTTTATTCATTATTGAATCATTAGTATTCTACATGCTAAGGTGGAGAAAAAAAAAAAAAAATCTTATATTCTCTTTACTAATTGGGGCAGCTATGGTGCAGTGGTTAAGCGGGTTGCCTTCCAATCGGAGTGTCAGGGGTTTAATTCCTGCCTCTATTAGTCTGCATGTCAATGCGACCCCGCAGGCAAGACACTTATTCCCAAAGTTGCGCTGGTGGCATGTGAATGACACTGCATATGCTGTGGCTGTGAATAAGAAAGCATTTTGAGTGATTATTATGTTATAAATGCATAGAACATTTAAAGCTCCCATAGAGTGGTCCTATCGCACATAATGTTAGTTATGGTGGTCTACTTACATACATTAACTTGTTTTTATGGTCAAAAACCTCCTAGTTGCTGGAAACAAGCAGAGACAAATCTCTCCTTACTGCAGCTCTCTTCAGTCGCGCTGTTTCAGACTGAAATCTCACCCCCAGAAGACAGAACTGTGTCGTGATTGGCCAGCCAAACGAGAGCTTTCCCAACTGTCTTGTGATTGACCAGGTACCTGGAAGTGACGTAATTTGCACACCAGCTCTCAGAAGTGCAGCTCCCCCTGTGGAACGGTGGATGCACTGCTACTCATTATCAAAACATTGTTTTAACAATGTTTAAAGGTGCCATATGTAAGAATGTGGCCAAAAACTGTTACTACATTCAAATTCAAAACACCAAGGTCTTTTAGGTTTTGTTTTTCTGTTGTAACTGGCAGCCCGTGGTTGCTCGGCAGCTGAGACTCTGCTGACTGAAATGATTGGTAGACGGCAGTAGGTGGCGCCACATTCCAAAACATAAACATGATTTGCAGTCTGCAAAATGTTTTTTTTAATGCAAATATTTTGTCTGTACTGTTTTTGTTTGTGAGTTCAGTTTGTTATATGAATATTATTCCTGAGTCTCTGTGACATATTAGGAGGACTTTATGGCCAGTTGCTTTAGATTTATTACACAATGCACCTTTAAAAATGGCTTCGTCACGACTCCCCGCTGCAGTCCCTTTTACGCCTTTGAGCAGGAGTTGGACCCAGAGTCAGAAGACACTGTCACTCGTGAAACACCTCCACAATGGACATTCTTCTTCTTCTGTGGCACAATGTACGCAACCGGATGTGTCCAGACTAGTGCCCGGAGCAGGAGGATCTGCTTTTCAGGAGAAATGCTGGTTACGTAACGATGATGGGTTTTTTCAGACATCTTTCAGAGCCAGAGATTACAATGAAACAAAGCGTTCTCCACAGAAACTTCAGGGCTTCATAAACAATGTAATGGTGCAGATACACACCAAAAACAGCATTAATTGGAACTTCTGTTCTATGGCCACTTTAACACCACTTCTGTATTATTTAGTACTTTTATTCCAGGAAATATGATGCAAATATATTGTAGGATACTAGGAGGCTTTTGATTAAACAAAAGAGTTCAATCAATATAAAAAAATCTGTATCCATCTTTGTCTGCCGTTGAGTCATTTTACATTCTGAATAGTTTTAATTAATTGATGAATGAAATTAGCTTTAATTTCAATTTGCTTGTGTGTGTGTGTGTGTGAAAGATCTAGAGAGGGAGAGAGAGAGAGAGTGATGAGATATCAAGAGGTTGTAATGATTTTGCTTGTTATTATCATTAATCACAAGCAGCTCTGTTGTGATTGCTCTGCCTCTGTCTGAAATCACCCCATCAATCACATCTGACTCTTATGACCATATCTGCGAGTGAAGCGTAAGAAAATTCCACACGGGAGTGACAGGATGACTCAAAACAAATTTCACGAACTGCATTTTTATTATTGTTTTGTTTTTGTAAAAGGATTTCACTGCAACGTCATGAGTCAAACTAAACGGAGTGCAGAGGCAACTTTGACATTACTCTATCAGCCGAACCAACATTTGACACAGTAGTTTATTTTATATACTGTAATAGTTTGACAACTGCAAAGGGAAAACAAAAACAAAAACAGGAAGCTGCCGGGACTCTGCTGTCGTCTTCTGGCCATTAAGCCTCTATCTACACGGAAACAATCTTTTTCTTTATCTGTAAACACAACATCGTTTATCTTCATCCAGGCGCTATTGTTGTGCGTAAGCCAGGCCTGTATGCGGCGCTGTAATGCTGCTACACCAAAGAGTTTATACAACAATATCACCAAAAGGGACACCATAATTCAAAATGGCCAACTTCCTGTTGAGTTGAGGCCATGGTTATGGTGGTCTTTTTTTTTATCTGTCTTGGTCTATAACATCTTCCCACCAAGTTTCGGGAAATTCTGTGGCACTCTGTTTTAGCCACTTCCAGTCGTTCTCGGGCGCTTATTATCATTAAGCAAAAAGACAACAAGACACAAGAAGAGGATGACAACAGAGACAGGGACAGCGAATGCCAGTCCAAGACAGTGGAGGTTCTAAAAAAATAAAATAGTCTCCACACAAATATTTTGAGATTTTCCCACTATTTTGTCTGAATTTCTATTGTTATATAATCCTTTGCTAAGTGTGCTTACTGTAGCGCAGAATACATTTATTTCCTCCTGAACGTTTATTTATTATGTCTTTTTGAAGTTTGATCGCAAGGTAGTTCAGAGAAAGTCTGAGCACATATACAATCAGGTTCATAAATATTGGGATATCGACACAATTCTCAACTTTTTGGCTCTATACACCACTCCAATGGATTTGAAATGAAAGGAACTCCATTTAAAGATGTGCTTTAAAGGGGAAATAAGTAGTTTATAGTGCCATCTAGAGGAGAGGCTGAAATTTACAACAAAGACCTGCTGCTGTGCTCACCCCCTCCCTACCCTGAGCGCTACGGTATCCGCAGCTGGTCAAATGTCGTCCTCGTCGTCTTTCTCCGTGTCAGCAGATGAGGTTCGTGAGGTGAGGGAGAGGGCGAGCTACCTCGGCCGTAGCAGACGAAGCGGTGAGAGAGGAGGCGGGACTTCCGCTACAAGTAAAGAGATGCTTGTTTTGTTCTCTCGCGTTTGTCCTTACAGGCTCCGGTAGAAACATGGCGTCTCGCTGCTAACAGTGGCTATGCAACCGCGGTCCGCGGCCATGTTATTTTACATGACTTTTTGAAACACTACGAAAATGAAACAAAAACTATTATACAGCGACTAGACAATGCAGGAGCACATACTATGTATAAAAAAGTGGATTTTGGGTTATATAAACCCATAAATACTACATATTGTACCTTTAACTGCACACTTTCAGCTTACATATGAGGGTATTTACATCCAAATCAGATGAACAGTGTAGGAATTACAACACTTTCTATATGTGCCTCTCACTTTTTAGTGGACCAAAAGTAATGGGACAAACTAAACAATCAGAAATCAAACTTTCATTGTTTAATACTTGGTTGCAAATCCTTTGCAGCCTGAAGTCTGGAAGTCCCTGCCAGGTACTGGCCATAAGAACAAGGCAGCGAAAGCGCTGTTTGAGACGTCCATCACCAGACACTGGGTTTCCTGCCTGGTGATGCTCTGTCAGGCCACTACTGCAACAGTCTTCAGTTCCTGTTTTTTCTTGGGGCATTTTCCCTTCAGTTTGGTCTTCAGAAAGTGAAATGAATGCTCACTTGGATTCAGGTCAGGTCATTACATAACATTCCACTTATTTGCCTGAAAACACTCTTTAGCTGCTTTTGCAGTATGATTTGGGCCATTGTCCAACTGCACTGTGAAGTGCCAACCAATGAGTTCTGAAGCATTTGGCTGAATACGAGCAGATAATACTGCTGGAAACACTTCAGAATTCATCCTGCTGCTTTTGTCAGCAGTTACATCATCAATAAATACAAGGGAACCAGTTCCATTAGCAGCCATACATGCCCACGCCATGACACTACTACCACCATACTTCACTGATGAGGTGGTATGTTGTGGATCATGAGCAGTTCCTTTCCTTCTCCACACTCTTCCCATCACTGTGGTACAAGTTGATCTTGGTCTCTTCTGTCCAGAGGATGTTCTTCCAGAATTGTAACGGCTTTTTTAGGTGTTGTTTGGCAAATTCTAATCTCGTCTTCCTGTTTTTGAGGCTCACTAATGGTTTCCATCTTGTGATGAACCCTCTGTATTCACTCTGGTGAAGTCTTCTTTTGATTGTTGACTTTGAAACACAAACACCTACCTCCTGGAGAGTGTTTCTGATCTGGACAACTGTTGTGAAGGGCTTTTTCTTCACCAGGGAAAGAATTCTTCTGTCGTCCACCACAGTGGTTTTCTGTGGTCTTCCAGGTCTTTTGGTGTTGCTGAGCTCACCGGTGCATTCTTTCTTTTTAAGAATCTTCCAAACAGTTGATTTGGCCACACCTAATGTTTTTGCTATTTCTCTGATGGCTTTGTTTTGATTATTCATTCAAGGATGGCTTGCTTCACTGACAGTGACAGCTCCTTGGATCTCTTATTGAGTTAACAGCAACAGATTCCAAATAAAAATGTCACTCCTGGAATCAACTCCAGAACTTTAACCTGCTTAATTTAAGATGACATAACGAGGGAATAGCCCACAACTGTCCATGAAATAGCTTTTCAGTCAATTGTCCCATTACTTTTGGTCTCCTAAAAAGTGGGAGGCACATATAGAAAGTGTTGTATTTCCTACACCTTTCATCTGATTTGGATGTAAATACCTCAAATTAAAGCTGAAAGTGTGCAGTTAAAGCACATCTTGATTTTCCCTATATTTATGGACCTGACTGTATGTATATGAAGGTCGCGAGTTCAACCCCTCACACGAGGCACTTATCTTATAAGGAAGCCCATGGCCAAGAGGGAAGCAATATTGGGCTTGTAACTGCTGGTTCAAATCGCGAGATGGGTCAAGGTGCCCCAAGACACACATTCCCCCATTGCTCTGCACACAATGTGTAAAAAACACTTTTTGAACTGGGTTGAATGCAGAGGTCAAATTCACTATCACTAATTGATGTATGTGGTGAAAAGAAATAACTAATTCATTCTTCAGTAGAAATGTCTATAATTCTGCAAAGCAACATTGGTAGCAGCAACAAACAACTCTCTGCCCTCTCCCTGCTCTTTCTTCCTTCTACTTCATTGCTTTATGCAAATGTTTTATATGTGGGGCCTTTCTTTATTTGGACAATAAATCCTCAAAATGCTAAACGCACTTTCTCGCTGGTTCATTCAATCAGGCCACACATGGCTGTCTCTGCAAAACATTTAAAGTACATATGAAAAATAGTTTCTATGGCAAACAAACCCATCCTTTTTTCTATTAAAGCAATTTCACAAAATCTGATGGGAAATAAATTCAATTTCTACAATATAAACCCTCCTCAATGGACCTTTAACAATCAATTATTTATCCAGCGTACCTACCTACTGCTGCTTTAAATTACTTTAAAGCACAATATATATATTAAAAAAAAAAGGTCAAAAATAAAGCACATGTCCTTGAAGACTTGAAGAATGCTCATGAATGAGTTACAGTGGCAGCACAGTCCCAGTAGACAGCAGTCATACAAAGGCCTGTGAAATGAAATAGGACAAAGAGCTCATGGAGGGATCTGGGATATAATGGTTCTGCAATGTGCCCGATTAAAAAATATATTTTCAAACCTAATTTTTTCTTGCTGTCTTCATGGGGCTGTATTTCACTAACTAGAGATTAAAGCAATTTCAAGCTCCAGCACAGGACTTGACAGTTGCTTCCCTTTCAGAGCAACATAAACACTGTGTAATAGTGTCAGCAATGGATTTGAATTTTTTCAAACATCTGGATTTAGTTTAAACAGTAGTTCCACGTTAACTTCTCTGTCTGTGATCTGTTGGGTTTTGCCCGTCAATGTGTCAAAACAAAGTACACCGTCTCTAAACGGCTGTCAGAGAAGCGTGGCAGAGGAACAACTTCAACCTATTTACGAAAAAGTCAGTGAAACTTCTTCCTGTTTGATTGTGTTGATGTTAAAAGGCTTCTTGGAAAAACAAGGATCAAACAGATTTAAGATATTTAACATAGGGCTAAAATACCAAAAGCCAAATGATATATATATAGTCTTTTTATCTTACAGTTAGAACATCCTTTCTGACTGGGAACTGAAGTTTATGAACTGCTCACCCTTCCACACCAAAACCCATTGAGAAAATCAGCATTTTAATCTCATCGGGACACTGGAGCTGTCTGTCTTCTGCTGCCCTCATTTTGCAGGTTTATGTCATTTATATTATACTTACCTTTCTTGCATTTTCACACTTTTCTTTTTGTAATCTTAAATTGCTCCTAATAAGCATATGGCACTCTAAAAACGTAAGGTCTTCTGTCGTGAACACGTGAAGCTGTGATGTAAAACAGAAAACATATTTTTCAGACATGACTTTTCAGGTTCGTGGGAAACCAGCCTCTCCAGGAGGTTTCGCAAAGTCTCAGGTCTTGCGATCAACACAAATTGCTGTACGGCACCACACACACGCCTCCCTGCCAGGTACTGGCTATAAGATCAAGGCAGCGAAAGCGATGTTTGAGACGTTCATCGTGGCAGAGCCAGCGAAACAGAAGCGAGGAAGTGGAATTGACTGTCTGACCGAGCGAGGGGCCACACACGAGTGAACACCTGACTGAGATTTTCCGAATGGAAAGAACTGGAAAAACACAGAAGCATGCAAAACAGGTGCTGACTTGGCATTTTTGCTGTTGCGCTTTACTTATCTTTGGGATAAATTTGGTGTTCTCTATGTATTTATGTGCATTTTCAGTGTCAATGTTTGCTATCCTTTAAAGGTGTTTGCTCGACTGTTTTTACGTCTTTTGCTGGTTTGATTGAACATGTCTCCACAGCTTGTGTTTGCCAGCTCTGTTGAAAACATGCACATGGCCAGGACAGGGGAAGGGCAGTGGGGGCTTTAGTGAGTTTTTTACGACAGTGAATAAATAGCGACACAGACACAAGGTGCAGCTCCGTAGAGAAGAAGGCGTAAAAAAGGACCAGACTTGCAAAGTTCTGCTTTAATTACTTTTTTTCACTTGTGCACGTCTCCAAAATGACAAAACGTATTATTTGCTGTGCATAAAAGAGCTGGAAGCTGAAGAGAAAGTCACGTGGGAACAGTGAAACGTACACTCATCCATGCAGCAGCAACAATAAATGGCCAGAAAATGTACACAATGCAACAAGGGCTTAAATGAATGCAAAGATCTTTGTCCACCTGACTGACTGTTGACTCTATGTCCATCTCGAGCTAGAATATGGTGTCAGCCTGACTGACTGAATGGCTGACTGTCCATCTGCTTCTCTATTCCACCCTTCACCTCTTTTGTCTTTGTGTCGCTTGGATTTATTTCGGTCTGTCAGCTCATCTGACAGTCGGTGTGTTGATCTGCGTGTTTGCATGCGTCTCTGTCATATTTGCCTGTCTATGAGCTTCATATGTTTTTTTTTTTAAATAGGTGCTGCAACAGCCTCCCTCCTTTTTCTTATACTAAGAACTTTTACTGCAGTATCTTCCCCCTCATCCTTCTCTGCTTTACCTCCTCCTGGAAACTCCCTGAATTCTTTCTCTTTCTGTTCCCCTACACGCGCATTTATTTTTCTCTTCTTTTTTTCCTACAAATAACAGCACACAGCTTGTTTGTCATTCGTTGTCACATTTGTAACTTGGCCAGGAGCACTCCATGTGTAGTCGGCTGTTTGTGTGTACCGACAAACTGAGCAACCTTCAAGTGAATTGTTAAGACAGCATTTACCAGATTTATGGAGTCGCAAAGCGGATGCGTGTCTTTCGACGTTCGCTTGTGCGAGGACGCATTTTTCCTCACAGTTAAACAGTTTCAGGACTTTGGGGACTCTATTAATTTTGGTGGAAAACATTGTTTGACAATTGATGAAAGAGGATGTTGACTTTACAAAGTGACAGCACAACAAGAGGTTAGTAACAACAGGGAAAAGGGTAGTTATTATAATATTTTGTTTTAATATTTTTCAGGCTTGCAGGAATAAACTTCACTGAAGTAGTGAATGCTTTCCAAGTCCCTGATTTCTTTTGTTGTTTAAATAATAATAATAACAGCAACAGTAAAAATATGACGCTGTGCTGAGCCGCGAGATTTCAGACATAAATCTCACCCCCAGAAGACAGAGTGTGTTGTGATTGGCCAGCCAGCCTAGAGCCCAACTGTCTTGTGATTGGCCAATACCTGGAAGTGGCATATTCAGCACACCCGCTCTCAGAAGCGCAGCTCCCCCCTCTGGAGTGATGGATGCACTGCTACTCATTATCATTAGCAACAAAGGTTCATACTAATACTGTCGATTTTGACTTCTGCACAATTACCGCTATTCCCGATATGCAATATAAAATTAATCATAACATTCACACAAAGACCCATAAGAAGACAGAAAAACACATATCGAAAAGCCTGAAGATGTGAGCTATAAACGCAGAATCCCAGGATGTCCATACAAGGAGTTGTGTATTTTTCCCATTGCAAATTACCAAGGGTGCAAATACTGGCAAGATACACATCTTTAGTAACATGGCTATCATGCTATAATGCTGTGTAGGAACTTCCTGTATGAGCCATATATGACTGAACAGTGCATACTTTAATAATGAGCAGTGACACAAAAGAGAAACTTGTCTCCTGCTCATCTTTAATATTAATACACAACACATCAGGCTGCTACAGCCAAGTGTCACTGTGCATAGTTACACCTATGTTGCTTACTGGCTGAGTGACTCAAATCCAAGAATCAGGAGCATAGGCGGAGTTTGACTTAAAGGGGAAATAAGTAGTTTATCGTGCCATCTAGAGGAGAGGCTGAAATTTACAACAAAGACCTGCTGCTCTGCTCACCCCCTCCCTTCCCTGAGCGCTACGGTATCCGCAGCTGGTCAAATGTCGTCCTCGTCGTCTTTCTCCGTGTCAGCAGATGAGGTTCGTGAGGCGAGGGAGAGGGCGAGCTACCGCAGCAGTAGCAGACGAAGCGGAGAGAGAGGAGGCGGGACTTCCGCTACAAGTAAAGAGACGCTTGTTTTGTTCTCTCGCGTTTGTCCTTACAGGCTCCGGTAGAAACATGGCGTCTCGCTGCTAACAGTGGCTATGCAACCGCGGTCCGCGGTCATGTTATTTTACATGACTTTTTGAAACACTACGAAAATGAAACAAAAACTATTATACAGCGACTAGACAATGCAGGAGCACATAATATGTATAAAAAAGTGGATTTTGGGTTATATAAACCCATAAATACTACACAGTGTCCCTTTAAGTGCTAGTGGGACAAAACATTTTTTTAACTGTGCAGAGTGCAACAACTGTGGCGTGACATGCACAGACTACTGCCTACATATAGCAATAGAAGACAGTAACATCAAGCTTGCAATAAAGTCAAGCAACAAAGCACATCCTGTAGGCTTAAACACGTAAGCTGGGTCGGAGTTAGATGAGAGCCGAGCTCAGATGAAAGTAGTGAAGTCATACATCACAACAGTACTCCTACTTTATAAATAGGTGACATTACGCCTATAGAGCGCAACAAACTTGAAGAAACACCATGTCACCAAAAGTGATCCGCTAGACCCACGGTTCTCAAACTGTGGTACATGTACCACCAGTGGTACATGAGTTTCCTCTGGAGATATTGTTCTATTATAATATAATTGAGATTTATTTCTTGCATACATTTTAACTCACTGCATTACTTAAAATACTTTCGAAATAGAAACAACTGGACCTATTTTTGGACTTAATGCAGTTATATAATTTTAGCCGCTATCATACGATCTAATTATCCAACCTTTGTCGACTTTGTTGTCTCTCTGAAATGTCTTTGAAATGATGCAAGACAAAGTAAAGCGTTGATTTCATCAAACACATTCTCTAGAAAATAAAAAAGAAACTAAGCGTTCGATGTTTTTCGATGATGAAGTGTTTGGCTCTCGAGTCTCGTCACCTTCTGATTAGATTAATTAACATCCAGTAATGAACATGGCTGCGAGACATTTTGATGAGGTGGAGCTGTATATGCCTTCATTCACAAATACACATCACGCGGTCGGGGGACGACAAACACACGCACAAGCAATGAAAGTGTGTCAGTAATCTTTGAAAGGGCAATATTTTCTTTCTCCTCACTTAACCTCATGCTGATCATTGCCCTCCGGGTGCTGATAACTATTCAAGTGCATGTGTGGTACCGTCTGCATACTAATGCTGCAGGTGCTGTGACTGTTGGCGACAGCGAGAGGAATCCTGCTCACGCTCATTTTACAAACTTCCTCGTTGGCTCGTTAGGCAAATTTGCAAGATGAGGGGATTGAAAATGCACAAACAGCAGGTCGCAGTGCCAACGCTAAGCTTCACTGCTCCTCGGTACGAATGCACGCACGTGCGTGTGTTATCTTTGCACACAGACTTTGTTTAATCCCTTAAGAATGGAAAGAATGTGCAGAATATAAAGAAAAAACTTAACTGAATTAACATTAATACAATCAAGGGTGCATAAAATTATCCCTTTGACTTACATAAAATACAGCCAGTGATTTTCATAGTAACAGCGAGATAGCTTGAAAAGCAATCTACAGTATTGTGAGCCCTTTGTTGTGTTGAGTCCCTAAGCAGGAGCAAAAGATTTGTTTTGAATCTGTTCTGGGGCACATTGGGTTTGAAATTAAAGACTGACTATAGGATTAAAGTGCTGACTTTTGGCTACAGAGAACAGTGCAGGAAATTGTCAACCTTTTTTTAGACGCACTCCTAGGGGCAAAAAAAAATAAGAGCTGCGAGTCTTATTCTGCTCACCACATATGAATGTGAACAACCCTGAAACACAGTTAAAGCTGAAAGTCAGCACTTTAACTCCACCTGTTCAGTTTGAAATGCAGTTTGCTGGAGCACCGAGTCAAAAAAGCAATGTGTCAGACTGAGCTTAAAGTCATATTTATATAATTCACAAAGAGATAAGGGATAAGAGTTTTCCCAGTTATGTTGAGGCCGTACCAACCACCAACCAAGTGTTAATACAATTCCAGTTTGTTTACACTTCCCTGCTTGAATGGCTGTGGTAAGTCCTGAGCTGTGTGTAAGTTCATATCTTTTCTCACTGTTTTTCCATACAATGCACCAATATGTAAAAGAGGAGCCAGAAAGCTGTTAACTGTATTTACAAGCTTTAAAGCTGTAGTAGGGAGAATATGTTTGGCATTATTAAAACAATAACCTTTCAGCATAATGTAAATCAAGATGAAAAAATGAAGAGAGAACTCAAATCCTGCTCCTCTGGGCTTCGTTGTGACTCATGCAAACATGGTGGAGGCATCAACAGAAACTTCTGTCTTATTTTGTTGTTCACTGTAAACGGAAGAGCACCAAGCATTGCCAAACTGCATTATCAGTTCAGTTCAGTTCAGTTTGGAGCTTCCATCTCCCTCAGGGATAAATGTGTTTTGCAGTAAAAAACTAAACAAAAAAAAGGTTCATACCACAACATAGACACACACAGCACAATATGACTGAAAAACAATCCCAATCAAATTTCAAGTTAATAAGAACTCCCCAAAGTACAATCTAGAATCATTATCTTTGCAAGAGTCACATCAAGTTGTACAAATATATCTAAATTAGCCAACCGCTGTAATTATGTTTAAAATAACAGCAAAGGGGAGTCAACGATTTTGACAGACAGACAAAATATTGGTATAGGCTGATGTTGACTTTAAAATGTATTAATGTAAATCGGGAAACATGCCAAGACCCCCCCAAAAAACTGACTAAATAAGTATGCAGAATAGGCTGCTACCACCTTAGCAGCAACATGATTATTTAAAAATGTTGTGTTCATTTACAGAAAAGACTAAATGACCGATCTGCAGTTGGACACATGGGGAATACTGGTTCATTTGAATTGTGGCTTGTATAAGCTAATTTTCCCATAAATCCTTACTTGCTGGTTGCCCTAACCACCAAATTGAAGACTACAACCTGTTTTTTATGTACAGTGAGTCTACAGCCTGCCTGTTATCATCTGGTGGGAGGAGCAATATTTTTCTAGAGATCCTGCCAACGACTGCTTTCATCTAAAAGCCTTTAAATTATTAAATGCATATAAGTGATGTAGTAAAACAGTCAATGTAGCTACGCTTTTCATAAAAGCACCCACGAAACAGATCCTTTGTTTCATCATCACTTTCTTTCATTAGAGGAATCAATATTACTAAATCCAGCATTGCCCATGGCACTAAGACTTTTCTGCTAAAATCATACAAAAACCCATTGAGCTGCATTAGTAAGCTCTTAAAACCACACAGGCACCATGATTAGCTTTTATTAAATGGAGCTGGGATAATTAATTTAAAGCTGCTACACTGCACTCTGTGCGAACACAACATGGAAAAAGAACAAAAACACACACTTTCTCTATCTCGTATGCACACTTAAAAACACTGAGATGAAAATGTAAAATTCAAAGCAGACAATTTACCCAAAGAGACATGCAAGACAAACAACGTGCATGAATTTGTTAACGTGAACTGTGTGTTCATTAACAAATACAAACTCTGACAGACAAACACTCACACACACGATTGTAGCTGGAAGCAACGTTACATATATATAAGTGCTGTATTATATGGCTGCCTGACGTCGCTCTCTCGTGCCTCGAACTCTTTCCCTAAAAAAAGACGAGAGAGGCTTTATACAGCTGTGCGCTAGAGAATTCCGTCTTCGTAGTGGTGAAAAATGTCCGCGTATTGACACGGCAGTCACATTTACACACAGCCAACATACACTCATCAAGCTTACAGCACTTGATGCTCAGGTGCTCAAAGCTCCAAGCACCTGCTTGTGTACCTTACAAGGTATTGCTGGTTGATGTTTTCTTCTTGCGCGATGCATGACCCATAGCTAAAAATGTTATCCTGCCTTCAGATGGCATTTTCAGCCTGTAAAAGTTTGTTGATAAAAGGCAAACCATAGAGAAAATCTGTGATTTTTACATCAAAGCACAAAGGCATTGGTGATCTCACTGATGGAGGCAGCAATAAGATCAATAATTCCTCAACTATGTTAGTTTGTGATTTCTGTATTCAAAATCCTCCTTTCAGACTGTCTGCCAGTGAGATAATGCAGCAATCATATCCTTAAGGTACTGCAGACCTATTGGGTGAGCCGCTTGATAAGTGGCTATGATGAGTTTTTTGTCTTGTGTCCCTGCTGGAAGCCTTGTTTTCAGTAAGAGCGAAACTCTGTCTCAAGCCGTTACTCAGCTTCAGGTGCATGCAGAGTTTTTCAATGCCTCACAAGGACACGCTTTCAATAACATAAACGGCCCTCATCATGGTAAATGTCAAAAACTCCTCAGCAAGTAAAACAAGATATGAGAGGAAGGAACAGATCAATCGGCAAGAGACAAAATAAAAGCATTGGGACTCAGCAAGTGCCATCCATCTCCAAACGACCACTCAGTCCAATTTTATGTAAATCAGTCATTTTGGGTGGAAAACTAAATTGAGAAGAATCATCCGCAATTTTCATCTTTAAAAAAAATAAAAAAATAAAAAAATAAAAATAAAAATAAAAATGAATCATAAAGTAAAAACAATAATTTAAAGATGGACGGCCATTTCATTTCCTCCAACACCATGGAGGGATCAAATATATCCAAAAAGTAGTCGCAGAATAGGACCATTAGAAAAACATTTACAGACAGATACCTGCAGAGCAGAAAAAAAGTAGTGAAAAAAAAATGCCATTATTATGCTTAATTTTAGTCAACTTCAGGGTTGGTTGATCCTTCTGTGCGTGTCTTTTTAATGTTTCTGTCAGGTTGGGAAATGGTATGCCACTCACACACTATGAACTGTGGGTAATTCCCTCAGGCAAAGTCCAACTTATGGAAATTGGCCATAAAGTGTTCAAAACAGCCCCTAAAGGGCGCCTCACATACTGTGATTTCACAGTGGGACAGCCTGAAGCCCTCGCAGACTTGAACACATGAACACGGCTCAAAGTCTGTGTAATGGCTGGACACTGGGACAGGGTCAATGTCACATTTGACCTCACCTAAACTCTTTCTATGCCTCGCCAATCACAGCAGAGGAAAGATCATGAAAGAAGCACAAGCGGGAGGGATTTGTAATGTGTGAATGCTCTGGTTTATACATTTCTAATACAGAGTGACTTGATAAGTGATCAGTTGTTCTGATGAAAATCTACACTATGTGTGGTTTTACAGCCTGTAGACATAGATGCAGCTGGAGAATGAAGGTAGAGAGACAAATAAGACTATTTCTTTTTGGGACTTTTTAGTATCAGGGATTTCATTTCATTGGTTTTTGTTCTGTAAAAAGTTCTTTCCATGCTTTGGAGCGCATGGTTCAAAATTCCGATATACTACTTATATTTATTGGCCCATTCAACAATTTTGAACAGTGATGAGCGAATCACAAACATTCTGAGCTGAGATCTCATGGCAACCAGCTGTTAATGACACTGTGTCCACGCATACTACACGCGCTGTGCTTTATCATCCGTTTTCATCGAAATGGGAACACAGTTTATAAAACCTCAACGTGGCCGGCCGGCCAAATCACGAATCTCAAGGCTTCATAATGGGAGTTCAGATTCTTGTGTAACATCAAAACTCATCGACCCCAAAGGTATGACAGAGAGCAGCCGAAAAAAGCATGCATTTCCTGCTCCCAGTATTAAGTTGAAGAAGCCCTCTGTGTCCTGTAAGCCGTTTTTTAATCTCATAACCAACAACAGCAGCAGATGTTGTCACATCAACCACAACTGAAATTATGACTTTATATAAAAAAATAAAATGAAAAAAAAACACAGCATGTGGGTGAATGTGTGTGTGTGTGTGTGTGTACCTGTATTCCTCTTGGGTAAATATAGGAATGATGGAGGGCTGAAGGACTGTGATCTCGACGCGAGTCGTGCTCTCCTTTACAGGCTCACCATCGTCGTAGGCCACCACCACCAGCTGTCAGTCAAACAACAACACGTAAGGTCAAGGAAACATGCGACATGTGAGGCCGTCTACGGTTTCCACTGTTCGCGTGCTACAAAAGGAAACCACAGATTCCATAAACATGGTTATAAAAGCAGAAGAAAAAAACCCAAAAAACAATATACAGTATAAATATTTTGTCAGCTTAAAGCTGCGGTATGTAACTGCTGGTGATTTTTTTAATGAACAAAAACAATGTAACACTAGACTACCAGAGCTCACTATGGGTTGTTTACAGCCTATCTGTCTTGAAATAAAAAAAAAAAAAAATCACTTCCTGTGTGCAGTGCATTAACACAAGATCTACACGACACAACATCTAAACAGTGCCATGCTTAAAAACACAGTCACATTGAGCTGATATATGTGTTAATAAGTAACAGTTACACACAACAGTTTTAAATGAATGTCTTAACTAAATGTTTGTTGCATTCTATTACTGTTAGACATTGTTCATTAACACAATTAGGGGTTTATTTCACCATGTATGACTATACATTAGAGATCAACGCCTCCACCCCCAAAAAAAAGACATTTTAAGAATAATAATAAAAACAATCTAGATTAAACTACATTAACATTCACAACACATTCGCTAAAGGTGGTCATGCTTTAAAAATAGTCATGATTTAAAATGATGTTAATGTCCATTAAGTGCCGGAGTGGCACATACTTGTATGAAAGGCTCAGTAAGTGCCTATTTAAAGTGCTAAACACTGGAGGTTAGGTTGGAGTTGATGGGCTTAGGTGTTCAGCAGCCTGGCAGGTCGGCACGGATGCTCCTGTATCGTTTCCACGACTGCATGAAGGGAAAACAAGCAGTAGGAGAGCAGCTTTTGTAATAATGGCAGCTCTGCACATACAACCTTAATGGTCTGGCAAAGACTAATGAAACAAATAAAATAATGATTTGAAAGGAGTTTGCAAGTAAAATCGGTGAGTTGCCCTGAGCAGGACACTTTAAAAATACAATGTTACTTGTACTAAGTTACACAGGTTACCCAGTGTCTAGTGTTGCGTTCAAGTGGAACTCATTCGTAATGTTCCAACTTCTGCGACTCCAAGTTAAAATATCCAAACTATCCCTTTAACAGAGCTCCGTTCACAGTATTGTTTATATCTTCAGTCTGACTGTCAGAATGGCCCAGCAGTTAAAATGACTTCGCTAATGAATGCAAGGCCAAAATATAAACCAGAAATAAAGGTCTGTATTTCCATTTCCTTTCTTTGAAAGAAACATAATTTGCAATCATTCGGATTGGAGAGCAGAATGACTGTGTGTCCCACTGGTGAGCTTATTTGTTCCTGCTTAGCCTCTCTTCTTTATTTAATTAGGGGGTAACTGCTGTTAAGTGGACCCACAGGAGTCCTAATAAAGGCCAAACTTAAATATCAAGGCAGGGACATATTGTGTTGTCTCCCTTATTTAGTTGGAAAATTCTCACTGATGCTGCCATTGCCCTTCTTTATATTCATAAAGTTCCAGCGACATCCACTAATGCTCTTATTGCTGGAAACTTTTGCTAATGTCTTCTTTTCTAATCACTTATCAGTCATTACCAACCTGGTAAGAGATCTTTCTTGTCCCTCGTGGATCCAAGTGTATAAAAGTTTGGTCAACATTGTCAAAACATAGCAGGAGGAACACTTAAGCAAGCAAATAAGTGTATTATTTATACAATTATATAATATTTACTGGTTTAAATTGAGTTAGTTCATTGCGGCCCAATCTGATTGAATGCTGTAGATAAAACAGGATTATAGTTAAGGATTGAAATTAAATTGAATAGCATGGATTTTGTTTGTATGTTTGGTCTATTTTTTCATCATTGAAGTATGGAGGCAAATCTGGCAACAACCAAAAAGAAAACAGCTCACTCTTCTGCACCAAAGTCCATAGATAAAAATGTGTGCTTTAAGCTCACAGGGACACAGGAGCTGCTAGTCTATTGCTGTCTCATTTGTTAAGTTTATGTCACTTTGGTAAATCCAAACAAAAGGATTTCAGACACCGACACTTTCAGTGTCACAAAATAACACATCTGGACTTACTGAGAGAGGCAGCAATTTATCAGCATCTCCTGTGTGCAGGGATGTAAAATTCTTTTACGGAAAAAGCTGTTTCGCCGTGATGTATCGTGGTTTTCTCAGTGAAGATTTTACGACAATCTGTGTTTTCCTGTGTTTTCAGGGAGAGTGAATGCACACACACACACACACACACATACACACCTAGACTGATATGTCTGCATCTCATATTACCACACACAAAAAAAAACCTGAACCAGCACTTCAAGCCAAAAAGCTGTCTATTTCAGGTTTAAGCACTCGAACCTTTTGTGCCTGTAATGGGATTGCAGTCATTCAACACATGTGCATTCATCCGCGCACGAGTGATACCTCTGCTCGTGTTGATTTCACTCAAATCCCACCCAATATCTGTACACAGACATTTTTGTTTGACTTATCAGGAGCAAACGAGCCAGAATGAGTCTCCTGAGTGAGGAATGCAGAATCCTTGTTGCGTTAATTAAAGCCCGATGAAAAGACAAAATTAGCATTACCCCGGAGCTCTACTGACGAACACACAGCTGGGAAAAAGGCAGTTTTTGAAACTAATAAGCTTCTGCTTTATATGTACTTTGTACAATGGACGGGGACTCCTGAGGTTGTTTGGTTAAAAAAAAGAAAACGCAACTTTATGTACACAAACGTTGCTGCTAAGCAAGTAGAACGCGAAACTAATGACCACATACATTTTTAATGACTCCATTCATGTGATGTGGTACCAAATTGAGTCCAACAGAAAAAAAAAACGGATACATCTATTGATGTAATAATGTCCGCAGACAGAACCGCAGAGTTTACACTTCGGGGACAAACATCGAGCGATGCAGCATAACTGTATTTACATTGTATATACAGACTCGGCCCCATGTGGCTATGTTTAATATGCCGCGTATATTAAAGTCTGTTGGGAAGTTAATCTTTCCAGCGGGAAAATCTTTTACTGCTCTTTCACTCCACGGTGTCATATTTATTAGTCGTATAATGCAAAGGGGAAATAATAGGGAAATTGCTGCATTGTTGTTGAAAAAGTTGAATGAGGCTGCAAAAAGTATCCAGTTCTAATCAGGGACAAAGGCACCCAACTGAGTGCTACATGGTGTGGCGTGAGTAGTCTTATCAAAAGGCAGATTCAGTTTAATAAGAATGTATGTTCTTGTGCACAATTAGGGCCACACCGTTGGTGTAGTGTTTAGCACTCTTGCTCCTCATTAAGAAGACCTGGTTTCGAGCCCCGGACCAAAAACATGCAATATGGAGATTAGGTCAATTGGACACTCTAAATTGACCGTAGGTGAGCGAGAATGGTTGTTTGTCTCTATATGTAGGGCCTGCAATGGACTGGCGAACTGTCCAGGGTGTGACCCAACCTGGGTTTTTTTTACCACTTTAACAAACAAACAACCATTCACTCTCACACCTACAGTCAATTTAGTGGGTAATTTACCTCATCCCCATATTGCATGTTTTGGACTGTGGGAGGAAACTGGAGACAAACCTGGGTCTTATTGCTGCAAAGGCAAGAGCGCTAACCCACTACACCAACCGTGTGCCCCCACAAAAGTGCCCTAGTATTGATTTGCAACTCTATATTGAAAGTGGAGCACTAAGTGCGGTGATAATGAATTTGAATGAAACAAGTAAACAGTTATGTTGACAGTTAATGTGAACAGTGAACAGTGGTTTCATGGTCTCATGTAGATGAGGAAAGGAAAAATGTTGTCACAAAAACTCTCCCTGCTGCCTCTGTTTGCTTCAGTTGATGCCTCAGAAGTAAATACTTCATTAAATGCCTTACAAAAGAACAGAACTGGCAGAGCGGTGAATATAGTTCAAATTGTATTTAATAACATCATCCGTTTGCTGCAGTGTCCCTGACTCTCTCTTTTGTCTTTTCAGCAGGACAGCACTGCGAGGTCTGTGGTCACAGGGTTCTGTCTCAGACAATCATTTTTGTTCCCAATATTTTTGTTCGATAGTTCCATAAAGCAGAGCAGTAAATACGGTTGAACAGCTGAAGGTGTGAAGGAACAACTGGCTGCTGAACCGTGTCTTTCTTTTCATTTCAGTGTGAATGTGTGTGAATATTTCTTGCTCGAAATATTTTTCATTCTAAAAGTCTCAATAGAGGAAAATACAAGTGGGAATTCTCTATTAAGAGGCTTATTATAGAGGCTTATATAGACTTATTAAAGGTGTGTGGCAAGGGATATCACTAAAAGTGCCCTCAAATACAGGCACACATTGGACGGGAACCGCACCTGTTGCCTTCTGAATTGAATTGAATCATGCTGTGTGGAGAGATTCCCATCGCTTGTTCCATGAGGACATTCCAGTTTGTTTATATGAAGTCGGCCAAGCAACAGAAAACAAATATTAACACTGGAAAGAAATATATTTTACAAAGCCTAACCAAAAGCCTGTACTAAAGAGTGTTTGTCCGTTTGACGAATACTATCTCGATTAATCGAGGACTAGTTTGGTCCGAAAAATATAAGAAAATGATGATCAGTGTTTCTCATACCTGGAAATCATGACGTTCTCAAATGTTTTGTTTTCTTTTAATATTTCTTTCTTATAAAGGGTAAAGAAACCAGAAAATAATTAAATTAAAAATCCAAAAGCTTGTTTCAAATATAAAAATATATATATATATATTTGTTATACATAAAATAGAAAAAATATTTTTAAAAAACACTCAAATTAATGATTCATTTAGTAATTTTAGTGCCAATTTGTTAATGATTAATTTAATAATCAGTTAATAACCATGGTAACACCTCTCAACCTTCAACTTGAAGAGCAGTTTACACCAACACGTACACTCAAGGTCACTGTACAGTGAGAAACAACGAATATCAGCAGATATTTTTAGAGATTAGGAATGATCCTCGTACATCAACGTATCTCTCCGTATCACCTCGACTTATTTCTTTTGCTCATCAGAAAAAAAAGGTACGACTAAACTGAACTCATTTGCATAGTGTAATGCTATTTTTCACTTCAATGACCATTATTCCATATGTCAATATAACTGACAGATACAAGGATTTCTTTCTTTTTTTTTTCTTCATGGTTCTGGCGATGTCACTTTTCATTAACATCTCTGCCTCTTATTTGTAGCTGGATAACAAAAGGCAGGGTTGAAGGAACCTGGTAATGAGCTTTGTGGAGTTATTCTGGTATTACAAATACATACATACATATCTATATTCACATTTCCATTCAAAAAAAATGACAAAACGTTATTTTTTGTTACACTGTGCTCCCAATTGCTTTCTGAACGTATCCCTCCAGTATTGACCCTCGTCTCCACCTTCCTCTTAAATTAATCTCTGACCTGCTTAAGCTTTAAGGCTTTTGCCCTTTGTTTCTGGGATCAGCTGTTTCATAAAGAGAATGTGTGTGTGTGTATGCGTGTTCACACTTACACCAAACTTGAGGTTGGGCTCCTCGTTAAGGTTTACTTTGGTAACCACATGTCCCGTCTGTTCCTCCACATCGAATATGCTGGCAGAGTATGGATAAGCTTCCTGGTCCACTCTGTAGCGCACAAGACCTGCTGGTGTCCCCTGTGAGGAGAATAAACACATTATATGACCTAGTGTCTTTTTAAACATGGAAAACTTTCATGACAAGAGCAAATAAATAAATAAAATAACATTAAATAATAAACATATACACACACACACACACATATATATTGATTTTTTTGATTATTGAAAATCGACAAAATTATATGAAAGAGAGTGATTTAATCACAATTTTAAGCCTATTTATTTTTGTTTTAGCAAAATTCTACTATATTTTTTAGTCAATATTATTGTTTCTAACACACATAAATATCATTCATTTAACAGTAAAAAGCCACAGAAATAAACCAGGTGTCATCTAAGATCATGTAATCATACATGATTATATTTTATGTTAGAGTGTATTGACAGTGCGTAGTCAATAAACGCAAGAAGCGCAAACACAAAAATCACACAAAAAAAAGTCAGAGAATCAACCTGTGTGTGCTTTATATCCATGCACATATATCTCATATATGGGGGTATGGGGTAAAAATATTGAGATA
The DNA here is from genome assembly GCF_963457635.1 of Microchirus variegatus. Lineage (NCBI taxonomy): Eukaryota > Metazoa > Chordata > Actinopteri > Pleuronectiformes > Soleidae > Microchirus > Microchirus variegatus. The sequence goes on along the minus strand of NC_139818.1, from coordinate 8,727,573 downwards.
TTATTTATAAGCCACAACGACCAGCCTTAGTAGAGACTTTAACTCCAGCAAAAGACAAACTTTTTGTGTAAATATGGCTGTGGGACCTTCACCATTTGTCTTTGTAGAGTAGGTGTCATCGTCTGCAAATTTTGGATCCTGACATTGTTTGGCTACGAGTAATATTACACCAAAGATGCATGAGGAAAATGTGCAGGAGTAGCAGTAGAAGTACAGATGTTCCTCAAAAACGCTTATGAACAGTTACAAATGAATATTTTACATCTTTGTATGAATGTCATATTATAGTATAAAGTTTCTCTTGTATATAGTTCCTGGAACTCTGCCAGCGTCATGACTTTTTTTTTTTTTTTTGGCAAATAACTTTTAAATTAGAGAGGACTGCTAATGCATTTAATTAGTTTGGACCCAAATGTCAAACACACACACACACACACACACACATACTCTGGGAATGAGGTCCAAGTTTAGGGACTCTAATGAAGTGTTATTGATAATAAGCAGCACATCAGTTAGTAAGAATCATTTTGACTGAAAATGTCAGGAAATGTATAAAATCACGTTATTTTATATGAGGTGGCAGACAGGGTAACAGGTTCTAGTGAATAATATCTGCGCTTGCATTAATGAGTACACATATTCTCAGAAATACACAGACTCCCCCTCTCTTCCTGTTCTTTCAGTATATGTTATGATTTGGTACCGTATACATAAATATGAATATAACTGAATGTCACAAACCTAAATTAATGGTCAACATAAACCCTGTATACTCACTGCAACAGATGTAATGTAACTCAATGTAACTTTTTTCGTCCATTAAAAAATCTGCCATTTAAGCAAGTACTTATACACGTTGTCCTCTATGTACACAAAGTGCTTTACCGTCTGAATACAGTTTACAATGTGAAAAACTATGTCCATGTTGCAGTTATTGGCTACTAATGTGTCTATTCTAAATACATAACTTTATAAATAATTCAATAAATCCCAAAAGTTCTGTATAATTTTACCCCATTATTTCTTGTTATTAATAATTGAACATGAATTCTGACATTTTTCATGACGGAATAATCCAAAATGTGGACTGCTGGAATGTGGAATGTCATTGTTATTTTTCTGATGATTATTTTTGACTAAAGTCTCCTAATGTTTCACAAGTTGTGTGACTTATTGTGTTGATATTTTAAACTATACTTTACTCTGAAGCACCTTGTATTTCTGCACCACCATGTCAGCATCATTTTTTTTTTTTTATATAATCAGAAAAAAGAAAATACGAAGGAAAACTGCATTTGCCACAAAGCCATTCATTTTCTCTTTAACTGTCAGTGTGTGTGTCCACACACTGTGAGTTTTCCTTGACCGACACCAAACTACACTGAGTCAGCACAATGTCACACTGACATATTCTCAGTGGTTTGAACATCAGGGTTAAATCCTGAGCCTGAAGAGTATAAAAGACATGTGGATGCAAATATCATTCATAACCTTCAGACCCAATCTATTTTGGAGCCTCTGTACTATCTGCTATACGGCTTTTAAGCTTCTTTTTAGTGCCTTGTCTGAGCATTTATAGTCTACATTTTGGATAGTGTACAGTATGACCAAGCAGAGTCTGCTTTGATGCCTAAACCTCTAAACCTAAAAAAAAAACCTCTGAATCACTTCAGCTGATGTAGGACGGCACCAAAGCACAGGACTTACACTATAAGGAGGAATAACGATCATAAATTAGACCATGTTTTTCTTGATTTGGTCAGAAATGACAACTTTTTTTTTTACATTTCAGTTCTGTAACCAAATAAAAGGCTGTGACTCAGCAAATCCTCACCAGGCCCATTCATAGTTTCAGTGTCAGCACATCTGCGGAATGTCAGAGCAACGCAGAGCCTCGTTTTAAGTATGAATGGCACTGTGAGCGTGTATATGTGGTTCTTAAAGGTCACATAGAGTGGTCCTGTTGCACATAAATGTTAGTTATAGAGGTCTACTTACATATATTAACTTGTTTTTATGGTCAAAAACCTCCTAGTTTCTGTAAACTAGCCGATAGAAATCCTCTTTTCTGACAGTGTTTTTCAGCCGCGATGTTTCAGAGTGAACTTTCACCCCCAGAAGACAGAGTCTTGTGATTGGCCAGTACTATCCAGCACATCCGTTCTCAGAAGCGCAGCGCCCCCCTCTGGAACGGCGGATGCACTGCTCCTCATTATCAAAACATTGTTTAAACAGTGTTTAAAAATAGCTTCGTCACGACTCCCCGCCGCAGTCCCTTTTATGACTTTAAACCGGAGTCAGACCCAGAGTCTGAAGACACTGTTGCTCGTGAAACACCTCCACAACGGACGTTATTCTTCTTCTGCGGTTCAATGTATGTAACCGGATGTGCCCGGACTACCACCCGGAGGAGGACGATCGGTTGTTCAGGAGAACCGTTGCTTACGTAACTATTACGGGATTTTCAGTGATCTCGTTGAGCCCCGCGATTACAATAAAACACAACGTTCTCAGCAGTGGCTGAACTGTTTGTTTCGAACCGTCAGGCTTCATAAACAAGGTAATGACGCAGATACACACCAAAAAAAACAGCGATAATAGGAACTTCCGGTCTAGTTCCACTTTAAACTATAATTTGTTTTTGGGGGAATATCAAAAAAGACTTGCTGTAACCAAGGGCATGTGAGTGGAAAAAGGAAGAAAATAACACGAGTGTCACCTTATCTATTCTCTCAATGTAGTATCTAAAGCATGTGTGAGGAAGAGGAAACACCTGAGTTCTCACAGTAGGATTAAAGACCACCTCTTTTTTTTTTTTTTTTTTTTTTTTTTTTTATCTTGTGTTGACATGACTATAACTTATGCAGCACAAGATAAAATAAATAACTTCCTGGTGCTGCTGGGTTGCCATAGATCTTCATCTTTGTTACGGATAGCTTTAGAGAGAGAAAGGAGCTGCAACTTGCATTATCTGGGAATTGTGAGAAAGGCTTTAAGTGCCAGTTCTCCTTTTAGCTTGCTGTACAGTGTGGCTTTTAAACAAAAGAGGAGTTACAAATAAAATATGTTATTCATAAGGAATAAAGTCACCTCCTCTGAAATGGCTGAATAAACTTTATGAGACTATTTACACCACTGTATTTTAATGTTGGTCATCATGGTAGCTCAATATTCTTCTCAGGCGTATAAAGTTTGACTGAGGATGGATTACTGAACAGGCCTACGAGGCACAAGCCCCCGGGGCCGCACAGCAAAATAACACTGGTTATTATGTGATGTCTGTCTGGGCTGGGGCCCATTCTGTGCCCAGGAACCCACTGGCTCAATCCATCCCAGCAGCAAGCAGAACAAATTGAGAGGAAATAAAGTGTATCGCTGGAATTGTACTACAAATGACCAAATACCAAACTAGAATCAGGGTATCTGCAGGTTTCAGCGAGTCAAATTAAAGACTTTTAAGATCTTTTTAATGCCACCTTGAATTAAATTTAAGACCAAAAACACTATTAATATAGGCGATATAGATAGAGGCTGTATTACAACCCAAGCATAGCATGTGTGAAACTTTGAAAATGCATATCGTCCAGCCAACTCTCAATAAATTTGCACTTAGCCATAGTCGCAGACTAGCTAGCAAGCATGCAGATAACCATCTATTAGAGCACCTCCCTGCATCTTCTTCTCGAAGTACTGCGAGAAAAAAAAAAAAAAATATAAAATGAAATAGTCCTGTCCTGCAAAGACCAGCATATAGCATTTTTAATGAATTTAAGACATTTTAAGGCCTTAATTTTAGTTACATGAACTTAGGACCTTTTAAGACTTTTTAAGGATGAACAGACACCCTGAGAGTATATACAGGGGACCGTATCTATGTTCCCCGGGTCCTATGTTCCCCGGGTCCTATGTTCCCCGCTTTGTATGTGACCGGGGAACATAGGACCCTTTCTCTAAACCTTATCCTAACCCTACCCTTTTTCAAAAAAAGGGTCCTATGTTCCCCTGTCACATACAAAGTGGACCTTTTTTGGGAAAAACGGGGAACATAGGACCCGGGGAACATAGGTACGACCCCATATACAGTATGTTGACCAAGGCCTAACGTCGTCACTTTAAATGCAATCAAGCCTCAAAGCTAAGTCAACTCCTGGAACCAAAACAACATTTGATGGGTTCTACCTTTGCCCCTGCCACCACATCCTATATAACGTTGGTAAAAATCTCTTGAGTAGTTTTGCTGTAATCCTGCAAACAATCCAACAGACAAACACAGCAGGGGAAGAGCGCAAACCACTGCTGCCAACACCAAAAAACAGGACATTGCAAGTAGGAAGGTGATGCAAGCATTTGCCAAGAATCAGTGTGTTATTCCACAGCAATGGCAATTTTGTGAACCCCCCCCCATTAGAAACCTCTTTTAATGTAACCAAAAAATTGGCCATTTCAGATATTTTGTATTCATAATTTGAAAATGATAGATCCTTTGTATGTAAATAAATGAGTTAGGGCAATACTTTCTGGCCGGGTCAGTGTCCTAGGAGGCTCAGTCCATTTAGCCTGTGGCTCCCTGTGAAAGGCTAAAATCTGACTCACTTTCCAGATAAAAAACATACTTTAACCCCCTTCGTAGATACTGTCACTCTACATATGTCTGATTTCATTACTTAATTATTTACTCAATTCATTCATTCATTCACTGTCTTTATCCTCCACATTAGGGTTGCGGGGAGCTGGACCAATCCCAGCTGAGATTGGAGCTTGAAAAGTGGAGTCACACCATGGACAGGTTGCCAGTCCATCACAGGGCCACATACAGAGACAAACAACCATTTACTCTCACATTCACACCTAGGGCCATTTTAGTGTTCAATTAAGCTCTGCATGTTTTTGGACTGTGGGAGGAAACCATAGTACCTGGAGAAAACCCATAAGCACACTGGGAGAACTGCATAGAGGAAGGTTGCAAAGTGTGGACCAAATGCCAGATTTTTTTCTGTGATAATCTGGTTTTATTTCTTGAGAAATGTATAAAAAAGCAAAAACACAAAAACCCCTTGCATAACTTTACAGTAAGTGAAGAACAATATCCCGAATCCATACACTCAATTGAATCCACTTCAAAAGTTAATGGGCTTGTCTCATCCTCCAATCAAGTTGAATGGAAATCAGTTCAGTAGTTTTCTCCCATGACAGAGCGGAAGCACCAAAAATCTAACCATCTCAAAAAAAAAAAATGCAAACATGATGCACTGGGGACAAGTATCATTATTTTGCATCATCCTCACCCACTTTGTGGGGGAACTGCCTGTGAAAGAGTGTGTGATGTTACGGCAGCCGCTTAAAATGCTCACCGCAGGGTCAGAGTCGTTGGCCGTCACTGTGGTTACGAGGGTTCCCTTGACGGCATTTGGGGCAACCATTCCTCGGTACACTGAACGGCTGAATACTGGAGAGAAGTCGTTCATGTCCTGGAGAGACACAAACACACAAGCATGTAAACACACAGTTAATGAGGCTCTGTTTGTTTTCCAGTAAACACATTAAACGTGACACATTTATAACTGTAATCACGTACAACCACACTTTGTAGGCTAGGCTGTTTTTTTACTCACCCTCTTATTAACTGAATTAAAGCTGTAGATGGCAGAAACATTGTTGATTGGGGTTCATCTCCGGGTCATTTAAACTGCAGTGTGTTACTTTTAAATTCAAACCAATGTCAGATGAGTCTATCAGCTCAGTTCTGGTGTTTGGATCTTGTGTTGCCCAGCAAAAATGGTTGTGGGTGTTTGTTACATTTCAAAATCATCTTGTTTTTTTTATTGAAAAAACTACTTGGTAAACTACTGATTTACCACACACTTCATTCAATTTGGACTGCATCTCAATCTATCTGAGATTGAGTATGAGTCTTGAAAGGTTGTATACACCTCCCAAATGCCTCCGTATCTAACTGGATATACAGTGCCTACAACCAATCAAACCAATGACCTGGGTGACCGTGCTTGTTGTTGTTTCTTAGGAGCGATGATTATCGAGTAATGGTATCAAACGACTTTTGCCCGTGGGGAGCTCTGTGAAGCAAGTTACTTAAAATGGAAGCAACAGCCGAATCAAATGACAGCTGCTCTTCGGTGGCAACTAGACGTTGCTTCTCTGTCATCATCATGTTAAGCCCCACTCTAGCATGCCAGGGTAAAAAAAAAATCCCATTTGTGATTGGTTCTATATTTTCGGATATTCCATAGTTGGTCAAAACGACGTCCTTGCCAGACGAGTCTGCAGAGCAAAACCAAATTGTTGGCAGATTCGGCTGGGTTCACCCAGGCTAATGAGTTCCCACAATGCTAATTAAACCCAACCAATTAAATCAGCTCCATGTCTTTCTCCCTGTGTTTCGCAGTATTGTGGTGTTTAGATCTCATGTGGCCCAGCACATATGGTTGGAGGTGTTTGTTCTGTTGCCCAAAACTTTCTTTTTTTGTTGTTGGAAAAGCTACTTGGTCTCCATGTTGCGGATTTACTGCGCTCTCCTTTGAATTTAGTCTGGCTAATGCTAGACAGCATCTGAATCTTTGAGATTGAATAAGAGCCTGGGAAGCCTGAAGTCACCTTTCGCTCTATATGCAATTGGATAGACGTACAATCGATCAGACCTATGATCCGGATGACGTAGCCAGACTGACAGAAAGCATGTCAACAAACAAGCTTGTTGCACTTTCTAGCAGCTATAGCTATATCTACAACTTTCTTCCTGGGGGAGTTCTGTAGAGCAAGTTGCTTAAAATGGAAGCAACGACCAAATCCAAAGATATCTGCTATTTGGTGGCTTCAATGCTGGATGTATACAAGAGCTGCTAAATTTGGCTGCTCTGTCGTTAACGTGTTAAGCCCGCCTCTAGCGCACCAGGGGTATGTGATTAATACTCGTTGGTCAAAGATTTAGTTGGCCAAAATGGCGTCCTTGCCTGTCTGCAGAGTAAAAGCTAATTCAGAATTCTGGGTTCATCCAGGCTACCTTGAACTAAAAAGGCTTCGGCAACTACAGATCACACACACTCACCATTATTCTGACAGTGACGGATGCTAATCCAGGAGGCATGGTCCCCTCACTATCATAGGCCTCCACTGTGAACATGTACGTGGCTTCGGTGTTAGTCAACGCCTCGTAGTCCAGGACCTTAAGCACCGAAAGCTCTCCCGTTACTGGGTCGAGGTGGAAAAGCTGAGCGATCTCTGGGTCCAATTCTTCACTTCTGATTTGATACGTGAGGTTGGAGCTGAGGTCATCATCTATCGCCTAAAAGTAAAGAAAAAGAGAGGAGCATGTCAGAGGAATGGGAATAAATAATTACCATTATCTTGGGAGATCAAGAGCCTGTTCAATTTTTCACATGTGCCAGAAGGACAATGTTATATGTACATCGTGCCATGTCTGTTTCACACACTGTGGTTGTATAACTATTATCCAGCCGGTGGTCAATAACAGACTTTTCCATTAACTAACAACTTCCCTGTAAAACTTGAGATAAAAGTCACTTTTTTCTAATTTACATTCTACCACAAATACCACTGTGTCACATTATAACTGACTCTTTATGATGTTGCCAATGCTGGTTGTATGCGAATTTAGGTTTATATTTCTAAGTCCATAAATCTAAGTACGAGTATTACGAGTCTCATTGGCTGTAAATGGGCACCGGATGTAAGATTTAATGTACTTTTATTAAACTCTAGGTCTCAGGCAGGAACTGCAGTTTAATCCAAAGAGGCTCAAAGTGACATTAAAGTGTGGTTTATTCTTCATGGCTTGACACTTTAATTGTCACTCGACAAAACTTAACGAGTTGCACAGCGCTTTTGTTTTAAAGCAGCGGTGGAGGGTCTCAGTCGTCTCCATGGTAACCAACCACACACTATCCTCCAGTCGGCCATTCCTGATCAATTTATCCTTCTGTCTGCTTGTTCATCTGTATGTATGTGCTGCCTTTTCTTTGTGTTGATAATGAATGGGTTTGATGCGATTGTGGAAGAAGAGATTTGGAATTTTCTATGACTGAATGGACAACAGACCAGAATTTACCCTGCCTTCTGACCTGTCGGCTGGGATTGGCACCAGCAGCTCCACAACCCTCATAAGGGAGGAAGATAATGGATGGATGAAAGGACAACAGGAGACTAGACGTGGTCAGTATGGCACAGAACCAATCAAGAATGCAACCAGGAGAAGATGATTTGATGGTGTTCCAGTTTAGGATGAGACATCTTGATGTTGACAGTGATTAGCACTCTCAAAATATGACATATCAGATACATAAGAAAAGTGTACAGGAGCTGGTCAGAAAAGGAAATTGTTGAGCAATGCCATCTTTCTATGTTTGAGCCTTGATATATTTCAAAGTGGAGAGTAATGGCGTATCAATCAGGCTTAAGTGAGATGATGTTGACACTGTTTAGTTGAGTATCTAGTATTCAAACCGGTTAATGATGGCATTCTGCAGAATGCTTGATGCTTGCCATAGACACTGTTCTGATCTGTAGTAGCCACTACTATGTATGATGTTATAAGTTATAAGATAAGGTAATACAACCCCCAAATTACTTAAATAACTGACATTTCTGCTGTTTCTGTCACAGAAAAAGAACAACACAGTTTAGAGAGCTGGAGAACAGGGGAATAGTTGCTATGGATGCTCTTTCAGACACACAGAAACTGATTAACTATTTCATACAGGGAAAAACAATGCAATCATTTCATTTCATTTCACTTTTGTGAAAGAAGCCGTGTAATAATTGATGTAACATGCACCTCCATGATTCATGTCCTGCATCATCTTGCCAGGGACCAGCAACATAATATATTCACTTGATATGTTCTCTGTTTCTTCTTTCACTAAATAAATAAATCATAACCATAACACACAACTGTTTAAACATCATAAGGGTTGCTTGACACTCACTTTGTGGTGTCAGTAATTATTAAAGAAAGTAAAAGGAATATGTTGGCAGCAGCAATGCAGCAGATCCATGTTTCCTGATGGCTGCACGTACTGTGTGTATATACTCCGTTTCATCTTTGTTTTGTTTGCTTTTTTTTTTTTTTTACAGATGAATGTTCTTAAAGTGTGTAAGAACTGGCCACATCCAACAGTTAGACTGTAGAGTGTTAGCGACTCCACACGTCTCCCTTTCCCAAGTGTCACAAACCAGAAAGGTTGTTTTCATAGTATGCTTCCACTTATGTATGCCTCTGTAAAACAAGACCCTTAACTTAATTATGTCTAAAAGGCTAAGTTTGAGGGAGGACAGTGGGGCCCATGGGGCTAACGGTTGCCCACAAAAGGGTTTTATTCAGCCTGCTGTACCTATATTAAAATAAATGAATAAATAAAATATGGTATGGTATATACACTAAGGGCCTGATTTACTAAGATTCCAAATAGAGAGCGCTAAATTGCTTGCGCGAGCAGAAAGACTGTGGCCGCTACTGGATTACGTTTTGCGGGTGAACTACTAAGATTGCGGCCGCAATTGACTACAGGCGCAGAAGTGGTTAAGACCGCCCTATTTAAATGAGGATTTTGCACGAGTCAAGAGTTGTCCACATGGAGAAAGAGTAGACTCAACGGAAGCGCAGAATGAAATTTGAAGCCACTGAACAGAAAGTGACGTTCAGCGATGAGCTGATAACTGAGATCGAGGCATAATATGACGTCCTTGTTCCCCGGGTCCATAGGAACTTTTTATATTATTATTATTATTATAATCCTGCGTCGGTATTTTGGACAGCTCCATCATTACCTGACGTATCAAACAAAGAAAACTATGGACTACGGATGTTGCCGTAAAAAAAAAAAGAAGAAGGTGCTGCGCTCTCCTCCTGACTCGCCTGCAGCTCACTGACAGCTGCCAGGGAGCGAGTTCTGCTGTTTCTCTGAAGATAACACATAAGTCTAATTTCAATGGATGTGTGACTTTTTTGTCAATATGTAAATAAATAAATAAAGCAGATCATCACAACAGCTTAGTCCCAGTACGTCCCTGGTTTCATCTGTGTTCATTCAGTCAGGCTGAGTTTCCATTACGCGTGCCAACGGCCTTTGATCTGACGTCAGAGGCGACGGGACAATCGATATAGATCAGGGGTTCTCAAAGTTTTGATACCTGAGGGCCAATTCAGGAACCCAACATTGGACTGAGGGCCACCAAAGGAAAAGTGTAATAATTTTAATGACCAGATTGCAGTTCTACAGTTTACACTTATTGGTCTGTATCCAGTAATGTCCAATAAACATTCAACACGCTTAGTAGCTCCTAGATTAAAACTATCAACTGTAATTCATTGCGGGCCGCCAGAAATGTTTCTGCGGGCCGCCATTGGCCCGCGGGCCGCACTTTGAGAACCAATGATATAGATGATATATCTATAGCTGATTCAGATAGTTACATTAAATAGTGATTGTTGTGAATATTTATTGCATTTAAATGTGTCTGGAACTGGAAGGGTTAGGGTTAGGGTAACCTGCCTGTGAGGTTTTGGTGACATGTGCGCACTGTGCCACCTGCGCTTCGCCGTGCACCGAGAGTAGATCAGGTTAGAGCTGGACCCGTTAAGGTAAAGCGGGGTTCCCCGTTCCTCCGGTCTTAACCGGGGAACATAGGTACGACCCCTCCTTGAACCACAAACTGCAGACCAAGGTAAGCCCATACCAGTACAAACACGCATTTCTCCTATGGATATCTATATTTAAGCCAGTTGCCAGTTAAGACCTGCCTTTCAAACGTGATAAATATAGACGCTAAAATAAGCACCACAATCAGTTTCAGGTTTGATAAATCACTTTGCGCGTGCTAAAATAACATATTTACATTTTCTCCTCCCATCACACGCAAAATAGGGTGTAAACGCTCCATATTGCATATGCATTAAGGCAAGAACGCTAAATGGGTTGCGAGTGCTATTTTGCCCGTCCCGAGGGATGTGCTCCTCGTTGCGCCCTGTTAGTAGATCAGCATCAACGCTAATCTGCACGCGCAAAGATTTAGTAAATCAGGCCCTATGTATTAGTATTATCATAATAAAACTAATAATAATAAACTCATCTTTAAAGTATAAAACAGAGGTTTGTGCACTTAAACAGCTGATATGTTAAACATTGAGGCACCTACTATTTACTTTTGAGCCACAGCAGACTGAGTTTGCGCCCCTCGGTTCTAAGCCTCTAAAAAAAAAAAAATTTTTGTTTGAAAGTGATTAGTCGTTTGAATAAAAACATACTGGTGGATGGTATATTCAATTTATGCACACAAACCCTCCTAAATGTTACACCCTGGGCCTTTCAGAGACAGAGAGACAGAGAGAGGGAGTGAGAGAGGGGGAGAAAGAGAGAGAGAGAATTTCCTCCTGGTCATTGTCCAGTTCAGCACCATGGACAGCACCAAGTCATTATATGTTGTCCCAGCGGCCGTCCCAAACACAAGCCATCGTGAGATTACATCTGACAAATAAACTTGATTGATTGACTTATTGATTGATAACACAGGTTATGAGACTGGGATGACTTATGTGATAAGGCTCTCCAGAGCAGCAGCAGGCTGAGTGTGTTGCATAGCAACTGAATTCCATTATGGAGGATTTTTTTCTTTTCTTTCTTTATTTTTCCTTTTTTTTTTTATAAAATAATCCCTAAAAGGGATTTATTATGCTTTTCCTATATTATTTGAAACACATACTGTATGCACTGTGTTACAATAGCATAATACACATGGCCAAAATCTGGACTAATGAGGTAAACACATGTCTGTGAGTCAAAACCTGAGGCTGCAGAGCGCTCTGCACACTCGGGACAATGCTGTAAATAGGTTACAGACTCCTTAATATGGTCCTTGGATTCAGGCTGTTCCATACACATCACACCCACAAAGCACAAAGACCCACTCACCCCCTTCCTCTGCCTCGGACTTGTACAGCGTCTGACAGCTACTTTAGAGGACTTTTCAGTGAGAGGATGAGACATTGGAATCAGCCAATTAGCAAAAACTTTTTTAAGGCAATTTAGTTCAGAAAGAGGGTGAACTGAGGGCCTTTTTAAAATGTAAATCAGGCAAATCTAGTTTTGTGGTGTTAGCGAATAAAATATACAGATGAAAATGAGCAATAATAAGTGTCCTATAAAATGAAAAATAATTGCTATCTTACACGTCGCCACAACTTATAACCATTTCATAATCCAGGCTGTGATATGTTGTGATTATATCAACACTAAAGAGGTTGCTGAAGTTGTTAAAGTCCATTTAAAGCAAATGCAGACTTTCTCCTCTACTCAACCATTATATATGTTGGAAATATTACAACAGTGTCATAAAGAGAGAGGGAGAAAGCTCTGTGTTTGATTTAACAATGTACTGTACACAAACACAGAGCTGGTTCAGCTACAGTCCTGCTCCCTCTCTCTCTTTCTCCATCAATGCTTCCTGCAGCCTCACAGCTGGAGTTTGCTCTTCTTTCTGTTCTTCCTCTCTATTTAATTTCCTTATATTAAGGAATTTCAAATAAAGTGGCAGAGGTGTATGTGTTTTTGAATCTTTTTTGGAGCAAAGACATCTCAGCAAACCAAAAAAATATAAAAAAAAAATATATATATATAATTTTTTTTCTCATTTTTCTGGGAAACTCGAGATCTCGACTGAAAAAAAACGATTTTTAATTTAATTTTTTTTTTTTTTTTGGGAAACTCGAGATCTCTACTTTGAAACTCGAGATTTCAATTTTTTTTTTAAAATGTCTTTTTTTTTTTTCTCATGTCACTTCGGGGGCTCCGTACGTTTCAACTCAGATTAGCTTGCTTTTTTCAAGTTATTGGTGGATAATTAATGTACTCCAAAATGTTTTTACAGCCTGTTGCTTTGACATCTGCTCTCATCATGTAAGAATTCTCCACTGCTGCTCGCAAGAGACACACTTTCACATCCAATCTCTGCCTGCTGCTGAAACACGTCTTCTTCTCCTTTTGGCTTCTCCCTCTAGGGGTCAACACAGCAAATTGTCTAACTTGTCCTACCCCTTGTGTCCTCTTGACTCACACCAACTGTCCTCATGTCCTCCTTCATAACATCCATGAACCTTCTCTGTGGTCTCCTGCTTTTCCTCCTGTCGGGTCGCTCCATCTTCAACGTGCTGTGTCCATTATAATTACGATCCCTCCTCTGCAGAGGAGCATCTTAACCTTGACTCTCATACTTTATCTCTAAACCGTTCAACCTGAGTGGTCCCTCATTTCTAATCCTGCCCATCCTGGTCATTATCAACACAAATCTCAGCTTCACCTCTGCCACCTCCAGCTCCACCTCCTGTCTTTTAGACAGTGCCACTGTCTCCAAGCCATACATCATAGCATGTCTCACTATCGTCTTCCCTTTCACTTTTGCTGCTATGCTTCTGTCACACATCAGCACCTGACATTCGTCTCCACCCAGCCGACACTCTCTTCACCTTTCTTGTGCACTGTCCATTGCTTTGGACCGTTGACCCAACGTGCTAAAAGCTAAAACTAAACATGCATTAACAGCAGGCTAAACAAAAATCCACCGAATAGGTGCAATCTTTCTAAAAACAAGACAGACTTACAGTGTGAAAGTTACTGCATGTGTATGAACGCACAGTAATGACCGTTATAAGTGCAGCTCCTTCCATGTTTCAGACACTTGTGTTGAATTGGCATTGCAATATCAGTACATATATATAATGCACATTGCTAAAGGTCGCCATTGTACATATTTCATAATATATCCCTGAGAGGGCAGCATTACAAATCTTGGTGTACAGCCTGACAGAAATCATTAGAAGAAGAGGAAGAAGATCTACTCACCTGTAACAGTAAAATGACTGAATCTTTGGGGCTGTTCTCTGGTAGGTTGACGTTGTAGCTTTGTTGGGTGAATGTCGGGCTGTTGTCGTCCACATCCAGAACGGACACGGACAGAGTTAACCTGGACCGCCGCGGGTCAACGGCACCGTCCCACGCTTCAACGACCAGGAAGTAGTGACCTTTCACCTTCAAGGCGAGACATTCATGTTTAATCGAGCATAAATGTGTAAAAAACAGCTATCTTCATCTCTGACTGGGAAACCAACCTCTCTGTCCAGTGGGACAGTCGTTCTGATTGCTCCAGTGGAGTTGATGGAAAACAGCTTCTGGTGGTTGATGAGCCGATAATGGACATGCCCACTTTCCCCTAGATCTGGGTCTGTAGCCTAAACACAAAATACAAAGGGGAAAATTATAATTAATATGTATGCATATACTGTACAATTCCTTTTAGTTAAAATTGGAGTTCCTCTCAAAAAAGAGGTAAATTAGTTTGTGACCCACCTATAGTACCTGAACCATTATTATTCAACCATTAACTTCAACTAGGTGACTCAATGTTTATCTTACTGTCCAGTTTCTGTTGTCCTCGTTTCTATTGTTACATGTAATGCCATGGGTCGACCGGTCTGTCCGGGAAGCAATAAACGCCCAAACAGTGGCGTTGAGAGAGAGCATCCAGAGCGGTGACATGAGCTTGTATAAGATGAAATCCTATGGAGTTCTTCGAGCTGTGAAGGAGGCTAAACGCCGTTACCGGAAGCGGGTAGAGTACCACTTCCACCTCGGAGACTCCCGTCGCCTATGGCAGGGACTGCGCACCATCACGGACTACAGAGGTAAGAACACCGGCACTCTTAATGCAGACTCTGCGTTCACCGACGACTTGAAGACTTTCTATGCCCAGTTCGAGGCCAGAATGGACTACAACACGCAGATGGCGTCATCGTAAGCGGCGACTGTGTCTGTGACGTAGGGCTGGATGATTAATCATATTTTAATCATGATTTCGATTTTGGCTTCTCACGATCATAAAAAACATTATAATCGAAGAAAAACGATTAATGCGTCACGCGACGTGTATGTAAATTCCTATGCCTGTGTTACGTGCAGCTGCAGCAAGCGTGCGATGTGTGTGGATCAAAAAAGGAGTGAACGTTTGAAAACATGGCAGAAAGGCAGCTTTTGGTTGAGAAGAAAGGTAGGACAATATCAGCTAACTGGAAACAGCTTCAATGTGACTGACGTCGAGCAATAGGAACTTGTTTGCAAAGTTTCTCGCGCTGTTGTGTCTTATGGAGAGAACTTTGTTCCTTTATTATTCAATCAAATAGAATAGATTTGAAACCAAAAAAGATATTTGAGAGCAAAAAACAGTAAGTTGCAATCAAATAAATACATACGAGATCGAAACAGAACAAGTTGCAATTGAAAAAAAAATATGAGAGAACATATTTCTTCAAATTCAATCAAAACTAATGTTTGTAAGTAAAAATATATAACCATTTTTCTTATAAATCAGTCCTCTTTGCTTTCAAGTTAAAAAACTTTGCTTGCAAATCAGTCCTCTTTGCTTGTGAGTTACAAAGTTTTGTTTGCAAATCAGTCCTCTTTGTTTGCAACTTCAAAAGTTTCGGTTGCGAATTCAACAGCACTTGATGGGCGGGGCCTACGCTGGTGGATGGGAGAAGAGTTTCTATTGGTTGGTTTGACCTGACTTGAAATCAAGGAATAATTGTGTATATTAATCGTGATTTAAATATCAATCAAAATAATCGTGATTATTATTTTTGCCATAATCGTCCAGCCCTACCGTGATGGCACAGGAAGTACGCAGGTCTCTGAAACGAGTGAACATCAGGAAATAAGCTGTCCCGGGCCCCGGCGGGATTTCGGGGCGTGTCTTGAAAAGCTGTGCAGATCAGCTGACTGGTGTCGTCACTGACATCTTTAATGAGTCTCATTCCATGGTCCCTGCATGTCTCAAAAAATCCACCATTGTGCCAGTGCCAAAGCACAACAAGCCCTCCCACCTGAATGACTATAGACCCATGGCACTCTGCAGTTAAACAGATCCACTGAGGACGCCATCACCCACATTCTGCACACCACCCTCACTCATTTTGACAGAAGGAGTGGGAATTATGTGAGACTGCTGTTCTTTGACTATAGTTCGGCTTTCAACACCGTGATTCCGCTCAGACTGATCAACACAATAAGGGACCAAGGACTGAACACCTGGCTGTGCAGATGGGTGCTGGACTTCCTGACAGACAGACCACAAGTTGCCAGGGTGGGCAGCTGCATCTCTGACACCATCACCCTCAGCACTGGATTACCACAAGGCTGTGTATTGAGCCTCTTGCTGTACACCCTCAACCCTGCTGTACCCACTCAAACCTCCAACTCCATCCTCAAGTTTGCTGACAACACAGTAGTGGCTGGCTCTCATCTCCAACAATGACAAGACAGCCTACAGGAAGGAGGTGGAGATCCTGGAGTGATGGTGCCAGGATAACTGCCTCCAGCTGAACGTCAGCAAAACCAAGGATATGGTTGTGGATTACAGGAATCAGCAGCACTGCCACTCTCCTCTCTTCATCGATGGTGCTCCCGTGGATCTGGTAAATAATATCAAGTACAGCGGAGTTCGACTCTCTGATGAGCTCACCTGGTCCATCCACACTCACACCCAGGTCAAAAAGGCTGTACCACCTGAGACAGCTGAGGAATGACCAGGGTCTCCACTAAGATCCTGAAAACCTTCTCTACAGCTGCTGTCAAGACTGTCTTAACAACGAGCATCTGTTCCTGGTTCGGCAACTGCACAGCCCAGGACCGTAAGGCCATGGCAGAGAGTGGTGAAAGCAGCCGAGCGCTGCATCGGCTCAGATTGCCCTCTCTGCAGGACACTTACACCAGACACTGCTGGAGCAGAGCCACCAAGATTTTTAAGGACACTTCCCACCCCAGCAACAAACTGTTCAAGCTGCTGAACTCAGGCAAATGGTTCTGCAAGCTTGACAACACGCACAGCAAGACTGAGGAGGAGCTTTTATCCCCACAGCATAAGGCTCCTCAACCAGGACATGCCTCTCAACGGATAGATGTAACTATGGACAATTTGCACTACTGCTATACTGCACTTTAGCACCACTGTCACTTTTTCTGTCACTTTATTTACACCGTCATATATTTATATTTTATACTTTTGCCATACTTAAGTTAAATTAAAGTGAATGTTCAGCAACGGAACATTGCATTTCACTGTGTCTTTCTATGTCACGTGTGACAAATAAACAACCT
Organism: Microchirus variegatus; assembly: GCF_963457635.1. Lineage (NCBI taxonomy): Eukaryota > Metazoa > Chordata > Actinopteri > Pleuronectiformes > Soleidae > Microchirus > Microchirus variegatus. The sequence continues at coordinate 8,710,399 of NC_139818.1, read as the reverse complement.
TGAACCCTTGAATGAAAGTACCCAGACAAATAGAAAAACGGGAGTCAAATTCTTTGTATGTGCACTCATACTTGGCCAATAAAGATTCCATTTGAAGTGTCTGCACGTGTGTGAGAGTACAGAAGTGGTGAAACTTTAATCCCTTAATCAGCCTTGTAAATATTTACAAGGCTTTTCGAGTGGAGGAGAGAAAAAAAATGAGAGAGTGAAAGCAAGACAGTGAGAAATACCTGATGCTATTTCTCTTCCCTCTCTACTGTATGTGTATACTGTATAATTTTGTAAGATACAGACAGTGAAGTCCTTTAGTGTTAAGAGTTATATGTGACAGCCATCACTGGCAGTTTTTGTCCAAACATTTTATATGAAGAACCATTTTTTAAGACGGCAAAATAATGTGACATGTCACAACATGAAAAAATTATGTTGACTGTTTTTTTGTACAACTTCGAGTCAATAGACTATCGATTCCCAATTAAGCCCTTTAACATTTAAGTGTTTTTCAAAATAACTTTCAATATCTGGCAGGTATTTACAATTTACTGCATGTTAAAACAGTGTATTACAATTTGAAATGTAGAAAAACAAAAAACGTTTTATTGAGAAAAAAAAACACTGTAGTCTGAACACAAACACCAGATTCTGTGTGATAAATTTGGAATTTGAACAGTATAACACATATTTAAAATAACATTTGTTTGAGTCTGTCTCAATGTCCAAAAACAGGCCGAAAATTGGAAACTATGTACAGGCATTTTTCCAACTTTCTCCTCTCTGCTGACAAAAAGGCTGATTCGCCGGCTTCCTGCAACAGCACAAGGGAAATTAACGTAATATGTGCAACTTCTCGGCTTTCAGAAACTTTTCCGATAGCACAAGCCATCACGTAGCTACGGTTATGCAAAAAGAGCTTGCACGACGTGTTGTCTGGGATACGCTCGGTGTTAAAGCAAACATAAGCATAATGTCACATAGTTTCTGTTTCTACAAAATAGGGGCAAAATAATAATGATGCAAAAAAAATCACCAGCTTCAAAAAGTATTTTAATTAGCCAAGCATAATTTTCTCGTGTCTTGCTGCTCACCCACTGCGTCGTTATACCTGAAACCGTGACTATGATGGAAAATGAATGAGCTCTCTCTGGTGGCAGAGAAGTGCAATGCACATACACAGTAAATCTTGAGTAAAAGGGCTGGAGAAAAAAAAAAAGCCTCTGACATTTATCTGACCAGTCTGTGGTTGCTGACCCCAGTGTCTGCGAATGACTGATCTTAAGACTTTGCTCGGTGGCACGAGTCTCTAAGGCTCAGGTTCTGAGAGTAAATCTAGCAGGAATCTTTTTTTTCGGAATCCCACTTGATCCCCCGCCATTTCCCGAATTTTGCATCATTAATATTTCATCATGTGACTATTAGGATTAACGGGAATGGGGCCGTCTTTCCAGTGCTATGTGGACTGTGTGAGAGAAGAATTAAATCTCCACGATGTGAATTGCATGCAGCGATTCATCACGAGCTTGGTGTTACAAATTTAATGAAGCTTCCAACTTTTGGGCTTTTATTATTATCTTGGGGTTGTTTGGAGATCGGGGAGAGGCAGCGTGGAACTTAAAGAGATGTGAAGATGGAGAAAATGTCAAAGCACAAGTGTGCATAGAACGTGTCTTCATGTGCATTTTTATTCTTAACACCATGGCTGCATGTTAAGGTGAAAACACTGTACATTAAGAACACTGCAGCTGTTCATTCCACTTCACTTACACTCAACAAGCCTCGTTTTGCTTTCAGGCAGTTCCATGTTATGAAGTGCCACATCTGATAAACTGGGGGCTCTGCAGAAAATCTGATTTTCCCCTTTCATAATTATGACTTGGATATTGAAATGTATGCTATTTACAAGTCAGAAAAACTCATAACTCTGAAGACAGACACGCCACGTCTCATTAAGCTCAATAATTAACAAGTTATATCAGCAATGAGGCACCCGACTCGGGGAAATTATTGGTCAGGGCCAAGAAACAGTCTGTTCTCTTCTGTCAAACGGGCTGTTTTCACTGTTACACAAGATGCAAACGTGCTAATTAGTAATCGTTTGAGTCACTGATAAGCTAATTTCATTACTCTTTGACAGAACCAAACAAAGTTATTTGTAATATTCTTCTTATCTCGCCAAGGCAAGACACTGAATAAGCATATTTTTTAACCCAATTGACCTGTCACTAACAGTCCACATACGCTGTTATATGTACAGTATGATGTCATAATGAACTTAACATAAGTAAATCATGATGTTATCACTTACTATACTATAATGACATAATGTGACACTATATATACTGTAATTTCCGGGCTATAAACCGCTACTTTTTTTCACATGCTTTGAACCCTTGGCTTGGATGACCAGCCGCGAGAAGTCATTCGCCGGGGCTGGCCTTGCGAGGAGCCACTTTTGCTCGGGGCTGCCGGTGGATCCTGACAGCGTGGGGCAGTGTGGAAAAGTCTGCGATCACCGGCGGGTTTCGGGGGGCTGGACTGCTGCGTGATGAAGAGAACGGCACACGCACAGATAGTAGTATAGGCAATTTCAGTGATGTATAATAATATTGTTTTTTTAAATTTTCTATTTCATCTAATTTTAAAATAATATTTTAAAATTAGATGAAAAATGGAAAATAAAAAAAAAAAATATTTTCCCCTTATCACCTAGCGGGCCGGATGAGATGAACGGTCGGGCCGTAACCCTGGCATCCCTGTCCCTAACTTATTCTACTATGACATAATGACTCACCATGTCATAATTGTGTTTAGAACGTCATAACTTGTATATGTATATGACATCATAACCCATTATCATTGACACTATGTTGCATTCTGTGATGTAAGTCACTGTACCACAATGTCATATTGAGTACACAATACCTTCCAATACTGTAACATCATTAATCGCTGTACGTACTATGACATCATACCTCACTACACCGTGACGTAACACACTACTCATAACTGAATCGTGTATGATGTCATAACGTGCACTTTGACATTATGACACATGATAATATGACTATAATTTGAATATTATATGACTCGATGGTCATAAGTTACGACGCCATAATGTCCTATGCAGTAAAACTGCAACGTTATTACTCACTGTACTGCTTAATAAAATTATGTAAAAATAACTCAACCTCAATTAGTTTGGGGGGGTCATGTACACATTTCAGTCCTCTAATATATAATATAATATCAGCCATCAACTCTGCATCTCAGCTGCCACTGTATAATGTAATGCAAATTAAGCCTAGGATTTAATATTCAACCAGCAATCATTGTATTATTTCTTAAATGAACTATAATGCTTCGACATTAACGTGACCCCCCCTCTGAAGATCCTGCTCGTCTCTCCTCTTCATTAGAGAGGACCGTGTCTGAAGCTCATGAAAGTCAGATGAAGAATGCCGCCTCACTTCCCTTAGCCCCGTCATCCTCTTCTTCTCTCTGTCCTCTGTGTGTGTCTCTCATGGTTTCCCTCCACTACACAAACACATGTCTCGCTTCCTCACCTCCCACTATTCCTCCTCACCTTACTAGCCCAAGCACACCAAGGTTAGGTCCTGTCATTTTTTCCAGCAATCAGTTTAATACCCACAGGTACAGACCCTGGTTTGGAATGAGGCCAAGACACCAAGTCTTGCAGACGGCTGAGAGACCACGCTGTCCGTTTTGATTTGGAAAATATCCAAGGGTCCTTGACAGGAAGGAAGTGTGGGTTTGGAATACTTTCAACTGCCCTCTCCAAAGATTAGGGTTGGGGTTTTTTTGGATATTGAATTTGGAGGATTCCCAGAGGTCATGTTGACAGTTAAAATTGGAAAGCACAGCATGAAATGTCTATTTTAAGAGTGGATTTATTAGTTTGGAATTGGGCCCAATAGTCCAAGAAATAAAATGAATTGAACTTTTGAGTCATGTAAAAAAGCGAAACTTTTCCAAAACGCAGTATATAATTATAACAGTAAGTATATATTTATCTCAGGAGTAGACCAAGTGTTCAACCAGGGAAGCATGGTTAACATTTAGAAGCAAGTAAAGTGCTACACAGATCAAAGACCGCCAGGCACTGGTGTACAAAGGCTATGAATTAAGTTCTGGAAGAAATCCAAGCAACTGAGGGAGCATCCTTTTTAAAAATCAGGGCCTATCACAGTGATCAAAGTGTCACATTTACCCATGACCTGTGTTTGGGGAATACGTGAGGCAGTTAGTACAGGAAAGTGGAGACAAGACTGCAGGTAAAATGCAGCCAAAATGGTGCAAAGAAGAGTTCATGATATTAATACAGTACTTGTGAGAAACATGTCTGTCCTGAAATGAATCATTGGCCTCACAGCCCTGTCTCTCAGAAGAAAAAAACATACAAACTATTATTAAAATGATTTCTTGCAAGTCATGGTAAACATTGCTTTTGTACAATCTGCACATAACAAAACTGTTTAATGCGGTTTTACTTTGTTTTGGGTTTGAAAAGACTTTGACGAAAGACCTTTCAAGATCAATAACTTGTGAATGAAAAGTAGTTAAAATAAAACAAATAAGCAATGCTTCACTTTCTAGTGAGATAAATGAGCTACAACCTAGTCTGGACTATTTATTTTGTTCTGGTCAGAAAAACAAAGCCAAATTTATGGAAACCTGATCTCATTAATGCAATATTTTTTTATTTTTTTTTATGAAGTTCAATGGACTTAAATAGAAAAACTTCAGACACGACAAGAGATATATGAGATAATTTGGCTTGTTGTCGTTCTGAGTCCCCACCAGATCAAAGAGTTGGGGTACCCTTCAGCAAGGTACCCAACTCCCATTGCACCATGGCCGCCAGACCCCTGCACTGCTCAGTGCTCCTAATTCTAGGAAGGTTCCTTGTAGAGGATGGGTTAAATGCAGAGAAGGAATTTCCCGAAGGGATTAATAAAGTATAAGACAAGAAAGAAAAAAAAGAAAAAGAATGTTCATAATGAGACGCAGTATTTGTTTAAACATCATCCTGTGAGCATATCACTCTGTGTGAACATGTATAAATGTGGCATGTTTATGTTTGTAGCGTTAAGCACTAGGGATGGGACTTTTTTTCGACAAATCGACCGACAATCCACACGTGCGCACCTCGACAAAAAAATTAAAAGTAAAAAAAGTCGAAGTGTCACAAACACATAAAGTTCCCAACCACGGAGGTTAAAGAAGCTGTGCACGAAAAGGTGATCCTGCTGTCCAGACTCCCTGCGCTCTCACATGATGATGCGCGCGTCACCGGCTCGTTCTCTCGAGTGGCTGTGCGCATCCAAGCGTGTGTGTGTGTGCGTGCAGTGCGAACGAGGTTGCGTAGGTAGGTTAAGTTTACGACGTGGGTGGAGCTGCGTGAAGTTGGCCCCCCACCCCCAATAAAACCATTTCAAAATACTTGTTATCGTTTGTGCTTCGTTTGTGCAGGTTTGTGCTGCAAAAAATTTCGTTTGTGCTTTTTTAGTTTTTGAGATATTAACATGTTTATATCCAGCCCCCCATATCGTCCAAATGAGCTGAAAATTGTCTCAGTTGTTTGTGCTTCATTTGTGCTGGTTTGTGCTGCAAAAATTTTCGTTTGTGCTGCTTTAGTTTTTGAGATATTAAACATTATTGCAAAATGGGGCGCGCGCGCGCGTGCCCGCGCCATACTGAGCGAGCCCCTTCACCACTCGGTAGGTGAGGAAGAGGAGGATGAAGCAGAACCAGCCAGATTTGTCCAAATGAGCTGAAAATGGTCTCATTTGTTTGTGCTTATAATAATATTAATATATCTATATTGTCACGCAGCCCCCCATATCGTCCAATTCAGCTGAAAATGGTCTCATTTGTTTGTGCTTCGTTTGTGCTGCTTTACTTTACAGTACTGGGGTTATTATTAACCTTTTTCCGGGGTTTTAATTTTTTGGACCTCCAGGCTCCGCACCGGGACTTCCCCGGAGGTCTACCCGGCCCAAGGGGCCCCTGTCCCGGCCACAGCCACCGCCACACACCGCCCCCAAATCCTGGAAGTCAACACTTTGACATTTTTTCACTAACTCCTGGAGCTCCACACCCAGGCTTTCACAGACGCTTACCCGCCCCAGGGGCCCCCCAGACCGGCCACAGACACTGCCACTCCTGGAGCTCCACACCCAGGCATTCACAGACGCTTACCTGCCCCAGGGGGGCCCCCAGACCGGCCACAGACACTGCCACACACTGCCCCTAAACCCTGGAAGTCAACACTTTGTCACACCTGACGGAAGACCCCAGGGTCCAAAAGACGGCACAAAAACAAAGCACAAACAGGTGTGACGTTGACTGGATTTGGGGGCGGTGTGTGGCGGTGGCTGTGGCCGGGACAGGGGCCCCCCCAACTTCACGCAGCTCGTGGGTGGGGGGACATAACACAAGCGCTACACAAATGAAGACGGCATCTCACCCAGTCAAGATCACTGTACTTCACTCTGGTGGACACCTAACAAGCGCAGGTTCAAAAACCTGAGCCGTCTGGCAAGTGGCGACACGCGTTCCAGCGGAGAGTCCGCATTTTTTTAATTTTTCAATTTTATTATCTCTGTTCTGATGGTCAATAACGGACATCATAGCCATGTTCTTGAGCCTAAAATGAAGCAGTACAGTGTAGAATAGTTTACACCCCCGCATTGCTGCTGTTGCTGCTGCTGTTAAAAAATAAATAAAAATGACATCGACAATCGACTCTAAAAATGTGTGAAATTCCCATCCCTATTAAGCACACAGTCATGACTGTGCATTCTTTGGGAGGGTTGTTTTAATGAGTCACTGTATGGATAATTCTTTACACTGCATGTCTGCAATTAAAAAGCAGATTACCCTCCTGTCTGCTGTCCTCACATAAGGTCACAACTGCCATGTTTACTCTCCAGCTCTATAATAGTCCCTGTATTACCATATACAAAGACATGCAAATACATGCAGCAAACAAACCATCACGTTGCATCACCTTGATTAAATTCCACCCTTGTAATGTTTTACAGTCGGGGCCAGAGATCCCCTTCATTCATAATTAGGCTTATATACCATGACATGACAGTATACAAGAAGTATTTCACTCGTTTATGAATCAGAATCAGTTCATTCAAATGCACATTTAGCAGGAGATGAAGTATTGTATCACACTTGTGAATACATAAGAAGGAACAACACGAGAAAATACACAGCATATGGCATTTCATAAAGGTGCTTATGTTTTAGAAAAATCAAAGGCGAAGTGCTTATGAGTAAAAGGGTAAAGTGCTTGTGAAGCAGTTCACTGGTGAGGCGGTGGATGCGTGTGTGTGTATGTGTGTGTGTGTGTGTGTGTGTGTGTGTGTGTGTGTGTGTGTGTGTGTGTGTGTGTGTGTGTGTGTGTGTGTGTGTGTCCCCTACCTTGACTTGTCCAACGTAGGCATCATCCTGCTCCTCACTGACAGTGAGGTTCACTGGCAGTGAAGTATCGAAGAGCGGGTCATTGTCATTAACATCTGTCACGACAATGTTCACCGACGCAGTGGAGGTCTGCACACACACACACACACAGTGTTACTGGTCAGTTGAAACAACACCCTATTTTATATTTTCAGAATTTAACTTTTTTTTTACACTGGAAATGTCTGACAATTGTTATGAATTGTTAAATGCAACTGGCTTTATTTTCCCATCCTGATTCCTCTTGCTAATATGCAACACACTTTGCTTGCCATCTTGCTCTCTCCCTCTCCTTTGTCCTGTTTACTCAAAAAAGGTGATTAAAAATGTCTCTCAATGTGTTAAAAAAAAAAGTGTTATTGGTGGTAAAGATATGCACTATTATGGACAATATGTAAAACATACTTAGAGACTAGCTAAGCCTTTGCTGAGCAGGGATGCAACAAGTCTGGACTTCGTGTTAAGTTTGTTCTTAGTGTTTTAATGCTGTTCAATCTCTTAGTTAAAGAATATCATTTTGTGGAAAGCTCCATGTGCTGCTGATGTTTTGCTAAAGTGAAAGTTGGGAGTTGGAGGACAGTACGGACGCTGATGGGTAACCGACCATGATTGCTGAAACGAATGTCAATAAAAGGGAAATACGACAAACATAGCGATGATGCTGGTCTGCATGGGATTCACTACACATGTCCACTTATCCAGTCCACTATGCCATTAAACTGGACTACTTTCTTTTCACCAGCATATATTTTTCAGAGACCAAAGCAATGTTAGCTGCCAGTTAGTTGGTACAATTTTGAGTTTTTCTACCATCCATGAAATTTAACATACCTTATTTGAACCGGCAGGAGCCTAAAAACTCCATCTCATCAGTTTTGCACTGGCCTGGACATCAACATGTTTTCCACAGCTCATTCGGCCATTCATTTCTCTGGGTCAAAGCCCTAGTCTGACTGAAGGTGAAGGCACGGTGAGGAGAATTTGCCTCTGACAAAATTCTGTGTGATGTAGACAGGTAATTCAAAGTCTGTTGTGTAGGTTTTTGGCTGGAGCCCTGACACTTTCTACCTCCCTTAAAAGAGACAGCGGTGAAGTTAGTTTGAAGAAAGTGCATCGCCAAGTACCATGTTGAATTGTTGTTGTAAACTCTTTTCTAAAGTCAAATAATCCATGGATTCTATTCCTAATGTAATTTGAATATTCAGACGATAAGTCACCATGGAGTGCATTTTTCATAGTGATCGCACAGCTATGAAAGTGTTGTACTGTGAACTTTGCTTTGGACTGATGGTTCTTAAACTGTGGTACGTGTACACTACGCAAGGTTCCTCTGGTGGTAGTTGGAGAAAAATCTGAAATACTTTTCTACTGTATCAGGGTATGTGATTGGAGTGGAGGTGAACCATTTTGACCAGAGTGCAAAGAAAATGAAACAAAATCAGAGTCCCCTTATCTCCTGCCCCATCTTAATCTAATCTCATATGTATACGTATGCGAGGAAGAGGAGGAGGATGAGCGCCAATGATCTTATTGGGAATACATCTGCCTCCTGTGAAAAGTCTGTAGGAAAGACTGAGGATGCCGTGACGGCACCGAGACGAGCCACCGAAGATCTAACACAAACGTTTTCAGACAGATCGCTAAACTCCTGAGCTGCGTCCTATGATGCACATGTCTGTACAGTAGTGGCCGGGTTCACTGCTGCAGCTCGTTGGGTCCATAATGTGTGGCAGTATGATGGATTCACTGGCCAAATAGCCAATTAAGAACTTTGTAGTCTGACGCTCATGATGAGACATCCAATAATAGGGGACACAAACACTCAACTGTGTGCGCGTGCGAGTGTGTGAAGACAACCCAAGGCCTGCAGACTGATGCTGATTAATAGCCCCATATAAGGAAACTAAAAACTTCACAATCTTTTATTCGCCTTATCCTTTCTTTCATCCCCCTCTCTCTCTCTCTCTCTCTCTCACACACACACACACACACACACACTTATCTTCTAATTCAAGAACTAATGGAGTGTCGAGCAGAAAAAAATGCTCAATCTAATTTTAGACATTCTCCATCTTTAAGACCTTTGGGGCACAGCGATAATACACTAATTGTCATGGTCAAGACTGCAATCTACTGAGTGAGAATGTGCGTGTCAAGGCTCCTTCACAGACCTCTGCATGGATACAATTGTTGAGGTAATAATAACACTTCTCTCACTCTCTCTCCTCTTCCCTTCTCTATATACTGTTTCCCCTCCATATTCTTTGCAAGTGTGTGTGTGTGCATGCGTGCGTGTGCATGTTTGAGAAAAGGTCAGGCTATCCAAATCAGAATTTTTGTGTTCAAAGGGACCTTAAACTTAACCTTTTATTTTAATGGACATTGGGTGGGGAGGGAGGGAGGGTGGGGGGGGTCAGCATAGAGGGGGGAGACAAACTCTTTTAACACCAGTGAAAGAGATGGATGATTGGGAGGAGGAACAGACGCAAGAAAGAGAAATTGATGAAAGGTGGAATGGTTAAGAAGGACGAAGGAGGGGAGAGAGGGGTGCAGGGGGCGACTCCATCCAAAGTCTCTATTTGACTTTCATGTGATGGCGACTAATGATTTGACTTTTAAAAGCGAAGGGGGAGGAAGAGAAGGGGAGAGAATGATCTGTGACCAGTTAGGAAGGTGAGGAAGGGCATGCACTCCTATATTTTTTTGCAAACAGCCCTGGCCAAGGAGTAAACAAATCCAAATGAGGTTTTGTTTTCACATTTTGCACATTAAATGTGCAACATGGCTCCGTGTGAAAGGCACTCTGAATACATTTTAGTGCCTTCCCCGTAGTCGTATGAAAATGAACTGCATTCACAGGGACAATTTTCATGTCGTTTTAAAACCACAAGGCAGGATTGAGGGACACACTGGTGGTTGTTAAGTTTTATTAAAGGTTATTAAAATACCATGTAGCACTTTTCAATGACGGACAATCACGTTATTGAGAAGATTAAAAAATATATATATATATATAATAATACATGATTGTAAAGTCTGAGTCAATGTCCAGAAGAATCCTCCTCTAAAACTTGTTGTGGGTGCCTCACGTTAGACATTAACCATCACAAAGTGGTTAAATTAGGATAAAAATCCTGCATAGTTCTGCCACTTCAGACATGCAATGGGAAAGTCATGTTTAGCTGATAGGCTGGAGCAACAAGTTAAAAACTTGAGCTTTATTTTTGAATTTTTGGAACAAGAAACTTGGGAATGTGTTCCAAAAACCTCCACTATGGAATTCAAAAAAAAGAAAGTGCCTATCTGCGAAGAAATGGCCGAAAAGGGAGGATATAAAACACTATGAATTCCACTTTTAGCCAGCTTCAGCCTTGTAATTCCAAACTCCATCACATATGAACGAGAGACACTTTTTCTTCAGTTGTAAATTTCTTATGTTCGTTTTTCCACTCATCCATTTTCTAAACCTCTTACTCTTTTCACGGTGGCCAAGCCCAAATCTAGTGTTTCCCATTATTTCTCATAGGCGTTTGATTATTTAAATATTTCAGCGTGCATATTCATCCAAAAGTCATTGGTATAAATGGATTTGGTCCATTTATTTTCATGATAATGGTTATGATTATGGCTATAAGCAGATGACAAGCAATTCAAATAATTTTCAAATAATACCACAGCTGTTGTTTGTGGAGTTGCACTGAGGGAATGATTTAGATTCCCTTAGACGAGCAGCTCTGTTAAATTCCACCGAAAATGTGAAACAAGTCAAGTACAGACAACCCATTCATATTTATGTGGTTCTTACCCCATCTGGTCGTCCATCTGAGGCTGTGACCACCAGGGTATAATAATCCAGAAGCTCTCTGTCCAGAGGTTTGTCCAGAACCAAATACCCTGAACTGGAGAGAGAAAGCAGTTCAGTTAATAGATCAGAGCACAAAATAAAACTTTTTCCCCGTTTTTAAGAAGGTACTAAAACACCCCCAGGATGTCCATATAAGGAGTTGTGCAGTTTTCCCACCGCAAATTACCACAGGTACACCTGCAGCACAGATCTGTGCCGCGTGAGCGATAAGGGTCAAAGTCCTCATGACATGACTCACGGAGCGATAGCAGCTTCCAAATATATATAAGTATATATAAGTATTATAAGTATATTATTAGTAATATAAGTATTGTATTTCCAATTACGGTAAGGGAGGATCTTTTTGTCATAGGGATTTCTGTTTAGATTTGGCAATAGCGCCAATGCAGCTACAGCACAGCACAGCACAACAACATATAGTGGCTAAACATGGAAGACAGCCGACTTTCTGGTGTGGGGGTTTTCTCATCAAGAACAATACCCGATGATACAGTACACAGTGTGACATTGTGTCCGTCTAGCTCCACTCAGTGTACCATTAACTGTGGTGTTCCAAGGGTTGCAGCTGGTTATTTTGGTACTATTCTTAAAGGAGGTGGTATTGCAGGTAGTACATGATTAAAGCATAAAAATGTTGATCTCATGAGGAATAACTCTTTTCTTTTATCGCTGGTAGTCCAATGACAATCAATCAGAGAATGTGGCTATCCATGTCACTCTCACTCAATGCTTTATCCTCCACATGAAGCAGGCATAAGGAGACATTCAGGATACACTCTGGACTGGTTGCCGGTCCGTCGAAGGGGTGGCATCCATGTCATCCTCTTTAAAATCTGTTTTTGCTTATTCAGACATGGACAGAGAGTTTTTAAACCACTGAGCCAGCAGTGTTTCCCAACTTCTCTTGACTGCTCTTTAAGGAGCAGTGTTGACAGCAGACATAAACTTGGCAGCAGACCATGTCCCTCATTTCTCTGCGAGCTAAAAAGCAGATGTTTTTTTCGGAGCGAGTGGTTTAACAAAGCAAGGCAAACTTATACCGAAGACTCAGGGAAGATTTTGTGTTTAGTGAGCTGATAGCTAGAAAGCTGAAATCTTAAGAACTAAAGAACCAAATGAAATACAATTGTTTTGTGGTCGTGAAAGAGTGGTTCATGTTTGGCATGGTTGTGTGATTATAGCAGAGCTTGATCACCTAAAACTTGAACACACCTGATATGAGAAACTTGAGAATGTGTCATCGTGATCACTACCATCTGACATCAGGTGTCTCAACAATCAGAAACGTTACCAGTAATTAAAAAAAATATATATTATGGAAATGCTAATAATCCCTTGTTATGTGAAAAAAAACAGGATGTGGATCTTTCACATGTCAGATCCAGTCATTTGCCAATTTCTGTGCTCACTCTGCTTAACATTGGCATAGCTCAGTGGTGCACTCTTGTTTTCTCAGAACGTTAATTTGTCTAACAAATTCCACCTTTAGTAGTCATTTACAAGTGTTGATAACATACCATGAAAGCTTTAAAACTCAGAAGTCTATTTTCTTTAGTGTTTTGGGATTATGGGTACTTTGCCTGACCATATTAACACTTCTCTCACCCTGACATAAAGAAATGCCCTCTGGGGTGTGCTTATTATAATGACTCAACAGGACATTATTCTTATGTAGCTGTCAGTTCAGAAAACACACTCAAATAACTGAATCAGTATATCGCTCCTTTAATAACATTTCTGTTCAGTTATCAAATACCATTCAATAAATGGACATATAATCTCACAATGGAAAAAAAGTTGAAAGCAAAAACTTAACCAAAAAAACCAAATGTATGAAAAAAAAGAGAGAAAGAATGAAAAGCCAAGGGGCTTTAATCTGAATCAAAATCAGCAGTCATCTTTCAAGTCAGCATTGACTGATTATTTTTCACCCCCAAATGATTTACATATTGATTTAAATGCATTTTGGCTCCTTCATTAGCTACTGTATGGGCTGAACAGTGCAGTAACTTTAGGTTAAGAAAAATAACCCATCATACACTTATCAGGTCAATTTATCAAACAGAATTAAATTATTGGAACAATAAAAAGGAAAACTCGTACTTTATTGAGTGTAATATTGTCATGCATCTCTAATGAGTGACAAAGTCAGACTTTACGATTTATTGGTCGGTTACAATGGTCACGATGTCAAATTAACCAATCACATGTACAGATCCACACGTGTGTGCCATGACTGACTACAAGATGGAACTCAACCAGTGTAATCATAACGGCTGAGGTGATGACAGAAAGAAAACTGTAAAAACTAACGTGAATCTAAAAGCTGTGTGTGTGTGTGTGTGTTACTCGGTGTGTTGTGTTCAGAAAAGCCCAAAAGAAACAAAAAGATGACCTTTGGTTGGAGAGAATAGTACAGTTTGGACTGTTCATCGTTCACAGAGAACTTGAGGCAACTTTGCTCCTCTTATACTACTCAGATTGTTTGTTTGTTACTTTTGCACATCCATCATTTCATCAACATCTATTCATTTTCTACCACTTTATCCTCCATGGAGTTTGCATGTTCTCCGTGTATTGTGGGCTTCCTCCTACAGTACAGAAACTGGGAAACTGGGCACTCTAAATTGACTGTAGGCGTGAGTGTGAGAGTAGGTGGTTGTTACCTATGCATGTGGCCCTGCGATGGACTATGTTAGCTGAGATTTGTACAGCCCCCCCCGCGACCCTCATGTGGAGGATAAAGCGGTAGAAGACGGATGGATGGATTTAAAACCCTGAACCCCCCTGAGCTGCAGCCTCGTCTTTGGGACGACCAAGAGCAGCTGATCTTAGTAAAGGAGCGTGAAGCTGAAGTAAGTCAGAGAGGTGAGGCAGGGTGAGGCCATCACTGATGAGACGGAACACATTGTAGAAAGCAGAAAAAAAGCAGAAAAGAAATAGTAATAAATTAAACATGCCCGAGCTTCTGTCGGAAGGTCAAAACCTTCCCACATCCATCCTTGATTGTCATTCAGTATGACTCACAGTAAGGCTTAAATTGATTAATTTTTGAGGGCGATCGGTCCCAACACCTTATGTCTGCCAGATCAAACTTTAATCCTGTTTAAATCTTGCAGTTTGACCTCAGCATTATCCACTTTCTTTGGCTGGATATACAACCCAACCTGCTTTACCATCAACAGCTACATATCACAGAAAGTGAATAGATAAACTAATGTTGTTGTTTTTTCATGAATTCAATATAACCTGAATGAATGTGTGGTTCCTCTTCTATAGACACCACCATGCTTGTTTGCAAAAGGTATTCCGTTGGTTGCAACATGCATCTTCACCCCTAAAATCAGGGGTCTCAAACTCAAATGACCTGGGGACCACTGAGCATTTAATCTGGTCAGGAGGCCATTCAAGTGAAAAAAAGTCCAACTTTTTTGGCAAAAAGCATCTGTTCAGTTGGGGTGGGCAATATGATGATATAGCAATGTCAATTTTGTATGATATGTTATATAATTTCAAAATAAAAGCATTTGTGTTGACTTGGAACGACATATAATTCACAAGAAAAAAATGTTGTTAATCAATCTTAATTTTTAAAAACTGACAGAAATAACTCTTGTTATGACTTGATTGATATTATGCTTTATTGATATGACAAGTTTGAGACCTCTGCCCTAAATCCTACACACCGGTCCCTTTTAAAAATAATGAGGTCCCTCAAGAGAAAACCGAGAGCCACATTCTGCACAGAAGCAGTCGATTCTGTGCCAATAAGAGCTGCATAGCATGATGCATTTGTACAATGATAAAAAGAAATTGGGTATTGTTATGCAGAAAAGCCAGTTGAGACGCTGAAATACCTGTCCAAATTTAAGAAAGTTTTATGACGTCTGACAGCGCCATACTGTGCAGAAATGAAAACCCTTTGACTTTAATCTTCGCCATTATGAATTTCTGAGCAGCTCTGTAACTGAATACTCATCTTTAAATCCCCATTTGTCTGTCACTCTTGTTCATCATTTTCTTCTCAGCTCTTAAACTCCCTCTTTGTCCGCCATATTTTTACTTTGTCCCCGTTGTAGCTTCCTTTGTTTGGTTACTCCTCCACCCTCTGCCAATGCAGATAAGATAGGATCATTCCCCATTTAATGAACAATAAATGATTACCGAAAACAAAAGCTGTGTGTGTGTCTGCGAACGTGGGAGAATGTGAGAGAGTGTGTGGGTGTGTTTGTGCATAGACCTCACTGAAGCCTGAGCCCTTAATGGTGAGACTGTACAGACCAAAATTGCGCATGTGCACAATTGTGCACACACAATTACGGCACACAAATAAACTGACAGGAATATAAAAATGTCAACAAGCTGCAAGGCTTCCTTCAAATGAAATTAAAAAAAATAATTATAGGTGTTTAAACTTACTTTTCCTGTAGAGCAAACTGTCCATGTGGGTCTCCACTATAGATTCTGTAGGTGATCGTGTCCCTCTCACGATCCACCGCCTTAATAAGGAAACAGAGGAGACGGACACATTATTTAACATAAATTATAATAATATTTCTTATAATTCTACGATTAGTGTCACTGCATCGATCTCTAAACAGCAGTTCTGCGCAGGAGGTATTCTGCAGTTACCATAAAGGGTGTGAAGAGACTGTGATATTAAAAGGACAGTTGAGGAATATTTTAAGTGTGGTTGCATGAGGTATAGCCACATAAACAGTGCTATTACACTGTGCACGCCTCTTGCATCAAGAACCAGCCTGAGACACAAAGGCTTCTAAATCTAAGAATGTAGTTCCCATTTTTTCTCACCATTACACAGCCCTTTCTAGGTGGAACATTAATTGTGTAAACCTGTCACTCTCTAACACCAAAGTCCATGAAAATGTTTTTTATATTTTTAGCTTATGGAGACAATGAGAGTCTTCTGTTGTACTCTTTTGGCAAGTTTGTGTTATTTAGGTCACTTTGAACAAAGGATTCCAAACACTGATGTCATAAAACACATTTTGTACAACTCGGTGATCAAGTTGATAAAAAAAACGATGTCGGCTGTGAGGTAAAGTACTTGATTTCTAATTATGGACTTTGGTGTGGGGAGGGAACAGTATTCAAAAGCATCACAAACTTCATTTTCTGGTGGTAAAAAGCTATGGTGAGATGAAGACATTATTTTTGTAAAAGCTGTAGTATGTAACTTTTAAATATAAACAAAACTTTAAAACCACGGTCAAATGAAGTCATATACTGAGTATCTAAATATAGCTGTGTTTAGCTCTTGTCCCCAGGCAACATTCCCCCAATTAGTTTTACGCTCAAGGCTGTTAAAGGCAAGGAGCTAGCACAACAGCAACATAGGCTAATAAAGCGAGATGGCCGCCAACAGTTGGAGCCAAGAAGCACATACGAAAACATCCAGAAGTAGATTCTATAGCAAAATATAAACATGGATGTTAACCACTTTGAAAGAATAAATGCTTCATGGAAATAGTGAGTGGATGGTTTATGGGTGTTGCCAGATGTTCTAGACCAGCGTTTTTCAACCTTTTTTGAGCCAAGGTACATTTTTTTCATTGAAAAAATCACGAGGCACACCACCAAACAAAAATGTTTAAAAAATGATACTCTGTAGCCTATATTAACAATTGAGTCATTCTTATCATAGTGTCTTGAATATGTATTCCCATATTATTTGCAGATAATTCATTATTTGTTTTCAAAAAATGTTTTTAGACCAATTAGGTGAAATTGGATAATTTCCCACGGCACACCTGACAATCTCTCACAAGGCACTGCTGGCAGCCATGTTTTCCCATGACAGCATACCTGTGTCAGCCCCACTCTCAGCAAAGGGAGCACATGTGGCCCGCCACAGCAAAAGAGTGAACAAGTTGACCCAGCGCAAAACGAGTAAAGAAATTGTTTTTTTGTTTTTTTCTAAATTGTGCAATTGTGTTTCGAGGAAGCCACTACATGCTTCATATCACAGTATTGTGGGTCTTAAAAACATGAACTTTGTATTGGAATTAGAGTTTTTTGATCTCTGTGACTTGATTCCTAGGTAGGGTGTGGTGATATCACATTCCAGTGCTTTTGTTTATTTTTGGCAAATCAGCGATCACAGAGAAAACACATGGCTACCTAATATGCAGTCAAGGCAGCGAGTCTCCTCACTGCTGCTGTGGAGGTGTGTGTTCACCATTGAACAAAGATGGACAAGTAAAAAAGCAGAAGAACTAAATTGTGGCTGTACCTCTTAACAAAGACAGAGACCGACACAGCTCTCACTTCTGCTATGTGAGTGGACTTGTTAGCATTTAAGCTACCAATCTTTATGCTAACGCATTAGCATAAATGTTAGCAGACTTCAATCATCACAAAAACAATAAACAGATGGATTATTTAGTGCCCGAAAGAAATCAGGACATGAGAATGAGTGGATACCTTGATGATATGATAGCATCACCCCGAACCTCTTATTAACCTTATATCATCTAATGGGGTGAGTTTTCATTATGTCGTTAATCTATGTTGAGTTAGTGTTCATTCGAAGTCACATACAGGGATTAAAACATGTTTTGTCTTTTAATAATCCACTGTGTGTTTCAGAACGTTATGTGGCTGCATTGTTATTCACTAGCTCCAGGGCCGGCACAAACATTTATTGGGCCCGAAGCTGAATCTGATTTGTACCTCGATAAATCGCATTAACTATATTATAGCTGTGTTATTTACTCCAAACCAGTGTCACTCTTGTTTGCTTTTTTTTTTTTGCATTGTGGGGGGTAAAATCACATGGCCTATTTTTAATTTGGACTTTCATATTCAAAGTGAAACACTGTGTGTGGTGATACTGGACTTGATTTGGAAAAATATATTTGATTAACACTATTGAGATATATGCCTGTATCTATGATGTAACAATATAAACATAATGATAACCTATATTTGTCCTCCCACACCTGATCACCAGGGGGCCCCCAAATGGCTGCTTAGTTTGCTTATGCCTTGGGCCACCTCTGGCTAGCTCAGTATTGTTGTTTTAGAATGTGCTTGAATAATGTGTGAATGACACAGCTTTTGTATTAAGTATTGACTGTGATGCTAAGGATTCAGCAACTAGCTGAGAGTTAGCACATCATCAGCTCATTAACAGACTGATCCATCCACACTACACCCCAGAGCCACTTACATGTATTTCATTTGATTTGATATTAGAAATATGTATCCATCTTTGATCCTTCTAACTCTTAAGTGTATGAAGTATATTTTCATTTTCATTTTTATGAAACAACAAAAACAGATAATGGAAATATGACTACACAAATGTAAGGACAAACAATGACAGAATAAGCCACCCCCCTTCCTATATATTTTTTTCAAGTTATTTCATTTGAAATCTTAAGAGGTTATTATGTCCAGTTGTTTTTTTTATATATTGTATATGTATTGTTCTGTGTAGCAGTGTAGCTCACCACAATAGTATCTGTGCTCCAGTTTCTGTGATGAGAAGTAGCTCATACAGAGAGGTGTGGTTTCACTGACAGCTAGAACAGTTGTGCTATGTAAATGTGATGATTCTGTCTCTTGGCTCCCAGAGGGTGTAACTCTTTGAGGCTAAAATTCTCCCTAAAGCAGTTTGAGGAGTGCCTACATTCAAATGACCACATCTTCTTCAATTATGATCCGATTATGTGTTAGACATTGTTGGAAAGCTTATAAATCACAGTTTCAGAATCTGTAAAAAAACATAAAATGGCCCTTGGCCTACTTGTTCCCAGTTTTGCCAGCTGGCAACGGGAACAAGTGTACAACCACACTTATGGTGCTTTTCCATTACACAGTTCTAGCACTACTCGTTTACCATTATTAAGTACCTTCTCAATGTGGGTGTGCACAGCTGCATGAAACTGCGTGACACACACACTACTACTACTACAACTAGTGATGAGCAAAGCAGCTATTTTGGTTGTACTGAATCATTAGAATCGGTAAATTAAAAAGATTAATTCAGTACTTCCTCCATGAGCGGAGCGCGGACTCCATCTGACACAGTCCCTGAATTGAAATACAGCTGAACAGGTTGTGATTCGGCTCATGATCGGCGGCTTTTGTCAGTGCGGTCGCTAAATACAACAGACTCCTCTGTTAAATATTAAAATGATAGAAATGTCCTTGCTAAATGTAGGTGATTAACACGTTTTCAGGATTATCGGCATTTTATTTATTTTCAGCTCACTTGGAACAGAGCAGGTACTAAAAAAAAAAGCAGCAGGTACCAGGTACTATCTCTAATGGAAAAGCGAAAAAAAAAACAATAATGAGTAGAGTCGAGCTGAGCCGAGTCCTGCTAGAACTGTGTAATGGAATAATACCAGCTGCAATTCCTCAGCACAATGGTAGTAATTATCATGTGTAGCAATCTTACCAGCAAGCGAGCACAGTGTAAATCAGTGTAATGAACAAATAAAAAAGTCAGCTAATATTAACATTGTTGTACCATTCAAAGCTAGACAAATCTTTAATTATCAAACAAGTTAAGCAGTAATTAGACATAATTGATATACTGTTTCACTACAGGTCATGAGTCAGTGATTGTAAACTGTCAAAAAAAACATCGACGGTAGAAACAGAGGGCACAATGGTACCTGCAGGTTGAGCAGTGTAGCTCCAGTCCTCATGGCTTCGCTGACCTCCAGGCTGTACTGTTGCTGCGGGAAACGGGGAGGACTTTGATTGTTCGGGGGCAAAACGTCAATGTAGACAGTGGTAATTGATGACCTAGAAAGAGAAGACAAGACAAGGAGGTGAGATGAGCTGAGACAAATTGGACACACTGGGCAGTTGCAGAAACAGAGTTGCAGAAAAAGGTCGAAACAGATGAGGGGTGGAAAAGGATGAGAGTCGTAGGAACCTCATGAGGATAGCAGGTATAAAAAAAAGCAGTGTCAGAGAAAGTGAGTGGTCCATTATTCAAGTTTAGAGTGGTTGACCAGTGTTTGTTTCCCTTGCACTTCAAGCTGTATTTAAGTAATCGATTGGGAGTGTGAAGTCCACAGCAGTTTGAGTGGCACAGACACACAGACTTTTTTCTGAATCTTTGAGCATTTTGGCGAAACTCCTTTTTCTGTTGCAGTTATTAATTCATGCACAAGTTTGCTGCTGTTTCACTTGAGAACATTTTCTGCACCAGAACTAATAAACTTTTAATAGAACAAATTGTGAAGTGTGTTGTACAAATATACAGAACTGTATAGGGGAGAGAATGGAGTGAATGTACATGGACTTCTATTAAATACTGTGATACAGCAAGAGCTGCTAAACCAACTGTGGATGATAGATTAATCTGGAAATTACTTAACAGGTATGGAACGTTAATTAAGTTAAATGTTTATGGGAGAAAAGGCTTTAAAGCCAACAAACTGTTAAAAAAAAGACCAATTAACTTTGAAGTTCAAGTGAAAACACATTTTTGATTAATATCTGCGGCAGATTGTTATGCTTTGTAAAAGTCTTAATTGCTCGTCTTTCCTGTTTGACAAATAACACTGGACATTTAATAAGGTGCACTCAGTGACATTTTTCAGTCAACATCGCACATGTCACCGTAATGACCCGCAATTGATGAAGCGGTTTATTTCTGGTGCCGCTAACAGCTCGTATCCTTGTGTCAGTTTATCTTTCTGTAAAGATTGAATTACCTGGGTCATAGTTGGCATTCTTCAGCCCTCCAGCAACTTGTCTGCCGTACACAATTGAGAGATAACGCAGTGCAAACAGCAAATTAAAGTCAGACTCAACGCAACGCAAAGTGACACTCGCTCTATCAAGGTAATATTGAGGGCAGTCATTCCCAGAGACTGGGTGTGGACTCACAGATGGGTCAGAGGAGATTTTTTTGGGGGGTTGCCAGATAAATATTTACTAGCCTTTTACCCGTGATTTGTATATGCAGTAGGGATGCAACTATTAACTCATTTCACTATAGACTGTGGTTGAAAATGCCAGTTATTTAACCATAAAGGTGTTTCTGGTCTGGCTCTGGAGATTTTAGAACAGTATTACCCTTTTATAAACGACAGCAGCTCGGTGAGGAAAATTCAACAAATAAAGTTACTGCAGGTGGAACATACAGTAAGTCTAGTGCACCAGCTCAAAGCGTTGTGCAGCAGCAACATCAGTTACACAGAACTTTGGACCACACTACAGTAGGCGGCTAAACAATGGACCAAGGTTGCTTCATGAAACACTACACTGGTGCAGTAATGAATCAAACATAAATGTGTCACAGTCAACATATGAGTGAGTTAAAGTGATATATATATTTAATTAAGCCATTCAAGTCCAATGAATAGCTTGAAATGGTTACAAAGGTAAGTAGTGAACTGCTAGAGGTAAAAAAAAGGTAAGGTTACCCAAAACAAAAAGATGAAAATCAAGGTGTCGGTGAGTACAGTTTCCTTCACCATCAAAAGGCACTCAGAAACTGGGAGAAACTCTGACAGGAAGAGGTCTGGCAGACCCAAAGCCACAACAGAATCAGAAGACAAGTTTCTGAGAGTCAACAGCTTGCATAATAGGCAGCTCACAGGCCTCAAGCACAGCTTAATAGTGGT
The DNA here is from genome assembly GCF_963457635.1 of Microchirus variegatus. NCBI lineage: Eukaryota > Metazoa > Chordata > Actinopteri > Pleuronectiformes > Soleidae > Microchirus > Microchirus variegatus. The sequence goes on along the minus strand of NC_139818.1, from coordinate 8,688,427 downwards.
CGTAGTAAGCTCAGTTGCAGGTTTGAACGGTCAAGTTGCAGCGAGAAAGCCATTGCTAAGACGTCAGAATAAGTAGAAGAGGCTTGCCTGGGCCATGAAACATTGCCAATGGGCTACTGAAGTCTGGAAGAAGATGTTATGGACTGATTAATCAAAGTTTGAGTTTTGTCGAGTAAGCGAAAGGATGGTGATGATGATGATGAGCTGCCTATCACGCAAGCTGTTGACTCTCAGAAACTTCTGATTCTATTGTGGCATAAGGTCTGCCAGACCTCTTCCTGTCAGAGTTTCTCCCAGTTTCTCAGCGAAGGGAAACTGTACTCACTGACACCTTGACTTTCTTCTTTTCGTTTTGGGTAACCTTACCTTTTTTTAACCTCTAGCAGTTCACTACTTACCTTTGTACCATTTCAAGATATTCATTGGACTTGAATGGCTTGAATTTCAATACAATACTGGAAAGCTTGGGGTGTTCTAAAACTTTTGAGCAGTAGTGTACATATGTATGTATTTGTATATTGTAAACCAATAGCAACAAAGCAGGAAAAGGGCATTGTGATTAAATCTCTAAAATACCACTCGAGGGTCATGCTGAAAAATACCTGTGAAAACATTAAACTATGGATTAATTGACCTACACGTCTCCTGCTGTTGAGTTTCTGCTTTATTTTACATAAAGTTTGCTTTTAAAAAATCCACATGTACACACTGTACTCAATTAAACATCAGGTTTCTCCAATATGAAGCTGTGCATCCGTCAGTGCTGCGGATAAACTTTGTTTAAAAAAAAGGCTGGAATGCTTGAGGGCTTTTACTTTGAAACAGGAACAGGACATGCTGTGTTTGTGAAATATCAGGCAGATATAGAAGATGAGACTGTGAGTAAATATCATTTTCACCGTATCAACTTCTCCCTCTACACAAATGACCGCACCTCCTCGGACCCCTATGTGAAGCTCCTGAAGTTTGCAGATGACACCACTGTCATCAGCCTCATCCAGAACGGCGGCGGGGGGAGGTCTGTATATTGACAGAGACTGGATCAGCTGTTGCTCTGGTGGAGTCAGAACAACCTGGAACCGAACTCATTCAAGACAGTGGAGATGATAGCGACACTCCTCAGCACTGCCCCCTCACAATCCTCAGCAGCCCTGTGTTTACCACGGAAAACTTCAGATTCTTGGGCACGACCATCTCTCAGGATCTGAAGGAGCTCCATCCTCAAGAGGACCCAGCAGCTAATGAACTTTCTGCGGCTTGTAAGGAAACATGGACTGTCCTGATAGCTGCTGCTCCATCACTGTGTGGTTTGGAGCTGCCACCAAACAGGACTATGAGCGCACTGTGAGAACTGCAGAGTGCATCATCGAAGCCCCCCTGCCCTCTATCCATGACTTGTACTCCTCCAGGACTCGAAAGAGGGCAGGGAACATCCTCAAGGACCCATCTCACAAGAGACTACACAGTCTCTTCGAACTGCATCCGTATGGCAGACACCTCAGAGCTCTCCAGACCAAGACTAACAGCACAGGAGTAGTTTCTTCCCCACAACAGTCACCCGACTGAACTGTTAACAATTAACTGGCACCATGTGTGCACTATTTTGCGATCTAATTGCATATTTGTATATTTTGCATTAACATTTTCCTTTTTTTCCTGCTATTTCTTAATCACTTGTTTTTGTTCACCAGAGGGACAACAATTCCTTGTATGTGTCTATGTACTTGGCCAATAAAGTGGATTTTGTTTGTGCATGCACGCAGCTTCCAGGAAAAAAAGGCTTGAGGTCCATCCTAAAGAGAAACACACCGCATACACTCATCTGGAATCTGGCATAACTCTCTCTAAACACATACTTTATGTAGGGATCTGCCAAATAAGTTAATTTAAATGATCAATCTACCATAACAATAAAGTTAATACATTTCAACACAGTTGCTTTGAAATATTCATGGTGTTAAATGCGCAATCTGTAACAATGCGGCCAAAAACGGTGACAGAACAGAACCGCTGGTCTTCGGTGCGGCGGGGGTTGTGGCTCCGGGCAGAACCACCACCACCACCACCCCGTGGTGGACCGACCGGTTGTTCTGTTGGCAGTGAGCCACAACCACTGCCGCACCGAAGTGGTAATGGCAGCTGCCCGCCGGGAGTGGCTGCCATACCCGCTTCGGTGCTTCAGTACGGCAACCTCCAAAACCGAGGGAACAGTTCAAAACAGAACTCGACAGTCGAGCTATGATGCTAACTTAGTTAGCCAAGCTGAACTTACCTGTCTCGGAGAAGAGCCCATTCTGCATCCGTTTTTGAAATTCCTCTCAGCTTTAAACTCTCTCCACCGTTCAAAAGCATGTCCTATATAGACCCTCGCTTTGCTGCAAACTTTATCTTGCCGTTTTTGACATTCAGACCGAGGTCTTTCAGGTTTCCTTTCGTTTCATTTCAATTGTAGCTACGTAACTGGCAACCCATGGTTGCTCAGCAGCTGAGACTCTACTGACTGCTATGATTGGTAGACAGTGGTAGGAACATAACATAAAATATAACTTTGCAATCCAAATTTTTTATTTTTTTATATTATATTTGATATTTTTTTTGTTGTACTATTTTTGTTGGTGAGTTCAGTTTGTTATATGAACATTATTCCTGGTCCTCTGTGACATATTAGGAGGATTTTATGGCCAGTTGCTTTAGATTTATTACATAACGCACCTTTAAATATTCATGGCATTATGTGTTTTCTAAAACATTTTGGGACCGCCACTTTAAAATGAAAGTGCTTTGAGTTTGGATGGTATTTGGCTGCACAGCGTGGCTGCACAGTGAGGTGTGTGCACGTTTACGTGTTTTGAATTATTTTCACTCTGCCTCAAAGAGAGAAAAAGTATTGATGGGGTCAACGCAAGCTGACTTGGAAAAAAAAAAGGAAAGAAATCCTCAAACATTATGGTTTTAACAGTCAAGTCCTGCAACCTGGTCTCATTCCAACTGCACATTGGAGCACATGGAAATGATGATGTTCCCAAATGTCTTGGTTTTGTCTAAAAACCAAAATGATCCAGTTGTAATGATTTATTTGTTTAATGGAGCAAAGAAACCAGAAAATATTCACCTTTGAGAAACCTGAAAAATTTGAAAACTCATTCAAATCAATGAATCGGTAATAAAAATGGTTAATACATTTAGTAATCAATTAATAATTGTTCTATTGTTTCAGCCCTAGTGTTTATTAAGGTTGTCACCTTTTCCAAAAACGGAGGTTTGAAGGAATACGATGTGACATTCTTATGAAGAGAATCGCATGTTCCCTCTACTGCACACGCACACTGCAAACTAATTTATTGTTACTCTTACTTAATTAACAAGTGAAGCGTAACAGTGGTTTGCAATGATGCACAGCAAGAAGGTCACTTGTTCAAATCCAACTTTTACTGCAGCTGAAAATCGGAAAAGTTGTTCCACAACATGCTGGTCCAAGATGGCGGCCTCAGTAGAGAAGAAGTAAATATTGGGCTCCTGCTGGTAATTGAAACCATTCATATATTCAGGAGGTTGTACAAATTGTAAAAAGCATCAGTATAATTATTTTATATTCTGCCAATTGGAAATGATTTCACCTAAATCTTTCACACCGGACCTTAAATGCACCACGTCTCGGGGGAAGGAAACAAACACTCAGTTTGTGCGCCCACTTGGCAAGATCTCAGAGAGGGAGTGAAGGAAGAGATTTGCTCCAAACTGAATCATCGATCAGAAAAGCCAAGGAAACTGTTTATACTCGCAACAATAAATAAATGAAGTGACAAAGGCTGGACAAAATGCTGCCAGGGAGAATGAAAGCCAGTGTTTTATTAAAAATATTCAGATGGAATTATTGATGAGAACCGACTGGAGTCTTCTCCCCCTCTCTTTCTCCGACTCCAAATTCAGGTGGAACAAAGCTTTTACTCTATTTTTCAATGGTATACAACAAAACATGTTACTCAAATTGTACAAGCATGTATTTGTACAACATGTATGTCCCCTTTACCTAGCAGCCACTAGGAGTGAAATAGTCAAAGATATGTTCCATGGTTTCACACATAAATGATTTTCTCACCTGTGTTTTTGTCATTAGTGTTTACCTTAGACGAGAGCTCACAATATTTCGATTTCACATATTATGTGAAATCAAAATATTGTATATAGAGACTTCCAAGGGACATTAAATGCATCACGATGTTGCCTGTGTTGCTGTAAATTGACCGACTGAAGCATCTGCAGATCGTTTGACTGAGTCACTCAGTGAAAGTAAAGAGACATAACCCCCTTTACTTTCACTTTAGCTACTGAGTAGTAATATGTAACATGTTTTGGGTACTTAATTACAATATTTAAAAAGATCCAATAGGCAACATTCTGAATCACAAGATATCAGGAAACAAACCAAGTACATGATGTTTGTCGAGTCCAGATCTCTTAACCTCAGCGTACTGCTGAAAACACTAAAGCCTGTGTGTACTGTTCAATATAGTTGCTTAATATGTTCACCAAACAGCAAATTTGATCACTTCCCTGTCATCTTCATCTGAAAGCTCTAAATTGTCTGCACGATGTATACATCATGATTATGGGTTCATGAACACGGCAAAAGATACAGTCAAAAAAAGGACACTTCATAGTGTCGTCCAAGCGTCAGACAAGACGGGAAAGACCAGGGTTCATAGTGGTCTGGCATTTTCTAAATGAAAAGCTCTACAAGCTGCAGAAGCTTTAAAAAAGGGACACAGCTAGCCTTTCTTGCTCAGGACTCAAACATAACTCGATGCACACATAATATTATGTGTCTGTTTTCATTGCTAACTGGCCAGAATTGGCATGGTAGCTGACAGTTACGTTAAGTTACTTTAAGTCGAGCTAATCTGTTGTAGATTGGTTTAGGTTGGTTATATCTCTACTACACCGTTTAATTGGACTACTGCCCTTGTTCCACTATGCAATCATAGACCAAAGCAACTTTACCCCAGGGTATAGTTGGAGCCATGTTGAGGCCCCCCGACCCATGTCTTTCCATTAAGTTCAAAATAGGTAATTCCTTCCTCTTCAGTCCAAATATGCATTGGTCTGAATTTGACCATTTTTTTGTTCTCCGTCTTCGTACCTGCTTCTTCTATTATTACCAGGTCAAAGCCTGAGCATGGGAACCGTGGAACATTCACACAGCGGCTAGGCTAGTTTTCAATTGAACATATTGGACATATATACAAGGTATGTATATATATAAAAGTCAAACCATTGTAACATGGTTTTAGGCAGACTAATATAGTTGTTGTTTTCATCAACATAAATTTGACTGACTTTGTATTATCTCTAAAACTTACAACTTACCCGTTCTACTCTGCAAGTGCAAATGTAATTTAACACTTGCTCATCTCTCCGTCATGGTGCCGTCTTCTCTCTTACACACTTTAATGAGAGTAAATGAATTCTCCGAGCATCAGCCCTCATACACATTCTGGGGTCCATCAGTGTCAGCCATGCAAAAGCACATCTAATCTGAATGAAACATCGCTCACACAACATGCAACCTAAACTCACCGGGTATATTTTGGGGTCCTGACCCATCATTTTAACAAATCCTGTAAAAGAGACAGCCATTGATTTGTTTTGCACGTAGTTTTTTTTCCGCGAGGGATCAGGGGAAATTTCGGGACAATCTGTGAGCCAATCACTAGAACCACCTTCAATCTGCAATGGCTCACATTCACTATTGATTTGGCAGCTCGTGCTGGAACCAGGTGCCAGATGGGAGAGGATTCCAGCTTTTATGACACCTGACAAATACTGCAGAAAAGAGCAATTTACTACAACAGACACCGCTTTAAAAAAAAAATTGTATAATTTAATACAGACATGCAAAACATTGCAACTGCTTGTGTAGCGATAATTTGCTCGGTTAAACTGGACAGATTTATTAGAGAATACATGGTACGCCTTGTTTACAACCCACCTGTCAACTGTTGGAAAAAATTTCATTTAGTTACATAAAGCTTTGACGATTGCATCGCTGCCATCACTGAGTATATCAATGGCTGACTATCGTCCAATTTTTTTTAAGCCGTGTTTAGTAATATACTTCTAGGCTTTTTTATGTAACTATCTGTTGATTAATCCTATTTGATCAGGGTGAAGGACCAGTAAATCTTTCTGATTCTTATTAATTCTGCTAAATTAGTAAGCTGTGCCTCTTTTTCAAGTGTTCTTTAATTGTATTGCAAGCCTATAATTCAGCAATTTGGACAGAATTACAGGCATTAAATGACCTCTTTGCTTTTCAATCCCTACGTCTCAGCGGACTATTAATGGGAGCTTTATATTAACTGCAGAATATCTGTTCTTCCATGAAATGAGAACTGTGGATTTTGTTAATATCATTCTCAAGTGAAAGAGTTGGGATGAGAATAAATATTTATGAACCTATGCTGAGGTAGGTAATAATTACATGACCTTTCAACATTATGGGATCAAAATGAGTGAGAACAAAACCTCTCTTCTCCTCTTAAGGCTCCACTTCTGGCATTGGAAAAATCTGACCCATGGGGACATGTACTGTATGTTACATTCAAACCCTTTTTCAGATGAGCTCACACAACTGATGAAGCCTATCAGCTCCACTCGGTTTCTCAATATAGCAGTCTGCAGAAGTAAATTTGCCAGGAAATGGGACATTTTTTTTTTTTCTGTATCATGTTTAACAAACTAAGAACAAAATTTGTATTGTCAATGACATTTCGTGGAGGTCGGTGAATGTGTGTCGTGACAGTCAGTGACTCTAGAGGCCTATCAATCATCTGCAGGCCGCGTGATTGGCAGGTAATTATGGAAGAAAACTGAGTTTCCTGGCATTTGTGAACAACAGGCAGTTGTAGGACTTTGAGGGATTTTGAACAAATAGTGTACATACTGTGTGGCAGAATGAGTTTTTTGGTGAGTGCAAAGGAGAGGCTGAGAGGGAATTTTTCATCAATATAGTACAAAACAAATCTCTACAGGAGCTAAAAATGATTCAATTGAATCAGAATATCTCAGACCAACAGTTCGGCGGCTGACGAGAGCTTCAGTGATGAGAGATCAGCTCAAGGAGGTTTTTGACCATAAAAACAAGTTAATGTATGTAAAGTTGACACGATGAAGCTATTATTAATTGATTACTAAATAAATCACCATTTATTATAATAATCAATAATCGGTTTGAAGCTTTTTTCATTATTAAAACAAGATTTCTGATTGTTTTACCTTCTTAAATGTGAATATTTTCTTGGTTTCTATGCTCCACATAACAAAGAAATCAGTAAAACTGAATCATTTTGGTTTGTGGACAAAACAAGACGTTCGAGAACATCATCATTTCCAGCTTTGACAAACACTGATCAACGTTTTTTAACATTTTCTGACATTTTATGGACCAAACGATTAATGGATTAATCGAGAAAATAATCGACAGATTAATCGGTTGCCAAAATTAATCGGTAGTTGCAGCTCTAAATGTATGTAAGTAGACCTCCATAACTCACATATATGTGCGATCAGGACCACTCTAGGTCCACTTTAATGTTGAGAGTATGACTGAAAACACAAATAGCAGACCACAAAGGTTTCAGAAGACAACTCTCCTGGTGAAAAAAAAACCCTGTTGTGTAGCAGTTTGACCATATTAACACACTGCCTGCTGCTGTATACAAACAACGGTCTGTTCACAAAGACCAAACAGAGGCAGAATAATAACATCAACAACAATTGTCACCAAAAATGACATATTGCAGCTTTACCCATCCCTGCATTTCTCTGACTAAATTTTAATTATTTCTTTGTTTTATTTATTGTCTGCAACAACAAAACACACATTTCAGTGTGTTTAGAGTATGAGCTAACATTGGCACTGTAATTCATTGTGTGGGTCTTTTCGTTGTTGTTCCTTGTGGTGTTTTTTTTATTTATTTTTTTATATTTGGTGATACAAAACAAGATGATGAAAAACTATATCAGATGACACTAATGCCTTTTGATGCATGTTGTACTCTCTGCAACCTGTGCAAACACATGGCACATGTTCCCACTGAGTCCCTGCTCTGTGATGTTGTTTTGAGTAAATCTGAGGCATGGCATCGCAAAAAACAAGAAAAAGAGAGAGACAAAAATACACAAAAAAGAAAACTCAAGGAATCAAACATGCTGCCAGTGCAGCTGTTACTTCAATCTGTGGAGCAGTGTAGTTTGACTCTGTTCCAGTGAGTGAACAGCTCGATGGCTGGATTTGCCTCTGTTCATGTTGCAATTCCTAACTCCAAAAATTCACATTATATGTGCCAGACTACGGCTATACAAAATCAATATGCACTAGAGTTTACACAGTTTTAGAAGAAGCTGCTTTTCCCATGAAAGCTCCCGAGTTGGGGAGTCGTTCAAAGTTGGTGGTTGCTTATTGATTTTATCCATGAAGAAGAGATGAAGGGCAGTGGGGAAATGGGAAAAAATGAGGCAGAGGAGAGGAAAAATATGACCTTACAAGAACAGAGTGTGTTTTTTTTTGTGTGTTTTTTTACTGTGGCATTTATCCTTGATTTCAGCATTCAACATCATGTACACCATACAACTTTCTTTATGTTCCTTAAGAAGAGAGCAACTACAAGTGTGGCACCCTCTCATTACTTTTCACTCTGCCACTTCTTCCACTTACATTCTATCCACTTTCCTCTCCAAAATATAACTACCAGTCATGATGGTATACATATAATTGAAAAGAAAAACACCTCACCTGGAAATGGTGAATAGATGGAGAGAGAGTGAGAGGCAGTGGCGAGTATGACTCAGTGTGACTGAGTGTGAAAGGCTGATGACATTTCATACCTCAGAGGAACAGAGTGATGAAGCAACTGGAAAGAGAAACACTTACCTCCTGTGACCTTCAGGTCCATTGTCCATGGCCTCCACAGTCAGGGCGTAGCTCCGCCCCACAGTGAGCTCCACACCTGGTGCCACGCTAATGAGCCCAGTGCTGTGAAAAGAGTTATTAATATAAAACGACTGCACTTATTCTATGCCTAACTAATTAAAAATGACAGCATGTGTCCCCAAGTTAACATAAGAGTTTTAAAATGAAGGATTGCTTAAAGATCCAGTGTGTACCATTTAGTATATATATATATATATATACTGTATACACTATACTGTATATGGCATCTGGCTTAACATAGCCCACCATTTTGTATCACACTCTTTCTACAACAGTCTGAACCAAAATAAAACAGCAATAAAAACACCCAGATTATGCCTTTGACATTTTGGCGTGTAACTTGCTACGAGGAAGAATGACCTCCATCTGCAGTCTCACCACTAGATGTCACTAATTCTAACTCAAAAGACCTTTTCATATCATGTCTAACAGAGATGGAAAGTAACGAAATACATTTACTCAAGTTACTGTATTGAATACTTTTTTTGAGTATTTTGTAGTTTTTTTTAAGGACAATTTTACTCGAGTACGTATTGACTCGAGTTTTGTACTTAGTTACTTTATAAATCTTATCTGTTACTGAGTAAAAATAAAAATTCAGCACAATGAAGAGCTACAGGAGGAAAATACACACCAGAACCAGATGAATGATGATGTGATTAGCACCAGCACTGTGTACCAGTCACTCAAAAGTGACGTAATATCCTGTGTCGCGCCGGGCGCGTGAGCTCCAAAATAATTTCTGACCCCTTGTCATATTTCTACTACCCTCACACCCCACGCAAAGTAACTCAGTAACTTTTACTTAAAGTACATTTCAAATGAACTACTTTTTGCTTCTACTTGAGTACATTTTCAGATGACTACTGTTACTTCTACTTGAGTAATATTTCATCAAAGTATTGGTACTTTTACTTGAGTACAATATTTTAGTACTTCAGAGCTACAACCCCATCATTGTGTGCTGCTTGTTGTGAAATCAAATACTTAATACTTATAAACTTTTCTGAAGTATTTCACAACATTTGAAAATAAATACTTACAATATTACAGTGCAAGTGATATAATTACCTGTTTCCAATAAGAAAGTGTCCCTGGGAACCTGCTACGATCCGGTAGGTGACGTCACCATTGGGACCTGCATCGGCATCTCTTGCCGACAACTGGGGAAAAAAACCAGACATTAATCGTGTCTCTAAACCCACACATTTTGAACACCACAATTAACGATAATTAACGCTAATACTACACATTTAGTTAGTGTTTACCTGCAACACAGCTTCTCCAGGCGCCATATCAGTAAACAGGTTGACATTATAGGAGACGTTGGCGAAAGTGGGAGTGTTGTCGTTGGCATCCAGCACTGCAATCTTCACAGTAACCGGAAAGCTCTGCTGGACACCGTCTGATGCTACAAGCTGGAAATAGACAAAGACATGAGGAAAAACTGAATTCTGTATTGTCTTAATTGCCAAATGCAACACTTAAATCATTTCTGCGGAAAATGTTGCAATCAGCTCAGCTACCAAAAAGCCACCTTTTTTTAAAAATCCTGAGGTGGGTGGACTGTGTGCTCAGCAAGTCCTTGACATCTTGATAATGTCGTGTCTGTTTACATGTTTCTTTTGAGGGGGAATTGCTCTGTACACGTTCAATCTAAATCCCTGCTCTGGGTTTATTTATGTTTCTCGTGGGTGCAAGCTATAAAGTCTTGAGAATCTGTGAGCTAATCTGTCACGGCTGCCAGCCATGTACTTCATTTTACCTACACAGTACTCACAATGACTGTTGAATTGATTTAGCTCTACCTTGATTTTATTTAATTACTATAGTGCTAAAGTTTTAGGTAGGTGGGTATGCTTTCATAAATAAACCTTGTAATTGTGTTGAGCCCACAGAATCAAATCAAAGCATCAATTCTTTTAGGTACACTTGCATGCGGTTTTTGAAAGGAACTCATAGGTTGTTCCAAATGTCTTGAAGAACTAACCACAGATGTACAGTTGTGCTCACAAGGTTACATACCCCGAAAGAATGCATGATTTCTTGGCCATTTGTCAAAAAATGACCCAAATTGCCCAAATGACCCTGATCAAAAGCAAATGTCAAAAAGTATCCTGCTTACAAGACGCCAAACAGCACAGAGACGAGCCTCAAACCTTCTGGCACAAAGTCAGTTGGAGTGATAAGACCAAACTTGAACTTTTTGGCCACAACCATAAACACTACATCTGGAGAGGAGTCAACAAGGCCTATGATGAAAGGTACACCAATTCCTACTGTGTAACATGGTGGTGGATCGTTGATGTTTTGGGGATGTGTGAGCTACAAAGGCACAGGACGTTTGGTCAGAATTGATGGCAAGATGAATGCATTAAGTTATCAAAAAATACTGGAGGAACATTTGCACTCATCAGCCTAGAAGCTGCGCATGGGACTTACTTGGACATTCCAACATGACAATGATCCAAAACACAAGGCCAAGTCGACCTGTCATTGGCTACAGCAAAATAAAGTGAAAGTTCTGGAGTGGCCATCTCAGTCTCCTGACCTCAGTATCATTGAGCCACTCTGGAGAGACCTCAAAAATGCAGTTCATGCAAGACAGCCCAAGAATTTACAGGAACTGGAGGCTTTTTACCAGGAAGAATGGGCAGCTTTACCATCTGAGAAGATAGAGAGCCTCATCCATAACTACCACAAAAGACTTCAAGCTGTCATTGATGTTAAACGGGGCAATACACAGTATTAAGAACTGGGATATGTAAACTTTTGATCAGGGTCATTTGGGTAGTTTCTGTTGTCATTATGATTTTAAAACACAGTTGTTTGACAATAATGGCTTCAGTCAAACACTAACCATGAGTGAAATATATGGACTTGGACGCAGGGAGTGAGCCATTTGTTATCATTCACAATCGATGAAAAATGGTTAAGAAATCATAAATTCTGCCAGGAGCCTGTCTTAAATCCGTCTGTCTCTTCATATAATCCCAGATCAGGGCTCCATGTGAGCCATACCATCACTACCAAGTGTTCTTGTTCATCTTAATGCTGAAGATATCTGCTGTATTATTTGGGGTCTTTGTCCTGTCAAAATAACTTGAACAGCGATTCTTGGAACCACAGTCTGCTTTGAAACCGTGGTCTATGATCTGTGACATGAAACTGTCTTCCAGCACAGTGTGGCTCGCCCAGTTTTAAGCCTGACTACACAGATGTTTCTTTCAGTTAATGCCTGTGTCTCAACCTACATAAGAAAAGGATATATATATATATATATATATATCTACATACATATATATATATATATTATATATAATTGCTTAATCATTCGCCTAATCCTGTTGCTGTATGTGCATATCCCAAGCGAGACGGACTGAATGAGACCAAGGAGGTGAAGACTAGTTTGTTCTTGACTACTTTACTTAGTTAGTGCTTGAATAGTAGTAGCTTGGTTTACTCACATTATTCTTGTTAGGAAATACAAAGGAAACACAACAACACCCTGTGCTTGGTGCGCATGCACTAAAAGACCTTGCCATACAACTCGAGCAAAGCAGTGTTTGTTTGTTCGTGCTTTAAATCTTTTCAGTTTCCATCATCACATCTACATGGCTTTGCACTTCTCTCTTCCTCCACTCGTAGCAGTTCATCCAAACTGTGCCTCTGTGTGTCACAAATCTCAAACAGTGTATATCAAAGTGCTCATGAACACGAGTCCCTTCACTGATACCAATTTTCTCCACAAGCTCATCTCCTCAACAAATCATCAGCTATGTCTAAGAGCTGACTCACTCTCTCGTTTCTTTGAGTTTAATTTCTCCCACAAGACTCTCATGATGATTACTGTACGCATCTGCCTTTCAATCAATACGCCAGGGCCTCTGCATTTTCCATCTTTAATGTTCAAACGGCTGCATGCACGGAAAAGTGTGAATAGGCTCGGGCAAGTGCTGACCAGGCAAAACTGCTCTATGGAGTAACGTTCCGTCACGCCGAACATCATCTGGTGCCGAGATGCGTACGCAACAAGGGTTGCAATGGATCGACAAGTGCAAGATTGGTTGGTGTTGTATTACAGTTTGTCATGGATTTAGTTGGGTTTCAAGAAAAAAACAATACAATTTCAATTTTTTTTCAAAAATAACAGATTCTCTTTCCAAAAAAGACAAGACAAGACACCATTTCATTGCGTGAATCTGGAAGGAGGTTAAAATGATAATAGAGAAAACATTTTTTAAGACTATTTATCCTAGAGCTATATGAAAATGATTACAAATTATGCGTAGAATTAAACCGCAATGATAGATACATGAATCCTGCATGCTAAAATAGCATTTATATTGTTCTAGAAAAAGCCTAACAAATACAAGCTTGTGTGTATATGACATGGGAAACAAGGAACAACAATTATTAATGAAATGTATGGATTTAGTCGATGGCGGAATGAGGAAAAAAATAACTTTTAGTGATGTAAACCCTGATATACAGTATTATAAATATATTAACAAGATCAATATGAATCACTAGAAGCTGTTTTTTTCTAAATAAAACTCCTTTATTTTTTTCTCCACAGAAGTTTTGTTTATTATTATTGTTGTAATTTTGTATAAATGATTGTGTTTGGTTGTGGGCGCTCATGTTTAATGATGAATGTTTGAACAGTGGATATATTCAAATGTTTCTCAAATATTGTCGCCTGCTATTGAAAACAAACAAAAGTACTTAATATGTCTCTGATGCACTGTGTTATACACGGCACAAAGTGCAATATAACATCAGTCTGTATTGGCAGTTACTTCCTCTATTGTAAGGTTCTCTCATTACTGTGAAGAGTAAGCAGCAGCAGCGATAATTTCCCCTGCTATTTACAAAAGAAAGAAAAATTCAGAATTCTTTTTTTTTTTTTCTTGTTTTCTTCCCTGTTGAGATCCCCATACAGCAGTACCTCAAATCAGCTCCAGGATATACATTTTGTCAGCGTGCACGTTCACAGTTTGGAGGAGGGGCAGAGTGAACAGAACCCAACGAGGGAACAGAGTTTGGTATGCCATAGGCTTTGTTAAGTTGTTTGCTTCTGGAACAGTAAAACCCCCGGCTTACGTGCACGAACCGTCCTGTGTTTTGAGTATTAAACAACTTGTTTCTGTTTCTGTCTCGTTGTGCCCTACCAACAAAGGCACCTAATAGGATTGCACTTCAATAAAATGGGGACAAGAATAAAGAAAGAATGGCACATTGAGATGGAAAATTGGACTGTAGGAGGAGAAGACAGACAATATAAAACGTTTGATAGAGAGATGCATAGAAAGAGGGATACATGTAAAGTCCACATATAAAAGTGAGGTTTTTTGAAGTGTGGATTTGACATGGAGGTGCGATCTCACTGTAAACATTACTGCCATTGGGTACAAAGGGAAAAACGTTGTACCTCTTACCAAAAGCTCACCACATGAAATTGAAAGTCTAAAATGTCTTAAAGCTCCCATAGAATAGAAGTACCAATTAACGATGTTTCTTTGGTGTGTATCTGCGCCTTTACCTCGTTTATGAAGCCCTGAATGTTTCGAAACAAACAGTTCAGCCACTGCTGAGAACGCTGAGCGAGATCTCTTAAAAAAAACCTGTTCTGGTTACGTAAACAGCATTTCTCCTGAACAAGCGGATCCTCCTGCTCCGGGCACCAGTCCAGGCACATCCGGTTGCGTACATTGAACCGCATTGAGCGACATTGTCTTCTGACTCTGGGTCCTACTCCAGGGCAAAGTCATAAAAGGGACTGCGGCGGGGAGTCGTGACGAAGCCCTTTTTAAACATTGTTAAAACAACGTTTTAATAATGAGTAGCAGTGCATCCACCGTTCCAGAGGGGGGAGCTGTGATTCTGAGAGCTGGTGTGCTAATTACGTCACTTCCAGCTATTGGCCAATCACAAGACATTCGGGAAGGCTCCACGCTGGCTGGCCAATCACAACACAGTCTGTCAGGTCATTTACAGCAACTAGGAGGTGTTTGACCATACAAACAAGTTAATGTATGTAAGTAGTTGTTCATCCACTGCTGTCTCTATCAGTAAGTTCTAATGGGTTATTTTGTGACTTTGGTGTTTGAAGACAAACATTGCGATTTACCTATGTGACACAAACTTACCAAATGAGGCAGCAGTAGACTGTCATCTTGTGTGTCCCCGCAAGCTAAAAACTGGTATTTGCTATATGGACTTTGATGCAGGGAGTGAGCCATTTGCAATTTTGCAGAGATTTAGTGGCAAACATACATTTTAAACTACAAACGTATTAGGCGAGTGCTATTAAAGGGCTGTGTTTGAGTCCCCATGCTTTCAGAGTCTCTGCAGGGCTGGTTCTTGGAACAGGGTATGTACAGTATACAGTCATTGCTGAAAATGTGTCAGTACCTAATACAAACACACTTAAAAAAAAAACCTAAACTAATCCTTTAATTAATTTAGGTTGTGTGTATTGTGTAGCCCCACTCCCCCTGCAACTCCCCTTCTACTCTGTTACTCAGATTCTTCTTATTTTCCACAAAGCAAGACGTTTCTGTCTTTGACTCTTAAAACTACCAAATGAGAAATGTCTGGACATTCTAACTTCCAATTAAGGCCCCGGTCATACTCTCTGTGTGTCTGCAGAGGTCTGGTGCTGCTCTGTGATCTAAATATCATCAACCACCCATGTCCACAGTGGTGCACACAAACCATTTACAGAAAAATATGAGCACCTCCACATTTTGAGATGTGCTGACAGAATATGTTGACTGTGCATGCTCTTCTGTCAGCACAGTCCAGTTGGTGGCACACTCTTGTAACCATGCTTTCTTGAACTTATGGTAGGAGGTCCGCTAATACCAACACGTGAACTACCCATCAACCAGTCAAAACAATAAAAAAATACAAGGAAAATATGAAATTGAGGGTGAAGTTGCTGCTACCAAAATGTGAGCTCCAGAACACATTATGGGGAAGGCCATACTTTTAGTATATACGTTTGTAATAGTATTTACAATATTTAAAATGATGGTTAACTTCCTGTTTCCCCTTCTTTTATGCAAAATCTAAATAAAGTGACACGCTTGCAAGGTATCAAATACATATTTCTGAATTGGATGCACTAATGCACTGAGGCATGGATCCAAGCGCTTGCTTAGGTGCTGTTTAGGTCAGTCACTCATAAAAGCTGTTCCAATATGAAATTAGATCAGTATAGATGTAATGTACAGATCTTTCCTTCATTGTGTCCTTTATTCTGCTTCTCCTTTGATTTCTAGAATAGAACTATATATATATATATATTTTATAGATATATTTTTTTAAAGGAAACTGCTAAAATGAATGAATCTGGTTTGTGAAATGATAGTTATTCTCCCTCTCCTCCTCAAGGGTCTCGGTGAGTTCTTCAAACACATTCAAGCCTCTCACACAAGCAACGCACTGTACATATAAATGCCAAGACTCTAGAGTACCGTGAATGTATAGGAGTCTTGGGTCTCTCTGTCCAGTGGCTGCAACAAGGTGAGATATCTTCCGATTCCAGTAGCAGACGCAGAAAAAATGTCAGAGTAGCTGTCCAAAGAGAACTGGAGCTGGGGATCCTTTGTCTGTTGGAAAAAGGGAGAGAGATGTGTGGAGGTGAATGGGAAGCATTTTGAAGAGTGAGCTGACTGGCATGGGTGGAGCCAGCCTCGCTCTTGCCTTACTATACCAATTTACCCTGGAAACCCCAAGGGAACGGTGCCAAAAAATGGAACAACTGGTTATTTTGGTACTATTCCTAATGGAATGCAGACCATACCAGACCAAACATGAAATACAGACACTCATTCTCACTGAAAACATGGCTGCCACTTAACATACGGCTCATCTATTTAAATCTACACCCACTTGAGTGTATGATATGTTATCTTATGTTTGCTATTTTAGCATGCCATTAGACAGCCTGTTGAAATGTTCTGCTTACTCTACTGCACCAAAGTCTATAGAGAAAATCAGTTTCTTTTTATCTCATCGGGACAGAGGACGCAGCTGGACTACTGCTGATGCATTTAGCAATTTTCTATAAGTTTGGTGTTTGAAATATTTAGTTTAGTCAGTTATTTAGTCACACAATGATATAATTTGATCAGATGAAGATTGCAGTGCTAGATTACAGATCAAAAGTGATGTGGTGTAAAATTGCTGATTTTCTCTTTTGATTTTAATGCTCCAGTGCTCCAGGTCTCCGGTGAGAAAAAGCTGACTAACACATTCTTAAGATATCAAAGACCTTAGCTGGAGAAGATTTTATCAGGTGAGCATGTGTTAAGTTGCGATAATCAGTTTGTCCTTTAGTCCCTGCTGTCAGCCATTATTTTCTGTGGCAACACACTTCCATGGTTTTGGATCATTTCCGGCACAAGGGGTGCTGGGCGTTAGCAGCACCTCATTCAACTGCAATGAATGAATGAATTATTACCATGAATTGGCTTCTTTCCAAGGATAGCTTTTATGTCAAACTAACTGAGAATCTGATAATTCCATATTTAAAATAACTATAAGCAAAAGGTGGGTGTGTTTGTGTGTGTGAAAAAAGAGAGACAGGCAATTCTTATCCAAGTCCTCCTCCGATATTACCCACACAGGCACTTCCTCTGTGTCTATGCTGTACGTGTGTGTGCGTTTGTGTGTGTGTGGGAGCTCCCATTCCAGATAAGGCTGGCTCAGCAGGGTGGGTGGGGGTTGGGGGGGGGGGGTGGATGATAATATTGTTGATGTAGCTAGTGTGGATATTGAGTCATAAATAAACACAAGTGCACGCACGATTTCCCATTCTTGTATGCACACACATAAATAAAGGTGATGGACGGCACATAAAAGCAATTAGGACTAATCATGATTGTTGGTACTTAATGCGGGAGGAAGGACCAGGGTTAGCAATATTTAAAATAACTCAATGCATATCAATCACCACAGGCATGTGCAGTCTTAGAAACACACATTATTCCCACTAAAGACATTCTCTGCTGTGAGAGCCTTTGAGAAAGCCATGAACTAGAGCTATTTCTTTCGTCAAAATGGCTATAAGCTCTTGGGAATGCATCAGCAATTACGGTATTTGAGCACTGTACATTCTTATATTATCACTGAGAGGCAGTGTAGAGAGGAGAGGTTTACTGTGTAGAACCAGGAATGAGACAGAACACTTCACACAACACAAGCAGGGCTACATCCACACAGCTACACTTTTAACACATTCGGATACAAACATGAACAGACATGAACACCTTAAATTCTACATCATATGGAAATTCAGGTACACAAAAAGTGCATGCATGGTGTACACACGCACACACAAACACACACACACACAAACATTAAGTACCATTGTACACCTTAAAAGGTACAAATGGTTGTCATGGAGGATGTACATTTTTTTTACAATTAATACATAATTGCGTGTTGACCGATTATTTGCATGAATGAAAAGCTAATTCATGTGGTAAATTTGCAAACATACACATAAGGTGCAGTGGACATAACTTTATAATACCAATTTTTGTTTCTACCTTTTAAAACCTGGTGAAAATGGTATAGATGTTGTTTTGTTTTAATTCTCTTATCATCAACACAAACATTTCTGGCAATATAGTACATTCAGGTACAGTGTGCAGACCACGGCTGCACACTGTAAAGTTGAGATAACTCAAAATTTCAACTAATTCAGCAACTTACTGCAATCAATGTTTGAGTTTACAGCCCAACAAAAGAGTTTTTATAAAGTTCCAACTACAATTATTTTGTTAGAAAAACTTGTAAGTATTTGTTCAGAAAATTAAAAAAATAAATGTAAAAATTATTTTGACTTTTTCTTTTTTACAGTGTATGGAAGGTGATTTGTAATTGAAGACAGAAGGTGATTCGGTGACTTCTTTATCACATTTCGAACATACATTTTCAATGAAAGGAGGTTTAACTCATGCTCAGTGCTTATGTTCTTTAAAGTCAAAATATGAAGAGGAAAAGTGCACTGTAAAAACAGTGAAGGTAGCTAAACTTATACATTTAGTTGCTGCCTTAAGAATAAGACTAAACACAACTCATTCTTTTACGTTTAAGTAAATCA
Source organism: Microchirus variegatus (assembly GCF_963457635.1). Classification (NCBI taxonomy): domain Eukaryota; kingdom Metazoa; phylum Chordata; class Actinopteri; order Pleuronectiformes; family Soleidae; genus Microchirus; species Microchirus variegatus. The sequence goes on along the minus strand of NC_139818.1, from coordinate 8,669,315 downwards.
AATTATGTCACAATACGTGTTTATTTTATTTTACATTGTAGTGACAATAGCCAGCTGGACATGTGACTGCTCACTCTCTGAAATAAAGGGTCAAAAAATCATAGAGATTAGTATTTTCAGAAGGTTATTTACAGCATCTTTTGCGGAGAAATGTATTCTGTGAAGCCTTTGTCATTATTGTGTATGTGGAGCAATGCAATGGCTATAGTGCAACGAGCAGTGGTTTTTGTTGAGATAAAATAACTTTGGCCCATCCTGAAAATGGATGACAAACTGTGTTTTGGATTGACCACACCAACACACTTTGTATTCACCAGGTGTAATATATCAAATGCAGCTGTGTGTTGTTGTTAAGTCTCTGACAAGTAGAAATGGTAGTGGTGCAATGGATGCAACCAGTAATTTTGGATGCGGCAGATGTCACTTTAGCAACATTAACCACTCTTGCTACATTGTCAGCCATGATGGACACCAAGAATCAAACCCGCCCCCTGTTTAGCACTGACTGTCATTAAGCATGAGAGAATGGGAAGCTTGAACAGGTCTTTCCGCAGAAGCAAACGGTACTGTAAAGTGTCACATGACCACCGAACACTGGTCAGTGAGGATTCAAATCTGTTTGTTTTTTGTTTGATTTTGTCAGAAAGTCCTTGTTTTTTAACTAGTTGAATCCCTAGAGAAGTCAACAAAAGGAGGTACAGACAGAAATCAAAGCACTCAGATGATACATACAGGTGTCTTATTGGCCGGTAGCTATAAATGGAGAGTGGATGCAAAAGAAAAAAAAAACATTTAAATGACAAAAACCAATTAATAAGCACAAAACCAAATCGACTTTATACAGTAGATATTTAACATTAAAGCAACTTAAAGCAATTTTGTCCTCCGCATTTATAGAATGGAATTCTGTCTTTGCTGTGGTACAAGTTGATTTGCCAGTCACAAAGTAATTCACATGTACAATGATGGTAATGATGTATAAATCGGCTTTTAGTCTTACCTCCTCCACATCATTATCCAGAGCTATGATGGTCAGTGGTGCAGACAGGCCAACATTGGTCGCTATGGTGGTTCCTACTGGTGAGGCCTCACTGACGTAACCATGGTAACTTGTTTCCAGGAAGTAGGGTGCCTGGTTGTTTTCATCCAGGACTTCGATTTGGAGGTTGGCAAAAGCTGGCAGTGGGTGGCCATTGTTCTGTTCAGCCTAAAAGCAAGAGAGAACAATTATCGTTTCAGTTTGGCAGCGACACTTCACTTTCTGCTCCCTGGTGGTCATTAATCCTCTTGCTGAGGTCTTATTTAATGACAACATTTCACACAATAAATGTTAAATAGCACTCAGGAGAGCTCTTAGCTTTGATAATGGTAATAAAATAAGGTAATCTACAGTTGCTTGGGTTTATTTCAAAACAAAGTGTGGGGCAATTGGATCATAGGGTTGAGGTGTCAGTGGGATTTTTCTTTGCTCGGTTGGTCAAGCCTCGAAAGGCTTTTACTTGAAATATGGTTTAGAGCATGGGCGGATGGTGTATAGGGGAGATTTGGGCGACGCCCTACCAACAAGGAGGAGAAAGAGAATTTGTTTACTTAAGCAACTCCAAAGATCCTTAGTACTAGTATTTCTTTCAGCCATCTCTGAAAAATTCCGATTGGACAATGACTAGAATCTCTGCCAGCAAAAGTAGTTATTTTGCTGGCAGAGATTCTAGTCATTGTCCAATCGGAATCGTCAGATTCAAGTCATATTTTAGGGTCACGCCTCTTTTGGGGCGTGTTGAATTGCCTCAGCATTCTCCCATTGACTCTCAAAATTTTTCCGGAAAACTTACTCTCAATGCATTTTCAATGAGGGTCTTGGGGCTCGCACAAACTTACTCGCGTCATTATGTAAACTGAGCAAAGAGGAAGGGATATCTTCACGCCATATCTCCCAATAAGTTGTTCGCCTCTCTGGTGGCAGCGCTCTAACCGAAGCTCACTGTTTTAAAACCTTTGATTCACCGGTCCCAGCACTAACTGATAAGTACACGTAGTTTTACCAGTGCCACGGAGTTCACGCTTTCATACGTGTTTGCTGTTCATGACTCGTAGCAGCGGACAGCAGTCATTTGAGGCTATGTTTGTTAGCTTGTTTGCATTGTTGCATAACAACATTGATGTATGTATCGCTCAAGGTTTAACTGCAGGTTTAAACTTCACGCAAATCAGACAATCGGACTGTTTTGTGTAAAAGAGTATGGTAAGATGCATTTAGCAACACATCTAAAAGGTCCAATTCTGCACTTTCCTTTACACTTGATTAATAATTTGACTGCACTATCTTGTCATATGTTTGTTGTATGTATCTGGTAAAGGTTGTAAAAGCTCTTGATCCTTGGTCAGTTAATAAATACTTAACTTAATATTCTGCCCATTGCCTTTATGTGGTTGCTGGACACATATTGTGTCTTGTTTAGCTATTTTACATCATACAACATTAGATTGTGTATGTATGTAAATACTTTTTGTTTATGAAGTTGCCATCTAGTGGACACAAGAAGGACTCTGTTAATTATCTAACAACACATTGATACTGTCTTGCTTTATGCACCTTATGCGCATTGAATGGATCACCTTTTTTACTGGTTTAGAGACATATAAATGGAAGATTCCTGTAAAAGACAGCCTCTTTTGCCTTTTGACTGATTATGAATTAGATCATGTGGTTTACAAAATAATATGTAATATGTACTTAGAACATGAAAGAAATGAATCGCTTCATGGAATCAAAATGTGTTTTGCTTGAAGTACTTGACAACCGTAATGAATACTCCAAGGCATTCTCTCTGAACCAATTTAAATGCCCTTTGTGGAACTAAAAACACACTTCTGACAAGTGTTGGAGTGAAGCCTCAAAAAACGTCAGTGAATTAAGCTCAGCAAAAAAACAAGGTTTAGAGTTTTGTTTGCTACTCTATTGTAATTTTTTCCTAGATAATTTTTTTCCGTGGGATCCAACAGCTTTTCAAGCCCAAGAAGCCAAACATAGATCAACTATTGATCTAAACACACCAAAAATCTAAACCAAACTAAACCCAGTCACTAGGGGGCCACATCCAGTGTACTCTGAGGGCTAGTCAATATGCGGATCACTGTAAACTATTAGATGATTCGCTGTGGCGACCGAAAGAAACCGATAGAAGAAGATTGACAAACCGAAACATACAAACTGCTTTAACCACACAAGCAAAAGGAAGATTAAAAAAAATGTGTTTGACACGTGCTTTAGAGTTTACCTGGGTAGAATACTTATGAATAAGGGAGGAAAAAAAGAGTAAACATTATGGACAGAAAAAATTAATCAAGTTAAACCTCATCTGTTTGCAGCTCCACTGTTCCTCACCTTGATAACCAGGTCAAATCTGCGGTGGAGTTCTCTGTCGATGGGCTTCAGCAGCAGGAGCTCTGCACTGGTTCTGTTCAGGATGAAATATTCTGCATAGGACTGAGGTTTGCCTGAGAGGAAGCAAGCAACACATCAAACAAAAACAAAAACAAAAAAATAAGACAATGAAAGAGAACAGAGGCAGGCATGGCCAAGGTTTTTTCCCAGTGTCCTAATCTTAAGAAACACACAAATAAATACACAGGCCTTGATTTCCCTGCTGAGTAATGTAGCATTGTTTGCGAGTATGTGTGCACACTGGCAGATTTGTGTGTGCCCATGCCTGAATGACTACATTGTGTATTCCATTCATAACTGTCACTTTTTAAAAATCAATAGTGTTGTACGACATGACTGCCATACCATTTTTCTTTGCTCTTGATAGACTGAAGGGAAGGAAACTGGCCACACAAAGCTGCAATAGGCAGGACCACTGGGAACATAGTTTTGACTTTCATCCACTCTGAACTGACTGTAGGTGTGAATGTGAGTGTGAATGGTTGTTCATTTGTGTGTATTGGCCCTCATGTTATCCGTTCTGTGACCATCCTGTCGTCGCCTACATACGTATACGTATACATACGTATGACTCAATACCGTAACTCCTAGACCATTTGTGATATCTAGAAAATTCAAAAACTATGGACTGGCGATCTCTCCAGAGTGTGACCCTGTCTTTCGCTCTATGGCAGCTGAGATTGGCACAGCACCCCCGCGACCCTCATGTGGAGGAAAAAGCGGTAGAAGATGGTCCGGATGGATACCGGAAAGCAGAGAAATAGAGCTTTGCGCCCATATATACGGTACAACCGCCCAATCACAGAAAAGATTCACCAGTCACTCGTTTTTGATATCAGCTTATTCCTAAATGGTTGAATAACTGCGAGATATGGAAAGTGAAAGCTATTTTGGAAAAAGGGGCAGAAGCACTCACTCACTGAACATTTTTTGACAACACTATAGAGCCACAAAATCAATATATTAAATCCAGGCAACCCGATTATCATGATGATCATAAGAGGGTATAAAAAAAAAAACAGTATGGATGGATGAACTTCATCCAGAGGGTATTAAAAATATGAATGTTTTGGGATCGCAGCTCAGATGAACAGACAGACAAACTCTCGCTTCATACTGAAAAGATGACCAGAGGCAAATCTCTCCACCTCAGAAACTCTCTTCCAATACACATTTTATTGCATTCATTGACTCTCTTTTAAACTTTCCATTTTTAGGTTCTTTGTACTGCAGGCAGCTGAGCAGCAGTGGAGTAACAATCATTCCACCAAAATAATCGTAGGAGAACAGCCAATAGGAGCACATTCTGTCTCTCTGAAGTGTCCAGTAATTGGTCAAAGCCTCCCCTGATGCAACACATGTACTTGTGAGGCTCAGATCACTTGATTTGCATTGTGTTAAAAGGTTTTTACACAAAAACCCCAACTGCTGTACATTTAAAGCTTCCTAAATTGACAATTTCTCAGTTTTTATTGACATTTCTGATATATATATATATATTTTTTTTTTTTTCTAAATCATAGATGTCAGAGGAGCTCAAATTTGCAACACATTATTCTGCCCTTTATGACACAGCCACTGATAAGCCTTCTCAGACAGATTAGTTCCACACGACGAGTCTGGGAAATGTAATCAAGTCTGTATCAAGACATGTCAGTAAATCCTCGACACTAAAACTCTCTGTGTATGTGTGTGTGAGAAAGAGAGAGGGAGAGTGTTTGTGTGTGTGATGGCATTTTTCTATTTCTATCATTGATCATTCCAGACATCAATCATATCTTTCAGTGCAATTGTTATAACGCTCTAAACAAGGAAAGTAATGATGAACATTATTGCGGGTAAGGCGTTATTAATTAACTCATTACAGTAGTAATGTTTTTTTTACTACTAGTCAAATTATTATTTTTACTGTTTATTCTTGTACTTTTTTTTGCCACAAACAAATGAAATGCACCTTACATTTCTGTTCCTCATACTGTTTGACTGAAAGAAAAAAAATGATGTATATGTGCTGTGGTTGTGTCACTGCACTGCACTTGTTTGTAGTGGTAGAGGGGCAAGTGGACAAAACAGAAGGTGTTAGCTTCATGGTAGAAAGGAAAATGATGCAAAAGTACTTTTCTCAGACAGTAACGTACTTTGCAGTACTGCAGTAACTAAAAGTTGTAACTAGCTGTTTGTTAATGAACAGTAGAAAATCTATATCAATCAATATTGAAGTGATTTGCATCAAACCTGGTGGAGCACTGGAACATGGGCGCAAGGAAGAAATACAATTTCCTTAAAATTATTTAGAATTTGTCAATTTCCTCATGAGAAATACCTTAATCTTGATGTGAATAACAGATATTAAATAGATAAATGCTATTTTATCTTTTGTGCTCTACGGATCATTTGACCTTGATGTGTAACGTTGTGTGCCGTTCCAGTTATCCACCCATTTCCATGGTGTTCATGGAAGCCCATGAAATATAACAGTGTATCTCAGGAGGGATGTGAGGGACTAAAAGTCAGCCATGTGAAAAATAAAATAAAATTATGCCCCATGGTACCGCGAACGCTTTTCAACATCATATCGTAATGAATTCTGAGAAAAAAATTCAAATCAATAAAAACAAAATCACCTAATGCAGACACTTCATAGAAAGATTATTAGCACAGAACAGTCTAAAAGCAAACCTAACCAACCTACCAATGAGGATGGAGTAGAAGATTCCTGGTCTGTCAGAGGGAGGCTGTATGTTTCTGTCTTGGTCCACGGCTTGTATGGGTGGAGTCACATTCAGTGGATTCACCTTATCCTGAGATAACAACAAACAACAACAACAAACAATGTAAGCAATGGAATTGAACATTGTGGCATACAAAACCTGAAACACTGCAGAGAATTACAAAAGGCGCTATATTAGAGAACATTTTCAGACAAAAGTATAGTGTAGCGGAATGGTTTCATTTTTCAAAAGAAAACAAGTGATTGCAAATGTAAATCAAACAATGGTGGTCTGTCTCGCTTTGTAGTTTCCCAAGGCATAAAGTGACACTATTTCTTTTGCTACTTTCCTTTAGAAAATGTTTGCCTGCCATAGAGTTAAAATGCAAAGAAATGTTTCAGTTTGTATGAGGCTTCATGTGCTTTGTGCAGAGCCAGCATCAAACGGCAGTCAGGTATGGGTGGGGGTGAGCTCTCAGCCACTTCACAAAAGGCTCACTTCATAGAATATGTTCACTGCTTTGTTAAGACAGCCTTTTCAGACAGGAAACTAAAGTTGTGCTAAAGTGTTAATGGCTCACTCCCCAAGACCAAATTCCATTAAGAAAATCAGCAATTTAAATCTTGCAGGACACATGAGTTCTTCACCCACTGCTGCCTCCATTAGAAGGTCTAATTGTGTTATTTGGTGTCTTCTTTGTATGAAACCCTTTCTAAGACAAAAAATACAGATGGAGGCAGCAGGTGACCAGCATCTCTTGTGTCCTGGGGCCTAAAATGGCTAGTTTTTGTCAATGAACTTTGATGGGCGAAGTGAGAAGTTTTTTTTTTTTTAAACAAGGTACAATTTTTTTTGACACATCTATCTATAAAGGAAGTTGTGTCCGTCTTTCTGTCTATCTGTGACGGGCATATCTCGCTGACCATTAAGCCCAATTTATTCTCCTGCGTAAAGTGCTCTGTGTCGATGGAGAGCCTGTCGGAGAGCCTCTGCGTCGTCTCTAACTGCACAAAATATTTTTATATAAGTGTCCGTCACTCCGCGATTGGTCCTCAGGACAGGCCGAGCGAAGCTGCTCTGTGCCGGCTCACAGTGCGCACCGACCGTCCACAGACGCGGAGCTGATCACCGCCGACAACGTCGCTGCCAAACTATAAATACGTCATATCTTAACACACACAGCACATGTTTAGACTCTAAATGGCCAATTTCTCGCCTCAAATTATCTTAAAACTGCGTTCCGTGACACAGAAAAGTGAGAAACGGCCACTGTTTCAACAACAACAGTCTTTCTCTCTCGGACGCCATTGCTCACTGTAGCCAGAAGCACAACAACCTTGCGCAGCGACCCCTACTGATCGGGCAGGAAATTGCAGCGCGTATCCATCACCACGACGCAGAAGTATGAAAGCTCGAGGTGTCTCTGTGGTGAAGCAGTCGGATAACGCATTACGCAGTTGAGATGTATAATGTGGCCTTCTGTCAGATCGCCCTAAGACTTTGGATATGGGTTGAGCATGGCCCCATGATGTGCATCCTTGATTTAAACTTTTTTTGGAGGAATTTCAATTTTTGCTGATTTATCACACTGCACTTTCGCTGACTTATCACACTACACCAGGAAGGCAGTGGCTCATCAGCCGCAGCTGCGCTGTCTGGAGCTGGGAGATGGGAGTGAAGAGGCTGTCCTCATGGTGGGTGAGACATTTTCACACGGTTCACTGCAGAACATGTTATACTGAAACGACGAAGTGTCCATTCACCAATACGCAAGCACATATTTATTTTGCATTAGCATGCGACTACTTTGCGGCTAACTTGGCAAACCTGTTTCCAAATGTAAGCTAGCGAGGCTATGATTAGCATTAGCGTAGGGCTAACATAATACAAACACTGTGCAACCTTATTAGGCACAATGCAAATGTTTTAATTTTTGATTAGCATTAGCATTTTTGATTAGCATTAACTTAAAAAGCTTCTTCAGCTCCCACTATAGGAATACATACTTCCTACAGGCACTGCACTAGTTTTTTTGAATGAACATGAACCTGAGTGGCTAAATCTGCTCTCATGCATTTCAAACATCCCTGATTTTGTCATTCCAATAGTGACAATGTGTGACTTTTCAATATGAACACAAGTCTGTTACAAACCATCATCAAATGTTTTGCTTTCTGTGGTGACACCGAGTGAGGGCGTTCAACATCACGATTGATGGAGGGATGGCGGTCTGATGATGGAAGATAAATGGTCTGTATTTATATAGCAGTTTTCTAGTCTTGTTGACCACTCAAAGCTGCTTTATACTACAGTGTTGCTATTCACTCACACTTTCATACAGGACACCTATTTTCTATCACTCATCTTTCGTACCCATTCACACGTTGCCGGCACAGCCGTCAGAAGCAACGTGGGGTTAAGTGTCTTGCCCAAGAACACATTGGCATATAGATAAGCAGAGCAGGAAATCACAACCTTCTCTCACCCACACATGGACCCACACACAAAATTCTGTGAGCAAACACTATTGCAAATTTCAATCATAACACACAACGACAATTGTGACTCATTTAAACTGTGCATATACGGTACAGCGTTCTGCATCAGTGTGGCTGGGCGTATAGATGTGAGGGGTGGCCATAACGTTGATTTACAATAGCACAATATGCTGAGGTGTGTAATAGGAAAACCCCCAATGGGAGAAACAACACATCTGTAGGATAAAACCTACAATCATAAAGCTGTAAAATGTCAAGCCAAGCACACCAACGAGAGTACAAATATTCCCAATTGAGCACACACGCATCCACGCGCACATATGCAACGTAAACAATTCCATACACTCCATACCACCACTGTGATACAATACATTACCACTACAGCTGTCATGCAACACTTAAAATCTACTAGCCATCACACAGTGACTGTATATCTCCTGGGATCTGTCACTGTGAGTTGAGAGAAGGGGAGAGAACAGGAGAGGAGAAGAGGGAGACACAGGCAGAGAAGAAGTTATGGTGAGTAATGAAGCAGAGTAAAAGAGGGTGTAAATATATGGGAGGGGAGATGAATCTGTCAGGGGTTCAGGGTAAACAGGGAGGAGAGAGAGATGTTAATGCGGCGCAGGAGAAAAGGAGGAAATGAGCCAAACACAGCGAGGTCAAAGGGAAACCGATAGTGAAATGGAAATTAGTGCATAATGCCAACAGTTGACATGGATAATAAAATCAGTAGGACAAAAGTAACCTCTAAGCTCAGCTTTAATGAGATCAGTTGTTTGATGTGTGTTTGTGTTACACAAAGTCACTATAGGGCTGTTACTTTTTACTTGAAATTCAGATATCTGTCAGAACTTCGGGATGGAATTTCAAACTTGAACCTCGAAATCCCTTTTGAGTTAAGCCTAGAAGCACTCAGAATGGGCGCTGTGAGCATGACAATGTCCCTTTTGACAGTAATGATATGTCATTTTGCCATGAATATGAAGCGTGAAAAGCACAGTGTGTGGAGGTATTTCACATATTCATGCGGTCAAGCATATTATTCATAATACGTACTATTCTGGAACAACTGACTTTTTCTGTGAGGGCCATAGCACAAACATGACTGCCAGTGTGGACCAGTGCTGCCTGTGACGTATTGCAGTTGGTCAAGTTCAAAATTCACTGCGTAATCAAGTTAAATTTAATGGGCATGATCACATGACACCGTCAAAACATTAACTCCTCTGTGTCTTACTACAAGGATAAGAACTTAAATAATAATATTCATTGTTTCCAACATGCATCTCAGTAGTGTTTAGTAGTGTTACACTACTAAACAAGAGCATACTGAATTGAATATATGACTGCACTGTGTTTGCAGCTGAATTTCAAGATTAAATAGCATTTCCAAAAGGAAGCTGAAGCATGTGATGGTTTGTAAACCACTCACTGCAGGCACCAAAGTCCTTTCACAAAATCAGCTATTGTTATCTTGTGACTTCAGCATATGAAATTCAATTTACCTAAGTGACAAAAACCGAACCGAAGAAGGCAGCAGCAGCTTAACAAACTTCTTCAAGTGAACAAAGGTGCTTTCTTAAGGTGAGATACATTGGCAAACACATTCTTAAGATATTGTAGACTTGAGCTGGCATAGATTTTCCCATTTTGCTAAGTGGCTAAAATCAGTTTTACTCAATGAAAACATGGCTGCTGGCATGTGCCCAGTGCCTCATGCTGACAGACTCAAGAAACAAACAAACAGTTTCACAGTTTGCTGGATAAACAGCGAAACAAACATAAAGGACAAAGTAACCGACATCTTCTCCTCTGATCAATCAATCCATAAAGTCTGACTTCCTTTACCGCTCCTTTACACATGTCCAGTGGAAGCCTCAGACTCAATCACACAAATATAACTCTTAAATATTAAAATTCTGCACTATCAATCAGACTTTTCACTACACAATGTAGTATATTCACATCACACCAGGCCTTTCATCATTTTAATATTTAAAGGTCAACCTTTACTTTTTATCCCCCGATCTGGACGCCGTGTCACTTTATTAAAACGTTCTTTATGAGAAATCATAAAGAACAAAGGACATTTTGACTGTTGACACATGAGAGCAATCCATAACATGAAATAATGTCTGGTATCTCCTTGGGTGCGCGAGGGCTCATCTGTGTATCTAATTATATACTGTACAGTGAGCTGTCGGGGCCAGCGAGGCCTTGATTTCTGACTTGTGTTTTGATATTTAAGAATAATGATATAATTCCAGATAGCCCCGCTCTCCTCCTTCAATAGCCTTTCTCTTGGTTGCGCTTTTTACAGTCATCTGTATTGGCATTAAGGCTTTTATCCAATCATATTTCAGCCATCATGTGTTACCAGGGTCAAGGAACTCCAATCCCACTGCCAATCCGTAGTGTGGGCGCCTGTAGCCGAAAATAAATGGCAATGAAATTGTTGTTTAAACCAATCAGATTTTACATTTTAAGCTAGCAAACTGTATCTGTAGCTACTTGGACAAGATCAATCAATCAATCAATCAATCTTTATTTGTATAGCCCACAGTTTTCAAAACATAGTTTGTCTCACGGGACTTCACAGGGTTGATGACATCCTCTGTCCTCAGACCTTCGATAACAAAGTTCTTAGAGAACAAGGTTCTAAGCATATTTGTTGCAATTTAACAACCCACAATGGCTGAAGGAGGGGAAGAAATTGATTTGGTCGCAGAATTACTGACAAAGCTATTTTCAAGACAGACTTTCCAAGAAAAGCTGGATGTTGTTGGCAATCCCGAAGCTAACAAGCCTGTTTGAACCAGAGAAAGGATTCGTCCACCACTTTGAAACTATGATTGGTACTCTTGGCTCATAGACAATATGTTTGCATTACAGTTTATAATATAGACTAGAACACTAGAACAATACAGAACAGTATAAAAGCAGTTATTTTGCTCAAATACGCTCTCTAAGTATTTATATTGAAGCTATTTATGCATTCAGTCGGTCCACAGTTCAGCCATGCTTTTTCTCTGATCTTATTAAAAGCGATTGTATCATATTTTTTTTATTTTTATGTTTCAAGTGTTTCATCTCTTCATAATAATAATGATAATGATAATACATTTAATTTAAGGGTGCCTTTCAAAGCACTCAAGTTCACCTTACAGTGCATGGTTAAAAAAAAACATAAAGACACAATAAAATCAAATAAAATACAGGCGACAAAAATACAAATATCAAAGCTGAAATTTTAATAACTTGAAACAATGAGAAAGCTAAAAATGTAAGATAGAGAAGGTTGGGGGGTCAGAGGGAGAAGGTTATTCTAAAAAGGTGTGTCTTGAGTCTGTGTGAAGGGAGCCAATATTGCGGATGACGAGTGGGAGAGAGTTCCAGAGGCGAGGGGCAGTGGCTGAAAGCCCTGGACCCCATGGTGACGAGACGGGCAGAGGGAGTAGCACCCTTACCAGTATAAATTATTTACCAAGCCATGCCTTCCCATCCTGGTTTAAGCCAGGATGAATTTAGTAGCATAGGTTAAGGCCCGGTTTCTCAGATATGATGGATATATGAATTCAACTTTTGTGCAACAGGCCTTTGGATTGGACTGTGTGTTGCAATGTAGAAATCAACTTTCCCTTTAAAGGGGTCTCACATACTTGTTGCTGTCACATAGGTGTATCAGAGACTTCATAAGCTAAAAATAAGAGAGGCCCAAACATATACAACAGGACAAGTGTGATATGTTCTTTCCTCTCTGGGCTTTCAAAGCTTACAGAAGTGATCATGCAAGACTGGCAGACAAAATAACAACAACAGGTAGCACACACACAAGAGCGACACAGTTAAGGACAACTACAACAACAACAACACCTGGCAAGTGTGTGTGGAGAAGTTTCCATCTAATGAGCAAATGAGCAGCAGCTGTGCAGCCAGGTGGCTGATCCTGAGCGCAGGCAGGAGATCAATAGAGAAGGGAAATGCCCCTGAGGCCATCCAGTGGTCAGCTGAGGCTTTGTGTCAACCACAGAACTATACAGCAGCCGGGGTTGTTTATGCCGGAGAGAGCACAGTGGTACAGCACACCACAATTGCATGAAAAAAAAAAAAAACAGATTGCCGTTTCCACGGTGCAGTGCACCTCAGTACTGCAAAGCTGCGGCCCGCTTGGAAAACAGCTCCAAAATCAGACCATGAGGTTGTGTAATCTTTGAAGTTTAGTTCACCGTTGTGCAGCCTGTAGTCAATCAATTGCCAGTGTGACATGATATCAGACTGCATGATTCTTCAGGTATGGGCCAAGATGTTTAGTGGGGTGTTCAATAAATGATGGTCTTTAGAGGCAGCAAGACCTTTGAAGTGAATGTGAAAATGGAAACCCCAGACAACTCTGCAACAACAAAAATGTCCAGCATCTTGTTATGTGTGTGTGTGTGTGTGTTACAGATTGAGTGGCTACATTGCGTCTGAGGCTTTGAGTGTGTTATATCTCATCAGATTGATTATGTCTAAAATTGTTGATGCATTGACACAATCATTCCACTACTACTTCAGCTTCACTCTTTTTTTTAATCACAGCAAAAGCCTCCACTCTTCTATGAGATGTCTTATCCATCCATCCACCTACCTAACTCTAATTCATCTATCCATCCATCCACCTCCCTATCTACCTCCTATCATCATCCATCCCTACATACCACCCATCTACCTCTCCATCATCCATCCACCTCAATTCATTTAATCTCTCCCTACCTACTTACCAACCTCCCGATCCATCCATCCACCACCCCACCCATCTCCCAATCGTTATCATCCATTCATCCATCCCTACCAACGTCCCTAGCTCCCAATCCATCCATCCACCTCCATACCTCCCCATCCATCCCTACCAACCAACCTACCCCACCATCCATCCATCCATCCATCCCTACCTACCTCCCAGCCATCCATCCATCCATCGCTGCTGTGTAAAAGTGTTCACACGTTATCCTAATAGCTGCATTTGTTCCCCCCTCTGCCTGAGCAAATGCAGCCTGTGATGTCCTGCACTCTGTGATGAGCAGGCTGCAGACACAGCATCCTCAGGCTCTCCTCCTGATCTCTGGGGATTTTAAATCATGCCGCTCCCACCTGTATTCCACACACACTCACACCCCAGTACGTCACATTCTACACCAGAGACAATAACAGTGAGTCATATGCCAAAGACCTTTGACAGGGTACATGGTGACAGTTTATTGTGGGATCATCTTGATAAGGTTTGTGAAGTTTAACATTTAGTGAGGTCACACCTCCCCAAGACACCAATGCATTTTCTGTCCCTTATTTCTGGTGGTCATTTTCTTTGATATAACTGCATCCATTACTGCTCTGGGAAACAGCTTCACTCATCTGAAGTCAGGTGTTGACGATAAGGTTCAAGGCAGAACCCCCATTAACACAAAACATAGTATGTGAAATGTAGTTTATACTATGTGGGTGAGATGAGATATGAGTTAAAAACTCACATTGAACTTAACATTGAGATTCCTGAAAGAGGTGGCGAGAAGGAAATAATCCTTCTTCAATGAGAAGCAGATTGGGCAAATCAACATTACATTATCACTTCTAATATAATGAGGAATACTTTTCATGTATTTAATGTCTTTGTAAATCATTTTATCAGTTTAGATACTGTTTTCATAGTTTATTTCTTAACAAATGCCACATATGTACATTTTCCCTGTTTCCCTTGGATCATCTTCTTGATCCAAGATGGCGGCGCGCACGGACGCAGCGGCTCACGGCTCTCCCTTTTTGTGCTATTTTCTGTGTTTTTCGTTCGTGTTTTTCGTAAGTACGTGTTCAAATCGCTGCTATAGCCGTCAGGACTTACTCGACGTTGGTTTTAGGCACAAGTTACCCACCACAAGTGACTTTCAACGAACTCACAATATACCCGACGACGTCCCGAGGCAACCGGGCTCTCCGTGGATTGTTATCGGGTCCGGCAGGCGTCGGAGACGGCGGAGGGAGAGAAAGCAGAAGCGAGGACGCCGGTCAGGCCTGTTGGTGAAACTCAGGACACAGCCACACAAGCCTCCCCTACCCAGCTTGTTCCTCACAAACGCGAGATCTATGGTTCACAAGATGGACGAGCTGGAACTACAGTTGGCTGGGAATCGCTATGTTAAGAACTGCTGTGTTATGATTATAACCGAAACCTGGCTTCACCCGCGGATCCCCGACGCCGCAGTAGAGCTAGCTAGCCGCTCTCTCCACCGCTGGGACAGAAACCAAGACTCCGGTAAGAGCAGAGGAGGAGGTCCTTGCATTTACGTACATAATGACTGGTCAAACAATAGCAAAATCACAGATAAACACTGTTCCCCGGACATAGAATACATGTCAGTTAAATGCAGACCACATTATTTACCCAGAGAGCTAACAGTAGTGATAGTTACAGCTGTATACATACCTCCGGATGCTAACGTTAGCATAGCTCTCGCTAGCCTGCTAAAAACAATAAACACACAGCTGCGCGCGCACCCACACGGAGTTCACATTATAGCTGGGGATTTTAATCAGGCGAACCTTAAGACGGTTCTTCCGAAATTTTTTCAGCACGTTAAGTGTCCAACCAGGGGTGCAAACACACTGGATCATGTTTATTCTAACATCAAGCATGCATACAGAGCCATACCACAACCTCATCTAGGCCAGTCAGATCACCTCTCTCTGCTCCTTACCCCGGCATACACCCCTCTCAGGAGGAGAACTACACCTCTCAAAAAGACTGTTACAACCTGGCCGGACGATGCACTCTCTCAGCTACAGGACTGTTATGCGAACACTCAGTGGGAGGTATTTGAACACCAGGACCTGGCAGAGCACACAGAAGCAGTACTGTCATACATCAGGTACTGCATTGGGAACGTCACTGTGGAAAAGAGCATCAGGGTTTTTCCCAACCAG
This sequence comes from Microchirus variegatus, assembly GCF_963457635.1. NCBI lineage: Eukaryota > Metazoa > Chordata > Actinopteri > Pleuronectiformes > Soleidae > Microchirus > Microchirus variegatus. The sequence goes on along the minus strand of NC_139818.1, from coordinate 8,653,704 downwards.
AAACCCTGGATGACCAGCCAGGTCCGAATGCTGCTCAGGAAGCGTGACGCTGCCTTCAAGTCAGGTGACAGGGAACTGTACAGTGCCTCCAGAGCAGACCTGAAGAGAGGAATCAAGGATGCTAAGTGGGCCTACAAGAAGAGGATAGAGGACCACCTCTCTGATAACAACCCGCGACAGGTGTGGCAAGGCATACAGCATATCACAAACTTCAGGGGCTGTAACATCACACCTGGGAACCCAGACGCCTCGCTGGCAGAGGAGCTGAACTGCTTCTTCGCAAGATTTGAGAAAACTGAGCCCCATACAGCCTCACCACCTCCGCAGCCACCAGCACCCAGCACCGTCACACTGACTGTACAGGAGTCTGAAGTGAGACGGGTGCTAAGAGCAGTAAACCCAAGGAAGGCAGCTGGCCCGGACGGGATACCAGGGAAGGTGCTCAAAGCCTGTGCAGACCAGCTCTCACAAGTTTTCACCTGCATCTTCAACCGTTCCCTGTCTCAAGCCACCATCCCATCCTGCCTGAAGACAGCTACAATCATCCCCGTGCCCAAGAAATCATCCACAGACAGCCTCAACGACTACCGCCCAGTCGCCCTAACACCGGTCATCATGAAGTGCTTTGAGAGGCTGGTTCTTCACCACATCAAAGACAGCCTTCCTCAGACCTTCGATCCACATCAGTTTGCTTATAGAGCAAACAGATCCACGGAGGATGCCATAGCCATAGCTCTCCACACTGCGCTGAGCCACCTGGAACACCAGGGGAGCTATGTGAGGCTACTCTTCATCGATTACAGCTCAGCCTTCAACACAATCATCCCGGACATTCTGGTCAGTAAACTTGTGGATTTAGGCCTCCACCCACACACCTGTTCATGGATAAAAGACTTCCTCACGAACCGTCCACAGACTGTTAAACTTGGTAACCACATCTCCTCCACCCGCACACTCAGCACCGGCTCTCCACAGGGGTGTGTGCTGAGCCCACTACTGTACTCCCTCTACACCCATGACTGTAGCCCAACCCACCTTGGTAACACCATCGTCAAGTTTGCAGACGACACCACTGTGGTTGGACTAATCTCAGGGGGAGATGAGTCTGCTTACAGGGATGAGATCCTAAAGTTGACAACGTGGTGTTCAGCGAACAACCTGGCACTGAATGCCACAAAGACAAAGGAAATCGTCATCGACTTCAGGAGGCACCGCGCAGACCCAGCTCCCGTCTACATCAACGGTGTCTGTGTAGAGAGGGTCCAGACCTTCAAGTTCCTGGGCACCGTCATCTCGGCTGACCTCTCCTGGACCCCGAACATCACGGAGATCACCAAGAAGGCCCAACAACGCCTGCACTTCCTGAGAGTGCTCAGGAAAAACAACCTGGATGAGAAGCTGCTGGTGAACTTCTACCGCTCTTCCATAGAGAGCCTGCTGCTGTACTGCATCACAGTGTGGTACGCCAGCTGCACTGAAGCAGACAGGAAGGGTCTTCAGAGAGTCATCAACGCAGCACAGAGGATCATCGGCTGCACTCTCCCCTCCCTAAAGGACATTTACCACTCTCGCTGCCTGAACAGAGCGAGGAACATTGTTAAGGACAGTTCCCACCCCGGCTTTCATCTGTTCGACATGCTGCCCTCTGGCAGACGCTACAGGTGTGTCCGAGCTCGGACAAATAGACTTAAGGACAGCTTCTTCCCCAGAGCCATAACCACACTGAACATGGACATGCACTGACCATCCTACCTTTACCACATACTCTCACACATTCTGGCATGTGCAATACTCTACATTTCATGCTGAAATGCTTATTTATTTAATAATTTACTCCACACTATGCAATACTTATATACTGTGCACTACTTATATTGTATATACAGATTTTTATCCTGCTTAAATACATTCCAAACTGTGCAATATCTATATTTTTAAATGGTACCCTGCTAAAATCACTTTTATACTGTGTAAATGTTTATATTTCTATTTTTATATACTGCAAAATTACATTTCACTCTGTGATATTTATATTCTATATGCTGCTAAAATCATATCTCACACTGTGATATTTATATTTCTATATTTCATATACTGTTAAAAAAAAAAAAAAAAAAAATACATTTCATACTGTGGAAATAGTCTTATTTATTATTTTTTATACCCTGCTATGGGTAACGTCTCATAGAAATGCACTTTTTATATTTAAACCCTGCTACAGACCTGCTATTTCATATTGTGCAATAAGAATTTGATGGCTGTATATCCTTTTAATGTAGTACGCTGCAACTGAAAACCCACCTCACGTTAACTAGGGTCACTTTTTCTTTTTAATGTCCTTGACCCATACACTGGTTGTTGTTGTTGTTGTTGTTATTGTTCTTCGTTGTTAGCTGTATGCACTTTCAAGGTGAAGTCAAGTAAATCTCGTTGTACAACTTGTATAATGACAATAAAGGCATTCTATTCTATATCTACCAGCATGCTAGTTACTTTTTTATTATTTTGTTATTGCCAGAGTATCGGCTTGCTTGTGTGATAATAAACCATAATACTGTAGCGCTGCCCTGTTTCTCTTTTGAATTCAGCTCCTCCACTGACTGATACACCCTAAATGTCTCAGAGGTCATTCCTCCTACTCCTGTAAAACTGTACAACAAGCACTGCTGTCAATATACCAAATGAAACTCATCCTGTGTTGACTCTGTACTGTGCAATACCACCATTGTTATTCATAGCAATATTTCTTTTGTGCAGTCCTTTATGGTGTTTTAAAGACCATTCTGTATATGCTACTCATTGCATAATGCATATATTATTCTGTTCTGTCATAGGGTTTCATGTTCTCCATTATGTTAAAATGCATGTTTATTCATTATAATCTTTAATGTTTGCTGCAACTGTAAATGTCTTTGTAAGGACTATAATATAGTCCTTACAAAGACATCTACCTGTCTACCTCCATTTAGCATCCATCTACCATCAAACCTATCTACCCTACCTTCCCTTTCTATCTATCCAACCATCCATCATCCATCCATCCATCCATCCATCCATCGAACCCACCCATCCACCCACCTGCTATTCAATGTCCTCTGACAACAACAACAGTGCGAGGTGGACAAACAGGAATTCTAAACTTCCCTTCACTCCAGCGAGGCTCGTCCAAGTGCAGCATATCAATCATACTGGACGGCTTCAAAGTCTCGTAGTTATCAATCAAACAGGGCCTGCAGGACAGAGCTGTTTTGAATAAATGAGCGTGCATTCGGGCAAATCTAATAGTAGAGATCATGCTGTTGGAGAAAATGTGTATTTATTTAAATGATCTGAAGTGGTTCACTTTAAGTCTGATTGCGTAGGGGGAAAACATGCTTAGTGTTTTGGGTTTTTTTTGCAGTGGATTTCACAGTGAGTGGTCTTTACTATGAGATTTTTCCTTTGGGGTTTCCAGCTGTTTGATTATGTCTGTGTGGCCATTTTTTAAAATCCGTTCAGCTGTAGTGCTTTGGCTGGAGTGAGACAGAGGGAGTGAAAATGCTTGGTCAACATGTGGTCTTAAATCACAAAAGCAGAGTTCCCAGAAAGTCAAAGACAACTATCCCCGTTTGTCTCCACAGCTACTGCTGTGACCAGATACTTTATATTCTCATGTTGTCCATCTATCACTCTGTTCAATTCTTTTCGAACACAAGCACCTTTCTTCCAAATTGATTACAATAACAATTAGTTATATATTTAAAATTTGGTAGGTTTTTGGCCAACTCAAATATTCATATGCCAGCTACAATAAATACACAAAACACTTACTCATTGTCTACCACTTTATCCTCCATGTGAACGTCGTGGGGTGGTGGAGCCAATCACAGCGGACATGGAACGAAAGGCGGAGTACGCCCTGGACGGTGGCCCCAGGCCAACATACAGAAACAAACAACCATTATCTCACACCTAGGGTCAATTTAGATTGTCCAATGAACATAATCACCATTTTGCATTTTGTTTTTGGGCTGTGGGAGGAAGCTGGAGTTCAAAGAGAGAACCCACACGCACAGGAGAACATACAAACTCCACACAGAACGATTGAAGTGGAATTTGACTGTCTTGCAGGAAGGCAACAATTCAAGCCACTTCACCGCCATGTGCCCTTTCACTCAACACCTTTTATTTGAGCCCTTGGACACAGAGATCATACGCCCCACCCACTGTATTCAGCTAAAAGTCTATCAGCCATTCTCCAATTATAGCCACTCTCATGCCAAGGTGGGTCTTCTAAAGAAACTCCTCCTCTAGTAACTTCCTGCTACACCAATGCTGCCTCACACTGCTGCTGCCAACAAAACGTTACCGCTACCATTGCAGCCTCCACCTCTCTAGATCAGAACAGGTCCAATTTTTTAAACTGTTTTTCAGTGTCTTCTTTTATGGGATTTTCCTGTGTTGTGCTTTCTGTTTGGCCTAGCATGCTGCTTAGACAATCCAGGGAGCATCTAAAGAGTGCAGCCATTAGTGCCAAATCTAACTGTATCTCCATTTGCTGCAATAAATGGTTTAACTATGATGAGAGTGTGCCTGCTTGAAAGTCTTCACTGCATACATTTTATCGGTATGAACGTAAACAGCAACTTAACTAGTTAGGGGGACAGCATATAATCACAGAGTGGTGATTCTAGTTTACTGCTGTGATGGTGTGACATCATAAATATTGGAATCAATGAAGCATCTGGAGTCTACGGCGGCTCTGACATGAGATGCAACACGTTTTATGGAACTCTTCAGATTTTAAAACCCCTCAGGTACTTTCCCTGACATAACTTTTCAGGGCGGCTACCTTCACCTCTCTCTTTCGTTACCCACTTCCATGTGTATTTCTGTCATAAACACTGTCCTTGTCTGTGTACACTCTCTCCTTCTCAAAACCACAAGGTGTAAAGTTGATTTATTCCTGTTGTTTCTCCCACTGCCTCTCCTGGAAGGTTGTGTGAGTTAGTGTGCATGTTGCCAATACCAACAAAGAGTGTCAGGGATCTATGATGGATCGACCACTCTCTCTGCCCTTTAGTACATATTCTGTGCAAGTTTATTAATTTGTTGTTTTGTGGGTGGAGCCCACATCTGTTCAATTTGACAAAATGGCTTATTCTAAGTATGTGTTCACACCAAATGTCTATTGCATGGTATCTTCCATGTGGAACATCCTGCAGGGTAATTCTTGTGCAAGGTGCCTTTTTCACATTAAATAAATTATTATGATTTGAGATGTCAACAATCACTACTTTTCAGGGTTCACAGATTGAGTCTGTATCTCAGTTTATTTATTTGAGTTTTTCCTTCTTTGCACTACACATTCCGCTCAGAGTGACAGGCTGAAACTGAAACTGGGTTTTTCATTTCAAATTAAGGTCTGTCTGTCAAAAAGAAAGCGTGTTGCTGCAACATTTACGTCTGTCCTTGGCTATGGTGCATGCATCCTGTAATAACACATTATGTAATAACACTGTATTATGTAATAATGTAATACATTTACACACCATTATATAATAACTGCCGCAATTTGTAATAATTTGCCACATTATGTTATAAACTTCTTGAACGCAATTGGTAATACATTTTGCCTTGTTATTACATATTGCAGGTGTTGCGATTTTTTTTTTTTTTTTTTGCAAAATGTAACAATTGATGCATTGTGTAATAACCAACAGAAATGTACATTAAACAGCAAATGAAAAACAATCCAGCTATAACATACAGCCTAACACACTGATCACACGTTGGAGCTCCAGAATATTAAAGTGGATTTTAACAGTGTTGTTCACCTAAAACAGGCCATGGCTCACACTTCACACACATAGTCAAACCACCTGTATATGGAGGGGGGGTTATCAGAGAACTGCCTATCAGAATTCCAATTGACTTATGCTGCTCAGCAACTTAGCCACTCCTTATATATGTTGTTTATTGTACTACAAACTAAGCAGGACTTAGATTTGGATTATGCATCCTTATCCTCAATGAACATGAAAAGCAAAGCTTTTATGCTGATATGTGTTAGCTTAGCTTATGTGTTGGCTGTGTCAACACCAGCTAATTTAGTCAATAATATTGCTTTTCCAAAGATTGCTATTACATAATGTGTTGTAACACATCATCTCAAAGCTTACATGCCCTGGATACATTCTAACATGGAGCTTTGAGGACACATCACTGTTTATTGTATGCCAGTGTTGGATGGTCTGACTTGTCCACCTTCGGAGCCAATCACTAGCTTATTAGTCTATTGTGGGTCTGATCCCTTCATATCTCCAGGCCAGAAAATAATAAGAAATTAGATGCCCTACTTTTTAGGCAGGACGCCCTAAAGACGCCCTATTTATTCCACCAGGTAACCACCGAAACGATGTTGTGATGACGCGTGGGTATAGACTGGCCGTAGAGGTTGTATCTGTGCCCAAACCCAGTGTTTCTGTGTCTCAAATGATCATGTATTGTTATTGTAACCTTTATTTAACGAAGATTAAAAACGAACTGAGCTAAAAAAAAAAGGATCTCATTTACAAAACTTTGCTGGCCGAGACAGGCAGCAGTACATATAGGTTATATATAGGTCCTGTTCCTCAGAGACCCCTGCCCTGCATGTTTTAGATGTTTCCCTGCTGCAAATGAATGCTCATTTATCAGGCTTTTGCAGCGCGTCGTGATGAGCTGACCATTTGAATCAGGTGTGTCGGAGAACAACAACATCTAAAATATGGGCAGGGGTCCCTGAGGATTGAGAAACTCTTCCCTAACCTATATTTATTGCTGCCTGTGACAAGGAAAGTCTCGTAAAAGAGATGTTTAATCTCAATGAGTTTGTATTGGTTAAATAAAGGTTACAGTAATAATACATTGCAATTTGAGAGAAAAGAGGAAGACAAGCAATTTCTTATCACTATCACCCATGGCTGAAGTAGCTTGGATTGCTATGCTTAATTCTTTCCGTAAAAGAAAAAAAAAATGCAACTACAATTTGTCCAAAATTCCATCACAACCTCTGGACATCTGTGGTAAACAGGTCTCCATCACGTCCAGGTTTTTTTTTAACATGCCTGTAAAACCCGTTTGACACATTGTCGCGATAATGTTTAATCGTCAATATGTTCGATGCAGCGGTGCAAGCATGACACATTTTTTGTATTTTTGTGTGACAGATTTTAATTGCCTTCTGTGTATACACAGTTCAGCTTTTATTTTAAAGCCATTTATTCCTGTTGTGCCTCCCACTGCCTCTCCTGGAAGGGTGTGTGTGTTAGTATGTGTATGTGTATGTGTTGCCAATACAAACAAAGAAACAAAGTAGACAATGTCCAGATAGGCTTGACTGCTCTGCTTGGCATGGTACTGGTGGTGTAAATGTGGATGGTGGATGGTGGATGTGGGGGTGCGGGCTAAGCATGAATGCACTGCCAGTATGTCACTATCAAGGATGTGTTTGTGCGCATGCGCGCGCGTGTGTATGTGTGGCTGTGTAAGAAAAGAGATGAATGCTCTGCTGACTTGTCAAAGCTGAGGATCTTGCCTACAGCAACTTTGTCTCATTTACAAAGTGGTACTGCAAGTCACTCTGAATTTCAGCATCAGTAAAACAGTGGAGATACCTCATGGAAAACCTCATGGAAACCTCAACGAAGCTACTAAATGACGACACACCCAAGGTACCAGATTGCTGTTATGTATACTCCCACTAGGGGCGCCTATTTTAAAAACATTTCAATTGGTTGAAATCCTACATATGATTCATTAGTTGCGTTTGGTTGGGGGATGGTCTCTACAATTTCACTTTAAATGACACCCAGAGTGAACACTGCTGTGTTTCATGTTAGGGTTGGGTTTGGTAAAGTTCAGTACAGTGTGAAATGGTAAAATCCCTGGTCAGGCTTGCGTTTTGACTGAGAACAGTACTTTTACATGTCAATGCCAGATGGGGGCTGTGCCCAAAGACCGTGTAGCATGACATCGTACCAGTGCAACTACCATGAAACCTAACATGAAACAACATTGGAGGACATCAAGCATACTTTTTTTTTTTTTACTTTTTTGTCTCAACAAGACGGCTTTATATGAAAATAGACTTTGGGCTTTCCCTCGATTCCCATGGGATATATTGTACTTAAACACATATCAAAATGCACATGTTGTCACAAACTATTTTGTTTTAGTTATACCTGTAAGCCACATTTCTACCTAGGATCAATTTTTTCTGATTCAAAGTCTAACAATGTCAAGTTGTATGCCTGAAGTTAAACTTTAGGAGTAATCAAGACACATTACCCCATGTCTGAATGCTTAAGAGTTAAGGGGCAGTAGATTATTAGGGTATTCTAAAATGTTTAAATAGGCAAGTGCACAGAACTGTGAGTATGATGTTATTTATAAAACATCAGCTCTAGCTATCCATCTTAATCTATTTCTGAAAAATAATTAACATCACAAATGTGCAGTCGGAACAGGAGTGTAAATACAAAGCCACAGGCTCACATATACAGCCAGTATATAAGGCCTATTTGTCCACTGAGGGAAAACAGTAGCACAACAATACATATCCACAGTGACACAGACAGAACCATAGCCCCTGCACCAAAAATATGAATATAATACAGTATACATTTATATACAGGACACACACTTACCGGCTCGGTCAGCTCCAGCACATTTGCCTTATACGTGATGGGACTACAGTCACGAGTGTTTCCCACCAGTGTGCAAGGTAGAAACATGGGACCCAAGTCATCGCCATCCAGTATGTCCACAGTGAGAGTGGTGGTGGCTGTACGACGCTCTCTGGGGTTGGGGGCTCGGTCCTTAAGAGAAAGAAAAAGAAGAAGAAAATGGAATAAATGTCACCAATTTTTTTTTTGCCCGATGCTGCGACTATTTCAAGATTCAGTATAAAGAAATAGTGACATCTAATGGTAAGACTGCTAAGTGAAACAAATGGAGGAATCCACCTGTCACTCCCTCCCTTTCCTATACGATACTTGGTATATTGTTCTGATACTGGCAGAAATTGGATATCTGCAAAAGAAGAAAACTAAAACTTGAGTCAAAAAAATCCTAAATATGGTATTAGTGACATAGAACAATGTTAAAATTATTCTTCCTACAGCTTTGACGAGCATCATTACACTTTTGAAACCAGGAATTCACACAATAAGTCACACCTATTGTGCAATACCCGGCTGTCAATCACACTTTCATTTCCCTCTAAATGGTCACATAATGTACAACGCTGAAATTATGTTCTATTAAAGAATACCGGAAACGAGTGATTGACACCATTAATATTGATATTTTAAGTTAAATGAGAAGTAGACTCATTTCCCCATAGACTTCCATTCAAACCAAGTTCTTTTTGCAACCAGTTGAAACGCTATTGCATCCTACTTCCTGGGCTTTAATATGGGAAACAACCTCCATATTTCTGCACAATGATTGGTCTATGATTTAGTTTGTCTCAAATGAACCTTGTGCAGAATCAGCATGTTGAGCCACATTGCTAACCACTTCTCCAACTTTTTTGCAAGTAAATTACCATCACAGTACACAGTTCAGTGGTGGTTGCTGGTCTTTGAAACAGGGGAAGCTCATTTCCAGACCAGCTAAATACACACATTCTGCTCTGAGCTTCCACTTGTTTTAATGCACCATACTGCTGCAGGAATGTATTTGAATAAAATCACATAGGACAATCTGTGATAATCAGCTGATTCTGAATGAACTAGTCATAGTTCGTCGTAAATACATATCGTAAATACATATTTGCCCTTATATTTTGTGACATTTTAGAGGAAGGGGTTGTCTTAGAGTGGTGGCCTCTGGTGGCTTCTTGTGGCTTTTTGTGACTGGAAAAATCCATCAAGGGTTGTTCCAAATAATACAATGCAACCAAATTCCCGTCTACTGTGCTGACCTAGACCGGAAGTTCCTATTAACGCTGTTTTTTTTGGTGTGTAGCTGCGTCATTACCTTGTTTATGAAGCCCTGAAGTTTCTAAACAAACAGGTCTGCCATTGCTGAGAATGCTGTGTTCATTGTAATCTCGGGGCTCAGCGAGATCTCTGAAAATCCCGTAATAGTTACGTAAAACGGCGGTTCTCCTGAACAGCAGATCGTCCTGCTCCGGGCACTAGTCCGGGCACATCCGGTTGCGTACATTGAACCGCAGAAGAAGAATAACGTCCGTTGTGGAGGTGTTTCACGAGCGACAGTGTCTTCTGACTCTGGGTCTGACTCCGGGTCAAAGTCATAAAAGGGACTGTGGCGGGGAGTCGTGAAGAAACTATTTTTAAACACTGTTAAAACAATGTTTTGATAATCAGGAGCAGTGCATCCACCGTTCCAGAGGGGGGAGCTGTGCTTCTGAGAGCGGATGTGCTGAATAGTATTGGCCAATCACAAGAAGAGGATTTCCATCTGCTCGTTTACAGCAACTAAGAGGTTTTTGACCATAAAAACAAGTTAATGTATGTAAGTAGACCTCCATAACTAACATTTATGTGCAACAGGACCAATCTATGTGACCTTTAAGTTTAAAAAATAACATTATCGATCATTTTCATTGAGAAGATGCAGCTCTTATCATTTTGCCTGACTGAGCACTTTGCTAGGTGGCCCATCATCTTTTAATTCAGAAAGGAAAGAATTTGAATACATTTTTCCTCTGCAAAAGGAGCAAATGCTTGTGTGACCTTGTCATACACAGTAAAAGTATAGGCTTTTATTTAGAAGAGAAACCATAGGACTGCTGAGGCCAAAGAAAGCAGGTTTCAGTTGTGAAATACCTTACTCCCTCTCAAGATTGATGTCAAGCTGTAATGACTGATATTGTAAGATTTAAGATTGATGCAACCTCCACATTTCATCCTTTTATTTCAGATGTTATCTATAGTGACTTTATCCAATGCTTAAAGGATGTGTTGTGTGGTTTCATAAAATATGAGACAATTAACTATTTATGGCTGTGCATTATATTAACGTCTTGGTACAGTGGTACAGTGGCTAGCATTGCTGCCTCACAGCAAGAATGTCATCAGTTTGGATCCCAGTTGGACTTTCCATTACCTCATAGTACCTCCTCAACATTGGAGGGGTCGCAACACTGCCATGATCGAACACCAGCCTTGTAACCCTCGCTGTAACGTTCTTGCCAGTTTTCAAATAGGCTGCTACTTCTTAAATTCAGTTCAAATACCGTAAAGGTAGCATCGCAGCAAATTCACATTGTTCAGACATAACATTCCTCTGACTGGTCAGTTTAAACTGCTGTATTTTCATTTTTTACTTCAAGTTAACCAGTGTTGTCCCCAATTGATCATTTGCGTCCCCCCACTTAATATCATATTAGAAAAGCGCAATATAAATACAAACCATTTACCACTTATAATGAAAACATGTACTGCCACCTGCTCTTCCTTTAAAATCAGCACGTCATTATACATTATTAAATGTATCATATCAACATTAAATTATATTACATATAAAAGTGTGTTGGGTGTTTTGATTACAGATGTCTATGTTGTTATTAAATTAATTTGAGATTTATCTGATTTTGATTTTGCATCATGTTAATAATGTGGATGACACAATCATTCCATATCAAACAAACACTTTTTCTTTGAAATTCTGTGACGTATCATGAGTAACTGCTGTTTTTTCCCCACTTTCTTTCCTCGAGACCACCCCCTCTTGATCAGATTAGACGGTCATTTGAGTTTGACACACCTATCTTGCTGCAAACTAACTAAATCAGGGAAACTACAAGATGTAAGTAATAATTTAATGAACACGTGCAAGCTTTAGGGAAAACAAACAAACCAAAAAATGAAAACAAAAAAATTCTCATTTGCAAATTTTGAAAAGTCTGTTGTCATTTGGCTGTTAATTAATGCGTTTCTTCAGATATACAGTGACATAAACAGCCATAAAATAATATAATTCTGTCATAAATAAAGTCACAATTAAAGTAACAATACTTCAATGACAGAGTCTTATTCCAACAGGCAGGAGAATTTATATTCTGCAAACACCCAGCCCCTTTAAAACACTCTTAATATTGTATTAAGATGATCAATGACTGGGTCAGGCTTTCAAGCAGCTTTTGATTCTCTCAGTCTAATGTTGATTCTACTTCACTTTTTTTGATTAAATGGTTTTTTCAGACATTTTGGGGGTATTTCCTCGAGATCTGTCAGCAATCTCTTCATGTCACGATGACGTCCTTAACGGTGCAATCAGCGAGTGAAATATTTTGCTGTGGTGCCTCCTCCCCCCAGAGTCTCATTTAGAAGTTGAGGGGAATGCAGTATATTGTAAACTACTCTTATAAATAAAACATTATGGTGTGCTGCTGTAAAATAATAATAAAAAAAGGAAACAATTATATTACAAAAGACATTAGTAATAATTAAGGATGCACTTATAGCTCCCTTAAGGCTGACTCAGCAGAGCTGAAGTAGTTTGAAATTGTATCATGACAATAAAAATGTAAACACAAACAGCACAAGTCCAGGCTGCACTCCAACATAGTCTGCATATATTTTACTCTATACCTATAGATATTCTTCTATTTCAGGCCCTAAATGAAAACCTGACTTTTTATTTTTAGATATGTTATATGCCCTGTCACGAATAGGCGGACAACCCTGAGCGAATGAATTAAAATTATATTATGAAATTATCAAAGTGTAAAAACACAGCAGCAGCTCCATAGCACGCACTCAGTGTGAACAAGACACACTAAGAGATGATGAGGAGGATAAACAGACTGACAATCACAGAAAAGTAATGTCATAAACGGTGTGATATGACAAGAGACAGGTAGGCAGCGATTTCAATCAAAACAAGAGCAAAGACTTTTACATGAATAGGACTTACATTTTTTTGTTTTTAATGTTTTTCTAAGCTTGTTTTTTTTTTCACTTTCCGCAAACTAATTTACATTTGTACATTTTGAACATAAAAATGTTTGAATGCGACATCCTGGAAAAAAATGGTTTCATGTATCTTACCAAGTTTTCTAAAGTAATATAGCTCATAGTTCAATAGCTGCAAGAGGTGCCTCTGTACACAACTGGAAAGTCCTACAACCGATCGAACCCGATGACGTATGCAGAATGAAAACATGACAACAAACGTCCTGACGACTTTTTTGCCTGGGAAGCTCTGTGGAGCATTTGAATCGGAAGACAAGTGCTTTTGACTTTGGTGGTCACCCTAATGGTCGTATACAAAAGCTGCTAGACGTCACTTCCTCCGTCTTCATTACGTTAATCCCTCTCCTCTCGCACGCCAGGGAAAAAAAAAACCCCTGCTTGTTATTGGTTCCCTTTCTTTAGGAGATTCCTTAGTTGGCAGGAAGATCGTCCTTCCCTCACAGATGTAATGGGACATTGAGGAGTGGTTCAACAAATTTTGTGTTTTGTTTGTTTGTTTTTCACCCTACAATGGTTTGTGTTTTTATGAAGAAAATGTTGACCCTTCATAGAAAAAAGAAATAGATTTTTGTAGCCCTAACCAGGAGGCCTTTTTCCCTTAACCCCAACCACTGTTTACTTGCTGTTTCTACATATCATCATCACACTAATTTCTGCCAAAAACTCACACAAATATATGGTTTGCAGAAATGTACAATGACGACATAATCTTAATTAAAGGATTAAAAAAAGAAAGAAATCAGAAAAGCACTTACGTTAGCTTGTATGATGACCAGGTACCGTGTTATCTCCTCATAGTTGAGTCTCTCTCTGAGAACAACGGCGCCAAACAGTGTCAGGGGGATGTCAAAGGTTCTGTTGGCTGTCTGGAATGCACACAGATACATTGCAAACACAAACACTGTGAGTCACTAACAGGGTCAATGGTCAGTTGTCTGATGTGTTTGGATTATTAAAGTTATTAAAGTTCAAATATGAAATGATGGTCGGGGGACTGTCGACGTGGCTCCATTCCTCTATCCAATTATTTATGAATTCAATATGAATGCAGAGTGTGTCATGGCTTTTAACATTGAAATACTAAAGACAAAAAACAGCTGTGTGCGTCACTGCTGCACTCAGTCATGTTCTTAATTCCGGTGTTCACACTCACACAATACAACAGGATTTAATATAATGGTTCACCCAAATTACTCCACTGGGAAGTTGTGGGAACATAAAAAAGGGGTATAGACATAAAGATATCGCATTTTTCTTTACCTATAATCAAGCTTTTACAAATGTATATCATTGTTATCCTGTGCAACAACACTTGCATGACAATTAACATGATTAGTATATAATAGTTTTATGGGGTTTATATGTTGTGTTTGAATATTACTATGCTTCACATTTGTTGGTTCATGCTACTTTTATTATATATCAAGATAATGGTAGAAAGCTTATTTTTTTGTGTGAGGTTTGTAATAAGTGACTCTTCTTCCTTCGCTAAAAGCATGATTTGAACTAACACATTAAACATCGTCAAGGTCCATCCTCCACAAAATAGTTTTTAAGAAAATTTAGTTATTTGTGTTTTTAAATTCTAACCTTCTTTTGTAAGAAAGACAATAAAAAAAATGTAAGCATATATGGCTTTGTTATATTTAAGCAAGCATCTTTCACAAAACCTATTACACATTTTCTTGAGAAAAATAAAGGCAATTTCAACAATATTACGCCTAAGTTGACCGTTTATACATATGCATTACAACTTACAGAGATTAAGGCACAACACTTAAGTCACAGGTATCTGGAACTGAAAAATATAGTATTTTGCATTATGAAATTTCACAATGACAAATTTATCCTGTGATTGGTGTGATGGACCATACGTTTGACACCCCTGCCAGAGAGCATAAGCGAGGACACAACCTACAACAGTGTAAACAAAATCTTGTGCTAATATGTGTTACTATAAGAGCAGTTAAAATACACTGCTCACTGAAATAAGCGAGGGTTCACCAGAGAAAGGTTAAGGTGAAGGATTCTGATGGAAAAACCTACCGGGTCCTTTGGGTTGTATTGGATCGTATACTCTATCTGTCCATTTGGACCATCATCGATGTCTGCAGCTCCGTTGTTCCCCCAGAACCCAGAGAAAATGGTGGTTCCCACTGGCGTCAGCTGAAAACACAACAGGATTCTCAATACGTCTCTCGACAAGTTCACACGACGATGTCGTCAAACACTGTCAGACTCGGTACTGCTGACAACGAAGAGCTTTCATCGCACACTGTTGCGTCTTGTCATGTTTCATTGTACAGACAGTATGTGGCACGATGAAAAGAGGACACATTAAAAACTAAAACTCTTCATATGCATTTGGTCATGGGAGGTCTCGGTATCCAACTGTTTCTACTAAACACACGGAAAAGAAAAATCTGTTTTATGTTGAATGTGCTCGACTCAAGCTGGAGAAACAGGATCAGCATGGAGCCGTTTGTGTCCTTTCATTTGCACTGGCAATAAAATGAAACACAGGCTGCCTGGTTTGTGCGGTGTTCTCGCTACACTCTGTGTCTCAGTCTCTTTCCATCTTATCACCAGGGATATTTGCTACACCTCATCACCTCATCTCATAAAAGAGATGAGTAAAAGTGGGAAATAGAGTTAGAGAAAAATCACACGTGGCGCTCGTCACAAAAGGCGGTCCGGACATATTTACTTTGAGGTTTTGATTTAAGAAAAATAAAAAAAAAGGAAC
This sequence comes from Microchirus variegatus, assembly GCF_963457635.1. Lineage (NCBI taxonomy): Eukaryota > Metazoa > Chordata > Actinopteri > Pleuronectiformes > Soleidae > Microchirus > Microchirus variegatus. The sequence continues at coordinate 8,637,987 of NC_139818.1, read as the reverse complement.
AGAACCACGATGGTAGCTCAGTAAGTTGTCTTTCAACTCCCGGCTCCACTAGTCTGCATGCCGATGTGTCCTTGGGCAAGACACTTAACCCCACGTTGCTGTACATGCAGTATGTGAATGGGTATGAAAGATGAGTGATAGGAAATGTGTTGCATGTATAAATGTATAAATGTGTAAGTGAATTTGATTGAGTGGGTGAATGGCAAAACTGTAATTACAAGCGCTATATAAATACAAACCATTTTTTATTTGCCAAAACCATATAATTACGGTAATAATATATTATAAGGATTCAGACAGGTTATTTCACCTTGCATTTTCTTTTCTTTTACTTTATTAAGCAGAAGAACACTTTCAAAGGAAATCCAAAACAATAATGCATCACCACAAGATAGATGATACTTTATATGTTCAAAGATTAAAAAAAAAGAATAAAGAAAAAAAAACTACAGATATTAATTTAAATACACACACGTAATATTTTGAAATGAATGCAGATAGTACTGCAAGCAGTTCTGAATGGGTCGGGGTGTGGAGGAACGGCATCACATCGGGTCCCTTGTTTCACTTATATGAAGTATTGAGCAGATCAATGTACAATAAAGTTACACAGCACTTCCTGTTTAAAATGGCCGACATGTTCAGAGCAGTTCCCTTGTCTCACAAAGGACATTTTGAGCAGATTGGTCAATGTATGGCAAAGTTACAGTTAACTTCCTGTTTCGGATGTTGGACTTCCTGTTGGGAGGTCAATGCTTGCAGACCATAGATGTATAATATGAACTGGACAGAGCACCGCCCCCTCTGCTTTGAAGACAATTTTTACATGGTGGCCACTTTTGTGTAACACCAGAAGGCGCTGTTTACAAAATGGAATATTTTCACATAGACGTCTTCAGCACAGGACCATAATCAAACCAAAATGTTGGCCTTCCTGTTGGGTTTAGTCCATCATTGATTTTTTTGGACTGTCCCAACCTGATAAAAGTGTGTTCCAACTTCCGTACATGTACCTTAAACCTTAGCCCTTCCAATTTCCGATTGACCACGCCCATTCCCTAAATCACTTTCAGACGTAAAGTTTCACCGCAACTGCCGCATGCTCAAGTTCTGTGAGTTTTTGGTGCATGTTTAAGCTCTCGAAATAGGGTCCTTCATAACTTTGTGAGCTCATACCCTAATAATCTTCAAATTAAAAGAAACCTAAATTTAACCTTTTAATGGTGAAAGTAGCTGTTATAGAAAGAAAAATCTATATCTGATGAGATATAAAATTTCTATAATTATTTACAAAACTGTACATGAAATGTCATGTCAGTAATATCCAACTTGCAGTTTTTATTAGGATGGAATGAACTATAAAAATACTTTGTAACATGGTCACACACTAATTAAGTACATTTAATTAAAATGAACATTAAATATTATATGAACACAACTTGCGTTTGTGATTTCCTTTTTCTGTGTGCATAAAATACAATGTCATATAAGCCTTTCATTGCATTAACTAGCATTTCATTACTTTTCTTGAAGTAGTACAACAATATATTCAGTAGTAACTCACTTAATTTAAAAAAACAAAAAACAAAAAAAATTAATAACATGCAAAACATATGCAAAACGAGACATTAAGTTTGATTGAAGTACTTCCGAGAAAAAATCTCAGTCTGACAGCATTTGGCAGAAAGAACAGTGCTGAGCAATGCTGTGTTGTATTTTATTTATTTTTTGTTCTTTAGCCTTTGCTTAGGGATCTGTGATTAGGTGTCACAATTTCACTCTAATCTCCAGCACAGGCAACATTTGAGATTAAGTTTAATGTAGCTGCTGCTCTGGTGATTTGTTACATCATTTCCCTCCAGAGGGTTATCTATGCCTCCCACTCATCTCACAATGGTCTTCAAAAAAGTCTCATGCTGTCACTTTATGCCACTGCTGGATGCTGCTCTAATGAAACTATTCCACACTCAGGCCTGGGTGGCAGCTCAGGAAATCAGCGGCATGCAGGGATCACCTTGAAACTGAAAACTTATTCAAGGAGCTCATAAACTGCATTGTAGGCAGTTATTATTATTAAAATAACATTTTGCATCAGGTGGTAAGGCATCATGGGGCAATGCAATTTTACCTCTTTAAACCAACAAAATAAATGCAAGTTTTTGAAAAATTAGTACTCTCCCATTGAGAGCCGATCATTTTGTCCATCTGATTTTTCTGAGGATTAACAAAGTATTCTGATTCTGATTCTGATGCGAGTGTGGGGTCACCCTTGACCAAAACCATACGGTCTTGCAACCCCTGCAACTAAGCTCATCCTCCCCTCACCGTGTATGTGCCGTATTTATCATATATTTTCCTCTAAATGTAAAGTTACAAAAGTGACATTGTGTTCTATTGAAGAAGACGTGAGACTAGTGATTGAGACCATTAACTCCTCAGGAAAATATTTACTGACCTAAAGCAAGTGAGAAGCAGAAGCTCATTTAATATCTTCTTACTTCCAGGTTGTCCTCAGCCAGCATACCAGAACACTATAGCTACTTTGTTATATGATTTCACATCACAAATGTGCTCTAAACAACCAACTTTCAGCACCATAACAGCGACAGTCTCATGGTGGTTGGACTTCCATCCTTCACTTTGTTCCCTGTTTCTGACTCAGTAGCGAAAGATTGAAAGACTAGATTGGGGCTTGAAAGGTGCAAATCACAATGGCAAAGATGCAGAGCAGTGCAGACTGTGCAATGTAGCTGGTAAAATAAATGAGTAGATGCAACTGTTTTGGACTATTGGGAGTCATGTTTACAGAACTGTCAACTGAAGCCCGAGCTGATAAAAAGCTGTAATTCTTTGCAGCGTCATCTAATCCAGGAGTGATTGCTGATAGTATCTATTCTCATTGCAGACTGATGTTCGTGGGTTTTCTAACCAGTGGAAAAGGGGCTTTGGACAATAGTGCAGCCTGCCTGATCAGCAATCCTGTATTCCTATCACAATACATCTGCTTTTCTGTTTGGACAAAGGCTTCACCTTCTTTGAATCACAAGAACGCAGTCTACACAAAATCCAAAAAGCCTGTCCTCCAAGCTGGACAGATAACAAAAAATAGTATCCATGAGTGGTTGACATGGAAATATAGACACAGGTACAAAAGTGCAAAGTTGAAAATAAAATAAAAAAATTCCAATACCAATACTTCACTCATATTTAAGCTCACCAAATGAGAGCAACATTTTAATTCCCTCAATAAACTGTACACTTCCATAAAGGCCACTTTAGGGCTATGTAGGTTTGCACACATAATCTTAAGATTCTATTCATCCATCCATCCATCATCCATCCACCACTTATCCAAGATCAAATTGCGGGCTAGCAGCTCCAGCAGAGAGCCCCAGACTTCCCATTTACTGGCTACATCATCCAACTCTGATTGGGGGAACCCTAGGCGCTCCCAGGCAGGCGAGGGTATACTCTCTCCACCCAGTCCTTAGTCCATGTCAAGGTCTTCTCCCAGTTGGACGTGCCAGGAACAACTCAACCGACTCCTGAATGACTTCACCCTATCACTAAGGGAGACCAAGGCCACCCTCCTGAGAAAACCCCATTCCATACACTTGTACCTGCGATCTTGTTCTTTCAGTCATGACCCATCGCTCATAAGGGTAGGAACAAAGGTCAAGCTTTGCCTTTTGGCTCAGTTCCCTTTTCGTCAAAACTGCTGCTCCGATTCTCTGGCCAATCTCACTCTCCTTCGTTTCCTCACTTGCGAGCGAGACCCCGAGATACTTAAACTCCTTCACCTGTGATAGAGACTCATTCCTACCCGGAGTAGGCAATCCATCGGTTTCCTGAGAACCATGGCCTTCAATTTAGAGGTACTGACCCTCATCCCTGCCGCTACACACTCAGCTGCAAACTCTGTTTTTGTGTATTTAAAGTAAAAAAAATGTATGGGTCTGTTGTCGATAATGTTGGTTTGGCTATGCCACTTCATGTGGTGCTTTAATTAATAAAACTGATTAACCTCCTGGCTATGTAAGCGACATCCTGTTCAGGGGCATGTTTAGATGTATAGGTATAGATACCTGGAGGCAACTCACGCTACTTATTAAATACAGTGGTATGCAAAAGTTTGTAAATTTTCATGATTTTCCTTTAGAAATCATTGCTTGTTTGAATAAGAAATTTCAGTTAAATATATCATATAGGAAACAAAGGCAGTGATATTTGTGAAGTGAAATAAATAATATGATTTACAGAAAGTGTGCAATAATTACTTTACTTACTCTTCCATACAGCATCTCCTTGTGTAAAATGCGCTGAATAGATGAACGATGCACAGTGACACCATCTGCAGCAAGATGATGTTGTAGGTCTTTGGAGCTGGTCTGTGGGTTGACAGTGACTGTTCTCACCATCTTTCACCTCTGCTTATCTGAGATTTGTTTTGGTCTGCCACTTCAGGCCTCAACTAGAACTGTGCCTGTGGTCTTCCAATTCCTCACAATGTTCCTCACAGTTGAAACTGAGAGCTTAAATCTCTGAGATAGCTTTCTGTATCCTTCCCCTAAACCATGACGTTGAACAATCATTGTTTTCAGGTAATTTGAGAGTTGTTTTGAGGCTCCCATGTTGCCACTCTTCAGAGAATATGCAAAGAGGAGAAACACTTACAATTGGCGTCCTTAAATACCGTTTCTCATGAATGGAGTTCCAATAATTAGTGCTAAAGGTATTGAAATCAATAAAATGACAAGTGTGCCTAAATTTATGCACATGCCTAATTTTGTTTAAATAATTATTGCACACTTTCTGTAAATCATATAAACTTTATTTCACTTCTCAAATATCACTGGTTTGTCTCCTATATGATATATTTAACTGAAGTTTCTTATCCAAACAACCAATGATTTATAAAGGAAAATCATGAAAATATACAGGGGTGCCCAAACTTTTGCATACCACTGTATTTGGCTGTACAAACAGTAACAGCCAGGTTTAGACAGAAAACTGCTCTAGTGACAATTATTATATTACATTTATAAAATGAGAATCTTTATATTGACCACATTCTCTACAGTATGGCACATACTAGGGCTGCATGGTTTATGAAAATGTCTCATCATTGCAATATTAATTTGTTTTTTATTGCAACTGAACTGCTCATCACAACATTCAATCATATTAGCCCATAATGCACAAGCTCCTCACAGTGCAGCCTTGACACATATTGGATTTTCCTCCACAAGTTGCACAGTGGTCATTGAAGTGAACTTTATCAGAGTTGGGAAGAAACTGGAGCGTGTAAAGTCAGAGGGGCGAAGGAGGAAATAAAACAGAGTCACAGAAGTAGTATATAGAGTGTGGCAGAAGAAAGGAGGAAGGATTAAGGAAAGGTGACATAATGAAGAGCAGGGAGTGGTGCGAGGGCATGGAGGTGTGTGAGCGGCTGTCGAGGGGAAAACCTACAAAAACAGAAGAGAAGCCACGAAGGAGAGGGAAAGAGAGAGGCTGAAGAGACAGATTGAGTTGGACAGGCTTGGGGAAGACTGTATAATGAGATACTCTAGAGGGCCTGCTGAGGTTGTGTTGGCAGTGTGGCTGCATGTATCCTTGTCCAGTTAAAGTCTGAACCTCGTCTAGTTAAATTCTTCTTCCCGGGGCAACTAAGGACAGCGACTGTGGGATTGGCATCGTAAAGACAATTGCAGAAGCTGCAGAATCACGGATTTAGATCATTTTCCCGCAGCTTCTCCAAAAACTCTGCTTACCGTGATGCACATTTTGACAATTGAAAATGTCGTTACTGGAGATGTATGTAAAAAATGAATTCAGGTAAGATGTCATAAAATGACAATGATGTCAGTTATTTAACCCTATAATTAGGGTTGCAGTACCTATTTTAAACACTAGTTGCACATCTTGGATATAGCCTATTTAAATATATGCCTTATTCAATACCTAGAGGATAACTGTCCAACACATGTATCTCTGTGATTGAGCTTTCGGCTTCTGCAGTGTAAAAATTAAATCAGTATGTTGGATGGGGCTGTGACAAAGCTTTTTAAGACACATTGGAACAAATAACAGTGAAGCATATAATGAGTACAGCGTGAAACCATGTGGGTGCAGGAGGGTGCAACAAAGCCAAAAAAATCACAATCTGAAGAACAGGAGATGTAAGTTAAGGTCAGCGAAAACATTTGAATACCATTTTGAAGGCTCTTACTTAAAAAAAAATCCAAGCATTCCAAAGTCCAAAGTGTGCAATTTTACAAACAATCCTTTGTATAATCATCTGTTAATCTAAGTTTTTGTCTTCACTGTTCAGTAAATTGCAAAATAGCTTTTAAAAAATAATCCATCATCATCAGTCAGGAGCAAACTGTGTTATAATTTTATATCCCTAGCATGCCCTGCAGGATAAATCAATTATTCAAAGATAATTAAGTATCATAGTCACAATAAGATTACTTTTTTCTCAAAAGTGGCTGAGATAACTGGAAAGAAATATGAAGTCAACTGCGATTCGTGGTGACCAGCTGCATGTGTGTGTGTGTGTGTGTGTTTACCTCACTGACAGCGACGTAGTATCTCGGCTGCTGGAAACGCGGCTTGTTGTCATTTCGGTCTCGGACAACAATGCGGACCTCGTGTAGAATCACTGTGCCTATTAGCTCATTGGTACACTGCACCTGAACCACGATGGACTGAATAAATGAGGGAGGCTGAGGGAGAAATGAAGACAGAGAGAAGCAGACAGAGGTTAATAGAGAAGTGAAAGTAAAATGAAAAAGATACAAGTATTACTTCCAAGAGTATCAGCTTTGTGTATTATACATTTGGTGCAAAAGGAGGATTAAAGCTGTAGTACGCACAATCACGAGAATAAAAAGCTTGTTGATGAAGTTGTGGGATAGGCTTTCTGTCCTGTGCTCCTGCCACCATTTGAGCAGTCACACCAAATGACCCAAAGCAATCTCCCAATATGCCCATGCTTTCAGACATTTATCGGCCAACAGTGTTTTAGAGCATTTTCCCTTTCCTTTGCTGCATAGACAGCTGTTGCTGATTCTACTAAAGGGAAGTGTGCATGCATCATTGTCAGTGCCAGATTCCTCCAAAGCTATACAAAAAAAGAGGGGATGCAAAAGTCAAGTACTCTTTGATTACACTTCATGCTCACTATAATGAAAGGGTGCTACGGGTATGTCATTTGGTGATTTTTGTTGTTGTAAAAGTTATTTTTCTGCTTCTGTTTGGTCTTCATGAGCAGCAAGCAACATCAGACTTAACGTTTGTGTGTATACAGCAGCAGTGCAGGGGGGCGGAGACAAAAATAATTTACCTCCATCAAAATGCTGCATGAGCTTTTGTGGGCACCATGAGTGTAGCATTGTAGGCTTCAGTGTTTTTTGGAAAGTATTAAGGGGGGGTTTTGGTGTTTAAAGGTCACATAGAGTGGTCCTGTTGCACATAAATGTTAGTTATGGAGGTCTACTTACATACATTAACTTGTTTTTATGGTCAGAAACCTCCTAGTTGCTGTAAACGAGCCGATAGAAATCTTCTTTTCTGACGGTGTTTTTCTGCTGCGAGATTTCAGAGTGAACTTTAACCCCCAGAAGACAGAGTCTTGTGATTGGCCAGTACTATCCAGCACATCCGTTCTCAGAAGCGCAGCGCCCCCCTCTGGAACGGTGGATGCACTGCTCCTCATTATCAAAACATTGTTTTAACAGTGTTTAAAAATAGCTTCGTCACGACTCCCCGCCGCAGTCCCTTTTATGACTTTAAACCGGAGTCAGACCCAGAGTCAGAAGACACTGTTGCTCGTGAAACACCTCCACAACGGACGTTATTCTTCTTCTGCGGTTCAATGTACGCAACCGGATGTGCCCGGACTACCGCCCGGAGCAGGACGATCGGTTGTTCAGGAGAACTGCTGCTTACATAACACTTACGGGATTTTCAGTGATCTCGTTGAGCCCTTGAGATTACAATAAAACACAACGTTCTCAGCAGTGGCTGAACTGTTTGTTTTGAACCTTCAGGGCTTCATAAACAAGGTAATGACGCAGATACACACCAAAAAAACAGCGTTAATAGGAACTTCCGGTCTAGTTCCGCTTTAAGGTGTTAGCAATTACACCACAGCCTGTTCATTACTATGCATCCTCCTGAATTTTACTCAAGAACATAGACAACTCTCGAAGTTAGTAATTTAATCAATGTTAACGTGATAATGTGACACACACAAAAACACCAATAGAAAAATACACATATTGATCAGGTACTGCAGTAGTTAGTTTATAATTAAGGGAGCTTTCACACTCATAGTTTGATTGCTTTGGTCCACACCAGTCAGAAAAATGTTACAATGTAGCAAACAGACGTGGGTATGGTTGGCGCTCACATATGCATAGTTCTGAATGAACCAAAATAGACCACGAAGACCATCGGCACTGGAACCAGACTAACGTGCCTGATTAACATGGAGGAGAACAATAACATACTGTAAATAGCTTTTAAAAACTAAATAAACTTAGTAAAAAAATCCACATTATAAAACAATATAAATATAAAGGACACCTCGAGACATGGACACAGGCTTTTATAGATCTTTATATTCTATATTTTTTATTCATGGATATTATATTCGAAAAACATTCCTAAAGGCCATAAAAAGCCCAGACAAATCTTATTTCTCAGAGTGACGTCACAGCTGTGTACGAGCACAGCCAAGCGCGGTCATGTGGCGTCTCGGGAACAGCGCTGCTGTCAGGAAACCGTACGACATGAAAACTTTATGAGAAATGTGAATAAATGAAGACAATGAGGGGGTTTCGTTTACATTTTTTGAAATATTATGACAAAGCAGGTTTTAGTTAAACTAATAGCCACGGTCAATTAAGTAAATAATTTTTATTGATCGTTTTAATACGTCATTGTACTTTTCAGCTTACTATATTCACTTCACTATCGTTAGTTTTTAATTTATTTACAAATCCATGGTGTTAAAGCCGAAATTAACGTGATGTCTGTATTTATGAAAATTCCGCTTAGCGTACTCCCATCATGCTTTTCGCCTTTCATGTACGCGCCGAGCAAGTCGATAACGCGAACGGCTCATTCACATAGCTGAGAGGCATTATGGTAGTGACACCACTGCGCATGTTCTATGGGCCCCATAACCCGGAAATAAACGCGGAAGTCAAAAACTTTTTTGGCATATGCGCTGGGTGAGCAGCTTCATAGAAATGAAAAGAAGCAAAGGAGCGGTGCTCTATCCAGTTCATATAAAACATCCATGGTCTGAGCCTAGCCACACATTTTTCATCTTTAATGTGAATACAGAGAGGCATAGGCTTGTTATGAAGTTGTCATACAAACGGCAAGCTTGCTAAACAGAGCTTATGCAAGTGTGGCGTGGGCTGTGACGTCAGGGGAAAGCGACCCGTTTGTGTTGTTGTCAGTTCGTGGCATGTGACTAAACAGAGTGTTGTTGTGATGCTGGCATTGGTCATCGTTTCTTCCCATTTGGTTTGGTTGCTTTTACACCAGAGGAATCGTACCAAAGTAGGGAAGATAAAGCGAGACCTGCATGTAGGGGTGGTCTCTGACTGGTTGATTTGGTGCGCACCAAAGTACCGAGATTACATTCACACCAACGCAAACGAACAAAACCAAGGGACCAAATACGTTTGGTGCGCACCAAATGCTCAAGCAATGATGATAAGTTTGTGTAAGTTGCAAAACAAATTGAAACAATAAAAAGCCTGAGCCTAAAATAACTTACATCTCTATCCAGAACTCGTCCAGTGCTGTTGAGATAGAGGGCTTGTTTGGAAGGGTCGAGAATCACCCAGTAGTCGTGGTTATCCCTTAGTGAAAGAGAAATCGTACGATCCGGACCCTCGGCCATGCCGTTTATCTGCATGTTCTCCACCAACAGTGTCCCTGGGAACACAGTAAGAACGACAAACTCGTTAACCCAACATTAGAGATGGAGAGACACAATGTCTACCTCCAAGAGCATAACTCAAGAAAACTAAATATATACATTCATATAGACATGGCTTTAATTTTATCAGTGACAGAAACAACAGACAGTCAAACCCTCTGCTGTCCTTTAAGTCCATTAAGTATTGAATATACCTGGAAAGGATATGTAGCCAAGGAACAAAAGCAGTTACATGGAGAAGAACATGGACAGTAAAAAGCATGTGGAATTTAATCAAATTCATTCAGTGGAGGCAATGCACATAAGGGAATATTGTATTTCTCTTTACTAACTGGAATCCAAAATGAAATCACAATTCCCGCCAGGATGAGACAAATTGACTCCAATGTATACATTTGCATGTTTTACAAAAAAAAAAAAGCCCCTTGAAATAAATAAAACTGCAAATTTTTATATGACAGACAGTACTGATTAATTTCACCCAGTTGACTCTGAGGCGAGGGAATGATGAGCATTTTGAAAGATGGACAGGGGGAAAGAGAAGAAGCGAGATGGAGGTGGAGAGAAAATGTCACAAACAGGGAGACAAGACATGATTTGAATGGGAACTGTATATGCTGTATATCCTGAAGCAATGCATATTATCTCTCAGTCAATATCAAGTCGGCACGAGTCGAGTTAGATGGACGGGAGGTCAAAGGAATTTCGCAAGAAGGAAGAAAAGGCTGGAGAAGCAGATAAATATCAGCATTTCATAACAATATTTGTGAGTGACAGTGTGATAAAAAAAAAGAAACACTGATGCTATTTTTCTCACTTGGATTTTTATCTCATAAAAACCTCCACACAAACCAAAACATGTGAAGTTCACATCCTGACTCTGACACAGTCTTTGACTATACACTGCATGAGCATTTAAATAATGTTAAAACATATTGGACGTCTGTCTTGACTAATTAAAATGACGTTAAAACACATTGGATGTCATCATGGCGGGTTAAATATGCATTGGATTTCCTCATACCAGGGTTAAAATAACATTAAAATGCATTAGACGTCCTCGTGGCAGCATGGACATTTTAAACACACCGGACGGCCTCACAGCAATATTAAAATGTATCGGATGTCCTCGCAGCAGGCAATTTAAATGTAAAATTAATGAAAATAAACCAGTTGCACTAAAACCGGTGTCAAAATATTAACACACGAGAAGTCTTTGTAGTGAAATTATTTTAAAACCATCTCAGTGGTGAGTTTTTATGACAGTGAGGATAAAGTGGTGAACAATGCAAGGACAGAAGAATGGACGGATGGATGTTCATGGTGGTCTCGCAATAATGTACTCTGAAACTGTGTAGAGAAAAGGGGCGAAAGTTCTACTTTAAAATAATGTAAAAGTAATTTGAAGTCTTTGGAGTGGCATTAAAATAATGTTGAAACACATATAATGTTTCCATAGTTGAGAAAACGGCATTAAAAGACATTGGACACCATATACTGGCTTCTTTGAGTGGTCAGCTGTCAACAATAAGATTCACCCATTCATGCACATTCACACACTGCATCACACACCCTCGCCATACCCATTAGCATGCTGCCATCACAGCAGACAAGGGCAACCTGGGGTTCAGTGTCGTGTCCAGGGACACATCAGCATATTACAGACTAGCAGATCCAGGGATCAAACCCCCTGTCCTTCCACTTGGAGGACAACCTGCTGTGCCACTGATCCAGAGCAAGCCACTTTAGTAGCTATACAGTAAATAATACTTTGTCATATGTTGAAAACATTATCTGGGAGCAAAATGTGTTTCTTACTAAAAATTGTAATTTCAGAACACAGTTTAGTTTGTTGGGGGATATACATTTCTTTGGGACAGGATTGGCAAATTCAAATGTTATTTATAAGTTTACTTGAAGCTATCACTGCAGAACTGATGTGAGGGATACGAGGGGAGCTCTGAATACAGCTGCTCTGTACAGCCTCAATTCATAAGAGACCCATTACCAGGCCCTGCACACTGCATTATTAATCAAAAACAAAACAAAAACCTGTGTGTGTGTGTGTGTGTGTGTGTGTGTGTGAGAGAGAGAGAGCGAAAACTATCCTTCAACACATAAAAAACGCTGCAGTGTCTTTATTTGTGTCAAACATGACACAAATAAATGAACAATTTTTCATTTCCTGCATCACTGTCACTATTGAATCTATGAAACCTGTAAGTGTGTGTGTGAGAGAAAGAGAGCGAGTGGGAAACAGAGACAAAGACAGAGATTTGGAGAGAAGGAAAAGTTGAGGAGGCGTTAGGGTTTGTTTGCTTCGTCTTTTGCGTGTCCGTACAGTACGTGTGCATAAATGATTGTATCTTCCCTTCCATTCACTACCTCACACACACAATTGGGTCATGGCTTTTGGTGTCACTATGGAAACCCCGTGAAATGCTTTGCCGTGATTTGTTGATGTTAAATAAACTGCGTAACTTGGTTGCTTTAAATGAAAAATCACATCGCAGGAAATGGAATTCATCAACGGAAATGTCTTTCTTTCTTTCTATCCCTCGGCTTTCACTCCTCTGACTTATCTGCTGCCTTCTTGCAAAGATTAGTTAAAAAAGAAGCACAAGCAGGTAAAGAAGAAAGAGACAGATGGTCCCTGTGTAACTGATCTGTATCTAATTTAATTCCATAGACCATCTAATATAAAATGGGCTCTTTTCACAGTGACCTCACTTTATGTGACTGAATATTGCACTCAGCAGCACCTGATTAAATTGACCCATGCGTTAAAGCATATACAGCCAGAGACCTGTGAGAGGATGTGAGTGTGTGTGTGTGCCGCAATGTCGAGGCATTGAAAAATAAGAAGGTTGCACAAAGGCCAATTACGACGGCAAGAAAAATGAGACAGATAGTGGAGGAGATAGAGGAGGAGAGTGAGGGGAGAGGGATTGGGTTGAATGAGAGGGTGATAGAAATCAACAATAAAGACATTATCAGGAAAATAGAAAGGAAAATAAGCATTTTTGGAGGTGCTTTATTTGGATTTCTAATGGGGCGTTAGCTCAAAGGAATGTGGGCAGGCTGCTGAGGTGTCGGCCATGGGCTGAGAAGCAATCACAGCAAATACCTGCAAATTCATCTCATGAGAAAGTGGGGGAAACGTTAATTCAAGGCAACATACAGGCACAAGCCACTTTAGGTATACAGGAAACCTGACCAGGTGTGGTCTTCTGCTGCTGTAGACCATCTGCTTCAAGGTTTGATGTGTTCAGAGAAGATTTTCAAACTGTGTTTGTAATGTTTTTACGATGGCCCCATCTGTGTTTGTCCACGACAAGCTGCACTTGATACCCTTGGCATGGGTGGGGCCACCATGGAAACCGTAGACAAACCCACTCGAGACCCAGATTGTCAGCCCAAATATAAACCGTATGGGGCCCACGTGGTCATTCTGCCTGGAGAGTGTTTACTGAATGACTCTTGCCTCTTTATCCAGTCTAAACCTGTCTAGGCATTCTCCTCCTGCCTCAAGAAGACATTTTCTCCCAAAGAACTGTTGCTCACTGACTATTTTCAAAGTTGTCAGACCATTCTGTGTAAACTCTAGAGATCGGTGATGAGTCATTTAAGTCACTGTATTCAAAGCCCTCCGTAATCTTGTCCTCTCCTACCCGCAATCACTCCATGCCAAAAATCCTCACCAGACAAAGTCTCCTCCAACACTACTCACTCCCTCTGGATCATCCCTCTCCCAACAGCTCAGCAACTCTCCTTGTCATCCTTAATACTGCCCTAAAACACCTTTTAAATGTGCTTTAAATGTTTTACTATTGTACTTATTATCTTTGGTACTATTTTGTTACTTGATATTGACATAGTGACATTCTGTTTGAGCTGGTAAGTCATTTTGTTGAAGTGTTTCTGATTTCAAACCTTTGACTTTGGGTATCGTTTAGTATTTCCAAACTATTTTACTAATTCCAAACTATTTTAGTTTTTCCAAACTTCCAAACTCTAACTATCAACAATCATGACCCAAATCACATTATAAATCATGATTAAGACACCTCTGTGCATGATGTAATGACTAATCTACCACCATAACTGTTTTTCCAAGTGAAAAATCAGGGACACATCTGTGAGTCCCACCCCAGTCTTTGGGAATCACTGTTTCAAAAGTGCTAGGGATTAGAATATGATAATAATTAATATATATATATATATATAACAATATATATGAATTAATCCCGTTTAAATTCAGCAGGTTCCCCTGATTATGTCTCCATGCCTATATACATTGAGTTGCTGCCAGGTAATTGGCTGAATATATATTGTGTTGACATGCAGTTGCTCAGGTGTACCCAATAAAGTAGCTGGTGAGTGCAAATGTACTATGTAGGATTATGCACTTATCAGCCACCTGCAAATATCAGCCACCTGCAATTTAGCAGATGATTGGTTCAAATCTCCTAATTGACATAAACACAAAGTACATATGACGTGTGATGAATGAAATATAGTCCAGCAAGAACTCTGTGGTGAATGTAAAATCAAAACAATGTGAACCAGCTTCCATTACATTCAGTGTTTTGCAGACTAAAACCTTTTTCTGCTCAAAGTGCTTTAAACTAAACTGTGCAACAAAATCTGAGACCCTACCATCAATATCCTTATCCTCTTTTTTATGATTATAAAATTGTACATGCTATTTGTTAGGACATGCCTCAGAAGGTTTTGCAGTAAAACACTGTACGTGGTTTGTCCATGCAGGCTGTTGTAGAAACATGGCGACGCTCGATGGTGGGGCAAATGATTTTCTATTATACACCAATAAAAACAAACCTGGGTAGCCTATCAGTTTCTGCTAGTAAACGCCTTCATAATGTCACACAATGGACCCTTTATCTAATTTAAAAAGTACTTATCTTTTATTCTGCCACTCTTAATTACTTAAAACCCTTTGTGCAATATCTTTAACAAGTAGACTTCAATAAACAGACTCTGCATTGATGGCATTCAGATTCATGACCTTACCTCAATATATTTGAAGTGCTTTGGAAATAAAACTGCCTAAATAAACCGTACTCGCACCATTCAAAAAAACTGAATGACTGAGTTTGCAATTGTAACGGCGTGACATTTATGAGCTGAGATGATATTTTTATGAAAAGAAAAACTTCACATCAGTGTTGATTGTTCTGTTAGTGTTTGCTTCTCTTGCTGATGTAAGTGCACTTTAGCGTCACTGCCGTAACTGAGCGGAACCGACAGGTTTACAGTGAAACGCGAGCGAAAAAGATGTTTGGCCTGATTGTAGTTGGCAGTTTCCCTCCTCTGACAAATTAGGTTATCTAAATGTGGAAGTTGTTCGGTTGCCAAACATTACTCTATAATTGGTTATAACACAGCCTTCAGAAATTAAAATAAAAATAAATACATACTTGATTTTGCTTAACCTCCACTCAACAATCTGGATAAAAAGTGTAACTGACAGCCAGCGTTATAGCTGCTAGCTTCTGATTATGAATCCACAACATTTCAGTCTGTTTATTTCACGATTCATAAGACTGCAAACAGCATTTAATAATAAACAAACCAAAAAAAAAAAAAAGCTGAAAGAAATTGTAAAAACTGTAATTTTGGTAATTACAACTTGGCTAGGAAACATTAGCTTAACAGGCAGTTTATTGTGTTTTGTGTTGGATCGTTCTATTACTGCACTGACTGTACAGCATTGGTGATTTCAGAGCATCACAATATCAAATTATATGTATTTTAAGTGTAAGTAAAAACATTAAAGTTAGACTCTGTAATGTGTCGTTCACACTACACCAATTTCAGTCTACTTGTAGTGCTCAGATACATTTTTTTGATGTATTTAATGGGAATTTGGTTACAGCCATGGGTAAAATGACTGTAATGTGTGCAAAATGAGTTTTTATTGACTTTGGCTCCAGTTGGCATTAGTGTGAAATAGGTGAACATGTTAATTGTTTTCCTCACCTGCTTAATTTTTGGCAACTAAACAAATGCCAGGTGTCATTTCTAGCACAAGGCTGACAGGCATTCATCTTCTGGCTGTTAGCATAGCTGTTAGCCATGAATGCTTTAGCAACTTGGAAGAAGAACTCAAAATGTTTCATTCAATTTTAGATGCGACTTAAAATAGAGGGAATGAAGTCCAGAAATGCAAGAAAGAACTGCAACTGTAACTTTCTCAGCTCCATTGGTGTTTTCTTTGTGTTTCTGGTGCAATTATGATGTAACATAACATGAGGTAACACAGCGAGGACAAAGAAAAACAGGTCAAACCAACAACAGGCAATGGAAATGGTGTTAATCACATTATACCTTCTAATTTTAGTGTGAAAGAAGCTAAAGTGTAAGAACCCAGCAGCACACTAGAGACCACAATCTCATTTTCAACATGTAGAAATTGTGTCTGCGACTGAAACCCGAACAGTGGTTCATCACAGAAAATCAGAGGGAGAAGGAAAAAGAAATGCAATAAAAGCTCAGTGGTCGACCTGTCGACAATGAAACAGAGCTAAATTTAGCCTGGTGTCGCTGACATTCTCTTTTTGGGACCATGTGACGTTTGTTTTCATGAAAAGTCAAACTAGTCAAGACTCCAACAACAACAAAACATGCAGTCCCTGCATCTGTTCCCACCTGGTGCAAACAAATCCAGCACAAAGAGGACGTGTTGTGAAGTTTTCATTTGATTTCAACATGAAAAAAATATGAATTTAGTAAAAATTGCAATGCTGTCTTCTCCCTAATGTGGAATTGGTGCTGTAATTATTGGGGCATCAGTGGTTCAGTGTTAGAGGTTGTGTGGGTTAAATTCCCCGGCTCCACTAGTTTACATGTTGATGTGTTGAAAAACTGGATTGGAACACAACTTTTAGCATTGAGACTAGAAAAGTGCAATATAAAATAGAGACCATTTACGATGTAAAGTATTAAAGCTCCAGAACCATTTTGAAAGTATCTGTTTAGTTTACCCTAATGGCTGCAATCCTGCAATTTGGTCTATAATCCATTATAGAATATAATGGAGTATAGACCAGTGTTGTTTTTGACAAACATCTTAGATTTAGTCTTAGTCTTACCCTGGATTTCCACTGGACGCGGAACGGCCGTGGAACGGCCCCCGGAACGGCAGCGGCGCGGACGCCGTGGCAAATCGCTTCCATTCTAATCAATGAGAGCATTCCCACCGGCCGCGCTGCGGCGCGTCTCAGCAGCTGCCCAGAAGCGTCTTGGAGAGTCATAATGTATGACAAGAGACTGATTGTTGAAGTGGAGAAACATAAAATCATTTATGACACCAGATCAACAGTTCTTCCACGTCGGAGAATGAAAAGACGCTGTGTTGTTGTTGTTTACTTTATACACACAGTCTATCGCTGGATCTCAGGAACTCGCGTCCGTTCGAGATTATCGCGCGATCTTCCGTGAATACCGCCGGCTCCCAAGGCACCGTGCCGCTGCCGTAACGCACCCGGTGGGGATTGCTGCCGGGCAGAGGACGAAGCAGAACCGCGCCGCTGCCGTTCCGCGTCCAGTGGAAATCCAGGGTTAGTCTTTTGGACGAAAATGCTTATTAGTTTTAGTCACATTTTAGTCACTTCTATATGTGATAGTTTTAGTCTAGTTTTAGTCGACGAAAACTCAAAAGGGTTTTAGTCTAGATTTGGTCGACGAAAACTCAAAAAGGTTTTAGTCTAGTTTTAGTCGAAAAAAGAAGTAGAGTCTTTTAACAAATGTATTTAGGTCAATAAGTATTGGATATTGTTGTTGGGCAGTGTCAAACATAAGTTGTGAAAATAGCAGCAGACCTACAAGTTCAACACATTGTGATCTTGCAGATTGGCTATTATAACACACACAGAGATCACCACACCGTCACTGAATGTAAACATGGCTAAACATGCTGCTAAAAAACACACACACATAATGAATTGACGTTAGCGTAACAAAAGCTCACTTTAGCCACTACTACTAACTACTGTGTCCAGTTATTGTCATGTCCTGCTTTCTTTCTGCCGCTAAATAATCCATCTGTTTGTTGTTTGCTAACACGTTAGCATAAAGATCGCTAGCTTAAAATGCTAACGAGTCCACTTACATAAGTGTCGGGTTAGAAGAAGAAGTACAGCCGCAGTTCAGTCCCTCTGTGGGATTCCTTATCCATCGTCATTCAACGGTGAACACACACACACACACACACACACACACACACACACACACACACACACACACACACACACACACACACACACACACACACACACTGCAGAAGCAGTAGCGGGGGACGTGCATATTAAGTAGCCATGTGCTTTCTCCGTGACCGTCAGGTGATTGGCCGAGAAAAAACGAAATGTCATGCGTTTCAAACGTCTGACAGACCACCCACTAACATTTTCGTCCATTCTCGTCTCGTCAACGAAAACTCACACAAGTCTCTTCATGTTTTCGTCATCAAAGAGTCATGTTTATCTCGTCACCGTCTTATTATCGTCGTGAAAGAAAGTGGCGTCAACGAAAATATTTCGTCATCGTCATCGTTGACGAAAACAACACTGGTATAGACTACACAAGTAGAATATAATAGAGTATAGACAACACAAGTGATTTTTAGATATAGTATTGAATCTGATCAATGAAAAAGGTAATTGCATGAGGGATATGCTTGTTTATATTATTATTTAGACAAACACTACACTGCAGATACTGCAGTCTCGTTTGTGTGCTTTCATCTGTGCATTATCCTCCCATAGTTACGCATATCCAGTTATCAGCCTTGTAACGCTTATTTTATTGTCCTTTTTCTGTGATTTCCCTGGGCTAACATATATATATATATATATATATGTTGTATATTTTTAATCTATAATAAAATGTTAACTTGCATCCCTCTTTTCTTTCCTCAAGTCTCTCAGCATGTTTCGCTAAAGATAATCAGCCTAAAGCTCTATTCTCCATTAAATCCACAACACTGTTTCACAGCAAAGTCCTTCCAATGCTAAATTATTCTTCAAGAATGCTGTAAGGGAGACTGGTGCTCAAACTGGCAACAAATGTACACTTGTATATACTGAACAGTGCTGATGCAATAAAAAGAAAACAACACTCATATTCACATGATGCGAGAAAAATGGAAACATAATGCAGTTGGGAGTCAAATTATGATTGCATATAGATGTTCAAATGGCAAATGGACCAAAAACTAGGCCTGGCACTCTATGTATGTTCCACATGCCCGGCCCCTGGGCTTTTATACAATAGAAAAAGAAAAATCTGGTGAAATCCAAAAGATCAATTTTGAACTGAAAAGGAGACCGTTTTTTTTTTTTTTTTTTTTTTTTGCTCTCTCAGCATCAATAATTAAATATTTTGAAGTTAAAGTTATGTTAAAGCACTTTGGTTTGGTTTTGGTTTAGGCAAGACAATTCAACTTGGGTTTGGTAAACACTGGCACCTGCAGTGGTCGGCATGGAAAAGAACGGCTGCTTCCAGTGATGCTGGAACCCTTCCACAGCTGCAAGTGAAAGAACAAGTTTCGTTATTTGGTCTTGTGAGTACTGTAAAATATAATCTTGCCGTCGCTGCTGTTGGTAAATAATTTGAGACTTTTTTTTAGGTGGTAGAATATGCTGATGGTAACATTTAGTGATATAACACTGGTTTGTTATCTCTTCAGTTGTTGCTGTGTTATTCAGGTTGTTGACTCAGTTTTTAAGGTGATCTCTGCTTTAGTAGGCTATAATAATAGTATTGACTGCACTAAACAAATAATAGTATTTCTTCACTAAAAAGTTGTTCAAATATCAGGGAAGGGTACTCTACTGTTCAAGGTACCAATGTTACTTCAACAATAGATCTGATGGTTATTGTGTCACAGAGGTGAATGAGAGGAAAACGCACATCTACACCCAGAACTACAGAGGTCCATTTTTTGCTATGAGGCTGCAGAGTGGAAAAGGACTTCAGGAGTGCTGTTCAAAGACCTGATGACCAAAGACACTTGTGTCCACTATCCACTGTCACACCGACACCATACATATCTGAACATACCACAGCATATAGTGGTCTCTAAAATGTATGCTACATTTTAGGTTTGTGATTAAAAGATAATCAACAGAACTCAACACTCCCACTTCTGTAGATACAGAAGACATTTTCTCAAAGTGGAGTCTATGGACCCACAGATGTTTTTAAGGGGTCACACAGTGTGTCCCTAACACATGAGGGATATGTTATTTGTGACTATAAGTCCGACTAATAACACAGTCTATAATGATTACGGTCATTACACACATAGCCAAATGTGTGTCAAACATTTGTTGTTGAGTTTTTGCATTATGTGAACTACTATAACTGAACCATACAAGACATTATCACAACCTCTTATTGTCCAGCTGTTGACATCCAGGTGAGGAGGGAGAGAAATGTTGACTGCCTCATGTTGTATGTGATCAGAGCAACAAACTTAAAAGGAGAGATTTACCAATTTTAGATTGCTCTGGGTGTTTGGGTGTTTTCTATAAAGATTAAATCTGTGATAAGCAGATAAGTGAAAGTGTGATCTATTTGGGAGCAAAAACAAATTATCAGTTTTAATTAAGTTTATTAATTTACAGTATATGGTCAGAGTACAGCACAGTACATGGTATATTTGGATGTTACCTGAGCCAATGCTCGGGAAATAGTCAATTGCCAACATTCTGCAATTTGATTTTCTAGAGCAACATAGGGTCTTTATTGTATTAGTATTATTACTATTTGTATTGATACATTTATTTGTTTAGTGATCTTGCCTACAGTAGTTGTATTCTCATGTTGAAGAACAAGAAATTCATTCAGTTTTTAACATGGTGTCAAATATCAATAATTGTGTGATGACAGGTCTACAAAATATGTAATAAATCAATTTAAGCAACACTTGTACACAAATCTCCCCCCAAATATGGCAGAAAATCAGAAAGAAAAGTAATTTAATTTTATTCATAATTCTAGACAGCTGTTCACATAGTATTTCTAATGGGGCTGTGAAAATGAACATACAGTATCACATATTGACAAAAATCCCTTTCAACTCTCAAAACTGAGCAGTGGCTTGACAGTGAAGTTGGCTTCAAGTGTATTTTTAACTCAACGACTTCTTCAAACTGACTGGGGATTTGTGCTCCAGCTAAACCTACATGACTAACTTTAAATTACATTTCAAGATCAGACATCATTTTGTGAGAAGGAAATTCTCCACACCAAGAAAAAAAAAAAAAAAAAAACTCCAGTGCATGAGAGCTAGTGAGAGTAATGAGGGGTTGACCACGTGTTGAGCTTTGTAACACACCATGTGGTAATAGATGTACTACTAATGAGAAGTAGAAGTAATACCATTATACTATCATTTTACTATTTCCTGTAGAAAAAGTACATTTAATAATAATAATAATAATAATAATAATAATGCATTATATTTGGAGGCGCCTTTCAAGACACTCAAGGTCACCGAATTTGTCTACTCTACTTTCTTGCATTTACCCTTCTTTTGCAATCTTGAATTGCTCCTAATAAGCATATGGAACTCTAAAATGTAAGATAAACCCACAAGGATTTGACTTTGTCGCTAAATCTGCCGAATTTTGTGGTGTTTGGAGACTCTCACGTGCAGTTACTAAGCTCAACAAGCAGCGTGTGTTACCGGGATCACCTCCCAAAGCTCGGGGGGAAACCTCCGCAGTCCTAGCCTACAGTCAGAGCAGCGGAGACAACCTTAGCACTCTGTGTCCAGGCTGCTAATGAAACACGCAAAGCCGCTGCCGTTAAGCCCTGGAGGGTGGGACTTTGAGGGAGGCGGAGGTGTTCATATTCAAATTTTTTACTAAGTGCCGTGAGACATGCAAGAAAGGTAAGTACAGATTAATTTGTGATTAATTGCAGAGTTACTATGAACAGATGAAATAATTTAATAAACGGAGAGCCATAATCTAAAAAATATATTTATGCCAGTCTCAAATGACCTTAACAATGTATACCTCATTCAAAGTTATTGGAAAAAAAAAGTATAATTACTGTTATGATTGTATGCATACACAGGAAAAGAAGAAATGTATTAAAACTAAATAGGGATGGATAGCTTTATGTGACACATTAAGCCGTCAGCAACAGACGCAGACATGCCAGCTAAAGTAGATGGAAGGCACTGCTCTCCTCCATGTCTGGTGTCGCTCTGCTAATCTCTTTTTGTGTCAGTTAGGATTACTGTGATCATGTCTCACGATTTAAAGCCTCGTTGAAAAGCAGACATGGCAAACATTATGACAGGTCGCCCTGCCAGTATCCAGCAAATGGAAACGCTGAGGATAATTTAACTACACACACCGACTTGTCTGAGTGTTTACATTTCACCTTCCCCCCATATAAGATTTAGTATCTTTTCTCCGAGCCAACATACGCCTTAATTTACTTGTGCTTAAAGTAAGAAATAAACTTGTCAATTAAAATGTGATCCTCTCTGTACTACAAAAAATATGCACATACACAGACACTTCTGTGTGTTTGGCTATATTACCCCATTCAGTCTAAATTGCACAGCCATGAAAACAGGAGCCACTAATTATCGTTTGAGTTAACAAAAGACACTAAGGGTACCTTTGGTGCTCAAATAAAAAGGTTTTATGAAACCTTTTTTTTTTTTGCTCTGCCAGATGTTTGTCAGCTGTGCCATCTGATAATTTATTTAACCTTGTTATTAATTAGATTATTTAATTAAATAATTGACATTTCAGCTCCACTTCACTGGTGGACCTAAAGACACTTTTGATCCTTTAACACCGTATGTGCCTGGTCATAAGCGATAGTCGTCAATAAAAGCCTTGCCTGTCATTCCTCAAACTCTGCTGAGGTCCATGGCTGAACCTTCTCATCTCCCAATTTGCCCAATTGAATTCCAGATGTCTGTGTAGATTCTCATTCAGCCAGGTCACCGTTATCCAAAACACATCAAGTTGGTAGCAACTAGACTAGAAAACATCAATGAACTTTGGGATGTTTTCAAGGAAAGCTTAAAGTGTAGTTGCTATCTACTCTATTTAAATAAAAAAAGAAAGAATGCGTGGGTTTAATCTACATTCGATTCCCAGGGCAAATGACTGCAGTGCACGTGGGTTATTGAGCCCAAAAGGGAACAGTGGCAATGTGAGATCCCGGTGAACACGTTAATGTCTTCTATAGTACACTCCTTCTGGAAAGGTTTCCAGCACTTCTGTCCATTAGCATTAACGTTTGCAGCGATCCTTACTTTTCAGCACTACCTAGAATTGATTATAATGGAAAAAAAAAAGTAAATGTTGTCGGTAATCAGCGACATATCTCAGGCTGTTTTTCCTTCCAAGGAAATCTCATTATCATTAGTGATGGGAAGTCTGGCTCTTTTCAAAGATTTGGTTCTTTTGGCTCAGCTCCCACAGAAGAGCACACTCTTATGGCTCCCAAAACAGCTCTATACACAATGTCTCACTCACAGCCTTCTATTTATCCTAATTTAGCAATTATGAATGGTTTGTGTGTTGGTATATGCAATTGTTTAATCAGTGTTTACATAAAAGCCTTATTTGTATGCTTTTCATTACATAAAAATACACAGTGCTTTTGTGGTTTAGTGTTGTCACTTCCTATCAAGGGAACCACCCCAGGGTTAGCTGTCTCCCCAATGTACTTCCCTATTCTTTATGGTAAGATAAGCTAACTGCCAGATGTGGCCTCACATTTAGACAAAGCAAGGACAGTAATGACCTTTGAAGCCAACTCACAGCAAGAGAGAAAATAAGCAAATTTCCCAAAATGTCAAACTACTTTTAACAACGAGCTGCCCTGTGATTGGCTACATTTTGCAACACTTGCACATACTTTATTTATTAATTATTTATTTTTTTAAAGTGACAGAACTATTTGTTTGTGCTCTTGCTCAGTGATAGCTCAAATGAAATCATTGTGTTCCATTATTTTGTCAGGGCTGACACAAGTGCTCCAATCCAGAGAGAAGGGAGTTAAGGAAAAAAGCATCAACACAGTAATAAATATTTTACCGTTGGGGCTCTCTTCGTCTATTGCAACGATGGTAGCAGGAGGACCCGATCGAGAAAGTTTACATTCTGTGAGGAACAGAAAGAAAACAGTGGTTAGCACTGACATATTTGGACTAAAAAGTTTGAAGTGTTAAACTCACTTGTAAAGTGAGACTTCATCAAGGAATGGCAGACAAGATGCTTCCCTGTTCCACATATTATGACAACCACAAACTCCTTCAGAGAATTTAATTTCGGAGGGAAAAACGTTAGCTAATTTCTTATTTCTTTCAGTCAGCGTAGACTGCAAAATGCTAGCAGAAGAAGTCAGAAGAAGTCATTATCGTAGGTTATGTGAGAATACTTTAGTTTCACAGTCAGCTGTTATGAAAACAGATGAAGACAAGTGGATTTGAATGTTACATGTAGCTAGTAACGCATTAAACACTCAAAACAGTATTACCTGTTAGTGTTAACATTTAACAAATATACATATTTGTTTTTATTTGAGAAAATATATGACTTTTCAGTTCAGTCTTTATTTAAAAAAAAAAATATGTTTTGATATTTTCTTCTTTTCTTGCTGTGCAACAAACAACTTTTTCCTGTAAAATCACTTTCCCACTTGAAATGGAAATAGACACCACACACACACACACAGAAGTGACGATGAAAACTGGAGGAGTGTGGCTAAAGGGACTGAGGGGTGAGGGATGACATGATGGAAGCAGTGTCCAAACACAACACAATCCTGATGGATGGGACTCTTTAAAGGTAAAATGAAAAAAAAAAAAAATAATAAAGTAAAAAGCATGGCTGAGATATTATGAGGATGACACATATGTGGTGATAAATAAAGGAATAGGCTTGGCCGATGCTGTACAGCCATCTCTGCGGGGTTGGCGGAGGTTAATACAACTAACACAGTGACTGAACACACAGCGAACATGAGCAGGAGAAATGAAAAGGGTCCTTACCCTCATATTGCCAATCTGCCAAAGAGAAACAGCCACATCCCATCAGGAAGGAGGGAAGGAGGAAAGGGAAGGTGGCACCCAAGGGAGTAAAGGAAGAAGGGGAAAAGCAGAGGAAAGAAATCATGAAATATAAGAAGTAGCCTTTCAAGAAAAAGGTTAGCAAGATATTAGAGCGTTCACTAATATTTTGCACATATTTCACGTCATGTGATGCCAATTGTGCAAAATAAACCGCAGAGATGAGAAATGTGCGTTTTTAAAACAGCGTGTAAAATTTAGCAACATCTAATGGTGAGGTTGTGAATATCAAACCTTAAAAGGTGCTTATTTTGTCCATTGCCCAAAATGGTGGCCAAGAGCTGACCAAATACCGGGGCTAATAAAAAACATGCAGTGAGATGATTGTACATTTGTAAATACATTTTCTCTGCTACCCCCATTCACATTAAAACAAAGCGTAAAATCATGTTTCACTTCTCTTCTAGGTAGCTGACTAAATGCTGTTTATAGCATGTCACACACTGACTCTCCATAGATCGTCTAGAAGTACCATAGAGGTATATAAAAATGGACAAAGTCTTCCAACTCCCATTCTGCAGCCATGACTTGCACCGTGACAGTTGATACCAGAAGTTCACATACATCACCTGCAACAAGGCAAACATTGGACGCTATCAGATATACTGCATTGTGCCATAATGTATATTTTGTTCTAAATTAGAATGTAATTTAGGAAATTATCAACATGTGACATCAAAAAAAGTTACTGTGACCTTTAACTTGCCAGGAAGTTTTTACTGATGTTAAAAATAAAGTGAGAAGTTGGCTCATTTTTAGACTTCCAAACAAACCGCTTCTCTGATGGATAACTAGCTATTTCTGTCCTACTTTCAGGACTTCATTTTTAAAACCAGAAGACCAGCATGTCTATTTCTATATGCAGTTCTTGACAAGAACCTCATACGCCCCCACTTTAAGCTGTATTGAAGTCAAATGAAAAATCGGAACTGGCGACCTGGTCAGGGCTGTACCACCGCCTTTCGCTCTATGTAAGCTTGGCTCGAGCTCCAACCAAGACCCTCGTGCAGAGGATAATGTGGTAAAAAAAATGGATAAATGGATGGATGATGGAAAAATTAGCTTGACACAATGTCACAAAAGCCAAATACCATTCTACCCACGTCTCTGACAGCGTACTCGCAAATCCCAAATTAGTAAACACAGATTGCAAGAGTAACACGATTTGAAGAATCGTTGAACTTTCTTTAACCTTCTGGGGGGGAAAAAAAAATGAAAGGGAGTCAAATATGAAATGTAATGTGCAAGCTTGACGTTTCAGAAAGATGGAAATAATACAAGCAAATCAGAAATGTGCTGTGCCGTGTGTGTATAAGTGTTTGCATATACAGTACACACATTCAAATTAATCTCTGTAAGCTTTTCCACCATCACATTAACTAAATCACCATGTGTATAAATAATCAGTTTGTTCTGAGCTGGAGGCTTAAAATGATGCCATTCATTGAAAAGAGCAAAGAAAGCAACGGCATTTAAGGATTGTCCTTTATTCAATGTGTCCTCATCTTCAGAATACCGGCGTATAAGAACACCCACGTTCAAGCACATGGGGTGACATTACTGCACAGCTCTTGAGGATGGGTTGGGAAAAATCTCACAGGAAGGCTGGAATCTGCTCACCTAGAAAATAGACTTCATGGAACAATGATCGCACTCTCTTCCTCCCTCCCCCTTACTCTCTACCCCCCTCATGATTAATCTTTACAACCGTGAGACACCATACATTATCGTTTGCATTCATTGCTATTGTTTCTTGTTTCTTGCTGGTGGGGGAGGTGCTATTGAATGTCCCAGAAAACACATTAAACTGTTAAGGTCCCTGAATTAGTGCTGAAAATGATTCGTTTTTACAATGCGTCATGGTGACAAGGAAGCAAAGAATGTTTCCTGAGCTTATCATTTTGCTGATGCAGGGCTTGACATTTTAGCTTTGACATTACGATTGTCCAGGATCAATTTCATTTCCCCATGAAATTAACTTGCCCATGAAGTAACCCTGTCTCCAAAAAGTGCATTCACACAACTTAACTACGTAGTCAATCTAATTTTATTGGAACAAATTTTTCCAACCCGTTCTCATTACGAGAGTGTCATATACCGCCACTCTGATACTGTCCCTCAGCAATGCCTTACAGGCGCAAAAGGTATCCTTCCCATATCTAAAAGTGACACTCAGTTCACAGGGTGAGCCAACGATAGCCACTAAAGGCCACATTATACTTCTCCGACTGCGTAATGCGTTATCCGTCTGCGTCACCACGTAGACCACTCGAGCCTTTATACTTCTGCGTCGTGGTGAAGGATAGGCGCTGCAATTTCCCGCCCGATCAGTAGGGGTCGCTGCGCAAGGTTGTTGTGCTTTTGGCTACAGTGAGCAATGGCGTCCAAGGGAGAAAGACTGTTGTTGTTGAAACAGTGGTTGTTTGTCACTTTTCTGTGTCCCGGAACGCAGTTTTAAGATAATTTGAGGCGAGAAATTGGCCATTTAGAGTCTAAACATGTGCTGTGTGCTTTTCTGAGCCTTAACCAGCCTGTGTTTTATGCCTACACTTAACCAAAACCTTCCCCCTAGAAACCCAGCAATCAGCAGCGCACCAAAAAAATTGGCTGCTAGCATACAAGGACACAAGGAGAAACTGATTTTAACCACCATTAGAAACCTCACCTAAAGGCAAGTTTCAGTGAAAGAACGTTTGCCATTGTATCTTGCTTTCTGACAACCATTTCCAACAGGAACATTGTATCTGGAAACCACTCACTCTTGCACACTTAGGTCCATAGTCCAAAAAGGCCCAGGATTGCACCCGTTCAGTTGAGGGCCTTCCTCTATATGGAGGTTCTCCCCGTGTGTGTGTGTGGGTTTTCTCTGGGTTCCGCCCGATTTCCTCCCACAGTCCAAAAACATGCAGAGGTAAATCGATCACTCTAAATTGACCATAGGTGCGAGTGTGAGCGTGAGAGTGAATGGTCGTTAGTCTGTGTTGGTTGGCAATGGACTAATGACCTGTCCAGGGTGTACCCTGCCTTGTAAGCTGGGATTGGCTCAAGCAGCCCCACAACAATGAATGAAAGAATGGATGAAGTGACACAAACTTACAAACAGAAGTAGCAGTTGACCAGCAACGCCCGTGTTTCCGATCAGCAACATTTTGATTTTCTGGACATGTGGCTTACAAAAACAAAACTGAAAAATGCCTAACGGTAAGATAAAATACCATAACCCTTAAAATGTCGTAGACTTAAGCAGATATTTTATTTTGTTTGCCTTTTGTTTCTTTTGTTTCCCTGCGTCCCCACTCGTAGCTTTGTTTTCAGTGAGAGAAAGCCTATCTGTCTTGCACTGGTTGCTAGGTTCACTGGGTTCACACAGCACAGTCTGTGTTGACCATGTGCCAGTAACTCATACAACCACACCTGTAAAAAAAAAAAATACTCAACTTTGGTGCTGGAGAAAGAGAGTTGTACAAGTCTGTACTCGGTAAATAGAGTGATGAATAAATAATTTGTCAGATAACTTGCACTAAAGACCATGTTTTCAGGGAGAGCAAAACCTGTCTCGTGCTGTCTCTATGAAGGGGGCACACAGGGGGCGTTGTCTTATATAACCACACGTTAAAAACCTTGAAATAACTATGTACACTATAGCATCCATATGCAGGTTTCAGTTCACAAAAAGAAACAACCATGTATTTTCATGGATGCATGAACCACGGAACAATAGTCACTAGTTACATCACACTCAAGGCTGGACTGTGTCTGTGTGTGCATCAGATGAGAGATGTGTATCCCCTGCATGGCTGCCTTTTCATCCTATAGTGTAAGCCGAGGCCCCTCATCTATTACTAATCAGCCATTTGTTCTCCAAGGTGCAGCTCTGTCTCTGGGTTTTCCTTCCTTCTCTGTTTCACCTCATCTGCCTCCTTCTCTCCAGCTGTCAGTGTGCCCCCACACACACACCCCTCCCTAAAATATTAAACATTAAATGGGAAGAAACTGTGGCAACGTCAAGGCTTTGATGCAAAACGACAGATGAAAAAGGTGAGATTGGGAAATGAAAATGAGCTCAGGCTAAAAACCGTGAATTCAATGAAACGCTAATTTCAGAGGCTGGTCTCGTGTGTCTGTGGTGAATTTGAAGAAATTGTGCACACTTTGTTGAATTGTAATCTTCATAAACACAAATTGGGTCCATGTAACTGCAGAACAGTCGAACTAACAAGTTAATTATACATTCTGACAGCATGTTCCAAATGAAAGAGTACACCCTTTTCTCTTCATGAAAGTTAATGTGGCTGTAAGAGATGGACTTAATTTCATTTCTGTGCTATGTATTCTTACAGATGTCACTGATTTAGACTGTTCATTGATAAGTGAACTGGGTCTCTCATCATCAAGCTTTGCCAGTGTCCCTCAACACTTTGTCCAATCAGAAGCCAGA
The DNA here is from genome assembly GCF_963457635.1 of Microchirus variegatus. Taxonomy (NCBI): domain Eukaryota; kingdom Metazoa; phylum Chordata; class Actinopteri; order Pleuronectiformes; family Soleidae; genus Microchirus; species Microchirus variegatus. Next base: position 8,608,452 of record NC_139818.1, on the reverse strand, counting down.
ACTCCACAATGAGGTGGTCCTCTCTGCTTGTATGTTTGTCAGTGAATAGCAAGGCACCATTTTATATTAACTTGACAAAATAATGCTGATACATGACTCAGTTTGGCGAGTTGTTTTCTTTCCATCGTTATTTCTAAAAGATGAGGGATTATGTCAAAATACTTTATGGTCATGTAAGAAACGTCATCACGATACAGTTTAAACAAATACAAATAAAGCATATTCTTACATGCCTTACACCAGCCGTCTCAAACTCAAATGACCTGGGGGCCACAAAGTCATTAAAAAAAACAAAACAAAAAAAAACATACACAAATAACTAATTGAGGAAGACAAACAAAATTCCTCAGAGGGCCACAAGTTTGGGACGTCTGCCTTACACTTTTGTTTTTCTTGTAATGTCAACATATAGGTCGGTCGCTCGTTTTTTTTACGATTGCCACAATCTCTCCAGTTGCTAAACTCTCGTTTTGAAGACTTGAGATTTGGGATTTGACCCACCACCTGCAACTTGGCAACTACTGGACATTATCAGCCATCGATCACACTATGTCCACTCGTGTGTTTTGCTTTGTCGTCCATTTGGCTCATAATTGGAAATTCATTTACAAAATGCTCTACCCGAAAGAGAAGACGATAAGACGAAAAATTCCTAAGGAGAGTGTTTACTGAGATTAATGCAAAAATATCAAGTGAGAAGTAGACTGATTTGCCCAGACATCCATTTAAATTGTGTTATCTTTTGTAACCTGTGGTTTCGCCCCCTGGAGATTAAATGATAAAATGTAAATCCCTGGGTAGATGGACTACATCCATATTGCACATACAGTCTATGGTTTGTTGCCCTCATGGTGCCATGAACCGTGGGCTAGCAGAGACTACAGAGATGCCGACATATGGGAAGGGTGTGACAAGCTTTGAGGACCGGCTAGAGAGCCCTCACACACTTGATGATTTTAGTTCAAGTGTGTGTAAGATAACAGTAAAACTGAGCCAAAAAACAAATGGCTGACAATGGCTTTAATTCCTAGGTGAGAAGAAAGTATGAAAATACAAAATTGCAAATGAAATGCATTGAAATGCAAATTCTCCACCTCTTTCAAAATAGATCAATCATATTTCCCCTTGTAAGAGTACACTTGTTGGTTTGAGAAATCCAAACAAACACGCTTCTCGTCGGTCTTCTCTTGGTTTCAGGTACTTATGTCCCTCAAGTGTGTACTTGCGCCTGCCCTCATGGTTCTCTCACCAAGCGTTCACCTTTCTTCTCCACTGAGTCTGCACTTGTGCACTCCTCACCCGAGATTTCTCAGAAAAAAAAAAAGTCACTGAAATGACTTTGTGCATGTACAAGTGAATAAATCCATATCATGCCAGGTTTCTGTCAAGCTGATGAAAAGCTCCACTGGGAGTAAAGGGAAGGGGGGGAGTGAAGCGTGCAAGGTGTGAGAGTGCATTTAATAAAAAAATAAAGTTGAAACTTTTAAATGGAGCTCTCTGTTCAGACAACATCACAGGCAATCGATAAGTAAAGCACAGTGCTTTCCAGATCCATCAAATGCATCTTTATTGAAACCTGATGTGCCTCAATCAATATCCTCTTTATTTACTATTCACCTTCTGTCTATATACATTTGGCAGGAGGAGTGAGCATGTACAGGTTGCCAAATGTGGCAGGAAAAAAATAAATAATCCCCTTTCACAGCAAAGACCAAGGAAGAAGAGAGAGAACGAAAAAGAAGTGTAACTTAAGACCACAGCAGTATCTCAGGAGTCAAAACAAGGCCAGAGGTTGTTAGAGACAGCTGTTGTTCATGCGTACAAACAGCAGACGGCTTAGCAACTGTCTCCATGAAAACAAACACATGCCACACATGCTGCTGAGGAGCTTCATGTCACAACCCCCGTGTGCACATTCACACCACTTGACCCAATCAAGCTCATACACCTGGCTGCAATGACACACTCACACATGCTAGAGTTACCATGAAATATACATGGAGAGACAGTGACTCAGTGAGGGCAGCTGGACAACGTTGCAGTGTGTGTGTGTGTGTGTGTGGGTGGGTGTGTTCTTGTACTTGCAGCATACTGAGGACCAGTGAGGGTTTTTAACCAACAAAGTGAGGTCATTTTTACGGAGTGAGGACATTTTGGCCGGTCCTCACTTTGTATTCATCAAAATCACTTCCTTAGGTTGCTATACTCAATTTTTGGTAATTTGGGACCAAAAATTTTGGGTCAAATTTTTAATTTTTTTATTTTGGACGACATAGTATAGTATGACGTTTTTGTAAAATTTTGTACGAACATTTTTGGGTCAATTTTTTGACGACAATATAGTATGATGTTTTTATAAAATTTTGGACCAAAAATAAAAAAAAATAAAAAAAATCTAAAAAGTTTTCCAGCCATTCTTGCTCTGGGGCTCCACCTGCAGACATGTTATGGTACTGCGACCAGTAGTTCTTTGTAGATGTCATTCATGAAGTAGATATTTGTAATTGTGTTGATTTATAAAGTGGAAACGCTGGTCCTCAGTATGCAGCAAGTACAAGAATGTGTGTGTGTGTGGCAGTCTGTGCTGACAGTATGTCCCTTGTGCCGAGGACCATCCTGAAACATAGAGGTGCGGTTTTACTGAAAACACTGCAACCGAATGAGGACACCAAATCCCATAGAGAAAAATCAGCAATTTTACATCATGGCATACAGGAGCTGTTGAGTCACAGCTGCTTTGCATCAGTATGTTCATGTGCTTTATTTTGAGACATCTGTGTTTGAAATCCTTTGTTTGGATTTACCTCAGTGACACAAACTTACCAAATCAGGCAGCAGCAGACCAGCAGCTCCTGTGTCTGTGTCAGCTAAAGGTGCTGATTTTTCTCTATGGACTTTGGTGCAGGAGAAGTTAACAAAATGACACACAAACCAGTCAGAGTTTTCGGTCAGAGAAGACGTTGTCAAATTGAGCTAAAGCAGAAAAAGTAATTCTTGAGGTTAAGTAGATTTCTATTAGGTGAGCCTTTTATGAAGTGTCCCCACTTGCCATTTTTTTGAGAGGGAGCCTGCCTGGCTTATACTAGTTCTTGGCATTAGTGTTAACTGATACATGCACACTTCAAAAAACAACAACAATAATTGAAATGTTTAATAAATAAATTGAAAACTACTTATTTGGCCAGGGAGTCCCCTCCAGGTCAAAGGCTGAGGTACTTCTGAGCAAGATAGAGCTGACAGTAATATATAGCCATGCTCTGTAGTTACATATTATACAACAATGCTAAAATCCTGTGTTGAATTAGCAATAAAGTGCTTTCTACTTATGACATTGCGTCATTGCATTTTCTTCTGAAGCTTTTAAATCTTTGCTTTTAAAAGGTCACATAGAGTGGTCCTGTTGCACATATATGTGAGTTATGGAGGTCTACTTACATATATTAAGTTGTTTTTATGGTCAAAATCCTCCTAGTTGATGTAAAGGAGCCGATTGAAATCTGTCCTTTTCGAAGCGCTTGTCAGTCGCGCTGTTTTTAGCCGTAAATCTCGCCCAAGAAGACAGAGAGTGTTGTGATTGGCCAGCCAGTGTAGAGCCTTCCCACCTGTGTTGTGATTGGCCAGGTATCTGGAAGTGACGTAATCTATCACGTCAGCTCTCAGAAGCGCAGCTCCCTCTCTGGAGCGGTGGATGCATTGCTCCTCATTATCAAAACATTGTTTTAACAGTGTTTAAAAATAGCTTCGTCACGACTCCCCGCCGCAGTCCCTTTATGTCTTTAAACCGGAGTCAGACCCAGAGTCAGAAGACACTGTTGCTCGTGAAACACCTCCACAACGGACGTTATTCTTCTTCTGTGGTTCAATGTACGCAACCGGATGTGCCCGGACTACCGCCCGGAGCAGGACGATCGGTTGTTCAGGAGAACCGCTGCTTACGTAACGTTAACGGGATTTTCAGTGATCTCGTTGAGCCCCGAGATTACAATAAAACACAACTTTCTCAGCAATGGCTGAACTGTTTGTTTCGAACTGTCAGGCTTCATAAACAAGGTAATGACGCAGATACACACCAAAAAAAAACAGCGATAATAGGAACTTCCGGTCTAGTTCCGCTTTAACATTTCATATCGTGCAAAATGATGCCCATGTGGTTTACAGTTGTACTTAACTGCATTTTGCTTGTGTGACCATCTGTTCAATGGTGGTTTGGCTAAGTTGCCTGGAGTCTTGATTGTGAATGGGAAAACCCAGTGTATACTGGAATTGTAGCTATGAAGCCAAATTGATATAATTTCAAGAGACATGTGTGTTGATTTAGAAAGAGGAGTTCAAACTCACTTACAAAAGGTAATGTTATATTGCTGTTAAACTGCTTGCTCTGATTATTCTGGCTTAGGTGGAATCTGAATCTGGTCACCAAGACCATATGTTGCCATTGTATGTTTCTGCAGGTCCTCAGACATGCGTGAGGTCATGTGTCCAAACCACACTGACAGTTACTTGATTACATAACCACAGATGTGCATATCAATGAGACATCCTTTTAACCATTTGTGGTGCTTTTGGTAGAAGTGAGGATATGAGGAGGATGGCAACGTGTCCTGATTAAGAACATGGTCCATTAAAAACATTTTGCAGCATAAAAACACACCAGTGTTTCTTAGATGTTTTGCTGAACTGTCTCGTCTTTCATTTGATGGTGTAATTGTGCTCAACACTATAGTAAATATGTTCTCACTTAAAGAGTAAATGAGTCTTAAGGATTAAATTCAGGATTTGAAACAGCCTCATCAGTTTTGGGTCCAGTTCTATCAAATCGGCTGGGATTTTCATTTTACGTAATTATGTGCGTGTTATTGCTCATTTCCACTGCATACACCTGTAATCAGGTAAACAAGCAGGATTCATTTAAAAGCACAGCAGGGAAACAGTGTAGCCTCTATTAATTGCACCAGTGTCAAGTTAAGAGGGTTGTTTATAATTTGACAATTAATTAAATTGTATTCATGTTTAGCGCTTCTTGCCTCTGTATCAATGAAAAATGAGTGCACTATGAATAATTAAAAATAATAATGAACACACACAACCCTAGAGCCACATCATTTCAGTCATACAAACCCTATGCATTTGCCAAAATGTCACATTCAAATGTTCTATTCTGTTCACAAATGTAACAAAAAAAAAGGGTAGCATGTTTTCTCGGACATGAGGCTGAAATATTTGAAATATCTGTTACTAAATATGCAAAGAAATGTCTCTTTGTCAAACAAACAACATAATTAATGAGGTTTAGTGGCATCACAGTGAACATATCTTGTGTGCAAGTGCTTATGTGTGGAGCATATAGAGTAGGTTTATGGTTGTATCCTATGATAAGACTCCACAGGGTTTGTAAGTTAATAACATACATAATTAAAATGAACAAAAACCTTTAGAGATCATTTTGAAAGAATATTAATTAGACTGTAAATTGAAATGTTTGAACAAACAGCCACTGTAATCATTTATGTACTGGCTGTAACCTTGTGTGTCTCACACAAGACTTGGAAATTATAGGGTTTTGCTTGGAAAAGTTCTCATGTGTCATGTCCTTTTTAAGCTTCCATCAGCAGGAACCCCCCGATCTCCACCTCTCCCTGGGGTCCGATTCCTCACCGTCCTCCCTAGCCTATCCAACCATCCAGCCTTTCATCCATCATCTATTCATTTATCCATCCTTTCCCCAAGTCCTGATCCATTCATCCATAGAGAACATAGTATCGGAGCAAAGGAAGGGACTAAATTGGAGAGGAGAGGGAAGAACATTTTAACGGGGAATGGAGAGGTGAGAGGGAGGAGTGTTGGTGGAGGAGGACAGATTGAAAGAGGAGAGGAGAGGATTGGGGAAGAGAGACAGTGTGACCTTGCGTTAGATTGATGCATCTCCAGGGGAAAGGGATTGTCCAGTCTGTGCACACACACACATCGGCTTGTACAGCTATCCTTGTTAGGACACATTGACTTCCATTTATGTGTGCAGCCAAACAAAGCAGTATCCAAAACCTTAGCCCTAAACCTATAACCCGTTCCTTAGAAATGAGGTTCTGCCTCATTAGGACCAGGTTTTACGCAAGCAAACATACAGTAATACACACTCTCTGCACATGTTCATGTTGACTGCATCACACTCTCCATTATAAGAGCACATGGCTTGTTTGTATTGTGTGAATTCCCACCATGTATCCTGAGACCATCTACTGACAGATTACCACTGTCAGCCATGTTCAACCATGTTCAACCACAAAACAGACCATCGGAGATGGGGAGGAAAGAGTGAGAGTCGGGAGAATGGATGAGCCAGAACAGTGACAAAGTGGTTATTCCCACATCATTGACCCTGGGTGTGTGTCTTCTCGTGCGTTTTTTGTGTGCGTGTGTGCTTGTTTTGTCACCTCCTTAGAAGCTTTACTGGTACAAACATCAGCTGTTTCAGGACCAATCGTCCACATGCAGTGGTGGAGCTAGACTTTTATCTTTGGGGTGGCAAGGGGGGGGGGGTATTTCAGGGGGTCCACAGACTATGACAATTCATTTGTTTCTCGACCAATGAATTGCAATAAGAGTCTCTTAATTTTAAAATGAACATACTAAGCACAGTATTTAATATAGTTACAAAATGTTTCAATAACAAAATGATGAAAATGCTCTCTCTCTGGTACTCACTCACTTAATGTTAATGTTGTTAACTTTATACCCGTGGTTTCTAGCAAAACGATCTTTTATCTGAACACAAAAGTGATTTAAACAGCGACTCATTAGGACTAGTGCTGTGAAGCGATTAAAAAAAAAAAATTGTGCGATGAATTAATCTAATTAATCTCATTTTTAATCTCACCTAAAAATGGCTGAGAAAAGCCCTCAACTTGAAGCATTTTCATTTAAATGCATTATTACATTATTGTGGCAGATCAAAAGATTGATATATAACAAAAAAAAGTGGCTTTATAAAGTAATTTATTGTTTTGACAAAAGCCATTAACATTCTGCTGTGTAATTGTCAAACTCTAAATAATTAGAAAATACAAATAAAAATCAGGTCCATATAATGTGGAGGTGTAGTTCTTCATTAGAAGTGGTTTTGTTCTGGTGGAAACAACTTGTTTTGGACAACATTTCTGCTTGTATTTCTTGAAAGTCAGTTGTCGTTTTGCTCTTATTTTGGGGCTGGATCCGTGAATCTTGGTTGTAGAGTGATAACAATGGTACCGCTGGAATCTGTAGATTCTCTGCTGTCTGGTCAACACGTTTTTTTGTTTTGTTTACATAATCACGCTGATGCTCCGGTGCCGCTTTTTCAACGTGTGCCCTGTAACAGTGTTTTCTGCTCCTGCTGTTTGATCCATCTGTGTTTTATCTGCGTTTGGTGAACATAAGAATGGTTTATATGAGCTTTTAGCTGAGTTTCTGACCTTTCTGTGAGTATGCAGCATGTCTGTGTTTGTTAAAGTTAGATATGGTTTTATGACGTTTGTGACGCTGGTACCGGGGGTACCAGCGTCACAAACGTCACCCGTAAAGAAGAGATGAACGCGATTAAAAAACATAACACGTTTAAATATGACTGTAATTAATTCATTAAATACCCCCAATTAGGACACACCGTAAAACTTTCTTTAGAATGAGGATTTCACTGTCCATGAAGTCTATTTAGCCTACTTCTCTTCTTCTTTATTGTCGTGTCGTGTTGTCCTGTTCTCCTGGCTCAACGTTCTCACTGTTCACCCACAAACAAACTTGTTATCTTCACATTGGATTACATTCTGCTGCTTGAATGCATTGCTTTTGGCACGGTGACATCTGAATAGTTAATATAGAGCTGAAACAATTAATCGTTAAACTAAATTAATCGTCAACTATTTTGATAACAGTTTTCGGTTTGAAGCTTTTTTCATGATTAAAACAAGATTTCTGATTGTTTTAGCTTCTTAAAATGGATATTTTCTTTGTTTCTTTGCTCCACACAAAGAAATCATTAAAACGGAATGATTTAGGTTTGTGGACAAAACAAGACCTTTTAGAACATCATAATGTCCAGATTTGACAAACACTGATGTTTTCAACATTTTCTGTCATTTTATGAACCAAATGATTAATCGAGAAAATAATCAACAGATTAATTGATTACGAAAATATTTTTTTTCTTTTTGTGTTTGTTTCAGATCAATCTCGCTTTGTCACCAACACTCTGACAGAGTGGCAACTGGCAGAGCTTATAGTAATACTTAAAGGTAAGAAATACAAGTTTTCCCCATCCTCAGCACATAAAGTCTGCACTACTCATAGTGATAATTTGGATAGTTATGTAATTGACTGCATTCCCATTTTGTATAGATTGTTATGAAATATAATTTCCTTTTTTTTTTTTTTTTTTACATTTTCAGAGCATGTTTATTGTAATGATAGACCTTCAATCGATTTGTGGCTTCTTGGGTCAGTTCAGGTCTGAATCCTTTTTAAATTGTTTTCTGTAATGTGAGCTATGCCTTAACCATCAAGACTTGAACAAAGAAGTTTGGAATATTTTATTATGTGCACTGATAGACTATTAAAGATCAACTTTTTGAATTATAAATGCACTGAATCTTTTCCAAATAGTAAACTTTACTAACCTAACAAAGACTCATTGTTCTTGTGGGGACCAGGAAAATGGTCCTCACAATGTCTAGTTTTAATTCAACTATAGTTGATAGACATTTGGTCCTTACTCACTCACATTTGCTCTCTTGCATTCTTCCTTAGTTTCTTAGGAACAAACATGTTAGCCTGGAACAAATATCTCCATGAGGTCAGATCCAGACCCTACACCTATGTCATGACACTGGGGAATGACAATCACCGTCCATCGGAGGCTTTTGCTGGAGAGGCTTTGGAGCCTGATTCACTGCTTAAGGCCATTGATGTCTGCTTCAAGGCATTATTTATCTTCGACATTGACTATCCAACGCAGTGTAAGTATGTGTGGGAATTCCTACAGAGCGCAGTCTATAAAATGCCAGGAGGGGAGTCCAAACAGGTGAAGTTCCTTCATATAAGAGTACTTGCATGCAAGTAGAGCAAACTACCTTTTCTAATTTAAAAGCTGTTCTTGAGGCCAACAGGTGTGTATTGTTTACTTATTTGGTTGTTGTTCGTGTTCCAGTGGCCTGAATGATGCTGAATTTGATTTTATATTGGAGATATTTTTCAATGATAAATGTTTTCCAAGATTCCAGTATTGCTTACGTCTTTATTGCATAATATATGCTTTGCATGACCAAACATAGAGTGTATTGAGTTACAGATTTGTAGTTTAACAGTTTTATATATAATATATAATATATATATATATATATATATATATATATATGGGTAGTCGATTGCAATTTATTTTCTTATAGATTGTACTGTAATCTGTTTTTATTAAGCTGGCATATTGGTTAATATGACCCAGCATTTGGGTAGAGTAAATAACAAATATATGTAGTTGAAATAACCCATATTGTAGTTAATTTGACCCAGCATTTGGGTAGAATATTTAACTCATCTGTTGGGTTAAAATGGACCAGCCCATCTTGCTGGGTCAAAACAACTACTGTTGGTCCGGTGCAATAGTGACCCAGCACTGGGTTATAAAACAAACCAAGTTGGGTTATTTTCGACCCATCATTTTTCTGTGTGTGGGCACTTAAGTGTCCAAAATGAGCTGGGGCTAAAGGTATTTTGCTGAGATAGTTAAGGTTAGTGTTACAAGCTTGAGAATAGATTAGAACTGCACATCACTATAGACTATAGTGACGTGCAACTATAGAGATGCATGCGTGTATGTGCGTGTTCCTCAGGAGTTGGTGGGGGTAAAAGGTGCATAGCCAAAGCAACAGATGTGGCAGCATCACAGAGCAGAAACATTAGGGATCAATATGAGATGGGTAAGGAGAAATAGGCAAAGATATACCAATCTACAGAAAAAAACAGTGTGATTCAGAGATGGAGGTATAAGAGGGAGGTGACAAGAGCTGATGAGATGAAAGCAGTGAGATGTCAAAGAGGGAGAAAGACGTGGGCAATCCCGAGCATGGATGAGACAGAAATGTACTCTATCTCTAGTAATAGGTGTTATCAAGTGGCTCATACTTTCTGAGGTTTTGTTTTTCACCGTCTAAAATGCAGAAAGCGATGTCAACAGTGATTTACGCTCTGGAACATTACAGGCAGGTTTTTAAATGAAAGGGGGAGAAAATATAATTTGGTCTAGACTGGAGAGCTCTGTGACAACTGTTAGACAATCAATGCAAGAGGTATAGGCTTGATGCCAGTGTGGCCCCAATACCTTCACACTATCCATCCCAGTCCTTGTGAAGGGTTAGTCATATTTGAGTCCACTGTTGTGCGAGGGCTGGATCACAAAGCAAAATGTCATATAGATATAACTTGTGTGACTCATGATGTCAACACAGCCACAAATGTTTCAACACTACGTATTCACATTGGGATGAATGTGCAGTGCAGTAAAATGTTGTTTATTTCAACATACAAAGTATATTTTTTATAAAGTGGTCAGCCCAAGAATGTTGATTTTCATGCTCCTTTTTACTAAAGCATGTCATCATTTGGAGCTAAACAAAAGACTACATGAAGAGCTGAATAATGCAACATTAATTATTCAAAACTATATTTATAAAAAAAATAAACATAGTATCCTCAATTATGTTTTTAATGGGTGCATTTTCTTAAACGACTACAGATGGGTGAGGATTTTAAATAAACATTTGAACAAAGCTATGTTCAAATGACTGGGGTTACTGGCAGCCAAATGACCCAATTTATAAATGTCCGTCCTGCCTGACAGACATTTCATACATTTTCCATAGAGGCACATCATCACATGAAACCCCTCAAAAACCTGAAACAAATCTCCCAAATTGAAAGCGAAAACCCTTGAAATTGAAAACCTTTGTTGACATTGCACATTCAAGCTGTACAGCGAAATTAGATGCAATCCTGACAGTGCCATACAAACATAATGCGCTTGTAATTATAAAAACGACAGATAAATAACTAATAAGTGAACTGTGTATGATTCAATAAAGATGACACAATAAGCAATAGAAAAGAAAACGTACAAAAGGACAAACACACACAAGCATAATGCAGGCCACAGCTTCACTTGCACATTTTGGTCCCAAATTGTGCAAACTAATGCCTTGTGGACATATGGTCCGTGTCTCACTTTGTTCCAAGAGATAATTTTGTTACATAAAAATTAAATTAATGAATTAATAAAAAAAAAAACATAATTAAGAACGTATTTCAGTTGTATGGGAATGTAATTTTGAGACACAGAGTTGACAGGTATGAGGTAGGGGTGTCACTATCTTGAATGGAAATCGAATATTGTTCAAAACGTCCTTTGAAAGCAGAGATGGAATGGAGGATATAACCACACTACCAGTGTGACATCCTGCAGGCGTGAAAAACACGAGGGGGAAAAACACAGTGTTGTGGTTGTAGCCATTGAAGCACAACTAAACGCTACCTCCTCTTGCTAACCTGAAGCTGCTGCCAACTAATAGCTGATTTGGGTGACAAAAAATCAACCGAACTCGAACCCTCTCCACATTTTGAAATCCCTGGTATGTAGGGCTCAGAACGGCGCAGAAAAATAGGCCCGTCTGTCTGCACCACAATCTCCAATATAATATACTATAATTGCAATGCCTTGACTTTAGTGAGGTATTTTTTGAGTTTTATGACATCTTAGAGTAAGCAGAGCTTCCTGTGCTGTCTTAGAGCAATCGCCTCTGGTCCGACGGTTCTCTCGCTATCGACACCCTTGCAAATGAGAATCTATCGATTGTTATCCAAGCATTTGTTTTTTCGACAACTTTACTTACAGCCACAGTTTCACTCTGAGAACTTTAGGCAGTATCCAGAGGAAAATGTGTGGTTATCTGGTATCTTGGACACTTTGGCATGCAGAGCAAACCGCCTACTTCACTTTTAGTGGACAACCTGTTCTACCTCCTGATCCACAGCCTTGCTCTTAATGTAGGGTGCTGTACAGAGCTGTGAGTGTGATTTCATTCACAGTGACACCTCAAAATTGCTTTGGAAAAGAGCCACAGTCACACTATGAACCGATATTTATTCTTTTTTTTTTTTTTTTCTAGTGCGTCATGCAGAAAGCTGGCAGGCCAGAGAAAGACACTGTGAGAGGAGCAACGGATAAAAAAGACAGAGGAGGCTGTCTGGCTATATCTGGATGAAAAAGTATTGTACCCAAACCTTTATAGACAAGTAATCCCCACACTCACACAGACACACAGTTCCATTGTCTTGCAAGATCACATGCAAAATAAACATTCATTCGCATAAAGGCTTAATAAAAGAACAGCATGAAGACAGAGACAGACACATCACGCCCAATATATGGCAACTCAAGCATCCCTCACTGATCTTGCTTTACATTCACAGATAAGTCACATTTAATTAAAGCAACCACTGAAGCACCACCTACACACAGGCTTCAAATGAATTCATGATCAGAGTCAAATACAAGAATTCCCCTCAGCCGCGGGGTTTGCATTGCACTCTTCTCTATTAGGCTTGGATGAGCCTGATAAAACTTCACATCAGTAGAGTGAACGTAACCAATTCAGGATTCAATCACCAGTGGGCAGTCCCTGCAGGATCATACCCTGACAGTTGGGACTTCCCCATTCCTCATGTGGCACAAGTTGTAACAAGCTGCACACGACAGGCATTTGAGTCATGGTAGAGAAAAGCAAAATGGCAGAAACAACTTGAGGGATTTACTTCCAAAGTAGACTTCAGAAAAAAGAAATGAACATTGCCTGACATGCAAACTCATCTCTGACAACTAGTGCTCATCAATGCTATTAGCACTGCATATGGGACCTTTAAAGCTCCCATAGAGTGGTCCTATCGCACATATAGTTATGTAGGTCTACTTGCATACAATAACTTGTTTTTATGGTCAAAAACCTCCTAGTTGCTGTAAATGAGTCTCTCTGAATCTCTCCCAAGACGGACTCCCAAGAGCTTTCCCAACTGTTTTGTGATTGACCAATACCTGGAAGTGCCGTAATTAGCACACCAGCTCTCAGAAGCGCAGCTCCCCCTCTGGAACGGTGGATGCACTGCTACTTATTATCGAAACATTGTTTTAACAATGTTTAAAAATAGCTTCTTCACAACTCCCCGCCACAGTCCCTTTTACGCCTTTGACCCAGAGTTGGACACATAGTCAGAAGACACTGTCGCTCGTGAAACACATCCACAACGGGTGTTCTTCTTCTGCGGTCCACTGTATGCAACCGGGTGTGTGCCCGGACTAGTGCCCAGAGCAGGAGGATCTGCTGTCCAGGAGAACGGCTATTCATGTAACCAGAACGGGAGAGAGATCAGAGATCTAGCTGAGCCCAAGATTACAATAACACAGCGTTCTCATCAGTGGCTGAACTGTTTGTTTCGAACCTTCAGGGCTTCATAGAAGAGGTAATGGCGCAGACACACACCAAAAAAAAAAAAAAGTTAGTCCCAACTGTGGTACTTCCATTCTATGGGAGCTTTAAATACACAGCAGGGTGCAGATGCTATAGGTTATCTACATCTTGGTTCTGAAATCACTATTATCTCTGTTAAAAAAGAAAATATAGCCATTGTTTTCTGAACTGATGATCGGATAAGCCGTTTGCCCAGCTGCCATTTTGACTACACATTTTGGTTTCAAACTGAAATAAAGTAAAGATGGTTGAGTTCCATGTTGGCTAAAACTTAGAAAGAGTAAGATGAAGGGGTCCCAGGTTCCACTAAGCAAGACTTATATTACATGATAGTAAAGTAAATGACAGAACCACTTACAGAATAAGAATAAATAACTTTGTTAGCCTTTTAGGTGCATTATTGCTGTATCAGTCAACTCGACCAATTGACTAACTGATAACAAGTATTTCCTCCTTTTTTAAGGGACATATTTTAGAACCATGCAATTAGAGAAAACAAAACAAATACAACGAAAGTATGATAAAACAACAAAAAAAATATTTTTATACAAAGTTATAAATTATTTTATACTTAACTTTTCAATGGTTTGGCCATTAATGGTGATCATGTTTTCGAAAATCAATAATCATATATTTTGTTTTAGATATGCTAACATGCAGATGAGACCCCTCACACCACTGCATATATCATCACCAGGCCATTATTCCGACGGGGTACACCCTGGACAGGTCGCTATCACATCACAGGGCCAACACACACCAGAGTGTTTGATTAACCTCTGCATGTTTTTTGGACATGCAGAAGGAAAACCTCACACAGGGAGAACATCCAAATTCCACACAGATTGTGTTAAAAACAGATGAAAAATCAACAAATAGAAATCTGGCATGAGACCCATTTGCCTCCAGGTATTTAAAAAAGCAAGTGAAGTGGCTCTCCGCAGTGAACACAACACTGCCCTTACAATAAATTATATGTTACCACTGATTTCATTAACATTATGATATTGATCAGGTATCACACATGTCATGTGTCAGTAGAGAGGAAAACAAACAGGTTAGGAGTTCTCAGCGTTTTAGCCTGAAGCTGATTTGACACACTGTGTGCTCTCTCTCAGCCTGAGATAGAGGCTCATTAAAAATCATGCTGGAACTCTTGTCACTTGGGGGAAACCAACAGTAAATGAATACAAGTCTCTTATTTTGTGACCCTGCTAATCAAAACACACTGTGCCGGTGCTTATGTCAAGTGGGGGTCCAAATCAACTGCTCATCCTGGGACTGGAGCTCATTAAAAAACAGATGAGCACTCTGGAATGCTGGGAAACTGAATATTGTCTGTCAACGACAGAGACTAGGGCTTATTAGAACATACTATTCTTGCAGATCCACCAGAACAAGTAGTGTTGACACCCTGCCAGCAGTTTAGGAAACACGGCTTTATAGGTGTGATTGAAAGCAGTTGGATGGGGCCACGAGGACAATAGAGGTGACAGATGGTCCCAGTGAGATCTGAATGGAGGGGATGTACCTTTGCTGACAACGGATTTCTCTAATAATGCATATGTGCACATTACAGACATACTTCGTGTACATATGCTCACCTTCTGCTGCAGCAGAGACTTACACTACACTCAGACATTCTCCTTGGGCTGCAGCTGCCGTCAGCTAAATGCCAACCAGATAAATCTCAAGGACTAAGAGTTAAATGGAATATTAAAATTCAGAGAAATCGACCAAAAAAGAGAGTATTGTGTAGAGCTTTCACGTCATGATTTTTTTTTTTTATCTTGTCGTTTTCACATTATATACCACTGCTCTATTTCCGCACCAATAACTGCTACTGTTGTCAAATGAAATGGCAAAAATTCTTCTTTCATCCTGAGGTGAGAGAAGACAAACTGTGCTTGATGAGGATCAAACCACTGGTGATAAAACCCTAACCTTCACCATTTACATAGCAGTTTAGGCCGCCAATTTGTTGAATAGATATGTGACAATATATCTGTAAATAAAAATTCAACTTCAGTTATGTATATCAATCTCTACATTAGTCCTGCATCAGGTCTTTTTTTAACTTATGTGATAAGTGTTATATTCAGGCTGAAAATATGGATCCCAAATGGGTTTGCCATGGTTTCCATCGTGGCCCCAGCTGTGTTTGCTCACTTACTACCTTTTCCATGCTGGGTAGTAGGTGCTCTAAGAGAGGGCTTGAGCTTGAAGTGGGAAAATTATGCAGGTCCCATGCGGTTTCTGTAATATGAGCCCTATTTGGGAAGCCCTTGTGGGAAATCATGGGTGGGCCCATCGTGGAAACTATGGACGAACCCAAATGAAACCCTTGTGTGGTTAAATCCACTGTATCTTACTGTAAGTAGTTTGTTTCTCCTGGACACATTATACATGTAAATGCTTGTGCAGTATTGTTAAGATTACACAAGTATTTTATCGTGATCATATCCTGTTTGAATTTTCACTGCACTTTTTAAATGCGCATTGCACTTTCTCCCGAGGGCGTTTATGCTCCTTATGTGGGAAAATTGTCGGAAAAGCATTTAGTTTTAGTCTTCATTTATACCCAGCTGCTCCGATGAGCTCTTTCAGCAGTTGTGGTTCGACTAAAAGCCTCAAATGCATCAGGAGAAAAATGTCTGTCCACAGGCATCTTCCCACTCCTTTTACCTCTTCTTGTCAGTAGGAAAGCAGTGTAAACTCACATCAATCCATCATGTACGCTACCACTGTGACATTTGCATTATAGTGAAGTTAACAATTATATAAAAGCATATTTTCACACTGAGCAGTATAGTTTATTGGCAGTATGCCATGTATCATGGTGTAGTTATGTTTTTTTTCTGGTGTTGCACTTTGTAGATGGTCCCTGTGGTCACTGCCCGACTGCAAATTGAGATCAATGTAGTTTCTCCTGCTCAGAAGAAGACTCGTTTTTATTTAAAAAAAAAAAAAAAAAAATATGTTGTAGCTTGTTGTCTAAATCACTATGATCCAGATACTAATTAATATTCAATGGCCACAAAAAATAGTTATTTTTTCATCCCCATGTCACGTCTTAAGCCCAATTTATACTCCTGCGTAAAGTGCTCTGCGTAGGCTACGCAGAGTCCTCTGCGTCGACGCAGAACCTGTTGTAGAGTCTCTGCGTCGTCTCCGGCTGCACGGAATATTTTTTAAGTGTCCGTCACTCCGTCAAGGGACAACGGAGACGGCAAGAGCTGCGATCGGTCCTCAGGACAGGCCGAGCGAAGCTGCTCTGTGCCGGCTCACAGTGAGCACAGAGCGTCCACAGAGGCAGAACACCGCCGACTTCGTCGCTGCCGAACTATAAATACGTCATATCTTAACACACACAGCACATGTTTAGACTCTAAATGGCCAATTTCTCGCCTCAAATTATCTTAAAACTGCGTTCCGGGACACAGGAAAGTGACAAACGGCCACTGTTTCAACAACAACAGTCTTTCTCCCTCGGACGCCATTGCTCACTGTAGCCAAAAGCACAACAACCTTGCGCAGCGACCCCTACTGATCGGGCGGGAAATTGCATCGCCTATCCGTCAGAAGTATAAAGGCTCGAGTGGTCTACGTGGTGACGCAGACGGAGAAGTATAATGTGGCCTTAAGGCTTTGTAAATGTGTGATGCCAAGCAGAAAAGGCCATAGCTGCAGGAGGGAAAATAAAGCACTTACTTGGAAGTGAACTCAAAAGGTAAAGGGTCTTCAAAAACATACACGAGGAAGAGCAAGGCAATCCTTAATCCATATTACCAGACGTGTGAGAGAAGAGTAGACGAGAACAAACATACAAACTGGCACAACACAGTGAGAGCCAGAGTGAAGACAAACCAGAGGGGGCGGAGCCTAACGAGACACAGGTGACACTAATCAAGGTGGTGCAGGTAATCAAAATCAGAGGGAGACCAGGCAAAGACAGGAAGTAAAGTGCAAGGTGTCATGGGGGGAAACTACAATGTAAAACAAGAACAATAACAAGAAAACAGACAGACCGGAGACAACCACAAAATAAATCCAAATGCCCTATGTATGAGGATATAAGTAATATAAGTAAAATGTCCTCAACTTGTGCTGATAGTCTTTGGTTGGATGACTGTGAACATTCCAGCTGTGCTTTAGTAAAGGAAGCTACATCATAGTAGACTGTATTGCCAGGTCTGGGAACAAAGGTAGATATGTATTTATTTATTTATTTAGAAATTGAGTGAAAAAGATTATTTGTTTTGATCTTTCATTTATTGTGTCTGTTTTTATTTATTTTTTGTTGTCATTTTATTATTTTTTAATTTTCTTTTTATTCACTTTATTTAAAATTCAGTTTATTTAAAAGTGACAATGTACATTAAATCAACATTTCAATTTAAACTTAAAATGTAAAATGTGTCAGAGTTAGCAAAAGTAGTAAAGTTACATATGTGTAGTCCCACACAGGCTAAATACATTTTCCAAAAGTACAGTGGGAGAATCTGTGTGATGTAATCAAATATCACAAATATTCTTTGTGATTCCATGCGTGGATAATTTTAATCCATCTATCATTTAAGTTTGGATATACAAGTTGGGCAGCTGGTGTTTTTTTTTTTTTAGTATACAACAATGGTGATAACTGATGGGTGTCTTGTAAACCCATGAAGGTTAGGCACTTATGTGCCCGACAGCCAAATCAAATTGCATAATATACTGTAGCAATATCAATAATAGTAAAACAGGGCAATGTGTCTTTTTGGCCAGAGGTTTTTAAATTAACTCTCTCATCATCATCATCATCATCATCATCCTCTTCCTCACATACAAGCATATTTATCACTAATGCCAAATAAGGAAAAAAACACATCCTGCCTGTTCCTTTAACAGACATGTTTGGTTACAGGACTTATGTTAATGGTTCTGGATTTGAGATAGAGATAATTGGCAATGGGTTTGAAAAAAAAAGTGGACCAAGTTCTCTCACAGAATGAGCCGACTAAAGACATTTTACTCTTTAATGAGTTGCAATAAGACTGTGATGGTGTACAGTTGAGCTGGCATTCGTCTGCTTTGCCAGAGCAGTGTTGCAATTAATGTCTGCACCAAATCCCAAGCTAATACATCCATATTGCAGTGTGGGCCAGAGAAGTGGACAGACTAAAATCTATTGCTCCAGCCACGGCGCTAATGTGCCTATAAATAAGAGACACTATGCATCTTGCTAGCATTTGCAGCTTGCAGTCTGAGACTGACACAAGGGAATGTTCATGATATTGCAGATAATTAAAAAAAAAAAAGACTACAGGGAATTGTGTAATGGAAGGTTAAACGGGAGAATCAGGAATCAGGAAATCAGGAAAATGTTCATGACACTGCAGCCGACTGGGATTTGCGTCCTACCTACAACAAGCCTGATGTCATGAAAGTGACGTGTGCAGTTCTCAAAATAAGATCAATCTTTGTTCACCTCACAAAGAACAATTATGAAGACTAAAAATGTAAGAAAGGTTTCAAACAGCAATGACCATGAGCAGTATCATCTGAGAATCAAACTCATGGTCTAACGCCAAGGGTGTCGACTGTACTCATTATCCCACAAACATGGATGGACAGCGCTTCATTACATGGATTAACACCATTGCGCCTCCACTGTCCACATCAAGATCAGATTGCTATACAATCATGGTCCATCCCCTCATTTACGTCAAACTCCCCCTCTTCTTCTGCAAAGATTTCTAACAGCAGACTACAGTGTCACATCATGTGGGGCGCTACATCGAAAACAACACGAGCCACATGTGAAGTCACGCTGTTGTGTGGACTCCTCTTTGCTTTTTGAAGCAGGGGAAGAAGTTGTTTCCTTCTTTCACGTTAGCTGTACTCATAACCAACTTGGAATGATCTGCCTTTGTACATAAGACAGGCCTCGTCCTTGTAAAAATCACCTCTTCTCTTTGGCCTTTGACACGTTTCATTTTTATTGTATGGCTGCTATTTCTTCTTGTGTTTTTTATGATCTTTAAATTATTTTCTATTTCTATTATGTGTTATTTTATTGTATTTAATTTTTAACATTTTACTTGTTATATTTTTTATTTACTATGTACAGCACTTTGGTCCACTTTTGTTTGTTTAAAGTGCTTGACAAATCAAGTTGGATTGGATTGGATGTTTCCTCTCACTTAGTTGTTGTGGGTCAAGCGGAGACGCAGAGATTGGTTGCATTTACACTTCCGTTCAATGTGATCATACAGCATCTCCGACCCCCTCCCGAAGTGGTTTGACAGATTGGATAACACTCCGCCCACAATGTGTCTAACTTACAAGTGGTCAGGTGCTATCCAATTGTAATCCAATAACAGAAAATGCATATTAATGCAAGGTGTTAAGGGGGCCATAGTGATGTTGATCAAACTAATGTTTAAATATGCTATTCTCCCACGGACTGCAATGATTTACATGAGGACAGAATTAAAGATATGTGAAGATTCAGTTTTTACGTATACAGTTCGGAAATTTTAAACACTCCGATGCAAGAATTGTGATGTAAATATATATTTGCAGCACCATTTAGTGTATAATATGAGTTTGGCATTGATTGTCTGATACGTGGGGGATAAGTTTCATTTTTTTTTTTTTTTTTTTCAGTTTTCTGATAAAAAAAACACTGTACTGGACTTGTTTCTACAAATTTTTCTTCACTACCCTGCCCAAATTTTGCTGCAAATTGCCCTTTTTTTGGCACATGATGAATGATTAGTTGAGTTTTCAAACTTTCCAAACTAAAACTTTTCGATGCTTTGATGTACAATTAAAAAAGAAAACCGTTTTCTCAATTGGTAACACCTTAATTCATTCAGTTCAATCAAACTTAAGTAAGCAATTTCTATCCAAACAAGTCGATTTTTTTCCCGTGTAGTTTTATGATTAAGACTGTGATACCTGATCTCCACTTAAACTATATTTAAATCAGTATTCACTCAGATAAAATTACTCAGTAGTACACACAGGTTTTTAATCAACTTCGGCTATTTTGCAATTTCTTTTTTTATCTGCTTAATTTCTGCTTAAAAGTTACCACATCGTTTCCAGGGCCGCTTCCATAGCTGTTAGCCTTGCAGTAATAGATACAAATATATTTTAATTGATGCACAGTGTTGGTGTTTTTTTTTTCTTCCTCCAACTTGTTATGTTTCTGATTCGTTCGTGTGATACACCACCATAGGTCAGAAGAACCACATGTAACCTTTGAAGTGGGTTAACCCAATTTTAAATCATAGTGTGAAAGAGGTTGCTTTTTACCTTCTGTGTCTTGTCCAAGGCAGGATGACAGTAGGAGCAGATAAAGGACTCCTGTTACCATTGTACGAGTCCATTTGACACGGCCCCACGACAGTGGCCTTGTCAAGTGCGTTCTAACCATTTTCACCACGCTGCTTCACCAAACATCCAGCTGCAGAGACAGGGGAGACAACGTAAAACACAGGTCAGCAACAATCACTCCCACTTTAAGTGCACAGGACAATAAAAAGCAGCACAGAAACAGCTGGTGTGCTCGATAGGCCCTGATAACCAATGGCGGGGGATAAAAGCATTACAAGTACTTCCTTTCCAGGCTGTGCCACTTGTACAGTGGCTTTTTGCGAACAGCGCTGTAGAAGCACATATGTGAAGAGAAAACTACTGCAGTCATATGGAGTTTGATGAAGCTGAACTGTGTGGATTGTGTGCCCGCCCCCATCCCTATACAAAAGTAAGCTTTGAATGAAAAGATGCTTCTCACACTGACAGTACACTCCTTTACATCCCTAAGGCGAAATGCTCTCACAATCTATTGCCCAGATGGCATTTAATATTCATTTTGTGGTCGCACTTCACTGCCGCAATGTCGCCATCGAAGATCTTTGATCAATCTTTGTGTCTGAACATCAAAGTAAATGATTGTTTCACAACGGCAGGGAGTGCCACCACAGTGGGAAATATAGAAACCATGCAGATGATGATAGAGAAGGAAATGTTTTTTTTTTTTTTTTTTTTTTAATATTATGCAATGTGAAATGCCAGTGGTATCAATTGAAGTTAAAAATGTTTAGGTAATGTATTGCACTTTCTGAACAGTGTAGTGTTATAATACAGGAAGTATTGCTAAAATGATGATGTATGGTATCTCATACAGAACACATGTACAGCTTAGCTTTGTGATACATTAAACTGCGGATGGCTGCTTTTTCTCCCTTCCAATACTCATTTTTTAAACATCGCTGCACTGCTGGAAGTTGGAGAACATCAATGATCCACAGCGTGAAAAGTGTCTATTTATGTAAATAGCAATTAACTGAAACAGTATATTTTGGATTATGATAGGCCGGTTCACCCTGTGGGGGTTGAAATAAAGGACTGTGTCCAAGTTTATGGATTAAATAAAGAAGTTGTTTTACGTTGAGATATATTAGTAAATACAATGGATATTTTTTTCTCCCATGGAATAGGGCAACATATCAACATTGGACAACTGTTTCAAAGTTAGCTGGAATACTCACAAGTCAGCATAAATGTAGAAGAGAGGTAAATAATGTGTAATAGATTTTCTATTGAAATCAGCAATATAGTAATGCAATTTTCTTCTGCTCTACAAGTACAGTAGTACAGTACAATATCACATTAAGTACTGTAGTCACATGTATGTACTCAATATGTTTTACTGGACGTATAACATTAAGAGAGAGGGAGCAAAATACAATTGAGGGACAGAGCCCCCTTGTGACCTTGTGACGATTTTCCTTGTGTCCCTGCTGACAGCCGGGACACAATCGACTCAATTCCTATTGAAAACGTTTGTGGTAATGTTGAGGCCCAAACAAGCAAAAGGCAAGATAACAGTCTCAAGGCGAGATGAAACAAACAAATCTTTTTTTTTTTTTAAAGATTTTTTAATAGGTATTGACTTAAACAGACACAGGTTTTGTCAAAAGAGCCTTTTTGTTCAGTCGAAAAAAATCAGTTTTTCCTTGTGTCCCCTGTGACAATCATGTTTTCAGTGAGAGTGAGCCTCCGTTTATGAAATGGTTCTCTGCACAGAAGGCATGCCACACAGTCAAAAATAGGCGTACAAGACCAGAACATTTCTGTATCTGTAAGTTCACTTTGGAGAAAGTTCCCCCTCTAGTACAATATTGTGCTTGGAGATGCCAGACATGCACATTGTGAGATGTACATCAGAAAGGCTGCAAAGAGCTAATCAAAGAAGTAAAAGATGAAACAGAAAATGTTTCTTAGATAAATGATTGACCATACACTGCAGATTGTGTATGTGCATCTTTGCAATTTTCCCCTACAAATTAGCTTTTTTCTTCATGCAAACGAACATCAACATGTTTCATAGCCTTCCAGTGGGTATATTTGTGTACCGTAGTATTGTAAAAAGACACATAATGTCTTTCAGGAGACTAAACTGTACACAAACTTGTACATTTTGATAAGGTGCAAAAAATGGACTTTGAAAAAAGTATGCTCCCAGCGATTAGCATTTGTACCCTTTTAAGTGCTCATCTGAATTTCTACTTTTGAGTGTGCACTGCTGACTGTCAGAACAAATATAACTACACATATAACAAAAAAATAAACTGGACCTACCTTCATTTAATCATAGCATGACTCATTCAGTATAAAGTTTAAAAAAAAAAGAAGTCAAGAACATAGTAGTATAGCAACCTCAGCTTTAGCAGGCATAGATCTCACACACAAAAATGTTCATGTTGTTACTGAAAAAAAAAAACGTAAATTCTACAAAAGGAGATTCTCTCCTGCCCTTGTACTTCAGCTGCGACTAAACTCAGCTGGGCTTATTTAGAAAGAACAACATTAGCTGCTTCCCCTCATGCAAAATCTGCCATTTAATTAGAGCTGATTTATGAAGTTCCCATGGTGGAAATTACTGTGACAGAGTCAGATTACTGTTGCCGTACCCTCTGAACGGAGACAGATTTGGCTGACAGCACAAATGTAATTGTCATATTCTACCAAATCCCAGAGGCAAGATCCCACAGTCACGACAGCCTGGACAGACCCGGAGCTTCAGTTGAAGGACACTTTAGACTCGCAATGCAACTGTGCTGCTTTTAACCTTCCGTAATTGGGGTTTAATGTATTAAACTTGGTGATTCGATCTATCCATAATGGCGTGCAGGTGTGGTGGACTGTGATGGAGATGTAACAGGGTGTCAGTGAGAGCACTACAGTGGAGACTGATAACCGCTCAGCTGACAACATAGAGATATTAAGTGTCAAAAAAGAAGCAGATGGTGATTTTTTTTTTCCTGTATCGCTTTTTTTTTTTTTTTTTATGACCCACCAGGGACACATAGTGTTTATGAATTCAAAAACCATCCGAGCCCCTAATGTCATGCCTGCAATGTTGATGAGATGTAATTCTAGTACATTTTTAACAAGGTCCCTGGTTGACTAATCGCTGGTACTCCCTGATACTAATGAAACTAATGGGCACGATTAAAATGACATATACGAAAAAAATTGTGATTTTCATCACTTAGCCTCAAGATGTCAAGATATCCTCGACATGAAGCATCTCACTTTCAGTGAATTGTAAAGGATTTATTCAACTAACCTTGGGTGTCCTGGTCAATAATAACCAGCATAGAAAATGAATGGGGAAAAATTATTCAATTATGTTCGTCCAAGAGATGGAAAACATTCCCATACACACATATGGTAAATGGTCTGTAATTATATGGCACTTTTCTAGTCTTGATGACCACTCAAAGCTGCATTACACTACAGTTTTGCCATTCACCCATTCACACCCATTCACTCACACTTTCATACAGCGCATCTATGTGCAGCACATTCTTCTATTACTCATCTGTCACTTGCCGAAGGACACATCAGCATGTAGAACCCACAACCTTCTGGTTGAAGGACAAGTCACTCTACCACTGAGCTACTATACTCATCACCCTCATTTGCACAACTGGCTTAATGTAAGAGCAGTGAACCTTATCCTGACCTTTAACAATTATCCCCTTCGGAACAATAAATAAACTTACTAACTAACGAACTAAATGTAGTCATTTACACTATTGTCCTCATAAGGTGATTGTGTAAACAGATTTAGGTCCCACAACACTTTGTATTGTGTCTCTTTAAAAAAAGTTGAGTCGTACGAAACATTATGACAAATATGGATTGTCAAAACGTCAGGGTCAATCACACAAGACATGATTATTGGTTGTAGCCAATCACAGCTCGCTTTAGGAGAGTGGCCGCCAATTTTTGCAACCATTCATAAAAGGTAACTTTCCCACTAAAAAATGAATGCACTGTAGCCTATATTGTTTTATTTGTCACTGGTTTTGATAACTTTCCGTCCATCCATCCATCCAACGTCTACTGCTTTATCCTCCTCATGAGTGTCGTGGGGTCTGCTGGTGTCAATCCCAGCTGACATAAGGCGAAAGGCGGGGTCAAACCCTGGACAGGTTGCCAGGCCATCACAGGACCACATAGAGACAAACAACCATTGTCTCATACACTCACACTTTTGGAAAATTTGTGTCCAATTGGAAGGAAAAAGGAGAAAACCCACACACATAGGGAGAACATGCAAACTTCACTCAGAAAGGCCAGGATCTGGACATGAATCAGCAAACCTCTTGCTGTGAGTGTTCAAGCCTAAATGGAGGGAAATAATGTCAAAATATCCATCCATCCATCCATCCATTATCTACCGCTTTATCCTCCACCAGAGGGTCGCGGGGGGTGCTGTGCCTATCTCAGCTGCCATTGGGCGATAGGCGGGGTACACCCTGGACAGTTCGCCAGTCCGTCGCAGGGCCACATATAGAGACAAACAACCATTCACTCACACTCTCACACCTACGGTCAATTTAGAGTGACCAATTCACCTAATCCCCATATCGCATGTTTTTGGACTGTGGGAGGAAGCCGGAGAACCCGGAGAAAACCCACGCACACACGGGGAGAACATGCAAACTCCTTGCAGAAAGGCAAAGGCAAGAGTGCTAACCACTACACCAACCGTGGGCCCTGTCAAAATATCAATTATTATAAAAATATCTTCATGGGGGAGAAAAATTTATTAGTGCTCCTGCCAAATCAACGTGAGAGACTTTAAATGACGACTCTACACCAAACATAACTTTATCAGAGGTAAATTCTCCTCTCCAAGAGAACAGTAAGCAGCTGCAGCACATGAGAGCTACTGAGAGTGATGCACAGTGGCGTGAACACAACATTTGGAAGGACAAGGACCCCCAACACCACTACCCCACGCACCCCATCCCCATGTGCAACGGCACTGGTAATGCAGGTTCACAGTGTGTTGAGCTAAGAGGAGAAGCTAGCGACATTAAATGTGATGACCCTGATGAATTTCATCTCTTCTGCGGGGTTCCACAGTTTGGAGGATTGACCTCAAGATGAATTCAAGAAACCTTGTAGATTTCCTCATTTCTGCAAACACGAATGCACTCCACAAACTAAATGCTTGCTGCTGCTGCTGCTACCACCTTGTGGTAATGGATGAACCACAATTGGGTAGACATTGGCGCGTACACGCATATTTTTTTTGGTTACAGTCACTGACACAAAACTTTTGTGACAAAACAAACAATTGAATAATTGATTATCCATGCCCAATTGTGATCAAAATGATAAATCATACATACTGTCCAACTGCCAAAAGAACTACATACAACCAAATATGACTGTATTTTTTATACTTTTTCATAATGTCTACCGCTGTTCATGAGACATTCCTCAACCTTTTCATGAAATCTCAAGGAACATTAACTTGTCTTGGTTGGAAAAAACAGCTTATTCATAACTGCAGGAATATTAAGAGTCAAAATTGTGCCCACTACATGAAAAACTTTAAACTGATGTACAGAACATAACCTATTACACTTTGCATTGATGTTTGCTGACACTGACCAATAAGGTAGTTTACTTTCTTAAGGGTTTTCCATTTTAGACTATACACCTCCCTTTATTACACAATCGCATTGAAAGCTGCCCACTAACATCAGATATTTGCCTTCAAATCATAGATAAACATTTGTGTAGCACTACAGAATATTCAGAGTTTCTTCTAAATTAAAACTACTGTCTATTTGGACATTAAACTTATTATGACAATGGGAAATATGAAGAGGATCCCTGATTAAAAGCTTGCCTCATTAAACTGGACTTCGCTGCTCCTTTTTCTATTATACCGTCATAAACCACACAGCACTCAGCAGTTTGACTCAACTGATTCCCATTATTAATTATGCACCAATCATAGAGGAGAAGATAAAGATTTGTAGGATAGATCATAGAGTCATTAGGAGAAAATTGAGGGGATGAAAACAAGGCTGCTAGTAATTATAAGGTAATGTTCTGACAATGTTGCTCTGCATGGCATTGCTTCTGTTTCTCATTGTATTGGCTGTCTTTTTCTAGCTGCACAATCTGTTTTTTTTTTCTTTTTTTTCTACCAGATATTTCATTAAACACTATATCTACAACTCAGGTTTGCTTAAAATATGTCATAAATTATGTAAAATATTGAGAATGGGTAGAATATTCAGCCACACATTGGTTTGTGAAAACTCATCTAGCAGCCTAAAATGTCAGCACCATATATTGTTTGTTTGTTTGAAACATAAAATAAATAAAAAATATATCTCTGCAACAATGTTTGTATTGGATTGTATAACATATAAAGAAAGAGTTTACTAAGTATAAGTCAAGTGAGAAATAGGCAAATTTTGTTACAGTATTCGATAGGTCGCCTTCTGATGGCTGTTCAAGAGAATACAGGTTACAGAAACGTACAAATCAATCTAACCAGAGAATATCTCCAGGTACTCTAGTTTTTAATGGCTATAATTAAAGTGTTTTAGTCCGAACACAACTGCATCAGTAGGGATGGGTACTGAACTTGGTACTTTCAGTTGTGCTGATGAACTTGGTACCGATTTTGGTACCCAAAGCTAATTGAAGAGTCGTGAGCTCAGAGCAAGAGCGGAGCAAAAATGTCACAGCTGCTTCCTTAAATGCACACAGAGCTAGGGGACAATGATCAGTCGGAAGCAAAATAGACTACATGTTGAAATTAAAGGTCACATAGAGTTGTCCTGTTGCACATAAATGTTAGTTATGGAGGTCTACTTACATATATTAACTTGTTTTTATGGTCAAAAACCTCCTAGTTGCTGTAAACGAGCCGATTGAAATCCTCTTTTCTGACCGTGTTCTTCAGCTGCGATGTTTCAGAGTGAACTTTCACCCCCAGAAGACAGAGTCTTGTGATTGGCCAATACTATTCAGCACACCAGCTCTCAGAAGCGTAGCTCCCCCCTCTGGAACGGTGGAAGCACTGCTCCTCATTATCAAAACATTGTTTTAACAGGGTTTAAAAATAGCTTCTTCATGACTCCCCGTCGCAGTCCCTTTTATGACTTTGACCCGGAGTCAGACCCAGAGTTAGAAGACACTGTCGCTCGTGAAACACCTCCACAACGGACGTTATTCTTCTTCTGCGGTTCGATGTACGCAACCGGATGTGCCCGGACTAGTGCCCGAAGCAGGAGGATCTGCTGTTCAGGAGAACCGCTGTTTACGTAACTATTACAGGATTTTCAGAGATCTCTCTGAGCCCGAGATTACAATAAACACAGCGTTCTCAGCAGTGGCTGAACTGTTTGTTTCGAACCTTCAGGGCTTCTTAAACAAGGTAAAGACGCAGATACACACCAAAAACACAGCGTTGATAGGAACTTCTGGTCGAGTTCCGCTTTAAGATGTTTAGGCATACAGTTTTTTTATTACAGCGTAAGTGGGCAAAAGGGACCATTTGCTTCCAGTAGCAGTACCTTACTGGTTCCAACAACGGACAGTGCCCATTCCTATGGACCATCATTGCTGGTCACATTGTCACAATAAGAACCAGTTAAGGCTGATTTATACTCCATTTTCATCTCCATATGTCCATCCGCCCGTCCACTGAGACTTTTGACAACATGCTTCACCAGATAGCCCCTCTAATTAAACATGCCACATCTGAGAGTGCACCAGTGAGTGAAGCCGAGCCCCTGGCAGTCACTCATGTTTGTTTTCTGGCTGCAGGAATAAGCCAGCAAGCTCTGGCAGTCAGTTTTTTAAGGCCTGTATAGACGTTCTACTGTCCCCCACAGTTTCCACTGGTCAATCATCATAAGCTCTCCGGGGGCGTGCACGATGATGGACAGAATTAACCCAAAGTATGGATGAACAACTCCATCCAAGTCATTTTCATCCTATAACTGGGCCTTTATTTGTGGACTACAAGTGTGACACTGTTTCTGTGTGAGCATGTTGGGCAAAATTGCTGGCTCATGTTTAATTCCCTGCTACAGTTGACAGCACGCTGTGCCAGACAATGGCAAGCGGTGCTGTTTGCATCAGTAATGAGGATCAAGTGCATTAGGCCCTAAGGCAGATCTCTTCTGGTTTGACTTCAAAAAGTCGGGTTCCTCCAGAGACAAGAAGAAAATGCACCCGGCTGAGAGTGAGAGAGGCCCACACAAAGGGAAAGGGGAGGAGAAAATTAGAATCATTTGGAGATGCAGTGGCATCAGGGAAAGAGGGAGGGCGGAGAAAACAGAAGAGAGAAGTGAAAGTGAAAAAAGAGTAAGACTATAGATCAGGAAAAAGAAACTTTGTCCCCAACAGGCAGACAACAAAAGAAAATGGAATGAGACTTTTAAAAAAAACACTATAGTTTCACTGGACATAAACAAACCTCTCAATGATGTATTGTGATCACAGCGAGAGGAGAGGATAGAGGTAGAGTGCCGAGCATTAAGAGGACAAGAAAGAATTATTGGTACTTGAAAACTGAGAAGCGACGAGAGAAAAACAGATCAAAGGAGAAACTAACTAACTAAAGAGAAAATAACTTTTACTGTAAACACAGACAATGTGCGTCTCAGAGTTTTTGAAAACGGGGCACTAAAGACAATTACAAAAGACAGATTTAACTCAAATAAGTGAGGAGGGCTGGGTATTGAGCGTCAATAATTCTGTGCATCAACTGTATTACAAACTTCTTCTTTATTGAAAATGTAATTCACGATCAAATGGTACTTAAGAATGCCGTTTGACCAAGATCTAACAGCACTGTGGAAATTTGCAGGGAACTACATTAAAAATAAAGGCTGCAAACAGCATTGTGCAGGCCCTCACATCAGGTGGCGCTATGCCCTTCATATGCTGATTTTTTTCTGACCGGGTCCTTTGTCTCATGTTTGAAGTTTCGAGCAGATCAGTAAGGCAAAGTACGGCAAAGTTACAAGCCACTTCCTGTTTTGTGGTGAAATAGGAGGGACATTCAAAATGGCTGGTTTAGTTTTGGGTCAAGTTCCTGTTCGCAGACAAGTTCAGAGTCATGTGTGACGTATGGAGTTTTGAGCTCAATATACGGCACAGTTACAGGGCACAATGTGTTTCCAAGTTTTGTGGAATTTGGTGCAAATTAGTTTCAGCTTTCAGCTTCGTCAGCTATATTTTATGAAGTTTTTTCAACCAGTTCTGATGTGCATGTCCATCCATGTTCACCAACATTGTACCAACTGTGTGAGTGTTCGGGCCCAAACTACAGAGTTTTACAGTGATGTGTAATATAGAGGAAAAAAGGTATTGTTCACGTATCAGTATCGAAGTCCAGATTTTGATACCTATACCTTATTTAACATTTTTTAATTGCTACCCAGGCCTACAAGTGAGACGGCAACACTGATGTACCCTTTTCACTCCCTTGGTGTTTGTGATTAGTTTCCTGTCATTGCACGAGCAGGCACGTATGCAAAAAGAGACAGTGAATGAGAATGTTTCCCTTGTTCTGCCACTGCTGACATCTGTCTGTTTCTTTTTCCCCTGTCAGTCTGCCTGTTTGTCACCCTCCGTCTGCTTTGAAGAGTGACGGCATCTTTCACAACTTCCCTCTGCTTCCAAAACAAGGCTAGATTTTTTTTTTTTCACTTCAGACATATGGCTGTGGCTGTGAGCGTTATGCAGAATGATTCTGTCAGGTTTATTGTCTTGCTCGTGGGTGTTTTTGCCTGGACACAGAGCAAGTGAACTGTGACTCTCGGGTTACAGGTCTGTGTGTAATGGAGCCACACTGCTGCATGTGCAGCCAGAAAAAAAGAGAGCTGAACAGTGAATCATGTTCCATTTGAAATCATAAGTCGCACAACTAACACATCACAAAGGCTATGATTCTATTGATTCTTTTACTTTCCAATTTAATCCTCATAATGAACACTTTTGTCCATTTGGGCAATTTGTTGCTTATATTACAATTTTTTTAAGGAGGCCTCTCACTGGATAAAGTTGTTATATTTACAATTTTTGGATATGTCAATAGAAAACTGTGACAAAATTTTGACCACACTCTTCAGTCATTAGAGGACAGAAATGTTCACCTCCAAAAAGTGTTGCTAAAACTTAAACTTAAAGATCCTTATTTTTACTGCTTGTTTTGTGCATAAAACTCTAACCCTGCTTAAAACTACTACTAACTACTTTTTACTCTGCTTGACTGATTAATCGAT
Source organism: Microchirus variegatus (assembly GCF_963457635.1). NCBI lineage: Eukaryota > Metazoa > Chordata > Actinopteri > Pleuronectiformes > Soleidae > Microchirus > Microchirus variegatus. The sequence continues at coordinate 8,577,293 of NC_139818.1, read as the reverse complement.
GTCATTGCTGTTATTTATATATATGAAACAAAACAAAAAAATTGTAATTTAGTATTTTTTTTAAAGCATGCAATACAGTATAATAAATGAATATCTTTAAGTGCTCATCCTTGCATCAAAACGATATATCCCAAATCAATTCACAATTGCAAATAGGCATTTTTACCAAACTCATTCAACCTCACTTTAAATCATGAGAATTACAAAATACCATTGTATGTTCGGTATATAATCCATTGTAATTAAAGGTCACATAGAGTGGTCCTGTTGCACATATATGTTAGTTATGGAGGTCTACTTACATATATTAACTTGTTTTTATGGTCAAAAACCTCCTAGTTGCTCTAAACGAGCCGATAGAAATCCTCTTTTCTGACAGTGTTTTTCTGCTGCGAGATTTCAGAGTGAACTTTCACCCCCAGAAGACAGAGTCTTGTGATTGGCCAGTACTATCCAGCACATCCGTTCTCAGAAGCGCAGCGCCCCCCTCTGGAACGGCGGATGCACTGCTCCTCATTATCAAAACATTGTTTAAACAGTGTTTAAAAATAGCTTCGTCACGACTCCCTGCCGCAGTCCCTTTTATGACTTTAAACCGGAGTCAGACCCAGAGTCAGAAGACACTGTTGCTCGTGAAACACCTCCACAACAGACGTTATTCTTCTTCTGCGGTTCAATGTACGTAACCGGATGTGCCCGGACTACCGCCCGGAGCAGGACGATCGGTTGTTCAGGAGAACCGCTGCTTACGTAACTATTACGGGATTTTCAGTGATCTCGTTGAGCCCCGAGATTACAATAAAACACAATGTTCTCAGCAGTGGCTGAACTGTTTGTTTCGAACCGTCGGGGCTTCATAAACAAGGTAATGACGCAGATACACACTAAAAAACAGCGTTAATAGGAACTTCCGCTTTAAACGTTTTCTGAAAGCTCAAAGCTTTTAGAACATGAAACATTAAAGTGTTGTTACTTAAGTCAAACTTCGGTCAAAACCTTGATGTTGTCCAAGCTCCCCCTGGCTGTGGAAACTCTGTCATGTTGATATCCACATTTGTAGACGTGTATATAAACATTCAAGGAGACACGAGACAGTTGCAGCAATGTTATGGCAGAAAAGGTGCCAACCACAGGTGTTGGTCGCAAATGAAAAGCAGTTTTTGGGAAAGCTACTGGCAAGGAAAAAGGCTGACGCAGAGGGATCCAAGACCAGAGTGAACATCTGTGCTGCGTTTGGACGGTGGCAACAAGTGAAAGCCCAGAAAGGCCTGAGAAGTGATGCCATGGTGGCTCTGTTTCTACTGGACAGGTGGGTTAACATTATGTCTTTGTGAACTTTTGAGAGTTAGGGTGAATTCCAGTTCCTTGCTTAACCCTCAATCTCAAAAAATGCGCACTCCCTCTAGTGCAAGTGCTGTCCCGATTCTCAGAAAAATTAAGTTGAGGGGCAAGTTTAAGGGCTGTATCGCCCTCAATATTGAGATTTTCCGAGACCACCCTTGGGAGCAAGGGCTACCCAGAATGTTTTCACATGACAAAGGTGGCACGGAAAGCAGCGAAATGTGTATGCTACAAATTAAGTATTTTCTTTGTTAATAGAGATATACAAATTATGAAAACCATTGTATTATCTTAGTTTAGGCCCATATGATGGATTACTGACGTCATTGTTGCGTAACATTTATTTTTATTTTACGATCTTTTGTCAATAGACAGCTAGACAGCCGGTGCGCACACGCGATCGTTCGCTATCGTTTACTTTTCAATAAGCCGTGGTGTGTGGTAACTGTCAGCTGAATATGTCCGTGGTTGTGGTATTTGTATGAATATCATCTTATAACTAACTGACAACCTAATAATTTGACTGACAAACGGATCGTAATAAATAATCGTGATGTAAATGTGTTCTTCTTCTTTTTTGGAGTTGACAGACTGGACGCAGCTTTCACGTTATTCTGCCCCCCACAGTCTGAAGATGTGGGTGTCCCATTTCTAAGTGACAAAAGAACCCTCAACACTTGGTTTTGAGGACCAGTTAAGATTAAGGGTTGAGCTTGAGGGTTAAGATTGAGGGTTAAGATAGGAATTGGAATTGGCCCTTAGCGTCAGGTGTAGGTAAGTCAGAAGAAAGGGGCTTGGAAATTGAAAATTCAGTCTGCTCAAACACTTTTTCCGGGCTCTCGAACCCTACCCTTTACCTCTGTTATGTCTTGTACATTATGCTTTTGGATCGGCTTCTGAAATTATTCAATTATGGGCAGTTCCATTTTCAGTGTGAAAAGAACCAGGTTTGCAACATTATGTGATTATGGACAAAATGTACCCACTTGATGGTATCAGAGCACACACACACATACACACACACACACACACAAACACGCACACATTGGTGTCGACCAGGCTGTCCAATAAGCTAATGGGGAGGCACTTTGCTCACCGTGTTCTGACAATCTCACAGTGTCACAGACACAGTCAGCACCTGTGAGTGTGAAGAGACAGCATCCAAAACACAGCACAAATTCCCTGATTCAACACAAGCTGTGAAGGGGGGGGGGGGGGGGAGAAAGAGAAAGGGGAAGCGATAGCTATTGTACAACCTCTGAGTGAACCGAGTTTTCTGAACCAAAATTATTTCACATGTGCATGTCTACATACGTGCAAATCAATGCAATAGCATTTCAAAGCAGGGTTGTGAAAAACGAATGTTTGTAAATACTAAGAAATGTCTGTTGTTTTGTGTTCACATGCAGAGCTGATTCAGTCTATATCAGCTTCACACGACTCTGTCTGTCTCTCAGTATAACAGTGACCATGTGTCACCTGCCATGCACACAGGAAGTGATGTGATTCATGTCGCTCTAGACAGATGCAACAGCAACAACTTGCTAGTAAGGTGAGATTGCAAAAATATTCTGAAGTCAACTCTACTCAAAAAACTCCCATCAACCAGTTTGATGGGTAATTTCTTCTTGTCCTCTCCTGCCCCTGAGTTGCTGCTGTATACACACACATGCTGCCATATGGTCTAGCTTGACTGAGCCTGTTTTAAAATGAAGGATTCAGAATAAAATCTTTCCCCCCCCCCTCAGGGGTCGCCACAACAGATCACCTGCTATTTCAGTAATCTGTATATTTGATTTGGCAGAGAGTTTTTATGCCGGTTGCTTCCTTCCTAACAACGCAGGAGCTGGAGAAGGAGTCATTCTACAGATGGGAGCTGTAAACAGAGTAGGTGTAGTAAACCAAAAGTGCAAGACACTATCTGAAGTGACCTGCGATTGGTCAAAGCCGCCCATGATATTACAGATTTAGTTGTGCATAAGGTTGCAATCAGAGAGCCCAGCGGAGGTAAAGAAGTGCCGTTTTCTGCTGACAAGTTATTATGGAAATATTAATCACCAGCACCAAAACAAAATCCTGCCTCCTACTACATAGCTGAAATAAGAATATAAGAGGGATAATAACCATTTCATGGTTATGAATGGGATTAGGTTCAGGCACAAAAGTGTGGGCTGGGAAAAGATTACGGTATAGCATCAACATGGTCTCCATAAAAGAGTGGACTGCTCTCATAGCAACGTGCCACACAAACAATCACACGTTTGATGCTGTAAAGAATGTCCTTTTGTCAGGAAAGTACAATAGACTTCATAAGACTGTGAAATCCCCAGTGACAGATGGACACTGAAATACAAGCCAAGCTGGTTTTGAAGTTAACTTTTCAAACAACAGGAAGAGAAAAGAGAGTAAAAGATGCAGCAGATTTGTGAGACTGGCCAAAATCCAACCCAACCACAGCTGATCTGATATCCACATCGCATCCTACACCCTCCAACTTGGACACTTGATCCTACAGCAACACATGGAGCCAAGGGAGTGATATAACGTCCAAAATGTGCAATATTGCACCAAGATACTTACAGAGGAACAAGCTGACCATGCTGCTTTCAAGGGCCCTTCGTTGATCCTAAATGAGGATGGATAAAATGCGCACTTCAGCCAAAAGGAGGCTTGTTGGCATCACTAACAGTTATAAAGGAAAGGTAACATGGTTATATTTTTAAAGTGAGTTTAGTTTTATGTGTAGTCGAAAGAGCTACTGCCAAAATTTGGCACATTTTAGTGTGTACAGTGTATTTATTACAGTGTACACATTAACATGTGTCAATTGTTCCCTCTCCTGCACCAAAGTCCATAGTTAAAATAAGTGTTTTAAGCATTCAGGGACAGCTGGTTTATTATTACCTCATTTGGCAAGTTTATGTCACCAACATAAATCCAAATGGAGAATTTCAAACACCAAAGTCACAAAATTACACACGTGCTGTGATGCAAAAAATCACTGATATTCCCTATGGAATTTGGTGCAGGGACTTAACAAGGTGACACAAACTTCTGCAGCTAAAACGGTAACCAACAGTGAGATAAAGCAGGGAACACAGGGACTTAAACGAGAATCAGTTCTTCTCTGTGCCCCCGCTGGTAGACATGTTTTCAGAAAGACTAAATCTCTGTGTCTCAGGATGAATTGCTGAGCTTGCCGTGTGTATGTACCCAAAATAAAACAAATGTTTGCAATTTCAACTGAATGATTTTCAACAACAACTCAATTGGGGACTCGGTTCAATTGGGGGTTGCGGCATTCAGCCGGTGCGAGTTTACGTTCACACTTGAGTGAAACAAACCGAACCTTTTGAATAACGTATTCCCCTCCTCTCCTGAGGCGGTGCTGCATCAAGAATTACTGGGGAAGACAAGGCGACACTGAACAAGAAAACTCACTCATCTGTTGTTTAATGCAGGACAACTTCTGTCCCTAACCCGCTACATCAGCGCAAAACATAGAACTGCCTCCAATCCCATTGTTTTATGTGAACATATGACACATGCTGCAAAAATGGCCTCTGCCATTTCTCCCAGCTATCCTATTGGTTGTGTTTACCCACAATACCCTGTGTTGTAGTCCGCTTCACGCATTTGGTTCACTTGAAGCGAACCGAGACCTATGTTTTTGGGCTGGACCAGTTTGCTTCTTTGATTGGGATCAGAGATCGGTTGCACATACACACCTCCCCGAACGAACCGCACTTTCCAAGCAAACAAACTATTTTTATAGTTTTGATTTGATTAAAGCGGAACTAGACCGGAAGTTCCTATTATCGCTTTTTCTTTTGGTGTGTATCTGCGTCATTACCTTGTTTATGAAGCCTGACGTTCGAAACAAACAGTTCAGCTATTGCTGAGAACGTTGTGTTTTATTGTAATCTCGGGGCTCAACGAGATCACTGAAAATCCCGTTAACGTTACGTAAGCAGCGGTTCTCCTGAACAACCGATCGTCCTGCTCCGGGCGGTAGTCGGGGCACATCTGGTTACGTACATTGAACCGCAGAAGAAGAATAACGTCCGTTGTGGAGGTGTTTCACGAGCAACAGTGTCTTCTGACTCTGGGTCTGACTCCGGTTTAAAGTCATAAAAGGGACTGCGGCGGGGAGTCGTGACAAATCTATTTTTAAACACTGTTAAAACAATGTTTTGATAATGAGGAGCAGTGCATCCGCCGTTCCAGAGGGGGGCGCTGCGCTTCTGAGAACGGATGTGCTGGATAGTACTGGCCAATCACAAGACTCTGTCTTCTGGGAGTGAAAGTTCACTCTGAAATCTCGCAGCAGAAAAACACTGTCAGAAAAGAGGATTTCTATCAGCTAGGTTACAGCAACTAGGAGGTTTTTGACCATAAAAACAAGTTAATATATGTAAGTAGACCTCCATAACTAACATTTATGTGCAACAGGACCACTCTATGTGACCTTTAAGATGTGAATGCACCCTCAGTGAATACACCATTCTGCAACAACGCTCCTGTCAACAAAACTGACACTTGTTGCAGTCATGTCAGCTGGAGTGGGACCACATAAACGAGTCAATTTGCCACATGCATTCATGTCCGCCTCAAAGGACGTTTTGTCGCCAAATGTAATCAGACTGTTATTGCTGAGCACGAGGAGGCGACGATGAAACAAAATCAGGCTGCAAAAACTGGTATACTGATTAGTTTTGGCTCCTCGGGAGCAAAGAGATGGACATGAATATTGCAGGACAAATGTGGTTTAAAAAAATTGTGACAGCAAAAAGAGAGGAGGACAAACGGGGACGAGAGAAGGAAGAATGTGCCAAACAATCCAAGAAGGATGAAGAAAACTAAAATGTTACAAGGCAGGCACATAAAGAAAGAGAGTTATGGTGATAGAAAAGTAAGAAATAACACAAATATCACTGTTTATTTGAGTATTTATGCAATAACGCACTAAAAGGCATAAGACAACTATATATATATTACTTATATAGATAACTATGTTTTCTTGTATCCCTCGTTTCCCGTACTATACTGCCACAATAAATTACCCATCACAAAGCATTTCCAGTGCATTGGTTCCACGCAGTAAGAATTGGAGTCTCAGGCACTAAGGAGAGTCAAATTCTGGGGGGGGGTCTGGTCTCATTTGAAGACTTTTAATCCAATAAATTCTTAAAGATTTGTTGCTGTGGTGATTATATCATAAAAGGGAAAACAGCAGCTGTACAGCTCCAGCTACTAAACTTCATAGTTGTCTGTTGCCTCTTTAAATATATTTATGAGCATGAGCCGTCATGATGGTTAAATAATTTGGATAGTGGACCAAAAAAACAAAGAGTTTGTAGCAGAAACATAATCAAAAAATTTATCAAATGACAAAGTGTATGGTAAATAAATGGCAAAACCACGACTGTGCAACCTGACACTTTCCCCCTCAGCTTTATTGACTGTGGAGTCGTTTAGTGTCTTGCAGCTCACTGTTTTGGCTTCACTGTTTTTGCCTTACGCTTTCTGTGCCACACCTGTGGCAGGCATCTGTTATCAGAGAAAACACTCCACCGGTACACAGCCTGCACCAACACCACACAGCCAGACAGGTGAAAGCAACTGACTGGTGTACACAGAGAGGTATTCCTGGCTCAATGACAAATACTCTCCTGTGGAAGTGGCTGGGAAATAGAACAGAGTCGGAAGGGGAGTAAATACTGGAGTACAATCATCAGAAACAACCCATATCTGCTGTAAAACTGTAAACAGCAAGGGTGCCATATCCCACAGATTTTATTCTATGTTGTTGAATATTTCATGTTATTTGAATGCATTAATCCTTTAAACCAAAGCTTTTATTGTCAAAAATCCCCAGTGCCTTAGATGCAGGGATTCATGCCATGAAGTCCTGTCATTTAGTTCAACACATGGGCAAACTTATTCATGCATATTCTCAGAGGCAAAGCTGGCAGAGTAGCAGCTCTACAGCACTAGTGTTTCCCAAACCTTTGCACGGTGACCCACTTTTTAAAGGGTAACAAAACTCCCTCTTCTGAGGATAACTCTGCCCAATGCCTGTGTAGTGCCCTTAGCCTGACTGGAAGAAACACACATCTGACACCTGCACTCTTCCTAGGTTTCGGAGAGTTGGGCCCCTAAAATATTCAAATAAGAGGACATAAAGTTGAACTTTGACAAGTTATTGTCACACACAAATCATTATTGCAGTATATGAAAAATAATAATAATACAATTAATAATAATAATAATAATAATAATAATAATGATAATAATAAAATACAATAGAATCGAGAAAAAAATGAAATAAAAGCTTCTTTATTAGAAGTTAAGACTTCCGTTCTGGGTCGTGTGTGCAATGTTCTGTTCCTATGACTACCTGGGTAGATTTTTTGTGTATTATTTCCTTATCTATTTGTGTATTATCTCCTGTGGGCCACACCGTGCACCATTCGGTCCAGTCAGTCGTCCTTCCTGGCTCGACACTTAACCTCAACAGGTTCAGAATCTGAATCAATCTATAATCCAGCAATGGTTTTCCCTGCCTATCTAAGGCAAAGGTGGGCCGTCTTGGTGATTTTGGCTGCCGCCTTAGTTGAAAAAGGACGTTTCCAACAATCTTGACACAATAGAAATCAGAGCATTGTAGTGTAGAATAGACTATACGTAGATAATAATATAATATAGTGAATATAGTAACTTTCTGGATATAATTTTTTTTTTTTGCTTTAATCCCGGTAAAGATAAGATATTTTTTCTTAATTTAACCACAATAGTTTAACCACATCTGTATTAACCACTACAACCCTGTATAAGTGAGTGAAATTACGAATGAGTAAACATTTACTTTATTAATTAAAATGTTTTGACTGATGGAGAATGAGTAACAAGTGTTACTAAGTTAGTGAAGATATTGAGGTATAGACTAATAAGAATAGGTACAGGTAAGGCATAAGAGGATGTATGCGATAGGCACAGCACCACCTGCGACCCTCCAGTGGAGGATAAAGCGGTAGATAATGGATGGATGGATTCTGATATGACTGTTCTCAATAATGTCAAATGGCCACATATCGGATACAGATCTAGGACCACATACTGGAGTGACACAATCTGATTTGAAAATCTGAAATGATGATCAGGTTTGTCCACACGGCCCCCGAAAAAAATGATCATAGCCAAAGACATCTTGAATCGGCAACACAGCCATAATGCGCTGCATACACTGCCAGTTGAAACTGCATGCTGCCATATAAGATTTTGCGTCTGCATTAAAAGGAATAGATTCATGTTTGTGTGCTCGTTTTAAAAAACAAAAGTCAAATATTCAAGCATAATTTGCTCTCAACATATCTCTTTTGTGGCCAACTTTACAAAGCAGCACATACAGTGTTCCACTTCACTCACCCCGCAGCTAATGGAGCTGGATAGCACAGCTAAGCTTCGGAGAAGATCTATTTCCTGTCCCTCATTAAGGCCTGATGACTTATTTCCTGTGCCGTCTCTGAGCAGATCTCTCTGTCAGCAGGTGACTCAAGATTAGGAAGGCAATGGAGAATACTGTATGCACGTGTGTGTATCTGCTCTCACAATTTCAAGGGATGCATTCCCATGTTAGGATTCGTATGTGGGGAGTGAATAATGAGGCGTTCCCTGCGGTTAACATGGTGTAAGTAGATGTTAACTATGACAGATTGTGCTGCCACTGGTGACCACGGTTGATCGGCCAGATAGCCTTTACCTCCCCACTCCTCAATTATGCCACTCTCACATAATTGTATGGACGGCAATGAATCCCACATCTCATTTAATGCGCACGGTTTCCCCTCTAATGTCTTGCTACTTCCAATTTCAATTTGTCTGATCCCTCTGTTTCTGTGGTGTAGTGACTCTGCAGCACATCGCCATATACACACATGCTATTTAAAAACGCATAATACAAATTATATACAGCATTAAAAAGCAGAGAAAATGAACTATTACCACCTTCAAAGTTCAAATCTATCTAAAGCATAAAGTAATGTATGTTTTGATGTTGCTATCACCATATTTTTGTGAAAATTGTGATTTTAAGATTAGATTGGTAGATCAGCCTACACCCATCAGTTTATTATTGAGCATTCAGAAGTTATTTTGTCTCTGTATTGTGTTTGTTTTTTGGAAATTACCCCAAATGAATAAATACCATTATCGTCATTATTATCATCATCATAATCATTTGCACTACGTACTGGATTATTGTTTGCGTAATTGGCATAATTGAATAGTCGTGCCCCCAAAAATGGGATGAAAAACACTTGAGGAAATGCAGAGGGTGATGTCATTGTGCCCTTCAAATCAAATTACGTTCCACTCGTACGGTTTCCTTGAAAGGTTAATCTGTGTTTTTAGCACAGTCACAAAACATAATCCAAAAATGTGAGGGGGAAGTTGATTATGTTTCGTGAAGTAGTATGCTATTCTTTTAATGAGGGTTCAATCTTAGCCTTCTATGTATATATTGCAGTTTTGTCTGTGAGGTATAGCATAATTTGTATTTGAGCACGAGTACATGTTTTGTTATCAAGAAAAAGCAAATTATGTCATGCCGACATTTCATCTCAGTTGTTGCCAACGAGGAGGATTTTCTTTCCTTCTAGTTTTACAAGGCAGACTTCATCTCAGGAGATGAGATTCAAGTTCAAAACACAGCTCTTGAGGTCTGATTGAACCAAACAGATAAGTGGGGAGTCAATCATTGAACTGTGGGGATTGTTTGGGTGTCTTGAGACTATACCAAAGGGTGAGTTTGTGATGTTATAGCACAGTATGAATCCCACACCTACATATTGGCCAACATATATTCTGAATCTGGCTCTGAAAACACTATTTAACAGAACAACCACTGTTTGCAGCAAATGTAGTTCTTGTAAATCAGAAGATAAATGAGAAATTCGTGTTAATCACACTTACATGCACACATTGATCTTGGTAATGGAATAATAAACGGGAACACTTTACCCCTGTTAGCATTACCCAAATATGCCCTTTTTCACATGGGAATGATAAAGGTTCATTAGTTGAAAAACATGGCACACCACAGGCGAAGGAGAATAGCAAGAGGGCAATGAGGACTCCGTTGACGTTTACTTTCCATTCACCATCATCAAAATCCAAAATCACAACTCTCTTGGCAGTTTTAGCTGCAATATTTCATCCACAGTCTTGTTCTGGTGGACCATATAGGCCAAAACAACGTCTGAGGGAGGGATGTCTTTGTCAAGCACCTTTACCGGCATATAAGATGTGAAGTAGGAAAAGTGTTTGCAATAACATACATTGTTTTAAAATGGCTAAAAGTAGGGCACACACAGAGGATAAAAACAGCTGCATCTTCAACTAAAAAATGGGGTAGCGGGCATGACAGGGAGTCATGTATACACAAATACGATTGGGGTATTGCGGTCTTTCATCATGCATCAACAGGTTTACCATAGTCTGATCATAACTGCGGTAGGCTCAGTAACCAGGGAATTGTGTGCATGTAAATGGCGACAATGAATGATGACATCAAACGTGACACAACAGACAACAATGGAGGTCATCCAGCAGCCCCTTTTTTCCTGCCCAGTTTGTGGCAGTTTGTATCAACAACACATCAATCTTTGCATGAAAACAGTCTGCGGGCGTTGACGACACACCGGTTGCAAAGGTGTGATGTTTTTTCTGTCGCCCAATCATGGGTGGTGATGGTCTCCACCTGGACCATACCGTACCATTTTTTAGGAAGGATGCCAACAATGGAATGGTTGGGGCCACTTACATTGGGTCTATTCCTAATGAAATTGCAAAAAAAAAAAGTATCCATCATATCGTACAGCTTAAAGTATAGAAAAGGGAAACCCTGGTCTCCAAGACAGATCTTACATTTTAGAATCCATCAGACACCAAAAACATTTAATTTTATAATAACAGAATTAACATCTGATGACAATTTCAGAGTAAGTATACAACCTGCAACTGTTTTCTGTGAGCATTATACCTAGTTCATCTGTAAGTAGATCACTCCGGATGGATGCTAATACTAGCACCATATAGCTTGATAAGCACATTTATAACACTTCTAATACTTCCATCAGATGAGTTCACAGCTATTGCCAGCAGCAGCCATCATGCTCACTGAATCACAGACTTCTAAAAATCTCACCGTCAGCTCAGCGAACTAAATTCTTACCCTGACCTTCCAGGTCTGACAAACTGCCCATGACCTGACACCTGGGGCTTGCACGCACCTCACAGCTGCCAACACCTCTTTAAAATGGTGTCACCTGAGTTTCCTGATCCAATGAGCCAATGCAGGGCACCAGCACACACAGCGCTAGTACCCAAAGCTCTTCTTTAATTATTATTTCACACAGCAATAAAGTGATGAATAAATGCAAATTTCTAAATTAATCATTTGCACAATGAAGTGGCAGCTCCGTGTAGCGTTCAGCTGGATATTCTATGAAATCAAGATATGAAAGACATAAAATTATAGCACACTCACAGCTTTCAGGGAAACATAACCAACAGTACTGTTGATGTGCTACTTCTTCTTAGAACCTCAATAGCAATGGTGGATCCATATGACTCTCATTCAAAAAAAAAAAAATAGAACAAACAAAACATCTTCAGAGTCGGTCTGATTTAGCTTCTCTCTGATCTAACAACAGAGAAGAAGCACTTCAGAAAACTTCAATACTGACAGCTTTGTTAAATAACGGCAGCGGGGAGAGTGGAGAATATAGAAAGCAGGAGAACACACTGAAAGAATATATAATGCAGGGTGGGTTAAAATAGCTAGCTGAAAGTTGTTGTTTTTTTCTTTGAGTAGTAGTGGTAGTTTTAAAATGTGCGAACAGAGCAAGAGGAAAAATAAGGAGAGTGAGAAAAAACAGTGCAAAGACAATAGCAGAAGGAAAAGTCCATCCATTATCTATATCATATGTTCTTTGAGAGTAGAATAAATAAATGACCTTCAACATATCATTACATTTCAGATAACAACACTGAGTGCAATAAATAATCAAAGCTGTTTGTGAAGGATTTATGTCAACAGTTATTTGTGCTATGCTTTTGTTGCAAAAGCATATAATGAGCCCCAGCTTTGTAATAAATAACACCGCTAAGCTACAGTGGGTGTGAAGCTGTACTTCAGCACTGTGGTGATTCTGCTGATGTTTAGCAGGGGGGAAAAAACAGCCTGACTTAACATTATATTAAAGTCCAATTGCTATTTTGTTGCGTCTGCAAGTCTACTCAGGTCTGCTGTGGTCACCATGATGTAATTATTTGCCATCCGCCCACATGCTGTCGACCACACGTGGCCAAAAGTGCGTGACCATGCTCTAGGTAAGACAGTGCATTAAAAAAAGGAATAAAACAGTGTTTCCCAAAGACTGGGTCAGGATCCACAGATTGGTTAATTTCAGAAGCAAATTGAGCAGAATTTTCCTAATCTTTTAGTTGAGATTTATGTGCATACATGTTAGATAAAGTACATTTTTACTACGAACAGTAAATGTTCAAGGTAAGGAGAAGCCTTACAGGGACAATTTAGGTTTTTAAGGGTAGTTACGTATTGACCAAAGATCATGTATTAAAAAATGGACATACTATGGCCTACTAGCGTATACGAATATATTGACTAGTCACCACTTGAAAGGAAGTCTAAGGGTGAATTCCAATTCTTTGCTTAACCCTCAATCTCAAAAATTTGCGCTCCCGCTCGTGCAAGTGCTGTCCCGATTCTCAGAAAAATTAAGTTCAGGGGCAAGTTTAAGGGCTGTATCGCCCTCAGTATTGAGATTTTCTGAGACCACCCTTGGGAGCAAGGGCTACCCAGAATGCCTTGCATGTTTTGACGTAACAAAGATGGTGCCGAAAGCAGCGAAACGAGTACGTTACAAATTAAGTATTTTCTTTGTTAATATAAAAATAATGAAAACCATTGTATTATCTTAGTTTAGGCCCATATTATAGATTACTGACGTCATTGTTGCGCAACATTTATTTTTATTTTACGATCTTTTGTCAATAGCCAGCCGGTGCAGACAAGCGATCGTTTGCTATCATTTACTTTTCAATAAGCCGTGGTGTGTGGTAACTGTCAGCTGAATATGTCCGTGGTTGTGGTATTTGTATGAGTATCATCTTATAACTAACTGACAACCTAATAACTTGACTGACAAACGGATCGTAATAAAAAATTGTGACGTAAATGTGTTCTTCTTCTTCTTTTATGGAGTTGACAGACTGGACGCAGCTTTCACGTTATTCTGCCCCCTACAGTCTGAAGACGTATCTGCATTTAAGGGGTGTCCCATTTCTAAGTGACAAAATAACCCTCAACACTTGGTTTTGAGGGCCAGTTAAGATTAAGGGTTGAGCTTGAGGGTTAAGATTGAGGGTTAAGATAGGAATTGGAATTGGCCCTAAAACTGCTCTACTTCTCCCTTAATTTATAACGTTGTCGTTATTGGTCAGATATTTTTTATAATCCAATAGGAGCATGGCACTTCTGAACTTTTGGTTGAAAATGTTAGCATGATGCCGTTGCAACTTGGTATTAATTCATTACTGACTCTAACTCTAGCAGGCAGATGAAAAAAAAGAAGATTTTAACCACTATAACCATTTTCTTTTGTCATTTTTAATTTTCCAGGTGGAAACAGAGGTTAAGAAATCATTCACTTACTCCACCAAACTCCATCCATCCATTATCTACCACTTTATCCTCCACCAGAGGGTCGCAGGGTTGCTGTGTTGCCCTATCTCAGCTGACATAGGGCGACAGGCTGGGTACACCCTGGACAGTTCGCCAGTCCATCGCAGGGCCACATATAGAGACAAACAACCATTCACTCACACTTTCACACCTATTGACCTAATCCCCATATCGCATGTTTTTTGGACTGTGGGAGGAAGCCGGAGAACCCGGAGAAAACCCACACACACACACACACACGGGGAGAACTTGCGAACGTGCATCCTTGCAGAAAGGCCCTTGTTCAGAAGTTGTCCCAAACGGGGCTCAAACCCAGGAACCCGGGTCCTCTTGCTGTAAAGGCAAGAGTGCTAACCACTACACCAACCATGGACACCAAACTCTATAGATAAAATGAGATAAAATTACATCATGAAACAAAGGAGTTGTTAATCCACAACACAATGTGTTATAGTGTGACTTGGGTGTTTAAAAGACTTTGTTTGAAGGTGACAAAACCTTTACCAAAAACCTCAACAGTTGACGAGCAACTTCTGAGACCCTGCAAATCAAAAATGCTGATTATTTTATGGTCGTTGGTAAGGGTATACTGAGAGCATTTACAAACTTCCGTTTCCAGTCAGCAACTGTGAGATAAAGCTGCTAACATATTCTTAAGATGTTTTAGACTCAAGCAGGCACAGAGTTTAATAGACAAGACTTTTCTTAAGTGGCTCAAAATGTGTTAATCCTTCTCCCCCCCCGCAGGTTAATGCTGAATGAGAGCATCCAGGTCCCAGGCAGTGTTGATAATGGGTCAACATCTCATAAAACCACAGTTTAAAAAAAAAAATGCTAAAATGTGGCTCAAACTCAAACTACCATACAGCTTCTTTTGAGCTGTCTTACAAAAATTTGACAGGTTGTAAAAGGAAGATTTTTACCAAATATGGCAGTCAAGGACAGTTTATTTAAATCCCCCCCTCACAGCACACAGAGGGGTTAGCTATTTGCAATGACACATATTATAGTATACTGGGGACCTTGAGTGTCTTGAAAGGCGCCTCCAAATATAATGCATTATTATTATTATTATTATTACTACTTTTATTTACTGCAAGTCATTTCAACACTGTAATATTCACCAATGTCATTCATCATATCGTGGAGCCCTAGTGGATACTTTTACCTGTTATGTTTCTTCCGCTATATATTAATTCTCCAAAAGAGTAAAATCCTTAAACTCAGGTGACACAAGCTTATTCAAATCCCCTCTCTTTTATTCATTGTCTGTTTCATGTATTACTGATGACTATTACTGGTTTGGTTACGTATCAAATACCTTGCGGTTTTCAGTGCTAGCACGCTTGACCTATATGGTAGTGACAGATATTTAACACAGTAGTTCTCTGCCGCCATAATGTAAAATAAGTGCTGAGCTAAAATTAAAACAAATAATAAATATTAGCAAACATGTCCTCGTTAAAATAGATTTTTTTTTGTACAAATAATTGTGAGCAAATTCCTGTTCTGCTTTGTGCTGTAACACAAGCAAAAATAACTTTTCTGCTTTTAATAATAAAAAGCAAAAATAGCATATTTGCACTTTTATCTTATACCACTGGGATTTCAATTTGAAATACAATAATGTAACTACATTGTGTGACCAATTGTTTTATGATTGTTAGGGTGGAAGTTTGCACAATTAGCAGGTTAACTGGAATCGCCGATTTATGAGATGAATGTCAGTCAGTTCAAAGACAGTGATTCTATGTACAATATTGCAAAGTATTGAGATCTTTCGCCATTTACAGTTTACAATATTGTGGACATATTTAGGGAAATCTCAGTGAGTAAAGGAGAGAATCTGCCGCTGAATGTACGTGAACATTAAGCCCTCAAATGGCACTGGATGAGAAAAAAACATCACGCTACTGCGAGGGACAAAAATCACATGGGGTTGGAAGTACCTTGAAAATGATTGTCATTTAAGACAGTCCCCAATTAGATCAGGAAAAGCGACCTGAAACTGTATGGCGCAAAGATGTTTCCGTTTTTGTAACAAATTTCACTATGTGTACATATACTGCTAGTTTGCCACTAATAGAGAAAAGTATATTCTGATATCTCACTATACATAATATGTATTATGATGTGAGTTGATTTGACTTGAATGTTGACAGCATGCACGAGGCTGTATAGCTGGCAGGATTTGTACGTACAATGCTTTTCAAAAATACCCAAGAAAATGTCTGTGAGCGTAAAAGTGTTTTTAACCTTTTAACACATAAGTCTCAAAATGTCCATGTGGACTTTTTTGCTTATTTTTATCTTAAAAGGGCCAGATAACGAGAATAACTTTCGATATCTGGCAGTTATTCACAATTAACAAATTAAAATGATGAAAAAAAGTTTTATTCAGGAAAACACTGTTGGTCCATGAACACCAGTTTTTGCAGGTTATAACTGAAATGTGAGCAGTATAACACATTTTTTTTTTAAATGTACAAAAAATGGAAACCATGTACAGGCGTTTTTTCCAACTCTCTCCTCTCTGGTGAAAAAAGGCGCTTATTCGCTGGCTTCCTGCAACAGCGCAAGTGAAATGACTGTAACAACCACCATTTTTCCAATAGCACAAACCGCGTAATTATGGCAATGCAAGTAAGTGCACTTCGTCCTCTGTGATTATGCTCGGTGTTAAAGGGTAAACATATAACTTTTTCTGAACTTTTGTTTGTAACCGAGCAGTATTTAGCCATGTTGACTGCTCAGTGTGAGGGGAGAACGAGTGAAAGGAAGACATGAGAAGAGAGAGGGATCGAGACAGTGTAGAGGGATATGGTGAGAAATGGCGGAAACAGTTTGATGCCAAGAGGTGTGCGCTGACCCTGATTAAATGCCTCCTCTAACTCAGTGAGCCACTGATAAGACTGATGCACCCTGGGTGCAGTGCATGTGATGTGTTGTGTGTGTGTGTTTGACACTTAACAGAAGATAAGGTGTGTGTGTGTGTGTGTGTGCACAACGTGTGACTATCAGTGTGTACGTTTGTGTGTGTCCCAACACCAATTCTCCTGTGTAAACATGCTGACCTGGTACACTTTGAAGTTGGGAATGGCCGCTATAATCTCTCTCCCCCTGACATGCAGGCACGCACGCACGCACGCACGCACACACACACACACACACACACACAGAGCCAGAGGCCGGACTTAACACCAGAAACCCTCTGTGACTTAGTATGTGGCCATCAACAAACACACACAAACACACTTCCATTTTCACAGACAGTTGCATCCTCTTGCTCCCACATAGAGTGGAGATATAAAAACAATAAACTGTCACAAACACTAATGCAGGAAAAATAGACCCTTGCTGCAACCTATAATGGAAATTCCTGCTGACAGGTGTGTGTGTGTGTGTGTGTGTGTGTGTGTGTGTGTGTGTGTGTGCGTGTGTCTACTTGTCGAGATTCAATTACACTGCAGGTTCAGAGCAGACTTCCTGGCACATTCCTCCACAACTCTCTGTGTGTGGTGTGTGGGATTCTCTGTGATAGTCACTCTTCACGTACAGTTCATAGGTCACTGTGTCCGCTTTTCATCAACTAAAGGTTCAATATCTAACACTGTGTCTTATAAGACATCAGGAAATAATTAAAAAACCTGTGTAAATACTGTATAACATAGAAGTGATGTGATGTAACCCTTGTTATTTGTGTGTTGTTTTGATAGCCGGTCTGCCTGTTGCATTCAATTACTGTCAGAACTGCTGGACCTTGCATATAAAATTTATATGCTGCACCCAACCAAGGGTTGTTTACTGTGTTTCGTGAGACGAAGCACATCTTGAACTCCACACCCGTCATATATTCACCACCTGCTAACTCTCGGGTTGTCCTGTAAGTGACTTCCCGTGTCGTGATTATGAATTTCACTCAAACTACAGCCAGAGTGAGTAACGAGTCTCATGTTAGTGGCAGCGAGTTATTCAGCAGTCGTTTTACTACTCAAACACAATTAATCTCATTTGTAGGACTGTTACAAATGATTATTTATATTATATTACTTGTATCCTAAATCCAATTATTTGATGAGTTTTGGGTCCAGAAAAAGACAGAATCAGTGTTCTCAAACCTCCAAATAACAATATCTTGAAACATTCTGTTTTTTTCTCCAATGCTAAATCTGATCAGAGAACAGTCAAAGAGGACCAAAGGAAATCAAAGAACTGGCTTTTATGTTTTCAAAAAGAAATGTAAACATTATATCAATTGATCTGCAACTGGCATTTCATTATGTTCTTGATTGAAGTATTGGTCCACAAAATGTCAGAAATGTATCTTCAAACTTGTATGATTAAAAAAAACCAAAAAATTAATAATATTGTTGCAGCTTTTATCTGCCAGTAAAAGCAACATCCTGTTACTTATTTACTTCATCACCTATCAGCTATATTTCCCACTTTAATAATTTAATTATTGGTCACACTGATGAGATTTCAGTTGCCGAAGGTTGGTGGCCATGTATCATTACTCCAACGTGTGAAATCGAAGCCCTGTGGTGACGGTGACTCAACACGGAAAACATAGTTTTGTGTTATAATATATCTGAGCCAAGCTCTTCTCTCTAATTTGTGTCCAAAGATCCAAAGAGATATGGGAGCCCCCGATCGAGGAGAAGGCGACTTACGGTATGTAAGTGGGGCAAGGAAGTTTCTCAGAAGTTTTACCACGCAGGATTAAAACTGAGTTCATTCAATCTCACCCTGGGACCAAGGCACACTAGTTAACTTCTCCCTGTAGCAACTACAGACAACTAAAAACTCATTTTTGACCCAGTTTTAGCAACTTAAAGTCCATGGGATAAGGGAAATCTAGGATGCAGGGATATAAACTGAAAAGTTAGTGTGGTGTTGACATGCTAGAATGCTTTACTTCATTTTGCGAGCATAATTTAATAACTTCAAGTCTTTGCTTTGTTTTTTATTATTTGTTCCAACTTTGCAAGTGTTTTTTTTTTTAACTCAGATGAACAGTTAAATAAAACATAACATGATAAGCAATAAAGAGGATAACATATTTGGTACTAAAGAAAATACATTTGGCAGCTCTTCTTCTCCTGTTTCTCATGTCTGGGTTGCCAGATATCCAGATTTAAGGCTATGTTTTGGCCAGCATGCAGATAATCATGCTGGGGAACAATTAATATGCTTGTATTGTTGATGGTAAAATCCTTGTGCAGAAGCTTTTAAAACCGCACCTGGCACCACAGACAACAACTTCCAAGAAAATGTCTTGGAGTTTCAACACTGATGCAATAATGTTAACTTTCAAATGCATATAAAACTTTTACCAGTGAGGCTAAGAAACTGAAGCAGAACCTTTGGGTCCTTTCATATTTTTCACATTTAGAGAGTCACTTCGCAGGTCTACAATTAAATTGTAGACAAAGTGTTTTTTTTGGTCAGCGTTGTGTTGACCTTATGTAAATGGAATATCAGAACCACCAAGGTTCCTATTGGACATTGTAAGCTATCAATCACACCAGTGTCCATTTTTGTGTCATAATCTATATCCTCTAAATAGTAAAAACAAATGACAAAATTGACACCATGAACAATTGAATTAGAAGCAAAACTAGCAATTTGGGTGAACATGTTCACACAAGTTTTACGTTCCCATTGATGTGGATCAGAGATAAAACTAAAAAACAACAACAACAGGCCTGCATACATTGCAGAGTAATCTAAAAGTTCTAAGGTTTTTTGACAAGTGAGAATGGGGATTTGGTGAACATAATCTGGAAGAAAATGTAATCTGAAATGCAAATAGAAATTACAGCTCAGTAGACTCTGTGTTTCAGCATTGTGCCTCAAAAGTAAAAGCATCAATTAAGGCTGGAACAAATAATTGATTTACTACCGGATTAACCAATTACTACCAACTATTTTGATATAGATAGATAAGTCCATTTAAGTGGTTTTGTCTTTAAAGACATTCTGTGATTTCACTTCCCTTAACTGGTTTTGGTTTATTTGCTCCTCTATAATAATAAACTGAACGTATTTGGTCTGTGGACAAAAAGAAAAGGATCTTGACGTTGTGGAAACGGGATTACCATTTTTCACAAAATGGACCAACCATTATATCAAGTAAACAATCAACAGATTAATTGATAATGAAAATGGATAGCCCATGGCTGAGCAAAAGAGAGTTGAGCTTGTAGCGTGAGGGTTCACATCACCTCTGGATCAAGGGCTGGGTTACTCCTGAGCAAAGTACCCAATCCACATAGCTCATTGTTAAGCCATTGGTCAGCAACTGGTGGCTCATGGGCCAAAATGGGCCACCCACAATCCGTATTAGGCCCGGCAGTCTTTGTAATAAGTTAGTGATTAATCCCTGCATTATCACAAATAATGTCAAATTTTTGTTTCTTTTTTTGTACAATATTGGATGAGGGAGAGAGAGAAAAAAAAATCAGATTTTGGCCCAATATTCACCTGCTTACAAACAGAATTGGCCCTTGGCCAAACCTACTTGCCAACCCCTGCTCTAAACTGACCCCAGCCACGAGGAACCACCACGCCGGTAAATGGGAGGGTTGCGTCAGGAAGACATAAAAATCTCAGCCAAAACAAATATGTGGATCATCAGCGGTGGCAACCCCTAGAGACGGAGAAGCCAAAAGAAAACATTGATAATTATAACAAACTTGAGTTACAGCCCGAGCATGAATGCCTAAATGGTCCAGAATTGCTACACCATTGTTTAAAACCTCTGAATCTGTAACATTGCTAACTAGAATTTCCTTTTGAGCACAAAGCACATATCGCAGCCGAGAATGTCATTAGCATTCAAAGGTATTTACACCGATGTCACTCGTTCCGATACAAAGTAATGGACTGTCCCAAGCATCACATGAATCTGCTTTGATGTGCTGCACCAAGCATGTCATTTACACACTCTCCTCTGATTGGACAGTCGTCTCCTCACAAACGGCGAAACACACAATGGAGTCATTCATCTCCCGTTTCACAGTTTGCTCAGCAGCACAGGATAACTGTGTTTTCACACAACTGTGACGCCAAAGTTGACAAGACTAATGGAAATTGTGGTCGTGTATCGTCTCTCTACTCTAGTGCAGCTTGAGTAGTTAACAACCCCCCCCAGGCCTCCATTCCCGCAGGCATTAAAACAAGTGCAACTGGCTCTCATCTTGTTACCCACATTGCCTCAGTGTACATTTGCATAATGTTGAATAAATTCCCAATAAATAGCGGCCTAATGCTGTCCCAGCTTTTAAGTCCCTATGTTTAAAGTGTCATAAAACATAAGCACTCAGCAAATAATTTGCCTTGATGTTGGTTCTGGATGAAATGTTATCAGATCACCAAAACTATTACAACTTTATCCTGAGGGGAACATGAAGACATTTCACTAAAAACATCACCACAAATCTTAAGGGAGAAGAGGAAAGTCAGGCACCAAGGTCTGTGCGGTTCACCCTATGTGGAGTGTTGCAACATATGTTTTAACATTTTCATTCAAATGTGCAAAGCTGGCAGAAGTAAAATTCACTGAACAAGGCAGCAGTGGATCAAAAACTCATTTGTGCTACACACTTTGGTGCAAGAGAGTTAGTCACTTTCCGGGCGTAAAAGTAGTAGTTTAGACCTTTTAGATGAATCTAGCATATCTTTTTTGAGGCAAGCAAATGTCTAGAATCTGTCTCTGAGAGTTTCAGTACCTCATGTAACCAGAGGTGACTTGTTGTATGGGACACAATGCAGAGAATGTAGATCTCAAAGGTACAAACAAATGTAAAAGCTGCTACTGAAAATAATTCCATTTTATGTTTCTAGAAAGTGCACAGGGATCTGTTGGTAAAATTAAAAGTTAAAGATTAAAAATTTAACACCCTGTGGCCCCATGAAAACAAGTATTACTATTTCATCTCCTATAACTATTTATTGCTACTGCAGCAAAGCAAAAATCGTAAAAACTATAACAGAATTAACTTCAACAGCTGCGTACTAAATGTGCATGCTTGGTAAATATAGAATCATCTCCACAAAACATTCTAGGCCAAAAGATATAGACAATTTGACTCCAATACATAATCCACAGGTATGGTCAGACTCACAAACTGGGTTAAAGTGACGACAACATTTCACCACAGCATGAACTGTAAACATACAGTAGCTCGAATGTACAGTTTGGTTGAGCCACAGAGTATAAATTAGCCTTAAATCTAGTGTGTAACTTTTACATATGAACAAATGTCCGTTCAATCGACATCGTCATAGTTCAGCTCTGTACGTGTTGCGCCGTATAAAGGTGTTTAGATCATGTGCTGCCCGGCAACATTTCTGTGCTGCACACAGGAAGTGTGAAGACAGACAGAGGCAACAGCAACATTGTTCTGAGATGAGGTTTGACTGAAAACACATACTAGTGTCAAACTTGAACAAAAAAAAAAAAAAAACAGATTATCATTCCCCTTGCTGCTGCTGTATACACACAAATGCTCCCTCAGTCAGTTATGATAGCTTTCTGGTAGCTTTCTGGATAACTCGAAACTCTAAAGCGATTTTGTCGTCTTGCTGGCAATTATTCTATCACATACCTTCCATGCCCATTCAACGTGTGCCCAATGACACATTATCATGTTAACAAGTGGAGTCAGGAATCAAACCCACAACCTTTTCAGTGGAAAGACCACTCGCTCCACCTACCACTGACAGTACAGGCCCCTGATGAAGGACACAGCATACCAATAACGTTACATAATTTCCATTCATTAAGTCCAGGCGGAAGAAGTACAAGAATAACAAAACAATCACTAAAAGTTACATACTGCATCTTTAAAGGGACACTGTGTAGTATTTATGGGTTTATATAACCCAAAATCAATTTTTTTTATACAAATTATGTGCTCCTGCATTGTCTATTAGCTGTATTATAGTTTTTGTTTAATTTTCGTAGTGTTTAACATGGTCACGGGCCGCTGTTGCATTGCCACCGTTAGCAGCGAGACGCCATGTTTCTACGGGAGCCTGTAAGGACAAACGCGCGAGAAAAAAATCAAGCATCGCTTTACTTGTAGCTACGGCCGCGGTAGCTCGCCCTCTCCCTCGCCTCACGAACCTCATCTGCTGACACGGAGAAAGACGTCGAGGACGACATTTGACCGGCTGCGGATACCGTAGCGCTCAGGGAAGGGAGGGGGTGAGCAGAGGAGCAGTTCTTTGTTGTAAATTTCAGCCTCTCCTCTAGATGGCACTATAAACTACTTACTTCACCTTTAAGGCTCTGTGAAGCTACTTTATTAGCAATGGGAAATATACAATCTACTCTGATGACTGTTTTAATGAGACAATTCAATATTTGTGATGAGAGACTTTCGCAGAAACACCCTATTTAATTCAGGGTTTTATCTGTTTATTTTTTGACCATGTGTGAATGTGTTTAATTGGCACTGACTCCTGGGTCTAATTACTGAGGGTTCTCATCGGCGTCAGCTTCAATCGACGGTGTGAGGAACACAAGATATCATCAAACACACTCATCTCGTTTCCTTCTGCTTCTGCTGACATGAAGCTCCAGTGTGGATGTATTTAGCAAATCTTTTTACAACTTGGGACAAAGCTCAATATTTAATTTCATCATTTGTTTAATATTAACGGTTGAGTTTGAAGAAGGGACCAGTTCTCGCACCCACTGTCCCCTTATAACCAATGAATACCTAAATAAGCCATTCATCTGCATCCTCCAGTATATAAAAAGGTTTCAAAATCAATATTCTATCAGATACCATGGAGTGGTCGTGCAGAATAAAATGTTGCATTTAATAGATGTGTTGCCGACTTCGTCTGTGTAAACAAGGCTTTGGTTTTTAAAAATGAGGATTCCGTTTCAATACTGATCACCACCTCGGGAAATAATGGCACATTATTTTGATCACAGCTTGCGTTCCTGTTTTCTTTTCACTGTTGTGTTTCTCTGGTTCTTTTGTTGTGCATTTGTCTTGTGTTTTTAATGTCTTAATGATTGTTTATGATAATAATCATTATAACTATTATAATAACAATAGTGCCTTTTAATATGCATTCTGTACTTTCTTGTCCCCTCAATAATACTTTTGCACTTTCCCTGTTATTTTTGTATTTCAATTTTTTTATTTTAATTATTGAATTTAGCAACAACAATAGATAAACAGCAATTATCTCAGCTCATCGCTGTCTGCCCAGGCTAAAATCTAGTAGCATTGCTTCAAATCTGAAAGTTCATACCTTTCTTTATTATTATTATTTAATTGATTTTCTGATAGCTTAATTCAAACTTGTGATATTGTATTACATTTTAATAGCTTGGGTTGTAATCAATGTAATTTTCGCTTGAACTTTCCACAGTAACAGGCAACAGAAAGATAAAAGGTAGTGTGACGATAGCGCAGGGTTTCTAATTGTCGACTTTGGGACTGACCCAGATTAACTGGCTTTATCTTGCCAGGTAGTTAATGGAGCATCCCAGGTGCAAATCATTCAATGAGCTGATGACTGAAAAGAGTCTTGAGGATTTTCGACTGAGAATCACTGGAAGGAAGCTACGCAAAATGAGCTGGGAGTACTGTTGCTATTTTTGGAAATGGTTTATCAGTGCTGTGGTTTTTGCTCCGAAAATCCCAGTTTCTGCAGGTGAAATAACGAAACACTTATTAATAATTTGTACTCCTAATTAGTACTCCATAGATTTCAATCTAGAGACATGTTTGTACAGAAGAATGGTGCATGTTTTGTACATAGTTTGAACGAGTCAGCATTTCCGACATTTGTTTTTCTTTTTTTATATTTAATTTAACTTATTTACCTTTTCCCATTCACACCCATATATGTTATTTAAGCTGGTTCCGGACATTTTTGTTAGTTTTTAACTGCAATTAAAAAGGTACAGTCGGCAAGTTTTTTTTGTTTTATAAGAACATTTCAGCATGGATCTGTAAGATCTCAGGATGATTTGTCCGATCACAGAGTAGCTCAGAGAAAGATGAGGCACTCCCATTGTCGATTCTACTTCACCTCCTCAAAATTAGGTGCTCAAAAATGAAGTCCCTTGAGTGGAATAAACTGTATCCCTGCATCAGCAGCAACTGTCTTTGCTGCAAAGAAAACAGTGACACAGTAAGACTGAAAACACGCAGAAAACTTTCAGAAACGGTCCATTAAACAGTTCGATGGACTTCTTGTCCCCACCCGTCCCTGATCTGCTGATGTATACACTCAAATGCTCCCCAAGTCAGGTCTGATAGTAATGCTTGACGGAACCTGTTCTAAGATGAAACGTGAAACATATGAAGAATGTTACATTGTTCACAAAGACCAACTCACAACAGTTATGCACTGCAGCTTTAAGTCAATACAAGACTTACTTCCAGACTTAATTCTAAGAAAATATGTTATTATGCATTTATCACTGTGTGATTTTGTGGAAAAACAATGGGAGGTTGTAGATTATTCAAGTCCAGATCACATTCAGAAGCAAAGCATAACAGTCTTTCATTAAGGGGAAAAAAGCACAATTATTCTGCACAAATGACTGTATAAATAAAAGTATAAAGTGATCCACCGCAGTAACACCAATTTACAGACAGTCTGACGTCCAAAAAGGCAGGGACTTAGCTGCAGTTATTTAAATCGAACTCCCAGTGTGTCTGTCATCCAGCATGACTAACAGGATTTGACATGGTGATGAGTAGATGAGTCCCAGGTTCACAAAACACATTCTGTCTGTCTGACCCTCAGCCGTCTACACACACACACACAGTCATGCGAGTAGAAAACAATGACGCATAATCCAATAGGTAAAGTCTCTTGGAAAGTCAGATCCAAGTCCATCTGATTCACCAGAGCGGATACACACACACAGGTTTGTTCAGCTATCATAATCAAAGCATTATACCTAACCTTAACAAAACTCAGTCCCTCAGAAATGACCAGGTTTTGGTCTCCATGAGGACTACTGGTCCTGACAAGATCAGTGTTTATGCCAGAAAGAGGTCCTAAAGAGGCAACAAACACAAGAACACACACAAACACATCCACATCCACACACACTTATGTCCCCATGTATGTTTTCATTGCTAGTTAATTAGCACTAAAAGACTCTACCTGTGTGTATGAGCCACTTTCCCACACATGGCTGAGTGATTGAGCTCAGCTCCACATTATATAACTGTCCATACTGAAGGCTGTGTTGACACCCATAATACTCTGTTTTTTTTTATGTTAAGAGCATCAGGGAGGATAGGGGGGAAAAACAACCCCACCTGCTGTCACCTTTGACTTTCTCCCCTCACTATCTGCTCCATGTTGAGGAGGCGACAGCTTGCCGTAATTCAAGGTAATCGGATGACTCTTTCTCTCTCTCTATGTATAATCCCAGACAAACGCGAGTTACTGCTGTTGATGTGGCCACTATGAGACGGAGCATAATTATTCTGTAGTAGTATGTGTTGTAGCGTGGCAGCTAATCAGGGTTTTCATTTTCTGTCTAATCCAACACCAAGATTAAAATGTTTACACATTTAAAATACAATCATTTGATTTATAGTCTAGGAGCTATTTCAGATTACAAAAAGAAAAGAAAAAAAATTTAGGATGTGAAATTATTCTTTCTTTCACAAACAAAAAATTATTTTACACCATAGTGAAAGCTGAATACATTAATATTCTATCAATTAATCTGGCATCGGTCAGGATCATCACTGATAGTGAGTGATTTAATTGTCATTATGTGTTTACACACATAATTCAGTCCTAATCTGAAATCCTTCATAAACCTAGATGAATAAAAATATATGCCAATTCAATAAAACTTTAACAATACAAGTCCAATGTACACTGTAAAAAAAAAAGGAAAAATACAGTTTTAACAATATAAATGGTCAAATAGCTGCACATTTATTATTACACACATATATGCACATATATAATAATATGCACATTTATTTAATGCACAGAAATGTTTGTAAAATCCTTACACAACAACACTTCATGAGGGTTTTCTTTTTTTACAGTGTAAGTTCTGTGAAGTTGTAAATAAATAAAACACAGGCAGATTTTACACATTGCTGTATGTACACTCATTGGCCACTTTGTTAGGTGCATTGTTCAACACTACTAGTAATGTATCGCCCAGTCACATGGCAGCAACTCAATACACTTAGTCATGTAGCGACAACGTGAAAGACGAGCTGCTGAAGCTCAAACTGAGCATCAGAATGATGCAGAGTGGTGATTTTTCAACATGTCACCGTTGTGGGTCAGAGTATTTCACCATTTCAGAATGGCTGATCTACTGGGATCTCCACACATAAAATATGCAAACATCTAGTGAGCAGCAGCAGCAGCTTTCTGGGAGAATGTGCAACAGTAAGTCAGAGGAGATTGACCAGAGTGATGATTCAGAGTGATGATTCAAATTGCTAGAAAGACAATAACTCACTTGATACAACCAAGGAATGACGACAGTTTTTTTTAAAACAAGG
Source organism: Microchirus variegatus (assembly GCF_963457635.1). NCBI lineage: Eukaryota > Metazoa > Chordata > Actinopteri > Pleuronectiformes > Soleidae > Microchirus > Microchirus variegatus. The sequence continues at coordinate 8,549,651 of NC_139818.1, read as the reverse complement.
AAATAGATAAGCTACAGCAGCAGAATAGCACTCCAGTCACTTTATTAGGAGCACATCATGCCTGGAGAACTAAAATAAACGCCAAAGGTAAAAAGTAATCCATTATACTATTAAATTCCTTCTCTTTTAACCGGATGTTCCACATCTCACATTATCTGTGGTGTATTCAACCTGTTATTGTAAGATAATTACTCAACTCAGTTCATTCGCTTCAATATAACAATTAACAAACCCAGTATTTACTGTAGCAGACACACTGGAGTGCTGCTGCTTCCATTAAACATAAAACTGAGCACAGGAGTGAAGTTCGCGTCTGAGTTACTGTGATCAACAGCGCATCCAAACAACGCACAAGCTGTGAAATGAATTAAAGCAGCGTGTTGCATCATGTGGATCCTCGGTTGTTGGCTTGAATTAACCCAAGTCATCAATTTACTAAATCAGCAGCAGCAATAAGCTCCTCGGGGTTCTCCGTTTCAGGACCACGGACAGCGAACTGTTCAAACTGCTGCGGACAAGGAGTTTTTTTTTGTTCTTTCTTTCCCCAAACGTGTATCGTCAGCTCAAACCTCATCTTTTTGTCCTCTTATATGAAGCACGTTGTATTTTCTACATACATTTGAAAAGAAAACACTCACACGTTGAGGTAATTGACGAAAAGAAAGCGTGAAAGCAGGCGACACATGATTAAAAGCAGTAACAATGCATTTAAAAGAAAATGGTCAGCAAACTCTCCACCATCACCACCGCACAGAGCTGCGCCGCATATACGACTTACCTCGTTATCCCCGCTGAAGCCATAGGGTTTTAAATCGAAATCTACTTTCCCTCACACACTGTTGCAGTCCACGGTGAAGCGAAAATCCACGTAAATAACATCCGCGCAACTCATCCACCAACCACGACTACAGCAGCCTGTGTGCACAGACACCACTTTTTAAGCAGAAGACGAAGAGGAGGACAGGAGGAATGAGGGAGGGAGGGAACCCTCTCTGCCCGCGCCTTTAAGGCTAAAAATAATGTCTAAAATATTAGTTTATCTTAAAGTCAAAGCGGTGACTCTTCTGTTGCCTTCATCCAGGAAAAAGTGTAGTCTTCCTCTTCTCTCTGAGTTGAAGTCCCCAGTGTGGGACTTGCTGGGAAACTATGCGAGCTGTGTGGGAGAGAGGGAGAGAGAGTAACAGTATATCTCCTCCTCTGTTGTCCCTTTGCTCTCTCAACCAGAGAGAGAGGGAGGGGGGGGGACGCAGAATCAGAGGGGGTGGTTTTGTCTTGAGGTAAGACTCGCATTTACCGCAGGAGCAGCAACAGCAGCAGCAGGAGCAGTAGAGATGGTGATCGGTGCACCGTGCGCTGTAATCTAATTATGTCCACGGCAAAAGGCGCATGGATTACCGGGACGTTTGTTGGTCTCCTTCCCTGGTCTCTGCGCCCCATGGCGGACATGAATGCACCGGCTGAGATACTGTATACTCCTGCTTTTAACTCATCATTGTCCACTCACATTGGTGGCACAGTTTAAATACATAAACAAATCAATGGATTAATAGACATTCACAGGAGCCTAATAATCAAACTAAAACAGTTAAATACTTGGTCAAAGTCATCTTAACTTTACAGAAGGCAAAATAAAAATAGTCGTGTCACATGAAAGAGTATGTATATGATTGTGATTTTATTTTCCTCCTTAAATTACAATCAAAACACACATTTGTTGAGGCAATAACCCCCATGTGGATGTAGTCCAAGTATTCAGTCAGCTCGATTAACGGTTGGCATTGGCTGTTAATTATCAGCCAATTATTAAACATTTTTGTTCCAAGAAAATCAAGTAATGCTCCTATGTCACTAAATGGCGACATTTACCCTGCTAGTAATAAACTAATTACAATTTGACCAAGTGTTTTTAAAGTTTTTTAAGTTGCTGTGAGGAAATAAAATTAAATACTGGATCAAAATGGGACACAGCACCAATGATGTGAGCCTTGAAATTAACGATCTGTAAGTCAAACTGAAAATTTTCTCAACAACCTCGACTGCAGAAATCACTGATAAACAAGCGAAGTTCCAAAGCTTTTTAAGGTAAATTGGCAACTGCTACTTTTCACCATTACATTCCTCATTGAAAAAAATAATTAAGTAAATAATATGACACCCACACTCATTTTTGTACTTTTTTTTTTTAATTCCTCTCTTTTTGAAAAGATACTGTTTCTATTTGTCAAGCATGCAAAGTATTGTGGATTACCTTAACCTGAACGGCTTTGCATTCATGGAAACTTGAACAATCAAAACAAACAACATACAAAATAAAAATGACTTTGTTCGTATATATTGTATGACATGTATACCAAGGAAACATTTGTCACACAGTAACACATCGCCGTGTGGTGAAGCCCTGAGGGCTGTTTGTGAGAAAGACTCAGACACAGTGCAATTAGTAGTTGGATTTCATGCTCCTCTGGAGCTGCAAAGCAGCTCTATTTATTCAGGATTAACTGTTCCTGCATGTTTACTTCACTGTTTCCTGTTGTACAGAAGTCACTCATCAGCCGCTTTGCCACCAAACGTCTTGGTGACCTTTTTCAAAGGTGTTCCTCCAGTAAACATGGTGCACTGATAACAAGAAAGATGTTAAGAAACACGGAAGCTTTCAAATAAAACTATTTAAAACTTCACGAAGAGTGCTTCAATCGACACTAAGGTATTGGTAAATATAATGAAAATGTGTCAATATGAGCAGAGCCTTTCAGAGATGGAGGGACATTTACATGATCATTTATGCAATTATCATGTTTATGAAGATGTATAATATTCATCTCTGATTGTATCTAAATAAAATAAATAAAGATGATTTCAAAAAAGTGTTGTGAACATTTCCCTTCTGAAATATAATGAGGTAGATTTATATTTTACTTTGTGTGTTTTTCTATTTATAAGTGAGATATTAAAATGAGCCACTAATGCATTTGTACCTCACCTGCACATGTTCTTTTTGAGTTATTATTTTGTCACTGATGTTTTAATTATAAATGCAAATAAGCCAAACCAAACCATATGGAGCAATAGACACGGGAACACAGCGCACATGCACTTTGAAATGCTGTAGCTGCACCAACTGCACTAAAACTAAAAGTCTCCACATCTCTCACCACCAGCTCCCTATATTCAAATGTCCACATAATGCCAGAGTGATCTAATGTGACAACGGGGGAGGAAAGACGGGCCACAAAGAAATAAACTGATTTTAGCCACTTACAAATAGGCCCACCTTATAAAATCTGTGCCTCCTTAAGTCTAAGGTATTTAAAGAACATGTTCTCCACTGTTTAACAGTATTTTCATTTGCATTTCGTTTCAAACAGCTTACTTTCCTGCACCAAAGTCAAAATCATTGTTTTTAGCTCATGTGGGTACAGGAGCTGTCAGTCTACTGCTGCATTATTAGGTAAGATTATGGCACTTAGAAAAGGCTAAATGAAGGATTTCAAACACCAAAGTTACAAAATGACACATTTTGAACTTACTGATGGAGGCAGCAAAACAAACAACAAATAAACAACCCCCGTGTGCTGCATTGTAAAATCGATGATTTTCTCTATAGACTTTGGTGGCGATGGAGCGGTTTACAAAAAGCCTGTCTAACAGCAAAAAAAAATAGGCCATCATATTCTTGATATATCTTAGACTTGAGCTGGTGTTATTGAGCCTTTTCTAAAGTGTTAAAAATGTCACTGGGTCTCAGCACAGTGCAGACAGTGAGGAGACCCAGTGACCCAGTACACCCACCATTAAAAAACAAAAAAAACATCCCTGAATTATTCCTTTAAATACAGTGTTTTAGTTAACATGTGCATCGCTCCGTTGTGTAAGGAACGTGACAGGCAGCCATCCACAGCTGCAAAACATAATTAGCCCTTGTCGACACACACACAAATGTCCTGACAGGAACAGAAACAGAGGCCTGTGTTGCCGCGAAGAGACATCTCTACCTCACGCCACCCATGTCTCCTGCCAAACACTCTGATTAATCATCCTCTACAAGTCTCCCACTGCTTTCTAAAAGGTGGCCCATAACTAAAATATATCGCTCCGACAAATAATTCAAAGTTTGCAATCAGTTTGTTGTCACAGGGGGAGATAGAGAACACGGCGAGTCAGCACTTTTTAAAATAACCGACTATGACTACTGAATATGTTGGGTGCAGGAGCGAAACTAAAATCCTCTGAAAAGACTCTGTGGAATGCTGATTATATATATCTTGAGTGCGGGTTAATGAATCTCTAAAGTCTCTGTGGAAAACGTTTGTGTAATCCCTCTCTGGAGCTTTCAACCTTTTTTTTTTTATTATTATACTGAGATTGTTCACAGCCTGCTGATCTGTTTAGTGTTTGTTTTGAGAAAGAGATTATTTTCTAAGGTAATTACTAAGGTTTATTTATTCCGTGAGTCAGGACACTTTGTTGAAACTACATCTTTTTACTCAAAAGGAGGGATGAGGAATGATCCACGGTAAAACTGAAAGACTGAATAATACATTCTTTTCTGTTTGGAAATTGACAATGATGTCACTTTTACTGCATTGAACTAAATGCCACGACTAATGTATGAATCAGTGTATCTGACAGTCCTTTACAATGAAAAATCTTGATGAAAAGAAAAGAATGGCAGATTTTTTTACGAAACCACACAAGACTGTCCTCATAATTCTATCTATTAAGTCTTTGGTATTAGTCTCAGCCTGTGGTCTGCTGCTTGTGGGAAATATTGCATTATTACACACCATCACCAACACTTCATCTCCTGGGTGAGAATATTTTCTTAGTGAACCAAGTCATTGATGGTTTGTCTAAATCAAGTGAAATCTATGACGGAAATACAAATTCAGAATTCTGTTCATTATCGTGGGAGCATATGCTTTGAAAGACAGGGTTGCATCCCAAGGTTCAAGCTTTAGTTCTTTGGTCCCATGCCTTAAGTTTAAATAGAGCCAGTTTGTAAGAATTAGTGACATCTAATGGTGTAACAAATGTAGGATTTACTCTTTCACCCCTCTCATTCACAAATGAATTGGGGAACTATGATGGCCTTTACTTACCACAAATCATGTCATGTTTCTTCCTCTGCTTGTTTTTTCTTGGCTGGTTTGGGCTTGTTTTCCAAAAGATGAATATCTTAAAGCTTAAGAATGTAGTACTTAAACAAAATAAAGTGCATTGTATTGTATGTCATTTACCGCATTCTTTCTCTTCCTAGGTTGTGTCTTTCCTTGCTTTCCCCCCTCTTTCTCTCCGTGTCCTCATCTTGCAGGTTGCAGGATCCAGATCCACTGGATGGATAATGGATGTCATCACCATTATTGTTATTATTATGCTATAATTAAAAGTTGATATCCGTAAAAAAAATGTTATCAACATAACTGCACATCTTTGAGTCTGGTTCTGTCAGAGATTTCTTCTTCTGTTAAAAGGGAGTTTTTTTTCTCTCCACTGATGCCTAGTGTTTGCTCATTGTGTGAATTGTTGGCTTTCTCTGCTCTGCATGATGTTGTCTATATGTACAGTGCCTTGAGATGATGTATGTTGTGATTTGGAGCTTTACAAACACAATCGAATTGAACTGAATACTTTTATTGAAGTATTGTAAAAGGTGACTTCAACTTCAACTAAAGTCATTTTCTGGTAAGATACTTAAGATACCATGTGAGGTACTTTATGCAAACTGCCTAATTGGCACCTACTGTAGTGGCACTAGTTAATTTATAGATCATGTTCTGCGTTTTCTGTTCCTCTTTAAAGGGGAAATAAGTAGTTTATAGTGCCATCTAGAGGAGAGGCTGAAATTTACAACAAAGACCTGCTGCTCTGCTCACCCCCTCCCTTCGCTGAGCACTACGGTATCCGCAGCTGGTCAAATGTCGTCCTCGTCGTCTTTCTCCATGTCAGCAGATGAGGTTCGTGAGGTGAGGGAGAGGGCGAGCTACCGCGGCCGTAGCAGACGAAGCGGAGAGAGAGGAGGCGGGACTTCCGCTACAAGTAAAGAGACGCTTGTTTTGTTCTCTCGCGTTTGTCCTTACAGGCTCCCGTAGAAACATGGCGTCTCGCTGCTAACAGTGGCTATGCAACCGCGGTCCGCGGTCATGTTATTTTAAATGACTTTTTGAAACACTACGGAAATGAAAAAAACTATTATACAGCGACTAGACAATGCAGGAGCACATAATATGTATAAAAAAGTGGATTTTGGGTTATATAAACCCATGAATACTACATATTGTACCTTTAAAGCTGCAGTATGTAACTTCTGGTGACCTCCAGCCTCTGTTTGGTATTCCTGAATAGAAAAAGTGTGACATTGTTTTTTGTATCCCATACCTTCCCTCCAGCAATACCATCACACACCTGACTGAGGGAGTGTTTGTGTGTATACATCAGGCATTTGTCTCTTCGAACTGCTGAATGTGTCAGTTTTGTTTGTTTTGTGGAGGTTTTTTTGGGGTTTCCAGTCATACTACATTGGGCAACACAAAATTCAAACACCGCTACAATTTGCAAAAAGCATAGGGAGAGTTGTTTGGAGCCGACATGCTTGTGTGAACTCATTTGTTAATATTGAAAAGATTTAATAAACACATTATTCGCACCACCCTGAGAAATTCCCTAACATTTACCATCCAAATCATGCACAACCCCAAATCCCTTGAGTTGCAGCAGTCACGGAGGAGACGACTGCAGTCAACATAATGCAGCTCGCCACGATTGTTACGGCTTTATCTCATCTTCACTAATAAACTGTGATAGGAAGAGTAATGGCTGTAAGATTGCCATCTGCTCCATGAGATTACAGTGCATGTAGTAATTACTTTCTTTAAATGTTTTTTTTTTTTTTTTTTTTAATTTGATGACAGTGTCTGGATATGGTGTGTGAAGATAGAGAGCCATGGTTCATGAGCTTGTGTGACAGTGGAGCTACCTGTCTGTCCATCTGCTCTGTGGGATTAGAGCTGAGCGACTGTATCTGCATCTGATAAACAGTCTAACAATAGTTACAATCGACATTACATTGACAGTTTCTTTTTAAGAATCACCCTTGCTGCTTATAAACAGATTTGTATCATCATGTGAAATCAGATCACAAAATGAAAACAATTGAAATGACTACCAGGAAAAGGGGGGTTTACAGGCAGAGGACCAGGTCCAATTATAGCCCTTTACCACTGTGATCTTACCTGTGTGTCCATCTGCTCTGCTCTACTCTGAGGGATTAAAACAAATCCTATTGAGCTCAGGGAGTCGGAGCCAAGATCAGCAGGCCTGAACTAATCATGACAAACTACCAGCACTGAGACCAGACGATATCACAACACACAATGCTTTTCTTTGTCTTTTAATTGGAATCTAAATTTAACTGATGCCTCATGCATTCACAATACATAGCCAGGCATCATTAAAAAAACAGACACATCTCACTCAAAACTTTTAGAATAGTCTTTTCAGGTATGTGCCCTTTTTCCCACCATTCTATTTTGGCTTAGTTTGTACTTCATATCATCATCATGATTGTACCTCAAATAAATGCTACACGGTGATAAAGTCATTTGTAACACACTCATTTATCGTCTACCGCTTTAACCTCCACATGAGGGTCGCAGGGAGCTGGAGCAAATCCCAGCTGACATAGGGTGAAAGGCAGGTATGTCACCGGTCCAACACACAGAGATGGACAAACATTCACACCTACATTCAATTTAAAGTGTCCAGTTAACCTCATCACCTCAGTCATGTTTTTGGACCGAGGCAGGAAGAGAAAATGAGAAAAAATAAAAAAGTATTTTTTTTTATGAAAGCTGAAAATAAATACTATTAAAAAAAATATTATATAAAATCTCCTTTCTCACATTAGGTGAAAAAAACAAAACAGGCCAAAGCAAAAAGGCTTATTCCTCTGAAATGTGGTTCTAAAACTGTATTATTGAGCAGCACTCCCTTTTTATTATTATTATTATTATTATTATTATTATTATTATTATTAATAATAATAATAATAAGCCTAATGGACTGTATGCAAAGAGTGTCACTACCAATTAAAATATAAACCAGCTCCTTAACTTTCAGTCATTTGTTGCTAAAGGGAAACTTGGATTTTACAAGGCAACATTAGCAATATTACATTTCTAATATCAGCCTATGGTCTAAAATAAAAAATGTGTTTTCATTTCAGAGTTGTGGATGACAGAATAGCACTGGCTCTATTATATAATTTGTTACTCAATACCCTTAGTAATTTGGTAAACCTCTACATATGTTTACACTATTAACATTTAAAAAGAAACACGCAATGGAAATCTGACAGGAAGCCAGTGAAGAGAGGGCCAGTTAAATGCAACCTTGTTTTCTTGTTCCATTATAAAAGGTGAGCTACTGCTGCTGCACTGTAGTCAGTTTTAATCATCATTAACATCACTGCAATGGACTGTTTTGAAAGGTACCCTAAATAAAAGCGGAGCTGATGCCATTGTGTTAGTCATACACGCAATTTAGAGGCCACACACCAGTTCCTGCTGCCAGTTTCAACTAATAAAACAGATCAATACAGAACTGTGCAGCATACGGAACTTTTCCATGACACAGTTGTAGCACTGCTCGGCTATATGCGACGGTATCTGCTCGGTTTGCTGTCAGTCACAGAATTTTTCGTTACTTTGTAATTATCTCCTCAACACTAGAAATGATGAAGATCATTTTTAGATAACTTTGTGTCTAAAAAAAGATATATTTTTGGTTGTAAAATAGACATTAATTGCATAGTCTCCTGTTTAATGCTTTAAACTGTCATGGTAGTGCAGTTTACATTTCTTTTAATTTTGTGTGAGTGGCTTTGAAAAAAAGTATTTAAAGTAATAAAGGGCAAGATTTTAGATTTGACTCACAAGCGCCCCCACAGATTCAGAGTGTAATTGCACTGTCATACAGAAGCTATGGCTGCAGGTTCATGCTGTTGTAAAATAATGAGAAAAGTGACAAGAGGACCGGATATGTGCTGACGTGAACATTCATGTACATCAGGTTCACTATACAAGATGCACTGCATGAATTAACAATCACATCACAGATATTGGCCACAGATAAGGGCCGCGTTTCCCAGATTCGTTAAGAAGCTCTCAACGCTAAGATCTTCTTTGGAGCGCTCTTAAGAACGCTGTGAAAGAAGAACGTGTTTCCCAGAGTTGCTCTTAGCTTAAGAAGATCTTTCACTAAGAAGGAAACGTAAGATCGAGCTGACCCACTCTTAACAGCCTTCTTAGCGATCAAATGTTCAGTGATCATAGCCTGCGGCTAGGGGCGTCTAGATTTCTAGGCTTCAGTGATCAAGCCGCATCAGGGAAATTAATATCATCCACTTTTTGAAATAATAAAACAATGTTCAATGTTGAAATGCGCTCATAGCTTGTTGACCACTGGCTTCCCTCCTCACCTGGACACTCTTCTTCTTGGTCTGGCTTTGGAATTCCTGCCACTTCTTTCGCACAGCACCCCAGTCACGCAGGCCACATGGGCTGGAGGGGGACATCTTCTCCACTATAGCCTGCCATACACGGTTCTTCACCGTGATGTTTTTCTTTCCTTTAGTTCCACCAAATAAAACTTCACGGTGCTGCCACATCTCGTCCACCAACACGCCCATCTCCTCCGTGGTAAACGACGGTGCCCGCTTGGTTTTTTTTGCTGCCGATTTCTTCCATTCTCACATGTGTGTGCCAATATTCACGGGGGTATATATGCGCTAATGGGCTTGATTACTACTTGGATACACCTGATGGCACACACACACGTTATCAAATGAACTTAATGCTATATCCACGTGCAAACACTTTGTTTGAGCGGGAGAGACACGCGTAGATGCACAACTAAGCTACTTGTTGTTTTCTTTTTTGTTATTTTTTCTTTTCTTTTCTTTTTATTTTATATATATGGTTATCAGCACATAATGTGAAGCTAATCCACTAACTCAGTACTCATCATGGATATCGCAAGTTCTTATAAACAACGACAATAGAAAGGATGGAGGATGGACGCAGTAAAGCTAGAGGAGTTATTCCAGATGGGCAATAACAAGGTAGATAACTGGTGTGCTTGTCAAAACGCCATACGTTAACGGCACGCTAGAACAAATCTAAAGGTAACTTAGCCTTTATAGGGCTGTGTAACGTTGATGGGCGTCGTACCATAGCATTAATTCCTGCAGGCGCCCCTGAGCCTAATTGCACCTGTGTGGGAGGACCACAGGGGCGCTGTGTGTGACTCATGCGCTGATAAAGCGGTGGGTGATCGATTTGCCTGGCGTCGATTGATTCAGTTTCAGCACCACCGTGGTGAACAGCTCTCGTTAAGAGCTTCTTAAGAAGCTTCTTTGGCTTGATCTTACGGTTCTCCTAAGAAGGCAGTTAAGAACACGTCTGGGAAACACCCGTATCTTATCGCTCCTTCTTAGCCATTCCTTCTTAAGAGCCTTCTTAAGTCCTTAAGAAAGATCGGATCTGGGAAACGCGGCCTATGTCAGTGGAGTGTCGAGTTTGTGTTTAATTATAATTTGAAGTTCATTCAAAGTGAATAACTTACAGTGTAACAGTGGTTGGAATCTTTCACAACAAGTTTCTTTCCATGGATTTATCACAGGATTATGCCTGGATTCAAGCAGCAGCAGCAGACACTTTGTTTACCGATAGCATGGTCACATGGGTGAAGGTGGTGATTTCAAGCTGCTGAGTTTGGAAAATAAGGCATAAATGTCCTGATCCAAGAGACATGTACGCCGACTTCAGAGAGCACGGCCTAATGTAGAAAATATAAAAATCTTATAGCCAGTAAACATATATAATTAATGACATTTTAGATTGTGCCAGCATTCAAGTTATTTCTTATACTTCACCTACAAAAACAGTAAACTAATACAGCAAGCTTTTTATGTTCATGTTCTAACTTTATGCTATTAATCACAATTGTCTTACCAATGTTTATTTGAGAGTTTGGGGCATTGAAAAAATAAAACTTCCCATTGTTATGGATGTGAACTAAGATTCTCAATTCACTATTTATCTTTATTACTATGACTACAGTCTAGCGCTGAACAGTAAGTGCCAAAGAAAAATTAAAGTATGCAAGATGAATGTAATCTAAATATACACCAAGTCTTTCACATAATGCAAAAAGTCAGTAACTACTAAAATGACACAAATTTGGCTGTGTACTGAGAATATAATGACCTAAACAGTTAGAGATTGTCATTGTGATATTTGTGGGTGGAATTATACTTCAAAATAAATTATCCCTCTTCTGCTAGGGACACACTGTAACCCCTCAAAACACCTGGGGTCCATAGTCTCCACTTTGAGAATACAGAAGCAAGTGGTACATGGAAAATGAGTTTGGTACATAGCGGTATACGGTCATAATATACAAAAATATTATATGAAAGTATCAGACTGAACAACACTGGATGTGGACTCAAAAACAGTCTCTGGGCGCATTCACACCAGCCCATCTAAACGGAATCATAGTTTGTTTTCTCAGAAAGTCTGGTTCGTTTAGGTAGGTGTAAATGGGGAACCAAACTCTGAGCTTCACCAAAGAAGTGAACTCTGGTCATGTCTCGGTTTGCTTCAAGTGAACCAAATGCAGGAAGCTGACAACACAGGGTATTGTGCGTAAACACAACCATATGCGCATGTAGAATGATAGCAGAACGAAACAGAAGTTGTCCTGCATTAACGAATATATGAGCGAGTTCTCTTTTTCATTGTTTGTCTCATCTTGTTGTTAAAGCAAACTCGGACCGGCTGAATGCTGCAATCCCCAACTGAACCGAGTCCCCAATCGTACCGAGTCTAGCGGACTAGTAGGTGTGAAAACGACCTCGTTTTGAAGAGAAAAACACCTTTTACTGGTCTTGACCAAAACAGATTTCCAAATAGCACAAAGCAACAAAAGATACAAGAATACAAAAGAGGTCAAAAGTCTACTAGTAACTGATCTTAAATAAGGAAGGACACTTACTGATCAGCAGACAAGATGATCTGGCAACAGACACAGGAAACACAGTCTAAATACACAGGTGGAGGGATAACTATCAACAGGTGAAACACATAAGGGCGGGGCAGGTAATCACAGAGGAGGGAAATTAGAGGAAATGTAATAATTTCAAAATAAAACAGGAAACAGAACATAAGACTACCCAGGATGTGACAGAAAGAACATCTAGTGGTTTTGCTTTCTGTCCCATCAAAAAACTTCAAATGATCAAAGGAAACCCCCTCATATGAGAATGATAAAAGAGGCATGTATGTATTCATGCAACAGGTTATATTATTATTTATTGCCAACAGTAGTTACAGTACGAAATAAAAGGAGCAGAACAACCAACTCTAAAACAGAATGACTCATAACAATACATGTACCCATTGATAAAATAGCACTTTATTCTGCAAAATAGAAACTGTGACTAACACAACGTAATAAAGATACCATGTATAACTTATTCAACTCTTAACAATGCTAAAATGCATGATATCCAGGGTTTGTGGACTTGTAGAATACCAGCATTTCCTCTGGCGAGCACATTGTGTATGTTTAAACCTTGCATAATTAAGTCTGTCTGTTCGAAGTCAGAACAAAAACGTGACAAGATAATGTAATAATGTACGTCAGGAGAAGAGCCTAGAGCAAGGCCGAAACGCTTCAATTTTACACGATGCATTTCAAATGTAAGTATAATGATCTCAGTCATTATTATATAGTTTATCTCACTCACAGTGTCAGAAAACACACACACAATTATATGGGAAATACAGCAATATTTCTTTAAAATTAGAACATGTAAGAGACATGGATGTCATAAAATTCCCTGAGCTTGTCATGTACAGTTTGATTACAGAAGCAGCAAACATACTTGTATTCAATGCAATCAAACAAAACAAAGCGTGAGGAGCCACTGCAGTGACGTAACGTGAGAAATGATAAAGAGAATTCCAGAGAATGAAAGCGTTGCATTTATTCTACATGCCATCATTATATCCATGTACTGTAGCACTGGAGCCCTTCCTAGTTCATTTGGTATAGCAGATGTTAATAGCATAACCGGGCTAAGCAGTAAGTGTTTAATTAGGTCTGAGGAAAATGATTTATTCAACACATCTGGGGCCATAAAAACCACTCTCTGGCCTCTGTTTCTTTATGACTCCCGAGCTGGATTCCCTCCCAAAGCTTTCAAACATACCTTGAGTGCCTTGTGAAGCTTGAACCTTTAGCCTCAGCCACTAGGTTCTCCCATTATACCATCCACGTCCTACTGTGAGGTCACACCTTCTGAAGGGGAGCAGATAACAACAACTGCACCTTTTTAGGAGGAGAGTCACAGTGCAGCGCTGTTTCAGTGTGGAGGATTATTGGAATTTGTGCATGCGGCCTGTCTGCTCCGATCCATTCAAAGCCACATGGAGCTACAGAAGGCAGCCTGCTCTCCTGGGGGAAAAAATAAATAAAAGTCTATTTTATTTTTTTCTGCAAACCACAGGGGACTTTACTTTTGTACAACCACCATCTGCCAAGTCAACAGAATCAAATGTTTAAACGCACCATTTGACAAATATGCATACGCATCACTTTTTCATTTCTAAATGGTGCAACATTTAGAATAAATTGGAGGTGAATTTCACAAAACCTCACCTTTCATATCACGTGTGAAATGGTTAAGTGGTAATTACAAGGCCCCGGAAAAAATGGCTTCACATTTATGCTGGGATAATTTCATGAATAAAAAGAAAATACAACATACAGCCCTGTCCAGCAAACCAGTTTTATTTGTCCCACAATGTAATCACAGTGACTTTTGATCGTGATATTAGCAGTTTTAGCATGTAACTGGACAGCTGGACTTTTATGTTGAAATAGTCACAGGATAAGACATTTAAAAATGTTTGTATTTGTACATTTGTGCGTAAAGATGGGTTAAATGGTTATTATAACTTTTAATATTATAGTGAATTCACTGAAAGCCCTCTGAGCTCTGATGTGAAATCTCATGTGCAAATATATCATTGGTCCCTCTTGAATGGGGCCCCTAAATATTGCTGTTAAGTGACATCATTTGTCTAAGAAATGTTTCACATATATCTGTGTTTTCCACAAGGGCAACACATGATGCTGGGGACTGGGTGGATGACATTGTAGATATCATTTATATATTTAAATGTGATAATGTGTAATAAATATGTGGCTAAAGAAATCACTGAGAGATAACAAATCTTCCCAGAGGGCCAATATACTCCCTTATCTCACAATATAAATTATGGATTTTTTCCAAAATTCGGAAAACCAGATCACTTCCAAAATGTTATCGTTTCATCCCTGGGTTATAGCGTATATCTGCAGAAAATTGCATCCAAATCTATCCTTTACTATGCTGCTCACAAACTGACAAACAAGGCTAGTAACATTGTCTCCTTGGTGAAGGATTGCACTTCACCGGGACTGAATCCACCTGAACTGCTCCCCCACACAGGACAATGGTTTCCTCTTGGACAGGAAGACCACATGTTTAATTTCATTTCATTTCATTCAAGGTGCCATGAATTTGTTTTGGCACTGCCAACAGAAGGGCATTTGCGCAGATGTGTTCTGGGCTCTTCTCGCCACCCCGTGGAAATGAAAGGAGGTAATTGATGCTGGTGAGTGGAGTCCAGCTGCTACACACCCTTTGATAATGTGTCTCTGACCTCAGCAGTGCCGGTCTCGCCAAAAAGGACTTTCATCAATCATTCACCAGAACCTGTTCGCTTCCACCGCTCACCCTGGTTAAACTATTGACTTATGGTGTTTGTGACACCTGGCTGCCAATTACAAGTGGCTATTATAACCCCAGGCTGGGTTATACAGAACAACTGCAGACTGGAACATCATAACATCTCTTCTGATCATATTAAAGGTGCCATATGTAAGAATGTGGCCAAAAACAGTTACTACATTCAAATTAAAAATACCAAGATCTTTTAGGTTTCGTTTTCTGATGTAACTGGCAACCCGTGGTTGCTCGGCAGCTGAGACTCTACTGACTGCAATGTTTGGAGACGGCGGTAGGTGGCGCCACATGCCAAAACATGATTTCAAAACATAAACATGATTTGCAGTCTGCAAAGTATTTCTTTTAATGCAAATATTTTGGCTGTACTATTGTTGTTGGTGAGTTCAGTTTGTTATATGAATATTATTCCTGAGTCTGTGTGACATATTAGGAGGATTTTACGGCCAGTTGCTTTACATTTATTACATAATGCACCTTTAAATTATCTAAAATATATTTTTTTTCAATTGGAATTAACAATCATATTTGAATGTATTGAATGTGCATGTCATTGTTCCTAACTTATGTGTTGTTAATCTTCTTAAGTCCTCTTGTTTGTTGACTTTGTATCTTGTACTCTGCACTTTGGCTCACCCTGTGGTTAAAAATGTGCATAATAAATACAATTGGATTGGATTGGATGTGTTACAGTAATATCTGCGAACTAATAGTCTGTTAATATTCTCTTTACATGCCTCTTGTTATGATGATTCCTTGCAATGCCAGGCTTTGAGAATATCTTTGTAACTCATTCAGAGCCTGCGTATGTGTGTAAAGGCAGTTTATGAACTGTATGTTTGGAGGGGTGCTATGATGTATGGTTTGGAGACATTGGTTTTGGAGTGTCATTGTCTAGAAGACAAGAGTTGGAGACAAAGATGCTGCAATTCTTGTTGGGAGTGACCCAACAAGAGTCTTCTCTCTTGAGTGACACGAGATGGAGTCAGATGATCTACTGTGGAGACCACTAAAAGTAGAAGCTGAAAATAATAAGAATGTGCTATATCTGGCAAAACTAGTCCAAAATGTGTAAAAATGTGTTCCTAATGAACATGTCTGTGACATTCTTTGGTCAAAATACCTTAAGATGAAGCACCACAGCAGTTGAATCACCCTGCCAAAACAGCCCTGTTCAGAACGGTCGGTTTTAAGTGCCTGTCTCTTTAAATGCAAATGAGACACAGGAAACTACATCAGCGTCACTGAGGCTCCGGCAGCTAACAGCAGTTAGCATTTGGAAAAGTGATCATTTGCAGCCTCGAGCCGGCACATTGCCGTCATAATATAAAATGTATCCACTGGACACGTAAATCCTCTGAGGCTGGAAGTTTGTGAAGAACTCTGTGCTGCACTGTGCAGCCAAGAATTGAACACTTCACAGACTTCCTCTTTTCCCGGATACTATTGCCCTCGCATGCACTCTTGCATTAATTAGGGACAAAGGGGAGCTACGCGAGACAACAATTCCAGGAATATGTCATTGTGACATAGCAATGACACAGAAGTCAACATGTTTTATTTCCTGTACTTAGGTGGACCACAAAAATATGAGTCATCTTTTTTTCACACTTTGCCGACTCATAGGGCCTCCAGAGTCCCAAATATAAGTATTAATTGATTAAAAAGTTGATTTTGCATAATATGGCTCCTTCTTACGCAGCATGGAAAAGTATGGAATTTAATTTGAGTAATTTCCAGGTTTGGATTAGTATGGAAAAAAATGATGGAAAAATGTTTGTGTTGTTTCCAGACTATTATCTCACTTTCTAAAATTAAATATATTAATACATAGACATCAAAACAAGTTACGCAACATAGCCTGCCTGTAGATGATATGAAACTAATCAAGCTGGCTGTAGAATGGTGTCGAGCCACCTACTGTCGGCCGCAACAGTGTCATGGGTCGATGCAAGTGAGCTGGCTTCATGAAAAATGAGTGAAGGATTTTTAAAACCTTTTATTTACATAATAAGCATCGGACTGGTATTCAGATGTTTAATATTGACTGAAAAATCCTCCGAGATGTCTGGAAATTTGAGTCTGGAGAAGTATGGTATTTTGGAAATGGAAAATGTGTATGAACTCTGCCTTTAACATATAAAGAAGAGAAGCTTGTTTTGAATACAAAAAAAACCAAACATATACTGTTAATCCATGGAGTGTGTGGTGAGAGCAGGTGCCTTTCTGACTGAAAACATACTGGCTTCACTGAACATACGGAGACACACAGTTTACACACTGTTTTTTTGAAATATTTTAAAAGGGCCATATTGGTACGAATTTCCTCAAGAAACTGGATTTTAAACAGCCATACTGATGCACTAAACACAGCCATACTGATGCCCCACAGAGTCTACTGTAGTATACTCAGTTTCACACAATATCATTCGAATTGGTTTTAGTGGGTAGCCTTTGTGTGTCACATGAACTAAACGCTGATTCAGACACATCTCCATCCCTCCAATTAAAGATTGTGCTGTGGGAAAAACACTGATGCATGATTCTGCACCAAATGAAGCCCAGAGGACGGGTCATTAAATTCACCTCGGGACTGATTTATGGTCATTTCTTCACTAACAAGACCAAACTGTACCAGCGGAGAAGCAGAAGCTCATGACAATGCAAACTGAGCATGGAACACTCACACACTAATATTATTAGTGTTTTGTTTGTTTGCGTGTGTGTGTGTGCGTGTGTGTGTTTCATTGCTTTACATTGATGCCAACACTGATGTAGCACCACCAGTACACCCTCTTTATTGGGAAACAGCATGACAACCAAACCCTCCTAATAGGCAGATGTTTTCTCATCTGCCAGTGGAGATGAGAAAACAATGATTTTAGTTGCTGTGAATGTTAACAATGTTTTAAGAATGTATTTGCCACTTCATTTTCAGCAAGCTGAAGTTTGTGAACTGCTTACTGTCCACACAAAAATACACTTTTTATTTCAGTGTTATACAGAAGCTGTTGGTCTACTGCTTTGTCACTTTGGAACATTAAAAAAAGTTGGAAAATATGTTAAAAAAATGCACATTTGGACATATGGAGGCTGTAGTGATCAATGACAACAAATTTTAGTCTCCAGTTGGAAAAAAGGCTGTCAAACAATGAGATAAAGCAGCAACATAATATTCAGAAATCATAGAATTAAGCAGGTGTGGATTTTATTAGGTGAGCCTTTTGTTAAGTAATCTGTTTTTCCCAGTGTCCCCACTGGCACAGCCACATTCAGTGGAGCCTGCACAGTCAGCACTCACACTGTGTAATTCCAACCTTAAAACCAAGTCTTATACGTAAGATAGGCTTTTGGAGATCTGCCAAAATGTCCCCACGGTGATGTTTTTTTTTTGTTGGTTTTGTGCACAACATGCACACACCTGCTAATAAAAGGCGATGTGCTTCTTACCCATTTCCAGTAGATAAGTTTGCTTTTCTCCTTTATTGCTCACAAATGCGCCTTAAACCAAGAGAAGCAAGCAGAAAACACAAAAAAGCTCCATAGAGATCGATAGCATACCTGATGACCTCATATTTTACAAGGGCCAGTGCCGAACATCTATCTATCGTACAATCACGTTCATGAGGACTTCCAGATTTACTTTTAGCAGGAGAATCAACTTCTACATGGGTGCTTCTTGGTGTTTTCAGCAGTAGCGGTAGCTGTAGGGAGTCATTCGGCTTTACTCGCACTGTGTGCTTCTTCCACCCCGTCTGCTCAGCGCAAGAATGTCAATACAGACACTCCAACAAAACACTGCTATACTGAAAGAGAGGAGAGAGAGGGAGAATAACACAGAGAGAGCCTGGCAGGCCTAATCTGCATTTGACAACGGCTTGAATGTAACAAACATTTGTTTATATTTAAAGGTTATTCAATATGACTTTAAGCAAAAGTAGTATAAAACCATTTAGTCAGTGGCCTTTGTATCCAAAATAAGTCCAAGAGAATGCAGCCATAGGTGAAGGTCTATGGAGCTGGCAACTGACATGAAGCCTCCCAGATGCAACAATATTTATCTATTAATTTCATTTAATAGTTCATTTTTCGGGGACAATGTCTCCTCTACAGAGCAATCCCAGCCTCTTTGAGCTCTGGGAGGCCCTAGAGTTCCCCTACCGACTAAAAATGCATATTAACAAATCTGTTCAAATATCAAGTGCAATATGTTTTCTTGACTCCACAAAATGAAAACTAAGCTTTTAATCCACAGCTGCAGTGAAGATAAATTTTTAAATGTGATTTGACCCTGTCTGTGTCAGTTTTACTGTGATTTGTTTGTCATATTTGTTCAATGTCTTTTGCAATTGTCTCTTTGTTTGCTTGTTTTTTTTTCTTATCTAATGTGTTGTTTTTTTGACTTTCTGTACATCCTTTTTATGATTTTACGTCAGTGAGTTAAATTTCCACCTTCGTTTACAATTAAGTTATTTTCTATAGTATTCTATTTTATTCTACTGTATTCTATTCTATAGGCCATAAGGCTAATAATTCCTGTCCCTGGTTGGGCTTTTCTAAAAAGTCATGTCAAATGAATAAAACTTGGATTGTATCAACAATTTGTTTCCAATTAACCCATTCTCAAAAATGTAACAATCATCTTAAATTGCAATATTTACAAGTTGCCAGAGGGAATGTGTACATACATGCGTAAATATACATATCCTTGATTTATTTAAATGTGTGTGTGAGTGCGTGTGCATGTGCATGTGCGTGTGTTGATACTGTATGTGTCTAACTGTGTGAGTGTGTCCATATACAGTACATTGGAGTGAATCAGTGATTGCAGGTTTGGTTTTGTTCCAGCCATATCACAGAAGGATATCCAGTAATTTGATTCCAGTGAGCCTTACTGGCATCATTAGCATTCGTGCCAACATTTCATTTAAAAAAAATTCAAATCAAAGTAGCTTTTACAGTAGGTTAAGGATCATTTATTCAAATGAATGACTCACTGAAGACTTTTTGACCTATGTACTGAGGCTTTAAATGATGACAAAAAAGTTAACAGCAAAGGCATATTCATCGAGGAAAGATGGAAAAGATAAAGGACATAGAGGAGGAAACCCTAACACTTACACTCACAAAAATATAAACGCACAAAGAAAAACTTGTAGTTATTGTTATGTGACAAAACAGAGTAACTATCCAAAAATAACAGTACAACTTTATCAATAAAGTTTTAATTTGCGAGCATTAGGATCAATTTCAAAACAAAAGTCCTGGAGTAATAGCAGGAAGAACACAATGGGGATCTATGATCCAAGTTCACAAACTTCAATAACGTGTGTCCACCATTAGCCTCACACAGAGCGGTACACCGGCAACACATGGACATCACCAGGTTGTCGACCGTGGCTTGGGGGAGGTGCTGGAGCCGCATGTACTGGTGCTGAGCGAGGCGTCGCAACACGTGGCCGGCGGGCATGTGCACGGTTCGCTGTCGTTCCAGTCGCTCTGAAATGAGTCCACAGGCGGCTGACAGTGGAATGATGCACATTCAGTTGTGTTGCCACAGGTGTATGCCAATGGCACGCTCCCTCATGATTTGTGACATCTGTGGCATATTGACAAGTGACAAAAGTCCACATTTTGGTGTGCCCTTTTATTGACCAGACGATAAGGAGTGTCGGTGTACTGGCCACGCATATTGACCACCACTCTGCCACGCTCCATGACCCTCGCGAGTTGAAATACTCAATCAAAATACTCACAAATGCAGATTACCACAACCTGTCAAATTATTGTTTAGGAAGGAATATTGTTTATTTCCTTCCTGCTCTATCTGATAATGCATTTTCAAGTTAGCAATGATACAAACTTGCAACCATAATATGAGAATATATTGAATGCATGACATTGCAACTTTTTTATAAGGTGGCCGACAGGGGCAAACGCACTGTACTGGTGTTTTCTTACTTGTTGGCTTTTTGTTACTTACTGGCGTTTTGTTACTTGCTGGTGTTTTGTTACTTGCTGGTGTTTTGTTACTTGCTGGTGTTTTGTTACTTGCTGGTGTTTTCTCATTTGCTGGCTTTTTGTTACTTACTGGCGTTTTGTTACTTGCTGGTGTTTTGTTACTTACTGGCATTTTGTCACTTGCTGGTGTTTTGTTACTTACTGGCATTTTGTTACTTGCTGGTGTTTTCTTATTTGCTGGCTTTTTGTTACTTACTGCCGTTTTGTTACTTGCTGGTGTTATGTTACTTACTGGCGTTTTGTTACTTGCTGGTGTTTTGTTACTTACTGCCGTTTTGTTACTTGCTGGTGTTATGTTACTTACTGGCGTTTTCTTATTTTCTGGCTTTTTGTTACTTACTGGCGTTTTGTTACTTACTGGCATTTTGTTACTTGCTGGTGTTTTGTTACTTACTGGCATTTTGTTACTTGCTGGTGTTTTGTTACTTACTAGTGTTTTGTTACTTACTGGCGTTTTGTTACTTGCTGGTGTTTTGTTACTTACTGGCATTTTGTTACTTGCTGGTATTTTGTTACTTACTAGTGTTTTCTTACTTGCTGGTGTTTTGTTACTTGCTGGTGTTTTCTTATTTGCTGGCTTTTTGTTACTTACTGGCGTTTTGTTACTTGCTGGTGTTTTGTTACTTACTAGTGTTTTGTTACTTGCTGGTGTTTTGTTACTTGCTGGTGTTTTCCTATTTGCTGGCTTTTTGTTACTTACTGCCGTTTTGTTATTTGTTGGTGTTTTGTTACTTACTGGCGTTTTGTTACTTGCTGGTGTTTTCTTATTTGCTGCCGTTTTCTTATATGCTGGCGTTTTGTTATTTGCTGGTGTTTTCTTATTTGCTGGTATTTTCTTATTAGCTGATTGTTGTGTATGTGGCCGGCTTACACAACTATATTGTTAATAAAAACACTGGAACAAGGGAGCTAGGTTTAGGGGTTCTTTACTGGTCAGATGCAACTTAACAACAACACATACAGATCAATGCGCGTTAACAAGGCACCTGTAACAACGAGCTCTGACAACGTAAAGTAGTCCCATATTGAATTGTATGCTATATGGTACACTGGTATCCTTTCGTACTTGTTGGTGTTTTGTTATTTGCTGGCGTTTTGTTACTTACTGGCGTTTTGTTACTTGCTGGTGTTTTCTGGTTTGCAGTGCTTTTGCCCGTGCAAACCCCAGCATTGTACTTTATTTTAGGTGAGGGTATGCAATACAGCTTTAAGTTTTTTATACTTTTTATGCAACACAAAACACACAAAACCTGAGACCCCATCCACCATATGCTTACTTCACCTTTTTGACGGTTCTATGCTGATACAGGCTCAAGTTCCATGACAATAAATAAAAGAACTGCAAATGGAACAAGTACGAGCTATAGAGGGCAAATGGAGGACAATCACAGGAGTTTCTTCTCACCTTGTCGCACAATCAGGGAGCATGTGCCTATATGTGCATGTCTTTGTGTAGCCTCACTAAAATCATAATGGCAACTCAGTGTGAGAGTGAGAATAAGCTGAGCAAACAGATAAAATGCACAGTGAGTCGAGGCCAAGGACACAGAAAGAGAAGGACATGGCCAAAAGTGGGATGTTTGTGACCAGATATTTACAATGTCAGACTTCCTTATTGTGGGTTTTCAACTTCATGGACTCGTCCATTGGCCATAATACTGAAGCCTGAGAAAGGATATTGCACAAGGCAGTCATGCAGATATGACTCCCCTTCTCCACATTCTAAAGAACAGGTCTAAGCTCGAAGGCAAGCATGATTCAAGAGTGGAAAATATGCAGCATTGTTTTGTAATGATGTGCAACACAAACAGAAGAAAATGTATTCATTGTCCTTCATAATTTGCCTCATCAGGATGAACAAGCTGTTTCATCCTCCATCCAAGAACCATTGCTGCCCACCAGGGGGTCAGGACCCACACTTTTGTAAAAAGGTTTTATATAGCCATCGCTCTTATTAGAATTTGAAGTGCATGTGATATTCAAGAAAATACAACCAGCAAAAAAGTTTCTCATGGTCACGATGGTGTCTGTCAAAACCATAATTTTGTATAGACAAGCTTTGTCGAACACAAGGTGATAAATACATAAAATAAGTACTGCAAGAATAAGACAAACTAGAACATGATGCATTAATATTTCACATAAAACAAAAATACAATACAGTGTTGCCCCCCGTGAAGACTTGAAGGGAGCAAAGAATGTTTATTAATCTCACTTTTACCTGACCCTTTTCATTCCAACCTTTACTGCAACTATTTGTTCATGTTCCACTTTATCTTATCTTTTGTTGCTTGTAGTGCTTGTTTCATTTCTTTATTTATATAGTACATTTTTTTGTACTGATTTACTTATTGATTTAATTATTATCTCTTGCTATTTATGTTTTTAATTTTCTTCGACCTTCTTTTACCTCCTGTATTCAGTATATTAGTATTTTTAAATATTAGTGTTTTCCCCCATGGCACCACAACAGTGTTTCCTCACTTCTTCACTTCCCATTACTGTTTTAATAAATAACACCAGCCATATGTTGGCTGAGATCGTGGCTGGATGCAGGAACACTTTGAGTTGTATTGCCTTGTATGAAAATTGCTTTATAAATAAAGTTGGATTGATTGAATGATTGTTTGAGTGATGTCACCTTAGGTAAAAGAAAGTAACTTGCTAAAGAGCGAACAAAAGTGACATACATTTGTCAGTTTTATAATAAATGTGAGTGAAAACAGAGCCCCACAGCAGCAGCAATGATACAGGAATGATGAATGCGCTGCACAATCCCTCAACGGTGCTTCGTCTGCCTGTCTGAGTCTCTGCTTTAAGGCGATTTGTGTAGCAGGAGCGCGACATTCGTGAAGTCATTTAGCCCCGAAAACCCCACGAGAGGATTGAACAGTTGTCATCATTGCTTATGCCCTCTAGGAAACTCAGTGTTGCCCTTGGGGGACAAGAAATGAAAACCGAGTCAGTTCACACCTTGACATGCACACGCATTCATAAACACACACACACAAAAAACGAGACTGCGGCAAACGACTCGTACTTTTGTAGCCCAAGGGGACATAGAGGTGATCATCTCTGCTATGATGCACACCTCACCTCCATTCTTTCTTTTACTTTCTTCATTCTTATCCGTGTTGAGACGCACTGCTCTTTTACTTCCTCTCTCTCTCAGTCTGTCTCGCTCATCAATCTATTCTCTTTCACCCCTAATGCAAATGCATGGCCTCGGCCGTCAGCTCTACCGGGATGGCTTCGTGATGACTGATGCCACTTTTTTAAGTTTCTAATCCGTCCTGAAGACAGATGTCATTCACGCATGATCAGGAATGTGACCACAATTTGTCCTTAATCCACCACTGAATCTGAGGACACATTCAAGACAGTGTTCCGACCTGAACTTGAAGGGATAGTTCGGAATTTTGAACATAAGACCCATTTTCCAACTCAGCCGGTGTGATGGAGACGTCTGGAGACGTTTTCAAGAAATTTCATTCACTTCTTCTAGTTCCTGAGTTCGCTGATGCTATGGCTAGCGCAAGTCAATGATACAAGTTAGCATGGCATTAAAAACACTCATACCGACCCTACAGTGCACCCGAGGCAAATCAATTGTAACGACAGACTATCGATGTACATATCTGTGTTGATAGAATAATATTTGAAACAAAACTAACACATGAATTTTTGAGGGACTACTTTCAAAGCACTATACTTCCGGCAGCGGCGGACTGATTCCGCTGCCGGAAGTATAGTGCTGAGAAAGTGTGACGCGCTGCTGCTGCTGCTGAGACATAAATCCTTCAAATTGCAAGGTTGGTTTTATTTCAAACATTCTATCAACACAGATATGTACATCGATAGTCTGCCGTTACAATCGATTTGCCTCGGGTGCACTGTGGAGTCGGTATGAGTGTTTCTAATGCCATGCTAACTTGTAACATTGACTTGCGCTAGCCATAGCATCAGCGAACTCAACTAGAAGAACTCAATGAAATTTCTTGAAAACGTCTCCAGACGTCTCCATCATACCGGCTAAGTTGGAAAATACGTCTTATGTCCAAAATTCGAACTATCACTTTAACGTGATCTGCCCATGATCACATCACTCAGAATGATAATACTAGGTCTGAACAGGGTCTAACAAAAGGCTTATGGGTCTGCTTAAAGTACCAGTGTGTAACATTTTGATGGAATTACTGTCATTTGGAAGAATTCTAAGGTGAAATAATTGTACTTAATTATTCATGTGTTGTTTTTGACTACCTACGGATGAGGTATTTATATCAGGGGCCAGGTCACCTCTACATGGAAGCTGCCATTTTGGACCACCATGTCTTTATAGTAGCCCACGATGGACAAATGTTAGAGTTTTAATGATAGCTGCAGGCTACATACTTTCTCCAACACCCTTACAAGGGAAGGGTGTGAAGTTTCACCATTAAATTTAAGTTAAAAATATCTTGATATATGTCAATGTGTGTGACTTTATCTTGCCACTAGACTAGAGCTTAGATCTGGCCCAAAAAATCAAGCCTGACCCGACCCGGCCCGACACATTTAACTGTAATTACGAGCCCGAGCCCGATTTAAACCCAACATTGTTTTTTTAATACGTGAGCCATAAATGTACACGTACGTCCATGTCCTCCCCACAGCGGGAGCTTATTGTACCTGCTGCCACAGTCTAATTGACAACAATAACAGAGCTGCTGAGATCCGCTTCCATGAACGCATATGTTGCAAATGAAGATACGCTTCCTGGTTTTTAAATGATGCGTTCACGGCCACAGGTTTTTACACCTTCACACATGCTATAACATACCACTCGAACACGACGAGGGAGAAAAAACACAAATGCTTGAACAAGGGCCCGAGGATAGTGGTAGGAAATACCGCCCCCCCCCCCCCCCTCCGGGTCGGGCTTGGGCAGAGAATCTAAACTCTACATTAGACAGCCTTTTCTGGCTGAAAACTGTCAGTTTATCAGTTCAGAAACTGCTCACTCTTTCACATCAAAGTCCGTAGAGAATTTAACACTTTTAGCTGACAGTTACACAGGAGTTTTTGGTCTATTGGTGCACAATTTGTCAAGTTTTTGTAACTTAACTAAGACAGAATAAAGGATTTAAATCACCAAATTCACTAAATAACACAGTTTGAATTTACAGATCGCTGCAACATTGGATCAACAACTCCTCTGTGCTATGGTGTAAAATCACAGATTTTCTTTATGGATTTTGGTGCAAGGAGTGAGAAGTTTAAAGGAGGTGACACAAACTTAAAGGTGAGGTACAGTGGCAAACTGATATGTTCCTCTGATATCACAGACTGAAGCTAATGTAGATTTTATGAAGTGAGCCCTTTTATTAAATCAGTTTTCTCCCCACAAGCATCCTCTAAACCCTTTTCCTGTCGTCACTCTGTCCCTTCACCTCCTATTAGTGCAACACACAAGATCATGCTATTAGCCTGCAGGTCATTCAGTCTGTTCAGGGCAGAGTCACACGTGGCTGCTTACACTGTATTAAGAGCCCCACTTACAGTGAATCACAGCGGGTCACTTCCTCAGAGCCGCAGTTTCTTCAGTCACTTAGACAGTCAATCAGTCACTTGGCCACACTGTCACATGACCATTCAACCCCTCACACATCTCATCAGTCCCTGTGACTAAATGTTTCAGTCCATTAGTGAATCACTTAAACAGCTCATGGTCTGCAATGACACTGCTAATTAGGTGCTTACTCAGTTGTACAGTTCTAGTTACAAAAACGTCATATTCCCTCTTATCTTACTGTGTTTTAGTTCTGCAATGAAGCTTTTTGCAAGAGTCAGCAGAAATAAATGACACACCCAATTCAGTCTTCTCTGCCAATATTTTACTTGACTAGTAATTTTGCTGTTCTCGGTATTTTTCAATAAAGAGTTTTAGGCCGCTCTGGTTTTTCTTCATAATACGATAATGCTTTAACAGTGGAAATTCTTGTTCACTACAAATAGTCCAAAATCAAAAAAAACTATTGTCTCATTGTGCTGTCTTCTATTCCCTTTGGCCAAATCTTCATGTACTTTGAGGTTAATGGAGGTTAAGGTTACGTTTTTTTCCATGGAAACCAAACACACAACACAGAGAACACACCTGTGGGAGAGATTCATAGACATCTACTAACCCTGAATGGACCTCAAATATTAAGACATTAAATCAGTTTTTGACAGAAAACTACTGATGAGATTACTGAATTAATTCTCTGCCCACCTTCTTTTTTTTCTAATGTCTTCTTTGGGGTTATTTCTTGGCCAGAGGAATTCTTCACAGTCCTCATTCATGACTCACCCCATTTACTATTTCCCCAATGAAGCAACCAGACAATAAACAACCTTCTAAAGTTTTGTTTGCTTCCATTGTCCCTTCTAGAGTAAGTTCCATTGCCAAATACCACAGGGAACTTTTTTTTCCCCTCACCTATACCACCCATTTTCACCCTCATTCAATTACACAAAGTGACTGCAGGGAGATGCTTGGTACAGCTGCTGGAGCAGGTGGGGTTAAGTGCTTTTGTTAAGGGCATCACCACAGAGGTTTGCCTGTGGGAGAATAGGGAGAGGGAGGGTTAGTCACTTCCTCTGGCTCTGAGTTGGGCAGGGATATTTTTTCATTTTAAGCCGAAATGTGTGGTGTGAATCCCTGATCCCAGTTTATTTTTTGTTTCAAGTAACCTTGGTTGTTAAACCAGTTAAAATCCAGTGAATGAATTCACGTTACCAAGGCAGATGAGATATTTGAAATGCAATGACATTTTTAATTTGCAACATGACAAGCTCTTCTTCAAATCCCTCAAGGCAGCAGCTGCAACATCAGATTTTACTCCAGTGGTTATAGTATGTATATACATATACACAGAGGTGTATGAGAGGCCGTTTGAGAAATAATTCAGTCTTGCGCTCACATGTTACATCATACTCTCTCACACACACTACTGTAGTCACACACATTTACTCTCATACTCTCTCACAAACACTACTATAGTTACACAGACGTACTATCATACTCTCTCACAAACACTATCACACTCTCTCACAAACAGTGCTTTAAGTGGGCCCGTATGTACCGGTACTGGCTTCACTTCTCAATTTTAGCCTCTGGCGTACCGTACCGGGTAAAAAAAAGGAAACTCACTCTACTCCAGATGATACTTTCAGAAGAATAAATAAATTAACTAATGGCCAAGACCGCAGACCTCACTCTCTCTCCTCAACAAACACATGCTGAGTGCTGATCAAGAGTTTTGTGCAAGCAAATTACAGCCGTGTGTGAAACATGCACACGGTGGTGTGGAAAGAAAAGAAAAACACACATAAACAATAATAAACACAGTGAAACTAGCGGGTGTGCACTACCTGTGTCTATAGTAAACTCTGAATAAGCTATTTGCCCAGACACAATTGCCGCTTACTATGAGTCGTCTTCTGGCGAGTCAGGGGGCTGCCGCTTCATGCGGTTCGATCCGTCCTTCGGTCGATGCCGGAAACGGGGAGGCGAGCGGGCGCTTCGTTGCGAGGCTCGTGTAGCTATATGATGCGTAGTCCAACGACTCACGACAGGGACAGCTGGTCGACGGTAGCTAGGAACGTCTGCAAATCACAACTTCATCTTCTGCAGGTATAACGGGGAATAACTCGCAGGGAGTTATTCACCGGATCCTTGAATCAAAAACTAAAGAAAACCAAAAGGGGGAAAAACAAAAAAATGGGGCAGGAACAGACAAATGAAGGAATCTTCAAAGCTCGGCCAGCAAGAATGTAGATCTTCAGGGTGTTGATCGCCTAAAAAAACACAGACGTCTGCTCACGCTGACAAGTAAGGTTTTTTCTCAAACGACCTCTCCTGGAGGTGGCTAGTAGCGTGCTAAATTTAGCTAAATTCTAATTGTAATTTTAGGAGTAGTTTTATTGCAACATACTTTTACTTTTACTTGAGTATATATTTGAAAAAGAATGGTACGCCGTTCCATTTGGTTAAGTGACGGTCGTTAATTATTTTTTTAATATCTTTTTTTTATTACATGCACAATCTATTTCTCTCCCCGAAGGACGTCTTCGGTTTTAATCGAACATGTTGTGACATTTTCTCCATGCACTGCTGTTTCTCTTCTTCTTATGAACTTTTAGTAATTCAGAAGACTTTGCTGATCCTTAAATAACCTCAGGCTTTATCATCAAGTTTGCTAGATTTCTTGTTGAGGGAGCCAGATCTTTTCTTTGTTTTAATTGACTTTTTGTCAATATCCTTTATGTCGTAGAGGAATTTTACAAAAAACCAAACTAAATATAAATATCTTGGGATTTGTTTGTCAGAAAGAAATACTGGGGGCAACCTAGGTCAAATATTTGCCCTGGAGTCTCCACTTTAAATGGAACTGTCTGAAAGCCTTTCATATTAAATGTTATATGTAAGTAATATCGGAGGTGAAAATCAATCTCCACATACAGTATGTGAGTGTCCCTGAATGTGCTTGAACCATTACCGGAAGCTGTTCTCCTAAGAATCCAATAAACTAGATTCTTCAACAGCTAAGATGTGGACATTTCTTCAAGTTACAAGTTAAATCTGCACTTAGAAGAAATTAATGTAAAATTGAAAGTAATGTTGCAATGTTGGACCCAAATGTAGGACCCAAGTGACAAGGAGAGCTCAGACAGAAATACTAGCCGACTGATATAATACAGGGTTTGGTTCACATGGGGCAAACGTACAGAATCTTTGGATAAAAGACAAAAAAAATATACACCAAGAGAAAACTGGAATTTTGCACTCTTGCACTTATACTCAGGTGGGGAGAGAATGGTGAGTGGAGCCTTTATATTGTGCGATGAGGAGATAATGAGGAACATGTGAGACTAATTAGGGAGTGACCTGCAATCATGAGGTGATTCTCTAAAGCCTGCACCACAATCACAGATTTTAATTGATCTGACTTGATTTTACAAATGTGGGAAACCAAAGACACAACACACTTTGTAACTGATTTCCAAAGTTTTAATCCTGAGAGAACACAGACCAGTCAAGATGCACAACCACTTGGTGTTTAATCAAACAGTTTTAGGTAGGCGATTCCAGGGATTTGGGATCTCACATAAACTTCAGAATATAAACAGACATGGAGGCCGACTGCCAGTGTTGTGTGTGTGCGCAATTTTCTGTGCTGAGAAACGCAAAAACACTGTGTAGATAGAGTCATGCCTGGGAATACAGAATCAATTTGGCTGGTACAAGTTACGGTTCTAAACAAAAATAAGAACTTAACATCTGTTTCCCAGTTAACTTTCATTAACTAGCTCTCATTGTTTATTGCTGGGTTGTCAATCATTTGTAAAAATATCAACATTTTTTCATACTTCATACTGGAGTAACATTTTGTCTGTTCTTCCCTGTCACTACAGTTCGAAAAAACATGCAATGAATGGATGGTTGTTTGTCTGGTTGTGTATATATGTGTATGAATGATCGTGGTGGTGGTCAGAGGAGCCGTTTGGCGCACATTGGCAGCCACACTTCCGTCAGTCTGCTCCAGAGCAGCTGTGGCTACAGACATAGTTTACCACCACCAGTGAGAATGTGTTAATGTATAACGGGTAATTTGTACGTGCTATGGGTATATAGTATATAGAAAAGCGCGATAGAAATGTAATAAATAATAATAATAATAATATTACAGGATAATTTGGCCAGAGAGTGTATTCAAATCAGAAGGCACCCAAGATTGTGGGAAGAGCCAGAATGAAATATGAAACTTAATCCTTTAGTGTGGGGCAGTGTACAGTCAGATAAAAACATGGTGTTGGAGAGTGAATGTAGTTTCCAATCAGAAAAACTCATCTAATGTGAGATACACATATCATAACACATCAAGATACTGTCGGCTTTTTACAGGTGGGTCTTCTGTTTAAGTGACACAATGGAGGATTTCACTCTTCAAATAATATCTACTAGATTGTTTTGAAGGTATATGAACTTACAACAAGGTGAATATTACCTCTGTCAAAGCCTGATCAGGTCTGCATTCTGCAAAAAAATAAAAACTGTCTAATATTTAAGCTTGTACAGACAGTTGTTTCCTCTTCCTCTGTAAAATGTATGGTAACGCTTTCTTTTACAGTCCCCTAATTACCTGGTATTTAGCTGGTAAATTCATGGTAACACCAAAGTGTTACTAGGTAATTACCAATGGTAATAAGAAAGTAAATACAGTGAAACTGTTGCCAAAATACTGGGCATTTACCTGGTAACTATATAGTTAATTATAGCGTGTTATTACTGCTGTTAATAAGAAGGTATGTACAGCTAAACTATGGCAAAACTATGGTTAATGTAAGTGTATTATTGGGTTATAAACTGGTAATAAGCAGGTACATACAGTCCCCTAATTACTAGCTATTTACCCAAGGGGTAATCTAACAAACCTAACCCTAAAAATGTGTGTAATTACATGGAAACAAGCTTGGCTTTCTTTTACAGTACAGTTTTACTTTACTTACCGAGTACATTACCGTGCATTACCCAGTATTTTGGCAACGGTTTCACTGTATTTACTGATCTTATTACCCTTGGTAATTACCTAGCAACACTTTAGTGTTACCATGAATTTACCAGCTAAATACCAGGTAATTAGGGGACTGTAAAAGAAAGCGTTACCAAATGTATTTTTCTGTTTCTTTTTTGCCAGCTCTGCCATGATGAACGTCTAATGTAACACTATCACCAGCTATCACCACTATCAGCCAGTGCCTTTCTAGGGCGTGCGTGTCATGCTGTGAAGGAAACACAATTGCTTCTGAATTATAAATTGTTCAAATGTTCAAGGATGTGCTGAGGCAATGTTGCTCAGTCAGTTAAATGACAACTTGTCTTTTAGCGTGACACTCCTGATCCTAAAGATTCCGGGTTGACGACCCTGATCTTGCAAGGTTGTTTTTTTTTTCAGCAAACAGACAGTAGGAAGAGTGGAGACAGCTCCAAATCTCCCCGGAACAAGCCATTTAACAGTCACAATGATCCCGAAGCTGTTAAATTAGGGTAAATCATGCATAATTCTGCATTAAGAGGCTAAAATCAGTATTTCCTTGTGTCTCTGGTGGCAGACATACTATAAGAAAGAGTAACTGTTCCCTGGTGACTTGGAGCAGTGGCACACTTAGTCTTTATAATGTGTTCTCATACAATTACACTTCAAAAGCAACTTGAAGCATCCCTTTGAACTGATAATTTCCATCAGCATGATGACTCAATAAGTCAAGTCCATTAAGGAGTAAAGCAGCCGCCATAATCGCCATTATCCTTGGCTGTGTCCTGGTTTAGTACAAGTTTGTTTAACATTCAAAGGCTTGTGTGCGCCACATCATATTTCTGACATTTTTTAAAATGCATGAACCAATTCCGACGCCGAGTTCAAAAGACATAAATTGAGTTATAATGGAATAACTTCACTTTTATTGCATGTGATGTAATTAAGCGATAACAATGTACACAGTATAAGGATATGGAATGCATGATCAATATTCATACAACCTTCCATCTTGCGCAACTCAAAGCTTTGAGACAATGTAAATCCAAATTGACTTTGTAAAGGTCACGTGATTAGGGAGGCGCTGAAGAGATCAACCGCACACTTGACATCAGCGGATTTCACACACACGCACACATAATTTCAATATGTGCATTTTACGGCTTATAACATATTAGTGCGGTTATGTGTGTGTTAAGAAAAAAAAAGTGTAAATCTTTATTATCTTACAGACACAGGCAGTGGCCTCCTGGCTATAGATAACGCGCACGTGTGTGTGTGTGTGTGTCAGCTACAGCAAGATCACACATTTTCTAAAGACAGACATCCGTCGTTTCACACCGTATAAAAACAGTTTTGTTGTGTGTTCTGTGTTTGTGTGTGTCTGTGTCTGTGTCTGTGTGTGTGTGTGTCTGTGTGTGTGTGTGTGTGTGTGTGTGTGTGTGTGTGTGTGTGTGTGTGTGTGTGTGTGTGTGTGTGTGTGTGTGTGTGTGTGTGTGTGTGTGTGTGTGTTCACACATGACAATAAGAGTGACTGATGTTTGTCTGCTGTGGTTGTTACCGTGGGATTTAATTACCTGTCACAAAACAGCCGCCACGGGGGGAGGAAAACGGGAGCGCGCACACTAAGCATGCATGTGTTTAATGAAACAAAAGAATTTTGAAACAGCATTTTTTTCCTTTCTAATGCATATATGCATATAGTGAAATGACACAGAGTATTTTGAAACAAAGCAGTTGCTCAAAAGACCCTTTGTGAAGCACTGAATGGAAGACAGTAGTTGAGTTGAGGTGTTATATAAAAACAGAATAGGGTTTGTCCACTTTAAATGGTCAGCTAAGCAGCAAGCAAATACAAATACTGTCAATATCTCTTTTTCCCCATTTCAAACACCACACTACAGTATTTCTTACATCTATTGAGACGTATACTATAGGTTCACTGTGTAACATTTAGGAGGGTTTATACTCATTATGTTTGTATTAGTGTTTAATCTCATGAATCCTAGCCTCAGAATAAGCCTTCAGTATTGCCAAGCCTTGGTGACTTTGTCGCTAAATCTAGCAACTTTCCAACTCCTCCTAGCGACTTTTTTTTGTCAAAAGCGACCAGCCACAAGTCTATCAACTTCTTCTGCTGTTACTGGAGACTTTTGTGGTGTTTGGAGACTCTCACGTGAAAGCATGTATCACTCTGTAGTTACTGTGCTCAACAGGAGGAGACCCTCACCACTCTGCGTCCAGGCTGCTATTGAATTGGGCATGCACATGCGCATGGCCACCGCCGATCCTGCCCTGGCTTACAGAGCGGGGCGTAAGTGTTTCTTCACTCAGACATATATATATATCAGAGGACATTTTAATGACTTACATTCATATCCTGGAGGCTTAACCTTAACCATGACTACTACTGGCCTAACCTTACGTGATGGGGACCCCATAAGGACGAAATGTCCTCATAATGTGACTGTAAAAACAAATGTTGCCCCCACCAAAATAAGTCTTTCTTTATGTAATTATGCATGGAAAAAATATGTAATTTTCAATATGATTTACACTATTATTGCTGTTTGTTGTTTGTGTTTATTATAATAGATTATTATCTGTTTATTAAGATCTTCCATTTCACCAGTAAAAATGTACACACTGTAAATGTGAGATGATGTGTTGTGGATGAAGACGCCTTGTTTCGCTCTGTATTCCGAGAAAAGCCTTGTTGAGACTACTGAAGGCAACCGATATTATTATTGGCTTGATGTTTTTCTTTTTCTTATTCACCCTATGGGGCTGTGCAGAAAAGCTTGAGGCCTTCTCTGAGTTTTAATTAAGACAACAAGGATTTAGCATCTTCCGAGGACCTTGAAATAATAAAAAAGGCAGAAAACTGTTCAATTATGAGGCTTACAATGGATTACACATATATTTACACATGATATTATTTTAGCAGAGTGAAGTATTAACACCTGTTAACATCTGTTCTACTTTTATCAGACTCCATGTGATAAAGTTGGATGTTTCTATGCTTTAGCTCCCATATAGAGTGGTCCTATCATACATATATGTTAGTTATGGAGGTCTACTTACATACATTAACTTGTTTTTATGGTCAAAAACCTCCTACATTGTTTAAACAATGTTTAAAAAATGGCTTCGTCACAACTCCCCGCCACAGTCCCTTGTACGCCGTTGACCCAGAGTCAGAAGACACTGTCGCAAGTAAAACACCTCCACAACGGAAGTTCTTCTTCTGCGGTTCAATGTATGCAGCCGGATGTGCCCGGACTAGTGCCCGGAGCAGGAGGATCTGCTCTTCAGGAGAAGTGATCATTACTTCCCGATTCCAGGCTTTTTCAAAGTGCTTGCAGAGCCCGAGAATACAATAAAACCCAGCGTTCTCAGCAGTGGCTAAACTGTTTGTTTAGGGCTTCATAAATGAGGTAATGGTGCAGATACACACCCAAAAAACCGCGTTAATTGGATCTTCTGGTCTATGGGAGCTTTAAGGAATTCAGCATACAGTATTTCTAGACCGAAACATGCTCTTTATTTTTTCTCAAGCACGCAAAGCCTAAAAGCATAAAATGTAAGCATAAAAGAATGTAACATTTCCCCCTAAGATGTAATACACATATAAAATGTTTAGAGTCTACAGCTCACTGCCTTTGATCGCACGCACCATAAAACTTCAAAAAGGCAGGAAAGATAAATAAATGTAATATTTCATTTCATTTTCAGTTCTACCTGAATTCACCTCACAATACTTTTCTATGTTCAAAAATTGTAGTGTTATGATTATTTACTTACTATAGAACTCTTCAGACTAGAGCTGAAGATCTTTGCCCGGACCCAATGGGATCCGACAGGTTCCCGGGCTTAATTTCTATAATTTTACATGGGCTTGGGCTTGCGCTCCCACTCAATTGCACCTGGCTGCAGTATGCAGATCGGGGTTGGGCTAAATGTGGGCGGAGCTAAACGTTTGACTCGGCACAAGCGCCACCTGGTGGCAGAGATCAGGCAGCACATTCTCAAACGTGAATGCAGCACCTACGGACAGAGTGGCGTAAAACTCGCGTTGTAGAATGAAGAATAATGATTATAATATGACATATATTATATATAGATAAATAATTCATAATATTCATAGTATAATAATAAAATATAGTATAAAACTAAATGTGGGCGGAGCTAAAAGTTCGACTAATTATATAATATATCTAGATAATAATATAACTATATAATATATATAGATTATAATTTCAAGTTGTTTTTATAATTTCACTTTTTATGACCATTTACAATGGCAAATTAATAACATCTTGTATTACTCTTTCAGTGACACCTGCGGTCCTCCATACAAACAACTTCACCGACAACTTCTTACAGTGGAAAATATATAAATGAGTTGCTTATACTTGAGTGTATATACTTGAGTGGAAAATATATATATACATACTGTATATATTTACACTTGTACATATATACACATACACTTCTCCCAAAATTAAGGGATGTTTAACATTCTTTTCTCTAACAAGGTGATTTACCACAAACATCACAACAACTGTCTGATGTAGTGGTTCAATTATTATTGAACCACCAAATGTACTGGTTCAATGACAATTTGCATTGAAACAGTCCTCTTCATCATGATTTTGACATCATAAGACCAAGACAACAATTCATCGAGTTATTGAGACATTGAGGTTTTTGTTGTGGTACTGCCATCACAGTAGTTAGCCCTTTTCATAGGGATATTATTGTCCAATATCCCTAACTTTTTTGTGAATGTATGTAATATATATGCATATGTGGTTCAGAGCGACTTTGACAGCTCCTAACATGAATTTTGTGCTGTTGCTTCTCGACTTAGAAGTTGCTTCTCTCGACCCAGGCAAGATGACTCCAAATGCTCAATGCAGAATCCTTCATGAGATAGAGGTGTACATAAGAAGAAGAACAAAAGACGAAGACATCTTGAAATGGACATCACCTTTGTTCCAAAAAAAAAAATTGGATGCAAAACAATGGACAAGCCGGGTGCCCATGGTACACCACTGTGCCACAATGATTCTAGGACAATGTTTTATGAACTGATAAATCGAGGGTGGAATTGTTTGGGAAGAACATGCAGCTTTAGAAATGACGTAAAAATGATACTCCAACATCATCCTAACACTGAAGTCCGATGGAGAGAGGATCATGATTTGGGCTTGTTTCGCTACCTCAGGGTCTGGACAGCTTGTGGTCATTGAGTGGAAAATCAACTCACAAGTTTATCAAGCAATCTGGTAAGAAAATGCCTTGGGGTCTGTTTGCCAGCTGAAGCTCAATAGAAGCTGCAGGAGTCAACAAGTCAATGAGCCAAAACACTGAAGAAAATTACTTCAGAATGGCTTCTATGTAAGAAAATCCACCCTTTGGAATGGACCAGTCATAGCCCAGACCTTAACCTGATAGAGATCCTGTGGCATTAACTCAAACAAGCTGTTCACATCAGACAACTGAAGAATAGAGGACAGATGAAGTAGTTATGTAAAGCTGGGTTCGGAGTGGATGTACAGTATGTGTTATATTAAATATTTATATGATTTTCAATGGCAAACTCTATATAAAACATAGCAGAAGCTGCATAGAACCTCTGCAGTGGCAGGAGAAGGAGACGCACTACCCAGTGGGAATGACAGATGCGTTTGAAAAAGCAGATCCATAACACCCATCCAGTGTGAAACCAGCCAGGAAGAATGGTTGAAAATCCATCCTGAAAATTGTGCAGGTGTAATACACAACTACCAGAAACATGTAGTTGAGGTTACTGTGCAACCAGTTACTGCATCCAAGGGTTCACTTAGTTTTTGCACTGGCACTGTGAATGTTTAAATACAGAATATGTACATATTGAGATATGTGTATCTAAATTGTTTGTGTGTTATTAGCTCAAGCACATTGTGTTTGTTCACACTTGTGACTTACATGAATACAATCACACAGTTTATGGCAAATTTATGCAGAAAACCAGAAAATTCCAAAAGGGTTTGCACACTCTTTTTCTGCTCTTTCCACCGTTTCCCTCAATTATTGCAGGTCTAATTTATTCAGCAGGCAGGTTGTTAGCAGAGAGTATATTATGTGCAATTTGTATCAGAGTGAGACAGATTAAAAAAGATGAAAACTTCATTGAGGGAAATGAGATTGAATGCAGTTGAAAAATGTAATAGTGCGGCGTCTCTTCTTGTGTATTAACAAGGCGAGAAAGTGAAAAACATACAAATATGCACCACGAGACATGGAATAATTATTATGTGTGTGTTTAACTACCTTTTTAGCACCTTTTACCAGGCCCATGGTCCTAATGAGGCAGAACCTAATTTCTGAGGCTGAGGAACTTTGTGCAGTGGTTAACTCAAGTTCGGGTTAGGCATTAACTGGCTATGGTTCAGGTTATGGATAGTTTGCTTTGGAAGTCTGACCAAGAATAGCTGCACAAACCTTTGTGTTCTTGTTTTGTAGCTCTTTAGGACCTCATCTGGCATTAACACCGACAAAGTCTGGTCCTAATAAGGGAGAACCTACAATTTGAATAGTGTTAAGTTAATGTGAGGGTTTGGCAATAAGTGGTTGTGTTTAAGATTAGGGACAGATTAACAATTTGTTTAGGTTGTCTACATGAATAGAACTCAATGAAGTGTCATAAAAAGAATAGCTGCACAAACCCCCGTGTGTGTGTGCTTGTACAGTATGTGTCAGCATTCAGAAGGCACAAGGCTTGCTTACAGTCACATCTGCAGTCTCTTCTCCTCTGTCTGTTTTTCTCGATGCATCACCCTCTTCAGCTTGTTTTTGGGTTTTTTCCTCTTTCATTATCACTCTCACACACTTTTAATCCACTCTGAATCTCTCACTTATCCATGTCTCTACTTATCTCCCTCATATTCATCTGTGTTATTGCATCTCCATGTCTTTCCTGCACTCTGCACTTCACTGCCAATGTCCATCTGGATTGCGTGTCCTGGAACACCACCCAGTGTGTTTGTGATTTAGTTTTCCTAAGCAAGAGAAGCAGAAAGTGGCTGCCCTTTTTTTGGCTGAGCCGAGTGCTTTCAAAAGTTGAATCCAGCTGATCCCTTTTTTCATTAAAAGCACTTCGACAAAATAATGACCATGAGAAAAAAAAGGGAAGATGGGTTTTTGTTGAAAAACAGTAAAAGAAAGTAATTTGAAGTGCCTGTTGGAACATTATGGACATATTGAGAAATACTAATCTGGTGAAAATTAGTTGTTCTAATTGGTTGTTTGGAACAACAAGTTTTTGTTTATTGATTTGCTATGAACCGCCATGTTAGCAGCCTATGATCAGAAACAATGGACAGGACCATTCACTGCACACTTTAAATCCATGGAGATTGACCAGTATCGCAAAACATGACGACTGAATGTATATGATCCTTATATTGCCTCCGCTGTCCTTTTTATGAGTTTGGAAGAGAGGACATTATTCCACACCTGCAGTCGACTTTCTGATTGGCCCTCAAATGGATCTGGCTTTATGACATTGTCATTCAACTCAAGAGTCTACCAGTGAAAGATAGTGTTGTTGTCACTGGAAGGTGTAAGTGTCATGTTAACATACTGTAACAGAGCATTAGCATTAGCAAGGGAAACCATGAAATCCAGTGCTTGTGGTTTTCCATCACACTTCTTGTCTTCTTGGATCTGTGGATATTCAGTAAAATGCTCTCCCGTTAGCATTGCGGGTCACGATAGATATCCACAACTGGCAAAGGGACAAGTAATCTGACATTGCCTGATTTATGTGTTGTCTAATAATATACACCCTGGCCAAAACACAGCGAACAGCGCTATTTCCTGCAACAGGGCACCTTGGTTGCGCTACTGGTACCTTGGCTTCCTAAAATTGCAGTCTTACAAAACAAAAACAGCATTGTTGTACAGAGCTCCTACAGATTCAGTGTGCGACACATGCATTTCAATAGGTTCACACGCTCACACACCACATCATTTCTCACGCTGATAAGTGTTAAAAGTCAAGAATCGATGATGTGAAGACAGATTGCTCTGCATAGTTCAGCCAAAAAGAAAATAGTATTTTTTGTTGCCTGGTAAATTGCTGGACAACTGGAGTCACAAGACTAGATTGTTATAGGGTTCTTCTTGCACGGAAATACTTTGTAAATGCTGTAACCACAACAAACCAGATCAACCGATCAAATAAACAGGATTATGCATATTCACGCTGACCTTCTGCAACTGAGCGGATCTGACACACAGCCTTTACGTGGATGTTCGCAACCAGAGAACTTTTGACACATCGACGAGAAAAGATGCGAATCAGCTCCGATCACAGACAAGATTACGCCCAAAATGTGCATTCTTTCACGCAATACAATGCCACACTTGACACGTTTTATGTGAGTGTGCAATAGGCATGTTACCCAGCGAGCATGTCCATGTGGGCCCCAGAGGGTTTATATTCAAGCCTTTTTGCTGGAGAGATTAATGTTTACTTCTATGCGATGGACATGTGTCACACTGCATGAGGCAAATGATGGTCATACCAGACACTGACACATTCTCTGCTTCTTCTTAAAAATAACTTATGTGAAGCTTTAGTTAATGGCGAATAAAGATGGCCAGTATCTGTAAGATCGACTGCACAGTTTAAAACAGTGATCGGTCCAGGTGTCACCTCTGCGATTATTCTTCAATCTGTACCTTGCCAGATGGATGTATTATAGAGACATTTGCCTTGAGATTGCACTTTCAAACTCTGAGATCTTTGTCTTAAATTAAATGGGAGAAAAAAAGAAATTGCTGTGTTATAGTTTTTGTTGAGTGTATTTGAGAATGATATATCACCATATACAATCACTTTATTCAGTACAGAGGACACCTGAAGTGTCAGAAGTGGCACCTGGTGTAGTCTGCTTCAAGATCTGAAGTGTTGTGCATTCAGAGATTTTCTGCACACCTCGGTTTTAACAAGTGCCATTTCTGACCAGTCTGGTCATTCTCCTCTGACCTCTGGCCTCAACGAGGCTTTTTCTTGCAGAGAGCTGCTGCTCACTAGATGTTCTCTTTTTCAGACCATTCTCTGTAAACACTAGACATGGTTGTCCATGAAAATCCCAGGAGATCAGCAGACACCAACAAACATGCCTTATTCAAAGTCACTTAAATCAACTTGTGTCCCTCTCCTGATGCTCAGTTTGACCTTCAGCAAGTCGTCTTAACTTTACCTACTAATGCAAATGCAGTGACTTTATGCCATATGCCTGGCTAATTACAGTAGGTGTAGGTAATTCACTTTCATTTTAATTGAGCATAACGTGTGTCATTTCTTGTGCTTGT
The DNA here is from genome assembly GCF_963457635.1 of Microchirus variegatus. Lineage (NCBI taxonomy): Eukaryota > Metazoa > Chordata > Actinopteri > Pleuronectiformes > Soleidae > Microchirus > Microchirus variegatus. The sequence goes on along the minus strand of NC_139818.1, from coordinate 8,508,848 downwards.
TTAACACCATTTTCAAGAAATGCTTAATAGTTGGCCACCTGAATAAATATGATGATCCAAGTTCAATTCAAACACATGAATAAACAAAAAGCTAATATCTACAACTGAGAATATTGCACACACTGTCAAGTAACTTGTTGCACAACAAACATGGGAATTCAATACTCTGAAGATCCCTGGTGAAATAAATAAATAATTATATGAAAATAAGAAATACTGGTGTAGATCTGTTTGCAGCTGACATAGCTGTGTGCTCAGAGTAATACAGTAAGTGGTTTGCTTAAGTATATGCTTCAGGGTGAAGGTAGAGAACCTCTGGGCTAGACTAGTCAGCTAGCATTCTGACGCTAATGTTAGCTGCTGTTCAAGTCTGTGTCCCCGTTAGTCAGACAAAGTGATCGAGACGTTCAGTAACTGTTCAGTAACAGCAGTCATTTACTGTTAATGTTATGATTATATCATTATCTGCGCCAGTAGCGCCACTTACAACTGTGTGTCTTCCTTTCTTTTTTCTTCATCCTCTTTTTTTCTTCCTCTTCTAACTACCTGATAGATAACTCCTCTTCATTTTCCTTCAGCTTCATTTACAACTTGCAGAACGATAACTTCACACAGGTTAACGTGAGGTGAGGTGGGGCCCCTTTAGGGAGGTTTCCTACTTAGATGTCATTACAAATCAACCATTGTTGTTTAAGGGGGACGGGGATGCAGCTGGTCACTGATGCATTGAGGCAACAACCCTGAGGCTCCGACTGTCGGGTGTCCCCTATCGGCTCGGGGCCCCAAGCAGTTGCCTGCCTTGCCTGTTCATAAACTGCACGTCTACCCGTAGCACAATGAAAGTGAGAAAGTGCGTTAAAAAAATGAACGCGTTAATTCCACAAATGAATCATCCTGCGTTAACGTGTTAATTTTGACAGCCCTAAAAAAAGACATTCATGGATGTTTTTCAGCACTACTTTGCAGTTGGGTTAGCTGCCTTGTACAGATCAGATGATCTATTTTGTTCATTGTGCAGGTGTTAATGGAGTTCAGCAGGATTGTGGGCAAGAACCTCAAGTGTTACGCTCTTGTTAAAAGAGCAGTTTACAGATAGTTGGACCCGAAAAAATGCAGATTATCGGGAATAATCCAGAGTGGAACAAACTCACTCGATGTAGAGACAACAGGGAGATGTTCCAGGTGCTGAGTGTAGCAGTAGAAATCCGTAGCCTTTGGGTGAAACAGAGATGTCCGTAGCTCTCTCGATTCAGGACACGTGGCGACCTGAGGTAGAGCAATGGTGAGTCAAAAGGCCAGGGAGTCAGAGTTGAACAAACATAGGAGAATCACTCAGATGTTACCACTGGAGAGTAGAGAACAATCTGACGCTGGTGAACGAGCGGCTCAGGCTTAAGAAGCCTCCTGGGGTCCGTTTCACAAAGCAAGTTTAGTGAAAACTCCGAGTCTGTTAACCCTGAAATGAGGGAAACTCTTAGTTTTCCGTTTCACAAAGGGAGGTAAGTCAAACCAGAGAAAGAGGGGTAACTCTAGCCTGTTTCACAGAGAGAGGTTACTTAAGCTCTCGGTCAGTTACCATGGTAACATGCCCTTTGAACCTAACCTGGTCGGGACCAGGTTTTTCTCCGCAAACCTGGAGTTTCTCTCTGTCTCCGCCCTCTTTCAGACACACACGGTATTTGATTTCCTCATTCATTCAGTCAGCAGGCGAGTTTTGAAGTCTGTTCTGCGTCTACATTACAAGTTATATTAGGTGGCGACTATTTTCACTACCATGTCCTTTTGACAATGATCCCGTGGATGAAGGTGCAGCATTACTGCGCAGATAATGAAATATTCGCCGGGAGATGTTTATCAGATCGCGCATAGATATTCTTACATTTCCACACACTTTCCTTTTAGAGCGATACTGTTTCACGTCACAGTCCATCATTTACATACACAACCTAATCCATCCTTACATCTCAACATGAACAACAAGAGTCACGCTCTCACATTACAGCAGAAATTGTGTTGCGCGCCGATTTTTTTTCTAATAATTTTTTTTATTTACAAATGTACAATTTTTTCTTTTATACAACATCATAGATGCAGAGCACTTGAACGTGATATAAAGTATGAGAAGTCATTTATGTGTGAAAACAGCATTATGTTGGGGATAAAACAACTGTACAGTCAAACAGGCACTTCATATTTACTTTATGTAAAACATGATCAAAATGAGGTAATCCCATGAGATTATAACGAGGTCTTACCTGTTTGAACAATGTTTTTATTTTTCATCTTAAACTGCTGCCAACTGTGCTTCTCCCCCGCGGGATTACACCTAAATTAAATAAATTAATAGTCTACAACTCAAGCAGTTTCCCGCTATTGTGATTGTGCAAAGGACGACATTTAAACTTCCACATCAGCAGCAGTGTTCTCCGACGTCGTCTCCCTCTCTTTTGCTGCTGTTACACTTCCTTCTAAAAACATGCTCAAACTCACCGCATGAGGGCATTAATATTTCCAACTCCAGTGGGTGAAGAACGTCACCCTCCGCTTCCCCGTTGCCATGGTGTCTCGTCGAAACGGGGCTCCATTCATGCTGTCTTTTTATACTTGTGGTGCACGCGCTTAACTTGAGGTGAAACCACTCCGAGTTGAACAAACTAACTCAAATCAGCGGTTGTGGAACCGAAAAAGAGTTTCCTATCTCAGAGTAGATCATCTCAGAGTTCAGGGTTAGACTCAGAGTTTGTTGAACCTGCTTTGTGAAACGGACCCCTGATTGTAAATCAGGAGCAGGTGGGGAGGAGATTTAAATTATCTTGCAATTCATTGAGTGAAATAAGTATTTGACCCCCTATCAAAACATTACTTAGTACTTGGTGAAGAAACCCTTGTTGGTAACTACAGAGGTCAGAAGTTTCTTGTAGTTCATCACCAGGTTTGTACACATCTCTGGAGGAATTTTGGACCACTCCTCTATGCAGATCCTCTCCAAATCCTTTAGGTTTTCGAGGCTGTCGCTTGGCAACTCAAAGCTTCAGCTCCCTCCACAGATTTTCTATAGGATTTAAGTTTGAAGACTGGCTAGGCCGCTCCACGATCTTGAGCCACTCCTTTGTTGCCGTGGCTGTATGTTTTGGGTCATTGTTGTGCTGGAAGACTCATCCATTTTAATATTCCTGGCTGAGGATTTCATGGTACAAGGCCCCATCCATCTTTCCTTCGATGTGGTGAAGTTGACATGTCCCCTTGGCAGAGAGACAACCAATGCTTTCACCTCCATGCTTGATGGTGGGAATGGTGTTCCTGGGATCATAGTCTGAATTCATCTTCCTCCAAAAATGGCGGGTTGAATTTATTCCAAAGAGCTGAATTCTGATCTCATCTCCCAATCATTCAGGTGTTCAATGGCAAACATCAAACGGGCCTGTACATGTGCCTTCTTGAGCAGGGGGATCTTACAGGCGCTGCTGGATTTCAATCGATTACGGCGTAGTGTGTTACCAATGGTTTTCTTTGTGACTGTGGTCCCAGCTGCCTTGAGATCATTAAGAAGCTCCTCCCATGTAGTTCTAGACTGGTCCCTCACCTTTCTCATGATCATTGATACCCGACAATGTGAAATATTGCATGGAGCCCCAGACCGACGGAGATTGATAGTCATTGTATGTCTCTTCCATATTTTAACACTTCGTCTCCTTCTCACACAGCTTCTTGCCAATGGTCATGTAGCCCATTCCGGCCTTGTGCAGATCTAAAATCTTGTATCTGATGCCCTTAGAAATGTATTTGGTCTTGGCCATGATGGAGAGATCTGCAAAGAAATTTTTCAAAATTGGTGGTCCTGAGATGTGTACAAACCTGGTGATGGACAACAAGAAACGTCTGACCTCTGTACTTGCCAACAACGGTTTAAACTTAACCATATAAGGAAATGCATTTCTACCCCTTGTCGGTCTGTAAGGCGACACTTTGACAGAGAGCAGCTGTATATGAAGCTTTCTGAACATTCTGAGATACAAACATTTCACACATGAAGACACACCCACAAGCTGTTTCAGTGAATTGTAACATTCTGGCTCAAAGTCAATTTTACACTCACTTGGCCCCATAATAAGTAATGTTGTCTACACAAATAAATACATATCCCCTTTTAGCAGGTAGAAGAGAAATAAATACAAGAAATGAAACGACTTAAGGGCGCAAACATGCACATGCGGGGTATTGATAAAGAGTCACTGAGCTGAGTGAGAAACTGTTTTTTTTTTAAAGAGAACAGACAGAAACTTCCCTGAGATATACAGTATTCCATCACTCTTGGAAGCTCTTGAAAGAAAGATAGATAATAATGAGTCATAGGCATGAACTGCACATCTGAATCCATATCATCTTTCATTCACATTTTATATTTTCTTCTGGAAATAGCATTGTCACATTCAGAAATGTTTCCTCAAATTGTACTTTGAAGATGTAATTACTGTAATTTCCATGAATTCAAACTCAAATTTTGGATGCCAATTATATTTCTTACCATAGAGTTTCACTGTTGTGATAGTCAGTAATTGCCTTTCTCTACAGTATAGCTCTCATTGTTAGTGGTGAAGGCCACATTCACAGACAATGTGGAATCACAGCAGACGAGGCCCATACGGCATATGCAAACTAATTTTATCACACTAAAATCAGCCTCACTGCTACCTACTCATTGTATATGTGTATCAAACCTGCTCATTCACATTAAAAGCATTAAGTAAAGACAAGGTGTGGTGACTTTTATTTTGAAGGTCCATAGGTAAGCTTTATTAATGAATGAATGAATGAATGGAAGAACATAGTTATGGGTAGTGTGTTCAATTTCTGCCAATAAAGGGGCCTTTAAGTACTTTACAAGCTGAACCATTCAAAGATGACTTTTAGAATTGGTGACCATGGGAAAGGCTCCTGTGCAATTTGGTGGACAAGTGAGCTGAAGTAACGGTAAATGGTCAGTTTTTATATCGAGCTTCTCTAACTCTCGATGGCCACTCAAAGTAATTTAAATGACAGATTTTCCTCCTGGCTTATCAACCAGGATCAATTCAGTCGAGAGCGTCTCGATCAGGTATATACCTCTGTGTAGACGAAAGAAATCCGATAGTTTCATGTCTGCTTGTGGCTGTACCGTGTTCATATGTTGATTCATTATTGTATTATGTTTTACTGTGTGTACACCAGTTTCACACTAGATGCATATGTGGCAGCAAAGCAGATCAATGTATAGCATCTGCATTTACAAAACATCTTAATATTAAAGGTACATTATGTAATAAATCTAAAGCAACTGGCCATAAATCCTCTGATATGTCACAGCCAAAATATTTGCATTAAAAAAATATTTTCCGGACTGAAAAGTTATGTTTTGAAATTATGTTTTGGCATGAGGCGCCACCTACCACCGTCTACCAATCATTGCAGTCAGTAGAGTCTTAGCTGCTGAGCAACCATGGGTTGCCAGTTACGTCTGAGCTACAATGGAAATGAAAAGAAACAAAACCTAAAAGACATATAGGACTATATAGGACATGCTTTTGAATGGTGGAGAGAGTTGAAAGCTGAGAGGAATTTCAAAACGGATGCAGAATTCTTCTCCTAGACGAGTAAGTTAAGCTTGGCTAACTAAGTTAGCATCATAGCTCTAGTGTCGAGTTCTGTTTTGAACTGTTACCTCGGTTTTGGAGGCCGCCGCTCTGTAGCAACGAAGAGGGTATGGTAGCCGCCCCCCGGTGGTGATTGCGGCTCCGGGTAGAACAACCACCACTGCCCCGTGGTGGTGGTGGTGGGGGTTGCCTGGTGTGCAGGCGTCTGCCATACCCTCTTCGGTGCTACAGGACAGCAGCCTCCAAAACCGAGGGAACAGTGTGGGTGGGTGGTCGGTGGCCGCCGCTGTCGACCCAGAGGATATTCTGTTGTCTGTTGTTCTTTTGCGTCTTTTATTATCTTTCTAATCTAACCGAATGGTCTTCTTCTGACACTAACAGAGAGAATAATAGAAAACAAATCATAATTCACAGATACAGTGTGATATGCCAGACTAACAGCAACTGGGATGTTGACAATATGTACCTGTTGGTTCTGCATCATAGTATCTGTGCCCTGAAGGAAGCAACATAAACTTGTGAATATGAAATTGGTGGCTTGGATTGGTGGCCTGGATCATGCTGCATTTTATCAAATACCTGATATTATGTGAACACAGTTTACTATCGATGAGAGCGCCAAGCTATTTTTACTAATGCACCAGCTCAACTGCCTGGTTTTCCATCACAACAAGTGAGAGACAGCTGTATTTCTGGATTTTTTAAGGAGAAATCTTAAGTCTTCCTCACAGACAAAGGCCTCCATAATTAATAATGAAGGCAGATGTGACATGATTCTTCCAAAGGCTTAGTGTCACGGGGTTCTACTGCAACTCTTTAATTTGACAAAAAATGATGGCGTAGTCGGTGGACTGATGTGATGTTGCCCTTTTATTTAGCCGGCCATAGTAACTCAGCACAGGGTTTCAAAACAAGTCCAAGTCCAAATCAAAACAGTTATGAAAGCAATGTAAGCAAACCAGTGTTACCTCCTCTGTAACCTAACAAAAACTGCCCTATATAAAGTGAGGCAGACCTCACTTTATATAGGTCCTGTGCCCCTCCCATCCAAACACAAATGATCCCCAAAATCCCATTAAACTAACACAAGCATTCATCAAACAACCAAAATTAACATAAAACCAAAATATTTCCTAAATTAACAATCCCATATTAATTGTTGTCCCCACCTTTAATAACCTATATTAACAGATAATTAACAAAACTACAAACAAATGTGACGTCACGCAAAGCGCCCCCGCCAACGGCGTCATATAAGTGCGCCGCTGACATAAACAACGTTTGAATGCTGTTCGACCATAACTGAGGATGAAAAAGTAAGTTAATAGGTGTGTGTGGTATCCGCAGTTGCGTGTGTGTCTCTGTGCGCTCGATCAGCGGGTGTGTGTTAGAATCTGTGGATGCGTGTGTGTATGTCGCTATGCGCTCTATCAGCGTGTGTGTGTGTTGGAATCTGTGGATGCGTGTGTGTATGTCGCTATGCGCTCTATCAGCGTGTGTGTGTGTTGGAATCTGTGGATGTGTGTGTGTATGTCGCTATGCGCTCTATCAGCGTGTGTGTGTTGGGATCTGTGGATGCGTGTGTGTATGTGTCTTAGTGACGAGTCGCCGTCACACTTAGCATGCCTATGTCAAAGGCAAAATCTAAATGCAGTGGTCAACTGTCGTTATCCTATGTTACAGGGTTCCCACACCTTAGTTGACATCACATTCAAGGATTTCTCAAGGACTTTCCAGGACCAATTTCCTCAAATTCAAGTAACGAATGTGCTGACACAACTTAAGATGGGAGGGCAACCTTTAAAGCGGAACTCGACCGATTCCTATTAGTTCCTATTAACTCTGTTTTTTTGGTGTGTATCTGCGTCATTACCTTGTTTATGAAGCCCTGAAGTTTCGAAACAAACAGTTCAGCCACTGCTGAGAACGCTGTGTTTATTGTAATCTCTGAAAATCCCATAATAGTTACGTAAACAGCGGTTCTCCTGAACAACAGACCGTCCTGCTCCGGGCACTAGTCCGGGCACATCCGGTTGCGTACATTGGACCGCAGAAGACGAATAACGTCCATTGAGGAGGTGTTTCACGAGCGACAGTGTCTTCTGACTCTGGGTCTGACTCCGGGTCAAAGTCACAAAAGCGACTGCGGCGGGGAGTCGTGACGAAGCTATTTTTAAACATTGTTAAAACAATGTCTCTGTCTTCTGGGGGTCAGAGTTCACTCTGAAACATCACATCAATGGTGAAGAAAGACAGTGTACAGTGTCTACAACACTGCTAGTAACCACATCAAGCAATGCAGGGCACATGACACAGTAGGTGGTGTCATGAGAGACAAGAGTATCAGGAAACATTTACCTTAATGTCAACTTAACTCCTTTCTTGGAGAAAAATTAAGCACTTTCAATGACCCAGGTCTAATTCGTATAAAACTTTCAGGGGCCTTGCAAATTTTAATTTTAATGAATAAACTTTCAAGAATTTCATGGACCCGTTGGATCCTTGATGTTATAATGTACCACAGTACAAGCTTAATTATGCACTCGTCTGTAGCAAAGTGGAGTCAGAAAACATCATCTTCTTCTACCGCTTTATACTCCACATAAGGGCACAAGGCAAGGACAGCACCCTGGACAGGTTGCCAGTCCATCACAGGGCTAACATAGAGAGGCAAACTACCACTCACTCTCACACTCAATTCAGAGTGTCCAATTAACCAAATCTGTAAGCTTTTTAACTCTGGGAAGAAACCAGAGAACCCACAAAAAACTCATGCACATGAGGAGAAGATGCAAACTCCACACAGAAAGGCCCTTGGTCTCACTCTGTAGCCCAGACAATGTCTTTAACACTTGGGGATTCGGGTGGACTAGTGACTGTGGTTAACTGTAGAATAAGATTTGTAATAGTAATGTATCTAAAATGATATTTTGACACACATTTTGGCTTATTGCGTCTCCTGATTTGCGATTTCGATACAATTTAGATTAATTGTTCAGCCCTACACTACAGTATATGCCAGTGTTATGCTAAAAAGATTGTTTCACAAAGCAAGCCGATCCACTTTTGATAAGAGCATTAAAATTAGAGAAAATTATGGGATGAAAAGAAGGGACATTTAGAACAGATAAAAATGTGCTATTAACTATGACATTAATGCGATTAATTGCAATTAAATATTTGAATCTTTTGACAGCACAAGTAAAGAAATGTTGGGTTGACGTTTTCTTATCTCAAAACAAATGTTTGTGCAGTTTTGAACTTTAAAGTGTCTGCGTATCGTACATAAAATGTATTACTACTATTATTTTTCTTCAGCTTTCATTACAAATCACTGCAGAACATTATTACGGATACTTCATCAATCACCTCCACCAAGGACGTTATGTTTTTTGTCACAGTGAGTAGCATGACTTTGAGTACATTTGGATGAGCTTTTCTAGGAAGGCAGGTTATGGCCCAAGGAAAAAATTATGAGATTTTGGTGATTATATGGATCTAGATTCCGGGTGGATTTTTTTAAAAACAATTATTAAAGTTTACTGACACTGTCAGAAACCGAGTGCTTTCTCTAGTTGAATGAATTATTTAGTGTGGACTCTTTCTTGAGGAGATTTTGGTGTTTTTGTTTTTCACCACTTATTGCTTTGTGTCTTGTTAGTTTCCTGGCGTACTTTGAAGCGTCTTCCTAGTGTGTCGTCTCTTCAAGTTTCTGCCATTGTCTGATATACTTTCATTGTAAGTGTATCCACTGATTTGATGTGATTCAACTGAGTTCAATAATTCCTGCCTCCCTCCTGAATTTTAGTATTTTAGTCCTTTTAGCCTTTCGTCATTTGGTCTGTTCAGTTTGTGTCTGTGTGCCTCTGCTCCTTTGCTTGTTCCATGTATGATGAGTAGTGCTGTCAGTAAAACGCGTTATTAAAGGCGTTAACTCGTTACCCATTTTAACGGCGTCAATTTTTTTTAATCGCGCGATTAACGCTCTTTTTGGCCGAGCAAACGTAGTTTTTTTATCAACTAGTAACGTTAGAACAACTACAACACCACAACAGACCTAGATAGACCGGAAACAAAACATCAGACACGCTGCGCGAGCCGGTCAAAGAGTAGTCGGCTCGCGTAAGTAAAGAGTAAACGTTCCATTTTGAGTGGATGACGAGCGCTTCTCTCCGCTAGCTCCTTCAGCTCAGGTAAGCTCGTTACGGCAACAACACATTAAACCACGGGACTTCGTCTGCGTTAAAGAACGGCTCTTTATTCACAACACTGGGGGTGATACACAGACTCTGTTATTATTGTGCGGCTCTATCACAATGAGAGGAATAACTCAACATATGCAGAGCGACGGTGATATTCACCTTCGGCTCGCTAATGTAAACAACACATTACTTCCTGCTTCACCTACGTACCTCTCGTACCTCCTACACATACACACACAGCTCCTCGCTCGCGCACGCACGCACGCACGCACACACACACAGCTCCTCGCTCGCGCACGCACACACACACACACACACACATACACAGCTCCTCGCTCGCGCACGCACGCACACACACACACACACACAGCTCCTCGCTCGCGCACACACGCAGCTCCTCGCGCACGCACGCACACACACACACACAGCTCCTCGCTCGCGCACGCACACACACACACACACATAATTGTGCAGCTATTCTTCTTAGGACAGTGAACACTTCCATTATCAATGTTTAGTCTGTAACAGATTAGTTTGTCTGCCAGGGTGGTTCAGTCTTCAGAATAAAATGTGTAATAATCTAATAATTCATCTAAAATTATATTTTGGCTTGAACAAATATTATATTATAAATATTGTGTCTTGAAAATGCAGTAACTTCTATTGAAATATAGATACATTTTGATTAATTGTTAACAGCCCTACACTACAGTATATGCCAAAATATGCAAATAACATTTACACAAAGCAAGCCAATCCACTTTTCTATGTTGATAAGAGTATTAAAATGAGGAAAAATAATGGTACAAAAAGAAATCATTTAGAATAGATAAAAATGTGAGATTAATTGCGATTAATCGCGAGTTAACTCGAGTCGAGATCTCGAGTTTCCCAAAAAAATCTGAAAAAAATAAAAAAAATTGAATTTTTCTTTTCTTCATCTTTTTGGGAAACTCGAGATCTCGACTTTGAAACTCGAGATTTCACTTTTTTTTCTCATGTCACTTCGGGGGCTCCGTAAAATTGTGTATTTGAGAGGTAAAAAAAGGAATTATGGCCTACACGGCCCCTCATAAGTTATCATCCCCTTTCCCACCGTTCATGTTGTAAACTTGCATGTTTATGTGTCTCTGTGTGTTTATGTTGTTATGTTTGCTTTTGTCTCTCCTGCTCTGTGTGAACAGCTAACATGACAGTGGACCTCCCAAAGTGCAAGCATTTGATCTGGACTTGCTGACAGAAAACAGCATCAATTTTAAACCACTGAGCCAAAACAAAACACAGGTAGAAATTCAATTTGGCAGGGCTGTGAATTTCTTTCTTGTGTGACCAATGTAATTTGACATGTTGAAAAAGTACTAAAAATGTTCTACTGAGTTTAACTACTTTGGAGCAATTAGACATCCCTACAGAATTGTTTCGTTGGTATTGATCAATAAATCGTCAAGATTGTAGATGCAGGCAACTGGGATTTTTTGAGTTCAGTTCTATTTCAACTAAACTCAAGCAAGTCCAGTTGTCTCAATCTACCTTCCTAAAGACACAGTCACCTAGATGACTGAGAACAAACAACATCATACTGACCGACTGATACTGGACCAATAGAGGAGCAGTGCAGAGAAAGAGGGTGCTCCTATTAGCTGTATCACTGGACCTATGCTCCGTAGAGATCCCGTTACCTTTTTGTGGAATAAAGCCCAATTTATACTCCTGCATAAAGTGCTCTACGTAGGCTACGCCGAGTCCTCTGCGGCGATGCAGAACCTGTCGAAGAGCCTCTGCGTCGTCTTCGGGTGCACGGAATATTTTTTAAGTGTCCGTCACTCCGTCAAGGGACAAAGGAGACGGCAAGAGCTGCGATTGGTCCTCAGGACAGACCAGCGAAGCTGCTCTGTGCCGGCTCACAGTGAGCAGCAAGCGTCCACAGAGGGCGGAGCTGAACACCGCCGACTTCGTCGCTGCCGAACTATAAATACGTCATATCTTAACACACACAGCACATGTTTAGACTCTAAATGGCCAATTTCTCGCCTCAAATTATCTTAAAACTGCGTTCCGGGGCACAGAAAAGTCAACAACAGTCTTTCTCCCTCGGACGCCATTGCTCACTGTTGCCAAAAGCAGAACAACCTTGCGCAGCGACCCCTACTGATCGGGCGGGAAATTGCAGCGCCTATCCGTCACCACGACGCAGAAGTATAAAGGCTGGAGTGGTCTACGTGGTGACGCAGACGGATAACGCATTACGCAGTCGGAGAAGTATAATGTGGCCTTAACTCCTAACTCAGCACGAGCAACGTTTTTTTTGTCACTCCAAAGAATCTATTTTTTTTTTTTTTTTTAAAGAAAAAGAGGGTGAGAAGATGAATGCAAGTAGTTCAGGATAGATGGTGCGTCAAAACCCAAACATTTGTATTTTAATAATGCACAGATTCAAATGTGCAGTATGTAATTTCTGCTAGGGGAATCAAAACATCAAGAGACGACCTAGTTTGATCATGAAGCAGCAGTCAGGGAAGAGCTTCGGCGGAGGACTGTGCAGTATAATGCAGTGAGCCATTACACACATGTAATGGAGAAAAAAAGTTGTTTAAAGTTTTATCTATGTATGTCTAGGCGGTGTACAAATGGGACAGCAGATTTGCTGTGTGTTTTAGTGGGATGGTGTGTTCCATTTGTAGTTGGAACTGTAGTTGGAATTTCCAAGATTTTCAACTAAGAAACTCCATAGAAACACTGCTCCTTTTACCGTTAATAGCACTTCTGTCATATTTGTTTCATAATAAATGAGTCATACACATAGTACAGTTTAATTTGCATCAGTATAGAGGTTCAATTGGTATGATAACAAAGGCTAGCCCGGGATACGTTTGCATCCATAATTTGTACGTGCTGATAGCGTCATTAAAGGGCTTAGAAAATTAACAGTTAATCTATATTTCAATCTGGAATAGAAATATAGATTTCTATGGTTTAAATGAGATGTTGAAAACATCTTGGGTAATGTAAGGAGTCACTTTGACACTTACCTAATACAGTTTTAATAACATTTGTGTCTGTTTTGTTACTCCCTGGCAAACGTTTCATCAGGTTTTTCCACCTCAGCCCCATCCGTTTCAATCCAGTATGTAGAAAAACACAAATACAGAAGAAATCTCATGTAAAATAAGTATATTTGTTACTGAAGGGAAGGACTCCACCACTCATTCTATGAAGCTGACTGGTAAAATGAGTTTCTGAGCCCTTTAACTCTTCTCATATTGTTACATAAAATCGATGACTATTCATTTCTGACTTTGCAGTTCACTCGGGATCGAAGCTCGTCGGCTGGCTCACAGTGGTGCACTTTCTCAAGGCAACAAAATTCTAGCTTGACCTCTGAAAATGCCACATATTGACATTTTATGCTTTAGAGGTAATTGTTCTAATATTGACTGGTGGGAGTAAGAGGTTAAGCCAAGATGGGGCTCCAATCATCGAGCAGCACATACACTCTTACACACACACGCACGCACGCACACACACACACACACACACACTCAGAGGTAAACAGAGGCACACAGCAGCTGACAAATAGAAGTTATATGTGCTCAATGTGTCCATAAATCATCTATGTACTTGCATGCAGACGCATTTGGACATAAATCAAATACATGTTCCACACCTACCCTTTATGCCAAATAATATATCATCATTTATACTATAAATACTGTAACAATTCCAATGCCATTTGCTTTTGTTTGTTTTCATAAAAACATAAATTATATCTGCATGCTTCATAATGCACAGGCTATAAAGAGAGATGTGTGGTGGGACCACCAATGTTATATGACAGGAACATGAGAGAGAAAGACCTACTGTGAACTTAAATGTCTTAACAAAACGGATCAACAAAGGAACTGTCATGGACTTACATCAGTCTCCTACGGTATAAAAATCACCAAATAACCTTAAGAAAGATTCTGAGGACCAGGAAGGGCAAATGTATCAGCGCCGCTGTCTTGGAGGAAGCCAACATATTCAGCATCACACCAAATAATGTATCACCATCTCTTATCTGGACAGACCATGTCAAAACCAGTGTGTCAGAACTTTCACAACTTAAAGCAACTCGAAGTACATTGCATTAGCCAGGTGGTCCTGGAATCAATACATGCAGAAAGGAACGGCACATTTACACTGTTTAAGAATTGGTCTTAGTCATGAAAAGTGAAGCCAGTAAGTAGGACAGAAGTAGCACTAAGACACCAGGGGACAAACTCTGCTGAATGTTACATTGTAACACCGGTATACATTTTCCTGAGGAGTTAATGGTCTCAATTGTTAGTTTGTTCAGTAAAAAAAAAAGTCTTCATACATTTATAAATGTTGTTCCCATAGAGGATAATAGATGCAGCATATGAATGGGCACCAGGGTGATGGACAGCTAGCATAGCCCTAAAGGATCCTAACTGGAGGTTCAAATTAGTCTCAACTGGCATGCTGCTGCTAGAATTGTTAATCTCACACACTGGATTGGCCTCTACAGTCAACTGAAGACAGAAATGGAGAAGAGAGTCGTGCTCGTCCTAAGTGACCACCATTGTTGATACCTGGAACATGAGTGAGGAACAAGGATGTTGCAACAGAGTGGTAAGAGCCTCAAGCTGATGATAAGCCCCTATTATCTCCAAGCAATGATAATTTCACTCTCACCAAAAAGGTCCATTGTGGAAGGTTTGGGAGGGTTTTTGTGTAACAGTAATTAAATGTAATGCCCATGGGCATGTTGTATGAATTGCTTAATTTTAAATGTAATATTTGCATTTAGTATCCTGCAAATATGCTTTTTGAATGTACTCTAAGCAAGGCTCTTGCTTTACAAAGGCTGACATCTTGCACCACTGTGACTATACAGCCAAGCCAGAGCATTCCTTTTGCATTTTTGAAGCATTGCCACACAAATGAAGAATGGTTTTGCCCACCTGATGCATAAACTAGCAAAGAAGGGAGAAGAAAATGAAAAAGCATCAAATGCTGCGCACAAATGTGAAGTGTGAACCGTAGTTACTTCTGCATTCAAAAAATAACTATTTGGGAAGGATAACTTTTAAAGAAGGAAAAAAAAAACAGTGGTATATAGAATAAATGTGTTAGGCTTAGAGGCCTGGGTCCACTTTTGCCAGCCTGGAGACTCCAAAGTCCTTTGAGAAACCCCTGGTGAAGGCTGCACATGTCAGCCGTTTGGACTTAAAAAGCAAATTGTCTTTGCTTGTAGAATAATTGAATTAGTATAGGAAGTGGCAGCATTTAAATTGAGTCATGTTGTAAGATGTATATTTCTTTCTCTATGAAAGCAACATATTTGTAAGTCAGTTGGAGCACCATAATGCTGACAAACGTAAGTAGGGCTTATACTTGTTCAATAAAGCTTTTAATGTCTTGAGTCATTACCCAAATATTTCTACAACAATTTTCTGTATATATTATTATATTGGTAGATTATCAAGTCTGTTATCACATGAAAAAGTAGCATTGAGTCCTTTGCATAAAAACACATTCAGTTGAGTGTCTTGAGGGATTTTGTTCCACGGGACTGTATTTTTAGAGCATGTGCTGAGTGAAAGAGAAAGCTTGCATAAGTGACATGCTTCAAAGGAAACCCCTGTTGCTGTAATCTTGGACAACATAGCTTTGATTTGTGACAAGGACACAGACTGAGGTGTCTTTCTGAGGCAGGAAGGGAATGACAAAGCTGTGATGTGTTGCAGAAGGACAGATTTTGGTTTCCAGGTTGAGAGGAGGGTTTCCAGCAAACTGGCCATGATCACAGCAATTACACTGTCCTCTTTGTTCTATGTCTGCTGCACTATGAGGCATGCTACCTAATAATTAACCTTTATCAAAGCCAACTGAAAGTCTTTGTAATGGAAACAGTGGTCTGGGAGCACAAGCAAATGGGACACGTTCACCACAGAATGAAATAATGGCAAAGCTAAGCTACAGACCACACACACGTATGAGAGGCCGATTGCGGAATTATTCAGTTTTGCGCACATGTTACATCATACTCTCTCACACATACTACTATAGTCACACACACACTTACTATCACTATCATACTCTCTTACACGCTATTATGGATGCAACAACATGATAGCGAATGTATGAAAGAATGATATGCAATGTGAGTGAGTATAGTAGTATGTGTAAGAGAGTTTGATTGAAACGGAAGTCAACTTGAATTTCCAGTTTCTAATTGGCTTATCAGGATGTCACTATAGTAGTGTTTGTGAGAGAGTATGATAGTAAATGTGTGTGACTAGAATATAGTAGAGTAGTGTTTGTGAGAGAGTATGATGTAACATGTGAGCGCAAGACTGAATTATTTCTCAAACGGGCTCTCATACACACGGATGTTCACTTATTATGAACTTTTCACTCCTTTTAAAACCTGCTGTTATGAACTGCATGTGTCTGGCAGTTTTAAGTTTAAAGGGATAGTTATTTTATATTTAATTATATATACTGTATATGTGAGACACTCTCACTGAAAACAGTGTGCAATGAAACTATTTCTGTATCTGCGTCAGCAGCATGATGCCACACCATATAATAATATAATAAATTCCACACAGAAGACGTTAACACAATGAGCAACCATCGGAAATTGAGGACATACATGTCTTCTTTACACTCTACTGTCACATTTACATGATCATTTTCTGTAGCTCCACCGTGTTGGTGCCACAGCTCTTTGCTGAAAAGGTTCCAAAAACTTGGATGGTACAGATTTTGGTGACCTTGGAGACATATTATACAATATTTCTACAAGTTAACCTAGTTCCCTGGTGTCCTAATGAACTTGTCTGTGACCTGCTTTGGTCAAAAACACCTTAAGATGAAGCACCACAGCAGTTCAATCACCCTGCCAAAACAGCCCAGAGCGGTCGGTTTTGAGTACCTGTCTCTTTAAATGCAAATGAGACACAGGGATCTATGTCAGCGTCACTGAGGCTCTGGCAGCTAACAGCAGTTACCATTTGGAAAAGCGATCATTTTCCGACTCTAGCCTTCACATTGTCGTCATATATAAAATGCATACACGTAAATCCTGTGAGGCTGGAAGTCTGTGTAGAACTGTGCTGCACTGTGCAGCCAAGAATAGAACACGTTGCGGCTTTCCACTCTTCCGGATACTATTGCCCTCGCCTGCATTCTCACATTTTTTAGGGACTAAGCGGAGCTCTGCGAGACAACAATTCCAGGAATGTATCGTTGTGACGTCACAATGAGTGCGGAAGTCAACATTGCATGTTTTATCTCCTGTACTTAGACTGAGGCGGACCACAAGTGTAATCTTTTTACACACTTTGCATACTCATAGGGCCTCCAGAGTCCCAAATAGAAGTTGATTTTGCATAACATTTGCCAACATTTTGACAATGGACATGCAAATAACTGCATGATGTACCAAACGAAATGAAACTGTTCTGCTTGGTGGAAACTACAAAACATATTACTTGGAAGTTTGTGGCAGTGCGGTCATTACTTGTACTACGGAAAAACAGTGTATCTCTCACACATCATGTCACTCTCCTGTCAAGAGGGAACTACATACTTCCTTTGCAAAATCCACACAGGACTGAGGCAGTAAAGACGTTGTGTACGTTTCTGCAATGCTGCCAATCAAAAACTGGTTTCTGCCTTTCAGACTACCTCTTGTCATGCAGAAGCACAGTGTCCGTGCCATCTCATAGAGAACACTAGAAGCTGAGGTTCAAGTGGTTTTAATGCGGAGGATGTGGAAACTAGTGACATGTTATAATTGTGTTCAAGCACACGTTTGGTATTGAAATGTAAATACAATACAGAGGACATTAGAGGAAGCTGTGCTTCCCTTGCTGTCTTAGAGTAATCGCCTCTGGTGGCAACAGCAGGAATAGCATTAGGGTTAATAGTGGAGGAAATGTGTATATAATGAGCAAATAAACACATGTAGATCCATTGGTCCGTGTACTTGACGGCCAACTGATTGTTGTTTTGAGAAAATAATACCAACGTCGGAGAACAAGGCGCAAATCAAAATTCTTCAATGAACAATGAACAGTATATAATTAACCTGCTCACCTTTTTACTATTCAAATGTTATATTCATAATGCAAATGTTCAACAACATTATCCTGATACATCACTTTCAATTCCACACACTCAACACTATATCAAAATTAAGAACCTCTAATAAAAAATAACAATACCCTTAAATGAATGAAATCCTACGACTTCATTACTGAATAAACCCCTAAGAGAGTATTTATGCTTTATATGTCTGTTATTCTTTATCCTTGTTTTTGTATGTTGTTTTGCACATTTCTCTCAGAAAAACCATGTGTCACTGCTCCAAACTGAGCACATAATGCAGCAGGACTTTCCACTTTTTCTGCTATAAATCTAGCATATTACTGCAAAGACATGTTAGCCTTGTTGGTATTTCCATTCACCGCAGCACTCCTGACCTCCAGTTATAGCGTCATGGCGATAGTTTCCAGGTCACAACAATATTATAAGCTATGCTAAATCGAAAAAACTAATTTCCACACACTCCAAAATCCGATAACGGATCACCTTGACTTTTTCCACGATTGTCCTCTCTCATTTCCCTGTTTCTAAATGGTAATCGGGAAATGGCTTGTTTTTTCCATTTATATTTTATTTTCTCAAAGAAAAATCTGTTGGTCATTAAGTAGGACACGGATCTACATTTTACTATGCTTAGGTTATTTATTTCAGGAACACAGAAAATCCAAGTCTGTAACCTGTGACACATGAATCCACAATGTTTCAGAGCTCTCCCAGAATTTCAATGCAGGCTTTCAAGGGAGTTTGTGTCCTATTTAAGGGGAACCAAGCTCCCCTTCACTCCCCTATAATTCAAACCATGCTTAACATTATTAAAGGTATTATACACCCACTATTCTCTTGTTTCAGCTCTTTCTATTAGATCAGATTAAACATGGTCAAAGATGTTTTAATGTTCATTGACTAAGATCATTCAATTAGCCTTGGATATTTAGTGTTGGTGATCAAATTGTTTATTGATTCTTGTTATTTGATTTAATAAATTGTTACTTTTGTTCACTTAAAGGGACACTGTGTAGTATTTATGGGTTTATATGACCCAAATTCCACTTTTGTATACATATTATGTGCTCCTGCATTGTCTAGTCGCTGTATAATATTCTTTGTTTCATTTTCGTAGTGTTTCAAAAAGTCATGTAAAATAACATGGTCGCGGGCCGCTACTGCATTGCCACGACGCCATGTTTCTACGGGAGCCTGTATAGACACACGCGAGAGAAGAAATCAAGCGTCGATTTACTTGTAGCGGAAGTCCCGCCTCCTCTCTCTCCGCTTCGTCTCCCTCGCCTCACGAACCTCATCTGCTGACACGGAGAAAGACGACGAGGACCGGCTGAGGAAACCGTATCGCTCAGGGAAGGGAGGGGGTGAGCAGAGGAGCAGTTCATTGTTGTAAATTTCAGCCTCTCCTCTAGATGGCACTATAAACTACTTACTTCACCTTTAAAGGAATTGGTCTGCGTCTTTTGTACATGAATATTGTGACAAACGGGGGTTGAGAAAGTCAGTGCTCGGATTCATACCTTCATAACTGTTAAATTGGGATATCTTTGGTATAGTCAATTGCAGTGATTATTTAGACTGATTTTGAAAGGCATAGATTGATGTCTTTTCCCTGATTTCAGGGTGGTGCCCCGATCTAAAGTTTAATAATTGAATATTAATTAATTAATATTTATTACTTTTATTTTATTTTTATCAATCAAATTATTGCCACTGTTGTTGATCCCCAACATAATCGTTCCCTTTGGGGAGGATTTTTCAGAAAATTAATAGAATCATTAATTATTAAAATTAATTAATCATTCAAATTGATATTTTCTCACCCATTTCAACGTTAGATCCTAACATAATGGTGGCTCGTGTGAGGGTGGATCACAACAAAGTGTAATAGCAGTACTCACAAATAGTGAAGGTCAGAGTCCGATGAATGTATTGAGGACAACGACAAGGACACTAATACCAGGTCGTGTAGCAGTAAAGCTAAATTTGACATTTTTTGGCCACCAGCTGTCCTGAGGTGACTTATAATAACCAAGCAGCTGTATATTCAGCATCTCGCTCAAGGATATTTTGACAGAATCCACAGCTTTTGATGTGCACGCTGTCTGCCTTCGGAGATTGAATCTGTAACCTCGCGGTAATGGGATGGTCTCACTAACCACTAATCTACTCTGCCGCCTGAGAAAAAGAGACATAGAGATAGAAAAATAGATAGAGAGACAGTAATATGAGAGCACAAGAAAACAGGGGGATGATGTAGAGGAAACAGACAGATGGATGATAATTGAGTAGGGGCAGGGATAGAGATGGTAGAGAGACACAGGGTGAGTGATGGTGAAGAGAAAGTAAATGAATGCTGAAGTTGAGAGAGAGGGGAGTGATTGAGGTGGGAGTGAGTGAGTAAATTGAAAGATGTGAATTAAGAAAGAGAGAAACGGCCAGGAAAGCAAAATAGCTAAAGATAAATGGGTGTTAGAAGAGCGAGAGGTCAGCGTCTCCCCAGTTTGTGCTGCTCTGGACATCTCTTTTAAATACTCATCAGCCATTGGTCAGGCAGCAGGAAATGGTAAGTGCTGATCCCTCTAACCCTTCATTTCCTCAATGACAAACTCAGGTGGTGTCCTTTCATTCCACTTGCTCTCTATCTCACTTACCAACAGCACTGTCACGCTCTACCATTAGTCATAGTGGCAGCTACCGTGTGCTTATGCTTTTGGTGAGAGGTCAAGAAGTAGACACATGGGAGAGACAGAGTGATTGTGGGTGTGTACTTATATCTGGGTGCGTATTCATATCTGCGTAATATCCCAATGCGAGGACATTTTGACCTTGTGGGGACATTTTTGTGTGGACCCCATAACCTGATTTTAGGGTTAGGCTTGAGTTTAGGTTAGGGTTAGGCACTTAGTTGTGATGGTTAAAGTTAGGGTAAGGCAGTAGGGAATACATTTTGTCTATGTCTAAAAATTATATATGTATAAAAAAATAAAACCCATGAAAGTTTTAGTGGGTGGCCATTTGCATTTCTGGTGAACTCAGGGTTCCCACACCTTGGTTGATATCAAATTCAAGGACTTTTCAATAACCTTCCAGGATTTCCTCAATTTCAAGAACTGAATGTGCTGACATAGCTTAGGATGGGAGGGCAACCTTTAAGAGGCACTTCGCCCATGGCATCCACTATTTGAAAGAAAGCTCTGCATGTGGTAAAGTTATTGCCTTTGGATGAGATTTCAGAATTTTCATATGCCAGCCATCACATCATTTGCTCTCTCTTGTTTAGTATGAACGTTACTCGCTCATACTGTAGTTCTGCATGGAATGTCATGTCAACAGCGGAGAGACACTGCGGACTGTGTCCACAACACCACTAGACATTGCAACCCAACATTTGTTCTGCATAGGCCCATTCTACGCACTGTACGTCAAGCAATGAAGGACGCAGGACGAAACATTAGGTGGCGTCGAAAACAAATAAGGGAGACATTTACCTACATAACTTCACTTCTTTCTTGCAAAAAAAATCAAGCACTTTCAATGACCCATGTCTATTTACAGGATTTTTTTTTAAATTCACAAACTTTCAAGGATTTCAAACGACCCATGGGAACCTTGCAGACAACCTGTTTGCAGTTGTCTCAATGACAATACAATGGAAACCCTTTTCATTTGTGCCTGTATTCGTTGCACATCTCTACTTTAAACTATAGTGAGCATTCACGAAAATAACTTACCACAACTTAAACAGAATACACACCCAAAAGGATATTATGCTGCTTTATTTCAACATTTGACATATGTTTTTCCAAATTTAAGTATATCAATTACACACTCTTGCACAACATTGAGAAAATCCGCAATTTTGCATAATAGGGACAAAGATTGTGTGGTCTACTGTTGCCTCACTTGGTAAGTTTAAATAAGTTATGGCTGAGAGGACAGAATTGTTATGGGAAAGACAGTTTTGAGTTGAGAGAGTAAAACCCATTAACCTTCGATTGCTACCAACAATTTACTCGATATGAATATTAGTGTGCTGTGGGTTTACACAGTGACCCTTTCCAAGCCAGACAGGTCAAACCTGCTGGATTTGAAATTGGGTAGACTGAGACTTGAGTTGTAGCATTATGATGTCTGTAAACTCTTACACTGCAGGATCACAGTTGGGCATATATGTGTGACCCCAAAATCAGCCCAATTATTACCATCTTGTAATCTAGGTATGACAATCAGGCGAAAGATGGGGGTACACCCTGGACAGATGATCAGTTGATCACAGGGCCAACAAACTGATTTGACTGTAGTGTGAGAGTGAATGGTTGTTTTCTCTGTGTCCAACTAATCACTGCATGTTTTTCGACTATGGGAGCAAGCCGGAGAACCCGGACAGAACTCACATGCACAAGGGGAGAACATGCAAACGCCACAAAGAAAGGCTCTTGGTCAAACCAGGATCCAAAACGGTAATCTTGTTTTTTTTGTCTTCACATCATAGTTGCATTGATGTCCAAATTAAATTAGGAATTTATGGAGGAAGGTCGATCTACCTTGAGCTCCATGTTGTGTTCCCTCACGGCTTGAAGTCATGCTTACTTTGTCATTTCCATATAGCTCTTCTCATTGTCCGACTGGCTGAGCTTAACAGCCAATTACAGCAATATCTGACTGCCACACACACTGGCCCAACAACAGCTGTCAGGGATGTTGGTCCCAAGCTTTAGCTGCATATAGAAATCAATGAGCTAACTACTTGCAGAGTAAAACTACAAGATCATCATAACCCTACAGTACATGGTGTACAAAAGCCTCAAGGCCAGTCTGAAAACAAGTTAACAACGCTGATCATGAACACAGCTGTTCCTGACCACATGTCTGTATCAGACATTCACTGTTGCCACGTTTGACCTCCATCTAACCCTCAACGCAGAGACACACCAGTGAGAACACTGGTACAGACTCTGTTTCCACTTGTTTCATGAAACACTTAAAAAACTTACTGTCTCAACTTTGTGGTTTCTCTCCTAAGAGACCAAATTAAAACACAGGAAATGGTTGTGCTGCATCAATTTAGTTTAAGCATTTAAGCAGTTTTAGTTACAGCAATATTAAAAGAAACGCTAATTGTGTATATTTCAAATGGGATAGAGAGGGAACAAAGAAAGAAAGAGACTTATTGTAATTTTCTTCGTAATGATCGATTTTGTTATAATTGCATATTTTTCTTAACATTGATTTGCTAGTGTTATACTTAATGTCTGAATGTATAATTTCCCTTTAGCTTATGAATGAGGAACAAACATTAGATGCCTTTTGTATTGTGATAATAAAGGAGGCAATGAATGTACTACCCATAAGTGTGTAGTGTATAATAACTTTAAAATAAGCCATGTATATGCACTTTAGGCAAGGGCCTCGTTTTACAGAGGCTGCCATCTCATGCTGCCATGTTTCTACAGCAGCTCAAATGGATAACCCATCTAGAACATGCACTTTTACAAGGCAATAACTGAAGGCCACAGTATTTCTCTGAAACACTTGTGAAAGGGAATGGTAAGAGCAGGTATCCTCAGTTTACAAGCTCACCACTAAATGTCATCAACCCTAAACGAACACAGGACCTTTGATCCCATTCAGACCTGATACCACCATCTGTCTGAGTGTAGTTCATCCTCAACATGCATCAGCAACTTTATGCTTAGCTGATGAACCAACAGCTTAGACCTACTGTTTCTTTACTTTTCTTAACTAATCAGCATTCATATTTTGATTTAGTCAATGGTCATACTTAGTGCTATCAAAATTGGATCTTTGAGGAGTAAATTTAAAATAGTTTTGAGTTTAAAATAGTGTTTCATAAGTAAGGTATTATTTACCATCTCTGGAGATCTGTATATATCAACGTAGGTTTAACCCGCTTGTGGTGCTTTTGGACACAATTAGTAAACGATGTATGCAATTAGGTTGGAGCACAGTGTCACAGTTATAGTATCAACATCCTCTTTATAAATCATTAAGTTAAAAAAAGGGAAGGTGAAAGAGACCTGGGGCCTCATGTACAAAGGTTGCGTACGCACAAAAAAACGTGGCGTACATCCTTTTCCACGCTCACATTCAGATGTATGAAACGTAAAATGACCGTGGAAATGTGCAAGGATTTACTTGCAAACGATTGGCTCATAAGCCTATTTCGGTCAGGAGTGTGCCAGTCAAACCTGAGCCGAGCCATGCCAGCTGTGTGGGACAGAATCATCCGAATGTCATCCAGGTACATCAAATTCCCGTACAATGCTGTTAAATAGGCCAACATTAAAGCGCAATTTTCAGCGAGACGCGGTTTCCCTAATGTAATCAGAGCTAATGACTGCGCAAATATTGCTATAAAAGCGCCATCACAGGATGAATTTGTTCACGTTTATAGGAACCATTTTCATTCCATCAATGTTCAAATCATAATGTGCTTATCGAAATTGATTTGCATATGTAAATGGTGCGTGGACAGGGAGGAGTTTGGCACCTCCTGCATGTGCGCTCAATTCCACTTGGTTTGGGATGTACAAAGGAAACGTGCTTGGATCCATGCGTACGCACACATTGATACATCTGAATTTATTTGTGCGTACGTCAGTTTCTGGGTTTTGGCGTACGCCAAGATTTAGTAGGAAATCCACGCAAGCTTTGTACATGAGGCCCCAGGTCTCAAACTGTGGTCTCAGGTTTGTCCCACACCACCACTGACCTCTTCACCTCCAGAATCCGAATCTTGGATCAAATACTTAAAGTAGACATATTATACCCTATTTCTACCTAGTTCCCTGGTGTTCTAATAAACATGTCTGTGACATGCTTTAATCAAAATACCTTAAGGATGAAGCACCATAACAGGTCAATCACCCTGATAAAACAGCCCTGTTCAGAACAGTTGGTTTTGAGTGCCTGTCTCTTTAAATGCAAATGAGGCACAGGAAACTATGCAGCTAACAGCAGTTAGCATTTGGAAAAGCGATCTCTAGCAGGCACATTGCCGTCATATATAAAATGTATCCACTAGACACGTACATCCTCTGAGGCTGGAAGTTTGTGTAGAACTCTGTGCTGCACTGTGCAGCCAAGAATAGAACACTTAGCAGACTTCCGCTCTTCTGGATACTATTTCCCTCTACTGCACTCTCACATTTCGTTAGGGACAAAGCGGAGCTCTGCAAGAGAACAATTCCAGGAATATCTCATTGTGACGTAGTGTGAAAGTCAACATTGCATGTTTTATATCCTGTACTTAGACTGAGGTGGACCACAAACACATGAGTGAGTCATCTTTTTTTCTATTGTAACATTTCAAAAACAATGTGGACTTACAAAACTTGCATGCCTTTGGTGAGCTCCATTAACAGAGGGGAGAAAAACATGACACAGACTTGCTTTCACTGAAAACATGGTTGCCAACATAAAACGTGATTTTAGCCACTTAACAAAAGGCTCACATAATCTAAATCTATTGCTGTGATTCCATCATTGTACGGTTCAGTTTATTACTGTACAATAGTTTGGAATGGTAAAGCCCTGAGTCAGGCTTGTGTTTAAACTGAGTACACTACCTTTACTTGTAGTCGGGTTGTTGGCTGTGCTCGATGGCCACATCAGCGAGATACGGAGTGAGACTCCATACTGTTGCAGTGATGACAGCGGACAACACTATTGACAACAGTTTGTGGCTGTTTGTCTCAACAAGACGTCAAGCTTTTTGTATGAGAACAGACTGCGGGCATTTATCTTGACCTTGCTTGGATATTTACACTGGTCGCAAGAGAGTGACATTATTTTTTTTTTCATTTTCAGTCATGGGTGGAGACCACTTTACTCTGGTAACCCAAGGAAAGGGTGCCAAAAAATGGAATGGTTATTTTGGTACTAATCCTAAACAAGGACATTACCATTCCAAACTGTTGTTTTTCTCTATGGCTGATCCTGTTCTTTAGAAATCAGTATCTGAATGCCACTCTATGATACTGATTTATTCTCCCAGATATTATAGGCTGAATTTTTTTTTGCTCCATCAATTTTATTATACATTTTCTTAAATTAATTCTCTTGTCCGCACTGCAGTGCATTTGTATATTTCAAATAAAATCAGGTATTATTTCCATAATAATTATTGGAATAATAATAATTGTCTGACTATTGGTAAAAAGTAGTATTGATTACATTTCTTTTTGTAGTAAAAAGTGTTCTCTTTTCAGACTCTCATATTTTGAAGAGTTTTGAACAGAACATGCATATCTATGGCAGACACAACATCAGTTAGCCCCTTCAGTGATCTTCACTGGTCATTTTAATGAGGTTTAACACATTAAACATCAAAGATGCCTTGATATAGAGTTCTGTCTGGCTTGTATGGGTTTATACAAAACTAAATTCACTCTCCCATCTGTGAGTGTCTCCAACAGTTCCCCCAGTTCTCTCATCTTTTCTCCTGCTACCTGTCAGTCACTGCTATCTCACATCCTGGTCCAATCATTTCCCTCTGCTTTTCTCATTTTTAACCTCAGTGGTGTTCCACTTTCATCTTTATTCACTCTCACTCATGTCCTGGCCTTTAGATTTTTTTGTACCCCCAACCATTGGTGCCTGAGTTGAGTTGATGATTTGATGAAACGATGTGGCATTTTTAAAGTTCAAACCCTGATTTGGACTCCGCAATTTAGCAATTTTTTTGTCCATTTTGTTTCTCCTCGATCCAGCTCACTGCTCCCTACAGCTTGAGCAACGCTTCCATCATAGTACTGTTCAGTACATTGTGGTACAGTTTGGAATGGTAAAGTCCTAGGTTAGGCTTGTAATGAGAAGAGTACCTTTACTTGGTAGGGATGTGACCCCACTAGCAAGATACATAGCTTGATGCTGTATCAGAGCAATGACAATGAATAGTGACATGACACAAGAGACAGCAACATCACAGACAACAATGGAGGACATCCAGCAACTATTTTTTTTTCTTGCTTGGCTCTTTGTCTCAACCAGGCCCACTCAGCTGACTGTTGTGGTTGTCCAATTCCACCCTACCTCAAGGGAAGGGTGACACGAAATTGGAAAGGTAGGAGTTGGTTATTTTTGGTGTTTTTCCTAATGCAACACAAAAAAAATATGTACCAAACTGAAGAGTTCCACTCAATGGAAACACATTTTTGTGAAAAATAAATGCACATTAGTTGCATTATGACAACCCATCATTACATCACGTGCAAATTCCTGTGGGTTAGTTTTTTTTTTTATCTCAAATCTTCTATTTCTTATATTAGCAGTTGTTAAGTGCCCGAAACTGAGCCGCAACTAACCCCTAATGCAATCATTTCCCAGTTTTGGGATCAAAAATGTATTCATCCGTCATCCATCCATCCACACATGCAGTTCTCATCCCTGACTAACACCCAGAAAGGATAGAAGAGGAATTAGAACAAGACAACAGTGACAAAAACATGGCTAAATTATGGACTTTACAGGAGACACATTTTATGCACTTCAGCTTTATAAGATATATGCCCTATATGGGCCAGTTGCGTCAGCAAGGGTAAACATCTCTGCCAAACAAATGTACGGATGATCCGCTGTGGCGACCCCGTGGAGGGAGCAGCTGAAAGACACACACACATGCTAACACCTAGCCACAAGCGTATCTAACTAGCATAGCTGTGGCACACACATGTTATAGATGGATTCTCCACTCATGTATGTAAACTGGGACACGGTTAGTAGTCCAATTGAACGTAGTTGAGCTACAACCACAGCTCAACAGCTGTAAAAGCAGGTAAAACAATATAATGATGCATTTTTTTTTACAAGTGTCATTTCAGTGTGGCACTGAATGGCATTTGACTCAGAGTACAAACTTGCATGTACATGCATCCAGAAGCACAAAGACAATAAAATACAAGAGCTGCAGAAATCACCCCATTTACAACAAGGTCAATCTCACACATTATAGCAGCTACAGTCCAACTCCCTTAACAGTCATCGTTTACTGTTACAAGGCTTGCCCGGTGTGTGTGTGTGTAGGCCTACCTACCTAAGCTGAATATGTGCATAAATACTCGAAAACCATCACATGCTGTGCATCCTTATATGCACAGCACTATTGTCTTTAAAAGTATCAGCGAACAGAGCATTTCAGCTGAATAAGACAGGGAAGTCCATAAAACAGAATTTTTATTGCTTTTTGATGAGCAATCAGGAGACTTCTTAAGCCAGAGCCGCCTGCTCACCAGCGTCAGATCGCTGTTTGTTACCAACTGGTAAAGTCGCAAGTCTGTCTTTGAAAATTGCTCGATTCCAACTGTCCTCAGGTCACCGCGTCTCCTGCCTCCCGAGAGACACGGATCCTTGTCAGCGACTTCCGCCTTTCTCCTGGGACTCTTCCGCTCGACCCTGCTGTCGTATTCTCCTCACCTACTCGGCAAGTGGCACTAACCATCTCCAGCGCCATCTTCAACTCTCTCCAAAACACCAGCTTTGAGGGAATCTGTTCCGAGACGGAACCAGCATACAAACTCTGACACTCGCCCTGCTGCAACTGACCTCACCCGGCTCAGCTGCAACATCCCTGACACACTTGCCTATTGCATTATTATTATTCCATATCTGAAAATAAATATATATTCTGATCATTTTACACTCTCGTTGTCTGTCTGCATTCGGGTCCTAATAACAAGCTGTCAATTCTTTATCAAGAATAATAACAGAAATCACAAAATGGAGACAAGAGGACAAAGGGAAGAGAGGAGGTTACTATATATGAAGAGAAAGAGATTACTGAACTGAGCAAGACAGATAAATCATTAAACTCATACTCTGGATATGAGGTAGATGGCAAATGGAAGTAGTGAGGGTGAAATTGTAACTGAGGGTGATCCAAAACTCAATTATGTCTATTAGTTCACTTCATTATCGTGGTTCAGGTATTCTAATGTTCCCATTATGTTATTGTTGAGAAGCTGCACCACTCTGTTGGCTTTATCTGTTTCCCTCTCCTTTCTTTCTTCTTTTGCTTTTCCTAGTATGCTTTGTTTTCCTTCTGCAGTTTTATGGACGTGAGAAGAGAGTCATAGTCATATTAGTCATATTGACTAAAAGATCATGATCAGTTTGGCCAAAATGCCACGTGAACTTCATCATCAGTTTGGCCCGCATTATCCACAACAAATGTTGCTCAGTGCTTTCATCCCATTTTTCATGTCATGTCATTTAGCAGACGGTTTTTATCCAAAGCGACCTACAGTTGAGTACAACCAGCCAGGGGCGGAGTTGAACTTGGACCACTCCTGCACACAGGAGTACCGGTGTAACCACTGAGCTACTTTACATTGTTACTTGTTTTGTGTTGTGGATACTTTCATAAATCCTCACACTGTGTGAATGTCAGACGTGGGCAGTACAGTCCATATACTTTGTCATTGTACTTAAAGGGGAAATAAGTAGTTTATAGTGCCATCTAGAGGAGAGGCTGAAATTTACAACAAAGACCTGCTGCTCTGCTCACCCCCTCCCTTCCCTGAGCGCTACGGTATCCGCAGCTGGTCAAATGTCGTCCTCGTTGTCTTTCTCCGTGTCAGCAGATGAGGTTCGTGAGGCGAGGGAGAGGGCGAGCTACCGCGGCCGTAGCAGACGAAGCGGAGAGAGAGGAGGCGGGACTTCCGCTACAAGTAAAGAGACGCTTGTTTTGTTCACTCGCGTTTGTCCTTACAGGCTCCGGAAGAAACATGGCGTCTTGCTGCTAACAGTGGCTATGCAACCGCAGTCCGCGGTCATGTTATTTTACATTACTTTTTGAAACACTACGAAAATGAAACAAAAACTATTATACAGCGACTAGACAATGCATGAGCACATAATATGTATAAAAAAGTGGATTTTGGGTTATATAAACCCATAAATACTACACATTGTACCTTTAAGTACATTTTTCAGGTATTTGCACTTCAGATATTAGTCATTTCTCAAAACAAGACCATTACTTTTGTTGTAATGGATGCAAATGTATTGCATTAAGTCACAAAATTACTGAATTAAATGCCATCAGATAGTAAGAAAACATGTCAAACTGATAGATAATGGTCCAACCGACCACAGTTACAAATAATGCAGCTTGTAGCACTAAATAGAAGAGTTAGTCAAAGACTTCAAGCTGATTCAAAATTCAGTAATCAAGATTGTTGTCACACAAGTTACACAAGTACAAATATGTGAAAGGCTTGTGTTGGCTAACTTTCCTTAAATAAAGTGATACATTTCTTTTTATAAAATAAATTAGTCAATATACACATATAGAACAGTTTTTAAGCGTTTTAGTTAGTGCACTCTATGAGAATTATCGATGATATACAGGATAATGCACAAGGGTGAAAGTTGCACGTTGTGGTGGGCAGTTCTGGGTGAGTTATTTATTCAGCAGTGGCCTAGGGGGAAGAAACTGAGTCTCTGAATCTGTGGGTGTGTGTTTTTATGCTTCTGTCAGAGGGCAAGAGGGGAGAGCAGACTGTGGTGAGGGTGGGATCTGTCCTGGATGACTCTCAAGAGGACACTGCTGTGTGTACAGTTACTTCAGGTTGGGGAGCTTGAAGCCACAGGTAAGAGATGTCATGTCAGTAAACTTCTCGCTTGATCTCGCTACCCAACTCAAACATGTCTAGACCACAGGAGGAGAAAAAAAACACGAGGCTCGACACTTAAAATATGGACATGTAAACGCAGAAAAGGTTTTGAAGATGTGCCAGAGTTTAGAATTTGTTCTAGCCGAGGTTTATCTCTCTCTCTCTCGTACACATTGTTGGTGGATGAGAACATTTTTCTAGCCTTCTAGCCTCATCATATGATAATTCTCCTCTGCTGTGACTTAGCTGAATGACCATTATACACAAGTATGATCGTGGCAAATGGTCTCAGAATAATTTGGAGAGTGCATCCTGTGTTGCCAATTAAAGGAATGGACTTAATTTTTGGCAGTTGTGTGTGGGCCGACATTAACAACCTCACCGTCAGTCGCTGAGAAACCTGACGAGATCACTGTTTTCCTAAAGTTTTTCGCTGCCTGTGTGGTGATGCACACAATGAACTGCCCAGAGCAGTAACCTTAGTCGAAAGTAAGAGTCAGTACCACTTCTGTTATCCTCCCTGACTCTGTATCTTGTAGTGACCTGGTGGTGGAGCAGAGAGAGAGGAGATGTCTCTCTGAGCCAGCTGTTTGATGCTGTCCTCACTTCTGAGTGTTGCAATTGTGTATGTACTGCAGAATGAGCTGCGGGTGAGGTAGTACATACCACAAGGGGAAAACTTTGTTGGTAGGCCTATTTTTCAGGATGTAGTACCATAATGAAGTTTTGGAAGTTTTAGATGAACAATCGGGACATTCTGGGGGCAGTAAAATATACCTTTTAATGTATGATTTATATATGTAATATTGGTAATCTTGTGTCCACACTCAGACAAAAGGTTGCTTACTTTTACATTTTTTTCCAGTGTATTGTCCTACATGGCTAAGACTGTTTTGGACTATATGATGATGTGATCTACAGACATACATCCCCTAAAAAATTGACATCCTTAAATTCTATATCACTTCATTCAAAGTGATATTTATGGAACTCATCACTGTATGACTGACTGTCCAAGGTATACCCCGCATCGTCCTATGATTGGCACTGCGCCCGTCCGCAAACCTCATGTTGAGGATAAAGCAGTAGAAGAGTCCAAAAGGCTTATATATTCAGGCTTACAATATGGGTTTCAACTGGGTGTGTCCAAGGTTTCCATGGTGGCCCCACCTGTGTTTGCCCACTCAAGCCCATGCCCACTTATTCCCCTTTCCAGACTACCTGGGTACTAATTGGGCAGGTGGACCCACATGGTAAGCCCAAGTGAAAATACATTTTGTTAGTTGTATTGACCCTTTACATGAATTAAATAAATGGTAAAATGGACTGAATGAGCCAAAATGTGTCAAATAAAACCTTCATACATTAAAGGGGACATGTTCTGCTGTCTGCTTTTTCCATAAAAAAATGTCATAGTGCAGGCGAGGGCACCAGTAGAGCGGAAGTATGCAAAGTGTTCTGTTCTTGGCTACACAGAGCAGCACAGAGTTCTACACAAACTTCCAGCCTCAGACCATTTACTTGTCCAGTGGATACATTTTATATAAATTTATGTCAATAAAGGTCACCAGTACGACTGGAGTATACTTGCCAAGTACGGGAGTACACAAGTACGATCTCTTCAATTGGAACAGCAGTGTACTTCCTTGTTTTACTGTTTGAATGGTAGGTGGCACCAAGCACTTAAGCCTCATTACCGCCACCTACAGTGTTGATGAATGATCATATAAAATACTTTCAATAAATGCAATATATATATATATAATATAATATATATTGTTATTTTAACATTTTAAATATATATATATATATATATATAATATATAAGAGTAATATATATATATTACACATATATGTATATATATATATATACACACACACACACACACACACACACACATACATATAATATATCTATGTGTATATATATGTGTGTATTTAAATATAATGGACCCTATATTATAGTGTCCATTATATTTAAATACATATACAATGACAGTACAACTTAAATATAAATCTAAAATTCAGAGTTAAAATAAATAAAACATTAATAATATACAAATGTTCACACTGTGAGGTCAAAACGTTTGCATTAAAAACAAAACAACGTGTCAACAACAAATCTATCGATCACACCAAGTATCTAATGATGGAGCCGTCTGAGCCAGCGGATCATTTCATCAGGTCAGGCCGAGGTAACGCTGCTCTGTGCCGGGCACTGTGAGCACCGAGCGTCCGCAGAGGCGGAGCTGATCACCTCCGACAGTGCCGCTGTCATACTATAAATACGTCATATCTTATTACACAAAGCAAATGTTTGGATTCTAAATGGCTAGTTTTCTCGCCTCAAATGAGTTTAAAACTGCGTTCAGGGACACAGAAAAATATTTATTTCAGGTTTATATTCGTATTTTATCCTGCTGTGTTCTGCCGAAATGCATTCAGGTATATATGGCTTTCCCAGGTATGCTCAAGTCGCCACCCGATGCATACTTGGTAAAATGGGCGGATCGAGAACACGTCTGGGTATGAGAACCGTACTCGCTGCTTGCGTTCTTGACGTTTTCTCAAGTACGGGAGTACGCAAGTATATATATATAGTATTGAGAAAAGGCCCTTGTTCCTTCAACGTGATCGTCCTCTTACTTTGGAGGGAAAAAAAATGATCTGAAACCTTCAAGCCTCTGCTTGTCATTGCTTTATGTAATCCATTATCAGGCTTTAATATCATATTTTACAGTACAGTCATTCAAGGCTGTGTTTGTGATCCAAATGTTTTGTATACCTTTCTCTGTGTTTCTCTATTGTTTTTGTGTGTTTTTAGTGTCACTCCTCAGTGATTTCGCTAGTAGCGGCGCAGAGCATGAGCCTCTGCTTGTAGAGCTGCAGTGCCTCACTCGAGTAGATCCTTTTTTTATGTGTATAATTTTCTTAAGGTAACATCTCCATTATTTTGGTTGTGTCTCACATAATGAAGTTATTGTTCTATGAGTGAGAGAGGCCCAAGTCCAATTATGCTGCAAGGTCAGTGCTTATTGATTTACCATTCATCTGCTGTTGAGGTCATTACCAACATGGTAGCTGTGATGATAATCTTGATTATGGATGGATTGCTCAAGCAGGGTTATGATGAAGGGAAGGGAGAGGGAAGGTGAGAAAGGAAATGTGAACATGAGAGATTAAACAAAACAATATATTTAGAAAAAACCTTCAAGCGATTATTTTGTTGTTTGTCATGGAAGTAAACACAAAGAAGGAGAGTCTTGTGTGTGTGTGTGGGGGGGGGGGGGTACAATGGTGGAAACAATAAAATATTTTAATTAACAAACAAAAGAAATGCTGCCTATCCCTGCATAAAATATTCATTAATTTGGTTTTTGTGTTATCTCAGGTCATTTTCATCTTTGACCATGATTGTTCACTAAGCAAGATAATTGTAAAATAATGATTTGATATGAGAGAAATAATGGAATATTTCCGCTGCCTGAATTGTCTCTACCCAGTGCTCCGGGTTCTCTGGATGCTTTTCAATTAAAGCCTCGATTAAAATCCCTCGGAGCATCATATAATCACACAATCAGTGTGCGGGTAAGATGTTGAATTTCAAAGAGAACACAATCAGACAAACAAATTAACAGGCCCAACTGGGCCACATGGGCTCACCACCTGCGAGTTCAGGAGGCAGGCAAAGCTAGGGGCCTGTGTGTTTCTCAACCCTGGGCTCCCAGCCTAGTCGCAGTGGTGGGGGCAGAGCCTGAGCAGACAATGTGATAGAGATGTTTTGAGGTAGAATTTGTTGAAGTCCTTTTGAGACAAAGCCACTCTTTCAAACACAAAGTAGGAGCTGTTGTCAGGTTTTGGCGACTGCAAGTATGCTTTGGGCAAGTGAAAAACTGCTTTGCTTATATGTGGCCAGCCATGGCAAAACGGGTCACAAGTCTACTGAGGGACATTTTGAGTTATTTACAGATACTGGAAGTGTGATTTCTAAGCTTTCCAACAATGTCCAACACATTTGAAGAAGATATGCCATTTGAATGAAGGGACACCTCAAACTGGTTTATGGAGAAATTCAGTCTGAAAGATGTACACCTTCTGGGAGCCAAGAGACAGAATGATAACATTTACATAGCACAACCCCCTCCTGGTCTAAGCTGTGAAACCACACCTCTCTGTTTGAGCACATATACTATTGTTGTGAGCTACACTGCAACACAGAACAATACATATACAGTACATTAAAAAAAAAACTGGACAGAATAACCTCTTAAGATTTGAAATAAAATAACTTAAAAAAACATATAGGAAGGGGGTGGCCTATTCTGTTATAATTTCTTGTCCTTACACTTGTGTAGTCATATTTCCATCATCTGTTTTTTTTTTCTGTTTCATAAAAATGAAAAACAAAATATACTATATACAGTGGTATGCAAAAGTTTGGGCACCACTGTACATTTTCATGATTTTCCTATAAAATCATTGGTTGTTTTGAAATTTCAGTTAAATATATCATATAGGAGACAAACACAGTGATGTTTGACAGGTGACATAAGGTTGATATGATTTTCAGAACGTGTGCCTAAAGGTATTTAGTGCTAAATACCTTTAGCACTAATTATTGGAATTCAAAATCGGTTTGGTAACCTCAGTGACCCTTGACCTCCATACACTGGTGAATCCAATCATGAGAAAGGGTATTTAAGGAGGCCAATTGCAAGTGTTTCTCCTCTTTGCATCTTCTCTGAAGAGTGACAACATGGGAGCCTCAAAACAACTCTCAAATGACCTGAAAACAATGATTGTTCAACATCATGGTATAGGGGAAGGATACAGAAAGCTATCTCAGAGATTTAAGCTCTCAGTTTCAACTATGAGGATTTGGAAGACCACAGGCACAGTTCTAGTTAAGGCCCGAAGTGGCAGACCAAGAAAAATCTCAGATAAGCAGAGGCAAACGAGTCAGTCAACCCACAGACCAGCTCCAAAGACCTATAACATCATCTTGCTGCAGATGGTGTCACTGTGCATCGTTCAACTATTCAGCGCACTTTACACAAGGAGATGCTGTATGGAAGAGTAATGCAGAAAAAGCCTTTTCTATGCACCTGCCACAAACAGAGTCACTTGAGCTATGCTAAAGCACATTTGACATCTCAGACAAATACTGTGTCTGTCCTGCTCTCTTTCGGCCGCTGATTAATCCATGTGTTTGTTGTTTTCGTCACGATGAATTCTGCTAACGCTGAAGTGAGAGCTGCGTCGGTCTCTGTCTTTGTTAAGAAGTACAGCCACAGTTTAGTTCTTCTGCGTTTTTTCCTTGTCCATCTTCATTCAACGGTGAACACACAGACACTGCAGCAGCAGCTGCTGCTGTGGCTCTGTGCATATTAAGTAGCCTTGCGTGTTCTCTGTGACCGTCAGTTGATTGGCCTAAAAGAGCCAAGTACCAGGAGATGACAGAGGAGTGCAGAAGGCTGGGCTGGAACACCCACTGTGAGGCGATTGAGGTAGGATGTCAGGTCCCTTTTGCAGAGCCCTGACAAGATAGGGATAGCAGGGAGGCTAAGATGAGGGTTGTCAAATCGGGGAGGCCACAGAGAGAACTCTGGCTGAAGAGGGAGGCCCACTGGTCTACTGCAGCTGGAATGCAAGCCAGGACTGATCACCCCAGCTGGGACACCTGGGTGATGGGTATGATGATCTAACAGACCCCAAATACCTGTGATACATCACTGAAGATGCATACCATTGTTCTTTAAGTATTGCTAATCAGCATTGCACAAACTCATTTGACAGTGGTTTGAAATGTGATGGACTTGTTTGTATGCAAAAGTTACACACGCTACAATTAGCCAACTATTTACAGTTCATTTGCATCCATACATTGCTTCAGCATTGCCAGGGAGAGTGAAAAGTATGCCATGTGTAGTATAGGCTTCTACTGGTTTAGCGCAGATGGTGAAGGCAATGACAAAAAAATCCTCATGAATGAGCCAATTTCATCAATCTGAACTATCACCTGCTTCACCTGCAGTCTGAAAGGACATGTCAATATCATTCAGCTCCACTGACAGTGTAATAAAAGAGGAGGCAGGAGAGACTGAGTGTGGAAGAAACCTCATTCAGAGAGAAAACGAAGGAAAAACTAGAGACAAATCTTTGAATGCATCTCCATCCTGATATAAAGCAGCATCACTAACAGCATCAATAAAGCTACATCATCAAATATTTAAAAATCAAATGTCTTACTTTAATCTACTACAGATTACCAATGAGTGTCTGGGTCCATATGCTCCAAATGAATGCATGCAGGGTTACATACAACACATTTATAAAGCAATATGGTGTGCGTGATGCGAACCCAGTCCTGTGTCAATCAAATGATTAGCAAAGCAAAAAGATGCTTTCCCCTTGGTGTAAATTGGTAATTTGGCACGAGAGAGTTTGTGCTCATGTGCGAAAGAGACACACGAAAAATTATTGTTTGTGTTTCCGCAAAGGGAGGGAGGGAGGGAGGGAGGGAGAACGTGTTTGAATATGAGTGTGCATGTCTGAATTTTTATTTGTTATGCCTTTGGAGGCTTTGGAAAGGAATAAGAAATAAAAATCTTGAATTTTACATACAGAATCAGAAAGGGGGAGAGAAAGGAGGAGGAGAGCAGTAACTGTACAGCAAAATGAGAAAGATATAACAACCAGGCAGCAAAATTCAGCTTGATCAGTCCTGCTGAGAAGAGAGTGTGCACAAGAGACACATACTAAACAAACCAACACTCTTCAAATTTGAGGATTAAATCCCAAGTGACTACATCCGCCTAATTCACGTGTTTTGCCTCCTCAAACAGAATAAACCTGAGGGACCCTATTTAATTCAGGTGCAACCCCCCCCCAACTAATTATGCATCTGTACTGCATTGACTTGAAAGTAGAACTATGCATTTTTACCCCAATTTAAAAGCTTT
Source organism: Microchirus variegatus (assembly GCF_963457635.1). Classification (NCBI taxonomy): domain Eukaryota; kingdom Metazoa; phylum Chordata; class Actinopteri; order Pleuronectiformes; family Soleidae; genus Microchirus; species Microchirus variegatus. The sequence continues at coordinate 8,471,295 of NC_139818.1, read as the reverse complement.
GGAATCATTGTGATGGTTAAATGGTTTGTTGAGGGGAGATTATGACTGTCTCTACTCCCCCTCCTCTCTGTTAGCAGAAAAGCAGCAGTGTTGAAGTACGTATTTTACATAGTAAAAAGTATGCACTATTTATTCTACTTAAGTAAAGTACAGATACGTGAAAAATGTACTTAAGTACAGTAATGAAGTATGTGTTCTTTGTTACATTCCACCAGTGGTTATTCCCTTAATCGCAGCGCTAAAGCGTCTTCTACACAAAGCTTGAGACCACGGAGTGAAAACAATGAAAAGTGTGCTCTTGAGAATCTTTCAACACGTTTTCCTAAGCTCTACTCCAGGGGTTCTCAAAGTTTTGATACCTGAGGGCCAATTTAGGAACCCAACATTGGACTGAGGGCCGCCAAAGAAAAAAAAAATGGGAAAAAAACAGAAAGAAATCCCATTTGTAATAATTTTAATGACCAGATTGCAGTTCTACAGTTTAGAGTTAGTATAATGTAATTTAAGCGTTATTATAATAACTCTTTATCATTACCCAGTATTTTGGCCATTGTTCTTACCTTCTAATTACAGGTTAATACCAAGTAACACATTTCTGTTACCATATATTTACTGGGTAACGAGCACGTAATTGGGGGCTGTAGCTACCTGCTTATTACCAGCTTATAACCCAATAATACACTAAAATTCACCATATAGAAACCAGGTAAATACCCAGTATTTTTGTTTACACTTATTGGTCTGTATCCAGTAATGTCCAATAAACATTTAACAAGCTTAGTAGCTCCTGGATTAAAACTATCAACTGTAATTCATTCCAGAAATGTTTCTGCGGGCCGCCATTGGCCGCACTTTGAGAACCAATGCTCTACTCGGATCCCCTGTATTTCATCGCGACTGTACTCGATCCTCGTCATAAAGATCATTACGTGTATGTCATATAGATATGGGGATAAAACTGCGCAGAAATGATCCAGTCTGTGTTCATATGGTTTTACATGCCATTTTGTATACATTATACAATAAATACTATGTGGGCAGGCTAAGTGATGTTTGTTCATATATCTGAACAATTTACAGAAGTAACTAGAAACTAATTACTCTTTTTGAGTAACTACCCCAACACTGAAAAGCAGCCTTGCAAGATCAGGGCCCCCGACCTCACAATCAGGAGATCTCACATGAAACACAGGTCGCTTCACGGCATTACACACCCACACCCTAGCAAAGTACCATCTACAAGATCAAGGCAGTGTTAGCCTTATTTTATATATTTAGGCAAAAAACGAGGAAGACAGTCGGAGGCAGCCCAGCATGATGCTCATGTGGAGGATAAAGCGGTAGAAGGTGAGTGAGTGAGGAAGTGATCTCTAATCTGTCCTCATCTCTGGAACTGCACAAATAAAAAGTCTGGATTTACTTTATAGCTCCATGATAGGATTTGTATTATAAAATTCAGGATGTTAGATTTTAAAAAGCTCTAAAACCATGTCAGGTTTTAATCATTGAAATAAAAGTGGGACTCAGTCTCTATATACACTGAAAACAGCAAATCATACTTTTTTAATAAAAAAGCTTTATGTGACAAAATGGTGCAACATAAAGCCAGTTAACTGAACACTTGGCCTACATATAAACCCACAGATTATGGCTGAGAAGTGTGCTTGTGTTTTATTTTTGCTTTATTTTGTATTAACCTTCTAATATAAAAGTATTAACACCTTACAGGAGAGAAGTAGCAGCAGGTGGTGGAGGAGGAGAGAAGCAGTAACTGTGCAGCTTAGTGAGAAAGCGCAGGAACATTTAACATCCCAGAAACCGCAGGAAGAGAAAAGAGTGCACTCAAAAAACACCAGCATACACACACAAAGAAATACAGATGTTTTGTCAAATTGAAGGATTTAATCAGACGATGATGGCGATTCGATTCAACTAATTTTGCATATTGGTGTGCAGTGTAACATTGTAATGGGAGATGGCAGAGATAAGTCAATCCTCATTGGTTTGTAAGACACCTAACATATTTGAACAAATTAATTTCATTTCATTACAAAATATATTTCCACTGCTTGCTTTGGAAGAAAATATTCTGCGGTCTCTCCTGAAATATTTTACTTTACAGAAGATTTGCACATTTTCCCTTCCTATATAAATTTTTTCATTCAACCAAAATAATCAGCAGATATAAACTGTAGTGTACTGTAGCAAACTGAACCAGACCATGATGGAAACACAGCTTTAATTTCCATTTACCGATAAGCATTTGCAATAAAGAAGCAGTTTACAAAAGATTTATCTAAATTTTTTATAATTTTTTTTCATTTTAGCCAGTGCCTGTGAATGTCACAGTCGCCAGTTAATCTGTCAGGTTAGCTGTAACTAAGACATTTTATAACAGGCCTAAATTATTGTTTTCAGTGTCTGTCACTATTTGTTAACCCATGGGTTAGGGTTTGGGTTATCATCTGATAACCCAAAAACAACACAGTAATACCCCTGTATAACTACTTGAGTGTTTCTGCAGTGCTGCTGGCAAAAACAAGTTTCTGAAACTTGGTGTTTCCAACATGTCACTTGTAATGAAGCTATAAATAATGTAAGCTCATGTTCATATTTATCAGCTATGACCTTCAGAATTTAAAATCAAGTTGGTCCGAAAAAAATTAAGAGTTTAAGAAAAAGATATGGGCAGATATTTAAATGAACACATCATTCAAGTCCAGTGTTTGGTTGCAAAAATGTACGGTGGCACATTGCATTCACATAATAAAAAAAAAATAATAATATTCGAATGTGGAAGAAAACATCCGTGCAGCTGCAGCGCGGATGCTTTGCGAGTGGGCACGCACTGCATGTAAACGTTTCATTAATGTTAATATATTTGTTTCAATCACTGAACGAAGCCTGTCATATTTGGACAAGAGTCGGTCTTGCGCAAAACTCTTGATCAGCACGCAGCATTGTTTTGTTGTTCATTTAAACCAGTGTGCGCAGAGAACTATTTTGCAAGAATAACACCACTGACGGACAGCAATTTTGACAGACTTTGATCCCAGAAAGTATGTGTTGCAGTGTATTATGAGGAAAAGCCAGAACTCCTCCAATGGACACAGTCTCATACACAGTTTAGTTGGGACCAAAGCAGATGAACATCGCTTCTCTACCTATACCTTCTATCTGTTCATTTAATGGAGTTTTAATATCACAACATTTTCTCTGATATACTCTACAACCGTACTCTCAGACACGCGGCCCACGGGCTGCATTTTGTGGCCCCCCCACTTGATATCAAAGTTTAATGTAAGTGTGATAAGGAAGAGCGGCGCAAGAGGGAGAGAAATAAAGCTGCAGACTGTAGCAGCTGCTAATTCAAAACAGCAGTTACACACACACATCACAATGTCTCAGCTGTTGTCAAGTTACTATAGCAGCCTATATGTGATGTATCTGTTTTCACTTAAACGTGCATCCACGCATCCTTAGCGGCTGCGCTGGCCCGCCACACCTGTAGAGCTGCAGTCTCTCCACCCGCAGATGCCAGGGAGAAGATGTGAGTCAACACTCGCTGCAACCAGGACATAACCGCGGTGTTCAACAATAGAGTCAATAGACCGTTAGTGGGAAGTTCGAGGATAAGACTGTGACTGTGGGACTGCTGTAATGTGACGAAGACAGGAGCCAAGCGCAGGCGTCAAGCGCAGGACGCCCTAAAGACGCCCTATTTTTTGTTCCGGACTTTTTTTTTTTTAGTACTTTCTTGAGCCTCACTCGGACTCTAACTCACTCGGCCCCCAGGCAAATTGAGTTTGAGACCCCTGCTCTACAAATACAGATGGACAGTGGCTCTCACAGACTTTGGTCTCCACCTAAGCGCGTAGACCAGTATTGCTGTGTAATTGTTTGTGATAAGCAGTGAATGTTGCTGAAATGTACATTATTTGAAAGCTGAGCATCGAAAGTAATGCACTGCCTTGATCTTATAGTCAGTACCTGGCTAATGGATGTTTGTGTAGTGCCGCAAAGCAATTTGTGTGTATCGCAAATCCAAGACTTCGCAAGACCATGTCGGCGGCCCTGATCTTGCAAGGCTGTTGACAATAGGGCGAGTGGAGACAGCAATCTCAAGCCATTTAACCATCGCAATACTCTGAATCTGTATAATTAGGGTAACAATCCGGCAGAGTTCTAAACCTATTAGTTGAAATATTATCCAGTGGCGATTGCCATAAGACAGCAGAGTCAAGCTCAGCTTCCTCTAAAATGTCATCACATATGTACTACGTTGAATTTACATTTACATACTATAGTGCTCTAGAGCGCGATTAGAACGTGTCACTAGTTTGTTCAGAAACAGCTGTTTATCATGGATGATGAATCATCTTACGTGATTTTCGTATTCTTGTAGCAGCCTCTGCATTGAAACCACTTGAAATTCAGCTTCAACTGTTCTCTATGGGGCAAGAATTTTGGTTGACAGAAAATACAAGACAATGGAGACTTTTTTGCCTCAGTCCTGTGTGGATTTTGTGCAGGAAGTCTGTAGACAAATAGCTGGTCATTGCTCAGTGACAAAGCCTATTTTAATTAAAAACACTACTATAGTATTTCATTTTTACATAATTATCACGTTTTCTTGTTCTAGTTGTTTTTTTTTTATTTTGCTGAATTTATGTATAAATAACTGGGCCTGAAATTAGCTCTTTCAAAGACCAGCAACTGCCACTAGGATATGCACTTGTGTCAAAATGTGAATAAGTAATGTAGTTTTGGTTCAGAAAATACTTTCCTTCCAAAGCGTAACTGCGATCTGTGACCAAAGTTTGAAAAAGAAACTCTTAAACTAATAATGTATGGAAACTCTGTGATGTACTTCTAAATAATAGTCCCTCTCTCTTAAGCCAGCTCAGTTGTAGTCGCCCCAGATGAAGTGGCTCCTAGTGTGCATCCACTTCTCCAGTTGTCTCCCTGAATGCCATTCATTTCTCAGTATATCTCGATGCCACATATGGGATGCGCCTGAGTGCCCAAGTGTCACGCTGAGTTTGTTGTGGTTGTCACCGACAAACGTCTGCTTGTGTGACTCGATCTGTCAGTCGTGGGGTGAACAAGGTGTAAAGCCTCCCCCATCTGATGCCTCACAGGCAGGCGGCCCAGGTGTGATGAGATGTAGCCTGGTTCAAACAAGGCACCACTCAACAGCAACAATCAGTGGAAACATGTCAATTACTCCTTTTTCTTTTTACTATCCAAATAATTTAACCCTTCTCCAATGTTTCTTGAACCATTTACAAACATAATCAATCATCACTGATTTTTTTAAACTTTGAAACATTACAGAGAATGAACAAGTGGTGAAACACTGCCTCAGAGTCATGTGGGAGTGGGCACATTAGCCCTGTAAAGAGATAGGTACCCATATCTAAACTGTCTGTGTAGGGCATAGACATCAAAAATGAGAGGAAAAACAGAACGTGATGTGGGGGATTGCTTTCCATTTTTAGATGACAATAAAGGGCAGTACCCATGGTCTTGTAGAAAGGGAACTTAGCTTGTACACAGAGAGTAGCCGGTTTGAGTCATGGCAGAGATTAAGGCTGGGGTACCTCTGAGAAAGATACCCAATTCCCATTTGGCAGGCCGCCAGGCTTTACTTGCCCCCCAGCCAGGCTTGGTGTTGCTTGTTTATTTATTTTAAAGAAATGTATTTTATACACCACATATTTTTCTATACCTGGGAACAAGGGCGCATGCAGTTAACTAAAGAGATCACCTCATCTGATGCATCTGTTATTCCCTTATTTGCAGCGCTAAAGCGTCATCTACGCAAAGATTGAGACCACGGTGTGAAAACAATGAAAAGTGCGCTCTGCTCTTCAGAGTCTGTCACCACGTTTTACTAAGATCTGCTCGGATCACCTGCACTTCATCTGGACTGTACTCCATCCTCGTCATATGGATCATTATTTATATGTGGTGATAAAGCACGTAGAGCAATGATCCAGTCTGCTTTGTAAGAGCGCTTGGAGACGCAAAGCGCAGGAGCGACGAGCGGCGCAGGAGAGGGAGAAGAGAACAGCGCAGGGGCGTTGCGCGGAAATAAAAGGGCCGTTTGTCTGCACCAGATGAGGGGGCACTACCACTTTTTTATTTATATTGATTTATTTTACTTTTAAATGTGACCATTGCATGGCTTGTTTTAAGATTCACTGGCCAATTCCTTAATTAGTATTTAACTTAAGTGAAAACAAAGATATTATTATTATTCAATCTTTTTGTAAGACTCTATTGTTGGTGTAAAAGTATTGTTAATAAATGTCTTACAATAACACATAATACTCATAATTTAAAATGTCCTGCAAACTTTTTTTTTTTTTTTACAAAACGCTGTTGGCTGCCGGTGGGCTGCCCGAGAAGTCCTACCACCGGCTTTATCAGGTTTTCTGGGGGAAACCCTGCATAGTGTGGATGAAACCATGAGGTTGTGACGCAACAAGATGTAAAAAGCATTTTTTTATGGTTTAGGAATGTTGTGAAAAGGTGTCACAATAGACCAAACAGGAAGGTTAATCAAGTGTGTGAAGGCCCTTGAGTGAATGGTTTTACCTTGAATGGGCAAAGCCCTGATTAATTATGCAGGAAACATAATTTATTGAATCCCTGCAAATTCCACACATGCAGGAACACCAGATGAAGCAGTCATTATTCTTGTTTGGGGCAACACAATGAGACCTTTGTCCTTGATGATGTCCTGTGTTTATATGCCTCTTGAGACGGACCCTCACCTTGGTAAGTCCAATTGTTGCATTAACCATATGAATTAGACTTTATGTATATACAAACTTTTTGATCACTACTTAATTAAAATACTTAAGCATTTTAGCTCAGTTTTTTAAGTATTCTGCTTGCCAGTTTAGACAGGAAGTTGATTTTTTCCTCAGAAGTTGTTAGCTTAGTTTCAGAAAGGACTATGTTGAAAAGCAAAAATAAGGCTTTCTTTCATTACACCGACGACGAGGTGAAACTGAAACTCAAAGTGTGTGTGTTTTCCTCACAGCTGATCTGCTGACTTGTGGATGATAAGAAACAATAATGAAGAGAATCTGGGGAACTGTAACATTGTCTCCAACTTGCTCAATGAGTATGGACGTGGCCCAAATCACACTGCAGATCACAAATGGAACATTGGCTGTGCTGCATTATTGCCACATCGAAACTGATAGCAGACTTTGGTGGCCTTGCAAATAGAGGTGAAGATCTGAATGGACTATATGCATGGAGCATGACTACAACTTCTGCTGAAATACAAGCCAGCTTCTTTACTTTCTGTCAGTTGTCATAATCGTTGTTAGCCCGAACATGGTCTAAGATTAAAAAGGCGTTGTAACTGAAAAATCTCTGCATCTTTGGTTGAGGTCAATTGTGTCCAATAGTCCAGGAGTTAGCAAATGTGGGCATGTGTGCTGCTATTTGCACACAGCAACTTCAGTTTTCACAGAAAGTGCTTTGCGTTGTTGAGTTTAGTGTACACATGAAGGTGCTGGTAATTGCAATAGTTTAGATTAGATAAAAAAGTTGTAGGTTTAAAAGGTTACAGGCCACATGGCTTTGATAAACAGAGCTACATTTCTATTCTTTTCATCTTAGATGTTGATGTTTTATTGAGAATCCTACTTCACAACTTTCTCTGAAACACTTGTTTTTAATGTTCAGATACTCATTTACTGTATGACATATAATATCATTATTGACCGTTTCCGACCTTGCAGCACTGAAAATAGCATCTGTCAGAGTGCTATACGTGTTCTTGTGAATAACTTGAAAGTAAATGCTGCAGGAGAAGCAACACAGTCAATTACTTTCTTACAGTGCTGTTTTGCTCAGCCTCTGCCACTGACCTCACGCCACCATACGTGTACGCATGTGATGGCATACTGTGTCGCCATTGTGATAATTTCTGTGGACTTACACAAAAAGAAAAACATCAGTTAAAGCGGAACTCGACCGGAGGTTCCTATTAACGCTGTTTTTTTGGTGTGTATCTGCGTCATTACCTTGTTTATGAAGCCCTGAACTTTCGAAACAAACAGTTCAGCCACTGCTGAGAACGCTGTGTTTATTGTAATCTCGGGGCTCAGCGAGATCTATGAAAATCCCGTAATAGTTACGTAGACAGCGGTTCTCCTGAACGGCAGATCGTCCTGCTCCGGGCACTAGTCCGGGCACATCCGGTTGCGTATATTGAACCGCAGAAGAAGAATAACGCCCGTTGTGGAGGTGTTTCACGAGCGACAGTGTCTTCTGACTCTGGGTCTGACTCCGGGTCGAAGTCATAAAAGGCGGGGAGTCGTGAAGAAGCTATTTTTAAACACTGTTAAAACAATGTTTTGATAATGAGTAGCAGAGCATCCACCGTTCCAGAGGGGGGAGCTATGCTTCTGAGAGCTGGTGTGCTGAATAGTACTGGCCAATCACAAGACTCTGTCTTCTAGGGTTCAGAATTCACTCTGAAACATCGCGGCTGACGAACAGCGTCAGAAAAGAGGATTTCAATCGGCTCGTTTACAGCAACTAGGAGGTTTTTGACCATAAAAACAAGTTAATATATGTAAGTAGACCTCCATAACTAACATATGTGCAACAGGACCACGCTATGTGACCTTTAAGATATGCCAACACTGATTGTCCATAACCAGTGTACATCTGACTTTAGTACTTTCACTTGTACATAAGTAAAATTTAGCAAGGGGTATCTGTACTTTTACTCAAGTAATGAAGCTGTGTACTCTGTCCGCCTCTGGTTCTTTGTATACATTATACAATAAACACTATGTGTGCAGGCTAAGTGATGTTTGTCCATATCTACACGGTAAATTAAGAAACGGGAAAGTAAAGTAATAAGTAGTGAAGTTACTTTTCAAATCCTGTAACTAGTAAAGTCATTTCATTACAATTTACAAAGGTAACTAGTAACTACTTACTTTTTTTTTGAGTAACTACCCCAACATTGAACATAACCCCTTTTGGTGTATAGCTGACATCCACGATAGCAGGGTGGATAGGCGTCTGTTGCCTTTCCTTCCTGTTAAAAACACAGACTGCGCGTCCGTCCAATGAGTGACAACCCTGGTCGATGGCGGATACCTAACTTTTCTGTTTTGAGTTAATGTTTTTGTGTTTTCTGCTTATGTGTTTGTGTTTTTTGATTTGAGTTTTTGTTGTTGCGTTTTTGATTTGGGTTTGTGTTTTGAAATGTAACTGTCACACATTATTGTCAGGTGGCCACAGGAGGTTATCTTCACATTTCCAATCTCAGACTTCCGACTCCAAGCAACCTTACCAACCCTGCCTTGGTATTCCAAGATGGCTGGCACCATTAGAACACTGCTATTTTAACTATTAATAGCCAGAAAGACTTTTGCATTTTAATTTACTTCCCCTTCATTTTCAATTATCTGAACTGAAGTGTGTTTGTCGCAACACCCTTGGTCACTAATTATGAGGTTTCATCAATCGCATTGATAAAACCTGGGCTCCAGCACACATTTGGAGGAAAAAGCTATAGAAAATGAATGTGTCACTGATTTATGAGATCATGTTTGTGCGAAGAGAATAGAAATATGTTTTCTGTGTTATTTGTTTCACTTCATCACATAACAGTTGGTACTTTTTTTCCCTCTCCAAACGTTGCTTTGAAGTCTAAAAGTGAATATGTGTTTCAGAAGAATGGCAAGTTCAAAATCAGACCATGCATGGAAAACTTTCAAAGTACTGATGGATATCCTCTCTGTGGATCTTAACTTCAGAGTTAAATGGGTTAACTGGGAATGATTCTCATCAGAGTCTTCATTTGACCAAAAACAATAGCCAATTAACAGGCTTAAATAGATTTGGAAGATAATGAAGATAACATCCCATCTGCTCCTTTCTTCTTCTTTTTTCCTCTCAAAGGTGCCGTAGCACACATTAGTTTTGAATAGTCTCTACTTTCTGTCATTACCGATGGATGAGAGCTGTAATGACTGAAGGATTCTTGCCACCATTCAATTTTAGACTCATTCAATAAATGCGATGACACATATTGTCAACAGTCTGAAACATTTGTTTCCCAGAACAACACAACGTTTGTTCTGGGAAAACGAAATGTGCTTCACATATCGCGGACCCTGGTATACTGTTGCGTCAGGGTCCTGCAGTATCTGACTTCACCATTGGGTGGCAGTACAAATCTGGAAGCTGTGTGGATGCATTCCTACCAGAGAAGAAGAGGAACAATGCTACAACTCCCTCTGACATGTCTGGTTCAAGCGGCTCATCAGCTGAAAGTTTAACTTCAGTGTCGTCTGATGGTTGATTGATGGCTTTAGTGAAGTAGTGGTTGTATCACTCACAGATGTGGGTGTTTGTATGTTTTGTAAGAGGGAAAGATGGATCGTGAGTGATGCTTGACCCTTGTGACACCAAACATTATTAACTGCACTGAAGGAGCAGCAGGACAAAGAACAGCAGAGAAGACAGGAAGAGGAGTGAAAAGGTCAGAGCAGGGTAATGTGTAATAATGTAACACGTTTTAAAATATGAAAATCTTCCACTGATGGAGAATAATAGTAGGTTACAGTCAGCCTCAAATCATGATCTTACTATGTGGGTGGAGATGCTGATCAGATCAATGGAGATGCCTGTAATTGATTGATTGCTGGAGTAAAGAGGTCAGTCAGGCAGATCACTTGTTAGTGTGAGGCCAGTTTGTCATCATTCATGGATGCTGAGTGATGATGTGACCTGTGAAACCTGTCATTATTCAGCATGTCAGATAGAGAGAGACACAAAAGTGGGGGACATGTGGACTGTCAAACAGTATGAGAAGGAGACAGACAAACACAAACAGGTGGAGGGACAGGCAGACAGACAGATAATCATTTTGTCTTACAACAGAGAAAAAGTTGACTTTCAAGCGTGCTGCTCAAACTGGCAAGTCACCAGTTTTGTAATAATAGACAGAACAATGTAATAAATTATTCACCATTCAGAATCACATGAAGACTGATGTGGAGAGACATAAAAAGCGGAGACAGGCAGACAAGGAAGTGGGTAAATAGTAAGGAGAGTGCGGGAAAAATCACCTCTTCTATGCTCTTTTCACTCTTTTGACTCTCATTTCCTTCCCTCTCTCTCTGCTCCTTTCTGCTCCTGTGAGGCTGAGGGCCATGATTACAGCAGTGATGGAGTTCAGAAGGGCTTTGTCTTGTGCAGTCTGTTATAATATGCTTTTTATGAGATATTACTAGTAAATAATTCATACACTCAGTCTCACGGACACACAAACATAAATATGCATCAGCATGCACATACTGTTACTGTAACCACACACACACACACACACACACACACACACACACACACACACACACACACACACACACACACACACACACACACACACACACACACACACACACACACACACACGCCAATGGATATTCTCACAATCACCTAACTGGCAAAAGGCCATGAAATTGTTTTCCAGTTAAAGGGATAATACAGCCATTCTTCAAAGCAATTATGCATGGAACAGCCTATCAGCAAAATTGCAACCTCAGCTTTATTTTTTTTATGGTTTGGGCCATTTCACTGTCTTAAGTTCTTATTATTTTAATCAATTTACTGAGTCATGCATCAGAATGAATAACAAAGCACCAAAACCTGTGATATCACACAGGCAAGTGCTTGTTTATCCAGTCATTTCCACACATTACCATTCACATTATTTTAACTGCACTATCAGACAAAGCCAATGTTGTGCGTGTAACTGCACAAAACAGTTACATACAACATTCAATGTGTCTCCCTGACTTCCTCCTGTTGTGTCACATACTGGAGATTGATGACTGGGCAGGACTCCATGGGCATAAAGGGATAATCTGGGATTTTCAACTGGTCGTGAGAGGTACTGGCACACCAGCGTCTTACAAACAGCTAATGCCGCCATACGTGCTCTGTGTGCAGAGAAGCCAAAGGAGGCAGGCAGGAAGGACATGCTCTGTGAAATGATCATAAATAGAGTCGCAGATGCCAACAGACTCAACAAGCTGCTCAGGAAGGCCAGTGACGTTGCGGGGGTGGAGCTGGACACTTTGACAGCAGTGTCAGACAGGAGGATGCTGTCAAAGGTGCGGGCGATACTGCAGCATGGCTCTCACCCTCTCCACAACGCTCTGGTCAAACAGAGGATCTCCTTCAGCCAGACACTAATTGCTCCTAAATGCACCACTGAGCGCCACAGGAAGTAATTTCTGCCTGTGGCCATTAACCTGTACAACTCCTCCCTCTGATGACTAGACTCTTTATAAACAAACAAACTATAATTACCCAATTCTCATTTAACTTCTTTTCATTTGTTTATACTTATATTCACTGTATATTGTATATATTTCCAGATTGTACTTTATTATTGTATTATTTTATTTCATTTACCTTATTGCCTATTTTACTGTTGCAGTGTGTAACTTTTGTGTCATTATTGTTGGTGATGTTATCATTCCGCCTCTGATTTTCATAACACACTTCTGTTGGCTTCTGTCAAGCAATACTATCAGACCTGACTGTTGGGGCATTTTTGTATTTAGAGCAGGCAGACTACAAGAAGCATTTATCCCATCAAACCGCTGAATGATTGGGTTTTTGAGTAGTACAATTTACTTTTGAAACTTTTCATGAGTGCTTCTTTGTGTGTTTTTAGTCATATTCCAAACTGTTTGCCCGCATTTGCACCTGTCTTGGAATAAAAATTATTATTACTGTATGCGATCTGGAAATGTCAGTGTTGACACAAGATGTGAACACAGTCATATGGAGTTGACAGACTTAATCAGCCACTGACTCATCTGTCAGTGATTTAAATGTCAATGTAGATATTTGCTTATACTTACACAACTACAGTTTTGAAAATGAAAGGGAAAAAAAGCACAGCATCCGCTCATGCTGCTATTTACTATTTGCTATCTGGTATGTCCAAACGAAACTGAGGAAAAAGAAACGCAGTGACAGAATCGGTCTCGAAAGCATGGCTTTTTGTTACAAAGGAGTCAGTAACCAGCCAGAAGTGGTAGAAAACAAACGTTCCAATGTAAACTAGTAGATCCAGGGTTATTCATTAAGAAAAGAGGGCACAACACTGAGAACGCAAAGCTGGAAGACTGATTGAAGAAGACAAGACAATCTGCTTGTGACAATCTTATTCCTCTATTATGTATCAAAGTGAAGGTAAACATATATATTTTAATTGGAGCTCCAAGAATCATTTATGTTCCACTTTTAACTGTTTTGTTTTAAATGTTTGCACTGACAATAAGGAGACGCGGTACTAAATACTTAAAGGAGGAGAGATAACAGGTGGAAACAATGAGAATCAGGTGAAGGTATCCAGGGCAGGAAGTAAAGACATACATGATTTACAAGGAAAACAACTCCAAAGTAGAACAGGAAGTAGAGAAGATACTATCATACAATGTGTTTTAAAGCAAAAAAGTGACCACAAAATGCAGAACTGAAAAAACAAAATACAATGAAAACAATCTCCAAAAACAGCAGAAGAGTGCAAATAAAAACAGCCAATGGTCCCACATCCTTTTGTTTACATTACAATTTATTCAATCTATTTGATTCACTGACATTTTTTTGCATCACTGCACCAAGAAGCCTGGACAAATAGACGGTCTGATGTCATATGCGACTTTGAACCTGTGTGTCAAACCTGGTTATAGAAGCTGAGGGTGTTTGAGTGGCACAGTTTAAACGCATGCTCAATTATGTTTTCTAAAGCCCCAGTGTGTAATAGTGAATTAGTGAAAACACTCTCCCCTCACTTTTCCAATCTCATCAGGCAAATTCATTAATGGACTAATCTGTTATTTTTCTGTTATGGTTTTACAGAACTGATTCTTTAAAGTATACTTATTTTACAGCATGGTTGGCAACCCTAATCAACAGACACCTGTAGTTTGATTCTGCATGAGCTACACATTTCCTGGATCGCAACACTTTTTAGTCCAGTTTGTAGCGCGCTCCTGTCTTGGTAAAAAAAAAACAGACAACAAAGGTGGTAACTATGGAAACTTGCTGGAGGCTATATAAGTAAGTCCTCAAAAACCCACACATGTACAAGACAGCTCTTAAACAATACAAAGACATACACATGCGGACGATTTCCTGGTCAGAGATCACCACTACTGCAATGAAATATGAGATCGAGTATGCATGAGTCGAACACTGGACTGAGGCAGACACTCTTTTGAATTGTAACTAAACCCCTGAACCACTTTTTTCCAGGTGTAAACCAGTGTATATGGGCATCTAACAATGCTATGTGTTGATCCAGGTGGTAAATCTTCATTGTTAAGTCTTAGGTATTGAAATTATACATGTTGTCTACTGTCTCTCTGGTCAAACACCAGCTACTGCAATCATGGTTTGCAGATCATTTTCTTAATCTTTTTCTTGCATCACTAGTACATTCTTCCATCACTCCATCCATTCAGTATGAATCTCATTATCCAAGACTACTCCCCCTTTCATAAAGCTGTCATTACATCCCCTTTCTCTCTCAACCACTGTTGCGTTGACACATGGAGCACCTGTGTCCAAACAGATGCAACTCGGTGTCAGATTCACAACCAGACCACGCATCCTGCACTGCTCCCTGCTTAACCGCCCTCGTCCTCCTTCACTCACTCACTCAGCTCGCAGCCCATTTCTTGGCATTTTACAAAATCAGGAAATGGGTGAAGTTAGCCACAGAAGAGGGGGTTTAATTACCCCATAATTACGAACAGAAACGATATTGTGCTCACCAGTAGAAATGTGGATGCGAAACATGTTAACTTTGACCTGGGCCTTATGCTAAGGCTACAAAAACCAAACCAACAACTAAACAATACTGGTAGAATGTTTTAACTGCTTCTAGGGCTTTTTGGATTTTGTGTAACATTTTCCAGTCATGGATGTGGTTAGTTTTATACACAGTGAGTAACATGAGGTCCGTTTCACAGAGCAGGTTTAGTGAAAACTCTGAGTCTGTTAAACCTGAGTTTTCCGTTTCACAAAGGGAGGTAAGTCAAACCAGAGAAAGAGGGCTAACTCGAGCCTGTTTCACAGGCTCTGGGTCAGTTACCATTGTAACTTTCTATGAACCTAACCTGGTCGGGACCAGGTTTTTCTCAACAAACCTTGAGTTTCTCTCTCTTGCCGCCCTCTTTCAGCACAGTATTTGTATTCCTCATTCATTCAGTGAGCGAGTTTTGGCGTAGTATAGTTTTGCCGTCTGTTTTGCTGGCTACATTACAAGTTATATTAGGTGGCGACTATTTTCACGACCATGTCCTTCTGACAATGATCCCGTGGATAAAGGTGCAGCATTACTGCACTGAGAGAATCAAATATTCGTCAGGAGATGATTATCAGACCGGGCATAGATGTTCTTGCATTTCCAGACACTTTTCTTTTTGAGTGGTACCGTTTCACGTCACAGTCCATCATTTACACACAGGGTTTCCAACATTAACAACCAAAGTCATGCTCTCACATCCACCCAGGAATTGTGTGTTGCGCTGCGGTTTTTGCAAATGGGAGTTTTTTTATACAACGTCGGAGATGTAGAGCACTTGAACATGATATAAATGAGAAGTCGATTATGTGTGTCTAACAGCATTATGTTGGGGATAAAACAACTGTACAGTCAAACAGCCACTTCATATTTACTTTGTGGTGCATGCGCTTAACTTTGAGTATTTTAAATGTTGACGAGGTGCTTCTATTTTGACCACCGCAGCTTCTCTAGACTTTACGGTACTAGTTGAGCTAAGCCGGAAATCCACTGACCAATTGCATTCGACTTAAGCCATCCCACGTGACGCCACTAAAAGCCAATCAAATCTGTGCATCACGCTAAATAATCCGACCCTGAATACGGACAGATGAAGGCAGGGGGGGGCGACGAGTGAGCGATACGGCGAGAGAAGACAGAGAGAAAAGAGTTTACAGCGAGAGAAGACGGGGGGGCGAAAAGTGCGTTCACATCGAAAGAAGACAGAGACGAGTGAGCGATACAGGTAGAGAAGAGTGTGCCAGAGAAAAATAATTAACATGGCGCTCTCTAAGAAGAGAAAGGAGGACATTTGATCTGACAGTCAGTTGTTGATTACATGCAGACTACTAGGCTACTTCAGTATATATCCCACTACTAAATAATAACGCAAGTTAGACATTATGATGTTCCGGACCTTTGCTTGAGGACATTTTCTCAAAGTGGACCTATTAGAATTTTAGTTGATTATCCCTGCTCTATACTGTGGCCCCACCCTCATGTTTGTGGTTGCTCTGTTGTTGAGTTGATTGTTTGTACTATTATGAATTACAAATGTTGTTTTCTTACATTATTATATTATAAAGAAAAGTGCAAGAGCAATGATAAAATGCAGTCTCCACAAGAAAACCACAGTACACCTGATTGTTCCACTTACATATTGTGAACCTAACAACACAAGAAAATAAAAGTTAGGCAACAAATCAGTTTGATTTGTTAGTGAACTTTTTTTCCCCTGCATGACACATTTCATTTTCATCATGACATTTTGCTTCGGGCAACACTTTTGGTCTCCCGAGCTTTTCATTTCACATATCAGCCACTTGTATTACAATGTGTTTCCAAGGATTTGTGACGGGTCGTTATCAAGGACACATCATACCTGTCACAGCCGTGGGTGTTTGTATATATGAAGAGCGGTGATGCCTAATCTGCATACATGACCCGGGGAGATTATTGGGCAGAGGGAGCCTAAAAAGAGAACTGCTGCACTGGTCAACAAGCACTAGGTTGGAGACATTCAGAAGCAGAGATAAACATTTGAAATTTAGTTAAGACACAAAAAAGCAGCAAATCGAATTTAATCTTATTGAATTTAATAGCAATAGTGACTTAGTAAGTCACAAAATAAGACATTGATAATGTACTAATGGAGGCATCCGATAGATCAACTACCCAAATGACCCTGATCAAAATGTACATACCCCAGTTCTTAATACCATGTATTTCCCCCTTTAACATCAGTGACAGCTTGAAGTCATTTATGGTAGTTGTGGATGAGGCTCTTTATCCTCTCAGACGGTAAAGCTGCCTTGTTGACTCCTCTCCAAAAGAAGTCTTTATGGTTGTCGAGAAAATGTTAAATTTTGGTCTCATCACTCCACAACATCTTTTTGCTACTTTTCTGAATTTCTCCATGGACTTTGCTCTGGGGAATGGTTTAGACCATTGAAAATGTCCATTGAAAATCTTTATCTCGAACAGCTGTTTCTATAGGACTACTGTCTTCTGCTCCTGCTGGATCCACTCTCCTAGTTCAGTGTTTACAGCCTTAAATGTACCACTATTCCATTTTCCCTGCACTGCAGTTCATGAATGCCGTGTTCCACTTCTAATCAGTTTGCTTTGGTTCCCTTGGACCTTGGACATCCAAGCCAGGACGACTCCTGTTTCTATCTTTTCTAAAGATGGACACCTAACATTAGGGGGCTACAGAAATGACAAACCTGAGGAAACCATTGAAAATTCACTTACTGCATCATAACATCAAACATAACTCATTATCTCTAATACCCCCATCCAGTATGTTAGGTTTCAAGCTACAGGAGTCGTACAGAGAAACTACATTGAGAGAAATAATTATTCTACTTACTGGAAATACATATATATTTATATATATATCAAAAAGTCCTGTTAAAATTCAAATGCATATGAATAAGAAGAAGTAAACAACAGGTGAACAGTGTCAACTTCAATATTAAGGAAGCACACTCATCTCATACCTTTGCATATAGCGTATTATGCTGCCTCTCTACAATCCTACATTAATGTACCGTACTCTCAGGGACACACACACACGCACGTACACACACACACACACACACAAATGTGAACAAACATTATACAGTTGCACTGGCTGAGAAAAAGGAAGAAAGATGTGTACAATCAACATTACTTTGTCTATTTATTGGCAGAAAGCAAGAGTAAGAAAACTAATAGAAAATACGCTGAGTGCTTATGTGAGTAAACAATGCATAGTGAAAGTATCTACTAATATCTACTAATATCTGTGCAAAACGATGTCGGACTGACGAATGTCAAAAGGGGCTGTAGATACAGATTAGTTGTCCTCTCTATAAAATAATGAAAAAATGTCCACCACAGTTTAAAAATGAAGGTTATTATCATGCTGTTCGAATGTGCTGCAGGAGGCTGACTGCAGGGTTTTACTATGATATGGCCTCGAGAGCATTAATGGGGTCAGGTGCTGATATTAGGTGATAAGACCTGGCTTTCCATTTCATCCAAAAGGTGTTGCTCGCTGGTGGGGTCAGTGCATTTATACAAATTAGTATAAAATATGTGTATATCCACATACATACGTATAAGTAGTACAGTAGTAATGACCCCTTTAACATCAATGACAGCTTGAAGTCGGTAGTGGATGAGGCTCTCTATCTTCTCAGATGGTAAAGCTGCCCATTCTTCCTGGCAAAAAAGCCTTCAGTTCCTGTAAATTCTTGGGCTGTCTTGCATGAACTGCACGTTTGAGGTCTCTCCAGAGTGGCTCAATGATAGTGAGGTTGATCCACCATGTGTTTCACAGTAGGAATGGTGTACCTTTCATCATAGACCTTGTTGATTCCTCTCCAACTGTAGTGGAGAGGAGTCAACAATACTTTGAAGGCTTGTCTCCGTGCTGTTTGGCGTATTGTAAGCAGGATCCTTTGTGGCATTTGCGTGATAAACAATTTGTTCTGGCAACTCCTTATTGAGCATCTTGAAAGAGCCACACCAGATTTTTTCAGAGAGTCCTGTATTTCACCTGAAGTTGTTTGTGGGTTTTTCTTTGCATCCCGAACAATTTTCCCGGCAGTTGTGGCTAAAATTTTAGTTGGTCTACCAGACCGTGGTTTGGTTTCAACAGTACCCCTCATTTTCCACTTCTTAATTAGAGTTTGAACACTGCTGATTGGCATTCTCAATTCCTTTGATATTTTCTTATATCCCCTTCTTGAAGATGGTTAACTTTAATAGCCATTCAAACCCATTTGTGTCAAGTTGTGTACATGTTATCAGACCAGATCATCAGTGTATGCAAACTTTTGATCAGGGTCATTTGGGTAATTTGTGTTGTGATTATGATTTAAAAAGACACATTCAGTTGTTTGACAATAAATGGCTTCAGGAAACCACTAACCATGAGTGAAAGAAAAGTATTTGTGTTTTCATTCATATTCTCTGACAAATGGCCAAGAAAGCATACATTCATATATAAATTATATATAAAGACCCTATAGATCTCCCTAGCTGATGTCACACAACCAAAGTAACAAGGAAACAACACTATTAACCCTCCATAGATGTATATCAGACAACACATAAATCAGGCAATAGGTCAGACAACTTCGTCGGCTGATCTCATCATAAAAGTGAAGATGGTAGATAGATGTTTTGCCAACAGTTGGAGACAGGCAAATGGGAGAACATTTTTACCAGATCCCCAAAGATCCAGAGGGATTGTGGAGGTGAATCGCTGCTATGAAACGTGCTCTCAACGAGCAGAAGAGAACACACACAAGGAACAGATCTCCTGGGTAACTTTTGGTAAATCATGGACTTGGACTTAGATTTACCAAGAGCTCGTCTGCACAGCAACGTAAACAGTGGTATCCAGTGGAGTTGACTGTTTGTCATAAAGCCAGATTGCATCCATTTGTTTCCGTCCAGGCTCTTATAAACTTTCAGTGACTCTCTGGAGTAAAAATGAAGTGAAGCTTATCAGGAAGGTGAAGATGTCAGGATACTGTAAAGTTGTTTCCATACTCATAAAAAGCACACTGAAGAATTATAAGGATCAGATAATATATTCACTCTGTCAAGTTTTGCAATATATCGGTCGATCTTGGTGGATTTAAGGTGCACAGGTTGAATCCAGAATTGGTCCTGCCAACATGACGGTTTGTAGAAAACTGTCTAAAACTGTCTAAAATTATTGTAATAGTGCACAACTTACTTGAAAAAAGATGCAGGTTAGCTGATTAAATTAAGTTTGTGATTGTAAACTATTGCTTCATCATACACCTTTTTTAACAACATTAAAACAAGAACAGGCTTTAATTCTGTGGTTCAACTATCGGGGGCCGACAGCAAGGGGTATATCCGGGAACTTGTCCAATCCTCAACTTTCCAATATACCCAAAGTATACGCACTCGCACCTGCCACTAACTGTTTTAATTAATTATTAATAAATTCAACAAAATAACTGTTAAATATTATGATATAATGCTGACTACACTTTATACATGTTCAAAGTATCCATATAAACTCGATATTGAACACAGAATACCTGAACTCCTAAATTTCTCTCTAGTTTTTAATAAAACTAGTTAACCTATTATACCTTGTTAAATATTATGAATATTAAAATGCTAACCACACCTGCCATATCTTCAAAGTGTCCAAATGTCATGAAAAAGCATACACTATGTTTATTCAATTTCATGAAAAAGCATACAATATGTTCAAACTTTCCATTCAATGCATTAATAAAGAAATGTCGGCTTAACTATTTTTTATATGATAATTAATAAATTTATATTATAATGTAATAAATATTATGAATAAGTGCTAAATAAACCCATGATATCCTCAATGTGTCCAAATGACCTCAATAATAAAGAAAAAATGCCTTAACTATTTTTTCTGTGTTCACTAATAAGTTAACCAGTTAACTTATTATGTAACTATTACCAATCATAGCCTTTGAAGTAATAATGATTGTACTTGTAGATAGTTGTTACATGAATCATTGTACAAAATGTGAAGGCAATATCTCCATCAGTCTGGAAGATAAAGCCGAATGTGTTTTTAGCATAATAAATTAATGAATTTGCTAATTAATAATAAAGCTACAAAGATAGGGATAATTCTCAGGTGGTATGTGACGCCCATGTAAAATTTGAAGCCAATACCTGCAATACTTTGGAAGATACAGGCGAAAATATGGTTTTATATCATTAATTAATTAATTAATTAACTAATTAATAATAATGGTAGACAGCTCAAAATCAATAGGGGTCATCTACGGGTGGTATGTGACCCTTAAAAAAAAAAGAAAATTTAATCTCAAACGCCTTTCCAGTTATCGCGTTAACGGCTAAAATCTGCGGACGACAACAACAACACGGACGCGCGAGACCGATTCCATAATATCCGCGCGTGTTTCTCGCGGATATAATTATACGGCCTGAATAAACAAGTTTGTGTCACTCTGTAAACTTCCTGCACCAAAGTCCATAGAGAAAATCAGCAATTTTATGTCACGACACAAAGGAATTGTAGAACCAACAGCTTTCATATGTAAGTTCAAATGTAATCCACTCATTTTGAAATCCTTTATTTGGATTTGCCAAAATGATACATAGTTTACATATGAGGCAGCAGTAGAGAAATTAATACATTTTGAGGTGAGCCTTTTGTGAAGTGCTAATATTTCAAGCCAACAAACAAGCTTTTGTAAAATTAGCATTGAATAAAACTCCACTGAGAAAAGTTTCAAACACATTTCTCTTTTACATTGTCTCCCTCATGCAAATCAGGTGTTGTTTTTTTTCCCAGAAGATGAGAAACAAAAACAACAAGCTTTCTCAACTTGTCAACTTTATTTTTCTACATCCCTGCATGAACCCGGGTGAATATGTCTGCATGCGTTTGTGACATTAATTACAACTGAGTGTGACTAATAAAAGAAAGGAACAAATCGGCAATGATGTCGAAAAAGAAGAATGTATCCAGCAAATTAATAATGCACCCAGAGGCAGATGCGACCTTATGTCAAAAAAATGATTGTTGTTTTGGTGAATTCGAAGTAACAGGAGGGCAGCAGGTCTCACTTCTGCTGAAGTTAATGTGCAACAGCATTATTGATGCCACTTTAATTCTAGCTATTGTTTTGTGTGCAGTTACAAACATTTAAAGACATTTTTAGTTGATTCTACAAAGTTCTGACTGTCCTTCCTTCTTTTGTTGACAAAGATTGCATACAGCATTTTAGCACAGTCATACACATTGCCAAATATTATTAATGCAAGATTTTTTCACTGTAATAGTTCAAGAGCAGTTTCTTGGGTGGCCCGAGGCAAAGAGGGATATTGGGGGCCAGGGGTCGCGTTAACCGAATATTTTCCGTCATTGACCGTTTTTTTTTAAAACAGTCAAAATGACAGACAACAAAAAAGTCTAGCGCAACCTCTGTTGGGGGCCCTCTTCAAACCAGGGCTTCAGGTAAAAAAAAAAAGGGAAATGCCCTAGATTAATATTCATTGATTGGGAGTGACAGCAACATCATGGCAAACGCAGAGAGAAGAAGAGGAAGTTCACACAATCTGAAAATCAAGCCACAAAAAGGGTCTTCTGGCGAAAAAAGACATTTATAGTGACAGAAAGTGGCAGATGCTGTAAATGCAGAAGGTCAATGGTTCTGCTCCACAACAGCACACACTTAAGTTCCGCTACTCTGCACACCGAGGGTTCAGGGGAGATAATGCCGAGTAGCCATCGCTTATGTGGGGGGGTCGTACCTATGTTCCCCGGGTCCTATGTTCCCTGTTTTTCCCAAAAAAGGTCCACTTTGTATGTGACAGGGGAACATAGGACCCTTTTTTTTGAAAAAGGGTAGGGTTAGGATTAGGGTTAGAGAAAGGGTCCTATGTTCCCCGGTCACATACAAAGCGGGGAAAATAGGACCCGGGGAACATAGGACCCGGGGAACATAGATACTATGTGGGCAAACATTGTCACCTGCAAGTGATTGGTTTGAGGAGTGAAACATTGTAAGAGGGTCGTTTGTCAAAATTGGATTTGTACATGCAGTAATTGTCTAATATCTACGAGCCTGTTTCTGTGTGCACTGGTGCTGGATCCAAAAATGACGTCATATCCTGTGCCGTGCTAGGGCCCGCACCTCTGATTTTTTTCTAACTTTGTCAGCTACGGCGCACGCCAACTCTTCATTTTCAATGGAAGATGGCCGAGCATTTATGACCCTTCTGTCCGAGAGCACAGAGACAGTCAAATGGCCTTAAATTCATGGAAGGAGATTGCTACCACGTTACAAAAAGACGATGGTTTTTGCCGTAGGATGTGGAAAAAAAAAAGAGGGATCGCTTTGTGAAGGGCAAAAGACGAGCCCATAGAAAGAGTGGTGACCCAGGGGGAAAAGGGTTCCATAACCGACTCACTACGACACGACTATCACTTCACAATGGATCTGCTGAGCTGGTCACTGAATGCAATCGACCGAGTGTTCTCTACAAGGAGAACGGGCTCTGATGAACCTGAATGCCCGAGCGGGACCATCCCTGCCGGCTACAACAGGGATGCCTGGGGAAAATGGCAAGTCTCGTGCCTTGCTGCACTGGACATAGAGGATGTCGAGGTTGTGTACATATTCACATTCATGATAATTGGAATGCTATCCTTGGCATGTGGAATGCTCATGCAATACCAGAAGCTGAGAAAGGCCGCCACTGAGCAGCTCAATACGAGAGTGGACATCGCCACAACTCGGAGTGCTGTGATGGTGTTGCGCTCTGACATCTCCGCAACACGTGACTGCGTGGTGCAGATGGGAGTGGACGCAGCTAAATGAGAAGAGCTGGTGAAGCTAAGCGTCGTGAGAGCTATGCAAGAGAGGGATGAATGAATCTGCAGAACCGGGCTCTCGCACCATCCAAATTAATATTCGCACCATCGAAGGGAATTCTGTTGATTGGTCCATCTTGTGACGTTGAAAAATAAAGCATTAACCCCCAGCTTGAGCAGAGAAGCCCAAGCCCAAGTCCTCCCAGTGGGATGTGCCCGGAACACCTCAACAGGGAGGCGTCCAGGAGGCCACCTAACCAGGTGCCCGAGCCACCTCATCTGGATTCTCTCAATGCAGAGGAGCAACGGTTGTACTCCGAGTCTCTCCCGGGTGACTGAGCTTCTCACCCTATCTCTAAGGCAGAGCCCAGACACCCTGCGGAGGAAACCCATTTTGGCTGCTTGTGTCTGCGATCTCGTTTCTTTCGGTCACTACCCACAGTTTGTGACCATAGTTGGGCATAGGAGCATAGATCGACCAGTAAATTGAGAGACCTTCTTTACCAAGACAGACCGATGCAGTGCCCACATTACTGCTGACGCCGCACCGATCCGTCTGTTGATCTCTTGGTCCATTTTTTCGTCACCCGTGAACAAGACCCTGAGATACTTAAACTCCTCCACTTGGGGCAGGATCTCACCCCCGTTTGCAACTCACTCTTGAACAAATACAGTGATCCTTACGCATCTGTGCCCAGGATGACAGTAGTTCATAATACGTCTGTATTAATACAATTGATAATGTAACATTATAGTGCACTGTGGAAGGGGCATATCGCCACCTAGTGTAGGGGAGGTGCACACACTTCATTCAACAAATAGATTCCCCACTAATATTTAGTGAAACGATAGAGTATTTTCAAAAATAGAAACTTTACATGTGTCTTCATTGGAACTAATTGGAATAAAGTAGATGTTCAAAGTTGAAGGTGGGGAACATAAATATAGTTGTGAAATAGGGACAAGGGCAGTGGTGGTTGAGCAGAACAACAACAGCTCAACTTCACTGTGTATGGGAAATGACTGAGTGATGTGTTTTATTGTAAAATGACACTGCCACAAGCTGTGACTCCAGAGTGTGCACTGTAAAAGTTGATGAGCTGCCAGTCTGTTCTGCTGATGCCCTGCTTCACTTCGACTAATTATCCTAATTACTCAGAACGAATGTGGTAGTGATTTATTGATTTGTGAATTCCCCACATATAGCACCTATGAGTTAGGTAATGGATGGATGGATAGCAGGAGGTACAGTGAGTAGTTAAGTGGAAGTGGAGGAGAGGATTGAGAGAGCATACATCCCTGTGGTGTTCACAGCATGAGGTATTAAGTATTAACATCCTCAAGTTGCTCTTTCATTTCCATGATGGGAAAAAAATGTGCTGTGAAGCAATTTATGTGTTTGTGTTTGTACATGTGAGTGTGTGAGTGTGTGCAAGAAGGTCATCCCATGATTACTTATTGATCTGAACCATCCGTATGCTCTAAAATCTCTTCATAAATATTTAACCCCAGACTGACTGTCTGTGCACACGTGTGTATGTCCGTGTGTGTTTGCGTGTGTGTCTATGAATGTGTTTATAAATATTCATTCAGAGAAAAATATGCAGTGGGAAGATCGATGTCTCTACAAATTAGAGGCCAGCAGCTGTTTGACAAACTTTAAAAAAATGACAGGTAACACCTGAATAAATTATCATTCAAACTATTTTACAGCTTAGTTTGTATTAACTTAAGTATTTTAGCAATAAAGACTGAACCATATATTCCTTATGTTACGGGCACCCACTCACATGAATAAAGATCACAGATTTTCAGTAAATTTAGTCACAGTTTTATGGTAAACACTAATTTATAATGAGCACGGTAAATCAGAATTAGAAATACTATATTGATCCCCGAGGGAAATTGCTTAAATATTGCACCAGGAGTGACCATGAGGGGGCCGGTCATGACTCAGCGTGGGCGGAGTCATCGCTGCACGGCTGCATGAAACTGCCTTCATTGTACACGTGACACACACAAATGAGTGACTAGTGACTGGTAAAGCACTTGTAAAGATTCCATATACTGCCCAGTCTAGAACACCCGTTGAAACACTTGTTCAGCTAAAACATGGATCCTTAGTTTTAGACATTCACACAAAATGGATTTACTCTCTGTTTGAGAATCTTAACTTTTCATGTCCCAGGGCCACATTTCTCCTCCCACAAGTTTGTCTTTGTACACTGCACAAGGCAAGCTAATGACGTGACAACTGGCTACATAAACTATTATGTAACTCCCAAGTCTCATAATTATGTGAATATGTGAACATGTACATTTCAAATGTTCTATGTTGTCTAAAGCTGCAAAGACGTGAAGTTCTTCCTTTGGCCAAAGACTTGTTTTAAAGTTGGTTCCTCTCGATACAAGAGATAAGAGCTCACCTCACAAAGTTTATGTTTTAAAATAACACTGTCCGACCGCTCGCGTCCAAGTTCCTTCACTTGTAGCTTTTGTGGCAACGTTTGCACTTGAATTTTTGTGCAAAATAAACTTACAACTAATGACTGACATTGTTGTATTTTAATTAGTGATTGATGTGTGAAAGTTTGAGGAAATAAAAAGTTTTGAAAATATTTTTTGTTAAATTTTAATCTCAAAGGCGTTTAATAGTTGTTGACACATATAATGTGTTATATGGATGGGTGTGTGCTATGGTGTCTCCCTGCCTGTACAGCTGTGAAAATGAATTTCCCCACGGAGACAATAAATTAACTAACTAACTAACACAACTAGATGGCAAAAAGTGAATGTTTTAAATGTTTATTAAATAACTTTATACGTTTATTATGTTCAATGCACCCTCACTATTCACATCTTTGACAAGATAAAGGGAATAATTAGAAGAATAATTAGAGGGACCTAATTTAATTTGTGTCTCAGGAACTAACACATGTAGCAATGACAAGCTGGTGCTCAAGAATAGAAAACACACGAGTGCAACCAACACTGAAGGAGAGAAGAACTCTAGCACTTATTTTATAAAGGTTTCAATATGTGTTTGACACTTCATAGTCTGACTTTACTGATTTTCTCCATGGTTCTCCAACTGCGGTATAAGAAATACTGTTGTACTGCATGAACCAGGGTATGTGAGTGCAGCTGAGGAATTTTGACTGGAGAGCGTAGAAAATTAAACAAAAAAAACAAAAATAACCAGGAGGAGTTTGATCAAATACTACACAAATCACCAAAATTTCCCAACATGCCATTCAATCTAAAATGTTTGTCTTCCTGTAGGATTTACAGCAAAGTCCTCATTGACTCTTTTGAGTGCCCTGATATTGACATATTTACCAATTTATGTTCCTGTACATGAAAAAAATACAGAATAAAAGAAATAATAATAAGAATAAAAAATAAAAATAAAACATTTTTTGTACATTTTCACCAGGACTGACATGTGCTAAGGCTCTCAAAAATGTGATTAATTTGAGTGAAAATTAATAATCATAGTAAGTAGAAGAATAACTCCTTGAGTTTAATGCTGTGCGCTTAGACCTTAATACATAAATTAGGGCTGTGACAATCAATTAATCGGTTTCAGTCTTTTTCAATAATTGTGAATATTTTCAGTTTTAATTTTTAGTTGCATAACTAAATCATGACCATTAAATTGACCTAATCTCTTGCTCCATTTTAATCTAATATCGCTTTAGCAGAGTCTGAAGTATAAACATTGGCAATAATTTGTGTTACTTTGACAGCTCAATGTTTTCTCAGGTGGTATAAAAGGCTCGAGAACCACGAGTCTATCTGATGCTGATTACATTTTTTTTTCTATTTTACCCTTAGTGCAAGGTAATTTGCCATGAGAATAATGCACGACCTCCCCCCATGTCTTCTTACGTGTTGTTGAGTCAAAGTTATGATTCATTTTAAATCACATTTTTAGTAGAAATATAAAGCAGAACTAATTGTTCATTTATGAGTCCTTTCTGCTCAGGTGTGTTTATATAATTGGTGAATTGGTAATTCATCAGATTGTAGGTTAAAAGACTATATAATATTATTATTATTATCTTATAGCCTCTGTATATACTGTAAATTTTAACATATAGTAACGGAAAAAGGCAGCCAAAATGATGTGTGTTCTCAGGGTTAAAACCTCGATCCACCCTGACACTAACATCAAGTCTTTCATCTTTATGTTCCAATGACTAAAAAAACATCAAGGCTTCACATTCTTAGATTTGGTACTTAAAATGACAAACTGCTGCTGCTCCCAGTCAACAGTTAAACTTTCACGCATGTTGTTTTAATATTTCCGAATCAGGACCTCGAGTAGAGCCTGTGTAATTTGTGTGAAAGAAAAAAGAAGATTAAGCGGGCGATGTTGTTGTCGAGATGCGCAGTACACATTTAATCAGAATTCACATCTTCTGCCGCTCGTCTCATTTTGAAGTTGTAACAGCCACGGGACGTGATCACAAATTACGTTGCCAATCACAACTGCGGTGTTTTGCCCTCTCGGCCAACAAGACATGATTAAAGATCTTCGACTTTTATTTATTTATATCTCTAGTTATTCAGAAATAAGTTGAAAGGCAACGCTAATTAGATTCTACGAGCAATTCCAACCGATTCCGAGTCAATATGCAGATATGAAGATGGATTTGATTCAAAATCCGATCACGTTGTGAATGGGACTATTCAGGCTCTCTGCCTGGCTTTGCTGAAATGTTCCATCTGTTGACCTCAGCTTGCTTATTGCGGGCTTTTTGGCATGTTCATCTAAATGTGTGCTCAAAGGACTTAGGTCTAACTGTTTTATATATAAAAAAAACCACTTTTAACTATAAATGGTGTAGTGACCCAATAGCTGGATGGCTAAGCCATGGGCACAGAAATGGCATTTTAGGGGACCTCAAACTATTTTATTTATTTATTTATTTTAAATGCCTCGAAGACAGGGAAAATCTCAAAAAAAATAAAAAAAAACATGTACAGCAGTAAAACATGTGTATGTGTCTCAACAATCAATTCATTTTCTTACATTTTAGTTGGTCATAGTTTTAGACATATCAACTTAATTTTAATTTCCTAAATGTCTTGTTTTAATCAGTGACGACAACTATGACAGACATTTTTCATCATTTCTGGAAGAGATATTATCTGTCAAACTTATTGTCCTGCCTGCTGTGTAAAGCATCACAACGACTGACTGGAAATGCCTCCCACATCAATAATGGCAGATGTTTTCTTACTTTTTTTTTTCCTGCCGTAAATAGTCTATAAAAAAAAAAGTCTATAAATATTTAAACTCTTCTATGAGGGTAGTGGATGTGACTTTGTGCTGGAGTTTGGTAAAGTCTCCTTCAAAAGGAGCTGTTGAGGAGGAGCAGTAAGGGTGAAGAACTTCAGAGAGGGTGTCAAAACGACATCTAAAAAGATACGAGCAAGAGGAAAACTGTGTGTGTGGTCTGCAGGAGCGAGAGGGGGGGGGGAGACAGCACCTGATACAGCAATCATCAGTCGCGTAAAACTATTTCTCAGCCTGACACTTGTTATAATGAATGCTGCTTTAAACTGAATACGGCTCATATGAGCTCATATGCAGGAGGCATTAATCCAAAGGACCGTTTTCCCCTCCATAAACTTCAGCTGCAGCTCCTTCTTTGTATGGGTCCTTTAAAAAGAAGAGCGAATGATAGTAAAGAAAGAGGAACACTGCAGACTGATGAGATATTATTTTGCAATTACAGTGACAGAGTTTTCGAAGGCGGAGTGGCTGTTTTTTTATAGGTACCAAAATTCAATTGACAAGGTTTTAAAACCTCCAAACATCTCATTAAAGTAGATGAAAATAAAAAGAGACAGACGTTTTTAGGAGGAGAGGAAAAAAGGGTGTTGCATGAAAATGTACAGAGGAATAAACCTCTATAATTCAGCAGTTAAAGTGGCACAGTACTGCTTTGCGGATGGAGTAGTGACAGTTAGTCAGTGCTGTCACAGCTGGACTCTAGTTATTTTTCTCTGGTGCCTGGTATTGATTTTAGTACCTGCTACGAATGAGTGTCGTCACTGGAAGAGCCATGAGCGATTTGAGCGAATCAATGCGAAATGCAGATCAGTTAAAAATATGTAAAAATCCCCAAAAACTTGCGTTCATCTCCAACATTTAGCAAGGGAATATTAAAAAATCTTAATCTGGAGGAGTCTGGTGTCTATTAAAGCCGGCGATTGTGAGTCGAATCACAACCCGTTCAGTCATATTTTAGTGACTGTCAAGTACTCAACACATCTTTTTAATAACCTGTTTCAAATGATTCATTACACCGAATAGAACTGCTGTGCTTGTTACTAGTTTGTAGACCCTGAGTCCGAGCCCGATCTGGGCCCAGCCATTATTTCCCACCACTGTCCTCGGGCCGGGCTGGGCCCTTGATCAAGCATTTGTGTTTTTTCTCCCTTGTCGTGTTTGCGTGGTATTTTATAGCACGTCATATTATTGTAAATTAATCTGTTCCGTACAACAAGCTCCCACTGTGGGGAGGACGTGGACGTACTTGCACATTTACAGCTCACGTATTTAAAAAAATTGTGGGGTTTAAATCGGGCTCGGGCTCGTAATTACAGTTAATGTGTCAGGTTGGATCTTTTGGGCCCAATCTAAGCTCTAATAGTTTGTGGGTTTGTGTCCCGTATCAAACAACGTCACCGAGTTGTCCTGCAGCCGTGGTATGCTGTCTCCGCCCACATTGAGACAGTTGTATAGTGATGGAAAACAATCCAAATGTAGAGTCGAGCTGTACCACACCATGATATAACTCTTATGGGGCCCACCTGCTGGCTCACCCCCTGTATTGAGACCCACACTAAGATACAGACGGCTGCTCTCACTGTAAACATGGCTGTCAGCAGGAACACAAATAAAAGCAGATTTTAGCCACTACAAAACAAAATGCACATTCACTAATTCACACTATTTGAAAATCTTAAAGCGGAACTAGACCGGAAGTTCCTATTATCGCTGTTTTTTTTTGGTGTGTATCTGCGTCATTACCTTGTTTATGAAGCCTGACGGTTCGAAACAAACAGTTCAGCCATTGCTGAGAACGTTGTGTTTTATTGTAATCTCGGGGCTCAACGAGATCACTGAAAATCCCGTTAACGTTACGTAAGCAGCGGTTCTCCTGAACAACCGATCGTCCTGCTCCGGGCACTAGTCCGGGCACATTCGGTTGCGTACATTGAACCGCAGAAGAAGAATAACGTCCGTTGTGGAGGTGTTTCACGAGCAACAGTGTCTTCTGACTCTGGGTCTGACTCCGGTTTAAAGTCATAAAGGGACTGCGGCGGAGAGTCGTGACGAAGCTATTTTTAAACATTGTTAAAACAATGTTTTGATAATGAGTAGTATATGGCGTCATTATAGTGCCATATTCCGCGAGCATAAAAACATAATCAGCGAGCAGAAAGACCACTCTCCGCGCGCTCGCGAACACTCTCCGCGCGCTCGCGAACTCTCTCCGCGCGCTCGCGATCTCTCTCCGCACGCTCGCGGTCACTCTCTACGCTCTCGCTGTTTCTCTCTATAACTTCTGCTCGCTCGACTTTGCTGACTTTTGGCACTGGGGGGCGGGTATTGAATAGACGCCCCGTAACACCCCTCCTTTCTGATTGGTCACTTAAACGCCTGGGTCAGAGCCAATCCGAGGCAGAGTAGGGCGGGTCATCATTGCAGTTGGTGGCAGAAGAATGTGATTTAGAACGGCGGACGGAGATGTCAGAGAAAAAAGTGAAAGAATGAGTAGTATAAATAAAATTGACTTTTTCAAAACTACTCATTCTTTCACTTAATTAAAATGAAAAAGAAAAGGACATTTTAATAAAAATGAAAAAGACAAGGAGATTTTAATAAAATAGGTTGATTGATTGATTTATTATTCTTAACATGAAATGCAAATGCATTTCAGTTTAAATGTTAGACACGTTTTGCTTCCATAGAAACTGTTGGAGCTATTTATTTATTGTTATTATTTAGTGCTGTTTAGTTTAGTATTTTTGTTTAGTGAGTAGTTAGTTTTGGTTATTCTGTGCAACAGTGGCCTTTTGATTCACATAATTTGAAGTTTGATTTGAAATCATTATTTGTTTGACAAACGGCCACTACAGAAACTATGGGAACTATGAAAGTCTAGTCTGTTTTGATAACCCATGTGCTTTGATTTCAAGGAGCCTCCATCCTCCCTTGAAGCAAGTTCTTAATTTAAATATCTGTCTGTTCCTCTACTTACTTATTTTTTCTCCGTTCTAAATCACATTCTTCTGCCACCAACTGCAATGATGACCCGCCCTACTCTGCCTCGGATTGGCTCTGACCCAGGCGTTTAAGTGACCAATCAGAAAGGGGGGGTGTTACGGGGCGTCTATTCAATACCCGCCCCCCAGTGCCAAAAGTCAGCAAAGTCGAGCGAGCAGAAGTTACAGAGAGAAACAGCGAGAGCGTAGAGAGTGACCGCGAGCGTGCGGAGAGTGATCGCGAGCGCGCGGAGAGAGATCGCGAGCGCGCGGAGAGAGATCGCGAGCGCGCGGAGAGAGTTCGCGAGCGCGCGGAGAGTGTTCGCGAGCGCGCGGAGAGTGGTCTTTCTGCTCGCTGATTATGTTTTTATGCTCGCGGAATATGGCACTATAATGACGCCATAGTAGTAATGCATCCACCGCTCCAGAGAGGGAGCTGCGCTTCTGAGAGCTGACGTGATAGATTACGTCACTTCCAGATACCTGGCCAATCACAACACAGGTGGGAAGGCTCTACGCTGGCTGGCCAATCACAACACACTCTGTCTTCTCGGGCGAGATTTATGGCTAAAAATAGCGCGACTGACAAGCGCTTCGAAAAGGACAGATTTCAATCGGCTCTTTTACATCAACTAGGAGGATTTTGACCATAAAAACAACTTAATATATGTAAGTAGACCTCCATAACTCACATATGTGCAACAGGACCACTCTATGTGACCTTTAATGACATGAATGCCAGAGTGCTGTCAGCTTCCAAATTATGTACTGATTACAAAGCTTGAACTCATGAAAATACAGCGATTCCCACCCAAACCCAACATATATTTCAGATGCCAAACTAATAGTCTAATGGTCTCCCCCTCCTCAGCAGTTCCCAAGCATCATGAACCAGTTGAAACATATGATCTCACTCCAGAAAAGTCCTCATCATCACCCTTTTCCTCCATAATATCATTGTCATCTTCCTCTTCAGTTAAATCTGCAGATATGGACGAGAAATCCTCCACAACAGAGAGCAAGCTGTCCTCTGTGTCTCCCTATGGTACCATATTGTGTTGTAGCTGCAGCTGCTCTGGCTACACTAAATACACACAACCTATAGAGCCATGTAATGGGGTCTTTAAGAATAATGTTTGTCATGTTATCTCATTGTTAGATTGCCTTTTTACAGATGGAAAATGTTTTGCATCGCTTTGCAAACCGCTCATTCCCTGCACCAAAGTCCATAGAGAAAATCAGCAATCAGCAAAATCAGCAACCGCGACACAAATGAGGTTTCGATGAACTGCGCACTCGATACATTCAAATGTGTCATGGTGTGACCTTGACGTTTGAAATCCTTTGTTTGGATGAACCTAAGTGACATACATAGCACACATAGCACAGTCAGTGCTGATTTATACATTATGATTTATGACAGTGGTATGACTTGTATTTTTGATTTTGGGTGTTGCAGCTTAAACCGCGAGAACATTGAGAGTTTACTTCATCAAGGATTTGGAAACAATGAGTCAGAAAAAACAAGAATACAATTTCACCATGACATGTTGACACCAATACCATATGAGGTGAGATTGAGATGAGATTCAACTTTATTGTCATAACCTAAATATAAGTATCAGGTAACGAAATGCTGCTTTGCATCTCACCAGAGGTGCCACAAGCAGAAAGTGCAAAAGTAATATTATATGATTTTGTACAGAATAAAATCTAAGTAATTTACAGATAGACAGAGTGACATTATGACCTTTGTCCTTTTGTCCTTGTGTCAAAGAAATACTTAAAAGATTTATGTAATTGATGCAGCATTTGATCAGATAAAACACTTAAAAGAGGCCTTGAATTGCATATTCAGATTTCTCTCAGAGGTTTTGACACATATTTGCAAAACCCAACAGCCGTTTCCCTCCCTCCTGTCCTTATTTGACTGTTGTTGGCATTTTAAAAGCTTTTGTAATCCCTTAACAGAAATGACAGATAACAAACAAACACTCTTTGCTTTTGTCAGCCTGTCAAAAACAGTGCCACAGAGGCAATGAGAATAATAATAAATAAAAAAAACTGTCTCTAAAAATGTTGATCACATCAGGAGTCAACTATTTTCTGCCAATAACGCTGACAAGACAGCAATATTTCAAAGTCATTATTTAAATATGTAATGATGATGCTTGGCTAAAGTTCACACTGTTGGTGGAATATGTCTAAAAATACACAAACTCCAGAGGAAAAGATGAGGCTGTTTGTTTCATGGAAAGTAAATGAAGAGGAAAACAGATTAGTGTTATATAAAGTTGTTAACCTTGTGATAAAAAGGAGTGTATCAGCATGTGTTATAAAGTGGGCGGCCTTCAGGGAGGTTTGTTTTCTCTGAGTGCTTTTCTATTTTCTAAAAACTAAATAAAGTTTATAAAGGAACTCCTTTTCAATCTTTCAATTACCATTTCAATTAAGTTATTTACTGAGATTAAGGTAATGTATTTTTTATTTAATTTGTAATTTGTAATGGGGGATTTCATTTGTATAGTTATATTTTTTTTTTTCATTTTGTTCATTTATAATTATAATGAAAAAATTTCAATTTCATTGATATGTACATGTATCTACCTATAATTATACTGCTGTTTCATCACTTGCAAGCTGATGAGATACCATATCCCCTGACTCCTTTTTTCATGTAAGATCGACTCTGAATATTCTCCTTGAGGTGTGTGTGTACTTTTGTACTATTTATATCTTTGTGAGGTCCCGGAAAATGCATTCTGTGTGGGGACATTTTGTCTGGACCCCACAACTTGAAATGGCCTTTTCAGGGATAAGACTTGGTTTGATGGGCAGGGTTAGAATTGGGTTTGGATAAGATTTAGGTTCAGGGTTGATTAAGTAATGATTAAGTTTTGGGTAAGGGAATGCATTATGTCTGTGGTGTATCCTCACTGCGATATGAATACAAGTCTGTGTGTGTGTGTGTGTGGGGGGGGGGGGTTACATGCTTACATACTTCAGCGCTTCCAATTAACCTCTGTATGTCTGTGATTGCAGATTAAAGAGCTAAATTAAAGGTCACATAGAGTGGTCCTGTTGCACATATGTTAGTTATGGAGGTCTACTTACATAGATTAACTTGTTTTTATGGTCAAAAACCTCCTAGTTGCTGTAAACGAGCCGATAGAAATCCTCTTTTCTGACGCTGTTCGCCAGGCGCGATCTTTCAGACAAACTCTCGCACCCAGAAGACAGACTGTATTGTGATTGGCCAGTACATATCAGCACACCCGCTCTCAGAAGCACAGCTCCCCCCTCTGGAACGGTGGATGCACTGCTACTCATTATCAAAACATTGTTTTAACAGTGTAAAAAAATAGCTTCTTCACAACTCCCCGCCGCAGTCCCTTTTGTGACTTTGACCCGGAGTCAGACCCAGTGTTAGAAGACACTGTCACTCATGAAACACCTCCACAACGGACGTTATCCTTCTTCTCCGGTTCAATGTATCCAACCGCATGTGCCCGGACTAGTGCCCAAAGCAGGAGGATCTGCTGTTCTGGAGAAATGCTGTTTAAGTAAACATAACGGGATTTTCAGTGATCTCACTGAGCCCGAGATTACAATAAAACACAGCGTTCTCAGCAATGGCTGAACTGTTTGTTTCGAAACTTCAGGGCTTCATAAACAAGGTAATGACGCAGATACACACCAAAAAACAGCGTTAATAGGAACTTCCGGTCAAGTTCTGCTTTAAGCACTCTTACTTGATATTTGACAGACAGGACACACATATATGCACAAGCATGAGAGATCATCTCAATAAGTTTATAAAAGTTAATTTTTTTTGTCTCATATAATTCAGTTCAATTTAAAAAAAATAACTTGACTTTTAGCCAGGGGACAATGCAAAAGCCCATTAAGCATTTATTATAATAAAAACATTCAAAACAGTTAAGAAAAGAACAAAAACACCATGTAAAATAGCAGTTGAGAAGATTCAAGATTCTTTGGATGCCAGCTGTTTGAATCTATTGTTAGTGCAAATTAGAGAAAAGAAAAACAAACTTTTGGATTGTTTGGTCAACAAGGTTTGGCATAGAAAGATGTGTTTTTCTTCCTTTCACAAGAAATCAAAGCCCTGCAAATGACATAACTAAACCTGACCCAGGTATTAGCTAGGACCTCGATCCATCCCATTTAGGCCCATGACACACTTCCCCCTCTCTCTCTCTGCTGCTGCGTTTCTGCTATTCTGAACAAGGCTGTCCTCTGTTGAGTGCTGTGTGACACAGCTAAACTGTCTCGGGTCCACATGGTCATTACTAATACAGAAATGTCACAGAAAGTGACCACTGGAGTAAAATCAAACCAAATGTGTGGATCTGAACTCATATGGGTCCCAGACGGGGCTTAAAAATACCTGCCTGCTACTCTCTGATTTTCAGGGGAAGGAAGGTGTAAAAATAACTAATAAAAAGAGAGATGTATTTGCTTTTGCAGCTCTCTTTCCTTAGTGAAGGATTTTGTTGTACCCACCCAGGGGGCCTTTATATCCTGTTTTTAAAGGCTCAAACACACCTGCATATAGACGAGCAGAGCAGGGAATTGAGTACCATATATTGTAACCCTAACCCTATATGTATTCTATGTAATTATCCTGTTTTACAAATGATATGCTTAAACAAATATGTAATCGTTGTGGTAATCTCACTTTTACATACTTTGTAAAGGAGAACAAACCTTTGCCTGTAAAGTACCACGTTGATCTTTGCAATTAATTTCAACTATTTTTTTATTATGTTGAAATTGGGGCCCATGGTTGGTGTAGTGGTTAGCACTCTTGCCTTTGCAGCAAGAAGACCCGGGTTCCTGGGTTCAAGCCCTGTTTGGAACAACTTCGGCACAAGGGCCTTTCTGCAAGGAGTTTGCGTGTTCTCCCCGTGTGGGTTTCCTCCGGGTTCTCCGGCTTCCTCCCACAGTCCAAAAACATGCGATATGGGGATTAGGTGAATTGGTCACTCTAAATTGACCGAAGTGTGAGAGTGTATCTCTATGTGGCCCTGTGATGGACTGGCGAACTGTCCAGGGTGTGACCCCGCCTATCGCCCAATGTCTGCTGAGATAGGCAGACATCCACCGCGACCCTCTGGTGGAGGATAAAGCAGTAGATTTTGTTAACATTCTTTGACAGCTGCTGAGGCTGTATGCATCACAGAATCAGAATGATAAGCTGCTCCACATCCAAACTGTGAGTAATACAGCAATGCTCGGGTCTGTGGCAGAACAAACTGAGCCCAGTGACCGTTTCAGTTTTTGTATCTGACCCAAACTGGAGCCTGATGCATTTAATATAAGCTGCAGAGTTTCCTGGATGTCCTGTCGCATGGTCACTACTCATGTTCCCTCATTACAGACATGTGCAGTGAACATTAAAAAGGATATCCATTTTCTTTTGAAAAGCCCAGCCAAAATGAGAGAACGTAACCCAAAAGCACTCAATGAAGAGACACTTCTGACATTATAGCTGATCAAGGGCATGGTACACTTGGACAAAAGTTTTGGCCACATGTGTTAAATATTAAATTCAGGTGTTTCAATCAGCCTTTGTGCTCTAGGCCCCTTATCAATAATGACGGACAATCTTAGCTATCCTTCCAACTTTGGGACAACAGTTTGATGAAGGCACTTTTCTATTCCAACATGGCTGTGCCCCAGTGCACAAAGCAAGGACTATAAAGACATGGTATGACAGGTTTGGTATGGATGAACTTGACTAGTCCACACAGACAACCTGACCTCAACCCCATCAAGCACCTTGGGATGAACTGGAACTGAGCTTGTGAGTGAGTCAGGCCTTCATGTCCAACATCAGTGCCTGATCTCATAAATGCTCTACAGTATGCATCTGCAAAATAGCTGCAAAAGGGGGACATAACTCTATATATTAACCCCTTAACACCTAAGCCTCAAAATGTCAGTTTGGACTTTTTTTTTTTTTTTTAACCATAAAAGGATGAGAAAATGTCCTGTAACTAAGTGCTTTTGACCATTTTTCCAGAATAACTGTCAATATCTGGCAGTTATTTACTATTTATTGCCATGTTAAAATAATGTATTAACAATTTAACATTTATAAAAACGAACTGAAAAAACGCTATAGGTGTACATGAACATCGTGTTAAATTTGAAATTTGAACAGTATAACGCATTTTTAAAATGACATTTGTTCGAGGTTGTTTTTGTCTCAATGTCCAAAAACAGTCCAAAAATGGAAACTATGTACAGATGTTTTTCCAACTCTCTCCTCTCTGGTCACAAAGACGCTGATTTGCTGGCTTTCTGCAACAGTAGGAATAACAGCGTAAACCACAATAAGCACGTTGGCTTGAAGTGCAACTTCTCAGCTTTCAGAAACCGTTGGAATTTTTCCGGTAGCATAAATCTTTGTGTAAGAACGGTAATGCAAAGTGCACTTGCGCAAACATGTCATCTGCGATTCGCTTGGTGTTAATGGATGAAGTCCTGTATATGTATTTGAATATGTCATTACAGTCCCTGTTTGTGTAATGGTCTGGCATCCCAATACTTTTGTCAATGTAGTGTAAGTCAGAAAGCCACATCATGCCACTTCTGAACACCAGTCAACTGTATAGCAAGCATTAGCTCTTATTTTAATAATCTTTACTGTGCATTATGTGACATAATGTCATGCATTTAATGAATTAGAATTGATATATGAATGTTGCTTGAAGGGAACAGCACCATAATGACATGAGTACACAAAAAGTATTTTATACGGTTACCACACTTTGTGTCGCATCAAATTCGAGAACTTTTTAATGAGTTTCCAGGACCAATTTCAACAAATTGAAGAACCATATGTGCTGACACAGATTAAGATGGTAGGGCAACTTGTATGCTCCTCCCATGGCATCCAATTTTATTGATTAGCAGCCAGTCTTCATCTGGACAAGTGATTGTCCTTGGGAGCTTGGCAAGTCAGTCTTTGTAATTTTCTTTGGTGACCCAGAGATCTTGGTATTTACATTTCCAAGGCATCACCTCGTCATTTGTTATCTCTTGCTTAACACAATTCACCCATTGTTCTGCATTGAATCTCACTTCAACGGTGGAGAGAGACAGTTTTCGATGTTTGTAGGCTTAGTCTATGTACATCAAAAGTCATTGTTGACTCTGTCATTTAAGCTGTTTTGTTTTTCTGTTGTGCATTATTTGGTGTGTAATTGCATAAAAGTTCAATGTGTATTTCACAAGAGAGGATCTTGTTTTATTATAACAAAGACATCTGAATTTAAATGTGCTTCTTCCAGGTTAACTTTGCATTACATCAGTGATTTTCCATTTAAATTTATCTTAACAAGTTCTGAATTTATTTTTTAATTGTCAGCGAACGAGTGATATTATACAGTACAATCATCATGGTACAGTATTTGGAACAGTATATGCTCTCTACAGAGACAAATGAAAAAACAAATATCCCTAAATTTAAATTATTTACTTCAAGACATCACAATAACTCAGACTGTCAGTAGAAATAAACAAGAGAATTTAGCATCCAGTGTCCACTGCATCACACTGACCATTACTGACTATTTCCTTTAGCGGGATCTATACATTTGCAAATTGATATCATATCAGATTCCCAACAGGGAGACCTCAAGAAGTAACAAGTAAATTCAGAAAACGCTGCTGAATTGTGTTTGTTTTAGTGTGAAGCAACCATTAATGCAAACATGTCGCTATTCATCTGACTTTTTGGGTTAATTTATCAGTTTTCAGAAAGGAAGGAAATCCCCAAAACAGGGTGATACATCTTGACTAAAGAACCAGAGAATCTTAATATGCCACCAACTATTGCAATCAGAACGATTAGGCTACAATAATAAGCACTTTGGGATAGAAGTTGAGGTTGTCACTCAGTATGCAGCATACGAGACCTCAATGTTACCCTGCATAACAATGACAATAAATCATGTGGATTAAAATCCACATTCAATTCTTATTACAGCTACAGGTGTAGCCATAATATTGGGTCAGGAGACAGGTTGTCCTCTAACCAGAAGGTGAGCTGGCTGTTCCCTGCTACTTAGGCAGGAAATGGAAACAGAACCCAAAATGGTGTAATGACTGTGCCAGCAGCATGTGAATGGGTGTGAAAGCAGAAGGATGATTTTTATGTATTTTTTCAGTAAAGATTGTATAATGTATGATGCTGTAAATAGGGCCAATGGCAGACATACTCACATCCATATGGGACCAAAAGCATAAACTTATAAATGTACCACATTTATTTTTTTGCAAAAGTGTGGAATGAAATTAATAACACAATCAAGGTATGTATGCGTAATAAATTGAATTCATAATTTGTAACCTTCTTATGATTAAGTGAAGATCTCACGGAACTTGTTTCTGTGTTGAGCACTATTCAGACAGGAGTATTTTTAAGTCAACTTTCAAAATGTTATTTATGTAGCCCAATATCACAAACACAATTTGCCACAAAGGGCTTTAGCAATGACAGCAGTGACACCCTCTGTCCTTAGACCCACATCGAGTGAGGACAAACTCTTTGTATCGGCAAAAAATGGGAGAAGCCTCAGCCACAGAGGAGGGATCCCTCTGTCAGGACTGACAGGCGTGGAGTAGATGTCACATGTACAGAAACAAGTTTAGCAGATTACAGACAAAACATCACATTTGCAAAGAGAGGAAAGAGAAGAAGATAGAGACTGTCGAAGGTGGTTTAATGACGGCAACTTTAAAAGCTAGCAGTACATAGCCGACAAGTAAAGTTAGATCTGATCTGATTAAAGGTAGAATTGTTGTAAGAATAGGGGTTGCGGAGACAGGTCGAGGGTTTAGATCCTTGTGAGAACAACAAAACTATATTATTAGAAGTGAACAAAGTCTTTACTACCTACAGTTAGTGGAAGGGTTGGTATATCAGCTATGACTCTGTGTCATGGCTACAGGGCTGAAGAGAAACCTGTGATTCTTTTTATTTTCTTCTATCAAAGATGAACAATGGGATGTTCTGGCATTATGGAGGGCTTTCTTGTATACCAGCCTTTGTTATTGGTAGACTTCCTTTCTATTCTAATTTATGTTTTCTTTGTGTGTGTTTATGTGTTTTGTTTTTCCTTCTCTGACTCACTACCTTTCTCTTCAGAGGAGCATCAGAATCTAGTGTTGTACATGGTCAAGTTGCTGTCTTATCGACGAGATCGTCAAATAAAGTGCAAGTTAAATTATGATATATATATCCTCGCTTATATTGACAGTGTGCAGTGATGTCAGTGCCAATGCAGCTCCTTAAATTTAGACACAGTTATCTCGGACAGATCTCGACTGTTATATCAATTATTTCAGAGTCCACTGTTGATTGACACAGGAAAATTAAATGTCATTGTGAAATGGTCGGAAAGTATGGGATTATGGGGAAAAAACAATACATTCTCAAAATTGATGCCGTAGGTCAGCACAAGATCGAGGTTATGATTAAAACTGTCAGTCCGTTTATTGACATGTTGAATAAAACCTATTGAGGTCACTACAGACATACAAGCAGAGCTAAGGTTATCACTGTCAATATCTACATGAATATTGAAATCACCCATAATAATTTCTTAATCTGTACTAAGAACTAACTCAGACAAGAAGTAAAAAAAAAACAGGGTGCAGTGCCTCGGAACCTCAGCGCTGCAGTTTTGTGCCATTCTCTGCCCGGCTTCAATCCCCACCGGGCGCGTCACCAGGCCAGCCGTATTCACACAAGAAGCCGCGGCGTGGCCGGTATAAATGGTCACATTGATTAGAGTGGCATCGATCAGCTCCGGTGACCACGCCGATTACGTTCCGGGGGGTTAGTCCGGTTCCGATGCCGATAGTCTTCGTGGTCTATTTTGGTTCATTTAGAACTATGCATATGTGAACCCTAACCCTAACCGCTACAT
This sequence comes from Microchirus variegatus, assembly GCF_963457635.1. Taxonomy (NCBI): domain Eukaryota; kingdom Metazoa; phylum Chordata; class Actinopteri; order Pleuronectiformes; family Soleidae; genus Microchirus; species Microchirus variegatus. Next base: position 8,429,324 of record NC_139818.1, on the reverse strand, counting down.
TGTAAAATGTTTCTGAATGGTGTGGACCAAAACAATCGAACTATAGGTGTGAAAGCACCCTTAGATTCAGAGTAACGTCGAGGTGGATGGTAGACAGCGACTAGCAGGACAGGTAGGTGTAATTTCAGTTTGTTGTAATTGAATGAGAAAGACTCAATGTTAAAGGGGACATATTATGTCAAATCAACTTTTTCATAATTTAAATACCTATATTTGGGAGTCTGGATGACCTATGAGTGTGAAAAAAGATGACTCATGTTTTTGTGTTCCACCTCTCTAAGTCCAGGAGATAAACCACGATGTTGTTGACAATGTTGAATTCTCATTGCTACGTCACAATGAGACATTCCTCGAATTGTTGTCTTGTGGAGCTCCGCTTTGTCCCTAAAAAACAGAGTGCAGACGAGGGCAATTGTATCCGGAAGAGCGGAAGTCTGCAAAGTGTTCTTTTCTTGGCTGCACAGTGCAGCACAGAGTTCTACACAAACTTCCAGCCGCAGAGGATTTACATTTCCAGTGGATGCAATTTATATATGACGACAATGTGCCGGCTAGTGTCGGCAAATGATGGCTTTTCCAAATTCTAACTGCTGTTAGGTGCCGGAGCCTCAGTGACGCTGACATAGTTTCCTGTGTCACATTTGCATTTAAAGAGACAGGCACTCAAAACCGAGCGTATTGAACAGGCCTGTTTTGGCAGGGTGATTGAACTGCTATGGTGCTTCATCCTTAAGATATTTTGACCAAAGCATGTCACAGACATGTTGATTAGGAGACCAGGGAACTATTCTAACTTGTAGAAATAGGGTTTACGTTCCCACTTGATTTTAGTCTTGATTTTGATTTATTTTAGTCCTCGTCATGTGCCACAACAGTAATTATTACCAGACGATTCCATTTAAGATTACGATGACTTTTACCTGTTTACATGACGGGCAACGGTAGCGAGTCGTCTTTCAATTGGACAGTTGTGGGTTTGATTCCCAGCTCAGCTAGTCTAGATGCCTATGTGTCCTTGGGCAAAATAGTTAACCCCACGTTATTAATTTAAATGTGTTTGTATTGATATCTTAATTCCTATGTGTGAATAAGTGGTCACCAAAAGTAGAAAACACAATTTACTATTTATAATTATGACCATTTCTGCTACTGTGTGGGCTTTGATACCAATGAGAGGTTTCATAGCACATGGAGACAAATAATCCCAAAAAAAGAACTATCAATGCATGGATTTTGCCTGATTTGCCTGATCCCCTCATGACTAATGTGGCCTCAAAAGTCAAATTTCAGGTTCCCTTAATTCCCATCGGATTGTGGGGGCAACATGCTAAGCAGGGTTTTCCAGATGTCCCTCTCCCCTACAAGTCTAGCTCCTCCTGGGGGATTATAAGGTGTTCCCAAGACAGATGTGATTTACTTTATAATCCATCCAGTGAGTTCTGGGTCTACACCAGAGACTCCTCCAAGTGGATACTAGGAAGACCTTTAAAATAAGTCCTCCAGCACGCATCCTGACCAGAGATCTGATGTCCCTCTGCTGACTGATTTTAATGGTAAGAAGCAGCATTTGTCACCTGAGCTCCTTCTGAATATCTGATCTCCTCACTCTAGTCTTTAAAGCCTGGACAACACTGGATTCATGAGCAGCATGGAGACTGCGAGCGGGCAAGTCTGAAGTGCGTGTCTACATTGAATCTACTGTACGCTTCTGATAAAAGTTTAACATTTTTATACACACTACAAACACTACATAGATGACAGCAAACATACACTGACTCAACATGCAAGCCAGTGATTCTCAGAATGTAGGCTACAGCTCCCTGGTGGGACATAAAGGTATTGCAGGTGAGCCTTGAGAGGTAGATTTCTGTACAGTTTCTGCATTTCTGTTGTTGGAGTTACACTATGGAATATATGGACTTTTTCAAACCGTTAATTAAAAAAAAATGTATGCCATTTTTTTTTATCTAAGTTGATTTATAGTATCTGCATGTGTATATATAGTAAACAACAAGTGTGTGTGCATCATTTTTCCTTTCAGTACATATGGTACTTTGCAAAAGTCTTAGGCCACCATCAGATTTGTTGTTTTAGCAATGCTTTGATGACCATACAGTGTTATTATTTCTCAATCACTTTATTGGAACACATGCTGGAGACATGGATGTAGTATAGCTTTAAAATAATGTCCACAGGTTTAAGTGTCATTTAGTGTGACACTTGAACAACAGCACGACCCTGGCTTTCTTAAACCTGAATGGAACGATGGTCACATCATTCCAGTCCAAATGATCACATTATCTGACAGATTTTTTTTTCATTTTCTTCAGAAGTGAATCTTTTTGGTGGCTATAAAGGACACGTCTTTGTTTCGGTGCTTTTTCAGTCAGTTCAGTTCAGTGTAATTATTTGTCTTTATTTATGCTGAGTGACTGCCTGAAGTGCTACTCCTTCGCAAGTACTACTACTACTGTTATTATAATAGTAAATAATTGATTTTATCTTTTTAAGATATGTTGGCAAAGAGGAAAATCTCACACATTGTCAGCCAGACTACCTCTAACAAAGGGAGCAAAAGGCCGTTGCAAGCAGTTTTCATTAGAATTATTCTAGGTGCAGTTTGCAGCGAAACAGCCGATTGCTGCAGGCCTGTTTAATTCACTGAGCATGAAAAGCCAAAAAAAACAACAAATTAAATATGCTGCCTTTGTCCTTGCTTTGGAAGAAGAGACAAAACAAGTGAGAGAGAGAGAAGGCAAAAAGGACATGATGAGGGACGATGGATGAATGGATGGATGGATGGAGGCAAAAAGCTTAGAGATGAACCAGCGATCGCTGCAGGGCTGTCCAACCAGCTGATCCCAAAAACCAAAAAAAACAACAATCTTTTTTTTTTATTCAGCAGCCACCCTGTTGGCTCTATCATCACATATTTTTTTTTTACAAGTCCAGCTCCAACCTTTCATTCTCCTCCTTTCAAAATCCATTTTATTGATCTCTTTGTCTTTGCCACTCCATAGTTGTTTTATTCTACTTCTCACCTCTTCCCCTTCTTCACCAGAATCCCCCCCCCCCTCCCCTCCCCCCACACTCTTTCTCACTCGGGAAATCAAAAAACTTGGATAACTTTTAGATCACCACGGGGGGGGCATTGACATCCTGGGAACACATTTATCCTGACACCGCAGGAATCATCTCTCTCGGTATCCAAGGGAAACAGGATGGTTTTCATGTGCATGGTCCCTTTCATTGTCTTGCCAAGAGGAAAAGTCAATTAAATACTGCTGTGGGCAAAAGCAAAACTTGTTGGGAGTCAAGCAACTTCTGAGAAAGATGATGCAGATACACAGAAGGAGAGAGAAGCTCATTACAGTGAGATAAAAAAAACGACCAAAGTAAAAGGAAATGGTGGGCAGATAGATCCACCAGCAGGCACGATGCAGTATATGATTCACAGACATGGACTTTCGGCTTTTTTATATGAGCTTAAGCAGAATCTTTTGTGTCTTTTGTGGGAATATGCTGTTTGATACAATGTGAATGTCTTTCGGACAAGGAGTTCCTTTGTGCTGATAAAGATCAGCAATTCTTGTTTGAAATTTGCATCCGGATGGAAAATTAAATGTCACATAAACACAAGATTTTAGAACCTGGGTATATACCATGCACTGCAGTGGATAATATTGTGCTTCTCCTCTGGTTAAGATGTTTTTTAGACAAGTAGTGAGGATTTCATCACCATATGTCACCAGAGATGACATTTTATGTCTTAATATATAATACATTTCTTACATATGGCACCTTTTCAAAAGTGCTTTAAGTTTTTTTTATTATTATTTTAATTATCATATCCTGAGGACTTCCACATCTTACAGTATGTGTAGTATATTAGCCTCATACATTTGGGAGTAACTCTTGCCAAGGCTGTGTGTGTGTGCCAAAGCCTGTGTCTGCTCCATCTCTAATATTTAAAGCCTTTTCCCCTACAGCGACTGTTGGGGTTTCAGCTTCCACTGTTCCTCAGCTGCTCTGAGGGTATCGCTCCTGAACCCACCTTTCCACTCGGCTCAGGAGGTGACACTAAATCCAAACTCTGGACTTTCTCTGGAGGACAGAAAGCAGCAGTTTATTTGCAGCACAGCAAACTGAGCAGTTAATAAAGGACTTTTTTTTGGCTCAGCACTGCAATAAAGTCTGTTTCATTACACAGGTAATGTTTGTTTTCAGAATATCAAGTATACTTAAGGCTGTGCACATACAGTACCATGTCAGTTTAATTAACTAGTACTAGTAATAGGAACTAGTAAAGTTGGGTTGCCTACATGCATTGTTTATAGTAGGGAGCACTGCAGCAGGAGAGTATGACTAGATGTGACAATACTCTATTTAATGTTTACTAGTTGCAAACAGAATAAAGAAAAAGTAGGTAGGGATCTACAGATTATTGTGCTGGATTCTGCAATATGTTCTCTACCGGATTCTTCAGCATCACCCTGTTATCCAGTCAAGAAAGTCTCTAGGTGAGTTTGTGTTTTCTCTCTTGCCCTCCCTGACTCTTTCAGTGTCCACCAGTGTTTTCTGTGTGTTGTCTTGGTGTAAATATTTACTTAACATATTTAAAACATCAAGATGCTTTTGTTTGTACCAAATTTCTACAGGAGAGAAACTCTGTTTAAAGTTTCAAGAAAGCCATTAAAACAGTATTTGAAATAAATGTAATTTAAACATACTTGATGATTAGGTGTTGATTCTACATTCATTCCATGATTTTATATAAATAAATACATGTATAAGCTTTAGGTTTATTTTCAATGATTAATCACTATTAATTACAGAACATTGTGCAATTCATTTTAAGTAAAAACATTTTAATTCATTGACTGCCCTTACACACATCAGGGTGTGAATTTTTAACATAACACACATGGGTTTTGTCAGCTTTCAAGCACTCATTTCAGGAGTTTGTGTGTAGGGGAGTTAAGATGAATCAGGAAGCAATGTTTCTGTCCTCCGCGTATGTGTGTGTACAGTACACTGTGTGTTTATGCATGGGTGTTTGGTGTGCATGTGTAAGTAGGTGGTGGTTTGAATGTAAGACACAGTACTACCCACTACCCACTGACTACATGTTTACTTTTAAAATGCTAACATGCTAGTCTGACTAAAATTGTACTAAATTTGATTTCTTAAAGCAAGACAATATGGTTGAGAGTCAAATTACTATTATTATTGCATGTTCAATATATCTATATGACTATGGGCCGGAGCTCTGAAGTTCACATGTTCACATGCCACACATGACATCTCAAGCTGAGAAGTGATAAAACTCACCTCGCATAAATTTGTAATCTATGAACGGATGATGCAAAAGAATGCTCTGTGTACATTCATACAGCTCTCTTGAATTAGCAACCCATCAGCCATCAGACAATATTTGTCAGAAAGTATTTCTTGTTGCCACGTTTGAGTCTGAAAATAGGTTCCCGCTGCAAGCGCTTGTTCCACGAGTGCGCACAAAAGTCAAGACGGAAGTGAAAGAGCACGGTCAGGTAATCAGTTCAATAACATCACTTCATTTATTAGAATAGCTGCTTATTAAAGTGTAAGTTTGAAGGGTAAAGAGTATGAACGTACTGTTTGCCTGTTGTTTATTTACCGTTTGTGTGGTCTTCTTAGATTTAAAGATGTTTGGAAAGAACCAGAAAACTATTATTTTATTGTGGGCAGCAAAGGCTCAGCCATCAAAGGTTGCCAGGTCAGAGGAAGAACTCCACAGCGGTGTTTAAGGGGTCAATCTGTGGCCAAATGTCTGTTTGATCCATTTGTCTTTTTTTGTTCTGGGAGGCAAAAATAAAGCTTTTTTTTTTGGTTTCGTGGAATCTGTCCTTTATTAGATTAACATATTCTCTTCAAACACTCGGTCAACTGGAAAATGTCTGATACTAAGAAGCACTTCACACTTCATTAAATAAACATAACAACAAAATGAATGAGCCTGTACTTTGACAGGTAGCTGCTGCAGAAACAGTTCACTAAACAAAAAGCCCGGTTTGTGGCGTCCCTGTGAAGCTAAATAGCGTTATCGATTAACACAAAGCACTTGCTGTTGCAGACGCCACCATGCAGGCTGAGGCTTGTCTCCCAAAAACAAGGAAAGCACATTTGTCATGTGTGTCTCAAGAAAGCATCCAGGAAAAAATCTGGGTCACCACTGTAGGGTTCACGAGGATGAACCAGCCGTGAGCTGTTTGGCGGCACACATCTGTGGCTGCTTATTTACACACCGCTCACTCACACGACATCCCACTCGTATACCCCACTGCCAGAGCTGCCGTTACCATGGTTACAACACAGCTCCGTAAAGGAACAAGTGGAAAAAAATGAAAACTTTTGTTAACTGTGTCCATATTATCAGCTATGGAAATACCAGGTACTTAAAGTGACTTAGAGTGATTGAACAAACCTTGCTGCATTTTTCTGCCACATCTCACTGTTTAACAGCCTTTTCTCACTGGAAAGTGATGTCTGTGTCTCTTTGTAAACGCTCACTTCTTGCATGAAAGTCCATAGAGAAAACAAGCAATTGTACATCCCAGCACACAAGAGGTGATCATCCACTGCGCCCTCTTTTGCCAAGTACAAATCTGTTCAAGATTTTGGCATTTCAAATCCTTCGTTCAGATCAACCTAGTGATTCTAACCAAACGAGACAGCAATCGACCAGCAACTTGAAAAACCCAGATTGTCTTCGTTGTGGGAAGGTTTCCAGTCAAAAAGGCTGTCCAACAGTGAGATAAAGCAGTGTGGTGAGGGGGTTAGCACGTAAGGAGAGGAAGGTAGGGTAAAGCAATTAAAAGAAGGTAGAAATATAACATATAATTATAACTTAATTATACTAATCGTTCTTCATCTAGAGTAAATGTGATGGTGGAGGCAGAAGTCTGAGGTCATATATAAATCAGGAGGAACACATATTTTCACAGAGTAAAAACAATTACATAAGTAGAAATGAAATGTATAAAATACATTTTTACTATTACATCACAATGTTCTTCAATCAAACTCAAACACTGAGGGTTATTTGGCTGTGTCGTTGTAATGAACCTGCCCATAAAACATCCATCAAAGTCGCTCTGTGATGCATTAATGTGTCTCTGCTCTCTCCATCTCATTATGTGCTGATCACCTCAGAACAGACAAAAGCATGCACATGCACAAACCCACATGTTCCCGTGTGCTCAAAATGTATGTGTAATTACCAGTGTTATAATTGCGGCTGCATTTAAATTGGTATTGAAAAGCCTGGTGTCAGAAAAAGCTGCCGACCTTGCCATGAACCCTCTACACACACACACAAACGCACACTCGCACTTTGGAATCGCACACAGTGACGAGCACGCGGGTAACACCCAGTCATAGCTACACACATACACACAATTACTTTGATTAATAGACACAATTTCTGCGTCAGTGGCTCTGCAACCACATGCCACTGCTGTGTATGTGTTAACTGCAAAGACCGAGAAGTAGAGGAACAAACACGGATGAAATTTTCCCTGTGACTTCTGCAAAGACCTTGCGATGATAACAACAGATCCAATGTAATTATTGACATAAACTTTGCAGGTAAACTATGCAACATGCAGGTAGTAAGAGCCAAATTTAAACCCATAATCTAACTTCTGTGTTGAACACCATTGTTATTGTCTATGTCAGTCCATTCAAGGCACTTCTTTCAACACGTGCATGTGGTTATTACAGTTGGGCTCCACAGAATATTTGAGGGGTTTAGTTCACAACAAAGTGCATCATCAACATAAATAACAATTTACAAATTGAAATGAGCAAATTAACATCGAGTGCAAATACTGAAATGTTAGGCCTGTGTGCTGACCCGCTGACACTGGATACTTACACATAATAATATGTCATAATATTAAAGCCAACATCAACATGTATAAGCCATTAACAAGCAGAACATATCACTTGAATGTCACTTCTATTGATGATGAGAAAAGGCTACATTCTGGCAGAATTAGGCAGACAAATTCGGTGACACCTGCTACACGAGGCGAGAAAAATAACGCATCATTTAACCCTTAGAACACAGCATTCTGGCTGGTTTTTTTCCTATTACTATGTTAAAATGTACAGTATATACAGAGGGCATATGAATGTGCAATATAGAGTGTCTTATATCCTTTAACTCAGCAAAAAAATGCATTATAAAATTAATCATAACTTTGACTCAATAACACGGGCAAAAAAAACACATCTTTTAAACACACACCCACAGGATGTCCATATAAGGACTTGTGTATTATTCCCACGGCAAATTCCACGGGTGCACCCGCAAAATATTTTTTAAGTGTCCGTCACTCTGTCAAGGGACAACAGAGACGGCAAGGGCTGTCATTGGTCCTCAGGACAGGCCAAGATAACGCTGCTCTTTGCTGGCCACTGTGCGCACCGAGCGTCCACAGAGGCGGAGCTGATCACCACCGGCAACGTCGCTGCCAAACTATAAATACGTCATATCTTAATACACAAACCACATGTTTAGACTCTAAATTTCAACTCAATTTCTCGCCTCAAATTATCTTAAAAACCGAGAAACGACCACTGTTTCAATGTTATTCAGCTGCAACAACAGTCTTTCTCTCTCAGACGCCATTGCTCACTGCAACAAGAAGCACAACAACCTTGCGTAGCGACCCCTACTGATCGGGCGGAGAATTGCAGTGCGTATCCGGCACCACGACAGAGAACTATGAAGGCTCGAGGGGTCGCCATGGTTTCGCAGTTAGATAGCGCATTACGCAGTCGGAGAAGTGTACTGTGGCCTTAAGGGTTAAATGCCATGGCTGTTTTATTCCTAATTAGTATTTCTTAAAGGTACAATATGTAGTATTTATGGGTTTATATAACCCAAAATCCACTTTTTTATACATATTATGTGCTCCTGCATTGTCTAGTCGCTGTATAATAGTTTTTGTTTCATTTTCGTAGTGTTTCAAAAAGTCACATTAAATAACATGACCGCGGGCCGTGGTTGCATAGCCACTGTTAGCAGCGAGACGCCATGTTTCTACCGGAGCCTGTAAGGACAAACGCGAGAGAACAAAACAAGCGTCTCTTTACTTGTAGCGGAAGTCCCGCCTCCTCTCTCTCCACTTCGTCTGCTATGGCCGCGGTAGCTCGCCCTCTCCCTCACCTCACGAACCTCATCTGCTGACACGTAGAAAGACGACAAGGACGACATTTGACCAGCTGCGGTTACCGTAGCGCTCAGGGAAGGGAGGGGGTGAGCAGAGCAGCAGGTCTTTGTTGTAAATTTCAGCCTCTCCTCTAGATGGCACTATAAACTACTTATTTCCCCTTTAAAATCCATCGTACGCTGTATCATTCGCGCTGTGGGATAACTGCATTTTTGTCATCACCAGCCGGTTGGTCCATGCCCAAAACACTGGCATCATCACATCACTGAAATACTCAACAATTAACAAATAATTTTGACACATATGTGCCAAAATCTCCCATTCAAACATTTATTTTTGTACAGACAATTCTCCAGTAGTTTTCACATGGTTTGCAGGAAAAGTGCAATGGTCTCTGGGAGACCAGGCTGGAAATGTCTCCAGGTTGCACAGCATGTTAATAGTTATTCTGGTTACTTGAATAGCTTGCACCTCCTGTTTCTAAAGCCATTAACATAGAACATGGGCACATTTAATTATTCGGGATTTGAATAACATGTCCGTAGTGTGTGTGTGTGCATGTGTAGTTGAGTGAATCTTAATTCCCTCTGACAGCGATTACGAAACCCCTGCAGAAACGACACATTCACAGGTGACTCATTATTTACCAGATGGCTTTGAGGGACCACACAAACACGGGATCACCCCAGCCGCTAGAATGTGTAACACACTCCCAATACCAAAGCCTCCCTCTTGTCCTCGGCTGCCCTGTGAAATGATTTAGAACCATGGAACAAGATGAAGATCTCTTTGTCCTCATGTAAACCTCGAGGAGTTCAGAGTTGAATAATTGGATCTATCAGCATTTAGTATTTTCTTTCTACATTTACACACCAAATAACATCTATGGATGATTTAAATTGGTCTTTTTTTTATCCTTTTACTTTTGATAACCCAAGATATAACATGTGGGACATGATATACATCCAAAAATAAATAATTGTATCCATCCATGAGAGCAGTACTTTACATCTAGTCTTTAAACTTTATAGAAAAGATGAATACTTATTTTCTTGTGAGTATGTGTGTGTGGTGTGTGTTCCAGGTATTACTCATGTTGTGGGTAACTACTCATTCACATTATGAGGACTTTTCTTCCTTATGGGGACAAAATCAAGTCCCTGTTATGTATGATTACACGTTTAGCCGAATTCATGTTTGGTTAGGATGAGGATAGGGTTAGGTAATCAGGTTATGATTAAGGTTAGAGTAAGTCTCCAGGAAATGTAATGCCATGTTTCTCAAACTGTGGTACGTGTACCACCAGTATGTGACTGGAGTGTAAAGAAGTTGAAACAAATACATTAATATTAATAATAATAATTATAATCACCTTATCTATTGCTCCATCTTAATCTCATTTCACTATACCAGTGTCTCAAGTAGATGTTAGGAAGAGGAAGAGGATGAGAGAATGAATCTGCCTGACTTTGCTCGGCTTATTTACACCACTGTATGGAGCATGGAGGTCAAGACATGGTCCTAACAAGGCAGAACCTCATTATCGGAGAAACTGGTTAAGTTCAGGGCTAAGGTTTGAATTGTGGTTAATTAAGTTTAGGCTGTCCAAACAAAAGTCAATACAGAGTCTTTAAAAGGAAAGCTGCATGAACCCGTGGGTGTGTGTAATACATACTCAACTCCACTTCCTTTGGCAGAGTGTGGAGGTTTTTGTTCCCTTCAGCAGAGTCAGAGATCATGGTCAGCAGCAGGGGTGTGGATTCAGTGTCTTGTTGAAAGATGCTGCTGCAGCCTGACTATAAATACAGGCAGGTTTGGAAATGTGACATTAAATACGCCATCAATTTGAAATTAATAAATGCATTGATCATTCATTTCGAGCCATTAGTACAATTGCCTTTAAAAAGCAAGATCATCTTCAGGAGTCTTGGCAGCATTCTATAGTGTATAATAGGGGTTAGGGAAATTTGTAGCAAAGGACTGTTTCACCACAAAAAGGTGGGTTATTTTAAGCCTTTTAAGCTTGAATTGATGATGTATAAATACTCCAAATATGAAAGCGCTTAATCACAGAGCTGCCTCTGTTCACAAATTATGCTTACAAGTATCAGGACTTCCTAAAGTTTGTGATGTCACAACAAAACAGTCACCACCCTCAGCCTTCATCTAGCACTGGTCACCTGAACCTGCAGTCCAAACGCAGAAGAAATGTTTGTAAATGTACAACTTTACCAGTCTGAATATCTACCAGAATTTTTCTGTGTTCTTTGTCCAACAACGCTCATTTCAACTTGCACGACTTCATTTTGGCAGTCGGACAGCAGAATCTTCATTAGTCTGCACCTTTCCCAGTGTAACATGTGATGCTCCTGAGTTTGAAAGGTGGACTATGGTTAAAGTTAAACACTGAGATTTGCTGCACGCTTCCATGCACAATGAAGTACAGCTTCCATGATGCCATTAACATGGTCTACAAATCGATTTGTTGGATAAGGTTTGTCAACTTCTCTTCTGTTACATTACATGCAGGCATTTAGCAGACGCTTTTGTCCAAACGGCTTACAAAAGAGGAATAAGCGTCATAGAAGTAGTCTTGGAACTCCACTAGATATAACCAGTGGACTGAAGAGAAGGAGGAGTGCAGGGGAGGGGATAAGGCAAGTGCTAGGACAGAAGATGAAGCACTTTATAGGCTAGCATCAGTGATTTGAATTTGATGTGGGTGACTAAGGGTTGTCAGTGGAGCTCAATGAACAGAGGGGTGGCGTGACCTTTTAGGCTGATTGTTTTCACAGCACAGGTCGGAAGGCCTGTTAGCAAGGCAGGGGATGACCAAAGCCTGTAGGAGCTGGGTAGCCTGTTACCTAATTTCCCTTTAGGATTGATAAAGTATATCTGATTATACTAGATGATCCCGTTTTGTCTTGTCTTATGAATGAGGCATTTACCAGTTGATTATGTCACAGACTAAAACAACTAGTTGGAACTATGTAGAGCCCCATTCCACATCTTTCTACTTATTAATTAACTTCAAAATATTTAATTATTTAAGCTAACAGAGTATAAATTCAGTCTCATCATTAATCCAAAAATGGATTTGGATTTTGTCATGTTTTTCTCACTGTAGTCTGCTTCTTCTGAGTTTCCAGCATATTCTAACTGAGTTGAACTAATGTGTATGTGTCTTTTAAAAGGTTTTTAGTCAGACTGGGCTTATTTTAAGACTTCTAAATGGTAAAAAACAATAACTATATATAAATATGATATGACAATGATGTATAATTGTGTACATTTTGTGACGTGATGGGAGGGATGGTCCCAAGTCGCTGTATTTTAAACCAAAGCCAAAGCATTGTCGCACTCTCTTCACACAAGCATACAGAGCCGGACACAGCGTGGCGAGTTTCAGTCAGGCCGCTGGCAAAAAGTTGAAAATGATCCCCTCACAACCAGCTCCCGATCAGCAATCATATGATAGGATGAAAATCAATCATATTATAAATCTTAATCTGTGTCATTTGGACTTCCATGCGTACCCCTGATCTTCTCTGTTTCGAGTTAACGACATGGCTCCTGTCACCACACCCACCTGCCTCATCCCTGCACTCCACTGGCTCTGAAGTGGAACTCTGCTCCATCACCACATATCCCTCAGCCCCCTCTGGACTTTTCATCTACCTTCTTCTCTGACTGGCTTCAGCCCCTTTTCCCAGACCAACACTATTGCTGCATGCCATTTCTTCTTATTTGTTCAGCATCTACTTCCTCAGAGCAATTTTGAGTTGAATTTTGAATCTAGGCAAATACAGACAATTAGGAAGAAAGTGAAAAATATCTCTTAAATGGTAAATGGTTTGTATTTATATAGCGCTTTTCTAGTCTTGATGACCACTCAAAACTGTGTAGCGCATTTCCTATCACTCATCTTTCATACCCATTCACACGCTACAGGCACAGCCATCAGGAGCAATGTGGGCTTAAGTGTTTTGCCCAAGGACACATCAGCATGTAGACTAGCAGAGCCAGGAAGTTGCCATTCTGACAAAACATTTCTGCAGTAAATAGTATTTAATGAAATGCATTTATGAAGTAGCACGCTTGCCTTTGCAGCAAGAAGACCCAGTGTAACAGACCATAACATACCCCCAGTTCAGAATAAACCCGGTTAAAGTGGCCTATGCTAGATTATATCCCATGTATATTATGGCCAAGGCCACGTTAACCCCTGGAGTATTGGCCAGAAATATCCCTCTAGGCCACAATATACCCCTCTTGTATACAGAGGTTTTGATTGTATTTACACAACATTGTTTTAATTGTTCAACATCGGGGTTTCAACAGTGTCATGTAAGGTAAGTGAGAGAGCTAACTATATCTGGGTTTATTCTGGGCAGGGGTTAATTTGGTCTGTTACACCTGGTTCACGATCCGGTCGCAACAAGGGCCTGCATGGAGTTTGCATGTTCTACCCATGTGTGTGTGGGTTTTCTCTTTCAGTTTTGGGGATTAGGCAAATCACTCACGCAATTTAGAGGCAGTCACTCTAAATTGACAGTAGGTGCGAGTGTGAGAGTGAATGGTGATGGACTCTGATTAGGAGGATGAAGCGGTAGATGGGTGAGTGATTTTTGAAATGTAGCATTATGTTGCATCCCCCTACTTTGTTGCTGCTATAGACAGATCTGCTTCTGCTCAAAAGCGAGTTGTTTCTATTTTATCACAGACAAAAGTTGCTCTGAATAAAATGTACCCAGTAAACTGCCAAACTTTTGGGATAGGTCAAAACTCCATCAAGTGCATACAGTACTTGAAATAATGACATTCCTGTTGTGCAGTCATGTCTCTCGCCCCCCTCTATAATAATAACATCTAAGTGTGAATAAAGCATCGAGACGGAGTTGCTAGTTGCCTATTCATCACTATGGCTGAGTGCCAGCAGGCCCATTGGGATTTCCGTCCTATTGATTTTTAGCCATTTTGTGACCACAGTAACACTAAAGGAGATTGATGAGTGGCACCAAATAATAAGTAGGGTGCTGTTCCTGAAGTGCAAATGGACCTGGAACTTTCTCGGTCTCTCACAGTGATGGACTCTGGAGCGAGCCAGTGAAATCTTTCCCTTCCAACATGTTTATTTATCCTCTGTAAAGTGAGAGCGAGAGTGGTCTCACACTTAAACGAGAACAAGCACGTTTGATGGGGGAATGCGGTCGTATTTTTTAAGAAACATGAAGTATCGTAATTAATTTTAATGAGTTCTGACAGTGATGTATGGTTATGACTTAGATCTTTAAATAGCTGCGCAGACACTTGTTATTGTGCAGAGTACTACCTGTTTATGCAGCGCATGTGGTGTTTTTCATTTCCATCATGCTGGCACTGACCTTATAATCGTCCTACACGGGGAAAACAGCTTAGAATTACTGTAATGTAACATTCCTGGAGACACTTGGTCCCTTGTGAATCCTTGTCGCTTTTTATTTTTATTTCATTTTTATGACACTAGAGTGACCTTTATTGTCATTTGCAAACAACACTGTTCTGATCATCTTTTTGTTTTAAATCTTTTCATTGAAGCATGAATTAAAAATAACTTTTGTTTTTGCACGACCTAACTTTTTTTTGTAGTTTTGTTAACTTAATATCAGCATTTTTTTTTTTTACTGTTTTTTAATCGAATTTTGTTGTTTAGAGTGTCATGTTCTCTTCTTGTCTGTCTCTCCTACTCAACATCAGAACCAAACCAAGGCATAAGCAAAATGATCAGCTGCTTGGCCCCAATAGTGCATGGAGAAAAACAACATGTTAACATATTAAAGATATGTAGATGTATCTAAATAATGTTGAGCTTAAGTTATTTGGTTTTATTTTGGGAAAACCAAAGTCATCAAGAAGTTCAGTGTCACCACATAAACAAAAGTGAAACTATAATTGATGCAATTTATAGTGTTATATTTGTATGAATAATAGTGAAGCATGTGCTACTCTGAGGTGGTGGACAGGGCCCCCTGAAATAAAAATTGGGTGGGTCCTTGTCTAAATATACTCTATGAAAGAGTCTGGAAGTCACAAAAAGCGACAAACAAGACACATTTCATAACTTATTCATCGTGGTCCGGGGAAGCTGCCTCAGTCTCTGAATCTGTGAATTTATTTTCTTATTACAAAGAGTATATTGGAGGCCACTGTAGAAAAAAACAGCTCAATATTTATTAAGAGGAGGATCCATTCCAATCTAGTCTGATTGGCAAAGACCTTTCTGTGTCAGTTATGGTGACATCACAATAGAAGTAATAACAGTGGCTGGAAAATATGGTGTGTGTTGTGTAAACTGCACAATCCAAGCTTTAACTGCAGTTCCAAAATATCATTGTATATTATTATTATATTAAAGTTGCAGTATGTAACTTCTGTTGATTTTTTTTGTCTTTGTGAACAGGATCAAAGTAACATTATGTGCATGCTGTGTCCATCTAAATACAGCTTCTGTCAAGCAATACTAATAAACTTGACTAAGGGAGCATTTGTGTGTATACAGCAGCAGCACAGCCCCAGATGGAGACGAGAAGCTTTTCTCCTGGCAAACCGAGCAGTAAAATTCACTTCTTAAACTTTTTTTTTTTTCAATCAAACTCCAACATGAAAATTGTTTAAATGTAACAGACATCTGTTAATATCAAAATGAAGATAATACAAGTTTAAACAATTGCCTTTTATCTCTTTTCAAAACATGTTGTTGTTGTGTGTGTTTATAAGCCCTGGTATACACGCCCATGCCAAACGCCAAATGTACTTTGCATTGTGCCGACCCTGATATGCTCACTCGTCAGGGTTCGGTAGTATCCAACTTTTTACCATCATGTGGCAAGTACAAGTCTGGATGCAGGTTATAGGACGCATTTCTACCAAAGAAGAAGAGGGTATTATGCACAGGGAGAACTTCATTGTGCAACCATGGTAACGAGTGTCAGGAGTGTCAGGATGCGAAAATGAAACTTGACATTGTGTACATGTGCTCAGATTTTAAATTTTTGGTGTTGCCCCCCCAAAAAAAATTGATTTGGCAGTTCAGTTACAACATATTAACGTATTTCTTTCTCTTTTTTTCCCATATATAGTAATTTATGGAGAACGTTGATGTTGCCTGATTTTGAACAGGTGTCAGAGGGATATTGAGGGCAAGAGTAACGCTCATGTTATTTCAGTAACACATACTAAAACTGGAATGGTACAGAGGAGATGGTTGAAGGGCTAGGGTGCCCCTGAGCAAGGCACCCAATGACAGATAAGTGATGCCCACTGCTCCTATGCCTGGCTTGTGTTGACTACTGTTGTGTGCCGGCGTTTGCTGGCGTTTTCTTATTTGCTGGCGTTTTCTTATTTGCTGGCGTTTTCTTATTTGCTGGTGTTTTCCTATATGCTAGTGTTTTGCTATTTTCTGGCGTTTTGTTATTTTCTGTTGTTTTGTTACTTGCTGGCGTTTTGGGGTTTGCAGTGCGTTTGCCCCTGTCGGCCACCGTACTAATTGGTGTGTGTGCAAAAATAACTCATTCTAATCAGCGTCAAAGTCATCTCACTGAGCAAATAAATGCTTACCACACTACAAATACAATGGATTTAAATACGCACTATTTTCTATCAGTAAAATTGTGAGTGTACACCATATTAAGTTGCTTTTCTCAGACTCACACATGATGTGGGTCCACAGTTGTCTGTCACCATCGTGGACATCTTCATTTAGATGACAGGACGACGTGACATCATGGAAACATTTCCCCCGCAGAGAGCAGCAATTCAACTCCTCGTCATTCCTCTTCTGTTGCTGCTCTTCTCTCTCGTGTTGAGGATCTATTAAAGAAGAAAAATAAATGCTGAAAATAGATTTCACCACCATGTGTTATTGTGCTCTTAATGTATCCATATCCTGATTTGCCGTTGAAGTGGGAGCAGTAATTACTGTATCCTAGTTCAATAATGTTTCATTTATTTTCAGTAGCAGCACATAATTATAAATAATATTAAATAAAACCAAGACTATATTGGAAAGTGCAAACATAAACAAAACTGATCTACAGTAGAAGAGCATTTAAGGATCATTTTATGAGGAAATATATTTTTTCAACAAACGTTTCTTCAATTAAACAAGTTGTTACGAGACATTAAACCGTTGTTTGCATATTATGACCAAACACTGTATATAAGCAGTAGATGTAGTTAATTAAAGCTATACTTACCTTTCTTGCATTTTTACACTTTTCTTTTGTAATCTTAAATTGCTCCTAATAAGCGTATGGTATTTCAAACTCATCATTATTTAATTATCATATTATTATGATAACAGTATGACCAACTAAAATATTCGGACCAAATAAAATCATTGGCCGAGCTACCTTTCTGTCTTCTGTATCGTGCCTCGACTCTGTCATCTGCCTTGACTCTGTCATCTGCAGACTGATTTGCAGAAGATATTTTTTTTTATGTAAATATTTTGGCTGTACTGTTGTTGTTGGTGAGTTCAGTATGTTATACAGACATTATTCCTGAGTCTCTGTGACATATTAGGAGGATTGTATGGCCAGTTGCTTTGGATTTATTACATAATGCACCTTTAAGTGAAACCTTCACACAATTTGGACCGGCCCACGGCCCATTTATCCCATTAATAATGAATGTATAATTAAAAAGCCAGTAAAACCGTAGCTTCACCCATTCCTGGCACTTTGCGACACTTAGTGATACTTTGCGTCCCTTTTTGGCAAATACCTGTGTCTTGTTGGTACTGTAAGAGCCAACTGTAGCAGGTGTACCTGAATATTATTGGTACTGTTACTTATACTTCTGCAAAAATAACCTTTTGTGGCCATTGCACCTTAATGTTGTTTATATTGTTACCTCTAGTTTTGTAATAGCCAATTATGACTGCTATACCCAAATGTTAGTGGTACTGTAACTGTAACCTTTTTGCATTATACGCAAACTGTATTGTACCTGAATGTTGGTGGTTTTGTTACTTACCTTTTTAGCACAAACTTTTTAGCAATTATTGATGGATGCTAAATCATTTTAAACATTTTGTATCTATCTGTTTACTGTACATGGAACACAAAATAGTAGTACAGGGGTTGATCGGCCCACTGGCTGGATAGCCTTCCGAAAAGATGGCCCTCCGGAAATTTTGAATAGCCCTGCACTAGGGGGGCAACCGCTTCAAAAAGTACTCGCTTTGAATAACATCAGTCCACATTTTCCTTAGAAGATAATGGTCTCAAACACTAATTTTAGCTCTTGTTCAATAGAACATCTACAATTACATAATTGTAAATGATGTTCTCATTTAAAAGGATAATGAGTCTATACCCTTTTAAATGAGAACACGTGCGCTTGGCTTTATTGTCTATAGACAATAAATGTTAAGACTTTTCACCTGTCATCCAAGAGGCTTCTTCAGTTCCGACTAACTGGTGGGGAAACGACAGGTACCGGTCTACAGAGTCTTTAAGTTGAACAATGCAGATCGTTCACCACTCGGAAACAGTTTCAGGTTGTGAAAGAGAGTCATAACCCTAACCTTTATTAAGTCATATTCTTAAACTGTACTTTCTCATTACTTTCCAATGTGCACTAAGTATTCAATGTTGTGGCTTTTTTTTTGTTGTTGAACTGTTCCACCTGTTTGTAAATGTTAAATCCTTATTACTAGTGACTGCATCCTGCCACTAGATTGCAGTGTGTCATTGTATATGTGTCATTGTATATGCATCATGCGACGAAGGAAATTGAGATGATTGAAATATCCACAAATTACCCCAAAATGTCCAGGAAGAGAAAGATTGATGCAGATGGAAGGCAGTTTCAAGAAAGATGTGAAGGCGAATACATGTTTGTGCTTAAAGGAGAAAAAACGGTATGTCTTTTGTGTTATGAGGCGGTGTCTGTTGTCAAAGAGTACGATCTACTTCGGCATTTTGACAACAAACAAGGAGCCAAGTATGCCCAAATTATGCTTCAAGAAAAACAACTAATTGTCAAAGAATTAAAAGGCAAGATGTGATCGCAGCAGAATGTGTTCACAAAGGCCATAACTAAAAATGATGCGACAGTGAAAGCTAGCTTTATTGTGGCTGAAGAAATCACCCGTGTTTCAGTCTTTTTCTGAGGGTGCGTTTACATTTAGTTACATTAGTCTTACAGTTACATTACCATAATGCTGATGTGGCCCTCAGTGAAAATGAGTTTGACACTGCTGGTCTAAATTGACCCCAACCACAGGGGGGCGCCACATCCAGTACTTCCTTGCCGAAGCCCAGCCAAATGGGAAGGGTGCATCAGGGAGGACATCTGGCTTGAACATCTCTGTTAAATCAAATATATCTGCTGTGGCGACAGTAAGGGAGTGAGAAGACCAGATTATGTATATTAAGAGTTGTTATTTGCCTGAAACCGTGCTGCTGTAATTCGGGATTAATAAAGTATGTCATCCATCTCTTTCCATCTTTTTATCTATTTTTGTGAGTGTAGTAGGAGGTGAAGTTAGTGTGGGATTGGGAATGGGAAAATGTGTTGATGTAGCATGGTGAGGGTTTTTATTGTATTATATGAGTCCAGTGGGTCATTGTACGACAGAGTTTAAGGGCCACACATGAAGAAAACAACATTTTTGCCGTAACGAGATAAAGTTGAAATATAAAATATTTACAATGTCTTTAAATGCATTTACTTTATTCTCGACATTTATACTTAATCTCGACATGTCGACATTAAAGTCGTGTGGTCCTAATACTCTATCGTATCATCGAGCCATGTTTTTAGACACGCCTAAAAAAATCCTGAACAGAAGACTTGAGAGAAACTGTTTTTAGACATGTTCTCAGTCTCTTTTTTTTTTCCCTAAATGATGTGTGAGGTGTAGCATCCCTGCATTTGCTTTAAAGCAGCATTAAGTCCTATATATTCCAGACTGAGCAGCTATCCCACTCTTTAATTAACAAAGAGAACAAAGAGGATCAAACTCTGTCCGACTTAACCTCTCGGTGTTTTAACTATCACTGACAAACTTTGCAAGTGTAGTTCGTCCTACAACCTTGCCACGACCCAGCTACAGTGCATGTAAAGTGCACAGCCTCTTGGCCACCCAGGAAATCCGAGTACAAAAATATTAAAGCTGTTGATGCTAATTCCTCAGCTGATACGAGGTTTTACGTTGACAGCGCGAGTCGGATCTTCTCGGTTCCATTTTAATTCAACGAGACAAAGATGATCCCTGTGTTAATATGGTTTGCACTTGAGAGGATTAGGGAGATTGAGTGGAGGAAAAAGCATAATAACCAGAGAACAGGGAAGAGGTAATGCAAAAAAACGGTGGGTGAGACTGGCAGGGAGGCACATGGGGAGGGATGAAGCGTGGGGGGCAGGAGACATTGGAAAAGTATGCATGAACAGAAGAGATTTGGGAAGCAAATTATTAGAAGAGAGAGTTGGCGATTAACACCCACCACTTAAAAATGTGGGTGATATTAGGAATTTATTCCAACCCACCCAAGCGACTCTAGCTTATATGGTGCACTGGGTGAACTCTCAGTGCTTACAATTTAAGGTGAAAATTATTTTCATTTGGCAGAAATTATAGATTAATAAAAAAAAAGACATATAAGTGTAAAATCGCCTGATTGTGTGAATTGTTGGATATGAATTTGGAAATGTTTAATTGTCCACTGCATTTCACCCATCCTTTTTATGTGAACATATCAAACTGGGCACAGGCATCGCACACAGCTGTATAAATTTAGGCCCCCTTGTCATTTTATTGATTTCAATACATTTGACACTAATTATTGGATTTCAAAATTGATTTGGTAACCTCAGTGAGCCTTGACCTCCATACACAGGTGAATCCAATCATGAGAAAAGTATTTAAGGAGGCCAATTGTAAGTGTTTCTCCTCTTTGCATCATCTCTGAAGAGTGGCAACATGGGAGCCTCAAAACAACTCTCAAATGACCTGAATACAATGATTGTTCAACATCATGGTTCAAGGGAAGGATACAGAAAGCTATCTCAGGGATTTAAGCTCTCGGTTTCAACTGTGAGGAACATTGTGAGGAATTGGAAGACCACAGGCACAGTTCTAGTTAAGACCCGAAGTGGCAGACCAAGAAAATTCTCAGATAAGCAGAGGCAAAGGATGGTAAGAACAGTCACAGTCAGCCCACAGACCAGCTCTAAAGACCTACAACATCATCTTGCTGCAGATGGTGTCACTGTGCATCGTTCAACTATTCAGCGCACTTTACACAAGGAAATGCTGTATGGAAGAGTAATGCAGAAAAAGACAAACAGAGTCGCTTGACATATGCTAAAGCACATGGACAAGCCAGCTTCATTTTGGAATAAGGTGATGTGGACTGATAAAACAAAAATAGAGGATTATGTGGGCAAAAGAAAGGGCGCTATGCATGGTGGAAAAAGAACACAGCATTCCAAGAAAAACTTTGGTGGTGGTTCCATCATCCTGTGGGGCTGTGTGGCCAGTGCAGGGACTGGGAATTGTTAAAGTTGTGGTCGCATGGATTCCACTCAATATCAGCAGATTCTGGAGAACAATGTCCAGGAATCAGTGACAAAGTTGAAGTGGCGCCAGGGCTGGATCAACAGGACAACGACCCTAAACACTGCTCAAAATCTACTAAGGCATTCATGCAGAGGAACAAATACAACGTTCTGAAATGGCCATCTCAGTCCCAGACCTGAATATTATTGATAATTTGTGGTGTGATTTAAAGCGGGCTGTCCATGCTTAGAAACCATCAAACCTGACTGAATTGGAGATGTTTTGTAAAGAAGAACGGTCTAAAATACCTTCTGCCAGAATCCAGACTCCAACTTTTCCATACCACTGTAATATCACCACACAAAATATTGCAATATTTAATTGTATCGACCCCCCCCATCCCTACTGTAAATGTTGCTACATTTTGCTTACTGTACATTTAACCCTGACGTAAAAATTAATCTGGTGTAATCAGATCTATTATTTTCATGCATGAGATTGATTTGGTGCAAATACACTTTATAGAAATACAGTTGTTGAATATTATTTTTTTTCTCTGTGTTGCAAATCTGTATGTCCTTGTACCACTGCAGTTTTTTTTTGTTTTTTTTTTTAATTAAAATTAGTTTGTAGCATGCAAGTGACACACGCTGCCAGCACAGCCTTCACAAGCAGCTTGGCAAGTGTCTTTGCCCAGGGACACACTGGCATGTAGACTAGTGGAGGTGGGAATTTAACAAGACCTTCCAGTTGACAGACAACACACTGAGTCACTGCCACCCTGTGAGGTCACACTGAGGCAAAGTTTACATTTTGACTGCCTTTCACGGACAAATTATTGAACTTGGAATGTGTTCAGTGCGCTTTTGGAGACATTTTTAGGATGATTTACAATTTAATACACTGTAAATATTATACGTGAAATTGACAGGTTCCTGTATTTGACAGGTAATATACATATGGAGAAGATGAGATACACATTTTGTATCTCTTCTTCTCCATATGTGTGAACACAACTCATTATCTCTCCCTCTTTTATGAGGTGTTATTTCTTAACTTGTAAGATTTCACTCACAGAACTTGTCATTGTCTTCATTGGTAAACAACTCATTAACATTTTATGAAGTAAGGGTTCTTTCAGAAGACGTCTCCACATTTGTCGAAAACAAAATGACCAGGTAATTAAAACCAGTAAAGAAACAGACACGGAATGAAGTTGTTCACATAAAACAAAAATAAAAAAGAATCAGAGGAGCTACAACAAAACAAATGGAGGGAGTAATTTAAACCAGTAAAAAGCAGAATAAACTGATTAAAGCTGTTTCACGTTCAGTGACACTGATGCTTCTAGGCAGAGACGAGACAAATGGGTGCTTGTGCGGCTTGTTTTTTTCCCGATAACTTAATATCCAGCTGTCCAATGACTTGATCTGGAGAAAAGTTACATCGTTATGCCATTAAAAATGGTAACTGTTTTTTAGAACAAACTTGACATTAACATGAAGTAGGACTGTAAAAACTCTGCCATTAAAATGTGTCCTGGATGCGCAGGCAGATCATATTATGACTGGATCTGCCTGTGCACTTTTCAAATACACACACACTCCTTCACTGATCTTTGCTGGGCAGTATTTCTGAAAAAAATGTTTTTAAATTTAAAATTTCAAATAAAACACATTATTTTGTAGTGTTTTGTTGAGATGATGAAAATGCCTTCATATTGTGTACCAAAGTACTTAAATGACATGCATTTCTAAAATCCTGTAAAATACTGTCTTTGAAACAACGTGATGACGTCATAACAACACAAACTGTGAGGTGCTGCTGCCGATTGGACTATACTTTACTTCGTGCCTACTTCAATTTGCCCAGACTTAAAAGTTAAAAGTCACAATCTTTCATAGCCACACATGAGTTTGCTTTTTTGAAAATGTATTTATGTTTTGTTATAATATAACTTGAGTTATATTGACCTCTTTTAGCCTTTGAATTTTTGTGTTCTCAATCCTTCAACTAGTTGCTTTACTGCTTTACTTTGTCATTTATTTAGTATTAGTTTGGCATTTGGTATTTTATTGTGAAATAAATGTTGACGTTTCATCATTTTTAAATTTAAAGCATGAACACTGACAAATAGGCAAACAATCAATACATACGATACGAGACCAACCAGATAGTGACAAGGTTAACAACATAATCCAAATTATAAAATGACACGTGATTACACGTTTGTTTGTCCAATAGCCATTGCCTTATGGATTTTAGTTTATATTTGTATCGTTCCTTACTTATAGCATGTTCCATGTATGTGCTGCTAAGAAAAGGCTGAACCAATCTCAAAATGTTTTTGTTTTTTTTTCTCAACAGAGCTTTTATTCTGAAATATTTCCAATGGTTCTTAAAAATGGTGTTCTTAAAAATTAGGATGGACTTACAGGCAGATGATGGCATAATATCGTCGTAGAGGCAAAAATGAAACGATATCCACAGTCAGTAGCTAGTAATACACGCTGTGAGAGCAATAACTCAAACATGGGCACATATTTGGCTGTAAAAAAAAGCATCCAGAGGGAGTCAATAATGTTGTCGGTTGGCTGAGGTAATTCCATTCAATAATGCTTTTACAAGACAGCTCCGCTCCAGTGCAGTGAGTGTGTGAGCAAGAACTGAGCTGCAGGGGCTCATTATCCTCCATTTCATCCTCTGTCTCTGCAGTTCATAGACTTCTGGTTTTATATGCGTAACTCTGGATTTTTGTTTGCTCAATCAATTTACCACAGCTCAATTTAGACAAATATATGAAAATAAAGATGCTCTTTATTGGTTGACATAGAGGGCTCCTGATGAATCTGGGACCCAGGGGCAGATTATTTATACATACACATATGTAAAGCTTCATTCTGAACTTACTGACATATAAAAGGCAAAATACAAAACGGCACGGTCAAGGTCAAGTTTAAAGCACGTTTAAAAACAATAAAAGGAGTATAATTTACATAAAGGGCTGAGAAACATGTTGAATAACTACACACAAACTACACACTACACACAAAGGTCGGTGGTGAATGAAAGCGATCAGGACTGCACTTCTTCACCAGGCCACTGTGGTGTGCTCCAGAATGTCACACACTTTAACATAATATGTGGTCTATGGTCTATGTTGTATGTGTAAAGGGAAGAAGGTGGCTTTTACATAGGCTATTGTGTTATGTGGTGTGTGTGTATGTGCAGTCATACCATATTAAAAAAAAAAGAAAAAAAAAAAGATCGAGAACAATTTATTGTTGCAATCCGGTATAAATGTGTATGAAATTTAGAATTAGATTAGATTCAAACAACACTTTTCACAAAGCAATCAGCACTTTTTTAAAAAAAAGAGGAAAATTAAATATCCATTCAATCATTCAAAAATATATGTTTTTATTGTTTGAAAATACACTTAATTACACTTATTATATACACGTATTAGTTCTTTGCGCTCCCTGATTAGTTCTTTGCGCTCCCTCACTTGTTCTTTACAGCTCAATGGACCAGAAGTCGTCACAGGCTTGGAGACGCTGTCCGTCTGGAACTCGTTTCCAAGTTTACATCATCCGACAAAAAAATTGTAAATATCTAATCTTTGTCAGATTATAAACATTAGATACTTACAATTATTTTGTCGGATGTCGACGGGGAATGAGTTCCAGACAGACAGCGACTCTGAGCCCGAGCCAATCTGCAGGCGGCTTCCTAATGCCCGTCCGCAAACAGAAAACCACTGCACCACAAGAACAAATCAGTGAAAGTGTTGTTTGAAAATATTGACTCAAATCTAAATCCATTTTTTGGAGTGCACAAGTAACAGAGAATTATCTCGTTCTAATCTAATCTAATCTAATCTAAGTCTATGTTTGAGCACCGCCATACCCTCTAATTTCATATTTCAATTAAATAATTGTTGTTGCAGTCTACCTACATACAATTTTGCAAGTAGCTAGCTGTATGTGTGTGTGTCAGTGCGTGCATGTGTGTGTGAGAGAGAGAGAAAGAGAGAGACAGTGTGTATGTACTTTGATTTTCCAGAAAACTCAGATTATGACTCAAATTCTGCTTTTAACATCACATGGTCAGATGTTATTGTTCTAACACAGTGATTTAGCGAGTACATATAGAATGGAAGATGATGATGATTTCATAAATGTCTACCCCCTTAAGGCTTCAAATAAAAATGTTACCTGAGGTTAAACATGTGCAGAGAAAAGGGCTCACATTATCATTGCTTGGTCAGTTTGTCATCAGAAAAAATTAGACTGAGTGGAAAAAAAAAAAACCCACACTGCTTGGTCTTTGTGACCATGAGCAATTTACATTACTTAGGTGCCATGTCTTTCATCTGGAATCTGATTCGCTTTTCATTTTTTCTTGTGAAAAAACTGTGCAAATGAGGGATTTAGCGAGATAGACTTAGAGGTCCAACGTGTAACACTTAGGAGGGTTTATTGGCAGGAATTAAATACAGCCATGAGTATTCTTTGTACAGTGTATGTGTATAATTACACTCCACCCCCTTTAAATGCGAGAGCTGTCTCTTCGTCTCTCCACCTCACGGAGGACCATAGTAATCAGACTTCACTACCAGACC
This sequence comes from Microchirus variegatus, assembly GCF_963457635.1. NCBI lineage: Eukaryota > Metazoa > Chordata > Actinopteri > Pleuronectiformes > Soleidae > Microchirus > Microchirus variegatus. The sequence continues at coordinate 8,402,935 of NC_139818.1, read as the reverse complement.
ACACTGCACTGCTCCCCACTCTCCCTTCTCCTCTCCAGCCCACTTTTTGGCATTTTTTAAAACATTGGGCATTGGGTGGTTAGCCCAAGAACGGCTTTACCCACGTAAGCCTAAAATGTTAACCATCAAAGAAGATTGAGGATAAGAAAGAATCTTTAAAAACCTAATGAAACAATTAACAAATCAAATCCTTGTTGACAATGACATCCTTTCTGGTATCTAGAGCACTTGTACTATGACAACTCCATGCATATTGAGGATGTCATATCATGTAATGGAAAAATATGTGCCTGCCAAAGTCGAGTCAAGTCAAGCCGAGTAGTGCTAGAACTGTATAATGGATAAAGTGCCACATGTGTCACACCACAGTATATTTGTCCATGTGTCACATTCAGTACACTGAAATGGAACAGGACTATGTGATCCTGAGCGTCAGCTGATGCCCGACCTTTCTGTAGAATAAGAATAAATGATGAATCATAATAAATGATTAAGTACTTACAAATAAATGAAAAATAAAAATCCTCTATGCTGCCAACAGGCCTGGCAGAGGGAGTGGTAGGATTCCTTCAGAAAAACATCATTAGTATAATGCAAATATTCATATCCCAAATTAATTAAGTAATGAAAGTTACTTGTAAGAATTATTGAGGTCAGAGCAATTACAAATAAATCAGGAACTATTTGATTGTTTTAAAGACAGGCTGAGTCATTGAGAACTGCAACAAATAAGCAGAATAAATGCATAGAAACTTTACATCCTTCCATCTATTTTCTATCGCTTATCCAAAAGCCAGTAGAACACATTATGTTCCAGACATCCCTCTACTCAGCAGTGCTTTTCAGCTCCTCCTGGAAATCCCAGGCCAGACGGGATATGTAATCCCTCCACCAGGTTTCATTCCAGCTGGGTGTGCCCAGAAAGCCTCCAGAAGGAGATGCCCAGTAGGCATCCTTCTCATCCTGATGCCTCAACCACCTCAGCTGGTTCATTTTGACACGTCGGAGCAGCAGTTCTCCTCCAAGCTCGCTCCAAATGTTTAAAATCCAGACACTCTAGAAACTCACTTTGGCCTCTTTAATGGTGATCTCTCTCATTTTTTTTATCCCCCGGCTCATCACCATAGATTACAGTTTAAATCAAAAGTTAATGATTTGAACTAAGACTTCTTAGTTTTTAGGACTTCATAAATGATAATGTGCTGTGGGTCCATTAGTCCACTGCTAACTGTAAAAGGTGATTCCCACAACCCACCAGGCTTCCCATCATCTAAACTCTTCAATGATAGTTCAGGTGACTTGGAAGTGTGGTTTACCGAGGTCCTGACTACAGGTGCAACAGTAAATTATTCATCCCATACCAGGCCTATTCAACTAGCGGCCCTATGGCCCATGAACTTGCAGTAAACGTCACGATAAAACTCACCTACAAGCTATTTTAAGAAGAGCAACTGAGTCTCAAAGGCTCTCGTCTGATTTGGGTACATCTGTTATGCATGCAACATGGGGCTGGGCAGTGATTGGCTGCAACATGAGTCACTCTTCATGGGTCAGGATGGATGATTCACATGGTCAGAGAACCTCATGTTATTTGAGCGGAACTGACAAAGTGGATTGCAATGTCGTTCGCCAAGCTAAAGCGACGCAAAGTTGCAAAGCTGAGCGAATGAACAGAGAAATATTAATTTACTTTACAGGCAAATACACGCACCAACCCAGTGTGCATATTGTACAATGACCGCATTTCTGTTCTAAAAGAGCATATTTACTTAAAGAGGCACTACAAGTCAAATTCCTGGCTCATTTTCTACCAGGCTTCCCGAGGGCCAGGATGAGCAGGGGAGGAACGTCCAGGTACTACTACTAATAATCATATTAATATTTTACCTGTCACACCTCCACAGTGAAACTACACTATAGGCAAACTGTAAATTCTTAAAGATAAGTGGAAATAATTGTAGAAATTCGTTTTGGGGCTTTTTTTTGTTGCTATATCTGAGGTACGTAACAAACCATTATACCCCTATTACTGAAAAGGTGTACAGTCAGCAGAGAAAAAAAATGACTGGAAAAAAAAACCCTGCCTTTTATTACTAGAAAACTGAATTTGAATCATTTTGTAATAAGCCTCATATCCGCACCAAAGTTCAGAAAGCAAATCAGTCATTTTAATCCAGTGCTGCCTCCATCAATAAGTTCAAGACGGCTCTTGCGACTTGGGTGTTTTATATCCTAAATTAAAATTTACTGCTACAGCAGTACACCAGCAGCTACTGTCTCTGTGTCAGCTCAAACCTTTGATTTTCTCAATGGACTTTGCCTGGAAACTCAAAGTTTGTAACTTGACTGCACCAGAGAAAGCTGCCTTATTGCTAAATAAAGCACCAAAAACACTGTAGACTCAAGAAAGAGTAGCATCTATTGGGTGAACATTTCATTAAGTGGCTTTTTCCCTTGTGTCCCCTCCTGGCAGCCGTGCTTCTCGTGAAAGAATCCCTCAAAGTCTCCCACAGCACAGTCGGTGCCGACCCTGTCAGACCCTGATACAACCATGTTTCAAAATATCTAAACTATCCTTTTAAAGGGCAATATAACCTGTGGAGTATCAGACACTACAGCATATACAGAGGTGGATGACCACCACACCTTTAAATAAACAGAGAAGAGGGCAACCGCCGTCTGTGAACTTTTGACAGTTTTCTCACTGCATCCTTTAATAAGCTCTGCTGCCATATCCAGTGGACCAAACTTTGACAGTCCAGAAGAATCAGTCACTTTAATGTGAACCCGAGAGCTGACCAACAGAAAACAAAGGAAGGAGGCCAGAAAAAATTCCATACTCTTCTGCACATTCTGCTCCAGTCTGAAGATGATGAAAGTTGCACAGTGCACAAAATCTATCTCACACTTTGTCTGGCAAAAATGAGGCCATAAGGACACACAATGCTGGCTCTTCAATCTTCATGGTGTGCACAGAGGTAATTAAGCCCAAAGACGTGGAATAATGTTCTTTGAGCAAAAAGCTTTATTGTACACCAAATATTGCTCTTTTATAACTACATAACTAACTCCAGTTACTAATTTTCAGTTTACAATTTGGGTGGTGTAATGGGTATAGTTGGTGCCTCATTACAAGTAGGTTTGCAGTTTGAATCTCACCTGAAGACCTGAAGGGAGCTTTGAAGTAAGAGCCCCAAGACTCTGGAATTACCCGACAAATGAAATACAACTTCAAGGTCAGCAGCTTCCTTTAAATTATATTTCAAACTGTTCACTTAGCTAACGTTAAGAAGTGCTATACAAATAATGGTTATTATCAATATCAGTCGATATCAGCAGAGATTCAGATGTGGAGCCATCTCTCATATAGGACAGTGGGTTACAATCCAAATATGAGTATTTTAATAATCTGCTCATGAAGCTGTCGTGAAACATCTTCTGATGCGTAGCTAGGTCACTTCATCAGTGATGAACGTGAGGTCGTTGGATGTTTCAGGTCTTTTGAACATCAGACACCCTCTCTCAGGGGACCCAGCTGAGGTTGATCAGGCCTCAACTTGTGCCCTCGTAGCACTCGACCACGGATCCGCCCACTTGATCCAGAGCCACCGAGAGGCTTTCTCAGCTGCCTCTGTGTTGTTGTGGATGGCCCTCCTCCTTTTCTATTCTGTTATGCTGAGTGCAGTATAGGCTCTGCACAGAGACTGTCTGGCAAAGCCTCTGCACCCAACCTCCGCAGGCAAGCACCGAGCCTTCTAGCCTTGTCTGTGGCAGTCGCTGACTAGGCTGTCATACTTCTCCCTCTTCCGCTCAAAGGCCTCCTCCATTCGTTCTTCCCACGGCACAGGGAGCTCCAGCATGACAACATTCTTTGTTGCCTCTGACACCAGAACCATTTCAGGTCTGAGGGTGGTCTTAACAACATGCTGGGTGAACTGGACAGTCCAACACTGCACAGCTTCCAGTCATGTGCAGTGTTGAGAAGCCATGATGTTGCTCTCAGTGTTGTTCTTGGCTTCTCCCCAGCTCTGATGAAGTTGATGGCTTTCTTCGTTAGTTTTGACCTCTGACAGCCAGTGATGCCATTACAGATGCTCTCTGCAATGGTTTTGAGTATCTGCCTTCCCCCAGAGCTTTTGGGCAGCAACTCAGTATGTGCTCGAGCTTCCCCTTCCTCTGGCAAAGGGGGCATGCTGGTGTATCAACCAAACCCCAGCAGTGCAGGTTGGATGGGCTGGTAAGTTCATCGTAGACAGCCTGGACCAAGAACGTGATGCGGTGTGGCTCTGCCTGCCAGAGGTCAGTCCACGAGAAACTCATCTTCTTTCCTTGTCATGCAAACTTCAGCTTGAATTGTCTGGAGCACAAAATCAGGCTCCATAAACTTAAGATCTACAATATGCAATATACTACTCTCATTCTTAGCTTCAATTTGCTTATCAATGACTTTGAAAAATAAAGTATTATGTGGTGTCCATTATAATTATGTCCAACCATGGAACACAATAAAACTGAATTAAAAAAATATAAAATACATAGAAAGTCTGCTCCTGAACACATACAGTGTGGTGTAATAGTATTCCTGACAGACCAAACTCAATTTCATGCATGCTCAAGTTTGCAGTGAGCTATTTTCCTCGTGATTATCCATTACACTTAGATCTGTACACCACTGTTACATGGGCCCACAATATTATTAGAAACAGTTAATATCTGCTAAACCGAGTTTGGGGTGTTTCATCATTCACATTCTTACAGAACTTACAACAAACCCTAGGAGCCCCTTAATCAAACAATATCTAGTTGAATGATGTTACGAAGCAGTGTGGAATCATCAGGACTTTTGTGTGGGAACGGAAAAGTATGGTACCATTGTTTTCTGGAGCACCATGGCCTCACAATCAGAGGTACTGTCCCTCCTGTCCCCAAGATGCATCACACTCAGCTGCAAAGCACCTACAATAATTGTGCATTTCAGGTCACAGTCCAGTGGAGGAAGTGAAGGTGCTTCATCAGCAGAAAGCTTTGATGCAGTCCTGAGGTCACCAAATTTGATTAAACTCTTCAACTACAGCACAAGATTCAATCAATCACAGATAGAATTTGTTTACCAACCCGCATGCCTCCACTTCAGTGTCACCGATTTTTTGACCCATGAGGGCTCCACAGGCACCGTGTCGACTTGTCTTGTGAGTGTATTAGCACAAAACAGTTCTACTTAATGTGCATTTGCTTTAATGTATGCCTTCTTTATTGTATATACCCAGGACAAAAAAAAGTTATATGTGTACAACACTTAGGACAGTGGCAGCTCTTGAAGAAAATTTCAGGGTGGGGGGGGGCAATGTTTTCTGATAATGATTAATGTGACCCATTTAATAGGTGCATAAAGCAAGACAGTATCAGATCAGATGGCAACTTCATAAACAAACAAAAAATTACATTTATCTAATGTTGTATGATGTAAAATAGCTAAACAGGACACGAAATGTGTCCAGCAACCAAATAAAGACAGGGGCAGCATATTAAGTCAGGTATTTATTAACTGATCGAGGATCAAGAGCTTTCACAACCTTTACCAGATACATACAACAAACATATGACAAGATAGTGCAGTCAAATGATTCATTAAGTGTAAAGGAAATTGGATCTTTGGATGTGTTGCTAAATGCATCTTACGACAATACTTTCTTACACAAAACAGTTAATTTTGTCTGATTTGCGTGAAGTTTAACCTGCAGTTCAACAGTTCAACCCTGAGCGATACAAACATCAACAATGTCAGCAAACAAGCTAACAAACGTCACCTCGAATGACTGCTGTCCGCTGCTACGAGCCATAAACAGCTAACATATGAAAGGGTGAACTCCGTGGCACTGGTAAAACTATGTGTACTTATCAGTTAGTGCTGGGACCGGTGAAACAAGCACAATCCTCCCTGTATTTTTAAAACAGTGAGCATTTAGGACCTTACATTCTCCACGTCAATGAATTTAGGAATTTAAAACACGACTTCAATCTGACCATTCTGATTGGACAATGACAGATAATATGTGTAGAACACTGATAATAAATACTTTTGCTGTCAGAGAAGGTTGAAAGGAATATAGTACTTTGGAATTGGTTAGGAAAAAAAAAAAATCTTCTGGTTCCTAGTGCGTCTCCCAAACCGCCCCATACACCATCCGCCCATGACTTAGGATACACGCCATGTTAGAGCTGCAGTGCATCTCCATTTTTTTAATTTTACGTTACATATATATATGTGTGTGTTATGTTTGATATGTGTCAGTACTGATACCTGTGTCATGGCGCACATGCTAATATCAGGCAAAATGGTCAATTATGCACATTATGCGATGACGCCATTTAGCAACTTCTAACTTATAATCATTTATCGTTATCGAGGTGAAATGCTCAATATATTGTGATATTGATTTGATGCCATATTGCCCAGCCCTAACACCAGGGTCCACACAGTCCTTCGCAGTACAAACAAGAGTCTTACTAGCAGTGTTGTGGACACTGTCCATTGTCTCTCTCTCTGCTGCTGACGCAAGATTTCATGCGAAACAATGAGCAAATAAGGTTAAATAAAAGAGAGCAAGTTAAGTGATGCTCAGGAAATACAAATTCCAAGATCTCTGGCTCACCAGAGAAAATTACAACGACTGGCTTTACCAAAGATCCCAAGGACAATCTCTTGTCCACATGCACAGTGTGCTGTCAATCAAAAAGTGTACACCATGGGAGAAGCGGCTTCTGTCCCATCTTAAGTTGTGTCAGCACAATCAGGCCTCGAGTCTGAGGAAATTGGTCCCGTTAAGTGCTTGAAAATTCCTTGAATTTCACGTCAACCAAGGTGTGGGAACCCTGATAACTTGTGGCAGTTTTCCGCTGAAGCAAAGTTCATAAGATATTATTGTGGGATCAATAAATCTTAAACAAAATGTATTTTCCTACCAAAGTCAGTTAGACAATCATCTACAACCTTGTTTTCGTCTAAACAAGCCGTCCTCCAACCTGGATGAAGAACATTCATCTCTTTGAGCAGCCGTCTGTGAGAGGAGTGTGGAAAAACAGCACTAAGTGAGCTTCGGCAATGAATCACTTTGCTCACTGAAGGTCCACCAAGTGATCATTAAATACGTATTTTAATAGTAAAGGTCCACCCTGTCATCAATCAGCCCATGACAGGTTGAACATGCACATTAGTTTTTGCCATAATATGATAATTGTGGTCATCCTCTCATCCCGGTCACCAACTCTTTGAACCGTTACCATCTGGCAGACACTAAAGAGCTGCCAAAGCACGAACCACCAGTTTCTTGCACAAAGCCATCAGCACACTGAATAAACCAAAAATCCAATAATACTGACATCCATCCAGTTAGCACTGTGAGTGCACTGTAAACACTTTTTATGGCTTTAAAACATCACTGAATGGCCTGGGTCTTGATTTTTAAGTGTTTACACACACCATTAAATCATCACAGCTAATTCTGTTGTATTCCTATGCAATGACAATAAATGCTTTCTGATATTCCACCAGTTATACATACTTAACAAACAGGAGATGCTTTACTCTGCAATAAGACAAGTGGGCAATGTTGACACCCAGCTATTCTTACTCTCTCCTTAAGATCTACCGGTCCTGACAAGGTAGGGTTTATCTGAAAAAAGGTCCTAAAGTGGTAGATAATACATGTACACACACACATTTGTAGACATAATGCATCCCCTCAAACCTAAATGCCTAACCCTAACCTAAACCCAATTCTAACCCTAAACCACTTCAGTGACCCTTTTAGAGTATTTGAAAGTAATTATATTTTATGATTTACAAAGGCAAATATAAAAGATAGCAAAAGTTCCAAAGCAGCTCTGCAGCAGGTGAACAGGAGAAATGCACCCAGAGTGAATGACAGATGCATGAGTACTTTAACTTTAAATATCTACTACCATCTTTCTTTCACAGAGTCACTCACACACGCGCACACAGACAGCTGTATTGAAACAGGAAAAGCTATATGGAGGGGCTGCTCGATGTCTGCCATGCATCTGCCAGTCCTTGTGGATGTTTGAGTCGAGCGTTTCACTGAGGTTTCATAATTGTTTCCATTTCCATTTTAACTGGGTACGTTTGTCCATGACAATAAAGGGTGAAGGTTTGAGTCTAAAATTGTGATGTCGTGATGATGACACAACCGTGTGTCTTTGAACAGAGAAACGACTATTTTTCCCTCAAACAAGCAGGTTTCCCTATGGTCCACAGTTGACGTCAAATCTCAGTTATATAAACACAGAACCGCTGAAACTGGAAACTGCAACGATTTAGATGCTGTGGTACTTTTAAATATTTGAACTGAAACTGAAAACTTTTTTGTGGCCACATTATCCTCCACATGAGGTTTGTAGAGGGGCGGAGCCAATCCCAGTTGACTTTGGTGGAAAGGCGGAGTACACCCTGGAAGGGTCCATTGCATGGACATACAGTAATGAACAACCATTCACTCTCACATTCACACTGACAGTCAATTTATCCACAGAAAGGCCCTCAGTCAGACTGGGTCTCAAAATGGCGACCTGTTTGCTTTGAGACAACAGTGCTAGCCACAACACCACCAAATTGCCCTACAAAGTGATTGCACAATACAGTTGACTATATAATGGATATAAAATTACACCATCTGCATTTTGTAGTGATCATGGTTAAGTGTACGTTCACTCTTGGCCACTGGGATACATTTCGTGGAAAAAGTATGACTATGAATTTAGAGCGCAAAGGAAATTTGCGCTCTAAATGAAATTCTATAGTGACCCCAGCAACATCAGGCATAAAAATAAAATATGTGGGTCATCACGACACTACAAAGAATAGGGTTCACATGACATTCATGCATTTGCAGCTCATGTCCTGTTCTCAGTTTTTGGACTTGTGAAAACTTGTGAAGACTTGTGTGTCATATCTTTACATGTAGTGACCAAATAGTATTACACCTGGAACTACTAGGCACACTAAAGTTGGTTATTTCCTTTTTAGGATAAAGAACTTGGCAGTGGCAGCAAAGGGAAACGGCTGCTTTGGAGCTGCAAGTGAGAGGATGTCCAGCTGCATATTATTCAGTGTTGGGTTAGTTACTCAAAAAAAGTAATTAGTTACTAGTTACTTTTGTACATTGTAATGAGATTACTTTACTAGTTACTGGATTTGAAATGTTACTTCAATACTTATTACTTTACTTTCCCGTTTCTTAATTTACCTTGCAAATATATGGACAAACATCACTTAGCCTGCCCACATAGTGTTTATTGTGTGTGTGTCGGTGGTGGCTCGTCTGAGCATTGTACACGGGACAGGTTCAACTTGGCCTCAGTTAATTTGTAGCTGTTTTTGGATGACAATGTCTGATATGGCTGCCCAAGCCCAGCGCTGTGTGGAAGAGTCGAGGACATTTTGAGCAGGGCAGGGTTGGTGGGGAGCGAGGCTGGAGAAGCCGCTCTTTACGTCTCCGTCTCTTGTCTTCTTCTTTCCAACGAAGTTTGTTTTCCATTTGGTCTGTCCCCAGAGTGATGCTTTGCCTCCACCCAGTGCGGTCTTCGGCGAGAGTCTCCCAGTTAGCATGATCAATGTCGCAGTGAAGGAGAGTGGCCTTCAGTTGGTCGAGAAACCGACGTTTAGGGGCACCCCAGGATCTTGTGCCATGTTCAAATTGCGAGAACAAGATCTGGCGGGGGAGGCAGGTTGTGAGCATTCTCCTGACGTGTCCTGCCCAGCGGAGGCAGTGTCGTGCCATTGTAGTCTTAATGCTAGGGAAGTTGGGCGATGGAAGATGAGGCTTGTTGGTTCTGGCACTAATAGCCTTTGCGTGGATTTATTTAGGTTGGATCACAGGTTGCTGCCTGAGACCCACTCACTTGGGCACCTGCCTTCTCCAGCAACTGGGTTTGGTTGGGGTGCTTGCAGTGAGCTGCCGGAATACTTGATTACAGTCTAGGTCTGCCTTGAAACCACGCCAGCCCGCCTGGCGCTGCTCTCATCCGCCAGTTACGTACAAACTGCTGTTGGAGGCTTGAGGTTCCAACCCTAGTAACTCAAGGGCCCGCTCGGTTTTGTGGTGCCAACCGACTTGCCAGTCACAGAGTGGGTAGTAACGGCTACTTTTTATAGGTTTCAGGTTGGTGTACGCTGAACCCACACACAACCTCCCTACTCTGCCTGGATGCAGTTTAACGTCATACCCAGGACAATGTTTATTGTATAATGTATACATAATGGCATGTAAAACCATATTATCCAACGCAGACTGGATAATTTCTCTATGCGCAGTTATATCCCCACATCCAAACATGACACATACATAATGATCTTTATGACAAGGATCGAGTACAGTCGCAATGAAATACAGGGGATCCGAGTAGATCTTAGTAAAATGTGTTGACAGATTCTCAAGAGTGCACTTTTCATTGATTTCACTCCGTGGTCTCAATCTTTGTGTAGAAGCCCTTTTTAGCGTAATCAAGGGAATAACAGATGCTTTGGATGAGCTGATCTCTTCAGTTAACTGCTCAAAGAGAGAGAGAAGAGAGTTCTGTCGCAGGGAGTTCATAATCTGTGCTGTTTGCAGCCAAGTTTCACTTTTGCTCAAAGAGACTTTCCATCATTTAATAGGTGCTGTTCCACCGTGTACTCACGTCTTGTTTGAATCACTTTATTGGTGTTCTAAACTGATCCTGGACAGACTCTAAGCGGGTATAGACAGGCGCGTTCTGGTTGAAGTTTTTGCGTGCGTCATTACAACATCGTTTCGGTGGTTACCGAGGGAAACGGGAAGAAAAAATGGGGCGTCTAGGACGTCTTTCCTAAAAGTAGGGCGTATAATTTCTTATTATTGTCAGTATGCCCGGACGCCCTGCTGGCTAATAGCCTGTTCCCCTGTGTCTCCCGTATCCATCTCCATTTCCCTCCTTCGCACCAGAAGCTACATCACTCAAATCGATCTCCAGAACAACAGTGCCCAGGCAAGTACACACAGAAGCAACATGCATGCACACACATCACTTAAACGGACCAAAACTTTACACACAGGCAAACACGGCATGGGTAACGCAGAAAAGCGCGTTACTATAGTCAAGTAAAGTAGTGTAGTTACCGATATTTTTAGTGTAATGCGTTACTTTACTTCGTTACCCAAAAAAGTAATATCGTTACTCTAATCTGTTTCTTTGCAGCTCGTTACCCCCAACACTGATATTATTAGTTATTTGGGTGAAACTGATTATACGGCATGTTATGATTACAGTATTTGAGGTATTTCTAAATTTGGTATCAGTATCAACACACCTCTATAATCACTAAAGAGGCACGTCAATAGCCTATTTAATATGAATTATGCGTTATGCCTCCACTGTTGGATTTTGTTCTTCATAGACCTGCTGTCCTCTCTTTCTGGCAATGCCTCGGTTAGTGATGTCAAGACAGGCAATTCCCTTTTGGTGCAATGAAATATTTTGTGTCCATAAAAGTGTTAGCGTTCTCCAGAGGAGTTTGGTGATCAATCACCACAGACAAACGTCCCCTCTCTCCACACTCACCATTCAACACCTTTCAAAACTGTGTACTCATAGGAGATGGAGTGAAAAGAATGACAAAAAGAAAAACACCACCATCCATCCACACTTAAACCCAAGACTGAATGTATCAATGCCTTGACTGTTGGCAGCCGAGAATTCAGCGTGACAGACTTGGTTGAACTAAATAGTCAACAAGCAAAAAGCTATATGGATTTGGATATGATTGTTCTTACTCATGTTGCATAGCCGCATTATGGATCTGTCGAAGACGACTGAGATGACAATCTGATTATGGATTTGATACATCTGATGGTCATATAGAATCTGAACCTTTCTGTCTATTTGTATGTGCTGAGCATTGTGGTCAATGCACTCCAACAGCAGTGTCGCAAAGCAAAAAATTGGAGGATAGTTATGATAGTCAGTTAAGTGATTGGATATTTAATACCACATTTGGGATAATTGAGTCATCCAAGCCAACTTGGAGGGAACCTATCTAAATCAAGCAGTGTTCAAATGTCGTGTGCCGTTTCAGTGTACAGTTTTTCATATGAAATCAGATGCAAGACACTTGACCGTAGGAATTTAAACAACCGAATTTGCCCTGATTTGTATATATATGATCTGAATTGAATCTGAATTGAACAATGTGGCTCATAATGTGAATGAACAAAGATTTCAGCAAGAATGCTGACAATGGAAATGTTAACATGCTGATGTTTGCTAGACGTCATTTTTCAATAGGCTGATCTTGAATGAGTTGAATAAATAAATCTTATATGCTTTGGAATTTTATTATTATTGGACCATAGAGGAAAAGTTGTAGGGTCACTAAATGTTCCTGGGTTCACCTTGAGAAGAAAATACAACTAATCCAATTTCCATCATGTTTGAAGTGAGATCGGGGTCAGCAACTGTGCAATGTCTTTTAATATTTTACATTAAGGTACTGCCGATCACATGCCAATTAGTGGCAATTGGTTGTGACTTGCAATAAATGGGCTGAAAATGAGGTAGTGTGTACTAGACTATAGCTGCAGCTTTGACTGATAATTTCTCTGACCATGGCACTTCTGATTTGGTCACTCAGTTTTGCTGCCCGGTCACTTATAGGATGAGTGTTGTTGGTTCTTCCATCTCACAGTTTTTTAGGCCAAAGTGCTCTGCAGAACACAGACACACAAAATTCTAGTGGAGCATAATTCAGGGCCAGAGTATAGAATCATATTTCGTTATCCAACCACCTGCTATGCCAGGTATGTGCCAAGGGAGGTTGTGATAAACTGTCCTCTGTAGCAACCTCTACTGTCCCTCCAGGAGATTGCTACTATTCTACTCTGTGCTGCTGTCACATTGTAACCAAAACCTTTCACATCAATCTAGCTAATCACCCATCTGGCCTTGACAGTAGCGCTCTGAACCAAAATATGACATAGAAGAATTTTGAGGCAGTGCAATGAAGAAGCAAGGGGCATTGAGGGTGCTGTCGGTGGCAGACAGCTGCCAAGTTGTTCATTATCAGAAGCGACTACAGCCTTGCGTCAATAGGTTGAGACACACTGTACCTTGCAAGAGACTCATTAATTTGAAAAAAGAAAAAAAAAATATCCCCCCTCTGTCTCTGCTGAGTTTTGCTGGGAAGTGTTGTGAATAAACCACAAACCATGCCACACTGCAGAGCTTCAGTCTCACCATATTATATCCTGCCAAAACAAAAACATTCCCCTCTTAAATCCAGATGCGTTCAATTCCACTGTGACAATATATAACTCACTGTTTCGTGAAAATGTCCCCAAAAAGTATGGTTTTCAAAAGATATTAATAAACTATTTTCTGAAAGTGGTAAAGGAAAAAGTCTGAGAGCTGGAAATAGAACACCAAAGAGTGATGATGACAATGCACAAGCACTGGACCGTTTTACTGTGACTGGAGCTCCATTCTTGGCTAAAGGATAAGAATAAGAACATTCTACTCAGGCCACAAAAATACAAGCTATGCAATGCAATGTGTGCTTCCTGGAAAAACTATGTTAAAGTTACGACTCCACTAACTATAAAAGTATCTCCTACTATAGCACACTAAGTATGCCAGATACAGAACAGGAGAGTGCGGGGGGATTAAGATAAGAAGCAAAAACTGAAAACAAAAAAAAACCTTTACAGATAAAGACAAAAGGAGAGAAATAGTGAAGGAAACATAAGGACAATGGGCGAGAGAGAAAACAGAAAGCTGGACAAAGTGAAACAAAGGAGAAGAAGACGATTGGGTGAATGTCATGTTAGCCAATCTATTTTGTAGTCAGAGGTCAAGCCAAATGTGATGGAAAAGCATGCATTATAGGTCTTTCCAGTGGCAACAACTTAAGCTTCAACTTGACCTTCACAGCAGGATGTTTCTTAGCACAGGCCCTCAACGAGAAGACCAGAAAAATTCTAATCATTTTCTTTTCAATACTATCAACACTGAAAGTCCTCTTTTTGTATAAAACACCTATATATCATATTAGACCAATGATATGACGCTACTAACACTGCTGTAACACAAACTATGATTTTAACCAGTATTAATATTGTGGCAATGGGCAAAAATCAATGCATCGTGTGCTAATTAGTGAAATGACTGTTAAACTGCAGTGAGGAAGAGGAAACCACTGTATCTTAATATGCAAAAAAGTGATAGTTCAGGATTTTGTCTGAGCAACTGACTGTCAAGCACTGTGTTGTGCGCATCCGAGTGCCAAGAACAACCAGGAGAAACAGATGTTGTCTCTGACTAAATACCTGCTGGTGGAGACACAAGGAAAGAGCCACTTAACAGAAGGCTCATCTTATAAAATATGTACCAGCCTAAGTCCACGATTTCTGAAGAAAACATAATAACATTAACTCGAAACAGAAATCACAATACATACCTCTTCCGAGTTAATGTTTTCTGCTTTTGCATTTCAGTTTTTTGATTTGCATTTTCTGCTTCAGTTGTGAGTCAATGTTTTTTTGTGTTTTCTGCTTTTGTATTTCTGTTTTTTGATTTGTGTTTCCGTTGTGAGGTAACCCTACGCCAAACGTATTATATGTGATACATGAGTTTTTGAGCCCTCCACATGAGTTGTGTGACAAATTTTCCCTGAAATGCCTGTGTTCCATTTTATAAAGCAGGTTCAACAAACTCTGAGTCTAACCCTGGACTCTGAGTTGATCTACTCTGAGATCGGAAACTCTGATCAACAAATGTGAGATGGGACCCCCGATTATTAATGGGTATTTCGCACACTTTTCAAGAGGAATCGTCAAATTAAAATGTAGCTGATTTGAGTGCAGAGCTGAAATTGGTATTGTACATAAAATCAAAGTCTGTAACCTGTGACACAAAAATGTACAATGTTTCAGACTGAGCTTCCCCTCAGTGTCTCAGACTTATAGAGGAGCTTGTGTCCTATTCTCCCCCTGAATTTGAACTATGCCTGTGTCTTTATCTGACAGTCTTAGCTGAGCCTTGGGCTAAACCAAATGTAACACAATGTAGGATTTGCTCTCGGGTCCCCCCTACAGTTGGTAAACGGTATAATTTGTAACAAATGTAAAACATGTCGAGTTAAGGCATGCAAGTGTATGTCAATGACACCAGTGAACTCTGAAGCAGGACTTCTGATGTACAAAGAACCATGTCTTCAGACCAGGTACAGTAGACTAAGTTATAGCATTTTATACAATGATTACATGGTTTTATCTTTCAAGATAACTAATGAACAAATAAGTGTTATTTCTATCACCATCTAACAATACACTTTGTTGCTTGATTTACTTAATTTACTTCCTAGTTCAAGCGAGGGGGCTTTGACGTATGCTGTAAAGTAGACTGTTGTAGTTGGTGACCAATATCTGGGATTTGTTATTGATGGGGAGCTATCTTTCAAAGTGCATGTTAGAAATCTGGTTTCTAAGTTAAGGGTGAAGCTCGGCTTCTTTTATAGAAACAAGTCTTGCTTCTCTCTCAGATCAAGGAATCTCCTGATATCAGCAACGTTCTTACCACTACTTGATTATGGCGATGTTGTGTACATGTGTGCCTCTAACGGCTGTCTACAGTCTTTGACACCAGTCTATCATTGTGCTCTGGGGTTCATCACTGGCTGTAGCCACCTCACCCATCACTGTGAACTGTATGCCAATGCTTACATGTGTCTTCCCTGTCTGTAAGACACCACACATTGGATGACTCTGGTCTATAAGGCTCTTCTTGGCTTGGATTCAGAGAACCAGAAGTCACTACACGACGACATTTTGCACTTGTCTGCTCCACATGTTCTGACCGAAATGGGAAAAAAAGCTTTGAGTTTCTCTGCCCCCGCTGCTTGGAATACCCTCCAAACTGAACTTAAAATGCCAGCTTTTATTACACTGGGAGCATTCTGCTCCATCTTAAAAGACACACAACAGAAATCCATTGAACAGTGTCTATGTTCTTAAATCGTTGCTGCGATCACAACTCCTGCACGTTATGTGTATCTGGTTGCACTTTTATATTTCAATGTTTGTTTTGTAAATGTTGCCTTTCCTGTTTCATGTTTAACTGTTGATGTGTGCTGCTGCCTTTCTTGGCTAAATACAATTGCCACAAAAAAAGTTTTTTTGTGGCAAAAAAAAAAACAAAAGTTTTTTTGTGGCACAGCAAAAATTATTATTGGAGGCATTATATAATGTCTGGAATCCCACATGTTGTCACTTTTAGCAGGAGTAGATTTTATTAGGGAAATTAAAAATCCAAAATTGTTCTTTAGTCCCTCCTAGCAGCCATGTTTTCAGTAAGAGAGTGCCTCCATCTTAGGCTACTTCTTGGCACAAGGGCCATGCACAACACAGCCAGAGCTGTATATCATTTACTCATAAAACCACACACACACATATCTGAATTATCTCTTCAAGTGTAAAATCCCTATAAAATGCAAGATTAGCAATTTATCATAAATGATGTGAATGAAGTTGCAATCACAGAAAAGGTGACCAAATAACACCCTTGTCCTGAAAATACAATATTTCTATTGTTGATGTGATTTCCAAGGGTTACCCTGATGTAACCCAACCCATCAAAGTGGGATGGACTGTTGTTACACTAATCTCATCATATAGCATTAATTCCATTTCCCTTTCCTATTTTCTCATTCACTACTTGTTTTAGTTTGTTTCTGTTCCAAGCTTCTGACTGACAGCCTGTTTACAGAATGGGGGCACATTTCTTCCTACCTCGCTCTTCTCTCTCCACATCCCTCTGACAGATGAGAAATTGAACAATTGATATTTCTGACAGGAACTCAATTAAATCCCGAGGCCACTGTCAAAAAAGCTACAAGGAAAAAAAGAATGGCAATGTGTTTGTGCATGTATGTCTGAAAGATATAATCATATATGGAGTTGCCATATCTTTATAAAGATGTGTACAATGAGAACCAGCAGTGTTTCAGAGGCTCACGAACAAAAGAGACAGGCCTGTGTGTGTCAGTGGAGGAAGCAAAGAGAGATAAGGTGACATACTGTAACTTAGAGTTATCAGGAGTAAAGAAGAAAGTGGATGAGTTTAAATATTTGGAGTCAACCACCCAAAGCAATGGACAGTGCACAAGAGAAGTGAAGAAGAGAGTGCAGTGGGTGGAGACGATTGTCAGGGCTGATGTGTGACAGAAGAATAACAGGAAAAGTGAAAGGGAAAGGGAAGGTCGACAAGATGCATGGTTGTGAGACCTGCTATGATGTATGGCTTGGAGACTGAACGAGCTGAAGATGCTGAGATTTTCATTGGGGGTGACCAGGATGGACAGGATTAGAAATGTTCAAGGGACAGCTCATGTTGAATTGTATGGAAATAACGAAAATGAGAAGGATGAGATGGGTTGGTCACGTGCGGAGGAGGGATAGTATTCTAAAAAGGAGGTTGAAGATGGATACAGAGAAAGTTCATGAATGTTGTGAAGGAAGACATGAGGACAGTTAATGACACAGTGATGTTTAAGAAGTGAAATAAAGTTTACATGATTTACAGAAAGTGTGCAAGAATTATTTAAACAAAATTAAGCATGTCATTTTATTGATTTCAATACCTTTATCACTAATTATTGGAACTCAAAATTGGTTTGGTAACCTCAGTGACCCTTGACCTCCATACACAGGTGAGTCCAATCATGATAAAGGGTATTTAAGGAGGCCAATTGTAAGTGTTTCTCCTCTTTGCATCTTCTCTGAAGAGTGGCGACATGGGAGCCTCAAAACAACTCTCAAATTACCCTGAAAACAATGATTGTTCAACATCATGATTTAGGGGAAGGATACAGAAAGCTAAGCCCTCAGTTTCAACTGTGAGGAACATTGTGAGGAATTGGAAGACCACAGGCACAGTTCTAGTTAAGGCCTGAAAGTGTTAAACTAAGAAAAATCTCAGATAAGTAGAAGCGAAGGATGGTGAGAACAGTCACAGTCAACCCACAGACCAGCTCCAAAGAAGTCGATTTTTCGAGGATGAACAGGATTAGAAAATGAACAGATTTGAGGGACAGGACAGGTTGAACGGCTTGGAAATAAAGAAAGAGAGTCAAGGTTGTCATGGTTTGGTCAAGTGCAGGGAAGGGATAGGGATTATTTTGGGCAGATGATGTTGAAGATGCCGATGCAGGAGGAAATGAGGAAGACCACAGAGAAGGTTCATGGACGTTGAAAAGTATCACAGGAGGACAGCTGGTGACAGAAGAGGACACAAGGGAGAGAGATGATCTGCTGTGGCGACCCCTAAAAGGAGAAGACGAAAGAAATCTAGTTTATGATGACTAAGACATGACATTGCAGTTTTATAGAAAGATAAATGCAGTTTTTATGAGATAAATATGAATTGCAACTGGGTAATAAAGTGGTGGGTGTGGTGTGACATCACCAGTCTTGTAGAGGTGCTGGTGCGACAAAACCTTTACATTTCAGGGTAATCTGGTATAACGGTTCATCATTCATGTTCTTCCACACCAGGAAGCACTGTCATAGTTCAATGTATTCTCATGAAGCGTTCGTATGAAAACATACGAAGAAGTGTGTACCCTGTTTTTCGTGCATTATCCTACGAAAAATCGCCTTCAGTGAAAAAAAAAAATCTGAAGTGCGAGTTAAGTGCGCTTGCGTTCGGTGAACGGATTATCTTCTGTTTCTCAGTTATTACGGAGATTGTTCAGGTCTCTACCTCGTGTTATGGTTACTGTTATGGTTATAGTGATGGGTAGGGTGAGGGAAAGGGACAGGTTTAGGGGATATAGCGCATCGTCACATGACCGAGTTCCCGTTGCGAAAATTATGTGCGAAGGCGTACGAAAACACCATACTTTTCGTAGCTTCCAGTACGAATCTTTCAACGTCCAGGACAATTGGTACTCTCAGCAAACCTGCCAGTGTTCAAACTGCAACAGCAGGTGTTGATGACATAGACAGAAGTAAACACTGCAGTGGAAACGTGGATCACATTGAGCTTTATTCATTCATTAAACATCTACTGATTCATCCTCATAAGGGTTGTAGGGCCACTGGTGCCAATCCCAGCAGGCAAAAGATGACAAAACATTTAGAGGGTTTCTAAGTTTGGTGATCTTTGGACTAGGTACACAGTGTGATCTCGGTATATTCTTCTTATTTTAATACCAGTTCCATCATAATTTATTATTGGGGTGGGTCTTAGTGCAGCACTCTGGAAAACGATGTCCGCAAAGGGTCCTGGGAAGGTTTCAAAAGCCCCCAAGCAAAATTATAAATAATTCATTGATATTAATATTTCATACACTGCACTTTGGTGTAGCAGTATGGTTATTTCCCACATGCTGTGAGCTGCTCTCTTTACCCCACCCAAATTTGATGAAATATTTTTAATATTTTTCTCTTAACACTGACAACTGACTTTTACATTTCCAGCTGATTTAAAATGGTCTACAATGAAAGTTGTAAAAAGAGGTGTTAAAAGTAAAAAAAAAAAGAAAAAAGTTATATGCAAAACAAAAAGGCTTAAAATAAATATAGGTTAAAGAAGTTCATGATCAGACTCCTGGTATCAGACATGAAAATCAATCGATGCAATGTATTTTTTGTAGGGCTGTAAAAAGTCACGCGTTAACGCAGGATGATTAATTTGTGAAATAAACGCAGTATTTTTTTTCAACACATTAACGCACTTTCTCACTTTCATTGCGCCACGGGCAGACGCACAGCTTGTGAACAGGCAAGGCAGGCAACTGCTTGGGGCCCCGAGCCAATAGGGGGCCCCCGACAGTCAGAGCCTGAGGGCTGTTTTTACTGAAATGTATTAATAATGTGCAGTGACCAGCCATATCCCCATCCCCCTTAAACAACAGGGAGCCATTTGCAATGACATCTCAATAATAGAAGTTATCAATCAGGTAGTGTGAAGAGGAAGAAAAAAAAGAGGATAAAGAAAAAAGAAAGAAAGACAGTTGTAAGCGGCACTGCTGGCGCAGATAATGATAAAATCATAACATTAACAGTAAATGACTGCTGTTACTTTGTTTACTAAATTGTCTGCTGTAGGTTTAGCACCCCCAAGAAAATGATTTAACTTCTATACTTTTGTTTATAAGTTTATAATGTGAATTAGTTACAGTGTAATGTACATTTATACAGTCATTACTTATTTTATTTTTCTATATATTTATATTGACTTACAATGTGGTTTATTTACAATGATGCAATGCATTTTTTTTTATTCACTCAGAACTGACGAAATGAATGGCAAAGTGAAATTACTATGTCCAAAGGAGAAATTTTGGAGAAAAAATGAAAGGGTTGGAGGCTTTTCCACAGACACTTTTATCTAAAGCGACTTAAATGAGAGGTATAAGTTACATAGAAGTAGTCTTGGAAATAAGTCAATTTGGTAAGATTAGTGTACTGATAGAGGTTGAGAGTCCTGAGGTGGATACAAGTGCAGAAGGAGATCGTGCGGGTAGGGGGTAAGGTAAGGACAACTAGGACAGAAAGTTTTCAAGAGCATCTTGAAGAACGGAGTAGTCGAGGAGTAACAAACCTTCCTGAGAGCATACTCTTAGCCTACTTCACTAACAACATATATACCAGGCAATGTGTCTCTTTGCTGGCTGCATTCATAAAAGTCAAGATGGTGGATAGCTGTTGTGCTTCTATATGCCAAAACAGGGAGGATAAGCAAAGGAAGAGCATTTTAACAACATTTGTGAACCATCCTTCTGGTCGCTCTGTCTTTGGCCAACAATCCTTCTCATTTATCTGTGTTTGAGACTGGCTTTAGGAGAACACTGGATGTGGTCCCCGGTGGCTGAGTTGTACATAATCTGAGGTTTGTTTTTCTGACTAATATTTGTTTTTCTGAGTAATACTTTTCCTGTTATTTGGAGTAATTATTTTCTGTTTTTCGTGCAAATTTATTTCCCCCCTGTTTTTCAGAACTCTCACGAGAGCCTCAAGCCTACAAGTGACTCTCATAGAGCTATAGTGACTCCTTCCCGCACATACAGTTAGGTACATAAATATTTGGACATCGACACACATCGGCTCTATGCACCACTAAAATGGATTTGAAATGAAATGAAGAGATGTGCTTTAACTGCACACTTTCAGCTTTAATTTGAGGGTATTTACATCCAAATCAGATGAACGGTGTAGGAATTACAACACTTTCTATATATGCCTCCCACTTTTTAGGGGACCAAAAGTAATTGGACAAACTAAACAATCATAAATCAAACTTTCATTGTTTAGTACTTGGTTACAAATCCTTTGCAGTCAATTCCACCCTGAAGTCTGGAAGGCATAGAAATCACCAGACACTGGGTTTCATCCCTGGTGATGCTCTGTGAGGCCTCTACTGACACGGTCTTCTGTTCCTGCTTGTTCTTGGGGCATTTTCCCTTCATTTTGGTCTCCAGCAAGTGAAATGCATGCTCAATCAGATTCAGGTCAGGTGATTGACTGATAACATTCCATATTTGCCTGAAACAACTCTTTGGTTGCTTTTGCAGTTTGCTTTGGGTCATTGTCCATCTGCACTGTGAAGCGCCGTCCAATGAGTTCTGAAGCATTTGGCTGAATATGAGCAGATAATATTGCTGGAAACACTTCAGAATTCATCCTGCTGCTTTTGTCAGCAGTTACATCATCAATAAATACAAGGGAACCAGTTCCATTAGCAGCCATACATGCCCACGCCATGACACTACCACCACCATGCTTCACTGATGAGGTGGTATGTTGTGGATCATGAGCAGTTCCTTTCCTTTTCCACACTCTTCTCTTCCCATCACTGTGGTACAAGTTGATCTTGGTCTCATCTGTCCAGAGGATGTTCTTCCAGAATTGTAATGGCTTTTTTAGGTGTTGTTTGGCAAATTCTAATCTCGTCTTCCTGTTTATGAGGCTCACTAATGGTTTCCATCTTGTGGTGAACCCTCTGTATTCACTCTGGTGAAGTCTTCTTTTGATTGTTGACTTTGAAACACATACACTTACCTCCTGGAGAGTGTTTTTGATCTGGATAACTGTTGTGAAGGGCTTTTTCTTCACCAGGGAAAGAATTCTTCTGTCGTCCACCACAGTGGTTTTCTGTGGTCTTCCAGGTCTTTTGGTGTTGCTGAGCTCACCGGTGCATTCTTTCTTTTTAAGAATGTTCCAAACAGTTGATTTGGCCTAATGTTTTTGCTATTTCTCTGATGGGTTTGTTTTGATTTTTCAGCCTAATGATGGCTTGCTTCACTGACAGTGACAGCTCCTTGGATCTCATATAGAAAGTTAACAGCAACAGATTCAAAATGCAAATGTCACTCCTGGAATCAACTCCAGAACTTTTACCTGGAGGGAATAGCCCACAATTGTCCATGAAATAGCTTTTCACTCAATTGTCCAATTACTTTTGGTCCCCTAAAAAGTGGGAGGCACATATAGAAAGTGTTGTAATTCCTACATCGTTCACTTGATTTGGATGTAAATACCAAATACTCAATACTCAAATTAAAGCTTAAGGTGTGCAGGTCTGCATTCTCCGAGTCCGGTACGGTAGGTCCGGAATATCTGGTTCGTTTCATTTCAAATCCATGTTAGTGGTGTATAGAGCCAAAATAAAGAGAACTGTGTTGATGTCCAAATATTTATGGACCTTACTGTACATGCATACATGCCTGAGCAACTATCAACCGTACCGGACTCGGAGAATGCAGACCTCCGCCAGGGTCGAGTACTTTTCTAGTTTTGAATATTTTTAGTCTAATTATTTAGGGGAAAATCCTGTGAAAAAGTTGTAGGCACAGTGCCGACAAAATACACCCCGTCGGCGCGCCTGGGTCAGACACTGAATGTTATAACAGTGATAACGTTATGGTCAGACAGTGAGTGTTGTAACCAGTGATAGCGTCTAAGGATCAAGCCGTAATCACTTGTTCCTGGTCCCATTGGGAACATTTCCTGAAAATGTCATCCAAATCCGTCCGTGACTTTTCGAGTTATGTCGCTAACTAACAGACAGACAGACAAACTCTGGAGAAAACATAATAAATTACTCCAAAAAACAGAAAATAAATAGGTCCGAAAAACTGAAAAAAAAAATACTTCCGTAGTTAATTGCATGTTGTAGCTATTATTTTCTGTACAGTGGATAAGAGCTATAACAGACACCAAATAACCTTAGAATTTGTGTCTGTCTGTGGCGAAACAGTCATGACAAGCTTTTGTGATGGGTCCTTGTACACACAAGTTATTAAAACATACACACACACACTGCATACAGTTAATATTAAACAACAATGTTGATTTTACTTCGGCTATTGTATTGGAAAAGTAGAAAGGAGAGGTCAAAGGGGAGCTTGGTTAGAGTACTGAGAGGTGAAAAATACATACTTAATAACAGCACTCCTACTTGATAAATATAGGCAATCAATCATATAGTAATATGGCTTCTATAGAACACAATGAGACTGAAGTGAGCAGCGATAACTAAAAAAATAAATCACATCAAATTCCGATTTTACTGCAGAGGACAGTCTTATCCACATATGTCATACACAATTTGCTTTAACAACACCGACAAATTATACGCATGACAGCGACTTGAAAGGAAGCCCTTCGCCATAATCCATTGGATCAGCTCCTGCAGCACAGGGTCAAAATTTACTAGAAATGTTCTGCCGTTTAGTTGCTCAAATATTACCCCGTGTCCCCGAAAGGATAGGTTGCAAGTAGCCAGTGTTCGTGCCGTATTCATTCACAAATGTGCTCCAGCATTTGTCTCCAAAAGTCAATGGTGCCGTGAAGTTTCCACCGTTCATACACAACAAAGCCCCCCGAAATGTAACTGAGAGGAAAGAGTTACATTTTTATTGACAAGTGCCACGAATGTAGAACACAAACTTCATAACACAGCAAAAATTATACATTTTAGGCCCATCTCTCCCTGCGGGTCCCCATCTGCATGGGCTCCAGTGTGGCTGCTCCTGCTGCACCGCCACTATTTCTCTACGCAAATATGACTGATCAAATGCATCTTCTTCTTCTTGATGTATGTAAAAGCACAAAGAGAGGGGTGAGAAGCTCAGGTTGCAGCCAGCCCAAAGTAAAGGAGACAGTAATAGGAGCGGAAACAGGAGAGATTTAGTAATTACTGTGTTCCAGTGCCTCACTGTGCAGCCAAACTATCTCTGGGAGCCAACATTCTCATAATCCCCCGTTTGCCAACAAAGTATTTTTCAAACAAATTTCCTGAGAGCCACACTTCAGCTAGAAAACCAAAAATGAAGCAGTTAATGGCCCAATAACGGCACACCAAGACAGCTGGGATTGTCTTTGAAGCAGTCAGTCCTTTAAAGGGGAGTTCCTTTAAATGACACATTATGTCCATTCTAAAAAAAAACTCCCCAAGGCCTCTTGAGTCATACGACAGGCTCTTAACCTCTAGAGTGATAAAAACATGAGGAAGTGCCCTACTTCCATTCATATGTGGCCTCTAAAGCAGAATGTAAATTTTAAAAAAGTGATTGTTTCTAAAGGAGTGCCTTTCAGTGGAGAAAATTGATGCAATAAAATGAATGCTCTTGCAACTTAATTTCCTATGGGTGCCCTTCCATTCAAAAAGGGTGGTGTTATGAAGTTCCCTACAGTTACATGACAGTGTCCCACAGGGTGTCTTCGAGGAAATTATATTTAATGCTGTATAGACAATGCTCAACTCAGTTATAGAAAGTGATGCTGTGCTGTAAAGGATGTCCCCGTATGCGAGAATGTGGGAAACTTTCCACGTAGGAGAAATGTGATGTTCAGTAGGTTCCCTAATGGGATAAACTCATGGTTCTGTACAGGTGCTTTTAAGATTTAAAACTCTCTTATTCCCCTCCCAGTGAGAAAAAAAACAACCAAAAAAACTTAATTGAAATGTTGATATTTTCCAAATTATTTATTTGTTTGCATGATGATTTATCTTCTTTCTTCTATCTTGTTTGGTCCTAGCGTGTGCATTGTTTCCACTTCAAGTGTTGCTGCTGATCTGGCCTCTTATTTCAGACCTGATTTTTTATTTATTTTTAAATTCGATAAACAGATCGACTGCTTTTAAGACAAGCTTTTTTTTTTTTTTATTTCATCTCTGAAAAATGAAGCCCTTATTTAACCCTTTAAGTTACTACTCAACTAGTTGATCATACACACTTTAAGTCACAACATCTCATTGAAAAATGCATCAAGCTGAACTCAACCTGAATGAGCCATCTCTACCATTGCGTCTGTGAGCAGCATGCCTTTACAGCATTCCTTCAAACAGCAAGTGACACAAAAAAAAAAAATCACTCGTCCTTTGATGCCGCATATTGGCGGGACTTTCGAAGGCAAGACTATTTTGTTAACATATTATCGTTTCAGAGGAATTGTTGTACAGAATTTTGTAACTTAATTCAACAAAAATAAGTCTTATAAGGATCAAATATTTTTTTCAAAACATGCTCTACCAAACAGCTGACTTGTCATTTTATGGTAAAGGTAGAGAAGCTAGCTAATGTTGGTAAAATTAGGGGGGGGGGGGGGTTGTGATTAATGATTACTTTAATTTATTGATCAAGAAATTGCACTTAATGTGACTTCTCTGAATGTTACTAATGTTAATGGTACTTTTATTATGAACAGACGTCTCAACCGTTTGGTAGAGGACTGTATCTGAAACATTGTAGGGTCTAATTGAAAAAAAAAATAGATATTGATTGCATGTTTTATTCTCTTATTATAACAACAATGACAAAGAAATTATTTTTACTTTACTTTTTTCTTGGTGCGTAACTAAAAGGGTTCACCCGGCAAGATTTGGAAACCAACCCAGACTTTTATTCGCTCAAGGCTTAACTACAGCAACAGACTTTATGTCGGTCTCAAGCTAGTTCAAAAAGCAATTACTCACCCAAGGCTCTTACCTTTAACATTTAAAGAAAAAGGTTAATGGCCGAGATACACTTTCTTTGGCAGAGATTTTACATTACATGAAAATACAGGGTTTTACACTCTTCAGGTCCAGGGCTACTGGCTATCCCCAGGTCAAGATACAAACGGTGAGTTTCATGAACTGTTCCCTTTTTTTTCCCTGCTGGTAAATGGTCTGTATTTATATATAGCTTTATCTTGAGGACCACTAAAAGTTGCTTTATCCCGTTTATAATTTTGCCATTCATATACTGTACATGCACACGCTGCTGGCACAGCCATCACGAGCAAGGCTGGGTTAAGTCTATTGCCCCAGCACATAATGGCATGTGTACTGGCACCGCTGGGACTCAAACACACAACATTCCAGTTGAAAGACCACTCGCACTGCCACTCAGTATAAAAATGCAAAAATCAAGTCAAGAGCCCCTTTTCCACCACAGGATTTTTTTCTCATTTAAAAAAAAAGCATGGCTAATTTCTATCGAAATTACAGAGGGGAAAAAAATTTCTCTTGACCCCAAAACATTCACCGAAAGTTCCTACTTGCAACTGGGGATTAACTGATTGGTGGAACTCGTTTTGCATTTAAAATTAAGCATTAGAGTATTCAGACCCCTCTAGTGACTCTTTTGTCAAAAAAAAATCTAGCAATAAATCTAGCGACTTTATCTGATGTTATTAGAGACTTTTGGAGACAATGACACAAAAGCATGTATTGTTCTAAAGGTCTTTGCACACTAGATGGGACGAAAGTGCCCTGCACACACACTATTTTGAAGCTTGATTTACACACACTGTCCCACTGAAGCTCCATTACAACCCCCTCCACACATCTTGCAATAATTTGATAGTTTTTGTCTTGTTTATTAAAATGAAATAGGTTTTGGGAAACAAACACAATCAAGTCATCCACTGCCGTTTTAAATGTTTTGACTGTACAGCACTGTGATTGTGTGTGATTAAATGAACAAGAACTTTGAGGAGCAGTGGAAATGCAAACCACACAGATTACCAGGAATTATTTTCCCTGGGTAAATAAGTTCCAGGTAATATTGGTGGAAAAGGGGATAAGTGAAAACACACCAAGTCAAAGGGTGGCAAGAGCTTTCACATAATGTCACGTTACAAGCTAAGACCTTTCATTCTATGAAATGGAAATGTGTTTTGATTATAGATACAAAAATAATAATTTAAAGCAAATAAAGGCCCAATTTAGTTTTCATTAAAAAGGTATATTGATCCTGATGTGTCTCAGTATTAGTTCAGCCATCAATAATTAATCTTGTCTGTGCTAGTGTCTGTAGCTCCTGCAATAATGTAACAAACATTACATCTGGACTGAGTTGCTATAGCGTACCTGTTGCTAACTGACTTGCCTACCTGTGCTACCCATTATAATGTAAACGGTTTTCTTACAGGTGTTTCGGAGACACCCAACATTATGTGTTTTCTGTGGTTGGAGCTTTGATTAGATTACAGACAGAAGATGGTGGGATGCATTGGGTGATTATTTTTGTTGTTTGTGTTTTCCATTTGCTTTCCATTGATAGCTTTTCCAGACTTCCAGACCTCAGCTGTAATTGAATTTCCTGTCTTCTCTCTTCGCTATGAGTCAGATATCAAAGAACTTTTGACTAAAAAGCCTTACATCTGAACAAGCCTCAACGTTAATGATTTGATTTTCTAACACCCTAAGCAAGAACAAGGTTTACATTATAGGATTTCAGAGGTAAGAAGGGAAGAAAGAAAGAAATGTAACACCTCTGCAATCAAAATACACACTCTCAGTGTAGACAGACACGTGCATGCAGGATGTTAAAAAAACAGCTTGATCATTGACTCAACCAAAGCAGGAGAAAGGAAGATGATTTTGTTTAAAACATGTTCAGTGAAAATTTAATATTTCAACATAATTTTTCTTGTACTAAGCACACACTGAACCTGTAAGCCATAACCAGACATTAAGGGTGAATTCCAATTCCTTGCTTAACCCTCAATCTCAAAAATGCGCGCTCCCTCTAGTGCAAGTGCTGTCCCGATTCACAGAAAAATTAATTTGAGGGGAAATTGTAAGGGCTGTATTGCCCTCAATATTGAGATTTTTTCCGAGACCACCCTTGGGAGCAAGGGCTACCCAGAATGCATTGCATGTTTTCACATAAGAAAGATGGCGTCGAAAGCAGCGAAGCGAGTGCACTACCAATTAAGTATTTTCTTTGTTAATAGAGATATAAAAATTATGAAAACCATTGTATTATCTTAGTTTAGGCCCATATTATGGATTACTGACGTCATTGTTGCGTAACATTTATTTTTATTTTACAATCTTTTGTCAATAGCCGGCCGGTGCGGACAAGCGATCGTTTGCTAT
Source organism: Microchirus variegatus (assembly GCF_963457635.1). Lineage (NCBI taxonomy): Eukaryota > Metazoa > Chordata > Actinopteri > Pleuronectiformes > Soleidae > Microchirus > Microchirus variegatus. The sequence goes on along the minus strand of NC_139818.1, from coordinate 8,374,534 downwards.
CGTTTACCCTTCAATAAGCCGTGGTGTGTTGTAACTGTCAGCTGAATATGTCCGTGGTTGTGGTATTTGTATGAGTATCATCTTATAACTAACTGACAACCTATAACTTGACCGACAAATGGATCATGATAAATAATCGTGACGTAAATGTGTTCTTCTTCTTCTTTTTTGGAGTTGACAGACTGGACGCAGCTTTCGCGTTATTCTGCCCCCCACAGTCTGAAGACGTATCTGCATTTAAGGGGTGTCCCATTTCTAAGTGACAAAATAACCCTCGACACTTGGTTTTTATGGTCAGTTTTAAGATTAAGGGTTGAGCTTGAGGGTTAAGATAGGAATTGGAATTGGCCCTAAATCCTCCATGTGTCTTGAGTGTCCATGGTTCATCAGAAATTTTTTTTTTTATCTTACTGCAAACCATGACAAAATGTATACTTGTAGTTTTTCCCAAGTATACTCAAATCACCACCCGATACATACTTTGTAAAACGGGTGGAGCAAGAACACTTCTGGGTATGAGAACCGTACTTGCTGCTCGCAAACTTGAGAATTGGAACAGAACTTGGACTGAGACTGATGACGTTTTCACAAGTACGGGAGTACGAACAAGTATGGATATTGAGAAAGGGCCACAGTTGAGGTCCACAACAGTTGTTACTGATTTGTGATGGCTGGAAAAAATTTGAACAAGACGATCTTGATTTGTGCAAGTTTTTTTGTGGTTGTTGACATTACATTTTTATTTGGTCTTTGAGAGCTCAAACAAATTAACCTTATTTGCAAGCCATGTCCTTCATCTAAATAGGGGCTCTGTCAATCAATACTTAGACCAGACTGAGGAGAGTTAGAGAGTTTACTCCCTCTAACTCTCCAACTCTCTACCCGTTGCTGTTACTTTTTGTTAATATTATTTTGTTGTTGTACGCCGACCTTGAGTGTCTTGAAAGGCGCCTTCAAATATAATTCATTATCATTATCATTATTATTATTATTATACAGCAGCAGCAAAATGGTTGCAGCCATCTCGCTTCGCTAGCGCAATGCTGCTTTTGCTGCCATATGTCTTGATATTCAACATGTCTGAGGATTTATCCCTGCACTGCACTGACGCTGCCCCCACGCAGAGACAAAAAACGTCATAAAACCATATCTAACTTTAACAAACACAGACATACTGCAAACCCACAGAAAGGTCAGAAACTCAGCTAAAAGCTCATATAAACTATTCTTATGTTTACGAAACACAGTTAAAACACAGATGGATCAAACAACAGGAGCGAAGAAAACTGTCACAGCCCACTCATTGAAAAGCGGCACTGGAGTGTCAGTGTGATTATGTAAACAAAAAAACACGTGTCAGCTAGACAGCGGAGAATCCACAGATTCCAACAGCACCATTTTTATCACTCTACGACCAAGATTCACGGATCCAGTTCCAAAATAAGAGCAAAACAAAAACTGACTTTCAAGAAATACAAGCAGAAATGTTGTCTTACCTTTATGAAAACAAGTTATTTCCACCGGAACAAAACCACTTCTAAATGAAGAACTACAGTTCCCAGCATGCTTTGGGGACAAGTACAGTCTGATTGATCATTACAGAGCTACATTAATCGTTCTGAATAGAGAAGGGAGAATGCCTGCATAAATGCGTCATATTCGTCATGCATTATGTCCTTTTGACTCGCTAATTAAGCAATTCACACGGATTTGGAGACCGGTTCTGATTCTACCGGTTTAGAGGTTTAAAACGAGCTGTCAATCACCCAAATTGACCAAGGTAAGCCAGAGCTATGGCGCTGCGTAACTGAAGGCTCTGCAGTCACAGAGTTGTTATTACACTCCTCAGAGGGAGCATCCATTTACAGACAGTTTTCGGTTTTTTCTTTGCTTTTTTTTCAAAACAAAATTCAAAGTTCTTTTTAGACCAATAGTGACATGTAAATTAAATCAAATGTGTTTTAATAATTTGGTACCTAAGAAATCTCAAATGGCACAGATGGTGCCAAACTGTACCAAACAGAAGCCTCCTAGACATCTCTTTACTAAAACCTCTGTCATTTTATACTCTGCTTCACTTCAGCAGCATCAGACTTTGCACAGCTCATGCCCACATGTTGTTACATGACCTCCATGCGTTTTTAAGCTCCTACTGCATATTTTAAAGGTGATATTTGATTTAAAATGCAATATTTTTTTCGGCAAGAGAAAATTATTCCTTCATTTATGCTGTGTTCTTTGTGCATTTTCTCTGACACAGTGGCATCTACAGTGAAACTTGCACCTCTGGTGTAATCTCACAAGTGTTATCACTTTATTTTGATACCAAGATAATCCGCATAGACCTTGAAACTGCGGAGATTTGCTCTATTTAGTTTGGGCATGTCATTTTCGAGCAGGGACTCCAAAAATAGGGTCAGGGAAGAAGAGGTTAATGTGAGAATTCTGTCTGATGTACTGTTCTACTGTTTGGGTTTACTGGCACTTTGTTTACTGGCACTTTGTGCAATAAAATGATTAATTGTGTCATGCAATAGCGCTGATACGTAAATAAATGTTTTTGTCTACATTTTTGTATTGTGTACACACCTTTATATAGCTCTGATGGTAGAGCTTGTGTTATAGGCAGTATTTTGCTGTCATTGCCTTTGTAATGCATAATATTACAAAGTAAAATAGTCATTGTTTTTCCCAGTTTGTAATTTGTCTACTTCTAATTCCTTTTTTTGGGGCAAAGATGGCCCACCCACTTCTGTACTTTCCCACCCAAAATATTATTTCTGCCTACGCCACTGGTATGTAGTGTGTGAACTAATTAGATAATGGTTTGAATGTAACAGACATTTGTTTATATGTAAAAGTTAAGGCCCAAGTTTTAAATTAGGCAGTTCCGTGCATCCAATATCATTATAAAACTCTTTATTTTTAAAGGATGGAGAGTCGAAAGAAAACTGGCCAATGATGACACGTCTTCTTGGAGACCGGGTTGTTAATGCACCAGTGAGATTTATGCCTTTGTGTTGTTTTCCAAAACAAAAGGCTGTAATTTCCCAATCAGCTTTCTATTGTCTTCTGTGTAATAAGTGTTTACCAATGTGTGCCTGTTGCAGACGGAGCATGAACGGCACTTGCCTGGTGTTAGATTTATCAGGTGCATGAGTGCCATACAGCTCTGTTTTTATTGAGATGGATAACAATATGAAAGAGAAAGCTTCACCTGCTGATGAGGACCATGTTATATAACAGAAGCTTTGGCAAATAAGTTAGCACCCAGTGCTTTCCACTATGGTATAGTTCATTTATATAGATTTTAAATAATGTCTACTTAACTACTTCCTGGTCGCATGCAGTCATGATAGTTATTCATGGATTCGATGCAGACATAGTTCTTACCAACAATGGACTTTTCAATTAATGTATACAATTGCCTTCAAGCCAAGTCGAGGATTTTCTATATGTCATCAAAGCAATATATTTCTGTAAATTGTTATCTCCGTGTATTGCAATCACTCTCTCTCCTGCTTACACACACAGTGCTGGGTGAGACCGAATATGTTTAATCATTTATGAGTCTTTGGCACAGCTAATGCAAACTGCACACCAATACCCACTCAATAATTAAAGCCGTGTATTGATTGTAGCATTACAATGCTTTTGTTGGGGGACATTAGTGAGTGGTGCAGATGATAATAACACTGCTGATTTGCTTCCATAAAACTAGCTTTAATACTGTGGCTGATTGGTGATGGAGACTGAGGGGAGATGCGGGGGGAAGGAAATGAAAGGATACAGGCGAGGATTTGAAAGACAGTAAAGGCCACATTATACTTCTCCGACTGCGTATGCGTTATCCGTCTGTGTCACCACGGAGACGCCTCTAGCCTTTATACTTCTGCGTCGTGGTGACGGACACGCGCTGCAATTTCCCGCCCGATCAGTAGGGGTCGCTGCGCAAGGTTGTTGTGCTTCTGGCTACAGTGAGCAATGGCGTCGAGAGAGAAATACTGTTGTTGTTGAAACTGTAGCCGTTTCTCACTTTTCTGTGTCACGGAACGCAGTTTTAAGATCATTTGAGACGAGAAATTGGCCATTTAGAGTCTAAACATGTGTTGTGTGTGTTCAGATATGACGTATTTATAGTTTGGCAGCGGCGTTATCGGCAAGGATGAGCTCCGCCTCTGTGGATGGTCGGGTGCGCACTGTGAGCCGGCACAGAGCAGCTTAGCTCGGCCTGTCCTGAGGACCAATCGCAGCTCTTGCCGTATCAATTCTTTTCTTCAGACTGTAAACATAATTATAGTGGTTTCATATGAAGCAAAACACAAGACCAGATTGCAACATAATGAGATTAGGAAAGCCCATACATGGAACTAAACAAACCTGACAAAAGATTTACAATGGTCAGTAACTTTGCCCAGCATAAGGTTTAAAATGCCCTTTAGGAACATTCTTCTGCAATGCATGCATCATACTGACTTATTTTGCAGCTCAATTCCTTAACTCTGCCTTCTCTTCCATTGATTAGTTTTGCCTTTGGTTCCATCCACCAAAACACATGAACAAATACAATTATTAAATTCTCTAGTAGTGGCTCAATATCCTCTTTCTTGTACAAAGTTTGTCCAGCTGCAACAATTCAGTGAAAACTCTTGTGGGCCTCAACCATGTTTGCACCAGAGCAAAACAATATAGAATAGAATCGAATCTTTATTTGTCATTTGCAACATGTACAACGAAATTAAAGTGCAAAAACCAGTCGGTGTGTCATTCACATCCAATAAAACTATAAAGACTATCTACATAAAATAAATATTAATAATAAAACTAATAAAAACTTAAACCATTCATAAAACATCTGTTGAATTGCACAATCCCTTAATTAAACAGCCTGTGTTTACGTGTTTTTTGATTTGTTTAATATAGTTATTGCTTTGGGGTAGAAGCTGTCCCTGAATCTGTTTGTTCTTGTCCTGAGTGACCTGTAGCGTCTCCCTGATGGCATCAGTTCGAACAGGGGGTGACCAGGGTGTGAAGTGTCTTTCACAATGTTTAACGCTTTTCTAAGACAGTGGGAACTGTGCAGTTCTTCCAGGGTGAGGAGAGGGCAGCCAATGATCTTCTGGGCGGTGTTAATGACCCTCTGGAGCGCTTTCCTCTGAGCTGCTGTGCAGCTGGTATACCACACGCATCCACAGTACCTTAAAATGCTCTCTATGGAGCACCGGTAGAAGCTCACTAGCAGTCTCTGGGTGATGATGTTTTTTTTCTTCCGAGCACCCTCAGAAAGTACAGTCTCTGCTGTGCCTTTTTCAGCTGCCCAGAGGTGTTCACGCTCCAGGTCAGGTTCTCCTCGATATGGACTCCCAGGAAGCGGAAGTCGGTCCCCACACAGTCCCCGCTGATGATTAATGGTGGGATGTCCGTTTCTTTCTTTCTGAAGTCTATTATTAGCTCCTTGGTTTTTGAGGTGTTGAGGAGCAAGTTGTTCTCTCTGCACCACCCTGTTAACAGCTCCACCTCGCCCCTGTAAGCAGACTCATCCCCTCCGGAGATGAGTCCCACCACTGTGGTGTCGTCCGCGAACTTGATGATGGCGTTGCTGTGGTGGGCGGGGGTGCAGTCATGGGTGTAGAGGGTGTAGAGCAGCGGACTCAGCACACAGCCCTGTGGGGAGCCGGTGCTGAGGCTGAGGGCCTTAGATGTATGGTGCCCCACTCTGACTCTCTGGCTACGTCCTGTCAAGAAGGTTTTAATCCACATGCAGATGGAGTGTGGCAGACCCAGGTCCCCCAGTTTGTCGACCAATATCACTGACAACATGACATTTCCTAGTTTAGCAGTTATTAAACATATGATTGGCTACTGGGAAGAGGTAAGATATGCATCTATAAGGGTCATTGAGACCTTGAGATGAAAATATTAACTTTTCAAAATATAGTGACTGCTTTCAGTGCATGCATCTTAATACCTGCTGTCAAAAATTAAGTCAGAGTGGTCTTTGTTCACTCTGAAGAGAGCCGATATGATGACTCCAGATACAGCAAGTTCCCCCATAAATCAAGCTAAATGCAGTTAAATTTGGTAATTCAGTGAAGCTACTCCAGTCATCTTAGCAATTCCTTAGTGTAAAGAGTGTCATATAATCAAAACTATCAGCTTCACATGCAGAGTGTTGCCATATTAGTGCTGTTTGCATTTCCTTGGAGACCAAGACAAAGACTTGCGTGGATTTCCTACTAAATCTTGGCGTACGCCAAAACCCAGAAACTGTTGTACGCACAAATAAATTCAGATATATCAAAGTGTGCATACGCATGGACCCAAGCACGTTCCCTTTGTACATCCCAAATCAACGTGGAATTGAGCGCACATGCAGAGGTGCCAAACTCCTCCCTGTCCACGCTGCATTTACATATGCAAATCCATTTAAATAGGCCCTGCGATTCACCTCTTTGATCAAATAACGCACTGAACAAAGGAAAGTAAAGGAACTTCACACAGTCTGAGCAAGAGATTCTAGTGAATGAATGAAGGAAGGAAGATTTTGTTTGGTACCCTGGTACACACACACACACACACACACAAATGGTCAGATCTCAAGGTAGAGTTGGAGCGGAGGGTTTCTGCTCACTGCTGAAGTGACCGCAACAGGTCATACAATCATCTGCTCACAATACCTCAAGTTTAATTTTTTTATTTATTTCTCACAATTAATGAATGCAGAAGTGCGCCGCGGCTGACATTTGCAACTTTACGCCCGCTTTTACTGACATGAATACTGAATACTGAGGGTTGACACCCTGGCACACTCCTGACCGAAATCGGCTTCTGAGCCAATTATTATCGTTTGCAAGTAAATCCTTGCGTTCCCTAAATACTCGCTTACGTCGGATTGCTCCATTTGCAAAGCGTTAATTGTTCATAAAGGTGTCTCTGATGTGCGCATCACTCAGATGACTACATGTTTTCACATTATTAACAGTTTCCCAGCATCACCACTAAGTGTCGCCAATAGCTGTAGAAACGGGGCGTACGCCAGCCATGAAGTTGGCGTGGGCACCGCACATTTCATACATCTGAACGTGAGCGTGGAAAAGGATGTACGCCACGTTTTTGTGCGTACGCAACCTTTGTACATGAGGCCCCAAGTCTGCAATGTCTCTTTACATCATCACCTCCCTCTCCTCTCTTCTCTGAGTCTTTATAGCACAGCCATTCAGTAAACTGCATTCAGCTCATCGTCACTTAGTCCATTTGTAAACAAAATGTATCAGGCTGCCATATTGCCTAACACAAGGATTGAGTGGCATGTCATTGCTCAAGCTTATATACATACAAGGGCACAAAGCTCAGACAACAGTACTGAACAGAAAGACTCAAGTGATTAACCTTCAACTAAAAATGTGCACCTAAACAGGAATACAGCACTGTTCCACAAAGGAGAGAAAGCAATACAACATGATAAAATGGCAGAATGCACATATAACACTCAATACAAGTGCTTGGCCGGGTGGCAAGAAGCCAAGTGAAATTTAAGTCTGGTTTTCACGCGTCATTTCCCCCATGTGTGTTTTCAGGACCAAATGATTTGGAGGCATAGTGTCGTTGCTCCTCCAAATGAATTACAGTGTAGACAATACCCCACAATGTGTAGTCAAGTGTGTGAACTTACAACAGCTGCAGTACTCCTGATCACAAAACAGCAAATAGTGTTGTGTGAACTGCACAGCGACTCTGTCAGTCTGAAAGTCATGTAGCATGAAAGACTGTCAATTTGGAATACTTGTTTTGCCCACTGCCCTTCATGATGCAATCCATCAACCCAGGGTTGATACTGCCACCAGGAATACACTTATGCATCCTCAAATGTCTTGCCAAGGAACACAGCAGCAGGTAGACTATAGAGGAGCTGGGGATCAAATCCCTGACCTTTTGGGAGACAAACTGCTCTACAACCAAGCCATCGCCACTCCCAAACTGAAGAATATATAAATTATATAAATGGTAATAAAACAAAAGCTCACTTCTAGCCACACTAGACTAGACCTATAGTGACAAACAGTTCAACACAGGATGCCATCTCTCGGGTTCTTCACACCACTGTTTCAAGACAAACTGACCCCCAGTCTACACCCATGCACAAATCTCAGGAACTGAATCCAGGATTTCCTGACAGGGCATCTTCATATAGTCCACCATCACACCACAGGGCATTGTGATCAGTCCCATCCTGTACTCCCTTGCTCACTCCTCACATTCAGCATTATGAACAATGTTTGCGGACGACATAAGTGCGATTTGGCTCACTGCTAAATATAATGAATCAGCCTGCAGAACAGACAGACAGAACCTGGTGGACTCTTGCTTGGAGAACAACCAATCTCTGAACACTGGGAGGACCAAAGAGCTCCTCATCAACTTAAGGAGAAGTCAGGTTGTGGATAATGCTCCAGTTGGCGTTAGTGGAGAGCAAATGGAAAGAGTGTTTTCAACACCAGGTTCCTGTACATATCTCAGAGGTCTTCACATGGACCACAAAAGCACAGGTGAGTAAGACACAGAAAAAGGCCAGTCTGTGACGACAGATACTAGTAACATTCTTTCTATTCAGAACATTTTAAACATACTGCATCTCCATGTACTACCTCAGCTGTCATCTCCTGTGCACAAAGAACCATAAGGACTCAAATCCCACTGCTGGAAGAAATCTACACCACATTGTGCCTTGGGAAAGCAAGCAGCATCTGTGAAGACTCCACACACCCTTGCCATCACATATTTGAACTGCTGCCATCAGGCAGACGTTACAGAGCTACTCTGTAGCTACGAGACTGAGAAACAGCTTGTTCTCCAGAGCTGTGGCTGCTCTAAACCAGACCAAAAATCATCCAGCATTAAACCAACACTGCCACCGACTTTTTACATGTCAATATATATTAATTTATTGCTATGTAAACAGTATATTTTTATTCTAAGGACAATTTATTAAAAATGATATCATTAAAATATTGCACATACAAGCATACACTATTTTCACAGTTCTATCTAAACGGAATATACATCATTTCATATTTTTGTTTTCCAAAGCTAAATTGTTTATTCTGGTGTATTTTATTTATAATCTTTGTCATGTTATTCCAAGCAAAGGGCTGTGAACCCTCATCTTGTTGCTCGGTACAGTTCCGTTTGTTGCAATGACAAGAAAAAAATACATTTCAAAAAGAAAATAATAATGTTTTCACTAAGGCGAGACGTATTAAATGCCAGCGAGCCCAGTCCCCACACACCCACTCGCTCTCTCATTCATGTGCAGCTAAAATGACAGGTACACAGGAAAGACCGGGGTTACGAGATCTGTCTGCTGCAAAGTGTATGCTCATTGCACTTGGCTACAGCGGAAGCTATCGGATGTTCTGAGCCCAGCTCTGTCGGTCTGCCCAGGATGCTAGAAAATGTATGGATTTTTCTTTGCTCAGTCTGTTGGGACTCTGATGAGGTGGTAGAGTTTCTCCTGACGGCCCGTCCAACTGTGGCAGATGGGTCAATGGGACACAGAGAGAGTGAGAGAGATGATCAAACTGTATTTGGAGCAGGAACCATTTTTTAATTTAATTAGACTAACATGATTTCTTTCTTTTTCTCAGAAACGTAGTAAGTGCTTCATTCTTTTAATTTGCTGACACTTATTTCATCCAAAAGTTTAGTTTTTTGATGATCGATTCATGCATTTAGTTTATACATTGTTTTGATTTAAAGTACATACAAGTAACAAAATTATTATTATTTATTTTATTATTACTATTATTATTATTATTCTGTTATCATTTCTTGTCCTTACACTTGTTTAGTCATACAGTGGTATGCAAAAGTTTGGGCACCCCTGTAAATCTTCATGATTTTCTTTTATAAATCATTGGTTATTAGAAAAAGACATTTCAGTTAAATATATCATAAAGGAGACAAACACAGTGATATTTGAGAAGTGAAATAAAGTTTGTATGATTTACAGAAAGTGTGCAAGAATTATTTAAACAAAATTAGGCATGTGCATAAGTTTAGGCACCGCAAAAGAAACATTTTGAGTATCCTTCTTTTGCAGAAATAACAGCCTCTAAACACTTCCTATAGCTTCCAATTAGAGTCTGGAATCTGGCGGAAGGTATTTTGGACCATTCTTCTTTACAAAACATCTCCAGTTCAGTCAGGTTTGATGGTTTGCCCTGGCACAACTTGTCGCCGATTCCTGGACATTGTTATCCAGAATCTGCAGATATTGCAGACTTTCTGTAAATCATATAAACTTTATTTCACTTCTCAAATATCACTGTGTTTGTCTCACATATGGTGAAATGTCTTATCCAAATAACCAATGATTTATAAAGATAAACCATGAACATTTACAGGGGTGCCCACACTTTTGCATACCACTGTATTTCCATCATCTGTTTTTGTTGTTTCATAAAAACAAATTATACTATATATACTTAAGAGAGAAGGATCAAAGATAGACACATCTTTCTAATATCAAATCAAACTGCCTTGCATTTTGAAAAAAACTTTTTTCATGTTTTATTCGTTTTGCGCTGGGCCGACTTGCGCCCTCTTTGGCCGTGGCGGGTCACAATTTTGTTTGGTTACATTAAAACTGTAATGTCTAATCAGATGGAGGAAAAAAAAGTATTAGACAACAGCCATACTGTTTTCTAATCATCAGCCATAGAAAAAAATATTGGTTTAAACAAATTATCATTTTGGCCATGAATCACTTACAAAAATGGGAGAGAAAAAAAGACTACTGAGAGAAGTGATCTAAGTGAATGAATAACAATAAAATAGTTAACTTAGGCATTATATTTTGGGCATTAATGCTCAATAATGCCTTCAACTTTTAAAGTTAATGAAGTGACCAGACAGAACTAGACCTCTCTGACGTGCACTTTGCTCACTTGTTTGGTGAACTCTGACTTGTGATTTAAACCAATCACAGAGCAGGTTAGAGAGAGTGCTCCTGTTGGCTGTACTACTACACCTTCTCTGCAGAAAATACTAGAAAAGCGCTACATAATATAACCATTTACTCCAGCACCACCAACAACTTACTGTGGTGCAGAGTCTAACAGAGAAACAGAGTTTTTAATGATGAAGCCCTGAATCATTCATCACAGATAAACAAGTATCAGTTTATGCTCATGTGAAGATAAGCTCAGAACAGAGAGCAGTAATGCCAAAACAATTCATATTTAACTCTTTAGCCCACATGTTAATCACAGTAGACAATGGGATTTATCGTGGAAACACTTTTTTCCCCATCTTGCTTACTACTGTTTTCCAGGCGCACTGACATGCCAAGTATTATTTGAAAGTGTTCCAGAGAAAGTGTCCAGATGTTACATGTTACATGTAACATTAAATGTTACACACTCATTACAAACTTGATGAAATGTTCATCAAGTGTCTGTACATGCGACTCAGAAGGTAGTGAATGATAAAAGGAAGAAAAATGATGAGAAGAAAGCATGCTGAAGATACACAGAATGGGCTTTTATGTGCGGTCAGGCCCCTCATAAAAAACACAGCATCACTGAAGAAGTGTTTTCTCTCTGAAGGTGAGCTCTTTAAGCCTATGCCACAGCTCTAAAAAGGCTAAAAGAACAATATTCCCTCAGTAACTCTACATCATTCATCACCATCACCTTTACTCTCCACTGGTAGACCTACCTAAAGTGCTTTAAGGGCTTCGAGCCAGAGGTTGCACATGTGCAAATGTTGTGTGTCAAAGCAAGCAACAGCCAGTCACATCATGCAATGCAAATATTCCATCAAACTAGTGACATTTATGAATTTAAATTCCCCACAACACCATGATTAACATTTCAGAGCTTAAAATACCTTCATGCCTGCAACAACTTATCATTTTAAAAGATCCATGGTTCCAATATTCCAACAGGATTTTAGAGGTTACTGTGACCTAAAATCTGATTTAAGATGTTTGATGACTCATCTTGTACTCGGGGGAGTTTATTAAGTTGCTTCCAATCAAGTGCCAATCAGTAGTATCAGAGTAGGCCATGTCTTCTTGTTGTCTCTAAAGCTGGGGACACACATAATTTAACATAACTCTCCCAGTTGTTATCAATTTTGAAAAGACTTGGAGTTCACACTAACTGACTGGTTTCAGGGTTAGGTTCTTTATGACAACTGAAAGACTGGTGATCACAACTACACCTGATGAGGGATCACAGACTCCATGATTTATCAAACCAACTGAACACATCAAACTCTCAAGCAAACTCATCAGAGCGACCACATCGATAAGAGCGACAGTTTGACCGGTAAACTGGGTTTTGATATTCCTGTTCACTTCATTTTCTGACATACTCACATACTCCATTTTTCATTGGCTGTTGGGAACATGTGTGTTGCAGTTGGGTCAGTAATCAGTACACTCTACACATTTGTGTACAGAGATGGCTCAAAAAATTAAAGCATGTTTGATTGCCTGCGACATATTTCTGTGCCAACTAGCCATGCCGACTGTCCCCAAGTCGTGCTGACTGGTGCAGGCACTGCCCAACTGTGAACTGTCGGTAAAATCAGCCAAAACATACTGTAGTGTCTCCCCAGCTTTATCTGTAACGCCCATTCGGCACTCGTGGCTGATTTATTACCAGGAGTAGTTCATCTACTGATGCTTACTTTGGTAAGTTCCTCTGTGTTTGAAATGACTTGCTCCGAGTTATCCAAGTGACTCAAACGCTGTAGCAAAGTCAGCTAAAAACGCTGATATTCTTTGGTGTGAGAAAGTGAGCAGGTTACAAATTTGCACCTATAAATGGCTGTTAAATAGAGAAAAAGCAGCACATTTTGGGTCTTTTTGAAAATGGCAAAAATATTTTCGTTGTGTTCCTTATGGCAGCCATGCTTTCAATGAGTCAATGCTGTCAATGCTTGTCAACACCTCCTTCAACTTCAACAAAACAGATGAACTATCTCTTTAATGCAATGAGAAAAAGGTCTTGACTACAGTCGGAGATGGAACAAAAATATCAGTTGAATAATGTAGGGTAAAAAAAATACTACAAAAAGTGAGCTACTGCACATTTGTTGGTTATAAATCTTAACTTGATCTTCCAGCTACAAACCTCTCATTCTATCATTTTAGCACATTTAACTATGGCTATAACATTTGTACTGTATGTTCAGTGAGAGAAGTCGGGCTATGCATGGTAATATAAAAAATCTTATTTTACAGGAGGTCAATAGTGCTGTTAAAGTAGACTTTCAGCTAACAGAGGACTCAAACACACGACTACTGGGACAAAAGGTAAACGTTTTAGTAAAAACTTACTGGCAGGCAGATTGACCGCTGAAGTCAAAATCCAACAAAAGTCAGAACCTCCACAGGAGGATCCAGGAACAGTCAAACAGAGGTAACTGAAGACTAGAAGACTGGGAACAGAGAGATTAAACACACAGGGCAACGGCAACTAATTAGAGAGTGCTGGCTCTCATGAGGCACAGGTGAAACTCATGTGGTGATCACAAGAAACACAGGGGCAGGAATTAAAGACGGGAGAATACACACAAGGAGGAAAACTACCAAAGTAAAACAGGAAGAAAGACGAGATAAGACACACAAGAAAGGAAACTACCAAATTAAACTACCAAATTAATCCGATAAACATATATTCATATAGTCTTGTCTCTTTACATTCAGCTTTAATTTGCTGAGTCACAGATCACTGTCTCAAAATGCTTGGAGCTGGAAACATTGCTAGTCCTAATCCTCAGAGTCAGACTCTCTGCTCTGACACAACTCACGTTAAACATAAAAAACAATACCTGGTAATCTCAGACTCTCAACTTGGACTGAGAATGTCCTTAACTGTGAAGGTGCATTTGCTTTAATGACTCCAATGATTTTTTTGTTTTTTTGCTGATGTGATGACCTTACTCTCAGTGAAATTACTGTGAATGTTTAGTTTGCAGTTCTCTTTTCCTTACTGTCATTACTTCCGTACTGCAGGTTTTTCAATGATATATGTAAACTGAGCACGAAAGGTCAGGTAATTTGTCTTTGGTCGTAACAACACTTTTTGGCAATAAGTCTCATACCAATGGAAAGCCTGTTGAGTTGAGTATGTGAGATGCACCCATGAGTAACTTTCCAAACGCAGCCAATCTCCAGTCTCATGTGGCTGCCGTTTGCGCGGGTGTCTGCAAAATGTTCACTGGAACCTGAATATGTGGAAGAACATTATGTTCAGCGATGAGTCCAGATTCTACAGCAGCTGGATTGAAGGGTTAAAATGTGGAGGGTTAAAGCCATGGAGAGTGGTGTGCTGATTGCTGCACCAAGTTTTTGGTGGAGGCAGTGTGATGGTGTGGAGTGGCATGTCCCTCATTGGAAAAACAAGGCTTGTCATCATTGGAAGCAATCTTAAACACAGAGAGGGGTTTATCAGGGACTACCTCCAGAATTTGGGAGTAGAGAGGCTGGACTGGCCTGTCTGCAGTCCTAGTCCCAAATCCTATTGGGTTGGAGTAGCTCAGTGGTTAAGACTGGAACCCCCATGTGCAAATACATCATGGTCATAAGTTTAATTCCACCCCTGGCAGGTTGTACTCAATTCCCTTGTAAGTCACGTTGAGGAAAAAACGCATCTGTAATGTAATGTAATGTGTTGAACACTTGTGGGATCAGCTTGGGCTTGATGTTCGTGACCAACACAACCACATTGGCTGACTTGTGATAAATACTGGTTAAAGAATGGGATGCCATACCACAGCAGTCCGTGACCGGGAGGTGGAGAGGGTGAGAGAGAGAGGTGTCACTTGTTTTCATTGGCCCGGTTCAGCATCTTTCAACACTGGAAATAAACAGGCTACCCAACGGTATATGATTTATTGCATTGTTACAAAAAATAATTGACCAAACAATTTATTTAGGCCTGGGAATCACAGGATACCTCACAATATACGATACACTATACATAGTCCATGACCTACAATATCCAGTACTGTGATAACCAATATATTGCAAGACAGTCATATAGCGATAAATCTCGATACATCAAGATATCTGTCTTAAAGGGATAGTTCGGAATTTTGGACATAAGACCTATTTTTCAAACTCAGCCGGTGTGATGGAGACGCCTGGAGAGGTTTTCAAGAAATTTCATTCAGTTCTTCTAGTTGCCGAGTTTGCTGGTGCTATGGCTAGCGCAAGTCAATGGTACCTGCTAGCATGGCATTAGAAACACTCATAACGACTCCACAGTGGACCTGAGGCAAATCAATTGTAACGGCAGACTATCGATGTACATATCTGTTGATAGAATAATATTTAAAACAAAACTAACCTTGCATTTTGAGGGACTACTTTCTCAGCAGCAGCGGAATCAGTCCGCCACTGTCATAGCCTAATAGGAAGCATGACGCGCTGCTGCTGAGACATAAATCCTTCAAATTGCAAGGTCGGTTTTATTTCAAACATCAACACAGATATGTACATCGATAGTCTGCTGTTACAATTGATTTGCATCGGGTGCACTGTGGAGTCGGTATGAGTGTTTCTAATGCCATGCTAACTTTTACCATTAACTTGCGCTAGCCATAGCACCAGTGAACTCGGCAACTAGAAGAACTGAATGAAATTTCTTGAAAACGTCTCCAGACGTCTCCATCACACCGGCTGAGTTGGAAAATAGGTCTTATGTCCAAAATTCCGAACTATCCCTTTAACTGCAGAAAACAAAGTTATAAGTGCAGAATTTCTCTATTGATTCACAACATGGAGAATAAAGTGCATAAAGTTATTGTACCACACATGGATGGAGCATCTCTAAATGTAGCTTTTGCCATCATTACCTCCCTCTTCTTTAGCCAGGTAACTTCTGCCCAAGTTTCATTTGAGCTGCACCACTGCAAAACATCAAGTAGTGACAAAAAACTAGACACTTAACATTATCTTTCAACCAAACGCACAATACAATTTGTCATTTCACACACATTTGCAAATTAAGGCACTCACAGGGACACACATGGCTATCAACTTTTTTATCACACAATCTCTTAACCTTTAATGGCCCACCTTCTAATTCACACAAACACATGGTTACACGCGTCCCTCAATATGTCTTTTATCAGTCGAGTATAGGAAACGACCAATCAATTGCACATGGATCGTAGAAAAACAATAAAACAACTGAACAGAAAGAAAAATGCCATATAATATAAAATGAAGGCTGGGGATATAAAAGATAAAAAAACAGAGACAGACATACCCATTTCCAGACGGAGTGTAATAGTCAGTGTGTGTTTATAGATTTATTTTCTGAGTGTCTGTCTAAAAAATCTATGAAGTGTACAACCATGCGGTGCCACACACACATACATTTTTTTATATTTTAGTGAGGACACTTCATGCATTATATAGCCCCTTAACCTAAACTTAACCATAACAACTAAATGCCTAACCTAACACTGACCTAAAGACAATTCTAACTCTAACCCCTAAAACCCTAAACTTTTAACCCTGAAAAATTGTGGGGCCCAGACAAAATGTCCCCACAAGGTCAAACTTTCCCCACAAAGATAGGTTTTCACATTACATTGATTTTTTTTTTTTTTTTTTTTTTTTTTTTTGGACAAGGTAGACCGAGCTAGCTCCATACCGGGGTCGTACCTATGTTCCCCCGGATCCTATGTTCCCCGTTTTTCCCAAAAAAGGTCCACTTTGTATGTGACAGGGGAACATAGGACCCATTTTTTTAAAAAGGGTAGGGTTAGGATTAGGGTTAGAGAAAGGGTCCTATGTTCCCCGGTCACATACAAAGCGGGGAACATAGGACCCGGGGAACATACGGTCCCCTCGATACCAGCACTAGCTAGCCATCTTTTCACTGCTGGACTTTTCACAGTTTCGCTGACATTTTATAGACAAATTATAACTTCCACATCAGAAGACAATGATAACCATTATAAAATAATATGCAATTACGAAAATATAAAATTATAAACTGTTGAACTCACAAAA
Source organism: Microchirus variegatus (assembly GCF_963457635.1). Taxonomy (NCBI): domain Eukaryota; kingdom Metazoa; phylum Chordata; class Actinopteri; order Pleuronectiformes; family Soleidae; genus Microchirus; species Microchirus variegatus. Next base: position 8,357,496 of record NC_139818.1, on the reverse strand, counting down.
AAAAGTAGTTACGCTATGAATCAATCCAGTAGACATTGCATTTCAGCAGTGTGTGTTATCATCGGCTTGAGAACATTTCTGACTGTCATTTATTGTCTGAGCTTTTGATCCAGATTCACTGTCTCAGAGGCAGAGACCCAGAGAGCTGAAGACTGTGGGCCACTGGATCACTGTCACTGCTCCAGCTGCTTAGACAGCAGATCGTCTGTATCTTGGCTCTAGCACCTCTTTCTAAGGTACTTGAGACGCTCTGACCTTTTGGTGACCACTTAAAACTTTCAGACAAGGGGCTTATTATCTGTCAGCTGTGATTTATGTGAGCAAAGACAGTGAGGAGGACTGAGGAAGAGGTGTCGAGGAGCGACAAACAAAATGTTTTCTCATTTATGAATCAGGCATATGAAAGAAAACTGTGCACATTAATTAACAAGCAATGATTGGCATTTGTCAATGTGGACATGCAACATCTTATGTTGAGTCTGAACTTGTTAACTTAAAACCAATAAGAATACCGTTACTGCCCCAGATCGATAAGCAGTGTCAAAAAAAAGTAGTATTGTGAAAATTGAGGGGAAACGCTACACCGCTGTAATATCCAATTTCCACATGGTACTGTATATTTTAAATATAAATAAATTAAGTTAAATATTTCAAATGTGAAAATAATCAATCCACCCACCTCCATGTCCATTTACATTCTACAGTCAATGGTTTCTGTCTCTGGAATCTTTAATTCAGCAAGTGTGTGGTCTTGCATAAAATGCGTTTAAGACAGGCTTAATGATGCAAAGATCCAGTGAGTAACATTCACATGGGTTAGTGACAGAAATTGAACTTTCTACTTCTAAGTATGTCCAAATAAATGTACGATCTGAAACGGGTGTAGTACGGACCCAAATGCAGCACAATACAGCGCAGGACAGTTGGTAACAGTCTTTATTTAAACCACAAAGGACATGGCAAACAGACAGGAGATGAGGAATCAGCAGGAATGTGAAGGCACTCGTTGACAGAGAGGCACATACTTTTTTTTGAGGGGGAACAGCAAGCAGGTAGGTAGATGCAGAGAGTTGAACCCAACGAAAAAGCTAACCAGATCGTCCAGGGAAAAGGCAGACAAAAACCAGAGATGCTGAGGCAGAAACGTTGCTGTAGAGACTTGCATGAGTGCATAGAACAATCTGGCAAAGTTGCGTGTGAGGAGCTGGAGTATATAAGGAGGGCTGGTTGCAGGAGATGAGGAGCAGCTGTGATCACAGGTGAGTAGTGTTGGAGGAGGTGATGAGGAGGTGTGTCTTGGCAGGTAGAGTGGGGTGGAGTCAGGTAAGTGGAAAAACTGCTAAATGAACTGTGACATGATCCCTAAAAACGAATTAAAATTGTGTTTCTTTGTCGTCTTAAGATCTTTGCACACTGGACACATCTCAAATATACCGGGCGAATAATTCAGAAGAAAATGATGACGCACATCAAGAGGGATGCAAAGAAACAAATAAATAAAGAGGACAAGGAGAAAAGAATTGCAGGTGCTCTTAGTGAGTCACATGCCAAGTTTGAAGCCTGTCAAGAGACTAATTACGCGATTAAAAGATGTTGCATTTTATTTATTGTATTTTATACCACAGTCAGCTTGTCCATAGGGGACTCATAAAGGTTGTATTCTGGCTGACAATATGGGTTCCAAGCAGGTTTGTCTGTGTTTTCCATGGTGGCGCCATTGGTATGAGGCTCATGTTACTGAAACCATGTAGGACCTGTAGAATTTTTCCACCTCGGGCCCATGCTCACTTACTACCCAAGCACTTACTTAAGCCCAATTTATACTCCTGCGTAAAGTGCTCTGCGTAGGCTACGCAGAGTCCTCTGCGTCGACGCAGAACCTGTCGAAGAGCCTCTGCGTCGTCTCCGGGTGCACGGAATAAGTGTCCGTCACTCCGTCCAGGGACAACGGAGACGGTAAGAGCTGCGAATGGTCCTCAGGACAGGCCGAGCGAAGCTGCTCTGTGCCGGCTCACAGTGAGCAGCAAGCGTCCACAGAGGGCGGAGCTGAAGACCGCCGACTTCGTCGCTGCCGAACTATAAATACGTCACATCTTAACACACACAGCACATGTTTAGACTCTAAATGGCCAATTTCTCACCTTAAATTATCTTAAAACTGCGTTCCGGGACACAGGAAAGTGACAAACGGCCGCTGTTTCAACAACAACAGTCTTTTTCCCTCGGACGCCATTGCTCACTGTAGCCAAAAGCACAACAACCTTGCGCAGCGACCCCTACTGATCGGACGGGAAATTGCAGCGCCTATCCGTCACCACGACGCAGAAGTATAAAGGCTCGGGTGGTCTACATGGTGACGCAGACGGATAACGCATTACGCAGTCGGAGAAGTATAATGTGGCCTTTAGTACCAAAGCTAGCCTGGAAAGGGTACTGAGTGGGCACAAGCTTGAAGTTGGCAAACACTGGTGGTGACTCCATGGAAACCACAGACAAACCCAATTGGGACACATTATTGTCAGCCAGAATATAACCTTTATGAGTCCTCTATGGACATGCTGACTGGGCTATAAAACCATATAATATAAAAAAAAAAAAAAAAATGAAACATCTATTCATCATATACAAGTCTAACTGGTCACTTGACAGGCTTCAAACTTGGCATGTGACTCACTAAGATACTCACCTGTAAAATGCTGCTTACCATTAAGAACAGACAACACCATGAGCTTGACTCACATGCTTTATGTCACAGCTAAAGCACAGGTGTGTTGCTAATATTAGGAATGGCTGTTTGAGTTTGAGTGAGCCAGTAAGGTTTGTGACAGCATGACAGTGAGCCAGCAATAGGAGCACCAGCTAAACTGAATTCAGTCAGCGTGAATTCGCTGTTCCTTTCCTGCTAAGGCAATTCAAAATTATATTTTGGTTAATAAAATATATATCTATTATGTACAGAACACCGACAGGGTCTGGCAATTAAATAAGAACGTTGTGTTGTTCCTTGTGTACTGTCTCTACACTTTTGCCTTTTGCTCCCTCCCACTGTTTCTCTCGTGTCCGACTTACTTGATATATGTTTTTCCCAATCTCTCTATTTCTCTTTATTTCTCTTTTAAGTCTGTTTCCTGTTTCCCGCATTTCTTTCGCTCTCTCTCTGTTTCTCTATATCTGTCTCCACCGAGACAGCTTCTCTACTTCCTGTTCCCTCTGTTCCTCATAGTGATTGTTCCACACTCTGAACCTTTGCTGAAACTCCCTGCAGGCTGTGTGGTGGGTGCACACACACACACCCACACACACACACACATCTTTGTACAGCATTTTAGTGAGGACACTTATAGACGGAATGCAACTGCCTGTGGCCCAAAACTGGCCCGTGAGCATTAATATCTGGCCCAGTAGATTAATTTAAATATATATATATTTTTTTATAAAGTGTCTTCTTTTTCCATAAAAATTACAAAGTCTTCAAATAGTTAAAGAGCAGTTTTAAGACACTAGAAATGTTCTGTAGCAAATTCAAATTACTCCAACACATCTCTGAAATTGCCATGTTTGTACAAAATTGCATCTTGTTTAATAGAACAATAGAAGGTTTTGCCTAATGAAGATAATTTTGGCCCCCTAACCCAATTTACTGACCCCTGCCCTGGCCTCTTGTCCTAATCTTAACTGTCTCAACTAAATGCCTAACCATCATCCTTAAACAAACCAAATTCTCACCCTAACCCTATAGCCAAGTCTGAACTCATAAACAGCTCATTTAAGGTGCCACAGAATGTTAGAACCAGCCAAATTGTCCTCACTTTCACCAAATGTCCTCATTTCCTATAGTTTTGCACATTTGTGGTTGTCACAAAGTTGTGTGTAAAAGTACACACACACGTTTTATATGTCTGTACAACTGCTTGTAAAAAAAAAAAGGCACAAAAGCTTCCAAGCTTTCAGAAAGCAACAAGCAAACACTGTGGCAGCAAATCAACCACACACACACATACTGAGCTGTTGTCATGACATTTGTAATAAATGAAATGGTAGAATTTCCTCTGCTGGTTAAAAAGGACTGAAATGCCACTGCAGGCATGATCACAAATCAATAAACCATTCTCAATGTCGCTATTTTTGTTTTTCAGGCCACTGCTGCTTAGATTATGCTCTGCCTCTGCAGTTTAGTTTGTATTTTCATTCATGTAATGTATTCTGACTCATAAATGCTGTATCTGAAGTCATGTTTGGAGGAGAATAAGTTTATTTGGGGGTCACTTTTCTTGTTCTGTAACCATATTTCACTTAAACTTAGCTTTGGTAAAATGATTGTACATTTATGTACCACTGCTTTTAGAAAGATGAAGCCTAAATATTTTTTTAAAGTTTATATGAAGTGTATCTCCACCTCACACATATTTATATATTTTGAAAATGGTGGAGCTACATGTTTTCCTCACTATTGATGTTTTAACTCTGGAGTTGTGGGATAAAGTGTATTTAGATATGCTCTATTATTACAACATAACAACTCCATCCATAAATTCATCTATCATTTCCTGATCGTAACATGATCTCGGAATAAGCAATAATCTGAAGTGTTGAGTATGAGTTTTGGTCTTCCTAATTTTTCAGTTTTGTGTCTGTGTTGGTGATCAGATGACATCGATGTCAAGGTGGCTGAGTGGTCTAACCTGCCAGTCTCAGGTTCTCACTCCTTCCGAAGCAAAGAAACTTTGGTTTTTCAAAGTAGAGGAGAGTGTTCAAACCCCACTCGCTTCTTCTACATGCATGTCTGTGATTGGTTTAGATTTAATTCACACAGACTGAGTATTTATGACACTTCACATAAGAATTAGTTTAACATGTGACCTCAATTATATATAACTTTTATATATAAGAAGTTAAGTTATAGGTCATTTATAAGTTATTAATTAGTAAGACTACATGACAAAGAAAAACTTGACGTCTTTCGTAAACATTTATTAAAATAGAGGAATAGCTGGATGAAGAATAAATTATATTGAATAAACTGTCAGGGTGGCTGAGTGGTCCAAGGTGCCAGACTCAAGGACATAAAAAAAATAAAAATTGTCTTCAAATGAGGTGTGGGTTCAAATCTCAGTCCTGACAGACACTTTGTAAGTGGAGACACTTCTTACTGAGTGTCAAGTTCCTTAGCAGACAGAAAAAGTACCTCTCTTCTTTGACTCTCCTTCTTTTTCCTCCCTTAAACTTTTCTTGCTCGTGTTTCCTCCATCTCTCCTCCTCCTCCTCTTTTTTCCCTCCATGCGTAATTAGTTCAACAGTTTGGAAAGTTGTGATGGCCAGGGATAAATCTCCCTTTATTTCTGACACCTGTTGCCGAGGACACAGCACACACATCTGTACACAGCACGGGTACAAAGTCTTTAACTCAGACTTGTGCAGGACAGAGTTTACTGTCTATCTGTCCACGTTGTCTGTGACTCCTTTGGTGCTTCTCTGTGAGACTATTTGTGAGGACGCTGTTAAAGTGAGTCGCCTTTGGATAGAAACACAGATATGTTGGGTGCCAGGAGAATAGTTTCTCTTCTCAACAGATAACTTTTATTTCTTGTCAGGAAAATTAATCAGTTGTGAGTGGTCATCCTCTTCACACAATCCATTTGGCTGTAGCTTCCTCCCTGATCTGTTGTACTTTTTTGTTCTTCTTCAGTAAGGAGTAAGCAGTAAGGGAATCTGCCTTCAATTTATCTGCACTTCATCTGAAGTCTTCTGTATCTGTGAAGTGGAGAAAAAAAAAACATTTTTGACACCATGACACCACTACATTTATTAAAATATGCCAGTTATTGTAGTTTTATTTACATATGGTCTGATTCACGTTAGCTCAGGTGAAATCTGGTGATATTCAAAAGACACAATGGTTTTAAGGCAGAGACAGCTTCATAATTTTTTTTCTAAAAATGCATGGTTTTTGCCTAAAGTTTGTACTCCTTATTTCCACGTGTCCCTACATAAATTGTATAGTTCATATCTATTTTCAGTCACACAGTCAAGTACTGTACACAGAAAACGTAATTTCTTTTTGGCTTCAGCCTTTAAATAAGGGTGGCATTTTGTGGAAATCTGTGAGATTGGGTTAGCTTTAAATAAATCCGTTCACCACACTCCAGTCCAGTAGGTGACAGTAATGCGTCTGGACTTACACATTGCATCTATTTTACATAAATCTGTAATTTAAATGGATGAAAATTGTACACGCAAATGAAATGCATGAATCAAAAATATTGTTTTATTGTGTCCTATTGTTTTATCGTCACCTCGAGCATGAATGAGAGTGAATCTGAGTATTCTGATTAAATTTCATAATGATATGGTGGGAATGTGAGAGGAACCCAGATTGAATAGCAAATCTGATTCATTTAAAATAAATCTACACTGCCTTGCTGCCTCTGCTGTGGCTCTGGCCTAAAACCATGATCCCCCCCAGTTCCTACATGGTAAATCACTTTGTGCACTAAGTATTTAATTTAGCTTTTTCCTGTGATCACTGCTACATGCTGGTGTTTTCCTCATTTCCTTGCTTATCGAGTTCAGTGTGAGACCAAACTCCAACATGGCAATGAACACAGTAATTTCCCCAGAGAGCATTGTGTGTCCTAATGATGCTGCTTTATTTAAGCTTGGGTGAAAGCATGAATAATTCTGGTGAATCCAACTTGCGGTTGATGGTGAAAAAGCACGGCAGTTGATACAGTACATGCAATGCAAGTCTAAGATAGAATTCTCCTGCTGCTGCTGCTGTTTTTCAAATACTTTCTCATGGATTTTTTCTTGTAGTTTTGGTACTTTAGAACACAGAAAACAAAGACCAGAATTACCTTGTTCTTTCTTTTTTTTCCCAAATATTTATGCACTTCACTCTCCAACACTGGTCATTGAAAGTCAAAACATATCTCCTTCCTGTCCATCAGAATTTTAAAAGAAATGTATGGCTCTTTTATAATAATGATATAATATAATATAATAATGATAAATGCATCTTACAAAACTTTCTTACACGAAACAGTCCGATTCTCTGATTTGCGTGAAGTTTAACCTGCAGTTAAACCCTGAGCGATACTTACATCAACAACGTTAGCAAACAAGCTAACAAACGTCGCCTGAAATGACTGCTGTCCACTGCTACGAGCCATAAACAGCTAACACGTATGAAAGCATGAACTCTGTGGCACTGGTAAAACTGCGGGTACTTATCAGTTAGTGCTGGGACCGGTAAAACGAGCACAAACCTCCATGTATTTTTAAAACAGCGAGCTTCGCTTAGAGTGCCATCACTCGAGAGGCGAACAACTTACTGGGAGACGTGATGGGAAGAGAAGAGACGTGAAGAGTAGAGACAATATCCCCTCCTCTCTTTGCTCAATTTACATATGACGCAAAAACGTTAGTGCATGTACATAAATCCTCATTAGAAATGCATTGGAGGGTATGTTTTTTTGAAAAAAAAGATAAAACATTTAAATGAGAGTCAAAGGGAGAATTTTTGGGCGATTTGATTGACGTGGAGAATCGCCCACAAATTCTCCCTTTGACTCTCATTTAAAAAAAGTTTTTTTTGCCAAAAACATTCACTCCAATGCATTTTTAATCCAAAAATAATGCATTCCAAAAAGAGGCAGAACAATAAAACATGACTTGAATATGACGATTCTGATTGGACAATGAGAGATAATATGTCTAGAACACTGATAATAACTACTTTTGTACTACTACAAAAGTACTACTACTAAAAATCTAGCGGACGTGACACAAAAGGAAGGAAAGGGAACATCATTCTACAATGATTCCTTCAAATTTGTGACAGGACTCTTCACAAAGGAGAAGAGCAGGTCACTGAAGGTGCCAAAGGGGTAGTTAGATGACCACCTGAAAACAACCCACACAGACAGCCAAATATCTGAACAGAGGGCGATACAACCAGACATGCCACCTATTTCTTAACCAGAATACCAACTGGACGACAGTCCCCCCATGATATGGCACCAAATCCAATCTGCCAAAAGGGAAGGAAGAGACCTGCACCTCTTATCCCTGGACCGAGCCAACGCTTTTGGATCCATCCCCCAAATCCTCATTGAAAATGCATTGGAGGGTATGTTTTCAAAAAAAAAAAAAATCCCAGCAGTGCCTTTCATTTGTAGGCTCTACATCTTATATTAACTAACGAGTCCATTTTATTTTACGATGTCTTTCTATTCTTAAAAAGAAACAAGGCACTAATGGGAATTGAACCGAGGATCTCTTGTTTTCGAGGCAGGCACTTTGAACAGCAAAGACTCGGTGCCCTCTATGATTGACTGCTTTACAAATCAACTTTCCTTAACCATCTTCTCTACAACTAGAGCAAACTGGTAAAATGGTTCAATTGAAAGTCAACAAAAACATGATTTGTTGGCTGTGATATGAACCTATGATCGCTTCTTAACAAGAAAATTTGTGCCTGTCTTGTAAACAGGAGATCCTGGGTTCAAATCCCAGCAGTGCCTTGTATCCAGCCTGTGGGTGAAGCATGGTCATTTTGTGACAAAGTGAAGTCAAAGCTCCTAAATACAGCTTTTCTGACTTTGTCCTCCAGACCAATTCAAACTGGGTCCTCATGTTTCTCCAGTTAACCTGACATTGCTACCCAAACTCGCCACATCATGCAAACTCAGATAGATTTAACATAGAATCACAGTCAAGACCCATGAAAAAAAGCTAATTTTCTGCAGGAAGAAATGACATTTTAGAGTGGGATAGTCAACCAAGCTATGGCAAGAGGAGGTGCTGTGGCTTAGCTGGTCAAAGTGCCTATCTTGTAAACAGGAGATCCTAGGTTCAAATCCCAGCAGTGCCTTTTATTTGTAGGCTATACATCTTATATTAAATAACGAGTCCATTTTATTTTAAGATTTCTTTCTATTCTTAAAAAGAATCAAGGCACTGCTGGGATTTGAACCAAGGATCTCTTGTTTTCGAGGCAGGCACTTTTAACAGCAAAGACTCAGTGCCCTCTATCATTGACTGCTTTACAAATCATCTTTCTTTAACCATATTCTCTACAACTAGAGCAAACTGGTTAAATGGTTCAATTGAAAGTCAACAAAAAACATATCTTGTTGGCTGCGATTTGAACCTATGATCGCTTCTTAACAAGACAAAGATACTTTAGCTGAATATGAGCGGAAAACTAACTGACGTATGTAGGCGCTGTGGCTTAGCTGGTCAAAGTGCCTGTCTTGTAAACAGGAGATCCTGGGTTCAAATCCCAGCAGTGCCTTGTATCCTGCCTTTGGGTGAAGCATGGTCATTTGGTGACAAAGTGAAGTCAAGGCTCCTGAATACAGCTTTTCTGACTTTGTGCTCCAGGCCAATTCAAACTGGGTCCTCATGTTTCTCCAGTTAACCTGACATTACTACCCAAACTCACCACATCAGGCAAAATCAGATAGATTTAACATAGAATCAAAGTCAAGACCCATGAAAAAAAGCTCATTTTCTGCAGGAAGAAATTACATTTTAGAGTGAGATAGTCAACCGAGCTATGGCAAGAGGAGGTGCTGTGGCTTAGCTGGTCAAAGTGCCTGTCTAGTAAACAGGAGATCCTGGGTTCAAATCCCAGCAGTACCTTGTATCCAACTGTTGCTTGAAGCATGGTCATTTGGTGACGAAGTGAAGTCAAGGCTCCTGAGTAGAGCTTTTCTGACTTTGTGCTCCAGACCAAGTCAAACTGGGTCCTCATACTTCTCCAGTTAACCTGACATTACTACCCAAACTCGCCACATCAGGCAAGATCAGATAGATTTAACATAGAATCAAAGTCAAGACCCATGAAAAAAAGCTAATTTTCTGCAGGAAGAAATTACATTTTAGAGTGAGATAGTCAACCAAGCTATGGCAAGAGGAGGTGCTGTGGCTTAGCTGGTCAAAGTGCCTGTCTAGTAAACAGGAGATCCTGGGTTCAAATCCCAGCAGTACCTTGTATTCAACTGTTGCTTGAAGCATGGTCATTTGGTGACAAAGTGAAGTCAAGGCTCCTGAGTAGAGCTTTTCTGACTTTGTGCTCCAGACCAAATCAAACTGGGTCCTCATGTTTCTCCAGTTAACCTGACATTACTACTCAAACTCGCCACATCAGGCTAAATCAGATAGATTTAACATAGACTCACAGTCAAGACCCATGAAAAAAAGATCATTTTCTGCAGGAAGAAATTAAATTTTAGAGTGAGATAGTCAACCAAGCTATGACAAGAGGAGGTGCTGTGGCTTAGCTGGTCAAAGTGCCTGTCTAGTAAACAGGAGATCCTGGGTTCAAATCCCAGCAGTACCTTGTATCCAACTGTTGCTTGAAGCATGGTCATTTGGTGACAAAGTGAAGTCAAGGCTCCTGAGCAGAGCTTTTCTGACTTTGTGCTCCAGACCAAGTCAAACTGGGTCCTCATGTTTCTCCAGTTAACCTGACATTACTACCCAAACTCCCCACATCAGGCAAAATCAGATAGATTTAACATATAATCAAAGTCAAGACCCATGAAAAAAAGCTCATTTTCTGCAGGAAGAAATGACATTTTAGAGTGAGATAGTCAACCAAACTATGGCAAGAGGAGGTGCTTTGGCTTAGCTGGTCATAGTGCCTGTCTAGTAAACAGGAGATCCTGGGTTCAAATTCCAGCATTTCCTTGTATCCAGCCTTTGGGTGAAGCATCATCATTTGGTGACAAAGTTAAGTCAAGGCTCCTAAACAGAGCTTTTCTGACTTTGTCCTCCAGACCAATTCAAACTGGGTCCTCATGTTTCTCCAGTTAACCTGACATTACTACTCAAACTCGCAGCATCAGGCAAAATCAGATAGATTTAACATAGAATCACAGTCAAGACCCATGAAAAAAATCTCATTTTCTGCAGGAAGAAATTACATTTTAGAGCGAGATAGTCAACCAAGCTATGGCGAGAGGAGGCGCTGTGGCTTAGCTGGTCAAAGTGCCTGTCTTGTAAACAGGAGATCCTGGGTTCAAATCCCAGCAGTGCCCTGTATCCAGCCTTCGGGTGAAGCATGGTCATTTGGTGACAAAGTCAAGGGTCCTGAATAGAGCTTTTCTGACTTTGTGCTCCAGACCAATTCAAACTGGGTCCTTATGTTTCTCCAGTTAACCTGACATTACTACTCAAACTCACAGCACCAGGCAAAATCAGATAGATTTAACATAGAATCACAGTCAAGATCCATGAAAAAAATCTAAATTTTCTGCAGGAAGAAATTACATTTTAGAGTGAGATAGTCAACCAAGCTATGGCAAGAGGAAGTGCTGTGGCTTAGCTGGTCAAAGTGCCTGTCTAGTAAACAGGAGATCCTGGGTTCAAATCCCAGCAATACCTTGTATTCAACTGTTGCTTGAAGCATGGTTATTTGGTGACAAAGTGAAGTCAAGGCTCCTGAGTAGAGCTTTTCTGACTTTGTGCTCCAGACCAAGTCAAACTGGGTCCTCATGCTTCTCCAGTTAACCTGACATTACTACCCAAACTCGCCACATCATGCAAAATCAGATAGATTTGACATAGAATCAAAGTCAAGACCCATGAAAAAAAGCTCATTTTCTGCAGGAAGAAATTACATTTTAGAGTTAGATAGTCAACCAAGCTATGGCAAGAGGAGGTGCTGTGGCTTAGCTGGTCAAAGTGCCTGACTTGTAAACAGGAAATCCTGGGTTCAAATCCCAGCAGTGCCTTGTATCCAACTGTTGCGTGAAGCATGGTCATTTGGTAACAAAGTGAAGTCAAGGCTCCTGAATAGAGCTTTTCTGACTTTGTGCTCCAGACCAAATCAAACTGGGTCCTCATGTTTCTCCAGTTAACCTGACATTACCACTCAAACTCGCAGCATCAGGCAAAATCAGATAGATTTAACATAGAATCATAGTCAAGATCCATCAAAAAAAAGCTCATTTTCTGCAGGAAGAAATGACATTTTAGAGTGAGATAGTCAACAAAGCTATGGTGAGAGGAGGCGCTGTGGCTTAGCTGGTCAAAGTGCCTGTTTCGTAAACGGGAGATCCTGGGTTCAAATCCCAGCAGTGCCTTGTATCCAGCTGTTGGGTGATTCATGGTCATTTGGTGACAAAGTGAAGTCAAAGATCCTGAATAGAGCTTTTCTGACTTTGTGCTCCAGACCAAGTCAAACTGGGTCATCATGTTTCTCCAGTTAACCTGACATTACTACTCAAACTCGCAGCATCAGGCAAAATCAGATAGATTTAACATAGAATCACAGTCAAGACCCATGAAAAAAAGCTCATTTTCTGCAGGAAGAAATTACATTTTAGAGTGAAATAGTCAACCAAGCTATGGCAAGAGGAGGTGCTTTGGCTTAGCTGGTCAAAGTGCCTGTCTAGTAAACAGGAGATCCTGGGTTCAAATCCCAGCAGTACCTTGTATTCAACTGTTGCTTGAAGCATGGTCATTTGGTGACAAAGTGAAGTCAAGGCTCCTGAGTAGAGCTTTTCTGACTTTGTGCTCCAGACCAAATCAAACTGGTGTCCTCATGTTTCTCCAGTTAACCTGACATTACTACTCAAACTCGCCACATCAGGCTAAATCAGATAGATTTAACATAGACTCACAGTCAAGACCCATGAAAAAAAGATCATTTTCTGCAAGAAGAAATTAAATTTTAGAGTGAGATAGTCAACCAAGCTATGGCAAGAGGAGGCGCTGTGGCTTAGCTGGTCAAAGTACCTGTCTTGTAAACAGGAGATCCTGGGTTCAAATCCCAGCAGTGTCTTGTGTCCAGCTGTTGGGTGAATCATGGTATTTGGAGACAAAGTGAAGTCAAAGGTCCTATATTGAGCTTTTCTGACTGTGTGCTCCAAACCAAATCAAACTGGGTCCTCATGTTTCTCCAGTTAACCTGACATTACTACTCAAACTCGCAAAATCAGATAGATTTAACATAGAACCACAGTGAAGACCCATGAAAAAAAGCTCATTTTCTGCAGGAAGAAATTATATTTTAGAGCGAGATAGTCAACCAAGCTATGGCAAGAGGAGGTGCTGTGGCTTAGCTGATCAAAGTGCCTGTCTAGTAAACAGGAGATCCTGGGTTCAAATACCAGCAGTACCTTGTATCCATCTGTTGCGTAAAGCATGGTCATTTGGTGAGAAAGTTAAGTCAAGGCTCCTGAGTAGAGCTCTTCTGACTTTGTGCTCCAGACCAAGTCAAACTGGGTCCTCATGTTTCTCCAGTTAACCTGACATTACTACCCAAACTCGCCACATCAGGCAAAATCAGATAGATTTAACAAAGAATCACAGTCAAGACCCATGAAAAAAAGCTCATTTTCTGCAGGAAGAAATTACATTTTAGAGTGAGATAGTCAACAAAGCTGTGGCGAGAGGAGGCGCTGTGGCTTAGCTGGTCAAAGTGCCTGTCTCGTAAACAGGAGATCCTGGGTTCAAATCCCAGCAGTGCCTTGTATCCAGCTGTTTGGTGATTCATGGTCATTTGGTGACAAAGTGAAGTCAAGCCTCCTGAATAGAGCTTTTCTGACTTTGTGCTCCAGACCAAATCAAACTGGGTCCTCATGTTTCTCCGGTTAACCTGACATTACTACTCAAACTCGCAGCATCAGGCAAAATCAGATAGATTTAACATAGAATCACAGTCAAGACCCATGAAAAAAAACTCATTTTCTGCAGGAAGAAATTACATTTTAGAGTGAGATAGTCAACCAAGCTATAGCGAGAGGAGGCCCTGTGGCTTAGCTGGTCAAAGTACCTGTCTTGTAAACAGGAGATCCTGGGTTCAAATCCCAGCAGTGCCTTGTGTCCAGCTGTTGGGTGAATCATGGTATTTGGAGACAAAGTGAAGTCAAAGGTCCTGAATAGAGCTTTTCTGACTGTGTGCTCCAGACCAAATCAAACTGGGTCCTCATGTTTCTCCAGTTAACCTGACATTACTACTCAAACTCGCAAAATCAGATAGATTTAACATAGAACCACAGTGAAGACCCATGAAAAAAAGCTCTTTTTCTGCAGGAAGAAATTATATTTTAGAGCGAGATAGTCAACCAAGCTATGGCAAGAGGAGGTGCTGTGGCTTAGCTGGTCGAAGTGCCTGTCTTGTAAACAGGAGATCCTGGGTTCAAATCCCAGCAGTGCCTTGTATCCAACTGTTGTGTGAAGCATGGTGATTTGGTAACAAAGTGAAGTCAAGGTTCCTGAATAGAGCTTTTCTGACTTTGTGCTCCACACCAAATCAAACTGGGTCCTCATGTTTCTCCAGTTAACCTGACATTACTACTCAAACTCGCAAAATCAGATAGATTTAACATAGAACCACAGTCAAGACCCATGAAAAAAAGCTCATTTTCTGCAGGAAGAAATTATATTTTAGAGCGAGATAGTCAACCAAGCTATGGCAAGAGGAGGTGCTGTGGCTTAGCTGGTCAAAGTGCCTGTCTAGTAAACAGGAGATTCTGGGTTCAAATCCCAGCAGTACCTTGTATCCAACTGTTGCGTAAAGCATGGTCATTTGGTGACAAAGTTAAGTCAAGGCTCCTGAGTAGAGCTCTTCTGACTTTGTGCTCCAGACCAAGTCAAACTGGGTCCTCATGTTTCTCCAGTTAACCTGACATTACTACCCAAACTCGCCACATCAGGCAAAATCAGATAGATTTAACAAAGAATCACAGTCAAGACCCATGAAAAAAAGCTCATTTTCTGCAGAAAGGAATTACATTTTAGACCGAGATCGTCAACCAAGCTAAGGCAAGAGGAAGTGCTGTGGCTTAGCTGGTCAAAGTGCCTGTCTAGTAAACAGGCGATCCTGGGTTCAAATCCCAGCAGTGCTTCGTATCCAACTGTTGCGTGAAGCATGGTCATTTGGTAACAAAGTGAAGTCAAGGCTCGTGAATAGAGCTTTTCTGACTTTGTGCTCCAGACCAAATCAAACTGGGTCATCATGTTTCTCCAGTTAACCTGACATTACTACTCAAACTCGCAGCATCAGGCAAAATCAGATAGATTTAACATAGAATCACAGTCAAGACCCATGAAAAAAAACTCATTTTCTGCAGTAAGAAATTACATTTTAGAGTGAGATAGTCAACCAAGCTATGGCAAGAGGAGGTGCTGTGGCTTAGCTGGTCAAAGTGCCTGTCTTGTAAACAGGAGATTCTGGGTTCAAATCCCAACAGTGCATTGTATCCAACTGTTGCGTGAAGCATGGTCATTTGGTAACAAAGTTATGTCAAGGCTCCTGAATAGAGCTTTTCTGACTTTGTGCTCCAAACCAAATCAAACTGGGTCCTCATGTTTCTCCAGTTAACCTGACATTACTACTCAAACTCGCAAAATCAGATAGATTTAACATAGAATCACAGTCAAGACCCATGAAAAAAAGCTCATTTTCTGCAGGAAGAAATTACATTTTAGACCGAGATAGTCAACCAAGCTAAGGCGAGAGGAGGTGCTGTGGTTAGCGGGTCAAAGTGCCTGTCTTGTAAACAGGAGATCCTGGGTTTAAATCCCAGCAGTGCCTTGTATCCAGCTGTTGGGTGATTCATGGTCATTTGGTGACAAAGTGAAGTCAAAGGTCCAGAATAGAGCTTTTCTGACTTTGTGCTCCAGACCAAGTCAAACTTGGTCCTCATGTTTCTCCAGTTAACCTGACATTACTACCCAAACTCGCCACATCCGGCAAAATCTAGATAGATTTAACATAGAATAAAAGTCAAGACCCATGAAAAAAAGCTCATTTTCTGCAGGAAGAAATTACATTTTAGAGTGAGATAGTCAACCAAGCTATGGCGAGAGGAGGCGCTGTGGCTTAGCTGGTCAAAGTGCCTGTCTTGTAAACAGGAGATCCTGGGTTCAAATCCCAGCAGTGCCTTGTATCCAACTGTTGTGTGAAGCATGGTCATTTGGTGACTAAGTCAAGGCTCCTGAGGAGAGCTTTTCTGACTTTGTGCTCCAGACCAAGTCAAACTGGGTCCTCATGTTTCTCCAGTTAACCTGACATTACTACCCAAACTCGCCACATCAGGCAAAATCAGATAGATTTAACAAAGAATCACAGTCAAGACCCATGAAAAAAAGCTCATTTTCTGCAGGAAGAAATTACATTTTAGACCGAGATAGTCAACCAAGCTAAGGCAAGAGGAAGTGCTGTGGCTTAGCTGGTCAAAGTGCCTGTCTAGTAAACAGGCGATCCTGGGTGCAAATCCCTGCAGTGCCTTGTATCCAACTGTTGCGTGAAGCATGGTCATTTGGTGACTAAGTCAAGGCTCCTGAGGAGAGATTTTCTGACTTTGTGCTCCAGACCAAGTCAAACTGGGTCCTCATGTTTCTCCAGTTAACCTGACATTACTACCCAAACTCGCCACATCAGGCAAAATCAGATAGATTTAACATAGAATCACAGTCAAGACCCATGAAAAAAAACTAATTTTCTGCAGGAAGAAATTACATTTTAGAGTGAGATAGTCAACCAAGCTATGGCAAGAGGAGGTGCTGTGGCTTAGCTGGTCAAAGTGCCTGTCTAGTAAACAAGAGATCCTGGGTTCAAATCCCAGCAGTACCTTGTATCCAACTGTTGCGTAAAGCATGGTCATTTGGTGACAAAGTTAAGTCAAGGCTCCTGAGTAGAGCTCTTCTGACTTTGTGCTCCAGACCAAGTCAAACTGGGTCCTCATGTTTCTCCAGTTAACCTGACATTACTACCCAAACTCGCCACATCAGGCAAAATCAGATAGATTTAACAAAGAATCACAGTCAAGACCCATGAAAAAAAACTCATTTTCTGCAGTAAGAAATTACATTTTAGAGTGAGATAGTCAACCAAGCAATGGCGAGAGGAGGTGCTGTGGCTTAGCTGGTCAAAGTGCCTGTCTTGTAAACAGGAGATCCTGGGTTCAAATCCCAGCAGTGCATTGTATCCAACTGTTGCGTGAAGCATGGTCATTTGGTAACAAAGTTATGTCAAGGCTCCTGAATAGAGCTTTTCTGACTTTGTGCTCCAGACCAAATCAAACTGGGTCCTCATGTTTCTCCGGTTAACCTGACATTACTACTCAAACTCGCAGCATCAGGCAAAATCAGATAGATTTAACATAGAATCACAGTCAAGACCCATGAAAAAAAGCTCATTTTCTGCAGGAAGAAATTACATTTTAGAGTGAGATAGTCAACCAAGCTATGGCGAGAGGAGGCGCTGTGGCTTAGCTGGTCAAAGTGCCTGTCTTGTAAAAAGGAGATCCTGGGTTCAAATCCCAGCAGTGCCTTGTATCCAACTGTTGTGTGAAGCATGGTCATTTGGTGACTAAGTCAAGGCTCCTGAGGAGAGCTTTTCTGACTTTGTGCTCCAGACCAAGTCAAACTGGGTCCTCATGTTTCTCCAGTTAACCTGACATTACTACCCAAACTCGCCACATCAGGCAAAATCAGATAGATTTAACAAAGAATCACAGTCAAGACCCATGAAAAAAAGCTCATTTTCTGCAGGAAGAAATTACATTTTAGACCGAGATAGTCAACCAAGCTATGGCGAGAGGAGGCGCTGTGGCTTAGCTGGTCAAAGTGCCTGACTTGTAAACAGGAAATCCTGGGTTCAAATCCCAGCAGTGCCTTGTATCCAACTGTTGCGTGAAGCATGGTCATTTGGTAACAAAGTGAAGTCAAGGCTCCTGAATAGAGCTTTTCTGACTTTGTGCTCCAGACCAAATCAAACTGGGTCCTCATGTTTCTCCAGTTAACCTGACATTACCACTCAAACTCGCAGCATCAGGCAAAATCAGATAGATTTAACATAGAATCATAGTCAAGATCCATCAAAAAAAAGCTCATTTTCTGCAGGAAGAAATGACATTTTAGAGTGAGATAGTCAACAAAGCTATGGTGAGAGGAGGCGCTGTGGCTTAGCTGGTCAAAGTGCCTGTTTCGTAAACGGGAGATCCTGGGTTCAAATCCCAGCAGTGCCTTGTATCCAGCTGTTGGGTGATTCATGGTCATTTGGTGACAAAGTGAAGTCAAAGATCCTGAATAGAGCTTTTCTGACTTTGTGCTCCAGACCAAGTCAAACTGGGTCATCATGTTTCTCCAGTTAACCTGACATTACTACTCAAACTCGCAGCATCAGGCAAAATCAGATAGATTTAACATAGAATCACAGTCAAGACCCATGAAAAAAAGCTCATTTTCTGCAGGAAGAAATTACATTTTAGAGTGAAATAGTCAACCAAGCTATGGCAAGAGGAGGTGCTTTGGCTTAGCTGGTCAAAGTGCCTGTCTAGTAAACAGGAGATCCTGGGTTCAAATCCCAGCAGTACCTTGTATTCAACTGTTGCTTGAAGCATGGTCATTTGGTGACAAAGTGAAGTCAAGGCTCCTGAGTAGAGCTTTTCTGACTTTGTGCTCCAGACCAAATCAAACTGGTGTCCTCATGTTTCTCCAGTTAACCTGACATTACTACTCAAACTCGCCACATCAGGCTAAATCAGATAGATTTAACATAGACTCACAGTCAAGACCCATGAAAAAAGATCATTTTCTGCAAGAAGAAATTAAATTTTAGAGTGAGATAGTCAACCAAGCTATGGCAAGAGGAGGCGCTGTGGCTTAGCTGGTCAAAGTACCTGTCTTGTAAACAGGAGATCCTGGGTTCAAATCCCAGCAGTGTCTTGTGTCCAGCTGTTGGGTGAATCATGGTATTTGGAGACAAAGTGAAGTCAAAGGTCCTATATTGAGCTTTTCTGACTGTGTGCTCCAAACCAAATCAAACTGGGTCCTCATGTTTCTCCAGTTAACCTGACATTACTACTCAAACTCGCAAAATCAGATAGATTTAACATAGAACCACAGTGAAGACCCATGAAAAAAAGCTCATTTTCTGCAGGAAGAAATTATATTTTAGAGCGAGATAGTCAACCAAGCTATGGCAAGAGGAGGTGCTGTGGCTTAGCTGATCAAAGTGCCTGTCTAGTAAACAGGAGATCCTGGGTTCAAATACCAGCAGTACCTTGTATCCATCTGTTGCGTAAAGCATGGTCATTTGGTGAGAAAGTTAAGTCAAGGCTCCTGAGTAGAGCTCTTCTGACTTTGTGCTCCAGACCAAGTCAAACTGGGTCCTCATGTTTCTCCAGTTAACCTGACATTACTACCCAAACTCGCCACATCAGGCAAAATCAGATAGATTTAACAAAGAATCACAGTCAAGACCCATGAAAAAAAGCTCATTTTCTGCAGGAAGAAATTACATTTTAGAGTGAGATAGTCAACAAAGCTGTGGCGAGAGGAGGCGCTGTGGCTTAGCTGGTCAAAGTGCCTGTCTCGTAAACAGGAGATCCTGGGTTCAAATCCCAGCAGTGCCTTGTATCCAGCTGTTTGGTGATTCATGGTCATTTGGTGACAAAGTGAAGTCAAGCCTCCTGAATAGAGCTTTTCTGACTTTGTGCTCCAGACCAAATCAAACTGGGTCCTCATGTTTCTCCGGTTAACCTGACATTACTACTCAAACTCGCAGCATCAGGCAAAATCAGATAGATTTAACATAGAATCACAGTCAAGACCCATGAAAAAAAACTCATTTTCTGCAGGAAGAAATTACATTTTAGAGTGAGATAGTCAACCAAGCTATAGCGAGAGGAGGCCCTGTGGCTTAGCTGGTCAAAGTACCTGTCTTGTAAACAGGAGATCCTGGGTTCAAATCCCAGCAGTGCCTTGTGTCCAGCTGTTGGGTGAATCATGGTAGTTGGAGACAAAGTGAAGTCAAAGGTCCTGAATAGAGCTTTTCTGACTGTGTGCTCCAGACCAAATCAAACTGGGTCCTCATGTTTCTCCAGTTAACCTGACATTACTACTCAAACTCGCAAAATCAGATAGATTTAACATAGAACCACAGTGAAGACCCATGAAAAAAAGCTCTTTTTCTGCAGGAAGAAATTATATTTTAGAGCGAGATAGTCAACCAAGCTATGGCAAGAGGAGGTGCTGTGGCTTAGCTGGTCGAAGTGCCTGTCTTGTAAACAGGAGATCCTGGGTTCAAATCCCAGCAGTGCCTTGTATCCAACTGTTGTGTGAAGCATGGTGATTTGGTAACAAAGTGAAGTCAAGGTTCCTGAATAGAGCTTTTCTGACTTTGTGCTCCACACCAAATCAAACTGGGTCCTCATGTTTCTCCAGTTAACCTGACATTACTACTCAAACTCGCAAAATCAGATAGATTTAACATAGAACCACAGTCAAGACCCATGAAAAAAAGCTCATTTTCTGCAGGAAGAAATTATATTTTAGAGCGAGATAGTCAACCAAGCTATGGCAAGAGGAGGTGCTGTGGCTTAGCTGGTCAAAGTGCCTGTCTAGTAAACAGGAGATTCTGGGTTCAAATCCCAGCAGTACCTTGTATCCAACTGTTGCGTAAAGCATGGTCATTTGGTGACAAAGTTAAGTCAAGGCTCCTGAGTAGAGCTCTTCTGACTTTGTGCTCCAGACCAAGTCAAACTGGGTCCTCATGTTTCTCCAGTTAACCTGACATTACTACCCAAACTCGCCACATCAGGCAAAATCAGATAGATTTAACAAAGAATCACAGTCAAGACCCATGAAAAAAAGCTCATTTTCTGCAGAAAGGAATTACATTTTAGACCGAGATAGTCAACCAAGCTAAGGCAAGAGGAAGTGCTGTGGCTTAGCTGGTCAAAGTGCCTGTCTAGTAAACAGGCGATCCTGGGTTCAAATCCCA
Organism: Microchirus variegatus; assembly: GCF_963457635.1. Classification (NCBI taxonomy): domain Eukaryota; kingdom Metazoa; phylum Chordata; class Actinopteri; order Pleuronectiformes; family Soleidae; genus Microchirus; species Microchirus variegatus. Next base: position 8,336,750 of record NC_139818.1, on the reverse strand, counting down.
GCAGTGCTTCGTATCCAACTGTTGCGTGAAGCATGGTCATTTGGTAACAAAGTGAAGTCAAGGCTCGTGAATAGAGCTTTTCTGACTTTGTGCTCCAGACCAAATCAAACTGGGTCCTCATGTTTCTCCAGTTAACCTGACATTACTACTCAAACTCGCAGCATCAGGCAAAATCAGATAGATTTAACATAGAATCACAGTCAAGACCCATGAAAAAAAACTCATTTTCTGCAGTAAGAAATTACATTTTAGAGTGAGATAGTCAACCAAGCTATGGCAAGAGGAGGTGCTGTGGCTTAGCTGGTCAAAGTGCCTGTCTTGTAAACAGGAGATTCTGGGTTCAAATCCCAACAGTGCATTGTATCCAACTGTTGCGTGAAGCATGGTCATTTGGTAACAAAGTTATGTCAAGGCTCCTGAATAGAGCTTTTCTGACTTTGTGCTCCAAACCAAATCAAACTGGGTCCTCATGTTTCTCCAGTTAACCTGACATTACTACTCAAACTCGCAAAATCAGATAGATTTAACATAGAATCACAGTCAAGACCCATGAAAAAAAGCTCATTTTCTGCAGGAAGAAATTACATTTTAGACCGAGATAGTCAACCAAGCTAAGGCGAGAGGAGGTGCTGTGGTTATCGGGTCAAAGTGCCTGTCTTGTAAACAGGAGATCCTGGGTTTAAATCCCAGCAGTGCCTTGTATCCAGCTGTTGGGTGATTCATGGTCATTTGGTGACAAAGTGAAGTCAAAGGTCCAGAATAGAGCTTTTCTGACTTTGTGCTCCAGACCAAGTCAAACTTGGTCCTCATGTTTCTCCAGTTAACCTGACATTACTACCCAAACTCGCCACATCCGGCAAAATCTAGATAGATTTAACATAGAATAAAAGTCAAGACCCATGAAAAAAAGCTCATTTTCTGCAGGAAGAAATTACATTTTAGAGTGAGATAGTCAACCAAGCTATGGCGAGAGGAGGCGCTGTGGCTTAGCTGGTCAAAGTGCCTGTCTTGTAAACAGGAGATCCTGGGTCCAAATCCCAGCAGTGCCTTGTATCCAACTGTTGTGTGAAGCATGGTCATTTGGTGACTAAGTCAAGGCTCCTGAGGAGAGCTTTTCTGACTTTGTGCTCCAGACCAAGTCAAACTGGGTCCTCATGTTTCTCCAGTTAACCTGACATTACTACCCAAACTCGCCACATCAGGCAAAATCAGATAGATTTAACAAAGAATCACAGTCAAGACCCATGAAAAAAAGCTCATTTTCTGCAGGAAGAAATTACATTTTAGACCGAGATAGTCAACCAAGCTAAGGCAAGAGGAAGTGCTGTGGCTTAGCTGGTCAAAGTGCCTGTCTAGTAAACAGGCGATCCTGGGTGCAAATCCCTGCAGTGCCTTGTATCCAACTGTTGCGTGAAGCATGGTCATTTGGTGACTAAGTCAAGGCTCCTGAGGAGAGATTTTCTGACTTTGTGCTCCAGACCAAGTCAAACTGGGTCCTCATGTTTCTCCAGTTAACCTGACATTACTACCCAAACTCGCCACATCAGGCAAAATCAGATAGATTTAACATAGAATCACAGTCAAGACCCATGAAAAAAAACTAATTTTCTGCAGGAAGAAATTACATTTTAGAGTGAGATAGTCAACCAAGCTATGGCAAGAGGAGGTGCTGTGGCTTAGCTGGTCAAAGTGCCTGTCTAGTAAACAAGAGATCCTGGGTTCAAATCCCAGCAGTACCTTGTATCCAACTGTTGCGTAAAGCATGGTCATTTGGTGACAAAGTTAAGTCAAGGCTCCTGAGTAGAGCTCTTCTGACTTTGTGCTCCAGACCAAGTCAAACTGGGTCCTCATGTTTCTCCAGTTAACCTGACATTACTACCCAAACTCGCCACATCAGGCAAAATCAGATAGATTTAACAAAGAATCACAGTCAAGACCCATGAAAAAAAACTCATTTTCTGCAGTAAGAAATTACATTTTAGAGTGAGATAGTCAACCAAGCAATGGCGAGAGGAGGTGCTGTGGCTTAGCTGGTCAAAGTGCCTGTCTTGTAAACAGGAGATCCTGGGTTCAAATCCCAGCAGTGCATTGTATCCAACTGTTGCGTGAAGCATGGTCATTTGGTAACAAAGTTATGTCAAGGCTCCTGAATAGAGCTTTTCTGACTTTGTGCTCCAGACCAAATCAAACTGGGTCCTCATGTTTCTCCGGTTAACCTGACATTACTACTCAAACTCGCAGCATCAGGCAAAATCAGATAGATTTAACATAGAATCACAGTCAAGACCCATGAAAAAAAGCTCATTTTCTGCAGGAAGAAATTACATTTTAGAGTGAGATAGTCAACCAAGCTATGGCGAGAGGAGGCGCTGTGGCTTAGCTGGTCAAAGTGCCTGTCTTGTAAAAAGGAGATCCTGGGTTCAAATCCCAGCAGTGCCTTGTATCCAACTGTTGTGTGAAGCATGGTCATTTGGTGACTAAGTCAAGGCTCCTGAGGAGAGCTTTTCTGACTTTGTGCTCCAGACCAAGTCAAACTGGGTCCTCATGTTTCTCCAGTTAACCTGACATTACTACCCAAACTCGCCACATCAGGCAAAATCAGATAGATTTAACAAAGAATCACAGTCAAGACCCATGAAAAAAAGCTCATTTTCTGCAGGAAGAAATTACATTTTAGACCGAGATAGTCAACCAAGCTAAGGCAAGAGGAAGTGCTGTGGCTTAGCTGGTCAAAGTGCCTGTCTAGTAAACAGGCGATCCTGGGTGCAAATCCCTGCAGTGCCTTGTATCCAACTGTTGCGTGAAGCATGGTCATTTGGTAACAAAGTTATGTCAAGCCTCCTGAATAGAGCTTTTCTGACTTTGTGCTCCAGACCAAATCAAACTGGGTCCTCATGTTTCTCCGGTTAACCTGACATTACTACTCAAACTCGCAGCATCAGGCAAAATCAGATAGATTTAACATAGAATCACAGTCAAGACCCATGAAAAAAAACTCATTTTCTGCAGGAAGAAATTACCTTTTAGAGTGAGATAGTCAACCAAGCTATGGCGAGAGGAGGTGCTGTGGCTTAGCTGGTCAAAGTGCCTGTCTTGTAAACAGGAGATCCTGGGTTCAAATCCCAGCAGTGCATTGAATCCAACTGTTGCGTGAAGCATGGTCATTTGGTGACTAAGTCAAGGCTCCTGAGGAGAGCTTTTCTGACTTTGTGCTCCAGACCAAGTCAAACTGGGTCCTCATGTTTCTCCAGTTAACCTGACATTACTACCCAAACTCGCCACATCAGGCAAAATCAGATAGATTTAACATAGAATCACAGTCAAGACCCATGAAAAAAAACTAATTTTCTGCAGGAAGAAATTACATTTTAGAGTGAGATAGTCAACCAAGCTATGGCAAGAGGAGGTGCTGTGGCTTAGCTGGTCAAAGTGCCTGTCTAGTAAACAGGAGATCCTGGGTTCAAATCCCAGCAGTACCTTGTATCCAACTGTTGCGTAAAGCATGGTCATTTGGTGACAAAGTTAAGTCAAGGCTCCTGAGTAGAGCTCTTCTGACTTTGTGCTCCAGACCAAGTCAAACTGGGTCCTCATGTTTCTCCAGTTAACCTGACATTACTACCCAAACTCGCAAAATCAGATAGATTTAACAAAGAATCACAGTCAAGACCCATGAAAAAAAACTCATTTTCTGCAGTAAGAAATTACATTTTAGAGTGAGATAGTCAACCAAGCTATGGCGAGAGGAGGTGCTGTGGCTTAGCTGGTCAAAGTGCCTGTCTTGTAAACAGGAGATCCTGGGTTCAAATCCCAGCAGTGCATTGTATCCAACTGTTGCGTGAAGCATGGTCATTTGGTAACAAAGTTATGTCAAGGCTCCTGAATAGAGCTTTTCTGACTTTGTGCTCCAGACCAAATCAAACTGGGTCCTCATGTTTCTCCGGTTAACCTGACATTACTACTCAAACTCGCAGCATCAGGCAAAATCAGATAGATTTAACATAGAATCACAGTCAAGACCCATGAAAAAAAGCTCATTTTCTGCAGGAAGAAATTACATTTTAGAGTGAGATAGTCAACCAAGCTATGGCGAGAGGAGGTGCTGTGGCTTAGCTGGTCAAAGTGCCTGTCTTGTAAACAGGAGATCCTGGGTTCAAATCCCAGCAGTGCATTGTATCCAACTGTTGCGTGAAGCATGGTCATTTGGTAACAAAGTTATGTCAAGCCTCCTGAATAGAGCTTTTCTGACTTTGTGCTCCAGACCAAATCAAACTGGGTCCTCATGTTTCTCCAGTTAACCTGACATTACTACTCAAACTCGCAGCATCAGGCAAAATCAGATAGATTTAACATAGAATCACAGTCAAGACCCATGAAAAAAAACTCATTTTCTGGAGGAAGAAATTACATTTTAGAGTGAGATAGTCAACCAATCGATGGCAAGAGGAGGTGCTGTGGCTTAGCAGGTCAAAGTGCCTGTCTTGTAAACAGGAGATCCTGGGTTCAAATCCCAGCAGTGCCTTGTATCCAGCTGTTGTGTGAAGCATGGTGATTTGGTAACAAAGTGAAGTCAAGGTTCCTGAATAGAGCTTTTCTGACTTTGTGCTCCAGACCAAATCAAACTGGGTCCTCATGTTTCTCCAGTTAACCTGACATTACTACTCAAACTCGCAAAATCAGATAGATTTAACATAGAACCACAGTGAAGACCCATGAAAAAAAGCTCATTTTCTGCAGGAAGAAATTATATTTTAGAGCGAGATAGTCAACCAAGCTATGGCAATAGGAGGTGCTGTGGCTTAGCTGGTCAAAGTGCCTGTCTAGTAAACAGGCGATCCTGGGTGCAAATCCCTGCAGTGCCTTGTATCCAACTGTTGCGTGAAGCATGGTCATTTGGTGACTAAGTCAAGGCACCTGAGGAGAGATTTTCTGACTTTGTGCTCCAGACCAAGTCAAACTGGGTCCTCATGTTTCTCCAGTTAACCGGACATTACTACTCAAACTCGCAAAATCAGATAGATTTAGCATAGAACCACAGTGAAGACCCATGAAAAAAAGCTCAATTTCTGCATGAAGAAATTATATTTTAGAGCGAGATAGTCAACAAAGCTATGGCGAGAGGAGGTGCTGTGGCTTAGCGGGTCAAAGTGCCTGTCTTGTAAACAGGAGATCCTGGGTTTAAATCCCAGCAGTGCCTTGTATCCAGCTGTTGGGTGATTCATGGTCATTTGGTGACAAAGTGAAGTCAAAGGTCCTGAATAGAGCTTTTCTGACTTTGTGCTCCAGACCAAGTCAAACTGGGTCCTCATGTTTCTCCAGTTAACCTGACATTACTACCCAAACTCGCCACATCAGGCAAAATCAGATAGATTTAACAAAGAATCACAGTCAAGACCCATGAAAAAAAGCTAATTTTCTGCAGGAAGAAATTACATTTTAGACCGAGATAGTCAACCAAGCTAAGGCAAGAGGAGGTGCTGTGGCTTAGCTGGTCAAAGTGCCTGTCTAGTAAACAGGCGATCCTGGGTGCAAATCCCTGCAGTGCCTTGTATCCAACTGTTGCGTGAAGCATGGTCATTTGGTGAATAAGTCAAGGCTCCTGAGGTGAGCTTTTCTGACTTTGTGCTCCAGACCAAGTCAAATTGGGTCCTCATGTTTCTCCAGTTAACCTGACATTACTACCCAAACTCGCCACATCAGGCAAAATCAGATAGATTTAACAAAGAATCACAGTCAAGACCCATGAAAAAAAGCTCATTTTCTGCAGGAAGAAATTACATTTTAGACCGAGATAGTCAACCAAGCTAAAGCAAGAGGAGGTGCTGTGGCTTAGCTGGTCAAAGTGCCTGTCTAGTAAACAGGAGATCCTGGGTTCAAATCCCAGCAGTGCCTTGTATCCAACTGTTGCGTGAAGCATGGTCATTTGGTGACTAAGTCAGGGCTCCTGAGGAGAGCTTTTCTGACTTTGTGCTCTAGACCAAGTCAAACTGGGTCCTCATGTTTCTCCAGTTAACCTGACATTACTACCCAAACTCGCCACATCAGGCAAAATCAGATAGATTTAACAAAGAATCACAGTCAAGACCCCTGAAAAAAAGCTAATTTTCTGCAGGAAGAAATTACATTTTAGACCGAGATAGTCAACCAAGCTAAGGCAAGAGGAGGTGCTGTGGCTTAGCTGGTCAAAGTGCCTGTCTAGTAAACAGGCGATCCTGGGTGCAAATCCCTGCAGTGCCTTGTATCCAACTGTTGCGTGAAGCATGGTCATTTGGTGACTAAGTCAAGGCTCCTGAGGAGAGCTTTTCTGACTTTGTGCTCCAGACCAAGTCAAACTGGGTCCTCATGTTTCTCCAGTTAACCTGACATTACTACCCAAACTCGCCACATCAGGCAAAATCAGATAGATTTAACAAAGAATCACAGTCAAGACCCATGAAAAAAAGCTCATTTTCTGCAGGAAGAAATTACATTTTAGAGTGAGATAGTCAACAAAGCTATGGCGAGAGGAGGTGCTGTGGCTTAGCTGGTCAAAGTGCCTGTCTTGTAAACAGGAGATCCTGGGTTCAAATCCCAGCAGTACCTTGTATCCAACTGTTGCGTGAAGCATGGTCATTTGGTGACAAAGTTGAGTCAAGGCTCCTGAGTAGAGCTTTTCTGACTTTGCTCCAGACAAAGTCAAACGGTGTCCTCATGTTTCTCCAGTTAACCTGACATTATTACCCAAACTCGCCACATCAGGCAAAATCAGATAGATTTAACATAGAATCAAAGTCAAGACATATGAAAAAAAGCTAATTTTCTGCAGGAAGAAATTACATTTTAGATTGAGATAGTCAACAAAGCTATGGGGAGAGGAGGTGCTGTGGCTTAGCTGGTCAAAGTGCCTGTCTTGTAAACAGGAGATCCTGGGTTCAAATCCCAGCAGTGTTTTGTATCTAGCTGTTGGGTGATTCATGGTCATTTGGTGACAAAGTGAAGTCAAGGCTACTAAATAGAGCTTTTCTGACTGTGTTCCAGACCAAATCAAACTGGGTCCTCATGTTTCTCCAGTTAACCTGACATTACTACTCAAACTCGCAGCATCAGGCAAAATCAGATAGATTTAACATAGAATCACAGTCAAGACCCATGAAAAAAAGCTCATTTTCTGCAGGAAGAAATTACATTTTAGAGTGAGATAGTCAACCAAGCTATGACAAGAGGAGGCGCTGTGGCTTAGCTGGTCAAAGTGCCTGTCTTGTAAACAGGAGATCCTGGGTTCAAATCCCAGCAGTGCCTTGTATCCAACTGTTGTGTGAAGCATGGTGATTTGGTAACAAAGTGAAGTCAAGGTTCCTGAATAGAGCTTTTCTGACTTTGTGCTCCAGACCAAATCAAACTGGGTCCTCATGTTTCTCCAGTTAACCTGACATTACTACTCAAACTCGCAAAATCAGATAGATTTAACATAGAATCACAGTCAAGACCCAAATAAAAAATACTCATTTTCTGCAGGAAGAAATTACATTTTAGAGTGAGATAGTCAACCAAGCTATGGCGAGAGGAGGCGCTGTGACTTAGCTGGTCAAAGTGCCTGTCTTGTAAACAGGAGATCCTGGGTTCAAATCCTAGCAGTGCCTTGTATCCAACTGTTGCATGAAGCATGGTCATTTGGTAATAAAGTGAAGTCAAGGCTCCTGAGTAGAGCTTTTCTGACTTTGTGCTTCAGACCAAGTCAAACTGGGTCCTCATGTTTCTCCAGTTAACCTGACATTACTACCCAAACTCGCCACATCAGGCAAAATCAGATAGATTTAACATAGAATCACAGTCAAGACCCTTGAAAAAAAGCTCATTTTCTGCAGGAAGAAAATACATTTTAGAGTGAGATAGTCAACAAAGCTATGGCGAGAGGAGGTGCTGTGGCTTAGCGGGTCAAAGTGCCTGTCTTGTAAACAGGAGATCCTGGGTTTAAATCCCAGCAGTGCCTTGTATCCAGCTGTTGGGTGATTCATGGTCATTTGGTGACAAAGTGAAGTCAAAGGTCCTGAATAGAGCTTTTCTGACTTTGTGCTCGACCAAGTCAAACTGGGTCCTCATGTTTCTCCAGTTAACCTGACATTACTACCCAAACTCGCCACATCAGGCAAAATCAGATAGATTTAACAAAGAATCACAGTCAAGACCCATGAAAAAAAGCTCATTTTCTGCAGGAAGAAATTACATTTTAGACCGAGATAGTCAACCAAGCTAAGGCAAGAGGAGGTGCTGTGGCTTAGCTGGTCAAAGTGCCTGTCTAGTAAACAGGCGATCCTGGGTGCAAATCCCTGCAGTGCCTTGTATCCAACTGTTGCGTGAAGCATGGTCATTTGGTGAATAAGTCAAGGCTCCTGAGGAGAGCTTTTCTGACTTTGTGCTCCAGACCAAGTCAAATTGGGTCCTCATGTTTCTCCAGTTAACCTGACATTACTACCCAAACTCGCCACATCAGGCAAAATCAGATAGATTTAACAAAGAATCACAGTCAAGACCCATGAAAAAAAGCTCATTTTCTGCAGGAAGAAATTACATTTTAGACCGAGATAGTCAACCAAGCTAAAGCAAGAGGAGGTGCTGTGGCTTAGCTGGTCAAAGTGCCTGTCTAGTAAACAGGAGATCCTGGGTTCAAATCCCAGCAGTGCCTTGTATCCAACTGTTGCGTGAAGCATGGTCATTTGGTGACTAAGTCAGGGCTCCTGAGGAGAGCTTTTCTGACTTTGTGCTCTAGACCAAGTCAAACTGGGTCCTCATGTTTCTCCAGTTAACCTGACATTACTACCCAAACTCGCCACATCAGGCAAAATCAGATAGATTTAACAAAGAATCACAGTCAAGACCCCTGAAAAAAAGCTAATTTTCTGCAGGAAGAAATTACATTTTAGACCGAGATAGTCAACCAAGCTAAGACAAGAGGAGGTGCTGTGGCTTAGCTGGTCAAAGTGCCTGTCTAGTAAACAGGCGATCCTGGGTGCAAATCCCTGCAGTGCCTTGTATCCAACTGTTGCGTGAAGCATGGTCATTTGGTGACTAAGTCAAGGCTCCTGAGGAGAGCTTTTCTGACTTTGTGCTCCAGACCAAGTCAAACTGGGTCCTCATGTTTCTCCAGTTAACCTGACATTACTACCCAAACTCGCCACATCAGGCAAAATCAGATAGATTTAACAAAGAATCACAGTCAAGACCCATGAAAAAAAGCTAATTTTCTGCAGGAAGAAATTACATTTTAGAGTGAGATAGTCAACAAAGCTATGGCGAGAGGAGGTGCTGTGGCTTAGCTGGTCAAAGTGCCTGTCTTGTAAACAGGAGATCCTGGGTTCAAATCCCAGCAGTACCTTGTATCCAACTGTTGCGTGAAGCATGGTCATTTGGTGACAAAGTTGAGTCAAGGCTCCTGAGTAGAGCTTTTCTGACTTTGCTCCAGACAAAGTCAAACGGTGTCCTCATGTTTCTCCAGTTAACCTGACATTATTACCCAAACTCGCCACATCAGGCAAAATCAGATAGATTTAACATAGAATCAAAGTCAAGACATATGAAAAAAAGCTAATTTTCTGCAGGAAGAAATTACATTTTAGATTGAGATAGTCAACAAAGCTATGGGGAGAGGAGGTGCTGTGGCTTAGCTGGTCAAAGTGCCTGTCTTGTAAACAGGAGATCCTGGGTTCAAATCCCAGCAGTGCTTTGTATCTAGCTGTTGGGTGATTCATGGTCATTTGGTGACAAAGTGAAGTCAAAGGTCCTGAATAGAGCTTTTCTGACTTTGTGCTCCAGACCAAGTCAAACTGGGTCCTCATGTTTCTCCAGTTAACCTGACATTACTACCCAAACTCGCCACATCAGGCAAAATCAGATAGATTTAACAAAGAATCACAGTCAAGACCCATGAAAAAAAGCTCATTTTCTGCAGGAAGAAATTACATTTTAGAGTGAGATAGTCAACAAAGCTATGGGGAGAGGAGGTGCTGTGGCTTAGCTGGTCAAAGTGCCTGTCTTGTAAACAGGAGATTATGGGTTCAAATCCCAGCAGTGCCTTGTATCCAACTGTTGCGTGAAGCATGGTCGTTTGGTAACAAAGTGAAGTCAAGGCTCCTGAATGAGCTTTTCTGACTTTGTGCTCCAGACCAAATCAAACTGGGTCCTCATGTTTCTCCAGTTAACCTGACATTACTACTCAAACTCGCAAAATCAGATAGATTTAGCATAGAACCACAGTGAAGACCCATGAAAAAAAGCTCATTTTCTGCAGGAAGAAATTACATTTTAGAGTGAGATAGTCAACCAAGCTATGGCGAAAGGAGGCGCTGTGGCTTAGCTGGCCAAAGTGCCTGTCTAGTAAACAGGAGATCCTGGGTTCAAATCCCAGCAGTGCCTTCTATCCAACTGTTGCGTGAAGCATGGTCATTTGGTTACAAAGTGAAGTCAAGGCTCCTGAATGAGCTTTTCTGACTTTGTGCTCCAGACTAAATCAAACTGGATCCTCATGTTTCTCCAGTTAACCTGACATTACTACTCAAACTCGCAAAATCAGATAGATTTAACATAGAACCACAGTCAAGACCCATGAAAAAAAGCTCATTTTCTGCAGGAAGAAATTACATTTTAGAGCGAGATAGTCAACCAAGCTATGAAGAGGAGGTGCTGTGGCTTAGCTGGTCAAAGTACCTGTCTTGTAAATAGGAGATCCTCGGTTCGAATCCCAGCAGTGCCTTGTATCCAGCTGTTGGGTGATTCATGGTATTTGGAGACAAAGTGAAGTCAAAGGTCCTGAATAGAGCTTTTCTGACTTTGTGCTCGAGACCAAATCAAACTGGGTCCTCATGTTTCTCCAGTTAACCTGACATTACTACTCAAACTCGCAAAATCAGATAGATTTAACATAGAACCACAGTCAAGACCCATAAAAAAAAAAGCTCATTTTCTGCAGGAAGAAATTACATTTTAGAGTGAGATAGTCAACCAAGCTATGGCGAAAGGAGGCGCTGCGGATTAGCTGGTCAAAGTGCCTGTCTAGTAAACAGGAGATCCTGGGTTCAAATCCCAGCAGTGCCTTCTATCCAACTGTTGTGTGAAGCATGGTCATTTGGTAACAAAGTGAAGTCAAGGCTCCTGAATGAGCTTTTCTGACTTTGTGCTCCAGACTAAATCAAACTGGGTCCTCATGTTTCTCCAGTTAACCTGACATTACTACTCAAACTCGCAAAATCAGATAGATTTAACATAGAACCACAGTCAAGACCCATGAAAAAAAGCTCATTTTCTGCAGGAAGAAATTACATTTTAGAGCGAGATAGTCAACCAAGCTATGGCAAGAGGAGGTGCTGTGGCTTAGCTGGTCAAAGTACCTGTCTTGTAAATAGGAGATCCTCGGTTCGAATCCCACCAGTGCCTTGTATGCAGCTGTTGGGTGATTCATGGTATTTGGAGACAAAGTGAAGTCAAAGGTCCTGAATAGAGCTTTTCTGACTTTGTGCTCGAGACCAAATCAAACTGGGTCCTCATGTTTCTCCAGTTAACCTGACATTACTACTCAAACTCGCAAAATCAGATAGATTTAACATAGAACCACAGTGAAGACCCATGAAAAAAAGCTCATTTTCTGCAGGAAGAAATTATATTTTAGAGCGAGATAGTCAACCAAGCTATGGCGAGAGGAGGTGCTGTGGCTTAGCTGGTCAAAGTGCCTGTCTCGTAAACAGGAGATCCTGGGTTCAAATCCCAGCAGTACCTTGTATCCAACTGTTGCGTGAAGCATGGTCATCTGGTGACAAAGTTAAGTCAAGGCTCCTGAGTAGAGCTTTTCTGACTGTGTGCTCCAGACCAAGTCAAACTGGGTCCTCATGTTTCTCCAGTTAACCTGACATTACTACCCAAACTCGCCACATCAGGCAAAATCAGATAGATTTAACAAAGAATCACAGTCAAGACCCATGAAAAAAAGCTCATTTTCTGCAGGAAGAAATTACATTTTAGACCGAGATAGTCAACCAAGCTAAGCCAAGAGGAGGTGCTGTGGCTTAGCTTGTCAAAGTGCCTGTCTAGTAAACAGGATATCCTGGGTTCAAATCCCAACAGTGCCTTGTATCGAACTGTTGTGTGAAGCATGGTCATTTGGTGACTAATCAAGGCTCCTGAGGAGAGCTTTTCTGACTTTGTGCTCCAGACTAAGTCAAACGGTGTCCTCATGTTTCTCCAGTTAACCTGACATTATTACCCAAACTCGCCACATCAGGCAAAATCAGATATATTTAACATAGAATCAAAGTCAAGACCCATGAAAAAAAGCTCATTTTCTGCAGGAAGAAATTACATTTTAGAGTGAGATAGTCAACCAAGCTATGGCGAGAGGAGGTGCTGTGGCTTAGCTGGTCAAAGTGCCTGTCTTGTAAACAGGAGATTCTGGGTTCAAATCCCAACAGTACCTTGTATCCAACTGTTGCGTGAAGCATGGTCATTTGGTAACATAGTGAAGTCAAGGCTCCTGAATGAGCTTTTCTGACTTTGTGCTCCAGACCAAATCAAACTGGGTCCTCATGTTTCTCCAGTTAACCTGACATTACTACCCAAACTCGCCACATCAGGCAAAATCAGATAGATTTAACAAAGAATCACAGTCAAGACCCATGAAAAAAAGCTCATTTTCTGCAGGAAGAAATTACATTTTAGACCGAGATAGTCAACCAAGCTAAGGCAAGAGGAGGTGCTGTGGCTTAGCTTGTCAAAGTGCCTGTCTAGTAAACAGGACATCCTGGGTTCAAATCCCAGCAGTGCCTTGTATCGAACTGTTGTGTGAAGCATGGTCATTTGGTGACTAATCAAGGCTCCTGAGGAGAGCTTTTCTGACTTTGTGCTCCAGACTAAGTCAAACGGTGTCCTCATGTTTCTCCAGTTAACCTGACATTATTACCCAAACTCACCACATCAGGCAAAATCAGATATATTTAACATAGAATCAAAGTCAAGACCCAAGAAAAAAAGCTCATTTTCTGCAGGAAGAAATTACATTTTAGAGTGAGATAGTCAACCAAGCTATGGCGAGAGGAGGTGCTGTGGCTTAGCTGGTCAAAGTGCCTGTCTTGTAAACAGGAGATTCTGGGTTCAAATCCCAACAGTACCTTGTATCCAACTGTTGCGTGAAGCATGGTCATTTGGTAACAAAGTGAAGTCAAGGCTCCTGAATGAGCTTTTCTGACTTTGTGCTCCAGACCAAATCAAACTGGGTCCTCATGTTTCTCCAGTTAACCTGACATTACTACTCAAACTCGCAAAATCAGATAGATTTAACATAGAACCACAGTCAAGACCCATGAAAAAAAGCTCATTTTCTGCAGGAAGAAATTACATTTTAGAGTGAGATAGTCAACCAAGCAATGGCGAAAGGAGGCGCTGTGGCTTAGCTGGTCAAAGTGCCTGTCTAGTAAACAGGAGATCCTGGGTTCGAATCCCAGCAGTGCCTTCTATCCAACTGTTGCGTGAAGCATGGTCATTTGGTAACAAAGTGAAGTCAAGGCTCCTGAATGAGCTTTTCTGACTTTGTGCTCCAGACTAAATCAAACTGGGTCCTCATGTTTCTCCAGTTAACCTGACATTACTACTCAAACTCGCAAAATCAGATAGATTTAACATAGAACCACAGTCAAGACCCATGAAAAAAAGCTCATTTTCTGCAGGAAGAAATTACATTTTAGAGCGAGATAGTCAACCAAGCTATGGCGAGAGGAGGTGCTGTGGCTTAGCTGGTCAAAGTACCTGTCTTGTAAATACGAGATCCAGGGTTCAATTCCCAGCAGTGCATTGTATCCAGCTGTTGGGTGATTCATGGTATTTGGAGACAAAGTGAAGTCAAAGGTCCTGAAAAGAGCTTTTCTGACTTTGTGCTCGAGACCAAATCAAACTGGGTCCTCATGTTTCTCCAGTTAACCTGACATTACTACTCAAACTCGCAAAATCAGATAGATTTAACATAGAACCACAGTCAAGACCCATGAAAAAAAGCTCATTTTCTGCAGGAAGAAATTACATTTTAGAGCGAGATAGTCAACCAAGCTATGGCAAGAGGAGGTGCTGTGGCTTAGCTGGTCAAAGTGCCTGTCTAGTAAACAGGAGATCCTGGGTTCAAATCCCAGCAGTACCTTGTATCCAACTGTTGCGTGAAGCATGGTCATTTGGTGACAAAGTTAAGTCAAGGCTCCTGAGTAGAGCTTTTCTGACTTTGTGCTCCAGACCAAGTCAAACTGGGTCCTCATGTTTCTCCAGTTAACCTGACATTACTACCCAAACTCGCCACATCAGGCAAAATCAGATAGATTTAACAAAGCATCACAGTCAAGACCCATGAAAAAAAGCTCATTTTCTGCAGGAAGAAATTACATTTTAGACCGGGATAGTCAACGAAGCTAAGGCAAGAGGAGGTGCTGTGGCTTAGCTGGTCAAAGTGCCTGTCTCGTAAACAGGAGATCCTGGGTTCAAATCCCAGCATTGCCTTGTATCCAACTGTTGCGTGAAGCATGGTCATTTGGTGACTAAGTCAAGGCTCCTGAGGAGAGCTTTTCTGACTATGTGCTCCAGACCAAGTCAAACTGGGTCCTCATGTTTCTCCAGTTAACCTGACATTACTACCCAAACTTGCTACATCAGGCAAAATCAGATAGATTTAACATAAAATCAAAGTCAAGACCCATGAAAAAAAGCTCATTTTCTGCAGGAAGGAATAACATTTTAGAGTGAGATAGTCAACCAAGCTATGGCAAGAGGAGGTGCTGTGGCTTAGCTGGTCAAAGTGCCTGTCTAGTAAACAGGAGATCCTGGGTTCAAATCCCAGCAGTGCCTTGTATCCAACTTTTGCGTGAAGCATGGTCATTTGGTAACGAAGTGAAGTCAAGGCTCCTGAATAGAGCTTTTCTGACTTTGTGCTACAGACCAAATCAAACTGGGTCCTCATGTTTCTCCGGTTAACCTGACATTACTACTCAAACTCGCAGCATCAGGCAAAATCAGATAGATTTAACATAGAATCACAGTCAAGACCCATGAAAAAAAACTCATTTTCTGCAGGAAGAAATTACATTTTAGAGTGAGATAGTCAACAAAGCTATGGCGAAAGGAGGCGCTGTGGCTTAACTGGTCAAAGTGCCTGTCTTGTAAACAGGAGATCCTGGATTCAAATCCCAGCAGTGCCTTGTATCCAACTGTTGCGCGAAGCATGGTCATTTGGTGACTAAGTCAAGGCTCCTGAGTAGAGCTTTTCTGACTTTGTGCTCCACACCAGGTCAAACTGGGTCCTCATGTTTCTCCAATTAACCTGACATTACTACCCAAACTCGCCACATCAGGCAAAATTTAGATAGATTTAACATAGAATAAAAGTCAAGACCCATGAAAAAAAGCTCATTTCCTGCAGGAAGAAATTACATTTTAGAGTGAGATAGTCAACCAAGCTATGGCAAGAGGAGGCGCTGTGGCTTAGCTGGTCAAAGTGCCTGTCTTGTAAACAGGAGATCCTGGGTTCAAATCCCAGCAGTGCCTTGTATCCAACTGTTGCGTGAAGCATGGTCATTTGGTAACTAAGTCAAGGCTCCTGAGTAGAGCTTTTCTGACTTTGTGCTCCAGACCAAATCAAACTGGGTCCTCATGTTTCTCTGGTTAACCTGACATTACTACTCAAACTCGCAGCATCAGGCAAAATCAGATAGATTTAACATAGAATCACAGTCAAAACCCATGAAAAAAAACTCATTTTCTGCAGGAAGAAATTACATTTTAGAGTGAGATAGTCAACAAAGCTATGGCGAGAGGAGGCGCTGTGGCTTAGCTGGTCAAAGTGCCTGTCTCGTAAACAGGAGATCCTGGGTTCAAATCCCAGCAGTGCCTTGTATCCAGCTGTTGTGTGATTCATGGTCATTTGGTGACAAAGTGAAGTCAAGGCTCCTGAATAGAGCTTTTCTGACTTTGTGCTCCAGACCAAATCAAACTGGGTCCTCATGTTTCTCCAGTTAACCTGACATTACTACCCAAACTCGCCACATCCGGCAAAATCTATATAGATTTAACATAGAGTAAAAGTCAAGACCCATGAAAAAAAGCTCATTTTCTGCAGGAAGTAATTACATTTTAGAGTGAGATAGTCAACCAAGCTATGGCGAGAGGAGGCGCTGTGGCTTAGTTGGTCAAAGTGCCTGTCTTGTAAACAGGAGATCCTGGGTTCAAATCCCAGCAGTGCCTTGTATCCAACTGTTGCGTGAAGCATGGTCATTTGGTAACAAAGTGAAGTCAAGGCTCCTGAATGAGCTTTTCTGACTTTGTGCTCCAGACCAAATCAAACTGGGTCCTCATGTTTCTCCAGTTAACCTGACATTACTACTCAAACTCGCAGCATCAGGCAAAATCAGACAGGTTTAACATAGAACCACAGTCAAGACCCATGAAAAAAAGCTCATTTTCTGCAGGAAGAAATTACATTTTAGACCGATATAGTCAACCAAGCTAAGGCAAGAGGAGGTGCTGTGGCTTAGCTGGTTAAAGTGCCTGTCTAGTAAACAGGAGATCCTGGGTTCAAATCCCAGCAGTACCTTGTATCCAACTGTTGCGTGAAGCATGGTCATTTGGTGACAAACTTAAGTCAAGGCTCCTGAGTAGAGCTTTTCTGACTTTGTGCTACAGACCAAATCAAACTGGGTCCTCATGTTTCTCCGGTTAACCTGACATTACTACTCAAACTCGCAGCATCAGGCAAAATCAGATAGATTTAACATAGAATCACAGTCAAGACCCATGAAAAAAAACTCATTTTCTGCAGGAAGAAATTACATTTTAGAGTGAGATAGTCAACAAAGCTATGGCGAAAGGAGGCGCTGTGGCTTAGCTGGTCAAAGTGCCTGTCTTGTAAACAGGAGATCCTGGATTCAAATCCCAGCAGTGCCTTGTATCCAACTGTTGCGCGAAGCATGGTCATTTGGTGACTAAGTCAAGGCTCCTGAGTAGAGCTTTTCTGACTTTGTGCTCCACACCAGGTCAAACTGGGTCCTCATGTTTCTCCAATTAACCTGACATTACTACCCAAACTCGCCACATCAGGCAAAATTTAGATAGATTTAACATAGAATAAAAGTCAAGACCCATGAAAAAAAGCTCATTTCCTGCAGGAAGAAATTACATTTTAGAGTGAGATAGTCAACCAAGCTATGGCAAGAGGAGGCGCTGTGGCTTAGCTGGTCAAAGTGCCTGTCTTGTAAACAGGAGATCCTGGGTTCAAATCCCAGCTGTGCCTTGTATCCAACTGCTGCGTGAAGCATGGTCATTTGGTAACTAAGTCAAGGCTCCTGAGTAGAGCTTTGCTGACTTTGTGCTCCAGACCAAATCAAACTGGGTCCTCATGTTTCTCCGGTTAACCTGACATTACTACTCAAACTCGCAGCATCAGGCAAAATCAGATAGCTTTAACATAGAACCACAGTCAAGACCCATAAAAAAAAAAGCTCATTTTCTGCAGGAAGAAATTACATTTTAGAGTGAGATAGTCAACAAAGCTATGGCAAGAGGAGGTGCTGTGGCTTAGCGGGTCAAAGTGCCTGTCTTGTAAACAGGAGATCCTGGGTTTAAATTCCAGCAGTGCCTTGTCTCCAGCTGTTGGGTGATTCATGGTCATTTGGTAACAAAGTGAAGTCAAGGCTCCTGAATGAGCTTTTCTGACTTTGTGCTCCAGACCAAATCAAACTGGGTCCTCATGTTTCTCCAATTAACCTGACATTACTACCCAAACTCGCCACATCAGGCAAAATTTAGATAGATTTAACATAGAATAAAAGTCAAGACCCATGAAAAAAAGCTCATTTCCTGCAGGAAGAAATTACATTTTAGAGTGAGATAGTCAACCAAGCTATGGCAAGAGGAGGCGCTGTGGCTTAGCTGGTCAAAGTGCCTGTCTTGTAAACAGGAGATCCTGGGTTCAAATCCCAGCAGTGCCTTGTATCCAACTGTTGCGTGAAGCATGGTCATTTGGTAACTAAGTCAAGGCTCCTGAGTAGAGCTTTTCTGACTTTGTGCTCCAGACCAAATCAAACTGGGTCCTCATGTTTCTCTGGTTAACCTGACATTACTACTCAAACTCGCAGCATCAGGCAAAATCAGATAGATTTAACATAGAATCACAGTCAAGACCCATGAAAAAAAACTCATTTTCTGCAGGAAGAAATTACATTTTAGAGTGAGATAGTCAACAAAGCTATGGCGAGAGGAGGCGCTGTGGCTTAGCTGGTCAAAGTGCCTGTCTCGTAAACAGGAGATCCTGGGTTCAAATCCCAGCAGTGCCTTGTATCCAGCTGTTGTGTGATTCATGGTCATTTGGTGACAAAGTGAAGTCAAGGCTCCTGAATAGAGCTTTTCTGACTTTGTGCTCCAGACCAAATCAAACTGGGTCCTCATGTTTCTCCAGTTAACCTGACATTACTACCCAAACTCGCCACATCCGGCAAAATCTAGATAGATTTAACATAGAGTAAAAGTCAAGACCCATGAAAAAAAGCTCATTTTCTGCAGGAAGTAATTACATTTTAGAGTGAGATAGTCAACCAAGCTATGGCGAGAGGAGGCGCTGTGGCTTAGTTGGTCAAAGTGCCTGTCTTGTAAACAGGAGATCCTGGGTTCAAATCCCAGCAGTGCCTTGTATCCAACTGTTGCGTGAAGCATGGTCATTTGGTAACAAAGTGAAGTCAAGGCTCCTGAATGAGCTTTTCTGACTTTGTGCTCCAGACCAAATCAAACTGGGTCCTCATGTTTCTCCAGTTAACCTGACATTACTACTCAAACTCGCAGCATCAGGCAAAATCAGACAGGTTTAACATAGAACCACAGTCAAGACCCATGAAAAAAAGCTCATTTTCTGCAGGAAGAAATTACATTTTAGACCGATATAGTCAACCAAGTTAAGGCAAGAGGAGGTGCTGTGGCTTAGCTGGTTAAAGTGCCAGTCTAGTAAACAGGAGATCCTGGGTTCAAATCCCAGCAGTACCTTGTATCCAACTGTTGCGTGAAGCATGGTCATTTGGTGACAAACTTAAGTCAAGGCTCCTGAGTAGAGCTTTTCTGACTTTGTGCTACAGACCAAATCAAACTGGGTCCTCATGTTTCTCCGGTTAACCTGACATTACTACTCAAACTCGCAGCATCAGGCAAAATCAGATAGATTTAACATAGAATCACAGTCAAGACCCATGAAAAAAAACTCATTTTCTGCAGGAAGAAATTACATTTTAGAGTGAGATAGTCAACAAAGCTATGGCGAAAGGAGGCGCTGTGGCTTAGCTGGTCAAAGTGCCTGTCTTGTAAACAGGAGATCCTGGATTCAAATCCCAGCAGTGCCTTGTATCCAACTGTTGCGCGAAGCATGGTCATTTGGTGACTAAGTCAAGGCTCCTGAGTAGAGCTTTTCTGACTTTGTGCTCCACACCAGGTCAAACTGGGTCCTCATGTTTCTCCAATTAACCTGACATTACTACCCAAACTCGCCACATCAGGCAAAATTTAGATAGATTTAACATAGAATAAAAGTCAAGACCCATGAAAAAAAGCTCATTTCCTGCAGGAAGAAATTACATTTTAGAGTGAGATAGTCAACCAAGCTATGGCAAGAGGAGGTGCTGTGGCTTAGCTGGTCAAAGTGCCTGTCTTGTAAACAGGAGATCCTGGGTTCAAATCCCAGCTGTGCCTTGTATCCAACTGTTGCGTGAAGCATGGTCATTTGGTAACTAAGTCAAGGCTCCTGAGTAGAGCTTTTCTGACTTTGTGCTCCAGACCAAATCAAACTGGGTCCTCATGTTTCTCCGGGTTAACCTGACATTACTACTCAAACTCGCAGCATCAGGCAAAATCAGATAGATTTAACATAGAATCACAGTCAAGACCCATGAAAAAAAACTCATTTTCTGCAGGAAGAAATTACATTTTAGAGTGAGATAGTCAACAAAGCTATGGCAAGAGGAGGCGCTGTGGCTTAGCTGGTCAAAGTGCCTGTCTTGTAAACAGGAGATCCTGGGTTCAAATCCCAGCAGTGCCTTGTATCCAACTGTTGCGTGAAGCATGGTCATTTGGTAACTAAGTCAAGGCTCCTGAGTAGAGCTTTTCTGACTTTGTGCTCCAGACCAAATCAAACTGGGTCCTCATGTTTCTCTGGTTAACCTGACATTACTACTCAAACTCGCAGCATCAGGCAAAATCAGATAGATTTAACATAGAATCACAGTCAAGACCCATGAAAAAAAACTCATTTTCTGCAGGAAGAAATTACATTTTAGAGTGAGATAGTCAACAAAGCTATGGCGAGAGGAGGCGCTGTGGCTTAGCTGGTCAAAGTGCCTGTCTCGTAAACAGGAGATCCTGGGTTCAAATCCCAGCAGTGCCTTGTATCCAGCTGTTGTGTGATTCATGGTCATTTGGTGACAAAGTGAAGTCAAGGCTCCTGAATAGAGCTTTTCTGACTTTGTGCTCCAGACCAAATCAAACTGGGTCCTCATGTTTCTCCAGTTAACCTGACATTACTACCCAAACTCGCCACATCCGGCAAAATCTAGATAGATTTAACATAGAGTAAAAGTCAAGACCCATGAAAAAAAGCTCATTTTCTGCAGGAAGTAATTACATTTTAGAGTGAGATAGTCAACCAAGCTATGGCGAGAGGAGGCGCTGTGGCTTAGTTGGTCAAAGTGCCTGTCTTGTAAACAGGAGATCCTGGGTTCAAATCCCAGCAGTGCCTTGTATCCAACTGTTGCGTGAAGCATGGTCATTTGGTAACAAAGTGAAGTCAAGGCTCCTGAATGAGCTTTTCTGACTTTGTGCTCCAGACCAAATCAAACTGGGTCCTCATGTTTCTCCAGTTAACCTGACATTACTACTCAAACTCGCAGCATCAGGCAAAATCAGACAGGTTTAACATAGAACCACAGTCAAGACCCATGAAAAAAAGCTCATTTTCTGCAGGAAGAAATTACATTTTAGACCGATATAGTCAACCAAGTTAAGGCAAGAGGAGGTGCTGTGGCTTAGCTGGTTAAAGTGCCAGTCTAGTAAACAGGAGATCCTGGGTTCAAATCCCAGCAGTACCTTGTATCCAACTGTTGCGTGAAGCATGGTCATTTGGTGACAAACTTAAGTCAAGGCTCCTGAGTAGAGCTTTTCTGACTTTGTGCTACAGACCAAATCAAACTGGGTCCTCATGTTTCTCCGGTTAACCTGACATTACTACTCAAACTCGCAGCATCAGGCAAAATCAGATAGATTTAACATAGAATCACAGTCAAGACCCATGAAAAAAAACTCATTTTCTGCAGGAAGAAATTACATTTTAGAGTGAGATAGTCAACAAAGCTATGGCGAAAGGAGGCGCTGTGGCTTAGCTGGTCAAAGTGCCTGTCTTGTAAACAGGAGATCCTGGATTCAAATCCCAGCAGTGCCTTGTATCCAACTGTTGCGCGAAGCATGGTCATTTGGTGACTAAGTCAAGGCTCCTGAGTAGAGCTTTTCTGACTTTGTGCTCCACACCAGGTCAAACTGGGTCCTCATGTTTCTCCAATTAACCTGACATTACTACCCAAACTCGCCACATCAGGCAAAATTTAGATAGATTTAACATAGAATAAAAGTCAAGACCCATGAAAAAAAGCTCATTTCCTGCAGGAAGAAATTACATTTTAGAGTGAGATAGTCAACCAAGCTATGGCAAGAGGAGGTGCTGTGGCTTAGCTGGTCAAAGTGCCTGTCTTGTAAACAGGAGATCCTGGGTTCAAATCCCAGCTGTGCCTTGTATCCAACTGTTGCGTGAAGCATGGTCATTTGGTAACTAAGTCAAGGCTCCTGAGTAGAGCTTTTCTGACTTTGTGCTCCAGACCAAATCAAACTGGGTCCTCATGTTTCTCCGGGTTAACCTGACATTACTACTCAAACTCGCAGCATCAGGCAAAATCAGATAGATTTAACATAGAATCACAGTCAAGACCCATGAAAAAAAACTCATTTTCTGCAGGAAGAAATTACATTTTAGAGTGAGATAGTCAACAAAGCTATGGCGAGAGGAGGCGCTGTGGCTTAGCTGGTCAAAGTGCCTGTCTCGTAAACAGGAGATCCTGGGTTCAAATCCCAGCAGTGCCTTGTATCCAGCTGTTGTGTGATTCATGGTCATTTGGTGACAAAGTGAAGTCAAGGCTCCTGAATAGAGCTTTTCTGACTTTGTGCTCCAGACCAAATCAAACTGGGTCCTCATGTTTCTCCAGTTAACCTGACATTACTACCCAAACTCGCCACATCCGGCAAAATCTAGATAGATTTAACATAGAGTAAAAGTCAAGACCCATGAAAAAAAGCTCATTTTCTGCAGGAAGTAATTACATTTTAGAGTGAGATAGTCAACCAAGCTATGGCGAGAGGAGGCGCTGTGGCTTAGTTGGTCAAAGTGCCTGTCTTGTAAACAGGAGATCCTGGGTTCAAATCCCAGCAGTGCCTTGTATCCAACTGTTGCGTGAAGCATGGTCATTTGGTAACAAAGTGAAGTCAAGGCTCCTGAATGAGCTTTTCTGACTTTGTGCTCCAGACCAAATCAAACTGGGTTCTCATGTTTCTCCAGTTAACCTGACATTACTACTCAAACTCGCAGCATCAGGCAAAATCAGATAGATTTAACATAGAATCACAGTCAAGACCCATGAAAAAAAACTCATTTTCTGCAGGAAGAAATTACATTTTAGAGTGAGATAGTCAACAAAGCTATGGCAAGAGGAGGTGCTGTGGCTTAGCGGGTCAAAGTGCCTGTCTTGTAAACAGGAGATCCTGGGTTTAAATTCCAGCAGTGCCTTGTCTCCAGCTGTTGGGTGATTCATGGTCATTTGGTAACAAAGTGAAGTCAAGGCTCCTGAATGAGCTTTTCTGACTTTGTGCTCCAGACCAAATCAAACTGGGTCCTCATGTTTCTCCAGTTAACCTGACATTACTACCCAAACTTGCCACATCAGGCAAAATCAGATAGATTTAACATAGAATCAAAGTCAAGACTCATGAAAAAAAGCTCATTTTCTGCAGGAAGAAATGACATTTTAGAGTGAGATAGTCAACCAAGCTATGGCAAGAGGAGGTGCTTTGGCTTAGCTGGTCATAGTGCCTGTCTAGTAAACAGGAGATCCTGGGTTCAAATCCCAGCAGTACCTTGTATCCAACTGTTGCTTGAAGCATGGTCGTTTGTTAACAAAGTAAAGTCAAGGCTCCTGAGTAGAGCTTTCTGACTTTCTCCTCCAGATCTAGTCAAACTGGGTCCTCGTGTTTCTCCAGTTAACCTGACATTACTACTCAAACTCGCCACATCAGGCTGAACCAGATAGACTTAACATATGGCGCTTTTCCACTAGCTCTATGCTACACGGCACTGAGCGACACGGCACGAAACGGCACGGTTTAGTTGTGTTTCCACTACAGAGAACGTACCTTCTCAACGTGGGCGTGGTTATCACAACACGGCTGCAACCCGGCTGCGCGAAACTGCTATGACGTCCTATACGCGAGACACACACGCACATAAACAATGACGCACGTGGACTCGTTCTGTTGCTCGGTCTGTGGCATTTGTTCACACACAGAAGAGAAGATCGCCAGAAAAAGCTACAGGCGGCAAGAAGAAATACTGTGGAGGAGTACAGAAAAGTTTGGGAAGTCATACAACATGAAACTGAAGAGGAGATGTTACTAGAAGACGAGTGAGGGTAAGCTAAATATAGTTGCTATCGATAACTAGCTCATATACAGTACTGTGCAGAAACGCTGTTGTTTTTTTGAGTATGTAATACTCACGCATGTCTTGAACCAGAAACATTAATTAAGGTTCCACTCCAGTATTAACAGAGTTGTGTTATTGTTCAAGTGTAAGGGTAGATCACACTAAATACTGGACACCTGTAGAGGATGTTTTTTTTAAACAACAAAAAACTGCATACATATATTCTGATTGTGTTCCAGTAAAGTGAAATAGAAATAATGATTCCTCTATTGTCATTATAGCAACAATCTAATGGTGGCCTCAGACTTCTACATAGTACTGTACAAGTGTACAGTGTAGTAATGACCGAAAGCAATCTCTATTTTTGGTATTCTGGTATTAACGTAAGCATGCTGCCTGTGTGTTTCAGATGGTTCTGTCACTCCTGAAAAGGAATGACTGTGATGTCCAGCTGGTGAAATCCATGGTGGTGACCTGCTGTGCTCTGCATATCCTGTGTGAAAATGGTGAGACCTATGACACTTAATCAGATGCACACACAGCAGCTACAGTGGTTAAACCTGTGGTGGCAGTGGCACAGGGTGTAGAGGAGGGCAGAGATGTAGGTGAGGGCCTGATGTGTCACTTCTTGTGAATTTGTAAAATGCTTTATTATTGTACTGTTTTTCACTGAATTACAAATAAAAGTTTGTACTTTCTGCAGAGATGTCTCCTTTTGTCTGTATACGTTGTGTTTGTAAAGGCTGCCACAATTAAAGAAAAAGAAAAGAAATACGCATGACGTAATCACATAAGTCACATTGTTGTTTATTCAAACAAAAAAACACAGCAAACCAAAGTTAAAGTGCACAGCAAATCAAATAAACTGTACATAGGTGGTGGAGTCCTAGGACAGGAGGGAGGAAATAGGTCACATGCTCCTGCCACCTATTGCCTGCAAGCTGCCCAATCACTCAAAGGAATGCGTGGTTGAACGCAGCACTCCCGTGGTGTGGCGGTCACGTTGTGTCCGGTTCCACTCCTGCGACTGAACATCTTCCACCTGAAGCTCTGCTAGGACAGCCGTGAGCTTCTTTTTCTCTTCCCTCCATAACACTATAGAGAAGAAGAAAGGGGTTATTAAGGAAATACACAAATGCTGTAAATCATGTTTATTATTTCTTACCAGTTGCACAGAGCGGTGGTCTGTGGCGAAGTTGGTGCCCCCGATAACGAAGCAGCTGATGGCTCTGCTGGGGTGGATGAACACTCCTCACATATGGAATGGGATTCTTGAACAAATGAAGTGTATACATACGCTGTAATTACATGCATAACAATATATATATATATATATATTCAGCCACAGACTGAAACACCCTAAATGAAGGAGCATTATCATTATTATTATCCTTTATTCCTCCCTGCAGCTGTTAGCTCTCAGTAGACAACATATAACCACGCTCCTCATCCCATGTGCAATATACTGTCTTTTTGCAAAAGTGTAATATAGACATATAATATCCGATGCTCATTCTCTGTCTATAATGTAAATATAGAACCCATACTGTATATTCTGGTCTAGTCTGTTTTAACACGTAAAAACAAAACGTTACACGGTAGTAAGTGTAATTCATGACTTGTACAAATCTGGTTTCTTTTACAGGTTTACGTAATGTTTTGTTGTAGGTTGAGCACCTAATAGCGACATTGCTAACTAGCTAGCCAACTACGTTGTCTCGTGTAAACAGACGGACAGAGCTTACCGACACACATGATGTTACTTTTATAATGTCTTGTTTAAGCGAGTTTATTCTCAGCAGTAGTTAAACGTTGCTCTCAGGCTGAAAATAAAAAACTTACCGTTGGCGTGTGCGGAGTTATTGGAGTTGCTGTGTACGCCGTGAGCGGACATCGACTCCCGGTAAGACCTGCTCGTTACGGGCGGCTCCGTCCAGCGCTCTGTATTTTGTCGTCTCCGACTAAACACAGGACAGTCTGGACCTCGTCGTTGGACCATGGAGTGTTCTTATGCAGAGTCGCCATGTCGAAGTATTTGCGCGCTACTATTTTTCGAAAAATGGTGAAATAGACTCCTGCATCCTGTATTTTATGTCGCGCTCATGACGCACCCAGTGACGACACTTTTGGCCAATCAGTTGCCGGCAGTTTTGACCAATCAGCGCATAGTACCTGCGCATAGTACCGGCACCCATGAATGGAACCTCACCACCGCAGGTACTAAAAATAGTGCCGAGTTCCAGGTACTACGCTAGTGGAAACACTCGCTAAACCGTGTCGTGTAGCGCAGTGCCGTTTAAAGTCGGACCGGTGGAAAAGCGCCAATAGACTCACAGTCAAGACCCATGAAGAAAAGATCATTTTCTGCAGGAAGAAATGACATTTTAGAGTGAGATAGTAAACCAAGCTATGGCGAAAGGAGGCACTGTGGCTTACATGGTCAAAGTGCCTGGCTTGTAAACAGGAGATCCTGGGTTCAAATCCCAGCAGTGCCTTGTATCCAACTGTTGCGTGAAGCATGGTCATTTGGTGACTAAGTCAAGGCTCCTGAGGAGAGTTTTTCTGACTTTGTGCTCCAGACCAAGTCAAACTGGGTCCTCATGTTTCTCCAGTTAACCTGACATTACTACCCAAACTCGCCACATCAGGCAAAATCAGATAGATTTAAAAAAGAATCACAGTCAAGACCCATGAAAAAAAGCTCATTTTCTGCAGGAAGAAATAACATTTTAGACCGCGATAGTCAACCAAGCTAAGGCAAGAGGAGGTGCTGTGGCTTAGTTGGTCAAAGTGCCTGTCTAGTAAACAGGAGATCCTGGGTTCAAATCCCAGCAGTGCTTTGTATCCAACTGTTGCGTGAAGCATGGTCATTTGGTAACAAAGTGAAGTCAAGGCTCCTGAATAGAGCTTTTCTGACTTTGTGCTCCAGACTAAATCAAACTGGGTCCTCATGTTTCTCCAGTTAACCTGACATTACTACTCAAACTCGCAAAATCAGATAGATTTAACATAGAACCACAGTGAAGACCCATGAAAAAAAGCTCATTTTCTGCAGGAAGAAATTACATTTTAGAGTGAGATAGTCAACAAAGCTATGGCGAGAGGAGGCGCTGTGGCTTAGCTGGTCAAAGTGCCTGTCTAGTAAACAGGCGATCCTGGGTGCAAATCCCTGCAGTGCCTTGTATCCAACTGTTGCGTGAAGCATGGTCATTTGGTGAATAAGTCAAGGCTCCTGAGGAGAGCTTTTCTGACTTTGTGCTCCAGACCAAGTCAAATTGGGTCCTCATGTTTCTCCAGTTAACCTGACATTACTACCCAAACTCGCCACATCAGGCAAAATCAGATAGATTTAACAAAGAATCACAGTCAAGACCCATGAAAAAAAGCTCATTTTCTGCAGGAAGAAATTACATTTTAGACCGAGATAGTCAACCAAGCTAAAGCAAGAGGAGGTGCTGTGGCTTAGCTGGTCAAAGTGCCTGTCTAGTAAACAGGAGATCCTGGGTTCAAATCCCAGCAGTGCCTTGTATCCAACTGTTGCGTGAAGCATGGTCATTTAGTGACTAAGTCAGGGCTCCTGAGGAGAGCTTTTCTGACTTTGTGCTCTAGACCAAGTCAAACTGGGTCCTCATGTTTCTCCAGTTAACCTGACATTACTACCCAAACTCGCCACATCAGGCAAAATCAGATAGATTTAACATAGAATCACAGTCAAGACCCATGAAAAAAAACTCATTTTCTGCAGGAAGAAATTACATTTTAGAGTGAGATAGTCAACAAAGCTATGGCGATAGGAGGCGCTGTTTAGCTGGTCAAAGTGCCTGTCTTGTAAACAGGAGATCCTGGGTTCAAATCCCAGAAGTGCCTTGTATCCAACTGTTGCGTGAAGCATGGTCATTTGGTGACTAAGTCAAGGCTCCTGAGGAGAGCTTTTCTGACTTTGTGCTCCAGACCAAATCAAACTGGGTCCTCATGTTTCTCCAGTTAACCTGACATTACTACCCAAACTTGCTACATCAGGCAAAATCAGATAGATTTAACATAAAATCAAAGTCAAGACCCATGAAAAAAAGCTCATTTTCTGCAGGAAGGAATTACATTTTAGAGTGAGATAGTAAACCAAGCTATGGCGAAAGGAGGCGCTGTGGCTTAGCTGGTCAAAGTGCCTGTCTTGTAAACAGGAAATCTTAGGTTCAAATCCCAGCGGTGCCTTCTATCCAACTGTTGCGTGAAGCATGGTCATTTGGTAACGAAGTGAAGTCAAGGCTCCTGAATAGAGCTTTTCTGACTTTGTGCTACAGACCAAATCAAACTGGGTCCTCATGTTTCTCCAGTTAACCTGACATTACTACCCAAACTCGCCACATCAGGCAAAATCAGATAGATTTAACATAGAATCACAGTCAAGACCCATGAAAAAAAACTCATTTTCTGCAGGAAGAAATTACATTTTAGAGTGAGATAGTCAACAAAGCTATGGCGATAGGAGGCGCTGTTTAGCTGGTCAAAGTGCCTGTCTTGTAAACAGGAGATTCTGGGTTCAAATCCCAGCAGTGCCTTGTATCCAACGGTTGCGTGAAGCATGGTCATTTGGTGACAAAGTGAAGTCAAAGGTCCTGAATAGAGCTTTTCTGACTTTGTGCTCCAGACCAAGTCAAACTGGGTCCTCATGTTTCTCCAGTTAACCTGACATTACTACCCAAACTCGCCACATCAGGCAAAATTTAGATAGATTTAACATAGAATAAAAGTCAAGACCCATGAAAAAAAGCTCATTTTCTGCAGGAAGAAATTACATTTTACAGTGAGATAGTCAACCAAGCTATGGCGAGAGGAGGCGCTGTGGCTTAGCTGGTCAAAGTGCCTGTCTTGTAAACAGGAGATCCTGGGTTCAAATCCCAGAAGTGCCTTGTATCCAACTGTTGCGTGAGGCATGGTCATTTGGTAACTAAGTCAAGGCTCCTGAGTAGAGCTTTTCTGACTTTGTGCTCCAGACCAAATCAAACTGGGTCCTCATGTTTCTCCACTTAACCTGACATTACTACTCAAACTCGCAGCATCAGGCTAAATCAGATAGATTTAACATAGAATCACAGTCAAGACCCTTGAAAAAAAACTCATTTTCTGCAGGAAGAAATTACATTTTAGAGTGAGATAGTCAACAAAGCTATGGCGAGAGGAGGCGCTGTGGCTTAGCTGGTCAAAGTGCCTGTCTTGTAAACAGGAGATCCTGGGTTCAAATCCCAGCAGTGCCTTGTATCGAACTGTTGCGTGAAGCATGGTCATTTGGTAACTAAGTCAAGGCTCCTGAGTAGAGCTTTTCTGACTTTGTGCTCCAGACCAAATCAAACTGGGTCCTCATGTTTCTCCAGTTAACCTGACATTACTACCCAAACTCGCCACATCAGGCAAAATTTAGATAGATTTAACATAGAATAAAAGTCAAGACCCATGAAAAAAAGCTCATTTTCTGCAGGAAGAAATTAGATTTTAGAGTGAGATAGTCAACCAAGCTATGGCGAGAGGCGGCGCTGTGGCTTAGCTGGTCAAAGTGCCTGTCTAGTATACAGGAGATCCTGGGTTCAAATCCCAGCAGTGCTTTGTATCCAACTGTTGCGTGAAGCATGGTCATTTGGTAACAAAGTGAAGTCAAGGCTCCTGAATAGAGCTTTTCTGACTTTGTGCTCCATACCAAATCAAACTGGGTCCTCATGTTTCTCCAGTAAACCTGACATTACTACTCAAACTCGCAGCATCAGGCAAAATCAGACAGGTTTAACATAGAACCACAGTCAAGACCCATGAAAAAAAGCTCATTTTCTGCAGGAAGAAATTACATTTTAGACCGAGATAGTCAACCAAGCTAAGGCAAGAGGAGGTGCTGTGGCTTAGCTGGTCAAAGTGCCTGTCTAGTAAACAGGAGATCCTGGGTTCAAATCCCAGCAGTGCCTTGTATCTAACTGTTGCATGAAGCATGGTCATTTGGTGACTAAGTCAAGGCTCCTGAGGAGAGATTTTCTGACTTTGTGCTCCAGACCAAGTCAAACTGGGTCCTCATGTTTCTCCAGTTAACCTGACATTACTACCCAAACTCGCCACATCAGGCAAAATCAGATAGATTTAAAAAAGAATCAAAGTCAAGACCCATGAAAAAAAGCTCATTTTCTGCAGGAAGGAATTACATTTTAGAGTGAGATAGTCAACCAAGATTTCGCAGGGGGGGTGCTGTGGCTTGGCTGGTCAAAGTGCCTGTCTTGTAAACAGGAGATCCTGGGTTCAAATCCCAGCAGTACCTTGTATCCAACTGTTGCGTGAAGCATGGTCATTTGGTGACAAAGTTAAGTCAAGGCTCATGAGTAGAGCTTTTCTGACTTTGTGCTCCAGACCAAGTCAAATTGGGTCCTCATGTTTCTCCAGTTAACCTGACATTACTACCCAAACTCGCCACATCAGGCAAAATCAGATAGATTTAACATAGAATCACAGTCAAGACCCATGAAAAAAAACTCATTTTCTGCAGGAAGAAATTACATTTTAGAGTGAGATAGTCAACAAAGCTATGGCGATAGGAGGCGCTGTTTAGCTGGTCAGAGTGCCTGTCTTGTAAACAGGAGATCCTGGGTTCAAATCCCAGAAGTGCCTTGTATCCAACTGTTGCGTGAAGCATGGTCATTTGGTGACTAAGTCAAGGCTCCTGAGGAGAGCTTTTCTGACTTTGTGCTCCAGACCAAATCAAACTGGGTCCTCATGTTTCTCCAGTTAACCTGACATTACTACCCAAACTCGCCACATCAGGCAACATCAGATAGATTTAACAAAGAATCACAGTCAAGACCCATGAAAAAAAGCTCATTTTCTGCAGGAAGAAATTACATTTTAGAGTGAGATAGTCAACCAAGCTAAGACGAGGAGGTGCTGTGGCTTAGCTGGTCAAAGTGCCTGTCTAGTAAACAGGAGATCCTGGGTTCAAATCCCAGCAGTGCCTTGTATCCAACTGTTGCATGAAGCATGGTCATTTGGTGACAAAGTCAGGGCTCCTGAGGAGAGCTTTTCTGACTTTGTGCTCCAGACCAAGTCAAACTGGGTCCTCATGTTTCTCCAGTTAACCTGACATTACTACCCAAACTTGCCACATCAGGCAAAATCAGATAGATTTAACATAGAATCAAAGTCAAGACCCATGAAAAAAAGCTCATTTTCTGCAGGAAGAAATTACATTTTAGAGTGAGATAGTCAACCAAGCTATGGCGAGAGGAGGCCCTGTGGCTTAGCTGGTCAAAGTGCCTGTCTTGTAAACAGGAGATCCTGGGTTCAAATCCCAGCAGTGCCTTGTATCCAACTGTTGCGTGAGGCATGGTCATTTGGTAACTAAGTCAAGGCTCCTGAGTAGAGCTTTTCTGACTTTGTGCTCCAGACCAAATCAAACTGGGTCCTCATGTTTCTCCACTTAACCTGACATTACTACTCAAACTCGCAGCATCAGGCTAAATCAGATAGATTTAACATAGAATCACAGTCAAGACCCTTGAAAAAAAACTAATTTTCTGCAGGAAGAAATTACATTTTAGAGTGAGATAGTCAACAAAGCTATGGTGAGAGGAGGCGCTGTGGCTTAGCTGGTCAAAGTGCCTGTCTTGTAAACAGGAGATCCTGGGTTCAAATCCCAGCAGTGCCTTGTATCGAACTGTTGCGTGAAGCATGGTCATTTGGTAACTAAGTCAAGGCTCCTGAGTAGAGCTTTTCTGACTTTGTGCTCCAGACCAAATCAAACTGGGTCCTCATGTTTCTCCAGTTAACCTGACATTACTACCCAAACTCGCCACATCAGGCAAAATTTAGATAGATTTAACATAGAATAAAAGTCAAGACCCATGAAAAAAAGCTCATTTTCTGCAGGAAGAAATTACATTTTAGACCGAGATAGTCAACCAAGCTAAGGCAAGAGGAGGTGCTGTGGCTTAGCTGGTCAAAGTGCCTGTCTAGTAAACAGGAGATCCTGGGTTCAAATCCCAGCAGTGCCTTGTATCTAACTGTTGCATGAAGCATGGTCATTTGGTGACTAAGTCCAGGCTCCTGAGGAGAGATTTTCTGACTTTGTGCTCCAGACCAAGTCAAACTGGGTCCTCATGTTTCTCCAGTTAACCTGACATTACTACCCAAACTCGCCACATCAGGCAAAATCAGATAGATTTAAAAAAGAATCAAAGTCAAGACCCATGAAAAAAAGCTCATTTTCTGCAGGAAGGAATTACATTTTAGAGTGAGATAGTCAACCAAGATTTCGCAGGGGGGGTGCTGTGGCTTAGCTGGTCAAAGTGCCTGTCTAGTAAACAGGAGATCCTGGGTTCAAATCCCAGCAGTACCTTGTATCCAACTGTTGCGTGAAGCATGGTCATTTGGTGACTAAGTCAAGGCTCCTGAGGAGAGATTTTCTGACTTTGTGCTCCAGACCAAATCAAACTGGGTCCTCATGTTTCTCCAGTTAACCTGACATTACTACCCAAACTCGCCACATCAGGCAAAATCAGATAGATTTAACAAAGAATCACAGTCAAGACCCATGAAAAAAAGCTCATTTTCTGCAGGAAGAAATTACATTTTAGACCGAGATAGTCAACCAAGCTAAGGCAAGAGGAGGTGCTGTGGCTTAGCTGGTCAAAGTGCCTGTCTAGTAAACAGGAGATCCTGGGTTCAAATCCCAGCAGTGCCTTGTATCCAACTGTTGCATGAAGCATGGTCATTTGGTGACAAAGTCAGGGCTCCTGAGGAGAGCTTTTCTGACTTTGTGCTCCAGACCAAGTCAAACTGGGTCCTCATGTTTCTCCAGTTAACCTGACATTACTACCCAAACTCGCCACATCAGGCAAAATCAGATAGATTTAACATAGAATCAAAGTCAAGACCCATGAAAAAAAGCTCATTTTCTGCAGGAAGGAATTACATTTTAGAGTGAGATAGTCAACCAAGCTTTTGCGAGAGGAGGTGCTGTGGCTTAGCTGGTCAAAGTGCCTGTCTAGTAAACAGGAGATCCTGGGTTCAAATCCCAGCAGTACCTTGTATCCAACTGTTGCGTGAAGCATGGTCATTTGGTGACTAAGTCAAGGCTCCTGAGTAGAGCTTTTCTGACTTTGTGCTCCAGACCAAGTCAAACTGGGTCCTCATGTTTCTCCAGTTAACCTGACATTACTACCCAAACTCGCCACATCAGGCAAAATCAGATAGATTTAACATAGAATCAAAGTCAAGACCCATGAAAAAAAGCTCATTTTCTGCAGGAAGAAATTACATTTTAGACCGAGATAGTCAACCAAGCTAAGGCAAGAGGAGGTGCTGTGGCTTAGTTGGTCAAAGTGCCTGTCTAGTAAACAGGAGATCCTGGGTTCAAATCCCAGCAGTGCCTTGTATCCAACGGTTGCGTGAAGCATGGTCATTTGGTGACAAAGTGAAGTCAAGGCTCCTGAATAGAGCTTTTCTGACTTTGTGCTACAGACCAAATCAAACTGGGTCTTCATGTTTCTCCGGTTAACCTGACATTACTACTCAAAACGCAGCATCAGGCAAAATCAGATAGATTTAACAAAGAATCACAGTCAAGACCCATGAAAAAAAGCTCATTTTCTGCAGGAAGAAATTACATTTTAGAGGGAGATAGTCAACCAAGCTATGGCAAGAGGAGGTGCTGTGGCTTAGCTGGTCAAAGTGCCTGTCTAGTAAACAGGAGATCCTGGGTTCAAATCCCAGCAGTGCCTTGTATCCAACTGTTGCATGAAGCATGGTCATTTGGTGACTAAGTCAAGGCTCCTGAGTAGAGCTTTTCTGACTTTGTGCTCCAGACCAAGTCAAACTGGGTCCTCATGTTTCTCCAGTTAACCTGACATTACTACTCAAAACGCAGCATCAGGCAAAATCAGATAGATTTAACAGAATCACAGTCAAGACCCATGAAAAAAGGCTCATTTTCTGCAGGAAGGAATTACATTTTAGAGTGAGATAGTCAACCAAGCTATGGCGAGAGGAGGCGCTGTGGCTTAGCTGGTCAAAGTGCCTGTCTAGTAAACAGAAAATCCTGGGTTCAAATCCCAGCAGTGCCTTGTATCCAACTGTTGCATAAAGCATGGTCATTAGGTAACAAAGTGAAGTCAAGGCTCCTGAATAGAGCTTTTCTGACTTTGTGCTCCAGACCAAATCAAACTGGGTCCTCATGTTTCTCCAGTTAACCTGACATTACTACCCAAACTCGCCACATCAGGCAAAATCAGATAGATTTAACATAGAATCACAGTCAAGACCCATGAAAAAAAACTCATTTTCTGCAGGAAGAAATTACATTTTAGAGTGAGATAGTCAACAAAGCTATGGCGATAGGAGGCGCTGTTTAGCTGGTCAAAGTGCCTGTCTTGTAAACAGGAGATCCTGGGTTCAAATCCCAGAAGTGCCTTGTATCCAACTGTTGCGTGAAGCATGGTCATTCGGTGACTAAGTCAAGGCTCCTGAGGAGAGCTTTTCTGACTTTGTGCTCCAGACCAAATCAAACTGGGTCCTCATGTTTCTCCAGTTAACCTGACATTACTACCCAAACTCGCCACATCAGGCAAAATCAGATAGATTTAACAAAGAATCACAGTCAAGACCCATGAAAAAAAGCTCATTTTCTGCAGGAAGAAATTACATTTTAGACCGAGATAGTCAACCAAGCTAATGCAAGAGGAGGTGCTGTGGCTTAGCTGGTCAAAGTGCCTGTCTAGTAAACAGGAGATCCTGGGTTCAAATCCCAGCAGTACCTTGTATCCAACTGTTGCGTGAAGCATGGTCATTTGGTGACTAAGTCAAGGCTCCTGAGTAGAGCTTTTCTGACTTTGTGCTCCAGACCAAGTCAAACTGGGTCCTCATGTTTCTCCAGTTAACCTGACATTACTACCCAAACTCGCCACATCAGGCAAAATTAGATAGATTTAACAAAGAATCACAGTCAAGACCCATGAAAAAAAGCTCATTTTCTGCAGGAAGAAATTACATTTTAGACCGAGATAGTCAACCAAGCTAAGGCAAGAGGAGGTGCTGTGGCTTAGTTGGTCAAAGTGCCTGTCTAGTAAACAGGAGATCCTGGGTTCAAATCCCAGCAGTGCCTTGTATCCAACGGTTGCGTGAAGCATGGTCATTTGGTGACAAAGTGAAGTCAAGGCTCCTGAATAGAGCTTTTCTGACTTTGTGCTCCAGACCAAATCAAACTGGGTCTTCATGTTTCTCCGGTTAACCTGACATTACTACTCAAAACGCAAAATCAGATAGATTTAACATAGAATCACAGTCAAGACCCATGAAAAAAAGCTCATTTTCTGCAGGAAGAAATGACATTTTAGAGTGAGATAGTCAACCAAGCTATGGCAAGAGGAGGTGCTGTGGCTTAGCTGGTCAAAGTGCCTGTCTAGTAAACAGGAGATCCTGGGTTCAAATCCCAGCAGTGCCTTGTATCCAACTGTTGCATGAAGCATGGTCATTTGGTGACTAAGTCAAGGCTCCTGAGTAGAGCTTTTCTGACTTTGTGCTCCAGACCAAGTCAAACTGGGTCCTCATGTTTCTCCAGTTAACCTGACATTACTACTCAAAACGCAGCATCAGGCAAAATCAGATAGATTTAACAGAATCTCAGTCAAGACCCGTGAAAAAAAGCTCATTTTCTGCAGGAAGGAATTACATTTTAGAGTGAGATAGTCAACCAAGCTATGGCGAGAGGAGGCGCTGTGGCTTAGCTGGTCAAAGTGCCTGTCTAGTAAACAGGAAATCCTGGGTTCAAATCCCAGCAGTGCCTTGTATCCAACTGTTGCATAAAGCATGGTCATTAGGTAACAAAGTGAAG
Source organism: Microchirus variegatus (assembly GCF_963457635.1). Taxonomy (NCBI): domain Eukaryota; kingdom Metazoa; phylum Chordata; class Actinopteri; order Pleuronectiformes; family Soleidae; genus Microchirus; species Microchirus variegatus. The sequence goes on along the minus strand of NC_139818.1, from coordinate 8,301,132 downwards.
TCAAGGCTCCTGAATAGAGCTTTTCTGACTTTGTGCTCCAGACCAAATCAAACTGGGTCCTCATGTTTCTCCAGTTAACCTGACATTACTACCCAAACTCGCCACATCAGGCAAAATCAGATAGATTTAACATAGAATCACAGTCAAGACCCATGAAAAAAAACTCATTTTCTGCAGGAAGAAATTACATTTTAGAGTGAGATAGTCAACAAAGCTATGGCGATAGGAGGCGCTGTTTAGCTGGTCAAAGTGCCTGTCTTGTAAACAGGAGATCCTGGGTTCAAATCCCAGAAGTGCCTTGTATCCAACTGTTGCGTGAAGCATGGTCATTCGGTGACTAAGTCAAGGCTCCTGAGGAGAGCTTTTCTGACTTTGTGCTCCAGACCAAATCAAATTGGGTCCTCATGTTTCTCCAGTTAACCTGACATTACTACCCAAACTCGCCACATCAGGCAAAATCAGATAGATTTAACAAAGAATCACAGTCAAGACCCATGAAAAAAAGCTCATTTTCTGCAGGAAGAAATTACATTTTAGACCGAGATAGTCAACCAAGCTAAGGCAAGAGGAGGTGCTGTGGCTTAGCTGGTCAAAGTGCCTGTCTAGTAAACAGGAGATCCTGGGTTCAAATCCCAGCAGTGCCTTGTATCCAACTGTTGCATGAAGCATGGTCATTTGGTGACAAAGTCAGGGCTCCTGAGGAGAGCTTTTCTGACTTTGTGCTCCAGACCAAGTCAAACTGGGTCCTCATGTTTCTCCAGTTAACCTGACATTACTACCCAAACTCGCCACATCAGGCAAAATCAGATAGATTTAACATAGAATCAAAGTCAAGACCCATGAAAAAAAGCTCATTTTCTGCAGGAAGGAATAACATTTTAGAGTGAGATAGTCAACCAAGCTTTTGCGAGAGGAGGTGCTGTGGCTTAGCTGGTCAAAGTGCCTGTCTAGTAAACAGGAGATCCTGGGTTCAAATCCCAGCAGTACCTTGTATCCGACTGTTGCGTGAAGCATGGTCATTTGGTGACTAAGTCAAGGCCCCTGAGTAGAGCTTTTCTGACTTTGTGCTCCAGACCAAGTCCAACTGGGTCCTCATGTTTCTCCAGTTAACCTGACATTACTACCCAAACTCGCCACATCAGGCAAAATCAGATAGATTTAACATAGAATCACAGTCAAGACCCATGAAAAAAAGCTCATTTTCTGCAGGAAGAAATTACATTTTAGACCGAGATAGTCAACCAAGCTAAGGCAAGAGGAGGTGCTGTGGCTTAGCTGGTCAAAGTGCCTGTCTATTAAACAGGAGATCATGGGTTCAAATCCCAGCAGTGCCTTGTATCCAACTCTTGCGTGAAGCATGGTCATTTGGTGACAAAGTTAGGTCAAGGCTCCTGAGTAGAGCTTTTCTGATTTTTGTGCTCCAGACCAAGTCAAACTGGGTCCTGATGTTTCTCCAGTTAACCTGACATTACTACCCAAACTCGACACATCAGGCAAAATCAGATAGATTTAACATAGAATCACAGTCAAGAACCACAGTCAAGACCCATGAAAAAAAGCTCATTTTCTGCAGGAAGAAATTACATTTTAGAGTGAGATAGTCAACAAAGCTATGGCGAGAGGAGGCGCTGTGGATTAGCTGGTCAAAGTGCCTGTCTAGTAAACAGGAGATCCTGGGTTCAAATCCCAGCAGTGCCTTGTATCCAGCAGTTGGGTGATTCATGGTCATTTGGTGACTAAGTCAAGGCTCCTGAATAGAGCTCTTCTGAATTTGTGCTCCAGACCAAGTCAAACTGGGTCCTCATGTTTCTCCAGTTAACCTGACATTACTACCCAAACTCGCCACATCAGGCAAAATCAGATAGATTTAACATAGAATCACAGTCAAGACCCATGAAAAAAAGCTCATTTTCTGCAGGAAGAAATTACATTTTAGAGTGAGATAGTCAACCAAGCTATGGCAAGAGGAGGTGCTGTGGCTTAGCTGGTCAAAGTGCCTGTCTTGTAAACAGGAGATCCTGGGTTCAAATCCCAGCAGTGCCTTGTATCCAACTGTTGCGTGAAGCATGGTCATTTGGTAACAAAGTCAAGTCAAGGCTCTCTGAATAGAGCTTTTCTGACTTTGTGCTCCAGATCAAATCAAACTGGGTCCTCATGTTTCTCCAGTTAACCTGACATTACTACCCAAACTCGCCACATCAGGCAAAATTTAGATAGATTTAACATAGAATCTCAGTCAAGACCCATGAAAAAAAGCACATTTTCTGCAGAAAGAAATTACATTTTAGAGTGAGATAGTCAACCAAGCTGACAAGAGGAGGTGCTGTGGCTTAGCTGGTGAAAGTGCCTGTCTTGTAAACAGGAGATCCTGGGTTCAAATCCCAGCAGTGCCTTGTATCCAACTGTTGTGTGAAGCATGGTCGTTTGGTAACAAAGTGAAGTCAAGGCTCTTGAATGAGCTTTTCTGACTTTGTGCTCCTGACCAAGTCAAACTGGGTCCTCATGTTTCTCCAGTTAACCTGACATTACTACCCAAACTCGCCACATCAGGCAAAATTTAGATAGATTTAACATAGAATCTCAGTCAAGACCCATGAAAAAAAGCACATTTTCTGCAGGAAGAAATTACATTTTAGAGTGAGATAGTCAACCAAGCTATGACGAGAGGAGGCGCTGTGGCTTAGCTGGTCAAAGTGCCTGTCTTGTAAACAGGAGATCCTGGGTTCAAATCCCAGCAGTGCCTTGTATCCAACTGTTGCGTGAAGCATGGTCATTTGGTAACAAAGTCAAGTCAAGGCTCTCTGAATAGAGCTTTTCTGACTTTGTGCTCCAGATCAAATCAAACTGGGTCCTCATGTTTCTCCAGTTAACCTGACATTACTACCCAAACTCGCCACATCAGGCAAAATTTAGATAGATTTAACATAGAATCTCAGTCAAGACCCATGAAAAAAAGCACATTTTCTGCAGAAAGAAATTACATTTTAGAGTGAGATAGTCAACCAAGCTATGGCAAAAGGAGGTGCTGTGGCTTAGCTGGTGAAAGTGCCTGTCTTGTAAACAGGAGATCCTGGGTTCAAATCCCAGCAGTGCCTTGTATCCAACTGTTGTGTGAAGCATGGTCGTTTGGTAACAAAGTGAAGTCAAGGCTCTTGAATGAGCTTTTCTGACTTTGTGCTCCTGACCAAGTCAAACTGGGTCCTCATGTTTCTCCAGTTAACCTGACATTACTACCCAAACTCGCCACATCAGGCAAAATTTAGATAGATTTAACATAGAATCTCAGTCAAGACCCATGAAAAAAAGCACATTTTCTGCAGGAAGAAATTACATTTTAGAGTGAGATAGTCAACCAAGCTATGGCGAGAGGAGGCGCTGTGGCTTAGCTGGTCAAAGTGCCTGTCTAGTAAACAGGAAATCCTGGGTTCAAATCCCAGCAGTGCCGTGTATCCAACTGTTGCATAAAGCATGGTCATTAGGTAACAAAGTGAAGTCAAGGCTCCTGAATAGAGCTTTTCTGACTTTGTGCTCCAGACCAAATCAAACTGGGTCCTCATGTTTCTCCGGTTAACCTGACATTACTACTCAAAATGCAGCATCAGGCAAAATCAGATAGATTTAACATAGAATCACGGTCAAGACCCATGAAAAAAAATCATATTCTGCAGGAAGAAATTACATTTTAGAGCGAGATAGTCAACCAAGCTAGGGCAAGAGGAGGTGCTGTGGCTTAGCTGGTCAAAGTGCCTGTCTAGTAAACAGGAGATCCTGGATTCAAATCCCAGCAGTGCCTTGTATCCAACTGTTGTGTGAAGCATGGTCGTTTGGTAACAAAGTGAAGTCAAGGCTCTTGAATGAGCTTTTCTGACTTTGTGCTCCTGACCAAGTCAAACTGGGTCCTCATGTTTCTCCAGTTAACCTGACATTACTACCCAAACTCGCCACATCAGGCAAAATTTAGATAGATTTAACATAGAATCTCAGTCAAGACCCATGAAAAAAAGCACATTTTCTGCAGGAAGAAATTACATTTTAGAGTGAGATAGTCAACCAAGCTATGACGAGAGGAGGCGCTGTGGCTTAGCTGGTCAAAGTGCCTGTCTTGTAAACAGGAGATCCTGGGTTCAAATCCCAGCAGTGCCTTGTATCCATCTGTTGCGTGAAGCATGGTCATTTGGTAACAAAGTCAAGTCAAGGCTCTCTGAATAGAGCTTTTCTGACTTTGTGCTCCAGATCAAATCAAACTGGGTCCTCATGTTTCTCCAGTTAACCTGACATTACTACCCAAACTCGCCACATCAGGCAAAATTTAGATAGATTTAACATAGAATCTCAGTCAAGACCCATGAAAAAAAGCACATTTTCTGCAGAAAGAAATTACATTTTAGAGTGAGATAGTCAACCAAGCTATGGCAAAAGGAGGTGCTGTGGCTTAGCTGGTGAAAGTGCCTGTCTTGTAAACAGGAGATCCTGGGTTCAAATCCCAGCAGTGCCTTGTATCCAACTGTTGTGTGAAGCATGGTCGTTTGGTAACAAAGTGAAGTCAAGGCTCTTGAATGAGCTTTTCTGACTTTGTGCTCCTGACCAAGTCAAACTGGGTCCTCATGTTTCTCCAGTTAACCTGACATTACTACCCAAACTCGCCACATCAGGCAAAATTTAGATAGATTTAACATAGAATCTCAGTCAAGACCCATGAAAAAAAGCACATTTTCTGCAGGAAGAAATTACATTTTAGAGTGAGATAGTCAACCAAGCTATGGCGAGAGGAGGAGCTGTGGCTTAGCTGGTCAAAGTGCCTGTCTAGTAAACAGGAAATCCTGGGTTCAAATCCCAGCAGTGCCTTGTATCCAACTGTTGTGTAAAGCATGGTCATTAGGTAACAAAGTGAAGTCAAGGCTCCTGAATAGAGCTTTTCTGACTTTGTGCTCCAGACCAAATCAAACTGGGTCCTCATGTTTCTCCGGTTAACCTGACATTACTACTCAAAATGCAGCATCAGGCAAAATCAGATAGATTTAACATAGAATCACGGTCAAGACCCATGAAAAAAAATCATATTCTGCAGGAAGAAATTACATTTTAGAGCGAGATAGTCAACCAAGCTAGGGCAAGAGGAGGTGCTGTGGCTTAGCTGGTCAAAGTGCCTGTCTAGTAAACAGGAGATCCTGGATTCAAATCCCAGCAGTGCCTTGTATCCAACTGTTGCTTGAAGCATGGTCATTTGGTGACTAAGTCAAGGCTCCTGAATAGAGCTTTTCTGACTTTGTGCGCCAGACCGAATCAAACTGGGTCCTCATGTTTCTCCAGTTAACCTGACATTACTACTCAAACTCGCAAAATCAGATAGATTTAACATAGAACCACAGTCAAGACCCATTAAACAAAGCTCATTTTCTGCAGGAAGAAATTACATTTTAGAGCGAGATAGTCAACCAAGCTACGGCAAGAGGAGGTGCTGTGGCTTAGCTGGTCAAAGTGCCTGTCTAGTAAACAGGAGATCCTGGGTTCAAATCCCAGCAGTACCTTGTATCCAACTGTTGCGTGAAGCATGGTCATTTGGTGACAAAGTTAAGTCAAGGCTCCTGAGTAGAGCTTTTCTGATTTTTGTGCTCCAGACCAAGTCAAACTGGGTCCTGATGTTTCTCCAGTTAACCTGACATTACTACCCAAACTCGACACATCAGGCAAAATCAGATATGATTTAACATAGAATCACAGTCAAGAAACACAGTCAAGACCCATGAAAAAAAGCTCATTTTCTGCAGGAAGAAATTACATTTTAGAGTGAGATAGTCAACAAAGCTATGGCGAGAGGAGGCGCTGTGGATTAGCTGGTCAAAGTGCCTGTCTAGTAAACAGGAGATCCTGGGTTCAAATCCCAGCAGTGCCTTGTATCCAGCTGTTGGGTGATTCATGGTCATTTGGTGACTAAGTCAAGGCTCCTGAATAGAGCTTTTCTGACTTTCTGCTCCAGATCAAATCAAACTGGGTCCTCATGTTTCTCCAGTTAACCTGACATTACTACCCAAACTCGCCACATCAGGCAAAATTTAGATAGATTTAACATAGAATCTCAGTCAAGACCCATGAAAAAAAGCACATTTTCTGCAGAAAGAAATTACATTTTAGAGTGAGATAGTCAACCAAGCTATGGCAAGAGGAGGTGCTGTGGCTTAGTTGGTCAAAGTGCCTGTCGAGTAAACAGGAGATCATGGGTTCAAATCCCAGCAGTGCCTTGTATCCAACGGTTGCGTGAAGCATGGTCATTTGGTGACAAAGTGAAGTCAAGGCTCCTGAATAGAGCTTTTCTGACTTTGTGCTCCAGACCAAATCAAACTGGGTCCTCATGTTTCTCCGGTTAACCTGACATTACTACTCAAAACGCAGCATCAGGCAAAATCAGATAGATTTAACATAGAATCACAGTCAAGACCCATGAAAAAAAGCTCATTTTCTGCAGGAAGAAATTACATTTTAGAGCGAGATAGTCAACCAAGCTACGGCAAGAGGAGGTGCTGTGGCTTAGCTGGTCAAAGTGCCTGTCTAGTAAACAGGAGATCCTGGGTTCAAATCCCAGCAGTACCTTGTATCCAACTGTTGCGTGAAGCATGGTCATTTGGTGACAAAGTTAGGTCAAGGCTCCTGAGTAGAGCTTTTCTGATTTTTGTGCTCCAGACCAAGTCAAACTGGGTCCTGATGTTTCTCCAGTTAACCTGACATTACTACCCAAACTCGACACATCAGGCAAAATCAGATAGATTTAACATAGAATCACAGTCAAGAACCACAGTCAAGACCCATGAAAAAAAGCTCATTTTCTGCAGGAAGAAATTACATTTTAGAGTGAGATAGTCAACAAAGCTATGGCGAGAGGAGGGGCTGTGGATTAGCTGGTCAAAGTGCCTGTCTAGTAAACAGGAGATCCTGGGTTCAAATCCCAGCAGTGCCTTGTATCCAGCAGTTGGGTGATTCATGGTCATTTGGTGACTAAGTCAAGGCTCCTGAATAGAGCTTTTCTGAATTTGTGCTCCAGACCAAGTCAAACTGGGTCCTCATGTTTCTCCAGTTAACCTGACATTACTACCCAAACTCGCCACATCAGGCAAAATCAGATAGATTTAACATAGAATCACAGTCAAGACCCATGAAAAAAAGCTCATTTTCTGCAGGAAGAAATTACATTTTAGAGTGAGATAGTCAACCAAGCTATGGCAAGAGGAGGTGCTGTGGCTTAGCTGGTCAAAGTGCCTGTCTTGTAAACAGGAGATCCTGGGTTCAAATCCCAGCAGTGCCTTGTATCCAACTGTTGTGTGAAGCATGGTCGTTTGGTAACAAAGTGAAGTCAAGGCTCTTGAATGAGCTTTTCTGACTTTGTGCTCCTGACCAAGTCAAACTGGGTCCTCATGTTTCTCCAGTTAACCTGACATTACTACCCAAACTCGCCACATCAGGCAAAATTTAGATAGATTTAACATAGAATCTCAGTCAAGACCCATGAAAAAAAGCACATTTTCTGCAGGAAGAAATTACATTTTAGAGTGAGATAGTCAACCAAGCTATGACGAGAGGAGGCGCTGTGGCTTAGCTGGTCAAAGTGCCTGTCTTGTAAACAGGAGATCCTGGGTTCAAATCCCAGCAGTGCATTGTATCCAACTGTTGCGTGAAGCATGGTCATTTGGTAACAAAGTCAAGTCAAGGCTCTCTGAATAGAGCTTTTCTGACTTTGTGCTCCAGATCAAATCAAACTGGGTCCTCATGTTTCTCCAGTTAACCTGACATTACTACCCAAACTCGCCACATCAGGCAAAATTTAGATAGATTTAACATAGAATCTCAGTCAAGACCCATGAAAAAAAGCACATTTTCTGCAGAAAGAAATTACATTTTAGAGTGAGATAGTCAACCAAGCTATGGCAAAAGGAGGTGCTGTGGCTTAGCTGGTGAAAGTGCCTGTCTTGTAAACAGGAGATCCTGGGTTCAAATCCCAGCAGTGCCTTGTATCCAATTGTTGTGTGAAGCATGGTCGTTTGGTAACAAAGTGAAGTCAAGGCTCTTGAATGAGCTTTTCTGACTTTGTGCTCCTGACCAAGTCAAACTGGGTCCTCATGTTTCTCCAGTTAACCTGACATTACTACCCAAACTCGCCACATCAGGCAAAATTTAGATAGATTTAACATAGAATCTCAGTCAAGACCCATGAAAAAAAGCACATTTTCTGCAGGAAGAAATTACATTTTAGAGTGAGATAGTCAACCAAGCTATGGCAAGAGGAGGCGCTGTGGCTTAGCTGGTCAAAGTGCCTGTCTAGTAAACAGGAAATCCTGGGTTCAAATCCCAGCAGTGCCTTGTATCCAACTGTTGCATAAAGCATGGTCATTAGGTAACAAAGTGAAGTCAAGGCTCCTGAATAGAGCTTTTCTGACTTTGTGCTCCAGACCAAATCAAACTGGGTCCTCATGTTTCTCCGGTTAACCTGACATTACTACTCAAAATGCAGCATCAGGCAAAATCAGATAGATTTAACATAGAATCACGGTCAAGACCCATGAAAAAAAATCATATTCTGCAGGAAGAAATTACATTTTAGAGCGAGATAGTCAACCAAGCTAGGGCAAGAGGAGGTGCTGTGGCTTAGCTGGTCAAAGTGCCTGTCTAGTAAACAGGAGATCCTGGATTCAAATCCCAGCAGTGCCTTGTATCCAACTGTTGCTTGAAGCATGGTCATTTGGTGACTAAGTCAAGGCTCCTGAATAGAGCTTTTCTGACTTTGTGCGCCAGACCGAATCAAACTGGGTCCTCATGTTTCTCCAGTTAACCTGACATTACTACTCAAACTCGCAAAATCAGATAGATTTAACATAGAACCACAGTCAAGACCCATTAAAAAAAGCTCATTTTCTGCAGGAAGAAATTACATTTTAGACCGATATAGTCAACCAAGCTACGGCAAGAGGAGGTGCTGTGGCTTAGCTGGTCAAAGTGCCTGTCTAGTAAACAGGAGATCCTGGGTTCAAATCCCAGCAGTACCTTGTATCCAACTGTTGCGTGAAGCATGGTCATTTGGTGACAAAGTTAAGTCAAGGCTCCTGAGTAGAGCTTTTCTGATTTTTGTGCTCCAGACCAAGTCAAACTGGGTCCTGATGTTTCTCCAGTTAACCTGACATTACTACCCAAACTCGACACATCAGGCAAAATCAGATATGATTTAACATAGAATCACAGTCAAGAAACACAGTCAAGACCCATGAAAAAAAGCTCATTTTCTGCAGGAAGAAATTACATTTTAGAGTGAGATAGTCAACAAAGCTATGGCGAGAGGAGGCGCTGTGGATTAGCTGGTCAAAGTGCCTGTTTAGTAAACAGGAGATCCTGGGTTCAAATCCCAGCAGTGCCTTGTATCCAGCTGTTGGGTGATTCATGGTCATTTGGTGACTAAGTCAAGGCTCCTGAATAGAGCTTTTCTGAATTTGTGCTCCAGACCAAGTCAAACTGGGTCCTCATGTTTCTCCAGTTAACCTGGCATTACTACCCAAACTAGCCGCCACATCAGGCAAAATCAGATAGATTTAACATAGAATCACAGTCAAGACCCATGAAAAAAAGCTCATTTTCTGCAGGAAGAAATTACATTTTAGAGTGAGATAGTCAACCAAGATATGGCAAGAGGAGGTGCTGTGGCTTAGCTGGTCAAAGTGCCTGTCTTGTAAACAGGAGATCCTGGGTTCAAATCCCAGCAGTGCCTTGTATCCAACTGTTGCGTGAAGCATGGTCATTTGGTAACAAAGTCAAGTCAAGGCTCTCTGAATAGAGCTTTTCTGACTTTGTGCTCCAGATCAAATCAAACTGGGTCCTCATGTTTCTCCAGTTAACCTGACATTACTACCCAAACTCGCCACATCAGGCAAAATTTAGATGGATCTAACATAGAATCTCAGTCAAGACCCATGAAAAAAAGCACATTTTCTGCAGAAAGAAATTACATTTTGGAGTGAGATAGTCAACCAAGCTATGACAAGAGGAGGTGCTGTGGCTTAGTTGGTCAAAGTGCCTGTCTAGTAAACAGGAGATCATGGGTTCAAATCCCAGCAGTGCCTTGTATCCAACGGTTGCGTGAAGCATGGTCATTTGGTGACAAAGTGAAGTCAAGGCTCCTGAATAGAGCTTTTCTGACTTTGTGCTCCAGACCAAATCAAACTGGGTCCTCATGTTTCTCCGGTTAACCTGACATTACTACTCAAAATGCAGCATCAGGCAAAATCAGATAGATTTAACATAGAATCACAGTCAAGACCCATGAAAAAAAGCTCATTTTCTGCAGGAAGAAATTACATTTTAGAGCGAGATAGTCAACCAAGCTATGGCAAGAGGAGGTGCTGTGGCTTAGCTGGTCAAAGTGCCTGTCTAGTAAACAGGAGATCCTGGGTTCAAATCCCAGCAGTACCTTGTATCCAGCTGTTGCGTGAAGCATGGTCATTTGGTGACAAAGTTAAGTCAAGGCTCCTGAGTAGAGCTTTTCTGATTTTTGTGCTCCAGACCAAGTCAAACTGGGTCCTGATGTTTCTCCAGTTAACCTGACATTACTACCCAAACTCGACACATCAGGCAAAATCAGATAGATTTAACATAGAATCACAGTCAAGAACCACAGTCAAGACCCATGAAAAAAAGCTCATTTTCTGCAGGAAGAAATTACATTTTAGAGTGAGATAGTCAACAAAGCTATGGCGAGAGGAGGCGCTGTGGATTAGCTGGTCAAAGTGCCTGTCTAGTAAACAGGAGATCCTGGGTTCAAATCCCAGCAGTGCCTTGTATCCAGCTGTTGGGTGATTCATGGTCATTTGGTGACTAAGTCAAGGCTCCTGAATAGAGCTTTTCTGAATTTGTGCTCCTGACCAAGTCAAACTGGGTCCTCATGTTTCTCCAGTTAACCTGACATTACTACCCAAACTCGCCACATCAGGCAAAATTTAGATAGATTTAACATAGAATCTCAGTCAAGACCCATGAAAAAAAGCACATTTTCTGCAGGAAGAAATTACATTTTAGAGTGAGATAGTCAACCAAGCTATGACAAGAGGAGGCGCTGTGGCTTAGCTGGTCAAAGTGCCTGTCTTGTAAACAGGAGATCCTGGGTTCAAATCCCAGCAGTGCCTTGTATCCAACTGTTGCGTGAAGCATGGTCATTTGGTAACAAAGTCAAGTCAAGGCTCTCTGAATAGAGCTTTTCTGACTTTGTGCTCCAGATCAAATCAAACTGGGTCCTCATGTTTCTCCAGTTAACCTGACATTACTACCCAAACTCGCCACATCAGGCAAAATTTAGATAGATTTAACATAGAATCTCAGTCAAAACCCATGAAAAAAAAGCACATTTTCTGCAGAAAGAAATTACATTTTAGAGTGAGATAGTCAACCAAGCTATGGCAAGAGGAGGTGCTGTGGCTTAGCTGGTGAAAGTGCCTGTCTTGTAAACAGGAGATCCTGGGTTCAAATCCCAGCAGTGCCTTGTATCCAACTGTTGTGTGAAGCATGGTCGTTTGGTAACAAAGTGAAGTCAAGGCTCTTGAATGAGCTTTTCTGACTTTGTGCTCCTGACCAAGTCAAACTGGGTCCTCATGTTTCTCCAGTTAACCTGACATTACTACCCAAACTCGCCACATCAGGCAAAATTTAGATAGATTTAACATAGAATCTCAGTCAAGACCCATGAAAAAAAGCACATTTTCTGCAGGAAGAAATTACATTTTAGAGTGAGATAGTCAACCAAGCTATGACAAGAGGAGGCGCTGTGGCTTAGCTGGTCAAAGTGCCTGTCTTGTAAACAGGAGATCCTGGGTTCAAATCCCAGCAGTGCCTTGTATCCAACTGTTGCGTGAAGCATGGTCATTTGGTAACAAAGTGAAGTGCAGGCTCCTGAATAGAGCTTTTCTGACTTTGTGCTCCAGACCAAATCAAACTGGGTCCTCATGTTTCTCCAGTTTACCTGACATTACTACTCAAACTCGCAAAATCAGATAGATTTAACATAGAATCACAGTCAAGACCCATGAAAAAAAGCTCATTAACTGCAGGAAGAAATTACATTTTAGAGTGAGATAGTCAACCAAGCTATGGCGAGAGGAGGCGCTGTGGCTTAGCTGGTCAAAGTGCCTGTCTAGTAAACAGGAGATCCTGGGTCAAATCCCAGCAGTGCCTTGTATCCAACTGTTGGGTGAAGCATGGTGATTTGGTGACAAAGGGAAGTCAAGGCTCCTGAATAGAGCTTTCTGACTTTGTGCTCCAGACCAAGTCGAACTGGGTCCTCATGTTTCTCCAGTTAACCTGACATCACTACTCAAACTCGCAAAATCAGATAGATTTAACATAGAATCACAGTCAAGACCCATGAAAAAAGCTCATTTTCTGCAGGAAGAAATTACATTTTAGATTGAGATAGTCAACCAAGCTATTGCAAGAGGAGGCGCTGTGGCTTAGCTGGTCAAAGTGCCTGTCTAGTAAACAGGAGATCCTGGGTTCAAATCCCAGCAGTGCCTTTCATTTGTAGGCTATACATAATATATCAACTAAAGAGTCCATTTTATTTCACAATGTCTTTCTATTCTTAAAAAGAAACAAGGCACTGCTGGGATTTGAACCGAGGATCTCTTGTTTTCGAGGCAGGCACTTTGAACAGCAAAGACTCAGTGTCCTCTATGATTGACTGCTTTACAAATCAACTTTCCTTAACAATCTTCTCTACAACTAGAGCAAACTGGTTAAATGGTTCAATTGAAAGTTTCAAATCCCAGCAGTGCTTTTTATCCAGCTGTTGGGTGAAGCATGGTCATTTGTTGACAAAGAGAAGTCAAGGCTCCTGAATAGAGCTTTCTGACTTTGTACTCCAGAACAAGTTGAACTGGGTCCTCATGTTTCTCCAGTTGACCTGACATTACTACTTAAACTAGTACTTTAAATGAATAGAAAATGAATAGAAAAACACCTTGAACGCACCAGTTACTTGCAGCTGCATGTGTGGATCAATGACGTTTGAAAGCACGGCAGAAAGGTAACAAAGGTAGGAAAATATCAGTTAACTGCAAACATTTAGGCTTCAATGTGACGGACGTCGAGCAAAAGTAAATTGTTTGCAAAGTTTCTCGCGCTGTCGGAAACACGACCAACTTATTGAATCATAAAGTTCTCTATGACAAGGCGATAAAAAAAAAAAAAAGCTCGTCAGTCAGCGACACCACAACACAGTCCTTGATTAACGACACTCCTTACAATGCCGTGTCTATTAATCGTGATTTCAATATTAATCAAATTAATCTTTTTTGTTATTACCTATGGACATACAGCCACACCAAAGTAAGCCAGTTATGCAGCTAATTAGTGTAATGTAAATCATTAATTTAAAAGAAACCGACTAATGTTTACATGTTAAATACAAAGAGTTGATAAAATAAGTCCTACATTTGAAAATAAATCCCCATTGTATGAATATTTTGGGAATATGTACAATGTGTTCTTATTCTGATTTAGCATTTTATTCTTTTGTCTCCCAACACTATACCTGGCAGGCATGCACTTCAATGAAAATACAGAGCGTCTGATGGTGAGCTGCTGTTCAACTGGAAGAAAGGAAAATGCACAGCAAAGCCAACGTTCAGTAAGTTTTCTTTTTAACTTTTTATTGAAAGTCACACTAGAAATGTAAACGTCCATTAGAAAATGTGTGTAAACAAAACAAATATATAAATTACACTAGTAAAATAAATAAACACATCAAATTAAATACAATATTGCACTTTCCGTTATTGCAGACAACATGGATGAAATAGTGGACCTGGTGTTGGAGAAGGTGTTTCTGGAGCCTGGTCCATACACAGATGCAGTTATGAGAATGTCCATCCCTGAAGATCGCTCTGCACAGTTTGAGAAGCCGGACAAAAAGGAGGTGATAGAGCGCTATGTGACGAGGTTCAGTTAAGGGCCTGAACCCCACATAGATGTCTTCAGTGTCAGGGAACTCTCTCCATAGCACCACACAGCTGGGCAGTGGCACACCAAGTTTTTGTCCCAGAAAACTGTAACAGCTGAACAGTGTGTGTGTATATAAATGTTTAGTTGTACATGTACATTTTTTTAGTTTTAGTTTTTTTCTGTCACATGATGTAAACATGTCAATAAAGTGTGCTGAGAGTGAATTTGATTTTGTCCAGAAATGTAAATGTGTTTGATATGTAACATTTTAACAATAGTCAAACTACCTTTAGAAATGGAAAATAAGGAATGGAACAAAGTTCCATCCATCCATTATCTACAGCTTTATCCTCCACCAGAGGGTCACGGGGGGTGCTGTGCCGATCTCAGCAGACATTGGGCGATAGGCGGGGTACACCCTGGACAGTTCGCCAGTCCATCACAGTGTCACAGGGCCACATAAAGACAAACAACCAATCACTCACACACTCACCCCTACGGTCAATTTAAAGTGACCAATTCACCTAATCCCCATATCGCATGTTTTTGGACTGTGGGAGGAAGCCAGAGAACCCGGAGGAAACCCACGCACACACGGGGAGAACATGCAAATCCTTGCAGAAAGGCCCTTGTTCCGAAGTTGTTCCAAACGGGGCTCGAACCCAGGAACCCGGGTATTCTTGCTGCAAAGGCAAGAGTGCTAACCACTACACCAACCGTGGGCCCTGGAACAAAGTTGCAAAATTTAATTTATATATGTGTACTGTTACTACAAATTAGTAACAGTACACACAGCAGCAACAGCAAAACGGATACAGGCAACAAGATTCCAGCTGTTTGTAGAAGAAACAAGTAAAAAAATAATAAAAGTAAATTAAAATAATGATAGCAATAAAAACAATAACTAAAAATAAATAACCAATCTACTTGCACTGCTGCACACCTTGCACAAATTTACAACATGCAAAATACACTAATAACACAAAATCAGAAACAAAATACTCTTCTTTTTCAAAGAACAAAACAGTGATATACTCCCTCAGCACAACATTTATACACGACTGTAACTCTGCTGAAACGTTTACGTGATGGAAACACGTGACGCTTGTCCAAAGTCTGAACAAGTGTCTTGAATCCTGGGTTGCTTACGGTACTGATGCTATCATTCTTCTAACATTCTAACATTCTTCACTACCATAAATGTCACAGCCTCCGTTATCTCCTGATGTCGTGGATATGGGGCAGAATTGTAAAGAGTCTGCCGTGAGGACCGTGTTGTGGTGGCGCTGGCTGACGAGATTGTTGGTCGTGTTGCCTTCAGGAGCAGACGCGACAGCGCAAGAGACTTAGCAAACAATTTACTTTTGCTCGACGTCCGTCAATGTGTTTCCGGTTGGCAGATGTTGTCCTACATTTCTTCTCAATTAAAGGCTGCCTTTCTGCCGTGTTTCCACGTTCTCTCCTCGTGTTATTGATCCACACACGTCAGTTGACGCCGCAGTTACACTGGTGCATTCAAGGTGTTTTTCTAGCATAGGAATTTACATACACGCCGCGCCATGCGGCACATTAATAGTTTTTCTTCGATTCTAATGTTTTTATGATCGCGAGAAGCCAAAATCGTGGTCACTCTATAAATTACGGTGAAACGCAGTAACAACGGGTAAACGGACATTACTATGGGGTATATGGAGCGGGGGTTGTGACGACGCTGCATGACAATAGGTGATAAGTGGCGACACTCCCCTGGAAGGAACGACTGCAACTGGGCGTGGACAACTTTTTCCAGGATTTTTGAAATAAAAGGCAGCTTGGAGATAGGTCTATAATTGGCTAGCATAACACGATCAAGGCCAGGTTTCTTAAGCAGGGGTTGTACAACAGCATGTTTAAAACTTTGGGGGACAACACCAGAAGACAGACTGCTGTTAATAATGGCCAGGACTGACTGCCCTATACAAGGAAATACCTCTTTAAAAAAGTGAGGCGGGACAGTGTCACAGGGAGAGCCTGATGGCTTCATCTGGGCAACCACTTTTTCTAAGACAATCAGAGACACGGGCTCAAACGAATCAAGCACAGCTGAGAAAAGCACACTGTCAGAGGGGTCAGACGCAGGTGTGGTGATTAGAGCCCTTGTGGTAGCAACCTTATCAATGAAGAACTGCAGGAAGCTATTGCACATTTCAGGGGATTCCTCTGTGCACACAGGCTGAGGTGAGCCAAGAACAGACTCTATGGTTTTAAATAACACACGTGGGTTGTGAGAGTTTGATTCAATAATATTTGACAGGTGCTCTCTTCTGGACTCTTTGACAGTGCTCTGGTAGCAGCGCCAGCTGTCTTTTAGGATTTTGCGAGAAACCTGCAGCTTGTCCTTTTTCCACCTGCGTTCAGCTTTGCGGCAATCCTGTCTGGCTGCGCGAGTTCTCGCATTGAACCAGGGCTCAGGTTTAGCTTTGGGCTGCACGGTTTTAAATGGAGCCACAGAGTCCAATATGGTTCGGCAGGAGGAGCGAAACCAAGAACTGAGCACCTCCGTGTTTGGTAATAATTCAGAGGGGACACAGAGCTGGTTAAAGGCAGCAGAAAACTGACCGGCAGTGACAGAGTTAAATATCCTACGACAGCGAGCAGGAGCGGCAGATTTAACTGTAGCACAGGAGACAGCAGCTTCAAACAGTACCGGCAAATGATCGGAAAACACATCGTCACATATTTCCACGTTTGACACAGACAGACCATGACAGAGGACGAGGTCTAGTGTGTGTCCACGTTCATGAGTGGGACCAGACACACACTTCTCTAAGTTAAAAGAGTCAATAAGGCTCAAAAAGTCCTTCACCAACTGTTTGTCAGGACAGCACACGTGAATGTTAAAATCCCCTACAAGGAGAACGCGATCGTACTTGGGCATAATTTCAGCCAGAAAATCAGAGAAGTAATTTAGGAAGTCTTTGTTGTATTTAGGCGGTCGGTAGATGACGGCACACAGCACCGGGTCGGAGCGACCCACCTCAAATATATTCGCTTCAAAGCTGGAAAAGGAGGACGAGACATCGCGCTGCCTACAATTAAAGTCGTTTTTATAAACAGTCGCTGTTCCTCCTCCACGACCCGATGACCGCGGGGAGTTGAAAAAAGAACAACCAGCCGGTAGAAGTTCGATCAGAGGGCTGCACTCACCGGCACCGATCCACGTCTCTGTCACAAAGAGGAAATCCAGGCCACGGGAGTTGAAGAAATCCCTCAGGATGAATGTTTTGTTCACCAGTGATCTGGCGTTCACCAGGCCAAACCTGGCAGGGGCCGGGGGCTTCGGTTCGGCTGATCGCAGAGACGGTGGCAGCGACTACAGGAGGCGGAGGTTAACGCCGCGCTGTGAAAGTCGCGGAGGGCAGGTGCGGCGGGGCCGGAGTCCCTCAAACGAGCCGATGACAGGAATAAGGCAGGCATCGATGGGATCCAGGAAACGCCAAGGCACGGCGAACGGATGAGTTAATCCATGTCCTGTCCGGGAGATGGACAACGATTGAGCCAGCCAGACTTTCAGCTTCACCAGCCGCCCGCCGCGTCTGCCACGGCGGCGGGAACGTTTCCGCCGAGGAGGTGGAGCAGAGGCCCGGCACAGGTATGTCGGGATCCCCGCTAGTAGCGGAGGCACGGTTTTCTGCCCATTATGCTTGAATGCACATATTTCACCGACATTTCGTGGAAGACTCAAAAGAGCCAGACGATCATACACCAGCAGAGACTCGATCTGGTTAGTGCCAAGGGCTATAAACAACACAAAAATCAAGCATAGTAGGAGCAAGAGGCGGCCAGCAAAACACAACGGCGCCATCTTGGAAACTTTAATGCTGTTCCTTCAATGCAGTTCAAGGTTCCTTCAACAATTTTGACTAAAGCATGACACAGACATGTTCATTAGGGCACCAGGACCTAGTTTAACTTGGGTTAATAGGGTATAATGTAGGACCTTTAACTGGCACTCAAAACCAAGTGTTGAGTGTTATTTTGTCACTTAGAAATGGGACACCCCTTAAATGTAGCTAAGTCTTCAGACTGTAGGGGGCAGAATAACGTGAAAGCTGCGTCCAGTCTGTCAACTCCAAAAAAGGAGAAGAAGAACACAATTACGTCACGATTATTTATTACGATCCGTTTGTCAGTCAAGTTATTAGGTTGTCAGTTAGTTATAAAATGATACTCATACAAATACCACAACCACGGACATATTCAGCTAACAGTTACCACACACCACGGCTTATTGAAAAGTAAAGGATAGCAAACGATCGCTTGTCCGCACCGGCCGGCTATTGACAAAAGATTGTAAAAGAAAAATAAATGTTACGCAACAATGACGTAAGTAATCCATAATATGGGCCTAAACTAAGATAATACAATGGTTTTCATAATTTTCATATCTCTATTAACAAAGAAAATACTTTGTATTAATTAATCATTTGTAGCGTACTCGTTCCGCTGCTTTCGGCACCATCTTTGTTTTGTGAAAACATGTAATGCATTCTGGGTAGCCCTTGCTCCCAATGGTGGTCTCGGAAAATCTCAATATTGAGGGCGATACAGCACTTAAACTTGCCCCTCAACTTCATTTTTCTGAGAATCGGGACAGCACTTGCACTAGAGGGAGCGCGCATTTTTGAGATTGAGGGTGAAGCAAGGAATTGGAATTCACCCAGTGTCTGCTGATAATGTAGTGGGCTGGTCTGTCAGAAAATGCCAGAGCTGAATTTTTATCCCAGTCCACCCATTGGTCAAAAGGAAGGGAAATGGACTTTTCGATCGAATCTCCCAACTTATATTTTATTCCATAACTTTTCTAAATTAAAATGTCTGAATATGAGGCTTGCATGTTTTGTTGACATGTTTCCTTTATGCTATTTGACCCAGTTCCCAACTTAAGATCATCACTGCCCAATTTGATTTCTGAAGGTTTTCTGTGGCACACAACGCCTTAAACACCTCAAAACCTTGTCATCTCACATACTTACAGAAGATATGTTCCAGTGTGAGTATGAGGGGGTCAACAATCTGGTGACACCCATCATAGTAGGTCGTCACTGTTTATATATAAAAAAAAAAAAAGGCCAGATGAAGGAATACAAATAATTGATGCCATCATTTAACTCTTGTGCCGTTGTGTTTGTTACTAACTCCTATGTTACCAACTCCTCTATCTTGTTAATTTTTCAGATTAATCATTAATATTTTGTAGTATTTGGTTTTTCATTAGATTTTTAATTACTTTTTTTAGATGAAGGATGGTGTTACATTGTTTCATAAGCACAACAGCAGACCGAACAGCAGCACATCAACAACACCAATCATCACCACAAAAGATTTAAATGACTTGATGATTACTATGATTACTAGTTTAATCAATAGACTTTTGCGCACCAAAAAGAAAAAAAGAAAAGTATCTCATTCCAAGTAAAGTGGAACTGTATCACAGCTGTATGCAGATAAAGCAGCAACAGCAAAACTCTAGGCAACAAGATTCCAGCTGTTTGTAGAAGAAACAACTAAACAGTATAATAACTTAGCATTAGCACCACATTTTAATACACCAGGCAGAAGCAGCAATGTCTTTACATCCACTCTAACGTATTAACTGGCCTTCCAGATTCACAGGAACAACAGCATGAAAGCCAAATATTTTTATAGAACTTATTTTCAAAACATGCTCAACTTCTTCACTGACCACATACATCCAGTTAGTTATCAGGTGAATTGTGACAGTCTTCTGTCAAGTTTCATGAGTCACTCAGGGTAAACGCCAGGACAGGACAGGATGCATTTTATAAGCCACTTATGTGAAGTCTGTCTCCAGGTGGCAACAACAGCTGCTGGCTGATGGTTTTAGGGATAAATGAATGGTGACAATGGCACACTCAGTCTGCTAATGAAACAGAGATTAAAAAGGAAGTTAGTCTTTTTCCACTGACAACACATGTTTGGTTGTGGTTTTATTCTTCAACACTCAGCCAGCTCATGTTCATGTGGGCAAAAAGAAGGAGAGGAGCCGCCATGGAAACCATGGACAACCCAGCTTGGGACCCATGTTGTCAGCATTGGGTAGTTCATGGAGATGCAGGCAAGTTGCTTCAATATAAAAAAATCAGACCATACCTAACTCAACAGACTACCCAACTCCTAGTACAGGCTTTGGTCATCTCCCGCCACGTCCACTGCAACTTCCTACTAACAGGCCTCCCGACTTGCTACAGATAGTCGAGAATGTGGCGGCGTGCATGGATTTTAATCAGCCCAAAAGAGCATGTCACCCCTCTGTTGATGGAGCTCCACTGGCTACCCTTAGCCCGCATCAAATTAAAATCACTGATGCTAGCCTGCAAAGTGCTTCATGGGTCTGCTCCCACCTAAATGCTGTCCTAAAGGCTCATGTTACCCCTCACTACGTTCATCAAAGGATCGTCGTCTGGCAGTGCCAACACCACGCACAAGACAATCCAGACTCTTTTCATGTGTCATTCCACGCTGGTGTATGACTGAATGACCTCCTAAGCACTACCAGAACAGGAGTGTCCCTGTGTATCTTCAAGAAGCTCTTTAAAACCCAGCTCTTCCAAGAGCATATTCTGTACTAGCACTTACCTTACCCACTCCCCTGCACTTATCACATCTCCTTCTGCACTTGGATCCACCTCGGCATTCTCACCGTCAGTCTACTTGTCCTATCTAGTGGAGTTCTAGACTACTTCTATGTAGCTTATTCCTCTTTTTTAAGTCACTTTGGATAAAAGCATCTGCTAAATGCTTACATTTTCAATGTAAATAGTATGTGCAGTAAAGGTCGGTGATTGAAATAAATGTCACAGACTGTTTTACAAAATGAACAGCAGGTAGATGACAACATTATAGCTCAACACTATTGAGAGCTCCTATGGAAGTACTATTATTATGTGTATGTGTATTTAGGTATGTACAAATACCTAAATGAGTAAATTGTTAAGGTATAGACTGACCCAAGATAGTTGTTCAAAACACTATATATAAATACATATTGGTATCTAGTGACACTGATACTGCAGCAAACTTGAAAAACTACATCAGTGTGTATTTTATTTGCCATAAAAATAGTAGTCAGTAGTTTCAGAGAAATATTAAAGCAGAACTCGACCAGAAGTTCCTATTAACCCTGTTTTTTTTGGTGTGTATCTGCGTCATTACCTTGTTTATGAAGCCCTGAAATTTCGAAACAAACAGTTCATTGCTGAGAACACTGTGTTTATTGTAATCTCGGGCTCAGAGAGATCTCTGAAAATCCCGTAATAGTTACGTAAACATCGGTTCTCCTGAACAGCCGATCGTCCTGCTCCCGGCACTAGTCCGGGCACATCCGGTTGCGAAGAATAACGTCCGTTGTGGAGGTGTTTCACAAGCGACAGTGTCTTCTGACTCTGGGTCTGACTGGTCAAAGTCATAAAAGGGACTGTGGCGGGGAGTCGTGAAGAAGCTATTTTTAAACATTGTTAAAACAATGTTTTGATAATGAGGAGCAGTGCATCCACCGTTCCAGAGGGGGGAGCTACACTTCTGAGAGCTGGTGTGCTGAATAGTACTGGCCAATCACAAGACTCTGTCTTCTGGGGGTCAGAGTTCACTCTGAAACATCGCGGCTGACGAACAGCGTCAGTAAAGAGGATTTCAATCGGCTCGTTTACAGCAACTAGGAGGTTTTTTACCATAAAAACAAGTTAATGTATGTAAGTAGACCTCCATAACTAACATTTATGTGCAACAGGACCACTCTATGTGACCTTTAAGTCTTTGCTGCATATAAAAGGATTCACTGCTTCATGTTTCTCCATTAGTTGCTGTTGTTTTATCAATATAAAATATGCAGCACACATTTTCTCCAGTATGGCATCAAGAGATCCACCATGTGTTTTGACATGAAAGCCGTGAGTTAATCTGAATCACTTACACCTGGTGTGACCAAGCCACTCCACTTTATACTGACTAGGTCATGGCTGGTTTTCTCTGTCATCCTGAAATTTTGACAACTGTGCTGAGCAATTTTTATATATTAAGACATTTCAATTAATTTTAAACCATTGTCAAATTAGTTCACACAACTCTGTCTGTATTTGAAAGGATAGTGGTATTGAGATCTTGTGTTGCTCAGCAACATTCCCATGCTATCCACAGTAAGTGATTAGTTTTATGTCAATACAGACGTAAGACACTTTGCTAGTAAAGCTAAATGACAGCCCACAGAAGGTTTCAGAAGTGAATACTACTGCTCAAAAACAACAAGGCAGCCAAACGAACATTACTTGACAGTTCAGTGCAGCGTCAGACGCAGCGCCAAAAGCGTCATAAAACCATATCTAACTTTAACAAACACAGTGTTACGTATCCCTTTTGTGGGAAATAAATTGTTTTCCTGTTCTCGTGGGGGTATTAGTGTAAGGCTTTCTGTATGTTGTTTAAGATAACAATTAACCAACAGTCAAGCTGTGAACTAATGATGGGATTGTAAAAGCAGGGGTCGGCATGAGGTGCACAGGATATCTGTCGGTCATAAACAAAAAGTGTTTTTTCTTGTTGTAACTTGGATGTTTTATGGTGTTTGTAAGATGCTTTGATGTGACTGTATATATGTTTGAGCTCTCTGAAGCAAAGTCAGAGAACATTTAGACCATCTTGGTGACAGAGTCTCTCCTTCATGCATGCAGTAAAGACTTGATTAAACCAACACCGATGACTCCAATGAAATTTCTTTCACACTGTTCACAAGGAACGGACTCATTCGAGGTGTTGGAGATGACGAGTGAGAGTCCACGAATGCCGAAGAGGGAGACGGCTGCGGCGGTGAAGTAGAGGAGACGAAAGAGCTGGAGAGAAGACAGGAGGAAACGATCCCGGAGGTATTGGAATCCGCTGGAGGCTCCGTGTATCTCTCATGCGCAGGAGACGTGGTGACCTGCAGATGGAAATCCAGGTAAGTATCGATCTTGGGAGTCAATGTTTCTAATAGCGAGTAAGTACAACTATACCGGCTGAGTGAAAACATGGATCCGACTCCAGAGAATCGCGAAGCTCCGCCTTATAAGCCCGCGTGATCGCTGATCAGGAGCAGCTGGGCAGGAGCTGCGCAGGTGGAATCACTCTCTGACGTCATCTGGGAAAGTGGGTCAACCACGCCCCCTGCAGGGCGAGAGAGAGAGAGAAAAACGGAGCAGCAGAGAATACAAACAACACAGGTAACATAGAATGTGGAGGGTGGATCGTGACAGTACATCCCCCTCAACGGGCGCCACCTGGCACCAAGACAGGAGCATCAGGGTGATCACGGTGGAAGTCCTGGATCGAAGTCTGGTCCAGGATGAACCGGCGTCGAAACCAAGACCTCTCCGCTGGGCCGTATCCCTCCCAGTCCACCAGGTATTGGTGTCCACGACCTCGACGACGAATGTTCAGGATACGGTTAACCGTAAACGCTTCTCCGCCCTCGATGATCCTGGGTGGAGGAGGGGGATCGGAGGGAGGGACCAGGTCCGACTCGACCACAGGCTTGAGGAGGGAAACGTGGAATGTGGTGTGGATCTTGAGAGACTGAGGTCATTTCAGACGGATGGAGGTGGTGTTGATGATCTTAAAACGCCCCAAGAAGAGAGCCCAGCGGGCTTGTCTAGAGTTCAGGCGTTTGGCATTTTATAGGTAGGCTAAGTTCTTGTGGTCGGTCCATACAATAAACGGCTGGGCGGTCCCCTCTAGCCAGTGCCTCCACTCCTGGAGGGCCAGGACGACAGCCAGGAGCTCCTTGTTTCCGACATCGTAATTTCTCTCCGCAGGGGAGAGACGGCGGCTGAAGAAGGCACATGGATGGAGCTTCTGATCATCGTGGCTACGTTGGGAGAGGACCGCCCCAACCCCGGTGTCAGATGCATCGACCTCGACCACGAACTGGCGTTCCGGATTCAGGATGGGCGAGGATCGGAGCTGAGGTGAACATCTCTTTAAGGCGAAGGAAGGAAGCCTCGGCGTCATCGGACCACAGGAACGCCTGTTTGGGAGAACAGCTATATAGCGGCTATAGTTTTTTATGAATCTTCTATAAAAGTTTGCAAAACCCAGGAAGCGCTGTAACTGCTTCCGGGTGGTAGGGGTGGGCCAGTCCTTGACGGCCGAGATCTTGGAAGGATCTAGGCTAGGCTGCCCTGCTCCACAATAAACCCAAGAAAAGGGACGGATTGAGCGTGAAAGAGACACTTCTCTGCCTTGACGAACAGTCTGTTCTCTAATAGTCTTTGAAGAACTAGGCGGACATGCTGGACGTGTTCCTCTTCGGTCTCGGAAAAAATTAAGATGTCGTCTAAGTGAACGAAGAGGAAGGTGAAGGTGAAGGTGGCGTCCAGGAGCGGAAGAGCATATTGTTTTTTTAAGGTAATGTCATTTAAGCCTAGATAGTCTATGCAGGGACGGAGTGACCCGTCCTTCTTCTCCACGAAAAAAAATCCAGCGCCGACTGGAGAGGAAGAAGGACGAATGAGTCCAGTCACCAGAGACTGGTTGATATAGTTCTCCATGCACTGCTCTAGTCTCCTTGAGGGGAGTGTGGCGCCAGGAAGAATGTCTATCGCACAGTCGTAGGGACGGTGAGGTGGTAGGGAAAGGGCACGGTCCTTTGAAAAAACCTCCGTGAGGTCGTGATAATCCTCGGGAACGGCAGCGAGATCCGGAGGTTCAGGATGTGTGTCGGGAGGTCTGGAAGGTGTCGGTTGAGCGTACTTGATCGTGACACACAGACATGCTGCATCACAGAAAGGTCAGAAACTCAGCTAAAAGATCATATAAACCATTCTTATGTTCACGAAACACAATTGAGATACCGATGGATCAAATAGCAGGAGCGGAAAAAAAAAAAGGCACAGTGCACACTTTGAAAAGCGGCGCCGGAGCGTCAACGTGATTATGTAAACAAAAAACACCTGTCGGCTGGACAGCGGAGAATCTACAGATTCTAACGGTACCATTTGTAATACTCTACGACCAAGATTCACGGATCATGCCCCAAAATAAGAGCAAAACAACAACTGACTTTCAAGAAATACAAGCAGAAATGTGGTCTTACCTTTGCTGGTTATTTCCACCGGAACAAAACCACTTCTAATGAAGAACTACACTTTCAAGCATGCTTTGGGAACAAATCCCGGTCTGATTGATCATTGCAGAGCGTTAGATCGTTCTGAAGACGCTGCAGACTCACAGAGTTGTTATTACGCACTGCACAGGAAGCATCGATTTATCATACTAAGTTATCATACTTTTATTTTTTTTTTTAAACAAGTTCTTTTTAGATCTGTGGTGACATATAAATAAAATGTTATTGTTTTTTTTAATAATTTGGTACCTAGAAATCTCAAATGGCACAGATAGTGCCAAGCTGTGCCAAAAGTGAGAACGCCTAGACATCTCTTTACTAAAACATCTGTAATTTCACTCTGCTTCATTTCAGAAGCATCAGACTTTGCACAGCTCATGTCCACATGTTGTTACATGACCTCCATGTGTTTTTAAGCTCCTACTGCATATTTTAAAGGTGATATTTGCTTTAAAATGCAATATTTTTTTAGGCGAGAGAAGAAAATCCTTCAGTTATGCTGTGTTCGATGTACATTTACTCTGACATAGTGGCATCTACAGTGAAACTTACACCTCTGGTGGAATCTCACAAGTGTTATCTTCATTTTGATACCAAGATAATCCACATAGAGCTTGGAACTGCAGATATTTACTCTATTTAGTTTGGGCATGTCATTTTTGAGCAGGGACTCCAAAAAGAGGGTCAGGGAAGAAGTGGTTAATATACCATGTAAGCTGGTATGTGCTAGAAATTAGTAAACCACTATTAGTGAGTCTGCCCATGAGGTGGGGGGACCACCGCGCCAGGTTGTCCCTCAGAAACATACCCCTTGTCCCCCCTTTGGCTCATTTGCAGGTGGTCACCCTATAAGGGAGGTATCAATGTGTTCCACCTTTCACCCTGCAGATTGACAGTGAGTGTTGAAGGTGGTTGACGTCCCTTGCCTTACGCTTGTCATGAAGTACATCAATTACATTGGTTGGAATTGATCGATCTGATCAACTCGTCCAGTACTATTCGGTGTCATCAGCAAACACATTCTTAAGATATTGTAGACTTAAGCTGTTGTTTTCCCTTGAGTCCCTTCTAGCAGCCTCCTGAGTGAGTGAGCCTCCTGTGTTTCAGGCTGGTTTCTATCCCCAGCAGTACAGTGGTGCACACACACGTGACAGTCAGTGTGTGTCAGCGCAATAATAGCTTGATAGATTGTTGTATAATTGTAGATTGTTCAATGTAATTAAATTCTGCATGATTGATGGTCAGAAACTCTTTAATAGTTTTAGAAAAAAGAAAATGTTTCAATTTAAAGCCTTGTTTTCAATGTGTTTTAGTCCTTTAGTCCTTAGACTTCTCACTTATAGAGACTTCAGTGTGTGACATCTTCTTCCCTGTTTTATGGCTCAGACCTGACTTTTACAGCTCAACGCTGATCACTTTTAATTTCCCTGGGCCTGTTTCTTGAAACCCAACTCATCCAGTCACAGTCAGGATCCCCACTCTACATGTAAATATGACACAGTGTTCTGGAGCTGTCACTCGCTGTGCTGCAATTGCATCACATTTCTGCAAATAGTTTTCCTTCCAACACATTGTCTGGATCTGGGTTGAGTGGCAAAACTGCCAGATTAATGCAAAACAGTTCAGGTGTACAGGTGGAACAGCAATGATGGATTTTGGCCACTGTGCCAGAATCAGCAGTGACGCTGTTAAAAAAACAAATCCCTTTTGATCATTTTAGAGGCACGAGGTGGGAGTAGGGAGGTAATGTGTGGATGTTGAGTGCACATTAGCATGAATAGGGATGGAAAAGTTCAATTGCACACATTTTTGTGTCTTTGTTTTGTGGGTAAGATCTTGAGAGGAAGAGGGGAAAGAAAACAGAATGAGTCCTGCTGAACCTTCTCCCCAGCTGCAGACACACACACTGAGCTTGTGACACACTTGAAATTCATGACTAAAGGCATTGGGAACAGCGTTTCACATATTGAACTGATACTTTCCCCACAGCAGGGTGCTCTGTAACACACACAGCTCCCCAAATCTCCTTTACCCCACGGTGGGAAAACCAATTATATCCAACAACTATACAATTGTCAAACTCTCCCCTTTTGCCAGAATCACAACCACCGCCCTGCTCATTTCTCATGTTCAACCATCTGCTGGAAGTCCCTGAGTCACCTCAGTAACACCATCATCAACTCTTTTCCTGCCTGCAAATCAAGCAGACTCCACCGAGGCTGTTTGTGGGTGAACTCAATCCATCATCAGTGGCTGCATCACAGTGCTGTGCCAGAAAAGAAAGAATGTCTCTTTTTAATTCCCCCTTTTTTTTTCTTTTCTGTATCTACTGTTCTCAACTGTTCTTTACTTTAATTTGATGGTCCTGACACACATTTACAGATGCAAGTGACGTTTCACTACATATAGTGTGTTCATTGTCAAATATAGGATCATTGACTATCAACTACTTGTCAACTAATCTATGATTTAATATATACCGGACCGTATTAACTGTATAATGACAGTTATATGTTATCATATCATAGGGTCAACAATGTTTTGTGAAACTCAACTCAACACCCTTGGTATGCACATATTTCCTGGTTCTGCTGTTATAAAGCTGATTGGTGTAAGATGTAGGGGACATGATATGTGTTGCTTGTCGCCATCATTAGTATACTGCAAGTTTTAAATACTGTAGACCAGGGTGTATGCAAGGTGATGTAGGGGGTACGCGAAAAACCCCAACATGATTTGCAAACAAGCAGATTACATTTTGGCATATAAATAGACAGAGTCAAATTCAGCCAAACATTGCAGTACAATTCAATATATACCAAAATAACCAGCCCCAACTGTTCCATTTTTTCCTGTTCCCTTCTCTCGGGGTGCCAGAGTAGATAGAGTAGGTGGCTACGACAGTTAGCTGATTGGGTGACAGAAAATCTTACTCCTTGGGATCAGTGTATGGAAGTCAAGGCCAACACCGGAAGTCTGTTCTCATACGAAGCTCAACATCTTTTTGAGACAAACAGCAACCAAGCAGGAAAAAATTCAGTCATATGTTGTGCCGTATTCAATGTCTTCGTTTGTTGTCACTACTTACTGTTCTAAGTTGAAACGCAAGCCTCGCCCAGGGCTTTACAATTCCAAACCGTACCATACTGAACCAAACTGAACCGTACCATGATGGAAACACAGCGTTTGTGTCAGCAATTACGGTTGACTGTAACCAAGCTTGTGCTAAGTGCAAAGAGTTTTGTTTAATACACATTTGCATTATGTTCTCCATATGTGTGTATCTATGTCAGCTCTATAGGAACCTTCACTATATCAGCCAATGTGCCTCTGGCACATGTCACTCTGGTGCACAGTACACTGGTATGACAGCTCTACAGTATGGAAAAGGCATGAATTTTTCACTCAAGAAATGTGTTCATCTCTGGCAACATAGACCCCTCAGGGCATTACTGAGTGACAGCAAAGGATCATGGGCACACACATTGCTGGCATTATCCCAGAATAAATGCATACTGTGAATACAGTGAGTGTTTTATCTTTAACAGTCACATAATTCAGAGTAATTGTATGAATTAACAGCTAGAAAAGCGCATGTCGTACATTTTTATTTCTGTATCAATGTAGTGGTTATTTAGCAAGGCAGCTTTATTCATATACACACACACACATATAACAAATAAAATAGAAAGAGAGAAAGAAAACAAAAGGTTAGACTAAAATTGAGCGGAAATAATAATTGCAAAATAACTTGGTTCATGCAATTATTTACTTGCTCTACACTCCAGACAACACCACCATCTGCTTAGTTTCCGCAGATATCAAGACCAAATTCAGCTGTCTCCCTACATCAACCAGGAGTTGCCAATCCTTCACCGTTGAGCGTAGACCGCCCTTGGTTTTCAGTTGAGACTGAGGCTTCTTCTTGTCATGGACAAAGGAAATAGAGCACTTTAAAGGGTGTTGCTGCTTGCTGTAGGTTATGCCAGTGTATATGGTATTTGCTATTGCCCGAATAACCTAGTAGTGGTGTAACCCCTCTCCCAGAGTTCCAATGAACCCCCTCTTCTGGCAGAGCTGGGAAGCTAATGTGTCCTTCAGGCCCAGGTGAAAACTTTGGAAGGACACATCATATGCCAACTGGACCAAGAACTTGAATCATTGTGGCTCCACTCTCCAAAGTTCTGTCCAGGTGATCTTCCACCCAACTATATGCTCACAAAACGCCAGCAAGTAACAAAGCACGTTTTCTTATTTGCTGTTGTTTTGGGGTTTGCAGTGCTTTTTGCCCCTGTCGGCCACCGTACTTTTCCCCATATCCAGACCACCCAGTTTCTGTGCCCACCTCTTCCTTCATGTTCTGACCTCCACTCCTGCTGAAGCCACCTTGGGATCATTGGATAGTGCGAGATATATCTGCATAACTATGCATCAAAAATGGTTTTGAGTTTCCTGGAGAAATCTTTCCTTCATACTTTATACTTCATGCAGTATGCCTTCAATACAAATTCACTCCATATTCCCTATAAACATACTTAAAAACCATGACAAGCTCTCTCTGACAATTCCAAAGCCTCATCTGCATCTCCCCGTCATGACAGGATTTAATGGGGAAAGTCAAGAGTGGATCATAGCTTTGACCTGGATTCACAATAGTCAGTCTATTTCACGGCGAGGGGGATATGTGACATTTGAATAGGAAATTCTCAGTTGTGAAGTGGTTCTGCGGAAAAAAGACTCAAACACTTACACACTGTAAACAGATTTTTCTCACACACTTTTGCTTTTCACTGTGAAACGTTTTTTTTTTGTTTGTTTTTTTAGAAAAGAAAGGAGCACATATTTCTGCTTGTGTATGTTTGCACATTTTGCTTGCTTCTCTTTCTCTTTCCTTTTATATTATCTGTGCATAATAGTGCAAACTATCAACTCCAAAATCCACTGGGGTCGGTCAAAATAATGATTTTGTTATATATTGACATCCTGCCTTGTGCAATACAATAATCTGCTGATAATCGATATGCCCGTAGCAGCCTCTGCATTAAAACCACTTGAAACTCATCTTCAACTGTTCTCTATGGGACGACGCACAATAGTTATTTTCACTGCTGTGAATGTTAACTTGGTTAAGCGCGGAATGTTTATGGTAATAATTCAATCTGTTGTCTGTTCTCTTTGCCCCAGGTGTTTAAAAGACTTCCCCTCAGTCTTGAGTAACTATAAACAGTCCCAGGAGGGTTTATAACTGAGGGCAAGTGGAGGGGAGTTTCTATTTGGCTGGTAATGACATTACTGTTACAAAATGTTTATCGATATTTATTTGGGACTGATTTATGGGTGCAGCAGATATGCACACACGTGTGGGTTTATTCATGCAAACGGGAAACTCATCTGCAAGCACACACTATATGCAGGGATTGTGTGTGTGCTGTGCCAGCACTGGTACACTGGGACTGGCAGTGCTTGGTTAACCAGCAGACAGAGACAGTAGGATTGGCATCAAAATCCATTGCAGTGACAATGAGAGTGTGCTTTCATGCATCATTTTAGAGGGAAAAGGAAAATCATATTATCTTTGAACTCAGGTTTGACTGTTTAAACTCCAGCTGAACTCCACTCACTGTACTGAGACTCCCTGGTGAGCATCTGCAAAGTGAATCATTAACTGCACTGAAGTCCAGACATTTTCTTGGAAGTGGTCATTGTGTGTAAGAAGGCAAATGTTACACCTCTGGGGAAGATAATCAATTACCCCAGCCCCAGCCCTGTTTTTGCAGGATTAACATTTTTTTAACTCACTATTGGTGGCTCCATTTTTAGCAAGACGTTGTTTTTATAAAGAGGTACTGCATTAACATCACAGTGCAATAAATGTGCAATTCCATGTTCATTTGTGACAACTTGGTTCTGCTTTTAGTCTTGCGCCATATAAAAGCAAGCACATAGGTTACTGAGAGAAAGATAGTGCTGACGGCAAGAAATTATGTCCTTAAAGTGTCACTTGAAAATAATCCAAGACAAAACACTGATGTTTGGCGACTGACTTTTTAAAAAAATGTATTGGAACACACCTGCAGATCTGCCTGTATCTACAACTTACTGCATGCTGTTGTTCAGATGTAAGGTGTATTCTCGTTAAGACAGTTAACATCGTCACCTACATCGACAATGATGAAGACAATAACCATAGAGATTACACACAAGGAAGTCCACACGTGTACAACCCATCTCTCAAAATACATATGGGTCAAATTAAGAGGAATCATAACTATTACAATCTGAGGCTCTGAGTACTCATGCATGAACGTTTTTAACACATGGAGGTGTGCCACCTCCGACATGACTCCTATTAAGGAATATCATCATCTGAAGTCACTCAGGCAGGATTGGCTGATGCCTTTTGCTAGATTTATGGGAAGTTGTCTGGTGATACATTGATAGAATGGTCGGCAACAACAAGGATAGGACAATAAATCCTTGGTGTGAGATCTGCAGTCTATGGTCAGATTTTTGTTTTTGATCTAGTGTTGTTGTGATTTGTGATGTAATTATCAGGAAAGATTTCTCTGTTATCTGTCCGACCCCGAGGCTGCTTTCTGCTACAGTCGCTGTGACAACTGTTTTCCTTTCAGCCCGTGGCACAACTGGTGCAGCATCCAAAGCTGGGTCACCAGCTGATTTAAATGGGTTACTAAAGTCTTCTGGAGATATTGGTGTAAAATGTATTTTTAAAGTCCTTTCCATAAACAGGCCTGTCACTAAGTTGCATGCAGAGAACAAAGGATTATAAATACAGGCAGGAGGTGTACAGAAAATAAGATATATAAAAATACACAATAAAGACATGGCAGGGTTTCGTTGGCTGGGTTTACTTTTCTCTATGAAGCAACTGTCTGTTTTCATTGTCTTTCCACTTGCGTCCCACACCAAGTAAATCACACATGATCAGTGTGGGGAAACTAATGAGCCCAAAACCAGTAAATGCCGCTCAGTTTTGATTAAGCTTGTTAAGCTTTGTCTTCTTCTGTACCAGTCACTCTGGCAGCTTCACAAACCACCGTATGGAGGTTCACTTGAGACACTAAATTGCCTTGGCTGCAAAAATAATGGAAGTGACTGATGAATTTTGGAATGCACCAGCCACAAGGGCCGAAATCCAAAAGATGTGCTTTCTGCTCCAAATGTAAACAGGTAAGGACAGCAAGCAAAGTTGCATGAATAGATACAACCGCTACTGTATGTGCTGGTAGATGATAAAGATGTGTTCACATGTGTTGGCGACCCTGAGAAATAACGTTGAAACAGAAACAAATGCTATAGGCCAACTACAATGGTTATATTCAGGCTGTCAATGTCACGATCCACACTCTCACATTTCCCCAAGTTCCTTGTTTTTGTTCCCTGCTGCTCCGTGTTTCCTCTCTCTCTCTTTGCAGGAGGCGTGGTTGACCCACTTCCAAGACAACGCTGGTGATTGTCTCCACCTGCGCAGCTCCTCCCCAGCTGCTTCTGATCAGCGGTCAGGAGGACTCATAAGGCGGAGCTGCGCTTGTCACCGGCGTCAGTCCGTTGTTTCGCTTAGCTGGTAAAGACGTACTTACTTCGCTGCAAGAAACTTGACTCCAAGAAACATACTCACCACTCGTTTTCTCCAGGTCGCCATGTCTCCTGCGTCCGAGAAGATACGGAGGTCTCCGTGGATTCCATCTCCTCCGGAATCACTTCCTCCTCCTGCCTTCTCTCCTCATCACCTGCTCATCAGCGGAAACTTTCGCTACTCCTCACGTTGCCTCGTCAGCTGGACTCCTGTTCTCCTCATTCCTCCACCTCGAGTGAATTCGTTCCTTGGAACCAACAGATGAACTTTTGCCACTGTGGAGTCGCTGACTTCTCCCGATTTCCCCGCTAGCTGTTACGTACTCCTATCTGACCATACTTACGTGCTTGCTGTACCTCAGGTTAATAAAACCGCAGTTTTTACATACTTACCATGTCTTGTCTGCATTCGGGTCCTCCATTCTCTCACAGTCGTTTCCCCTTAAAGGGAAACGTAACAGTCAATATGGGTTCCACGTGCATGGGTTTGTCCGTGATTTTCATGGTGGCTCTATGTGGGGCCCACGCTACTGACACCATTTGGGACCTGCATTATTTGCCCACTTCAAACCCATTTAGCACCGACCCTGGAAAGAGAAGTAAGTAGGAATGGGCTTGAAGTGTGCAAACACAGGTGGACCACCATTTATCTGTTTTCCTACTTATATAAAGCAGAACTAGTATTTAAACACTCATTTTGGAGTCATTGTGATTGTTGTGAGTTTGCAGGCTAGCAAACCTGCTCTTAAAGCAATCCTTACATTGCATTTTTACACTTTTCTTTTGTAATCTTAAATTGCTCCTAATAAGCGTATGTCACACTAAAATGTAAAAGAACCCACCAAAATCATCATTATATAATTCTCATGTATTTCTGATAAAAGTGTGACCAATCATTTTATTCGGTCCAAATAAAATGATTTGCCGAGCTTCCTGGATGTCTGGGTACTGCAACAAAAAATACTCAAGGGGCCCAAAAAGCAATTTTCCCATTGACCACATTAGTAGAAGAGACGCCTGTAAAAGTGTCCACATGACACCTTGAGACATGGACACAGGCTTTTATAGATCTATATCTTTCCATCCATCCATCTTCTACCGCTTATCCGGGGCTGGGTCGCGGGGGCAGCAGTCTGAGAAGGGACGCCTGACCTCCCTCTCGCAGGACACTTCCTCCAGCTCTTCCGGGGGGACCCTGAGGCGTTCCCAGGCCAGCCAAGCGACGTAGTCACTCCAGCGTGTCCTGGGTCTTCCTCTGGGTCTCCTCCCGGTGGGACATGCCCGGAACACCTCCCGAGGGAGGCGTCCAGTGGGCATCCGATACAGATGCCCGAGCCACCTCAGCTGGCTCCTCTCGATGTGGAGGAGCAGCGGCTCTACTCCGAGCTCCTCCCTCATTTCAGCCGCTTGTATCCGGGATCTTGTTCTTTCGGTCATAACCCAAAGTTCATGACCATAGGTGAGGGTAGGAACGTAGACCACAACAGACCGATACAACGACCGCATTACTGCGGCCACTGCCCCGATCCGCCTGTCAATCTCACGCTCCATCCTTCCCTCACTCGTGAACAAGACCCCAAGATACTTAAACTCCTCCACCTGAGTCAGGATCTCTCCACTGACCTGGAGGATCTAGATCTATATATTCTATATTTTTAATTCACGGAGTTTCATATTTGAAGAATCTTCCTAAATGCCAGAAAAAGCCCAGACAAATCTTATTTCCCAGAGTGACGTAACAGCTGTGTACGAGCACAGCCAGGCGCGGTCATGTGGCATCTCAGGAACGGCGCTGCTGTCATCAAAGCGTACAACATGAAAACTTTATGAGAAATGTGAATAAATGAAGACAATGGGGCTGTATTTGTTTACATTTTAAAAAATATTGCGAGGTTTTAGTTATTTATTTGTCGCTCATTTGCATTTATCTTCAAACTGATTATCGATGTATTAACCAGCTGCTGTGTGGCTTCATTGAGGAGAGGAGACTGACATGCTGCACTTTATCACTGTGTTCAGTCCCGGACATCGAGACACTGATGACGGTGTGGACTGTGGAGCTGTGACCGCGTGATGACCAGAGACCTGCGGTCACTTCACCACTGATTCCCGGGGAGGCTGTTTGTCTTATCGGTTCATAAAGTTACTGTTAAATGTGATGAACACGCAAATCGCATGTCATTAGCATACTCCTATCATGCCTTTCGCTGTTCATGGGCACGCCGAGCAAGTCAAGAATGTGGACGGCTCGTTCACATATCTGATAGATGATTTTTGTCACTTACCAAACGTCTTTTCCATCTCAAACCTAAACTGCTCACTCCCTCAACCAAATACTGTACAGAAATTCATGAATTTTTACGTTATGGCTTGTTATGGATGTTGATCCATTGCTGCCTCCATCAGTAAGTTCAAATTAGTTATTTTGTGACTTCAGTGTTTACAGTCTTTCATTTGGATTTACCTGTGCACCTCCTCTGGAGACGTGACTGGATATTTGATTATGGGTGAAACTTTGAGACCAGAAGAGGGAGCAGTTCACTCGCTATTTCCAGTAGCAAAACAATGTGTCAGTGACAGTGACAAGATTGCTGTTCCTGGATTGCATGAGTATCACCAAATGTTGAAACTAAAGTCACTAAGGCTCTGACTCTGACCCTTTAAATAAATAAGATTGTGTCCCACCTCCTTTAACAAATCACCACGACCTTATAGCTGTGTAGGGACTGGTTTTCTGTAATGACAGAGCAAATGTAATAATTTTACAGTTGTTATTATGATGGGAAATACAGACACTGTTGCATCACAATGGGTTGCACACAGTAAAGCAGTCTAGCAGCGTTAAAGTAACAGTGAAAAAGTCAATTTAACTCTAAATAGTTAACTCTTAACAGTTTTAATTAACCGAAAACTTGATTGTATCTTTGTATCTTGTCCTCCTCCGAATTGGTGTTCATTTGACTCTTATAGTGTTGCTTTCACTGCTGCAAAATGTGCATAAGCAGGCAGAGGAATGATCACATCATCCCTTTTGTGGTGTGTAACAGGGTCATGTTCCCACATTGTAAATTTTACCAATTGCTCTCTGTGATTAGCATCCACTTACCATGGAAAAGGCTGGTTCTGCTTCAGCGATAGGACGTGTCGAAATTCATGCAAGGAATCATGGGCC
Source organism: Microchirus variegatus (assembly GCF_963457635.1). Taxonomy (NCBI): domain Eukaryota; kingdom Metazoa; phylum Chordata; class Actinopteri; order Pleuronectiformes; family Soleidae; genus Microchirus; species Microchirus variegatus. The sequence goes on along the minus strand of NC_139818.1, from coordinate 8,265,244 downwards.
ATAGGAATAAGGTGGATAAGTGACACAAACTCACCTAATGATGCAGCAGTAGACCAGCAGCTACCCGGCTGTGCTTGTCCCTGCAGACTAAAAATGCATTTTTTGTGTGTGTCCTTCGACTGTTGTGTTGGGTCTATTTATGTGTATTCGTTGCCTTTTTGCAGTTGTAACCCTTTTACCACCGGCTCGTGTATTAAAACCCACGCCTTGAAGATGAAACTTTAACTCTTATCAGGCGCTTTATGGTAAAAGAGACATTTCAGATATTAAACATCAGTCTAGGGTACTGTATGATTCTCACTATCGAATAATACGTTGGAGACTGTGGCCCATACACTTGCCCTGTAAACTCTCATGTAACACCCTAATAATAAGCACAATTCAGTAACCCAACACAAGGTCTCACTTTCATGAAAATGTATTAACAGTTTAGAAAAACATACATTCAAACATTTCTCTATGAGAGAATATAGAAAATAAAAAAATAGAACCTCTGGAGATAGTTGGTTTGTCTTTCCTCTAATGCCTAATTTATTTTGAGTGCACTCTTTTTTATACTTGCGTTGGCGCGCTTAAGTTGGAGCTCATAAGGGAAACATTTGATGTGCGTCTGTGAAGTCAGCAAGACCAGGTCGCTCACTCGTTGCGGTAGCAGCCGTCTCCGCCCGCAGCAGCCCGCGATGACAGACCTCCGTCTCCCTCGGCAGCAGCCCGCGATGAGACCTCCGTCTCCCTCGGCAGCAGCGAAGCACGTCCCGTCAACGACTCTCTCCCGAGACGACCCTCCGAAACTCCTCTCCCTGCGCAGGCGGTGTCCCCCTTCAGCGAAGACTGTGATGTTAGCCTAGCTCCTGCTAGCTAACGAGACCAAACTCTCTTCGTGTCCACCAAAAAAACACAAGCGGTGATGAAGCGTTCGACTCACAAACACTTAACGTGCCAGTCAATTAAAGTTGGCTGATAACTTCACACTGACGCACACGCACAATCCCGGAGTCTCTCCCTACGCCATTAACTCCTTGCGTTCTTCTCCCTCCTCCGCGTCTCTCACCCGGAAGTGTAAAAAACATAAAGGTCATGAACTCATGCCCGTAATATAACACAATAAACATTCTTTAAAAGGCATTCACACCCTATGGAATGATGTTTTTAAAGTCACACATTTTAAACATAAATTATGTATACATTTTAACTTCACCATGGACTGGCATTTTATCCTTAACTTATTCCCATGACAATAATGAAATAAATACCACTGATATTTATCAGAGTATTACACTCTCCCCCCACCAAAATAAAAGCATGCCCTCATGACTTTGTACCTCAAAACATAAAACAATCATGGCACATCTGGTGAATGAAACCCACACAACTAAGCAATGACAGGTGTACCTATCCACTTGTAAAGACAAGAAACATATTTCACTGTAGGGGTTGCTATGACACTTGGATGACCTGGGGTGTCATAAGTTAACCTTAACGGAGCCCTCTTTAGTCTCTGAGGTCTGGTCCTAGTGTCAAAGTCAGGATCTGTCTCAGAGTCAAGTTCAATGTCTTCTTCTTGCAAGGGAATGTCTTCAGTCAATGTTTTGTCTCGGTCAGTTGCTTCGTGTAGCTCAGATTCTGTCTCAGTAGCATCAAGTTCATCTCCACCGTCCATTTCAGGTTCCTCCACACATTCCTGTGTTACTCCCGGCTCAACTGCTTCTGGTTGTCCAGTCAAGTCACTTAAGAAAATGTCCAAATCCAGACTGAATGTTTCCAGAGTATCAACACCCATGTTGTTCCTGAGGGGTTCAATAGTTGAATCATACCTCTGTCCATAGTCCTCATCCTCTGAATCAGTGTACTCTCTTCCAACAGAATCACTGAATCTAACCTCTCCTCTTTCAGAGTCTTTATCTGGCGTTTCTCGTGATTGTGTCTTTTCCTTTTCAGGCTCGTCTGTGCGTTCTTTCTGTTTTCTCCGTCGAAGAACTCTCCTTGTAGGTGTAACATCTGTATTAGATACAGGATCTGGACATATCCTCTTCCCGAGAGGCAGGAGATGATTTCGATGGAGGATTTTAACTGGTCCATCACCATCTTCAGGTTTCAACTGGAACACTGGCAAGTTCGGCATCTTGCTTTCCACAACATATGGTTTTGATGCCCAGCGATCTGCCAGTTTATGCTTCCCTTGTAATCCAAGGTTCCGTAGCAAGACTCTGTCTCCAGGCAACAACTGTGAAAATCTGATCCTCTTGTCATACCTCTGCTTATTGTTAGCATTTTGCTTGGCAGCACTGAACTCTGCTAGTTCATAGGCAGCCTTCAACTCCTTCCTCATGTCAGAAACGTACTTGAGGTAAGTTTTCTGTTGTGTGCCATCACTGGAAGTCTCAAAACATAGATCCACAGGTAATCTGGCTTCACGCCCAAACATAAGAAAATAGGGAGAAAATCCAGTAGCTTCGTTCGGTGTACAATTATAAGCATGAACCAAATGTACAATGTGCTGACTCCATTTTTTCTTCTTGTTTGGTTCCAGAGTCCCTAACATGTCCAACAAGGTCCTATTAAACCTCTCTGGTTGGGGGTCTCCTTGAGGATGATAGGGCGTTGTTCTTGATTTTCCCACCCCGAGTGAACTCAACACTTCGTGGACAAGGCGACTTTCAAAATCTCTGCCCTGATCACTGTGCATCCTCTTGGGCAATCCATAATGGACAAAATATTTATCCAATAACACTTTTGCCACTGTGGAGGCTTTTTGGTCCTTTGTTGGAAAGGCTTGAGCGTAGCGAGTGTAGTGATCAGTGATAACCAGGACATTTTCTGTGTTGCTCATATCGGGCTCAATGGACAGAAAGTCCATACAAACGAGGTCAAATGGTCCATCACTTTGCAGATGGGACAAAGGTGCAACTCTCTTGGGTAAAGTCTTTCTTTTTATGCACCTCACACAAGACTTGCAATACTCTTCGATCTCGGACTTCATCCGAGGCCAGTAGAACCGATCTTTAATCAGGCCGTATGTCTTGTCGAGGCCCAAATGACCGGAGTCATCATGCAGTGACTTCATTACTGTGTTTCTGTACTTCTCTGGTAGCACCAACTGAGAACAGCGTGATTTTCCTGGTGGAGTTACAATGCGATACATTACTCCTTTCTGCATCTTTAACCTGTCCCACTCTCTCAACAGCAAAGAGCAAGCTTGATGTTTTGTCTTGTCAACTTGGTTGATATTGCCACTACTCAGAGCCGACCACACCTGTCCTATGCCAGGATCTTCCTGCTGAGCAGTTGACAACTCAGGGAGACTCACAACAGGCATATTTTTGACACTCAAAGAAGCCAAATTACAATAAGCTTGTGGGATAGCTTGTGGAGAAATCCCCAAAAGGTCAATGGCTCTTCCGGACTGTGGGTTTCTGTGTTCGGTCACCACAGACATCTGGCACATGGCTCTCACACCTGCTGCAGGAATGTCTTTCCACTCCGATGTTTGTATTGGACTGGGATGTGGGCGACGAGAGAGAGCGTCTGCATCAATGTTTTGGACACCGGATCTGTACTTGAGACTGAAGTCATACGTAGATAGGGCAGCAAGCCAACGGTGACCCGTCGCGTCCAGCTTGGCAGATGTTAACACGTATGTTAGAGGGTTGTTGTCTGTCCTCACCTCAAACTTAGTCCCATAAAGATAATCATGCAGTTTGTCCACTACTGCCCACTTCAGCGCCAGAAATTCCAATTTATGGGCTGGATAGTTCTTTTCTGAAGGAGTCAAGCTTCGACTGACGAAAGCCACGGGTCTCAATCCTTCACCCTGATCTTGGTACAACACTCCTCCTAGCCCTTCTTGGCTAGCGTCCACATGCAGCACATAAGGTAGCTGAGGATCTGCAAAAGCTAACACAGGAGCTTGAGTAAGCCGTCGCTTCAGCTCCCTGAAGGCTGCTTCACATTTTTCATCCCACCGGTGACCAAAAGGCTCTGAGGGTTTAAGGTAAGTACTCTCCTGCTTACCGTTGAATTTCTTTGCAGCTGGCGGGTAACCAGACAACAGTTGGTTCAACGGGTGAGCTACCTTGGAATAATCCTTCACGAAACGCCTGTAGTACCCACAGAATCCAAGAAATGACCGCAAAGCAGTCACAGTGCTGGGTCTCGGCCAGGTGGTAACAGCTTCTGTCTTCTTTGGATCGGTAGATACTCCATCTTGAGATATAATGTGTCCAACATAAGTTACAGATGGCTGACAAAACTGGCATTTATCCAGTGACAACTTCAGTCCTTCATCCCTCAAGCGGTCAAGCACCTTTAACAACCTGGTCTCATGCTCCTCGAGCGTCGCTCCAAACACAATGATGTCATCGAGATAAACCAATACCTCAAGCAAATTCATGTCTCCAACAGTCTGTTCCATTATCCGCTGAAACGTGGCGGGAGCCCCTGTCACTCCCTGTGGCATTCTTTCAAATTGGAAGAATCCAGCCGGGCAGATGAAAGCTGTCTTGTCTTTATCAGAGTCTGTCATAGGCACTTGATAGTATCCACTCCGAAGGTCGAGCACGCTAAACCACTTACTACCACTAAGACAAGCCAAGGCATCTTCAATTCTGGGCACTGTGTATTGGTCTGGAACTGTGCGGCGGTTTAGAGTCCTGAAATCCACACACATCCTTATTTTCCCGTTCTTCTTCCTCACGACCACAATGGGCGAGGCATAAGGACTGCGTGACTCAGTAATAACACCAGCGTTTTTTAACTGCGACAGATGCTGTCTCAATGCCTCCACATCTGCAGGTGGCAGCCGACGAGACCTCTCACGAAATGGTTTGTCGTCTGTGGTTTTGATAGTGTGCTGGGTGCTTTTACTGCATCCTACATCAAACTCATGCAGAGAGAAAACCTCACTTTGTTCCATCATCTTTGTCACCAATCTTTCCTTCCACACCTTAGGAACTGGCGAGTCTCCAAAGTCGAAAGAGGAAGGCGTCAATTTTCCAGGTGACTCAACATCAGACTCTTTCTTTTCAGGGGGAGATGACACAACGTCGACTGGGAACAGATGAGCTATCGGCATTCCTCTGGTCAAAGTAATTTCTCGTGCTGACATGTTTCTGACCAGAACAGTGATTCTCTTAGCCATCACACCAGTTGATGTCTGTAACTCAGGTCTCACCAGGAGTTCATCTGGAAACCGTGACTCATTAACAGGGTCATCAGGTGAGTCCACAAGGATAGTCTGAGCGCTCAGCACTCCCTGAAACTTTGGTGCACCAGTCACTCTGGCGACTCCCCCAGGCTGTAAGGTGATAGGTTTGGTTTGAGTGAACCACACAGTTCCTCTTTTGTTGTCGTCAATGTCAGATGGCAGAAATGAGATCTCATTGAAAACCTTTCTGAAGACTGGGTGAATGTGCATGGTTCTCACAAAGTTGTCTCCTCCCTTTTCTCTACAGTGGCTAAGTAGTCGTCTCACAGTGGGTGTGTTTGTACCTACAAGCATGAAAGCTTCACCTCTCACAACTGGGTCGGGACATACCAATACAAGTGCCTCAATGGTCTCACTCACTCCGACGTCAGCTTCCGCAAACTCGAGCCTAAGTGACAAATAGCCATCATAAGGGTACTCAGCAGGACTAAGACCCCATATCTGCAAAGCGCTGATAGACGTCAATGGCAGGTGTGTCAAATATCTGTCGTAGAAGGATCTGTACAGCAAAGTTACTTGAGAACCAGAATCGAGTATGGCTTTAGAGTAGATGCCTTCAATCTGTACTGACACGACAGAGCTAGGGCCCACTAAGCCTTCAGGTACAGTGTCATTCACTTTTCTTTCTGAGCTTTTACACTTGGTGGAACGTGTTGCAACCACCGGGATGCCAGGCCGTTCCTTTACTGGACCCCGCGGTAGTTTCCCGGTTTCCTTGTAAGTTTAATGAGGCGTTTATTGACTTTCAGTAGATTTTCTTCACCTTCACATTCTCTCTGAAAATGTCCATCCTCCCCACATCTATAGCAAAATATCCCAGGTTTATCCTCTTGATAGCCAGACCTTTGTGGGGTAGCATTTTTTTTGTATGTTGTCTTGGCAGGGATTTCAAGTTGTGGATTCTGGGTGCCTGGATGTGATGCAACCGTAGCAGCTTTGAGACTAATCATTTCAGCTTTCATGACACTGATCTCTTTTTTTAGCTTTACTACTTCAGGATCGACTTCCGGTTCAGGTGCAGGCTTGGAAACGGGAGTTACAGACTGTGACATTACTGGGTTCTTGACATCGTTTCTGCTTTGGAGCATATCCTCTTCCTCCCTTACCTCTTTTAGCAACTCACTGAAAGAAGGAGGTTCTCGCAGTTTGTGGGTCATACGGAGACGAAGAGCAATCATGTCTTGTTGCAGTGCTCCTCTCACAACCTGCTCCATCCGTAATCGATTCATGTCAGACAGTGCCACACCTCCTTTCCTAAAAATACAGTGCAGCAGTTTATCCAGCCTCAACAGGTAAGTAGACAGTTTTTCACCAACATTTTGATATGTGTGTCTAAATTTCACCAGAAGGTCAGATGTACTCTCAGTTGTTCCAAAAGCTGTCTCCAAAACTTGCATGTAGTCATAGGAAGTTGCAGTGGGCTTCTGCACTCTCAGGAATCTCACAATGTCAGCAGCTGGACCTGTCAAGCTTTCCACTATCCTCTGTTTCTTTGTATTGTCACTGCATTGCCACTCTTCTAGCAAATGCATCGTCTGCTCTGCCCAGGCATCATACTCTTCCTCTCCATTGGGCATAGGTTTCACACCAGAGAACATGCGCAGCTTGCGATAACTCTGAGAATCAGCAGATGTGGTGTTACATTTATCCACTAGGGAGCTGATGGCGTGTATCAGTGCCGTGTTCATGTCAAGGGGTGAAGGTTGGAGTAAGCCGCCAACATCAGTGAGAGTTTTACCTTCAGTCTTCAGAAAGGACATTAGTTTAGCTTGAAACTCTTCACTAACTGCAGGAGCAGTGAGTACATGAATAGGCCATGGACCAGCCTCCCCAGGAAGTCCAACAACCTCAGGTAGTGTTTGCTTAGTCAAGTCAGTTGAAGTCTTGATCAGTATAAACTGTGTTTTGGAAGCTACGTCAAGACAACGATCAACTATCTCAGATTTCCCAAATACTTTAACCTGACTCAAAGCTGTTAGCAGAACTGCGTCTGAGACATCTGGGTCAACATCACTCAAAACCACTGCATTTTCATAAGCTAACTGCTTCCTTTTGCACCAAACTTCAATTTCAACTGCTTCCATTTTTAGCTCAGAACAGTAAAAGAATTCACAATGAATGTAAGTACACTTAATAATTCCCCGTTATTAGCAGTCTCAAAAAAAAAATCTCTCCCCCTTTTTTTTTTTTTTACAAAGAAAAACAAGTCAATTATAACAAAAATACATCCCGGACGAGCCCCCAAAAATGTAACCCTTTTACCACCGGCTCGTGTATTAAAACCCACGCCTTGAAGATGAAACTTTAACTCTTATCAGGCGCTTTATGGTAAAAGAGACATTTCAGATATTAAACATCAGTCTAGGGTACTGTATGATTCTCACTATCGAATAATACGTTGGAGACTGTGGCCCATACACTTGCCCTGTAAACTCTCATGTAACACCCTAATAATAAGCACAATTCAGTAACCCAACACAAGGTCTCACTTTCATGAAAATGTATTAACAGTTTAGAAAAACATACATTCAAACATTTCTCTATGAGAGAATATAGAAAATAAAAAAATAGAACCTCTGGAGATAGTTGGTTTGTCTTTCCTCTAATGCCTAATTTATTTTGAGTGCACTCTTTTTTATACTTGCGTTGGCGCGCTTAAGTTGGAGCTCATAAGGGAAACATTTGATGTGCGTCTGTGAAGTCAGCAAGACCAGGTCGCTCACTCGTTGCGGTAGCAGCCGTCTCCGCCCGCAGCAGCCCGCGATGACAGACCTCCGTCTCCCTCGGCAGCAGCCCGCGATGAGACCTCCGTCTCCCTCGGCAGCAGCGAAGCACGTCCCGTCAACGACTCTCTCCCGAGACGACCCTCCGAAACTCCTCTCCCTGCGCAGGCGGTGTCCCCCTTCAGCGAAGACTGTGATGTTAGCCTAGCTCCTGCTAGCTAACGAGACCAAACTCTCTTCGTGTCCACCAAAAAAACACAAGCGGTGATGAAGCGTTCGACTCACAAACACTTAACGTGCCAGTCAATTAAAGTTGGCTGATAACTTCACACTGACGCACACGCACAATCCCGGAGTCTCTCCCTACGCCATTAACTCCTTGCGTTCTTCTCCCTCCTCCGCGTCTCTCACCCGGAAGTGTAAAAAACATAAAGGTCATGAACTCATGCCCGTAATATAACACAATAAACATTCTTTAAAAGGCATTCACACCCTATGGAATGATGTTTTTAAAGTCACACATTTTAAACATAAATTATGTATACATTTTAACTTCACCATGGACTGGCATTTTATCCTTAACTTATTCCCATGACAATAATGAAATAAATACCACTGATATTTATCAGAGTATTACACAGTAAATACAGAAATACTGTGCTGAGCTATATTCCCACCCAACTAAACTCTCCTCAATTATGTTTCTTATGGGTTTGTGTGCGTACTTGAAATCCTTAAAAAGTGTTTGAATTGCAATTTTGGGTTTTCAAGGTTTAACAAGTGGATGGATTTTGGATAAAGTGCTTAAACATGCTTGAAAAACTGACCCTTTTTTCCCCATAAATAACATCTTATTGGCTGAATAATAATTTAGGTTGTGTATAGCAACCTCTTCTTCTTCTATACCTCTTCTATATCTCTTTCAGTGTAATAGAAATAATGTTTCTCTGTATGTATATATTCATATTGGGAAAGTGCTTGAATTTGACCTCAGAAAAGGTGTATAAATCATGTATTTTCTGAACCACAATGATGTCATGTCTACAGACAGGCATGTCATTGTGATGGTGTTTTGAGTACTTGCTGCACTTTTGGCTTAAATGAGGAAAGTAATTATGAGTCATCTTACAGTGAGTAATCCGAAGTTATGATCTGGCTCAGTGACCGTAACAAATGAGGGAGCTGGCACGAGAGAGCTGCATGAAAACCAAGAATGTATCAAACAAATGTTAGTAAATCAAAGTAACAGACCGGAATGTGAAGAAAACAAAACTAAACAGCAAAAAAAAAAAGTCTAACTGTTGCCGCGATGGCGTCAGAAAGGCGATGATGGAGAGAGGGACTGGCTTCAAAAAGAAAGTGGCCTTTAAGGAACTTGAAGGCAGTGGCCCGCAATTTCACCATGAAAGGACCTGAAAAAGATCCACAGGATCATTTCAGGATAAAGACCCTGCTGTCATGGCACAACATTTGGTTCAGGCCAGGAAAAATCATTTATTTTCCTCATAGCATCAAAACCTTTTACATAAAAGTATATATTGTGTGCCATATGTCCCAGGGACATTTCACGGATGTTAACTCTCATAGATTAACAACGGATTGACCCAAAAATCAGCAACAGTGAATGTGGTGTTTACATCCCTTTATGTCGCCTGACAGGCACACAAGGTATCCTTCCTTGTCTGAAAGAGAGGCACAGGGCTCTCAATTGACTCCAAGATAAACCCACTGGCTACACGTTTAGCTGCTCGGAGCTGAGCAGCAGTACCATCAAAGTCGGAGATTGAGGTTAGTGTTAGGGACCAGGATGGGGCCAAGAAAAAGAAGTTAGGGTGAGGACAACATAACCAGGCTATATAGGATCAGCAGAAATTCGGTGTTGTCTCACCCTCTGACAGACTTTGCAATGATTTTTCAAAAAAGACATGCTCTGGTTTTGAAGCTGTCAAAGAAGCTGTTTCGTAACAGGACATTTGATGATGATCCAGGAGTAGCAGGTACTTCACTCATTCACATGTTGGGCAAGAAAGTGAAGCCCAGATTGCCCCTGATGGGTGAAATGATGAATGGCTTGTGAATGTGTATAGGTGAATGTGACCTGTGTAGAGCACTTTGAGTGGTCGTTACAGACTAGACTACACTATAGAGTGATGATCTGGTAAATTGACTGCATATGAAAATGCGGCACATTTACCATTCCATTTTAAAAGCACATGGGCACTGAGCTCATACAAATTTCCGTTGATACATCGTTGACCCACAGATGTTCCCAAACAAGATGTATAATATAAATGGGAAAAATGACTTTTCTGTCCCATTTATATTTTTAGTAGATATGAACTTTAGAAAATGTTTAGGGACCTGACATGTTTGCTCTTCACATGTAATGAACACAGCAAGAGAATATCTGCGTAGGACATGTTCACTTGCCATTTACAGAAATGTGGCTCTGCTTTAGTTGGCTACATTATTCATAATGACCATATACTGTGTATGAAAATTAAATAGTTTAGCCTGTTGGTGCAATGAGGCACACTTCATTTTGAATGTAGACAAGACAAAGGAGCTTGTCATTGATTTTAGAGAGAAAAAACAAAGGTTCCCCTGAGTAGTTTTGTCAGTTGGTGCGATAAGGCACACCTTACCCGCATCCTTATTAAAGGACAGCTGGTTGAGGTAGTCTGCTCATATACCTGGGTGTGCATGTGGACAACAAGCTGGACTGGAAGCTAAAGAACAGCATCACCTTTCGGAAACTCAGGTCTTTTGATATCAGCAGGTCAGTTTTACACACTTTTTATCATGGTACTTTAGGAAGTTTATTTCTTTTTTATGCTGGGCTGGTAGCTTAAAGCGGACCTAGGCCTGTAGTTCCAATTAACGCTGTTTTTTTAAGTGTGTATCTGCATCATTACCTTGTTTACGAAGCCCTGAAGTTTCGAAAAAAACAGTTCAGCCAATGCTGAGAACACTGTGTTTTATTGTAATCTCGGGCTCAGCGAGATCTCTGAAAAAACCCGGTCCGTTTACGTAAACAGCGGTTCTCCTGAACAGCAGATCCTCCTGCTCCGGGCACTAGTCCGGGCACATCCGGTTGCATACATTGAACTGCAGAAGAAGAATAACGTCCGTTGTGGAGGTGTTTCACGAGCGACAGGGTCTTCTGACTCTGGGTCTGACTCCAGGTCAAAGTTATAAAAGGGACTTCGGTGGGGAGTCGTGAAGAAGCTATTTTTAAACATTGTTAAAACAATGTTTTGATAATGAGTAGCAGTGCATCCACCGTTCCAGAGGGGGGAGCTGCGCTTCTGAGAGCTGGTGTGCTAATTACGTCACTTTCAGGTACTTGGTCAATCACAAGACAGTTGGGAAAGCTCTCATTGGCTGGCCAATCACAACACACTCTATCTTCTGGGGGTGGGATTTCAGTCTGAAATAGCGCAGCTGACCAGAGCGTCAGTAAGGAGAGATTTAGATCGGCTCATTTACAGCAATTAGGAGGTTTTTTACCATAAAAACAAGTTAATGTATGTAAGTAGACCTCCATAACTAACATATGTGCAACAGGACCACCCTATGTGAGCTTTAACAGGATCAACAGATAAAAAAAAAGTCAGAAAAAGTCAGGTTCCAGTATTGGTCTCAGCCCTAGTGTCCATCCCGTGTCCATCTTCTTTCTTAGAAGTAGGAGGAGTCAGCGGCTCCTATTACCCAGTGACTCTGCTGACCCTTGCTGTTAATTACTGATGTTTTGACCTATGGTTTTACACTGTATAATTAAGCTTATTGCATTGCTTTATTTTTTATCTTCTGTGTCCTTTTGATGTTGATATTTATGTATGGTACCATTATTTATTTTTGCTGTATGTTGCACACTGTAGTATAGCATGTCGTGCATTATTGTGTTGCAGTATGATGTCCACGGTAGCAAACCAGTTCCCCCTTTGTGGAATGATAAAGTTAATTGTATCCTATCTGCCCGTGGGTTTCCTATTGTACATCGAATAACTTAGATATAATTTGGAAATTTGACTGAGGAAATGAAGTTTGTGGACATTTGCCTTCTCATTTGCAAGCCCTTCAGACAATTTCAAAAACTCTAGGCAATCTCTCCCTCTCTGAAATTCTCCGCCAATATTGACACACGCTGTTCCTTAGTTACAAATGGACAGTGCTATATAAGTATATAGTAGCCCATACATTTTCATTCTTTACATGTGAAACCTGTGTGCATACCTTGACATGAATAATACATTCTTCTGGTGCAGATTATACAATTAGTTATGAGTACATTTTCTGAATAACCAGTCCTTCAAATGTAGATGTGTATGACTTTTTCTGTAATTTGTTGATGTGTTTTCTGAATAATAATTACTTTTGTGAAGAATGAATTGTGTAGAGTGTAATATTTGTTGCACAGCGTTCCTAGTTTATGCCTTGTATTTTTTGCATTAATGAATATTTATATTCTTTCTTGTACCTTTGCAGTGGGTTGCCAGTTTTCCAACAGGGTTTATTTGTGGATTAGTGCTCTCGGCAGGCCAGTTGCATTGTTATTCAGAGAGGCACATGCTGTGTCTGAAGAATTACATCATTCTATAGGTGGAAAATTAAATAGACATCAAAGCTCTTGAGTTGAGAGTTGATTCTGTCTTCTCAGCCATGACTTCATTCACAGTTTTATGTTTTTCTCTGCACAAAACATTTAGCACACACACCACCACAGCTATTAAGTGATGATGCCAATAGTCCGCCTCCATGTCTGTTTATATTCTCACATTAAATCATGTGAGTTTCTGTGAGATCCCAAATCCCTGGAATCTCCTCCCTGACATGGTGTGCGCCTGTGAGTCTTGACTGGATCTTCTAGTCTGTGCTTTGCCAGGATGAAAACATTATGAATCTGTTGAAAATCTGTGTCTGTGATCTTCAACCTCATGGGAGGTGGGGAGTCGGGTTGGCCCCCAAACTCCCCGCATCAAGACATCTAACCATCATAATGACTCTGAAGCTGTTAAATTAGGGGGGGGGGGAATCCTGCATAGTGCTGCTATAACGCAGGTTCATTTGGTGGAATGATTGTTACGTCAGCATCATAATCACAGCTTCCTTCACTGCAAAGAAACCCACAAAAAGGAGGGGAAAAAAACCCCACAAATGATAATGAGACAACAGAAATCAGGCCAGTGTCTGCAAAAAGTTGGATGGAGAGATTGAAACATCTGTTTATTATATTGTTATTGTGGTATTTTATATACACAAATCTAAGTAAGTAAGTAAAGTTTATTTATCTCTAGAACTTTTCACAGAAATAATTCACAAAGTTCTTCACAGCAACAACAGTAAAACGTAAAGTAATATGCAGCAGAAACAACACTCACAGCTACAAGCACACACATTGGAAGATGGAAAACGTGTAGTAAATGTGTGTGAGTGTGATTTGCCTGTGCTCATTTGATGAGAACATCTCAGGAAAGACAGCAGCAATCCAGAAACATGTTTCCCAGTGATCCTGCATTGTGTAGCTTTAAGGATGGTGAAGAATAGGACATGTGTCATCCTTGCATTCAAGTTCCAGTGAAATGTTTATTTCATTCCCAGGGGGAAGAGGATGGACAGCAAGAAAATCAGACAGAATGAGAAAAAGGAAGTGATTGACAGAAAAAATGAGGTGAAATTGAGGTTTCTCTCTGACTTCTCTGTGGATGTAATGGTCATTTACTGTAAAGTCAGTGTTCCAATTTCAGACATTTTATCAAATATTTATCCTCCGTGTCCAAGACACTAAATCCTGCTCACTTCACTGTAAAAACTATTACCTTGAGCAAGAAGAAGATGGACAAAGTTGTCCACACAGAAATGACAATTTAATAACACCAGGCAGTTTCTGTGCTGGAAATCACTGACAATCACATCTACGGCGAAGTCTGCGAAAGAGAAAGTAGCAGGAATGTAAATTGCTGCTGTCTGATCCTCTAATCAAGGCTGGTAATGTTGATAAATAATATATGGGAAAAAAAGAAAGAAAGAAAGAAAGAAAGAAAGAAAACAATCAGAACAAAGGTAACCTGTTTTTTTCGGAATTGTTTCTGAACATGAAAGTATGTTCCTGGACTCTGAGCAGCAGATCTGAGTCTGCTGATGTTACCGCAGAATCAGTTTAGTTCTTAATTGTTAGCTTTCCGTTGAAGTCTCTTTCAGGTGAAAAAAATACAAATAAATCCTAAGCCTTTTATTTGTTTCAGCATTATTTACCTTGTGAGGAGCCAGTGAGCTCAGACTCTGGCTGCTTTAGGATGCAGCTAGTCTCTCAAGGTGAGTGACAAGTTTGTGGGAGTGAAAGAGAAAGCTTTACCTCCTGCTGAAACACAGGGTTGTTTCAGTTGCTGCCCGACCATACCATAAATATATGTTGTTACTTTGAGAAAACAGCTTGAGATTTAGTGCACAGAAAACAAAAGTTGTGGTAATGAAGGGGCGGCAGTGGTAAAGTGAGTTGTCCTTCAACTGCAAGTGGTTTCAAGGCCTTGTTTAGACTGCAGCCCCAATCTGATTTGTAAGCAGAATATGATCCTTTTATGGTTAAAATAAGCAAAATGTGACGAACATTTTTATAGATGAAGTGCTCAAAGTAGTGATTGAGACCATTAACATTAAACATTAAATCAAGTGAGAATAAGAGGCTCATTCAGAGTTCTTTTTACAATCAGTGGTATCGCCCGCTGGTGGCTTCTCAATATACTGTTACTTCCTGGTTAGATACACCCTGTAAACCAGAAGACTTCAATGAGATGTGTGAGGGGGGCGAGACCGTGGAAAAAAAACTGAGAAACGGTGACTCAGACGAACTGGAAGAATGAGTCAGCATCTGCAAAACAACGGGGTTAAAGACGCACAGGCAGAAGAGGGGCGTGAGGACAAAGATGAGGAAGAAGAAGAGATGCCAAGCAGAGAGATCACAGCAATGCATGTCTATTTACAGATTAGAAATGGGGTTCTGTGTGCGTGTGCCTACCTTTGTTTCCCTGTTCCCTCTGAGTAGGGAGCAACAAATTACCAAGCTGCATTTTTTATTCTTGAGTGGTTGTTAATAACGGTGTTTTCTGTTACTGTAGTCATTTTGCGCCATCTACAGGCCTGAGAGTGAACATGTCTTGAGTGAATATATTCGTTTTTGTACAGATTATGGTAGGAATCCATAAGTAAAACATTTGTACAGTAATTGAAAATGAATGCCTCTGCAAAAAAGTATGAGTTTGTCTCAGAAGACAATGACGACAAATACATTTCCTTTCATTTAAAGCCATATCATTGCTGTTCATTGATCAGTAATTCCCTTATAACCTTTCAGCATATCAGTCAAATGAACGCCCGGCAGTTTCGAGGCTGTGAAAAATTAACTCTAATGCAAGGATGGGAACTTGAAGGTACAATACAAAGCCTTTAAATGTCAACAAATATCTGTTACATTCGAACCTTCGTTAAATGAGTTCACACAATGCTGATGAAGTCTACACACAACTCTCTGTGTTTCCCAGTATAGCAGTGTTTAGATCAATCGCTCAGGGACATCCCTGTGTCGCACACAGGAAGTGATATGTTTTATTTATGGCAGCTGCAAACAGGTTGGAGTATGACTCCTCAAATTCCCTCCTAAAGGCTTATGTTGCCCCTCGTCATCAAACGATTGCCATCTGGTGGTGTCAACACCCCACACAGGACAATCCAGACACTTTTCATGTATTGTTCCACGCTGCTGGAATGACCTAGCAAGCTCTACCACAACAGGGGCATCCCTGTCTGTCTTCAAGAAGCTCTTGAAGACCCAGTTCTTCCAAGAGCATCTTCTGTCCGAGCACTTACCTTACCGTCTACCCTGCATGATCTATTTGTGCACTCTCACCCTCTTTCAGTCCACTGGTCCTATTTAGTGGATCTCTTTCCAAGACTTCTTCTACTATTTGATGCAATTTCGTTTTTTGGTTCATTTTTTTTTAGACAACAGGAAATATTCCTTTACCTTGTCAACCAGTTTCGATGTGTATCTTCCACCTCCCTCAGAACTGCCACCTGATGCAACACCCTCTAAAAAATCCCTTGCCATTCCTGCAATAATGTTTACATCGGTGAAACAGGCAGATGCTTCCATACACGCAAAAAAAAGAACACCAGAAAGAATGCGGAAAAGAAACAGAAAAGAGGACAGACAAGATCAAAAAGAAAAAGCATACCAGGAAAACCTCAGCCATTTCAGATCACTCCAAACGACAGAATCACATAATGAATTGGAATAAAACCGATATCAACAGTGGATCGTGGAGGCAATGGAAATAAGGAAACGTGCACAGGACAAAGAACCGCTGATTCCTGTCACACACCTGGAGTGATGTCCTGAGGGAGCGACCTGACAGCAGGAGGCATGGTCGACCCATGACCAAGGACAGGAAGATCACGCCTCTGCAACATCAGCTGATAAGGCACGTCACCACCTAACATCAGATGACACTTCTGAGGAAGGCGGAAGATACATGCCAAAAACCAGTTAATAAGGTAAATGAAAACTTCCTGTTGAACCAAAATGCTAAGTTCAATCATTAAACACAATTCATTTTCACAACATATTTGATGGGATGTTTCTCGCCCCCACGTCCGCCCCTGTGGTGCTGCTATTCACACAAACACTCCCTCAATCAGGTCAGCCTGTTTTCACATAAACGTGGCAGCATAGCCTCCTAATAATCTTACATCGTCTCTGTTCACAAAGACTAGACAGAGGCAGAAAAATAATGAAAAAAATCACCAAAATTTACCCACTGTGGCTTTACGTATACAAATTGTTTCCAATGTGTATGTGCTAAATTTTTTTTAATATTATAAAACATGTAGTTCCATCCTTGCAGAGGTGGAAAGTAACAAAATACATTTACTCAAGTTACTGTATTGAATACTTTTTTTGTGTATTCTGTATTTTTTAAGTACAATTTAAAATCAGGATTTTGTATTTTACTTGAGTACGTATTGACTCAAGTTTTGTACTTAGTTACTTTATAAATCCTATCCGTTACTGAGTAAAAATAAAAATTTAGCGCAATGAAGACCTACAGGGGGAAAATATACACCAGAACCAGACCAATTATGATGTGATTAGCACCAGCACTGAAAGAGAAGTAATATCCTGTGTCATATTTCTACTACCCTTACATCCCATGCAAAGTAACTAAGTCACTTTTACTTAAAGTACATTTCAAATGAACTACTTTTTACTTCTGCTTGAGTACATTTTCAGATGACTACTTTTACTTCTACTTGAGTAATATTTCATCAAAGTATTGGTACTTTTACTTGAGTACAATATTTTAGTACTTTTTCCACCTCTGCATCCTTGACCATAATCTGATGGACATCAATTATACACTCACTTGCCACTTGACACACAACCTCAAATAACTAATCAATCGAGCACATAACAACACATCAATGCCTAGAAATGGTGACTTTAAACATGCCTGGTTTTTAGTATTGGTCAAGTATTTCAGAAACTGCTGATCTCCTGGGATTTTGTCTTGAAATGTTACAACCAAGGTACGGAGAAACAGAAAACCACACGAGGTGCCCTGTGTAGCGAACACAGTGGCAGGTGAGTGTATTACAGTGCTTGTATTTAGTGTTTTAGAAGCTGCATTTCATCTGATGACGCCAGCTCTAGCACCATCCTGAGACTTGACTGATAGATTGCGCAGAAACACCTGAGCCTCCATGCATCACTGACCCTCTGCAATCTTTATTTATTTATTTTTTTGTCACGGCAGCAGTTGTTCATGAGCTTTATCGGGTAAACAGGTTACGCGCTTCCTCCTGAACGGTGACAGGTGTGACATAGTATCCTTCTCCCGTTGGCATTTAGTTTCCAACGTCGGGATAAAACCACAGCAGAACCGTGAAGTTGGCACGGAAATAGCTGCGGGGCTGACCTTCAAAAAAAAAAGAGTATCTATTTTGTGTGTATACTTGAGCGAGAAAACACTCATATCAAAAGCGACAGGGCTGTTTTTAGCTAAAAAAAATTTTTTTATTTCTTTTAGAGATGTATTAGACACAAAGGGCTCAGTGCTCTCATCAAATGAATCTTTGCATCATATGCGGCAGATTCCACAGGGACAGTGGTAAACCTCTCCTGGGATTTACACAGGACAGTACACAGGATGCACAATGCAAAAGATGTCACCGTTAATAGTATTATTATTAGCAACAGTGACGTGAATTGTGAGCGGGGAGAAGCTGAGCTCCAGCTAACAAACTTACTTTACTGCAGGAGTTTACAGACAATGATCAGCTTTACTTTTTCTCCTGGAACCAAATGGCCCTTTTTCCATTATACATTTCTGGCACGATTCTGCACAACTCAACTCCATTACGAATAGTACCTTGTGCTTTATTAGTACCTGCTCTGGCGAGGTTCCAAGCAAGAGGAGCCGATACTAACATTACTGTAGATCAGTTAAAAAGATTTTAAAAAATTCTGAAAACATGTGTTGATCTCCAACACTTAGCAACGAAATTTCTAAAATCAGAATATTTGACAGAGGAGTCCGGTATCGCTAGCGACAACACTGCCAAAAGCCGGCGATAGCGAGTCACTGTATTTCAGTTCAGCGACTGTGTCAGACAGAGTTTGTACTCCGGTCATGCAAGTACTGAACGATTCTGTGACCAAATCTTTTTTAATTAACTGATTCTAATGGTTCAGTTACACCAAAAACAACTGCTTTGCTTTGCCTGCCGCTAGTTCCCTGCGTTTGTGTGTAAAACGACGTCACAGCAGTTTCACATAGCCGTGCCCTGCCCATGTTGAGGAGGCATGAAGTAATGAAAGAAAAGATGTGCCTGATTTGAGCTGAGAAGGGATGACTGGTGCTAGAACTGCATAATGGGAAAGCTCCAAATGTGAGAAAGGTGCAGGACAGGTGTCTGGTGATTTTTAAGTTTCAAAGGCTGACTAAAAAGTAAGTCCCACCCATTGGCACAGTAGCTACAATTTGTGGGTTTGGGCTGTTTGAGGGTCCTCAGGCCAAGGGATGGGCACTCTAAATTGACTCCGTATGCTGGTCTCAAGCACAGATAAATGGGAGGGCTGCGTCAGAAAGGGCATCTGGCTTAAAAATCTTGTGTGTCTCTTTGAAGAGAGCTGGAAATATGCTCCATGCGAGATACTGCATTTGGTTTACATGAGATTCAACACTTTTGCCTTTGACTTTAAGACACATGCTAAAGCTAAAGTCATCTTCAGTATCTAAAAATGCTTTTGATGTCACTTAATTTGAATAAAGTATGCATCACAGTAAATATAGAAGAACTAAAATATAACCTTATAAACCTCCGCCAACCCACACACATACATGTACACACTCACCACCCCTATCCTAATCATTTTTCTACAGTCCCCATGTGATTTACAGCAGACAGGGAGGAGCCGTGGTTCAGCATGAGCAACCTCATGCAAGTTTGAAGATGATAGTTTGTTGGCTACTGGAGTAACTTCTTAGTATGTGTGTTTTACACTGTAGAAATATTTGTATTTTGATAAAGAACTTCCACTTTGACACAAAACTGTCAAAGTTAATACATGATTTATTTTATATAAATAAATCATTGTAAAATAAACCAGTATGTTTGTGAACTGTATTTTTCATCTGAACAGGGTTTCGATTTGTTTTTGTGTCAATATTGCTTGATCATTTTGACTCTTTAGCTACATACTGTGATTATAAATTAAATACAAAAGCTGCTTCTTACATTAATGACACAATAATAAAATATTTTTTTCATTTTGTTGCTAAGTTGCAACAGTGCAAAATGAATGATCATAATCTAAACCGAATGATTATGTTTGTTATTTTGTAGAAGAAGTCGCCCGTGATGAATCGGCTCTGCCACTGTGAACTCCTGGTAAATTATACTCATCACATCCGCAAGATGCAACGCTCTGGGTTTTAAACGGAAGAATTTAATGGGAACACTGAAATTCAACCATCTCAACCAATTAAATCTGCTCCTCGGATCAAGCAGCTTCGAGCTTTAATCTGCAGTGGAGCTCGAAACCGGCAGCAACCTGACACATGAAGACCGTGAGAAGTTATATTTCACTGTTAGTATTGCTGTCAGTTGTCTGTATCTGCAGGGTGGGAGTTGGGCTTGGTTTGTTAAAGGCGGCGACTCCCCCTCCCTCCGCTGCTCGCCGAGATAAGAGGTGAAAAACCCCAAATGTGTCTCCAGTTCACACTCTACTTCGAGGACTGGCACTTGTTCATGATGACTGATTCAGAGTCAATGTGAGTACACCACTCCTCACTGTGTTTCTGATTAGAACTGCCTGAATGTCTGAATGTATGAACACATATACACTATGTCAGTGCATATACTATATGTCTTTTAGTGATAAGACACTGGCAGAGAGAGGTGGAGCCGAGGTGAAAAAGAGCAAAAAGAAGCTAAAGAAGAAAGATGCCTGGAGACCAGTGGGACCCAAAGACCCATTTGCTATGGTTTGTGTGTTTGTGTGAACATGTAGCGATGTGTCCACAACTTTCTGACAGTGAATGATGTGTGGACTGAAAGTATCCGCTGGTCATGTCCTCTTCTATAGTTGGACTCACTACCAGAGAAGAAGCAACAGGAGATCCAGAAAGCCCTCCATTTATTCAGCATGAGCCCAACTCCACCCAAGAACCTGCTGGAGGCCAAGAGATACACCTACCAATTCTGGGACACACAGCCTGTCCCTAAACTGGGTGAGAAGTGGTTTTTGCAAGAATATTCCAAAACATGCAACTTGTGAGCTTTAGAAAAGTAAGCCGGTGGATCATGGTGTTATTTATTGGTTTGGAGAATTCAGTATTGAAGCGTCAAATTTAGCATTAAAGCTGTAGTGTGTAACTTTAAAATGTAGTCTGGCACATTTAAACCATTGTCAAATGTGTTCAAACAATCCCAATTAATCCCAATCAGCTCCTCATTGACTCTCTGTGTTTTGCAGTATAGTAGCGTATTGTTCAAATGCTGCAGATACAGACGTATAGGCAAAACATCAGTATTGCCTACCAAAGAAAGACAAGTTGGAGTTTGACTGAAAACACAGAGAAGTGCCCATGAAAATCACTCACTCAGGTCTGATATTGTTGCTTGACATAACCTGTTTCCTATGCAGAGTCTCTCTAAGTGAATTATTTTTTATTTAATTATTATTATTATTATTTAGTTTTAATACCTATTTTATTAATACATATATATATAAATCTGATTTTCAAAGTATTATTTGTATCGTCTTTAAGGACTTATTTGGTTTAAGTAGACCTCTACCTGTCAGAAAAACATGTCATGCCATCTCAGGCCATCTTAATTATCATGCACATGTGTTTTGTCACGCGTTACCAACACCAAATTGTATTTCATTAGTATTTTAAGTGACACTTCAGAATAAATGTGGTATATTATGAAAGATATATCATCCTTGTTATCGCCCAATGTCGGCTGAGATAGGCACAGCACCCCCCCCCCCCCCCCCCCCCCGCGACCCTCTGGTGGAAGATAAAGCGGTAGATAATGGATGGACGGATGAATGGATGGATATCATCCCTGTTCACATTCAAAGTGAAAATAACAAGTAATACGTGTGATTTATATGAATGGATATGCTCAAATGCATATCAGCCAAGCTACTGTATGGAAAAAAATGAAAAGTAATCTTTTTAAAAATCTTCTCTCTGTATACTCAAGGGGGTATAGTTATGTTTTACTAAACACAAAATGGCACGTTTTTCGTAGAATGACCCATAGATAGATAGAATAGAATAGTTCGGGGTAGACGGAATAATTGGGCCAATATTTGCCATTTTCTTTCAAATAATCTGCATCTACCGTTTGAATTTTTCACTAACTGTGTGTTAATCTCCTTTGGAGTCACACATTTTTCTTCCCGCTACGGGACTCTAGAGTGCAAAAATCATGCATTAATTCATATATAATAGCTTAATACATTGCGTACGCCATCCTTATGTATAATCTTTTAGTTATGTAGTTATTTTTACCCTCATATGCTGCGCTTCCTCCATTTTGTGTTCGTCCTGGGAGTGGTGGCCCCTCCCTCTTTGTTTTCTCTGAGGTTTCTGGTAAGATTTGGTTTCTTTGGTCTCTGTCTTGCTCACTCAGTTATGATCAATATGTTAAAGATTGATGAAGATGATTAAAGAGTTGTTTATTGGGTTATAAAAGTCCTTCTTTTTAATGCTGGATCAAGTATTACTGCTTACTTACAAAGCCATAAAATAGATCTGCCTTGATCACTGACTATGTACCAGTCATATCCCTCAGATTATAAGACATGTGTCTCATAAACAATTCCAAGAATCGAACCCTTATCATTATGGTCCATGTCTCTGGAAAAAGTTGACTGATGATGATCTGTTACTCAGAGTTACCTTAGAACTTTTCTAGCTTTCAAATTCACATCTTTCTTACATAAAAATGGTGTTTCCTGTGATTATATTTAAAGTGCACTGAGTGTTGTGTTCTGTAAAAACAAATATAATAAAAGCTGAACTGACTTGAATGAAGTCCTCAGGTGACAATATCACAGCACTTGGCCCAATAATAGAGGCTGAGGTCAGTGTCCGTGAGGAACCCTACTCTCTCCCTCTGGGTTTTTCCTGGGACACGCTGGACCTGAGCACTCCGACTGTGGTGAGTGACCATCTGCAGTTTAGATAAAGAGGGAACTGTGTTGTGTTCAGGGGTTAAAGTTTGCAGCTTGGAAACTTCAGTTAGGATCAGAGAAATTCATTTTGCAGTTGGAAATAAAAAAAAGAATTGAAGGAACATAATAAAGCACAAACACAGCACAGACGAAGTTGAATTTGAAGTAGAGCCGCCTGATAAAGCGCAACAGAAAGGTAAACAGAGTGCCATCATGGATTGTGCAAATTGTGCAAGTCGATGAGGAAATATTAAATGTAATCATGTCATTTCAGATGAAAGAGCTGTGCACACTACTACATGAAAACTCCATGCAGGAAGACGATAACACCATGAAATTGACCTTTTCTGCTGAGTATCTGCAGTGGTAAGTAAGCTCCAAGAATGGCCCATTTCCACCAGTTTGTTTGTCTGGCGAGGCGAGCTGGGATCATAGGTGGAAAGGGTGGTTTAGTAGGCGGGGTGTGGGCTATGACTGAGGGCCACGTAGTGTAATGTCCTACTGGTGCAACGACGACGAACAGAACACAACAGATAACAATAGAGGACAGCAGCTCTTTTTTTGTCCTGCTCGATTTTTTTGGCTGAGTTTTTGTTGCTCTGTTTTCTGTAGCTTGGGTATTTATTTGGATTGGATTGGATTGGATTGGATTTATTTGTATCTGGTTTGCTTTTCCTTGTTTCCTGTTGTATTTTGTATTTCTTCCTAGTGTGTGTACGTTATTTAGTTTAACTTCCTGTCCTCTCTTCCTGCCTTAAAGGCGCCACATGTAAGAATGTGGCCAAAAACGTTTACTACACTCGAATTCCCGAGGTCTTTTAGGTTCAGTTTTCTCCGCCATTCTCTCTCAGACATAACTGCCAACCCGTGGTTGCTCGGTAGCTGAGACTCTACTGACTGCAATGATTGGTAGATGGCGGTAGGTGGTGCCACATGCCAAAACATGATTCCAAACATAAACATTATTCGTGGTATGTTATAGGAACATTATTCCTGTGTCTCTGTGGATTTTATGGCCAGTTGCTTTAGATTTATTACATAATGCACCTTTAATGTGATTCATGTGTCCTATTTATCTCACCTGTGTTTTATTGTCCCTGCCTCCCTAGTGTGTTTAAGCCCCTTTTCCACTTATGTTACCAGCTTGCCTCAACTTGCCTCGGCACGGCACGGCACAGTTTAGGTTGGTTTTCCACTACAAAACAGTACCTACTCAATGTGGGCAGAGTCATCCCTGCACGGCTGCATGTAAACTGCCTTGACTTGTTTACACGCGACACACAAACAAGTGACTAGTGACCTGTAAAGCATTAAAATCAATTAATTAAAAAGATTAGTTCAGTGCTTCCTCCATGACCGGAGCAGAGACTCCGTCTGACAGAGTCACTGTACTGAAATACTGGTAACTGTTGGAGTTTAATCCACGCAAAGTAAGGTGAGTCGGATCAGAATTTTTTAATTCTGAATGATATCCTTGAACATCAACTCAAACGCTGTGATTTTGAAATTATGTAGAATATTGTCAATGTTATTCTTATATATAACGATGGAATATGGGGATAAAAGTTTAAGCTACACTCCTACACTGCTGAACTTTTTTTACTTGACTGGCCCCCTCCTTACCAGACTTGAAGCTCATGTGGATCCTAAATCAAATAAGTTTGAGAGCCCTGTTCTAAGTGTAGAAATTCTGATTCTCTCTCCCTCTTTTAAGGGTTTTACAGCCTCCTAATTGGCTGAGCCAGTGGCACTGTGGTGTGCGAGTCGACGGCAATAAGAAGTTAGTTGGCTTCATCGCGGCTGTTCCTGCAGATGTCCGAGTTTATAAGACGTGAGTAGCTTATAAATAAATGCACGCGGATGTACATATGCACATATTTATGAGCGTAATATATATACGCTCATAAATATATGTGGGGATGTGTGTTTATATGGAAGCTGATGAGGAACATTAGCATGCAGAGAAGCTGCCAACGGATCTGAAGCAATGTTCCAGCAAATGTCTCAAAGCAAACGGTGTGAATATGTGTCCTGCAGCCAGATGCAGATGGTGCAGGTCAAACTTCTGTGTGTTCATAAGAAGCTGCGCCGCAAGCGGATGACTCCGGTTCTGATCAGAGAGGTCACCAGACGGGTCAACCAGCAGGGCCTCAGCCAAGCTGTCTACGCGGCTGCTGTCGTACTGCCCACTCCGGTCAGCTCCTGCAGGTAGAGTTCCTGCTTCATGTTTGGTTTGAGTGGCGAGCAAAGTCAGAATCAACACTTTTAAAGACCATGAAAATGATTTTGTAAAGCTACGGCTTTCAGCTTGGACACAAAGTTTAGCACAGAAGGTAATATTTCACTTAAAGATATATGTGTAAATATCTAATAGAGATAAATATTATATTCTGTTTAGTTGTATAGATTTGCTATAAAAATCCATATACACTCAACAAAAATATCAACGCACAAGGAAAAACTTGTAGTTATTGTTATGTGATAAAACAGAGTAACTATGCAAAAATAACAGTACAACTTTTCAATAAAGTGGCCTTAATTTGCGAGCATTAGGATCAATTTCTGCTGGGCTGCTGTGAGGTCAAGACCCTGGTGTGGTCGGAGATTCACCTCCCGCAGGCAGTTCCTGACTGTCTGCACCGAAATCCAGCAGTTGTGCAGACCAACAGTCTCACTGGCAGTTCTGGTCGCTGGGCGGAACCGATCATGGAGGTGCTAGAGCTGCATGTGCCCGTCCTGAGCGGGCATGGCAACATGGCCGGCAGGCATGTGCACGGTTCGCTGTCGTTCCAGTCTCTCTGAAACAAGTCCACAGGTGGCTGATAATGGAATGATGCACATTCAGTTGCCACAGCTGTAACGCTCAATCCAGCACTCAGCATGCCAATGGCACACTCCGTCATGATTCGTGACATCTGTGGCATATTGACAAAAGTCCACATTTTGGTGTGCCCTTTTATTGACCAGACCATAAGGAGTCTCTGTGTACTGGTCACGCATATTGACCACCACTCTGCTATGCTCCATGACTCTCGTGAGTTGAAATACTAAATCTGAGATTGTAGTCAATAGGAGTGGCCGAGTGACACTGGACTACTGGGTTTGAGCACAACAAATCATTCCATAAACAAATGCATCAAGAATCTGAGCAAATGTCATGACATTCTATTATTGTTCACCATTTCAAGTTTGTGCGTTTATTTTTGTATGAGTGTGTATTTTATTATGAGAAAATTGTTTGATTTTGGATCCCGTTTAATGACTCATCTTCTATTGTAAGATGTTCATGGAGAATTTACAGAACTTGAATTTAATGAGCAGCAGAACATGCAACATGTACAGCACACACACACACACACACACACACACACACACACACACACACACACACACACACACACACACACACACACACACACACACACACACACACACACACACACACACACACACACACTCAC
This sequence comes from Microchirus variegatus, assembly GCF_963457635.1. Taxonomy (NCBI): domain Eukaryota; kingdom Metazoa; phylum Chordata; class Actinopteri; order Pleuronectiformes; family Soleidae; genus Microchirus; species Microchirus variegatus. The sequence continues at coordinate 8,239,108 of NC_139818.1, read as the reverse complement.
TCCAACACAACATGATTCCAAACATAAACATTATTCGTGGTATGTTATAGGAACATTATTCCTGTGTCTCTGTGGATTTTATGGCCAGTTGCTTTAGATTTATTACATAATGCACCTTTAATGTGATTCATGTGTCCTATTTATCTCACCTGTGTTTTATTGTCCCTGCCTCCCTAGTGTGTTTAAGCCCCTTTTCCACTTATGTTACCAGCTTGCCTCAACTTGCCTCGGCACGGCACGGCACAGTTTAGGTTGGTTTTCCACTACAAAACAGTACCTACTCAATGTGGGCAGAGTCATCCCTGCACGGCTGCATGTAAACTGCCTTGACTTGTTTACACGCGACACACAAACAAGTGACTAGTGACCTGTAAAGCATTAAAATCAATTAATTAAAAAGATTAGTTCAGTGCTTCCTCCATGACCGGAGCAGAGACTCCGTCTGACAGAGTCACTGTACTGAAATACTGGTAACTGTTGGAGTTTAATCCACGCAAAGTAAGGTGAGTCGGATCAGAATTTTTTAATTCTGAATGATATCCTTGAACATCAACTCAAACGCTGTGATTTTGAAATTATGTAGAATATTGTCAATGTTATTCTTATATATAACGATGGAATATGGGGATAAAAGTTTAAGCTACACTCCTACACTGCTGAACTTTTTTTACTTGACTGGCCCCCTCCTTACCAGACTTGAAGCTCATGTGGATCCTAAATCAAATAAGTTTGAGAGCCCTGTTCTAAGTTTAGAAATTCTGATTCTCTCTCCCTCTTTTAAGGGTTTTACAGCCTCCTAATTGGCTGAGCCAGTGGCACTGTGTGTGGACACACACACACACACACACACACTCCACTCTCTTTACTCTGCTGTGTTTACCAAACTTTCTACACAGAGAGCTGTCTGTTAAACTATCATGACCCAAATCACAATATAAGTTGTGACAAGTGTAAATTTAAGCCATATCTGTAAAACCAAGAATCATTTTGATTTGGTAAATAAATCATTTTCACAGGATGTAAAATGAGTAAAAAAATGTTGTTTTTATGCATGTTATTTAAACAATATACACATAAACCTGAATAAAACGGTTGGAGAAATTCAGTAAATTTGTTTGGGGACCACAAAAAATCTCCCATGACTCTTCTGTGGGTCCCGACCCAGTATTTAGGAAACCCTATTACATAGGACTCGTTGTATGATTTCCTGTTCACTCCTTTTTTGTCACTAATAGAGCACTTGCTTGTCACCGTTTGCTGCACATTATGCCCGGACAGCATTTCCCTTGATTCCATGCTACTTCATGATGTCATCAAACTAGATTGTCTTTCTTTGTTTTGATTACTGTAGACACAGTAGAAATTACATACTGTGCATTTAAAGCTGGGGTGACATACGCCATAAGTCATTCTTTTTACATATGGATTGACCACAATAGAGTTCAGACTTATTCATTGATAATTTGGGATTCAACAACGGTCCAACTTTCCCAACTGTGGATTGAAAAAAAAAGGTTATCGCATAAGGTTGGCATGAAAGCAATGCCAAGGCCACAACTTCTAAACCTCATACAGGCTCAGTTTGGGGAAATCTTGATTATGAAGGGAGAGTTTAACTAATCACAGGGCACTTCAGAACAAAAAGGGAAGGCATCTCATAGTCATTCTAAAAAAGATTTTTCTTGACACACCAGTGACACAAGTACAAACTGACTGACTGTTCTACTAAACAGCTGCATGAAAATGCTTTGGCAGATTGATATTTTAGCTTTGGCTACAAAGCAACTCAACACAGGTAATGGCCTTCCCTGCTTAAACCCTGTTGCAACATCCCTACTAGGATTAGCATATACGATTTTCAGGGGTTTTAACACAAAGAATCAAGCAATTGCTGTTTTTTTTTTTAATCCAGTTACATTTTATATTTAATGGTTTAAACTAAAGGACCTACATATTTTTTTAGATCCTGGCATCGACCTCTGAATCCCCAAAAGCTGATCGAGGTCAACTACCCGGGTCTGAGACAGAGCATGACCCTGCAGATGGCTCTTAAATTCTTCCGCCTGCCTGAGGTTAGTTTCTTCTGCCACCTAGAGACACAAGTCAGTCAGTGCCACAACATTCTTGACACTGAAATGACCTGGCAAAATCATAACCCAGAGATAAAATTATCTTTCCTTATTGTTTCTCTTGAAGGTGACAAAGACTAAAGGTTTACGCCCAATGACTGGAGAAGATGTTGTGGGCATGCACTCACTGCTCCAGAAGAACAGCACCAAGTTTCACCTCAGCGCTATCCTGTCACTGCAGGAAGTCAAGCACTGGCTGTTGCCACGAGAGAATGTGATCGACACCTACGTGGTGGAGGTTTGACTTAACTTCATCACTTTAAATTTCTTTTGCAAAAAAAAGAAAAAAGCTTTTCTCACCAATTTCTTTTTCAATTCCTCACCTCTCCTCTTCACACAGGGGGATGATGGGACACTGACAGACGTGGTGAGCTTCTACGCCATTTCCTCCAAGGTGCTGAACAGCCCGGTTCACACTGAGCTGAGAGCAGCTCATCTCCTTTACGTGGCGTCATTCGCCACAAACCTGGCTGATCTCATGGAGGACACCTTAGTCCTTGCTAAATCTGTGAGTGTGACACATTAAAAATTACATTAAAGGGATACGTTGGCTTGTTAACCTGGACAGAAGGTAAAAGCCAAAAGCAAAAAGGTAAAATGTATTTCCTGATTGACAGCCTGGAAACTGAAGACACCAAACCACTATTTCTCCACACCAAAGTCCATACAGAAAATTACATCAGGGCCTGTAGTACCTGCTGCCTCAATGAGAAGGTATTAATTGTGCTATATTGTGACTTTGATGACCTAAGTGCACACAACCTCACCAAACAACGCAGCAGTAGACCAGCAGCCTCTTTGACTCCCCAAGCTAAATGCACATTTTCTCTATGGAGTTTGGTGCAGGAGCTTTTACAATATCCAGTTGTAAAAGGGTGTCTAACTGTGAGATAAAATGGCAAACATATTCTTTAGAAGCAGCGTAGACTTAAGCGGATTCAAAATTCATATTAAGCAGGCTTATGTATGGCGATTATCAGTTTTACCTGGCAGGAGTGTTATTAGCTCCCTGGACCAAGGACACAGTGCAGCAAAGCCATATAAACATGCTTAAAATACAAAGAAAATAATTTAATTCAACAATTTACAAATAATCTGACGGTAAGTCATTCAATGCACAATTATGAAAACAGATCCAATTTCAATAGATTTCCCTCAAAATCCACAAACATTATTATTCTATAAATTCCCTGACCTCTATATGTCTAACACAGTGAAGGTCATTGACATAAACATTTTTCTCCTGTGTGAAAATGATAGTTGTGTGTGTGCGTGCGTGTGTGTGTGTGATGGCATAATGAATGCCGTTTTTTTTTTTCCTTCACACTGACAGAAAGGCTTTGACATCCTCTCTGCCCTCGATGTGATGGATAACAAGAGTTTCTTGGAGAAGCTGAAGTTCAACGTCACTGACAAGAGCCTTCATTACTACCTGTACAACTGGATGTGTCCTGACACGAGCGCCGACAAGGTACGGATTCCTTCACCGATCGGCGCACAGTCATGCTTTGCATTCAAACACCACAGTGGCGTATGCCGTCGGTCATTTTACAATATAACTACCAAGGTCCTTCAAATCTTGCATAACTATATTGAAATAAATCTATTGGACCTTTCCCTATACGCGTTTCGTTTTATCCAAAAAGTTAGTTTATATCTACTTTTCTTCCTCTGTCAAACCCACTAATTCGTTTTTTGTTTTGTTTTTGTATGCAACTTAAGTGTTTTGCATGTTGTTGAGAATTTTGTATTGTATAGTAGATTCCATGTCTGTGGATTTCTAAAGTTTAACTGAATTTTCATTAGAATTATCAAGGAGATTTGAACATGATGAACGAGATATGGTACCCCATTTTCCGTCACCAATGTTTGTAATATATATATATAATATAACCAGAGAGATGCAGTAGATGCACATATTTGTATCACAATGTTATTTATAGTTTCATAAAGCTTTAAAATTATACAAAGCTTTAGCTAAAATAAACGAGAAATTAACTTGAAAATGGTTTTGGGCCTTGTTTTGATGGCAGCCTAAATTGGGTTTTTAAGCATATATAAGATGGACCGAGAGATAAGGTGACACAAATTATTATCAAATTTTTTGTTGTTATTTGTTTTATTATTATGTTTGTTATTTATTATTATCTTATTTTCTGTGCACTCTTGTCAAAATTCAGATTTTACTCCAGGTACCACCAGAGGAGTAGTGGTTAGTGCTCTTGCCTTTGCAGCAAGAAGACCCGGGTTCAAGCCCCTCCTCTGTCTGCATGGAGTTAACATGTTCTCCCCGTGTGTGTGGGGTTATTTTCCAGGTTCTCCAGCTTCCCCCCACAGTCCAAAAACATGCAATGTAGGGATTAGGTAAATTGGACACTGTAAATTGAGCGTAGGTGTGAGAGTTTGTCTCTATATGTGGCCCTGCGATGGACTGGCGAACTCACCAAGGTGTACCCCACCTGTCGCCCTATGTCAGCTGGGGATTGGCACCACCACCCTCATGTGGAGGATGGAGTGGTAGAAAATTGATGGATGGACCACCAGCCACAACCATGGGTTTAGAATCCTTTCTGAGGTGTGGCCTGTAACTGTAGAAACTCATATGTAAGGCTAGACTAGACTGTAAAAAGACAGACGCATATCAGGATCTGATCATTTCATTTGAATATATGGAGGCCAGAATACAATAAAGGTGGCGGATATAAATTACATACACTATATCAAAAAATGCAGTCACAAAGATCCTCAATGAGTCCTGCTGTCGTGTGCATGTTTTCCAGGTTGGCATGGTGCTGCCTAGCTGACCTGATGTCACCGAGAGACGACGAGCGTGCCGAGGATGAGAGCGAGCAGAGTGACTGACAGGGCAGTTGACATCAAACTGCATCGGCGAATGTTTCAAATGCAAACTGACAAGCTGCAAAATGTCTGTGAGAGAAATTAAATCAAACTGAAATTCCATCCATGAATACATTCATCACCTGGCTGTCAGTTATTCACTGGGTTTGACACCTCTGCCGTGGGAAAATATCATTTCTGACATGATGGAAAATTGAGTGCACGGATTCAGATGCGGTTCAGAAAATAGCTACCCTGTATCTTCTTACATGAGTTTATGACTGTGTGTCTCAGCAGATGATCTACATAACCACCAGTGACATGACACTGAATAGATGAAGAGACAAAACTGACTACACACATGCGTTCACTGCAAAACCAGCCCGACAAGAAATAAGCCAAATATTCTCAAATTCATTTAAATGTTCCTCTTAAAAAATCTTTTAAGATGCAGAATCTACCAGTGGGGTATAAGAAATGTTTGCTTGGATGTAATTATTAAAACTAGCTTGTAAATGTAACCACTCCAAGACTGTAATGTTCCTTAAAACGAGGGGAAAAAGGCTGAATTTATTACAATTTCTTAGATTTGCACACACACACACACACACCAATCCATGATGTTATCTGTGGTTAACGCTTAATTAAAACACACCAGTAGTGAGAATTCACGCAAACCATTGTTTTAGCTTTATTCTTCAGTAAGCTTTGATGTCTTTAATGTCTAAAATAAAATGTCATTATTTTGGGCTTTTTTTTTAATGCCCAAATTGAGGCTTGTTTTACCCTCTAGTGATCGGGTGTAGTTATACAGTGATCGCTGACTTGTCTGCACCCCATGCTCCAGGAACCAGCCTGATTAAGACCTCGTAAATTCTCAAAAATATCTTTGCACACATACAAAAACAAAACAAAAACCCATATGCTGGGTTTTACACCCAGCATATGTTTTACACCAATGTGCTGTCAAATACATGCCAAGTCAACAGGTATGGATTCCTGTGGAAAATAACTTTTCAAATTGATAAATCTATTTTCAAATGCATGCCAATGGTGCATGGAAAGCAGAATCATATTTCTCAACATCACACTATTAAAAATAGTGAAAGAAAATAAATGACCACATGTAAACAAACAGCGGGATGTTACAAGCCAAAAACTAAAAATGTTCCTTGTCAACACAATGGAGATTGTGGGACACAAGGTCAAACTGATTTTAACCACTATTAACATCTATGGTTAGCTGTGTTGTTAGACTGCCATCATTGTAAAGTAAGTGCAGGACAACTCAGGAGTAAGAGCAGGTAAAATCCAAGCAAAACATTATTCAAGAACAAAGCAAAGCAAAGCAAAAGGTTAGTAAAAAAAAAAAAAAAAAAGATACACCGATACAAAACCACAGGGAGAACAGACTTGAGAATGCAGCAGGAAGCTAAAAAAAACCCAGACAATCTGACAGAAAACAAAAGGCAAAAGGGGTAAGTTGAGAACTAGACACAGGTGAAGATAATAGGGGCCATCAAAAAGACAGGAGAGCAGAGAATGACCAGGGAGTGGTGAAGTGACACGAACCAAGACAGTAGGTGAGAGTCCAAACAAACCACTCACTCTTCTTCTACCGCTTGATCCACCACATGAGGGTCGCATTGGGTGGTGGTACACCCTGGACAGGTTGCCAGTCCATCATAGGGACACAGAGAGAGACACACAGCCATTCACTCTCACCTACAGCCAATTTAGAGTGTCCAATTTACTTAATCCCCATATTGCATGTTTTTGGACAGTGGGAGGAAACCGGAGAACCCGAAGCAAACCCATATGCACATGGGGAGAACATGTTAAAGCGGACCTAGACCGGAAGTTCCAATTGACGCTATTTTTTATTATTAATAATAATAATAATAATAATAATAATAATAATGCATTATATTTAAGGCGCCTTTCAAGACACTCAAGGTCGCCGTACAAAAACAAAATAAAAAAAATAAAAAAAGGTAAGAGCAACGGGTAGAGGGTTAAAGAGTCAGAGGGAGTAGGCCTGTTTAAAAAGGTGGGTTTTCAGGTGGGATTTGAAGATGGCAAATGAAACAATGTTCCTGATGCCGGGGGGGAGGGAGTTCCAGAGGCGGGGGGCAGATCGGCTGAACGCTCTGGCCCCGATGGTGGTCAGACGGGCAGGAGGCACAATGAGGCTGATAGATGAGCCAGATCTTAGTGTCCGAGAAGGGGTGTTGGTCTGAAGGAGGTCAGAGAGGTATGGGGGAGAGAGTTTGTGGATGGCCTTGAAGGTGAGAAGCAGAATTTTGAAATCGATGCGGAATTTAACTGGAAGCCAGTGAAGCTGTTGCAGAACAGGAGTGATGTGATTGATAGAAGGGATCCTGGTGATGATCCGGGCAGCAGAGTTCTGAGCCAATTGGAGTTTATAAATGGACTTGTGGGGAAGACCAATAAGAAGGGAGTTACAATAGTCCAGGCGGGATGTTACCAGGGAGTGGACCAGGATAGCAGTAGAGTTGGGAGTAATGGATGGGCGGAGACGGTTGATGCTGCGTAGGTGGTAATAGGCAGACCGAGTGGTGTTATTGATGTTATTGGTGTTATTATTTTAGTGTGTATCTGCGTCATTACCTTGTTAACGAAGCCCTGAAGGTTCAAAACAAACAGTTCAGCCATTGCTGAGAACACTGTGTTTTATTGTAATCTCAGGCTCAGCGAGCTCTCTGAAAAAAACCTGATCCGGTTACGTAAACAGCAGTTCTCCTGAACAGCAGATCGTCCCGCTCCGGGCACTAGTCCGGGCACATTCGGTTGCGTACTTTGAAGCGCAGAAGAAGAATAATGTCCGTTGTGGAGGTGTTTCACGAGCAACAGTGTCTTCTGACTCTGGGTCTGACTCCGGGTCAAAGTCATAAAAGGGACTGCGGCGGGGAGTCGTGACAAAGCTATTTTTAAACATTGTTAAAACAATGTTTTGATAATGAGTAGCAGTGCATCCACCGTTCCAGAGGGGGGAGCTGCGCTTTTGAGAGCGGGTGTGCTGAATGTGTCACTTCCGGGTATTGGCCAATCACAAGACAGTTGGGAAGGCTCTACGCTGGCTGGCCAATCACAACACACTCTGTCTTCTCGGGCGAGATTTCTGTCTAAAATAGCGCGGCTGACAAGAACTTCAATAAGAACAGATTTCTGCTTGCGGCTCGTTTACATCAACTAGGAGGTTTTTGACCATAAAAACAACTTAATGTATGTCAGTATGCTTTAACTCCTTCTGACTGGGTCGTGAACCTGGAAGTGTCAAAATAAAACAGGACATCTAAAAACTAGACAAGTTAATAACTATATATAAATCTAAGTATTAGAACAAAAGCAAAGGTCAAGGTAGGATCATGACATAGACAGCCTTTTTCAACAGGAAAATTAAGTTTGTATCACTTTGTAAATTGTGTTGTGACAAACTTGCCAAATGAAGCAGAAGTGGATCAGCAGCAGTGTTCCCATGAGCTAAAAACATTGGTTTTCTCTATGGACTTTGGTGCGGGAGAGTGAGCAGATTACAGTGAAAGACTTGGGAGTATAGAGACTAAATTTGCCATAATTGAACATCAACAACACAAAGTACAAAGTTAAACAGAACCATAATCTGCATGGAAACAAGAAAATGTCCAAATTTAAAAAAGCAGCACTTTCTCACACTCACATCGCTTTTATTATTGAACCACAAAGTCTGATAAAAGCTTAGAATATAATCTGTCCTGTTTTACAACTGTCACCTGAAGAGGTATACTAGAGTTTAGACAACACTGCCCTCTTCTGGAAAGACAGAAGAAGAACAATGAGTGCTGATCATTACAGTGTCTTTGTGTTTACATTGTGTGGTGTCAGATGCTTGAACTAAGCACGCTTTAAATAAGGGGTCACAAAAATCTAATAATGTAGTAGGACTGACCCTAGCAATTTTTTATTAAATTATAGATATGTTATATTAGTTGTTTGTTCTGCAAAACTTCAGACAATGCTGACAAATGTTGATCAATGTTCGTCAACTCAAATTATTCAGTTTTAGTGATATATTTGTCATCTGGAGCAAAGAAACCAGACACAATATTCACATTTAAGAAGCTGGAAAATGAGATAATTCGTTTCAGTTATTGACAAAAACAATCCCTCAAACTGGTTGCTTATGCAACACAGTATGGTATTACAATAACACACACTGGAGGAGCTTAGCAAAGCCATTGACAACCTCACTCCAGATGCTGACAGGATAACACACACACAAGCTTGTGAAGCCCTCCTTACTACCGGGTCTCTGTTGAAATGAAGGTGCTGTCCTCCATGATATGTGATGCTAAGATTGCAGCATCTCTCTGCTCAGTGTTGTGGGGAAGGTCTTTGTAACCCTTACCAGACTCAAGCTCCTTGCAGAGTGTGTCTACCCCGAGTCGCAGTCTGGCTTCACGGCAGCAAGATCCATCTTCACTCCTGAAGGCGTTTACCTATACACCAGAGCTGACGACAAACTATTTATCCTTTCTTGTTTGCAGACTAAGACCAAAGTAACAAAATTTCTCTTGAGGGTAATGCTATTCGCAGATGACACAACTAAACAAACTTAACTGTGCCCCACAAAAATCCAGGTCTACCAATCTTGCATCATGAGCACCTTGCTGTACGGCAGTGAGACCTGGACCCCTTTACACCAGACAAGAAAGACAGCTGAAAAACAGCTTCCACCTGCAATGACTAAGCCACATCCTGGCCATTACGTGGCAGGACACATAATCCATCACGGAAGTCCTGGAACGTGCTCATTCCACCAGCGTACCGGCTATGCTGAGTCAGCGCCACCTCAGATGGCCACAGGATGGACCCCAGTCGACTCCCCAGAGCCATTTTATATCACGGGCTGTCAACAGATTCCAGGCCTACTGGTCGCCTGCGCCTACACTACATGGAGGTCTGCAAACGTGATATGAAGGAGACATCAACCCCCAGCAGATAGAAGGATCGCAGCAGGTCACTCCATGAACCGGCCATGCTGAGGAGAGACACATCGCCTTACTGCAGCCAAAGAAACGAGAGAGGAAACTTCAAGAAACAGTGACTACTCCTGCTCCAGGCCTCTCTCCATTTGTCTGTGCACACTGCAGGAGAGACTGCAACTCTAGGGTGAGGCTGTACAGCCATAATTGCAAATGCAATAAACCTGTTGACCATCCGGGTGCAATCCATCGTCATCCAATTACATAAATATTTTTTATTAATTAGTTAGTTAACATTTTATTAAATGTTGGTGTTTCTTTTCACTGATTATGTCATTATTTTCATCATGAATGACTCCTTTCATGTCTAAGGTTATTGTAAGTACAGATATGAAACCCTGAGGTACATGCACTTTCCAGGTATCACCAGGAAGAGGCGCTGCAACACTGTCATTTGCCTTTTTTTTTTACTGTACAGCATTGACTGAAGAGGCTCATTAGATGCATACATCCCGTGCCCTGCATTTATACTGGATCTGAAAGAAAATGACTCGTTAGTGACAGACACAAAGACGGTTTTCGTACAAGGTCAGGGGGCCCTGAGGTCCAAGCCTCTGCGGAATTTCTATTACTTAGTTATTCATCCTGTTAGTTTAATGGAGGCCTGTAGCCAGATGGGGCCCCTCAATAATCAATCAATTCATGTTATTCACACACCTTACATGTGAAGGGGGGCCCTCGGCCAAATAACTCTGGTTATTATGTGATGTCTGTATAGGACCCTGTAGTGATGGGGCCCTCAGTCAAATAATGAAAGTTAAGTTATATGATAATTAAAGGTTCACTCACTCCTCTTTATCCTCCACATGAAGGTCGCAGGGGATTTTAGGGTTGATGTCACAAAATACTACTTTGTCTGAACACTCTCTTTATTAGCACTCCTCACTCAACACAGCAAAGTAAAAAAAAAAAAAATCTGACTCTGTGATATTGTTCCTTGACAAACAAAATATTTTTAATATGTATATTTTTGGTCGTCTCCTCTTCTCTGTGTTTTGGGTAGATTGAGCTTTGAATATGAAATAATACTGTCTCGATATTATTATGATTCTTTTTATAATCATAATAATATCATGATTATTATTATTATTATGAGAAATCAACTATGTTTGGCTAAATGCAACATGTCACTCGACACTTAACACAAGCAATAAAATAAATCAATTACTCCACTTTTGGACAGGAAAGAGGCGTTTCACTGGAAGCACGTGAACGCAACGCTGCAGGTTTGGACCAATCAGAGGCGAAGGAGCGTTTTAAGTTTGAAGCGTCCGCAGAGCCGCGGCAGCAGCTTCTGTCACCGTCGCTGCTACAACTTCTGCTCTCCTGTGCTGAACGGAATCGTGTCTTCGCTCAGCTTCAACTAGAGGATGCGTAAAGAAAACGACGCTGTTTTCTGAATAAAACTAGACTCGTTGGTTTTCGTTTTCACCTTTTTTTTTCTTTTTCAACCTCCCCCTTTTCAGTCTCGTCGATAACTTCACTTTCTCGCCCGCGGGACGTTCACTGACCTACTACGTGCTCAGGTTTACATCAGCATTGAGAGGAACTTTCCAAAACAGCCAGAGTGCGGGTTAAGCTGGTTTTTTTTTGTATTTGTTTGCACAGCTGTTGTCACAGAAGACTCCGACCAGTTTCCCACCAGTAGACCTCCATATACGCTTTTCAGGTACGTTGTGTCACTGTTTGTTTTGAGAGGCTAATCATAATACGCTCGTGTTTGTTTTTCTTAAGGCTGCTGTTAGCACAAACCGAAGCTTCCTGCGGCACACGTTAGGTACAGTATGTGACAGGCGTTTAAGGAAATGCTGGTTTTCAACACGATATGTCACAAACAAGGATGTTGTGTTTGTGTGTGTGTGTGTGTGTGTCGAAACGCCGTTCACACACGCACAGTCACTGCTGCTGCTGTCATTACATGAGTCAATGTTGGTTTCCTTCCTTCATCTGTAGTTCTCACTGTGACAGTATATACAGCATAGACACTCACACTGGAGGAAATCATTGCTTTTGATTCAACCAGGACCGGCCCAAAACTTTACGAGGTCCTAAGATGATTGTGCTGCTTAAAACTCCAGCTTCATATTAATGCAAATACTTACTACATCCCTTATAGATGGGACAGTATATATATATATGTGTGTGTGTGTGTGTGTATAGTATATATGTATACATGTGTGTATGTGTGTGTATGTATATATATGTATATATGTATGTGTGTATGTGTGTATGTATATATGTGTGTGTGTATATATACATGTGTGTATGTTTAAGAAAAGCTGTCAAAACAAGTTGAATGTAATGGATTTCCATTATCGTGTTATAGAAACCGTTCCTAGTGGTTTATTCTGAGGTGCCACAAGAGGGAGACTGTATCTGTGCACACATTGTAGAACGTCATGATTTGAAACTGTAATACGCAACCTTTTGTTAACTGAGCTAATCGGCTAAAATTTTGTCCATTCAGCTCTGCAAGACTTGGCAACATTTCCGTGCTGCACACAGGAAGTGATTTTGTTTGAAGTTGAGTTCGGTTCGAGGCAACATCCACACTGCGTTAGTAAAAATTTGGGATGGCGTGATACCGCTTTGTGTGTCTGATACTGTACCGATATTCTAACCATGAGCATATCAGTGTAATACAGTCTATCTGCTTGACTGGCTGATGATGATGACGATGGCCGTACTGTTGCATTTATGGTAGTTGGAATTTCCAAGGTCATAGGGTGTGTTTCTTACATAGGAGTGCCCCTGAAGGTAGATTTCCAACTGGGAAACTGAGCAACTTTGTTATCCCTGACATGGGATTCCAAGATGGCTGCCACTATACGAAGACTTCCATTTTGACTTTAAATCGTATTTGATTCACAGTAATTCAATCGTACACACACTTGGTGGTGACGTCACTCCCAGTTCTGAACTCCGAAATGCATCTTTTTCCGATGTCCAATCCAATTTTGACCAGTATTGGACGGATAACAACACTGAATCCCTAGCAAGAATGGATGCAAACACAAAGATGCATCCTACCAAAACTTAAAGAAATTAATTTTATTGCTCAAAAATTATATTTTTAAAGCCATTATAAGGCATAAATGTTTCTTGTCCCTGTCCCACCCTACTGCAATGTGAGTAAGTGAAAAATAAATGGTAGAAATTGAGTAAACCTCTGAAGATTTAATGATGGTCACTTTTGTTCGACAACCTCAGCTTATTTTTAAATTTAATTGACATTAAAGTGCTTAATTTGTATCTGTAAATGTTCAGATAGGAAACAAAGGTAGAATATGGACAGAAAGGCCTTCCTTTTACATTTAAAAATGTATGATTTAATTTATACTATTATCGCAATATTTTTGTAAGTGAATGTATAGTATGTGAATGGCAGCTTTTTGGTCAAGATAAAAGTGACTGAAACATCACATTTGCAGGCTCGATCTCGTGTGCTAAATCAGCCCCCAAAGTCAGCTGCTTTTAATCTTCCCTCCGCTGCTTTACTTTGTCAGTTTGGTCAGCAGAGACCAACTGAAAGTCTGACCTCTAACTGCGAGTCACTTTGAAAGACAGAGCTGTCGGTAAACAGTGACTCAAGAGCAGTGAACATCCAGGACTGAGTTGAGCAAAAACCACCTGTGTAAACAAAACACAAAGCGCATAACTGGGAATCACCAGAGACTACACGATACAATATTATCATGATATTTGAGTCCTGATAATATTTCGATAAAGTGATTATCACTTTTTTGTCACCAATTATCGATATTTTTATGCTGTGTCCCTTTTGCATCTGAGCTTGGGAACGACATCTCCCCCAATTCCCTGCCTTCCAGATGAGCCGTCGGAAACACAAACGTGTCTCGCACTAACCATTGTTAGCAATACCGGTCAATAACAAAGCACACTTCATGGTATTTTGCACACATTTCACATTTATGGAACAAACATTGCCAAAAAGATCAGTAGGTTTGTGAAACCTCACATTCTCCCACAAATAAAACAAAGTACTGTGCTGTGGTAAAAGATGACAGCAGTGCCACTGCAGACTAGTTTATTTAATTTGGCACGTAATACTTTGGAATCAAAGTCGTGTTTATCTGTGTCACACCACCATGACTATGCAAATGCACACACGCACATAGCCTTGATACTGTGTACACTGAGCTGCAGGAGACTGCATGGCTTGATTTGCCTTTTTTTTTTTAAATGTGCTGCGTTTTTTCTATGCACTGTACATTTCACTCCGCAGTAATTGTCCTGTGTTTTTCACTGGATGTGACTCACCAGCTTCCACCAGCATCAGGATCCTGATGTTGGTGTTCAGAATATTGTCCCATTATTCAAACACAATGTCGCCTGAAGTTCTCTAGACACATGGTATCTTTTTAACTGTGCCCTGTAAAAAAAAAAAAAAAAGTAAGTAGTCTTTTTTTTTTTTCATTTTAGAATACTGAATACTGCTTCTTAACCGAGGGCAATGATATTTGATGGTGTTTGTTGTACTGGAATTTTCCTCTTGCAGTGCCACAACAGACTAAGACCTTCCTCAGCCAGCTGGTGTTGAGCAACAGAGGGAAGAAAAAAAGATGCATGTCTTGATAAGACCTAGTCATTGTGTAAGTGTCAGGACAGCACATGTTCGTATTGCATTCTAAAGCCTTGTTTCCACTGGTCAGAAAACCCCTTTACGCCCGTTAACATCTGCTTTTGTTTTCAGTGGGAACAGTCTGTGGGTCAACTCTCCATAGATAGATAGTGAGTTTTAAATATCTGTTGCTCTGATTGGCAGTACTGTTAACATGACACATGGGTGAATGCAGTAATTTCGTCATCCGTTATTTTATTTTGACAGCTGAGTCGTGGAGTCTGCACCTTTTTTTTGTTAATTCAGTCAGAGATCTGAAATGGTTCAGCTGTTGCAGAGTTTGAAAGGACAGGGCAAGGTCACTGGCTCCCATGACATTTTCTACTGCTGTGTGTTGCAAGTTGGTTGTTTACGTCAAGTTTCTGACTTTGAATACGACTCACTGGAATGAAAAAAAAGAGGCTAACTCCTTTACTGGTCGTGGAAATGCTCTTCATTGCCTTTTTGGGAGGTTTACTTCTTCTTAATTCTGGTGCAAAAGACTAGACACTGGGGACTAGACACTGTTCATTGACAAAGCAGAGTTGCTTTTGCTGATCAGTATCCAGCTTGTGCTGAGTAGGGAGTGGCTCTCGTCACGCCTCCTTTACTCCCACCTGCATAATTTTGC
This sequence comes from Microchirus variegatus, assembly GCF_963457635.1. Lineage (NCBI taxonomy): Eukaryota > Metazoa > Chordata > Actinopteri > Pleuronectiformes > Soleidae > Microchirus > Microchirus variegatus. The sequence goes on along the minus strand of NC_139818.1, from coordinate 8,223,844 downwards.
TGCTCTTAAGCCACATTTTCTTTGGACCGTGTAAAGATCCTAAACAAACACACAGACCCTCTATTGTTGTTGAGCAGAACTGAGCGTCCTGCGGTCAAGTAAAGTGCTGTCATTCACCTGAACGCCTCGTGCCATTCAGTCTATGGGTGGTGCTGTGTGGCCCCTGCGGGGATCTTGTTACTCAACACTGGTGAGAGGTTTTTTTTCTTTTTTTTTTTTTTTTTTTACATGGTGAAGTGTGCTGTGTGTGGACAAGGGCTACTGCTGCAGGGACTTGTCTTTATCTGCACCAGAGCATCAACTTGTTAATCGGGTTGTAGTTTCAACTCCACCAACATAACAAAGAAAAGGTTGGAAGGAGAGCAAAGGTCTGAATTTTTATAGAATTCAGACCTTTGTAGGTCATGATGTTGGAGCTTAGATGGGGCTTTTGGCTTTGTCCTCTCTAAGGGTCACCACAGTGGATTGGTGATCTGCATATTTTTGTCAGATATTTTATGTGTCGGAGTTGAGTTGGAATCATTCCGTCAAGAAGGGCATTGGATTGTGTCAAGAAGTACCATGTGGTCCAGTGGAATGTGCTGTGGTCACAGCTGGGCCTTAGATTCACTTCAAATGCCCTCTTGGAATTAGAAAATGTTATGCTGTGACAATGGACAACACAAGCAACACATCTTAAAATCAGCATGTGGTAGTATTACGGGTTCTGCACCATTGATGCAAAGTTGGGAAACACATTGCTCATTCGCCAGTTAGCTTAGCTGTTAGTTCCATCCGAGTCTGTCGATGGCAGAAAAAAGAGTTAATCGAATATCAGGAGTAATAAAAATTCGTCTCAACTTCATGTGTGTGCAGGCAGGGTTGATATCCAAAAATCTCAAAGGAATCGCTTATCGTGCATTTGTGTTATATGTTCATACTTGATTGTAAAAAGTGAGCGCTAATACACACCAAGAGCTCATAGTTTTTTACTTTGCACAACTAACATGAATAAACACTGCTGCCACCTGCTGGTAAGGGAAATAATTTCCACTCATACAGGCGCAGAACATACATGCTGGTTCCTGGAAGGCTGTAGTCGATGCCGTGTGTGGGAGTGCAATATTTTTCCCCAGACACATTTCAATCAAGACGGCGTCGTGGTTGGTTGTTTTTCTTTGCCATTGGCCGAATCTCGGGACAGCATGTCCCAGGTTTAACAAAGATTGTAACTTAAGTATTTTCCTGACAGCAGCTTTATATAAAGTACTGGTAATCTGGTCATTAGTGTTGCTTGGCTGCTGTGCGTTTTATTCCTAATTTATTGCAGCCATAAGGGGCTTTCCCTCGCCTTACAGTTTCAGAGAGATTGAAAGTCTTTTATTAGGCTTTTTGGTTTGTGTCTTGCGTTGCTGTTTTGCCAGCACACTGTCAGAACTTTTGAAATACGTGTGCTGTGCACTGAGTAAATCAAAGTACCACCCACAGGGTGTTTCTTAGCTGAAAAGTAGTTAAATGGATGTAGAAAAAAAATCTCCTTTAAATTAGGATTGCAACTTGGCTTCAAATTGTTTTTTGAGGTTTTTAACAAGGCTCTGAGAGAGAGGGCCCCACTGTACAGAGACTTATGCTATTTGTATTACATCAATGTACTCCAAATCTAGCTCCTAACCACTTTAATTTTAACTTTAACGTCTATTTGGGATGCATTTCTGCACCTAGTGAGATTAAGGTAAATGTGCGCTTTTCTATTGCTTGCTCTTCCCCTTTTCCTTACATGCAGGGCTATTTAATGAACTTTAAATGAACAAAACTTTTGGGATTTCAGTAACCTCAAAATGATGATTTTATCAAGTCTTGTTTTCAGAGGAATGCATTTTACCCTCAGAGTATCAAAAAAAGCAAGACTATATTCACATTTAAAAAGCCAAAACCACGGGACTGACCCCATTCTTAAATGCACTGTCAAAAATAGTGGATGAACAAGGTAATTTATCGGAATCAGTTAATGGTCAGAGCAATAAAGATGACATTTTTGAAGTATTACGGCAGGACTTGGGCTACATCTGCACTACTCCATTTTAATTTTCGCCTGTCGTCCATGCTACCCTGGTGCTTTATAGCCCCCCCAGATTTGAAAAATCTGGAGCTTCATTTTAGTATCTAGGAAAAAAAACGAAGGCATTTGGAAACTGTGTTGTTAACAAATGGACTACGTATTGGCAAGAGACTGGCAATATGATCGATAAACGGTTGACGATCTGGAATATTGGGACTGCTATATTTGGTTCTTATCAGACGCGACATTGCTCATAACAGCAATTCCTGCTCTTACTTAAAATGATTGTATTTAATTAATTCCTGCAGGTGAATTCTTCCTCTGCTTTTAACCCATCTTCTACTAGCAACCTTCCTAGAATTAGGAGCAGTGGGCAGCCACTTAGCCCCTCCTTCCTCTCCCCATTCACTGATAACTCCCTGCCAACTTTTTGAAGATTTTCAAAACCTGAGTGGAGTTCCTCTGTAAGGCTCTCCCTACCCCTCTTGAATTGGAGCATCATCCTGTAATGTAGCAACAATGTCAGCATGAATGTCATTGGGGGCTAACCCCTTTTTCTGCAGATCTTTATTAACACCATTGTTTCGATTTTTAAAAAAATGGCTCTAGTAATAACATTCAGAGTCCTCAATTAACCATCAAATGTGGGTTTTATCTGGAAGGAAACAATGCAGTTAGTAACACAAAAGGTTGGATTTAATGCACACCAAGTTTCTGCTCTGGCATCAGTCCTTAGTCGTCCTATCAACTTTACAGCCCACCCTCATGGCCTCAGTCTTAGTACCTGCTTATGTTACTTAACAGTTGAGCTGAACTGCAAAACTTGCTGGAAAAAAAAAAAGTAATAGATTCCCCCTCACAGCTCCATCTGTCCACTCTCTCTCTGTGTCTGAGTCAGTCTCTCTCCCCAGCTCTCAGTATGGTTTAGAAGCATCCGCACAGCCAAGAAGTTCTTTCACACAAATATTTATAAGTCGCAGAGGGGATGTGACAATGTGAGCAATAGGAACTCCACAGGGAGGAGTGCAACGGGTTACCCGCACGCTAATCTCCACTAAGACATATTTATAAACTTAGCTTGCAGTGAGGGTGGACCGCTTCCAACTTTGACACCAGGATGCTAACTGCATTTGGCCATTACACAGCCAAGGCCCACAATGGTGACATTTTTAGCCAGTGCAATATTTGCATGGCACACACAGAGACATATGGTTATACTTCACTGTCATTCACTTTGTGCACGCATAATAGTTTCCATGCAAAGAAGCAGCACAAGGCCACTCTCCTTCATACTACTTTTCACTTTGCGTTCGCTCCCTGCCGGAGCTGAATTACATCTGACACCATCATCAACGAAGAACAAAGCCTGGAAATAAAACACGGAGGGAGGGTTTTCGTTATGTCTATGTTTAAAATAAGTGCTTTTATATCAACCGGAGTTTTATATTGACTTAGTGGGTGACACATGTTGCCAGGAAACATCAGCATTAAACATGCACACACACTAGTATGTCTTTTGTAAACCATATGTAGGGAATGTATAAATAACACTTCTGTTAATGTAAATTGAAGTGGGAGTTTAAGGGTTGCTTGGAATTTATCCTAATGGGACAATTTAAAGGAGCACATCCAAATAATACTTGATTTTCATTGTGTCCTCATACCGTACCTATAACAGTAGTTCCTGTCATTCAACTTTTAGTTGTGATGGTACTGCCATCGACATGTCAGAGTTTGAGGAAACGGTTGTATGTTCATTCTCACCCGATTTTCAGTTCAATAAGCATGTTCATGGTCTTGATCACGAGTTTCAGGTCTTCTTCAGTGGAACATGATGTTATTTTTGTGGAAAGAAAATAAACAATTAATGACGGCACATACAAGGAACCTGGTTGCAGGATACGCCTCTGAACTCCTGTTTGCAAAATGCCAACACGCTGCTGGCCAAATCGAATCGTTTCAAAATAAGAGTACATATTCTTAAGGTTGATATGACTGGTTGCCTCTTACTGACATCTAACCCTTGTTCTTGAATATATGTCAGTCTGGCTTAGTGGTCAGTACCATTGACTGTTAATTCTTCATCACTCAGCCATAACCCCCCGACCAGAAAGTCGACCCCCTTAACCCCTCCACCCCCTCCTTGGTAGCATTCCAGCTGGCCAGATGGTGTCTGCTCTGCATAGTGGATACTGAAGAGCTGAGAGGGAGAAACCCCACAAGCAGGGTTCTGTTGATGAGACATTCCACTCCACTGACACCCACTCAACTCCTTATGTCATCCCCCCCCCCTGTCTCTGTTCAGTCTTGTCTCTGTCTCACTCATGGTATTTCTGAGGATAAATACCATGTTAAGTTGTTGACAATCAGAAAACTCATTCTTTTAGGAGGAGACAGTTTTATAGATACTTTGTAGGTTTGAAGAAGAGACCGTTAAGTGTGTTTATCACAGTCTAGAGAGCTGGACAATTTGGGATGTCCTGATCCTAATCAAGTATTGGATCAGAGCCAATCTAATCTAATCAGTGCCCGACAATCACACATCATCCCATTCTCGTCCCCCCAATCAAGCATATTCATACAAACTTGTGGGCACACAGTGAGTGAACGTTGCGATGTTTATTAGAGCCCTATGAAATCCGTTTTACTTTTTTCCAAATTCTGTTTTTTTCCATTTAAATTGTTTACCTTTTACACTTACTTTACCACCATAGAGTGTGTGTGCTTTTTGTGTCGGTGAATAAAATGTCCATTAATGAAATGCAACTTTCTTCTTGAATCCCCTGACTTGTTTGAAGCAGCAATTAGGGATGCACCGAGTAATCGGCCAGTGACCGGAACCGGACGATTTTCACGTGATCGGCCGCAATCGCCGACCGGCCGATCAGACAGAAATAATCCGATTTTAATAAGCCGATCAAATGCACCCGCATCGCGCAGCAACAGCAACACAAGTGCACGCGGCTACACGCACATGTAGTAGAGTGTAGGGCTGGGCGGTATACCGGTTCACACTGAATACCGTTTTTTCTTTCAAACATCCGCGCAGCCACGCCGCTATCGTCTGCTTTGCGAGTAAGCGCGCGCTCTGCATGTAAATGTTTCATTAATGTTTATATATTTGTTTCAATCACTGAATGAAGCCTGTCATATTTGGGACAAGAGTCGGGACCTTAAATCACTTGCACAATACTTTTGATCAGCACTCAGCATTTGTTTGTTTGTCATTTGAACCAGTGTGTGCAGAGAGTGCGAGGCATTGTTGGCACGGGGCGGGAGAGAGAGAGAGAGAGAGAGAGAGTGCGAGAGAGAGAGAGATCTGCGCTCTTGGTCATTAGTTAATTTACTTATTTGTGTGTAGGTAATATGTTGTGAAATATGTTTAAACTTAAATAAACTACACATACAGGTAGTGATTTGTTTTTGTTTTTTTAGTTGGATATTGGATGTGAACTGATTGCATTTCTATGTTAAAATGTTCTATTAAAGAAAATATATATCTTTCTGTATGCTGTAAAGTGGTTTAAAAAATTTTAATCGGAATCGGCTAAAATCGGTATCGGCAGGTCAAACTTCTTGAAAAATCGGAAATCGGAATCGGCCCCAAAAATGGCAATCGGTGCATCCCTAGCAGCAATGCTTGTCTGTAAGTGCGGGTTGGCCTGGCTAGCATTAGCAGCAGCAGGGTGTTTTTCTTTGTTTTCGTCACCCATATTTTTCCATTTCCAGTCAACAGTATGTTAGCAGAATTTGCAAAAAAAAAGCATATCACCTGACATGGAAGTCATTTGGAAGCTTTTCGGCTCTGTATTTTGGAGTAATAGATGAGTTTCGGGCTGGCAGGCTTCCGGCAGCCCACTGCGTTTTTGTAAAAAAATTGACACACTATTGAAATTAAAATATATAATATCAATTGTAGGTATATATTATAGGTAAAATATAGCAGTAGCACTACAGATCACCATCGCTGCCATCATGCATTGCACATGCATCCAGTGTGAACGTGACATAGACGGATGACATCCTGTCCTACAGTCCGTTTTTCTTTCTTTCTAAACTTCTTTTTTAACTATTATTTATTAATGACAATTACTTTTTGTTTTGTTTTTAAATGGTGTATTGTTTAGTTCTGCTATGTTGGCAAATGTAAATAACTTGGACCAAATCATAAGATCTTATTAATCATTTTCAAAATCAAAACTGCAATTTGAAATGACACTTTATTGTTTATTTAAATACTATGCACATTAAAATGGCATACAGGAAACATTTTAAGTCCTCATCCTCGCAATACTTTTGTGTCCTATAGTAATGGTCAATTTTTTTAAATCCACTACACTGTGTGAACACGTCATTGAAGCTTTACTTACATAAATAATGTCACTTCAGGAATGTTCTTCAGTATAAGTCGTCAGTCGCAGCATTCGACTTAACCTTCACAATTGAAAAAAATATATATTTTCACACATTTGATAAAGCTTAATTCAAGTGGTATAAATTCAACAAAATATAAATTCTTTTCAAAGGACTTGCCTTGTTCAACTGGTTCCAACAATGGCTGAGTGTCAGGATCAATTTGCATATTTGTCAGTCGTGTTTTTCCTTCAAAAGTTTGCAAATGAAATGCTCCTGAGGTCTTACCAGAGTGCGGCAGTGCTCATTTTTGAATGATACAAAACATGTAGGGAGGAGGCATTGATGTGAGTTTTGCATAGGTGCTTTACCTGCGTCACATTATATCTGTCCCATTTAAACAAAAAAACAAAAAAAACCTGTGTGGGTGTTTGTTTCTGATCCACAAAAAGTATCCAGTTCAGTGTCTGTGTGCATGCATGTGCATGCTGGGACAGGCACAGTCTCCCCAAGCTATAAAAAATATCTCAACTCAACGCTATTGCCTCCATGATTGCAGCCTTGTTAGCAGAGACAGTAAGTGTGTATTCCTTTGGGCATGTTGTCACAATGCTTCGGTTGTGTGTCATTTTTTTTTTACGACTGTGTGTATGTATGTTTCTGTGGAATTAAGCTTGTTTACTTTCCCATACGTCACATGTAATGACTCCTTTTGAATGTAGCAAACAGAGCCGGATGTCTAGGACAAAGAGCTATCCTGTAAAATGGGGGGGCGGGGGGGGTGTACTGTCTCTTAAAGGCATAGTTTATCTTTTTTTGTACTGTGGTTGTATGAGGTAATGATCACATAGTTAGTCGTCACTTGCAATGTCACATGTGAACTGCGATTTGGCTGGTACCATGGTGACATTTTGCAAGTGTGACCTGCAACCAGTTGTCAATCACACTAGTCCGCTCGTATGCTTTATCATACGTTTTCCTCTAAATGATAACATGATTTTCAAATTTGACATGCTATATTGAAAGAGACCTGAATTGAGATTAGGGCTTGGCGATAATACAATAAATGATAGACACGATATCCATAGAAAAAAAAAATTTGATAGGATGTTCGATGTGTTAAAAAAACAAACAGAGAGAAATAGATGAAGCAGGTTTGATTGCATGAACTAACTCGGTCCCTCCCTCATAACCAAGTTGGTTCCATGCATGGATGTATAATATGAACTGGATAGAACACCACCCCTTTTGCTCTGTTCATTCCTATGAAGCTGCTCACCCTGCTGCTCAGTGTATGCCAAAAAAGTTTTTGTCTGTCACAATGTCCAGGACTGAACACAGTGATAAAGTGCAGCATGTCAGTCTCCTCTCCTCAATGAATCCACACAGCAGCACATTAATACATTGATAATACGTGCGGAAATAAATGCGACGAATAAATAACTAAAACCTGCTTTGTCATAATATTTAAAAACATGTAAACAAAACCTCCTCATTGTCTTCATTTATTCACATTTCTCATAAAGTTTCCATATCGTACGGTTTCCTGACGGCAGCGCTGTTCCCGAGACGCCACATGACCGCGCTTTGCTGTGTTCGTACCCAGCTGTGACGTCACTCTGGGAAATAAGATGTCTGGTCTTTTTATGGCCTTTAGGAGTTTTTTCCGAATATGAAACTCCATGAAATAAAAATGTAGAATATAAAGATCTATAAAAGCCCGTGTCCATGTCTCGATGTGTCCTGTGGACACTTTTACAGGCATCTCTTTTGCTATTGTGGTCATGGGCTTTTTTTGTTGCAGTACCTAGTGCGACCACCATGACAAAATTGTCTTCAAGGCAATCCAGTTCATATTATCCAGTTCTATCCAGTTCATATTATACATCCATGGTTCCATGCTTGCAGCCTGTAGAGTGGTCAGAGACTCTGGAGTGGCAGTCAAACTGCCAATCACTGAACAGTCAAGTTTGGTTGTGCAGTCCTCATGTGAGCAGCAGCAAGAATCAGTGCTAAAAGCGAAGAGATCGTTAGTAAACAATACCTCGCCGGTCTGGCAGCTTTTTGGTGACATTAAGTCCGACCACAGTCACGCCAATGTCGCCTACAAATTACACCAGATGAACGTACCCACCAAGAGCGTAATTACTTATTATTAACAAACTTATTTTGCCATCTTTGGTGCTCACACCCCCTGGATTACACGCGCTGTACAGAATGGCAATCGACATCATCTGCCGCTACATGTGGCGATACGCAGCCCACCCTGTTGAGGTACTCTGCAACAGTGCCGTATGATAAAAAAATCTAAACGTTATAAAGACCTAACTGAGGTAGTGACTTATCATAGAGCCAGGGACATGCTTCCAATCAGCATAGTTGAGAAGTATCGTTTTAAAAATCTCATGACTGTGCTTGACATTAAAAAAAAGTGATTAAAATAAGAGGAAAGTTAATGAGTTTAGAATAAAATTGTTAAAGTTTAATATTTTTCAATTGTTCTTATTTAATAGGTCATGAAAAATGATCAATAATGATCAATATGAAGTATTTATGTTGTGATATACTTTTCAGCCATATCGCCCAGCCCTAATTGAGATCATCAGGAATGTCTTTGCTGATCAAGCGATTCAACAACCAGCAGAGTTGTCCCTCGTGGCCACTTTATACACCTTCTGTGGTACTGAATACTGATACAGGTGTATTTCAATAAATTAGTATAATTTATATATAAAATATATATAATATCGTGGAAAAGTTCATTTATTCCAGTAATTCAACTCAAATAGTGAAACTTGTGTATCGTATACATTCAATACGCACAGAGTGAAGTCGTTTAAGTCTTTGGTTGTTTCAATTGTGATGATTTTGGCCAAGAAGAACCCAAAATTCAGTATCTCAAAAACTTAGAATATGGTGAAAAAGTTCACTATTGTAACTTTATAGTGTCTATGCCAATCAGCTAATCAACTCAAAACACCCGCAAATATTTCCTGTGCCTTCAAAATGGTCTCAGTTTGATTCACAAGGCTACACAATCATGGTGAAGACTGCTGATATGACAGTTGTCATATCCAGAAGACAATCATTGACACCCTTCAAAAGGAGGATAAGCCACAAAAATTGATCGCCACAGAAGCTGGCTGTTCACAGTGTGTGTTTTTTGAAAACCAATGTCGGTGCACTTGTTGACCAAGACATTTTAGAGCAATTCATTCTTCCTTCTGCTGATTTCATTTTCCAGCAGGATTTGGAACCTGCTGGAACCTTGAGATGCACCTGTATGTAGTCGGTGCTGACTACTGTGCTATGCACACTACCTGCGCAGAAATCCTGGCTGAGACATGGAGGCTCACTGGCCCTTTATAAAAGGTTAAGCTGCTTAAGCTTTATCCCACTGTTCTTGACTGGAAGTTTGGTGTGGTACAGTATGGTGTGGAATGGTAAAGCCCTGCCAGGATTGCATTTTGACTGAAAATTGTACCTTCACTTGGTAGGCAGGGTGTGGGCTGTGCCCGATGGCTGCTTAGCGTGATGACATCGAATACGGCACAACAGACAACAATGGAGGACATCCAGCAGCTCTTTTTTTCCTGCTCGGTTTGTGGCTGCCTTGACTTCCATGTGATATTTACATCGATTGCAAGGGAGCATGAGCATATTGTACCATTTTACTCTGGTACCCTGAGATAAGGAATTGAAAATTTCCGACCGGTTCATTTGGTACTATTCCTAAACGTACTGTATGTGTAGCTTACCGAACCATTGCCTCCGATGGAAACACGGCTTCACTATCTTTTTAGCTAAGCTATGTGTGTTAAATAGCTCAAAGTCCTCATGGCATGGTAGGGTTGGACTGATGGACGATGCCAAACATCCCTGAAAATAATGATGCCAATTATCGGCCAACTTTATTGTATTGTTTATCTGTAAAGGTTTTCCATGGAGGAGAAGCAGCTTTCTGTCTTTGTCTGGTTAATGATGGCAGGTCAGTACAGTTTTTACAGTGTCTGTTACTAAGGAGAAGCAGACTGCAGGCATGAGCACGGGGGGTGTTGTCAACGGCCTTTTCGGGTGACTGACTACAGTCAGCGGGACTTCTGGTAAAAGGGATTTGAGGGACTTTGTGTCTGTGTGAGAAAAAAGGAGGGTGTAGGGAGGGAGAGATGAAGATGGATTAGTCTGCTTTTTTTTTTTTTTGCCCCCCCCCCCCCTCCTCCTCCACAGCAGATCTTGTCCTCCCTCCACTCCCATAACACCAAACAGGGGCCCCTTTGCAGCATGGACTGGAGACACATGCCCCAAAAAGCCATGACATCCACCCCCTCACATGAGCCAATTCTCTCAAGCCTCCTCTCCATCTCTTTTCCTCTTTCTGCCTGCTCTGACCTCTGAAGCTCTCTCTTTTCTCTTGTTGCACCCACCCTTCCTCGCCTCTGAACTCTTTTCCTCAATCATGTTCCTCTTTCCTCTGCTTTTTCTTTCTCTGTCATTTCCTTTCTCCCAATTTATTTCCTTCCTCCATCTTCCTCAACTCAGAGCTACAGCAGAGTTGAGTCATGTGAAAGGAGGCCCTCTGCCATGTTAGACAAACATACACCTTCTGTCAGAATCGTCATTTGAAGCTCTCAGTCAACACAGGCCTGTTTGTACAAGCTCGAGTGTTGTGCACCTCTACGATTGTGATTAGAACTTCATGCTCCCAGTGGTTACAGAGACTGTAGTAAAACCGCCTTAAACGGCAAACGATTGCTTTTTAATGAGAAACACATTGGTCACTCAGTATGTGGTTGATTGCTCTGGGAGAGTGGCTCAAAAACTGTGACACACCCTGGACTCATTTCACCCTCCCAGCTGTTTTCTCATGTTTTGTTTGGTTGAATTGATTGGGTAGAAGCCAGTGCTTCGACATCCACTATGTCTGCGATAGAGTAATTGGATTAGTGACTGGTGACCTGTACTTGTTAGTTCTCAATAGCAGTCATATGACCCAGTTGTACATAAATGTAAACCGTGCATCTATTGATGTCAGTTTGTTGATTAAAAGAATAAAAGTATGACTTATTCATTATGTGACTTTCCTAAAGATGCTATCGCTACATCCATACTACTTAATTTCAATATAATAGACAATTGTTTCACCGCAGTAATAACCTGTGTCCAACACATTTGAAACCGTATGCTACATGACCATTAGGTTACACCGAGAATGCATGGCTCATGTGAAAATTACAGATACATTTAGTCTACAGAAGTAACAGATTTTCTCTTATGCAATTGTTGGCAGAGTTTCAGAAACTATCATTTTGAAAAGTAGAAGCAAATGAGCTAAAACAGTAGTGAAATCAGTCGCAAATGGCTTTTCTGCCTGAAGTTTTGAAACTAAAACCAAGCCATCAGCATTTCCAAATATCTGTTTTCAGTGCTTCATAACTCAGGGGCAGTGAGGACTACATCACTGTTGGTAACAAGTAAGATGCATTATAAAATTAAAAACTGAGGCCATATGTACAGGGAAACGGAAACAATCTTTTCCAGGACGTCCAAACACGAGAGGAAGACGGCGACAAAGGACAAAAGCACAAAAGAGAGCTGGGATTTTCCCATTTTAAATTGAATAAAATTATTACATTCAAAACAGTGAATGTTCTAAGTTTTTCAACTTGGAACATTCATTGCCATTCGCATACTGCAACAACTGGGAAAAAATGTGCACAGTTGTGCCAGAAATGATGAAGGAATTCACAAGTAAGTTAAGAAGATGAAGTTCCCACTAATGCTAATCGGAGCTGAAGCCGATTAAGAACCCTGTGTGCATTGCAGAGTCATTTGACCCAGGAGTTAATGCTGATTAAACTCAATCTCACTTGTCAAAAAACAGTTTAAGCCAGTTTAATTTATTAGAAGGAATGGGGGTATAAGTAGTGCATATGACCAGGATGTCTGAGAACCTTCCCAGACATTGTGAGGGAGATGCATCACATGACTAATCCTCAAAGCAAGGAAGTGGCTCAGATATCCTGTGCAGTAGAACTGTCCCTTTCCCCTGCACATATTATTTCCATCTTTTGTTGTGTCCCTTTTATGGTTCCTGAACAGTCTCTCAGACTCTGGACCAGTTGAATGACCACTGGTCTGTTTTTACACTAGCACCTGGTTTTCTCTGCAGAGGAAAGTTTCCACCTTCTTCCCTCAGGAAAAAAATGTGTCAGGAGTTGGCTGCATCTTTAACGGCCTCCTCTTTCTTTCTTTTTTTGTGCACTAAAGGAAAGTTAATGTTGAAGTCCCTCTGATGCGTGTGGTTACTTTATGTGGATTCCTGAAGGTTTCCAGTGGCAAAGTGTTGTCAGAGTTGTGGCAGCTGAAATGCTTCCCTGTGTAGTGTCCTTTTCAACAGCTTTACTGAGGTGTGAGTTCTAAGCTTAGTTGTCAGTAGTTTCTGTTGTAAAGCACTGCTTTGTTTGAAGGTAAGATATGATGGAGATAATGAAGATGTGAGGGACTTTTATTAAAGCTGCACCTGAATGATACTGAAAAATCATGCATCTGAAGTACATATGATTTGTAGAAGGCTGTTGTATTTGTGGTTAAACTGAAGGCAGACTGGTATTCTTATTAAATGTTATGCTGGTGTTTCCATTAGGGGTGGGAATCACAGGGTACCGCACAATATGAAACGCAATACATGGTCCATGATACCAATAATATGTGACCCACCACGGACCAAGCGGGAACAAGTCGGCCCAGCGCAAAACGAGAAAAAACAGGAAAAAGTTTTTTGTTTTTTTTTCAAAATTAGGGATTTCCATTTTTCTTCAAAATTACACAAGTTGAAGTTTTGATGAAGCTACTACATGCTTCGAATCACAGTATTGTGGGTCTTAAAACCATAAACTTTGTGTTTGAATTAAGGTTGTTTTATCGCTGTGAATCACTCCTAGTTTGGGTGTGGCGATCTCACATTCCAGAGCTTTTGTTGCTTTTTCAGCCAATCAGCTGAAGGTCACGGAGAATACACATGGCTAATTAATATGCACGTACAGAGAGAGGGAGGGGAGGGGGGGAGAGAGTGTGTTGAACTTTCCAGCAGTTATGTGTGCAGTGTGTGTGTGTGTGTGTGCAGTGCGAAATTAAAGCGTTATTGTCATCAAAGCAGTCATCATCAAAGCTTTGTTGACCAAAGGAAGACAAGGAGAACAGGACAATATCTGAATTGTGGCCGAATGTCTTCACAAAGACAGAGAAAGCATAAAGACTGCTGGTGTGTGGACTGTTAGCATTTTAATGCTTATGCTAACTTGTTAGCAGACTTCATTGTCACAAAAACAACAAACGGATGATTATTCAGCGGCTGAAAGAGAGCAGGACACACACAGTAGTTGTCTGAGATGATGATGTGACGCCAGCAGCTCCATCTCCTTATGGTGAGTTTTCAAGTAACGTTGGTGTTCAGTCACATACAGGGACGTTTTTTCTTGTTATTGTATTCACTAGCTCTAGCACAAACATGTGCTGATGTGCTTGCATCATGTGTGAATGACACAGCTTTGTGTGTGAAGTATTGACTGTGAATGATTTGACTTGTGAGTTAGGACATTATCAGCTCATTCAGTAACAGACTGATCCATCCACACTACACCACAGAGCCACTTCGATGTATTTCATTAGTGTCTGATTTGATATTAGAAATATGTGTCTATCTTTGATCATTCTCTTTTAAGTATATATAGTATATTTTGTTTTCATGAAACAACAAAAACAGATGATGGAAATACAGTGGTATGCAAAAGTTCGGGCACCCCTGTAAATGTTCATGATTTTCATTTATAAATCATTGGTTGTTTGGATAAGAAATTTCAGTTAAATATATCATATCGGAGACAAACACAATGATATTTGAGAAGTGAAATAAAGTTTATATGATTTACAGAACGTCTGCAATATCCGCAGATTCTGGAGAACAATGTCCAGGAATCAGTGACAAAATTGAAGTTGTGCCGGGGCAAACCATCAAACTGAACTGGAGATTAGGGATGCACCGATTCCCATTTTTGGGGCCGATTCCCATTTTTCAAGAAGTTTGACCTGCCGATACCGATTTTAGCCGATTCCGATTTAAATTTTTTAAACCACTTTACAGCATACAGAAAGATATATATTTTTGCATATTTTCTTTAATAGAACATTTTAACATAGAAATACAATCAGTTCACATCCAATATCCAACTAAAAATACAAAAACGCATCACTACCTGTTTGTGTAGTTTATTTAAGTTTAAACATATTTGACAACATAGTACCTACACACAAATAAGTAAATGACCTCACTCGTATGGCCGTATATTAAAAATTCATATCATAACGGAAAACGATACGGTATTCGGTGTAAACTGGTATAACGCCCAGCTCTACACTCTGCTACGTGCACGTGTTGCTGATGCTGCGCGATGTGGGTGCATTTGATCGGCTTATTAAAATCCGAATATTTCTGTCTGACCGGCCGGTCACCGATTGCGGCCGATCACTTGAAAATCGACCGGTTTCCGGTCACTGGCCCATTAATCGGTGCATCCCTACTGGAGATGTTTTGTAAAGAAGAATGGTCCAAAATACCTTCCTCCAGACTCCAGACTTCTTGCAGACTTTCTGTAAATCATATTAACTTTATTTCACATCTCAATTATCACTGTGTTCGTCTCCTATATGATATATTTAACTGAAATGTCTTATTCAAAAAACCAATGATTTATAAAGGAAAATCATGAAGATTTACAGGGGTGACCAAACTTTTGCGTACCACTGTATGACTACACAAACGATAACAGAAAAGCCACCCCCCCCCAATAATTTTTTTTAGGTTATTTTATTTCAAGTTTTAAGAGGATATTATGTCCAGTTTTTTCATGTTTTGTGTATGTATTGTTCTGTGTAGCAGTGTAGCTCACAACAATAGTATCTGTGCTTATACAGAGCAGGGTGTGGTTTCACTGACAGCTTACACCAGGAGGGGGTTGTGCTATGTAAATGTGATGGCTCTCAGAAGGTGTAAATCTTTGAGGCTAAAATTCTCCCTAAAGCAGTCAAAAATGATCAGATGTGTTTCACATTGTTGGAAAGCGTAGAATTCACACTTTCAAAATCTGTAAATAACTCCAAATGTCCCAAAGTAGACTTGTGACCGGTTTTGCCATGGCTGGACACTTATGAAACAACAATTTTGTAGTAATCAATATATTGCAAGACACTACTTTAGCGATGTCAGAGTTGTGGCAGCTGAAATGCTACCCTGTGTAGTGCCATTTTCAACAGCTTTGCTGAGGTGTGAGTTCTAAGCATAGTTGTCAAAATGTCAGTTCCTGTTGTAAAGCACTGTTCTGTTTGAAGGTAAGATGATGAATATAATGAAGATGTGCGGGACTTTTAATAAACCTGCAGCTAAATTGATGCTGAAAAATCTTTGTAGAAGGCTGTTGGTTTGTGGTTAAACTGAAGGCAGACTGGTGTTTCCGTTAGGGGTGGTACCTCGCAATACATGATACAACAATTTTGTAGTAATCAATATATTGCAAGACACTCCTTTAGCTACATACGTACATCACAATATCCGTCTAACTCGAAACAAAAACATCTGTCAAAATTAAGTGCATGAAGTCTTTGTATTGACTGTGGATAGGGCATCCCTGTAGATTGGTACAGTTTGGAATTGTAAAGCCTTGGCTAAGGCTTTTGTTTTTCAACTGAGACTCCTTTTACTAGATGTATAAAAGAAAGGGGACAAAAATACAAATGAGGGGCCCCTTATAATTCCCCTCTGGTTCCAGTTCTGTGTTTTCAGAGTTCACATTTAATTTGTTTATTTCCTTTACTAACGTATTAGGTCATGGGCCGAACAGAATTTTTCTTTGACACATGCTTTTAATCGCAGCTTTAGCAATTTGCTAACTGTGTTGTTTAATATTGCATTTTTCATTCAGGAAAGAGTAATTGCTCAGCCCTAGCATTCACTTTGCTTGCTCTAAGGCTAATGTTGTGATTAGGATACAATCTTGAATCTTCCTTTCTCGAAACTTATGCGTTTCTTCAACTGATGCAAAAATCCACTGTTTGTGAGTCAGGGTGTATCCAGCATTCCTGAGTGGTCCTCTTGTGGGCTGCAGGTCAGCCTTTGGCCAGCTGAGGCAACTTTCCGTCATATCTTTGTCTCGTCTTGTTAAACCCTCATGTGGCTCTACTAAGCATTTCCTTTGTCATATACTGAAGAGCAGTCTAATTCTGCTGCTCTTGTGTAAATATCAGTGGGCTGAGTAAGACAAATATCTGTGGACATTAAATATTATTTTTTTTAAAACATTGTGGATGACCGGGGGCAGCGTCAAAAGCGTCATAAAACCATATCTAACTAACAAACACAGACATGCTGCATACCCACAGAACGGTCAGACTCAGCTAAAAGCTCATATAAACCATTCTTATGTTCACGAAACTAGGGATGCACTAATTAATCGGCCAGTGACCGGAACCGGCCGATTTTCACGTGATCGGCCGCAATCGGCGATCGGCCGATCAGACAGTAATATTCCGATTTTAATAAGCCGATCAAATGCACCCGCATCGCGCAGCATCAGCAACACGCGTGCACGCGTCTACACGCACATGTAGTAGAGTGTAGGGCTCGGCGGCATACCGGTTCACACCGAATACCGTTTTTGTTTCGTTATGATATTAACTTTTAATATTCGGCCATACCGGTGTATTTGATTACACAACATCCGCGCTGCAATCGGTGCATCCCTACACGAAACACAGTTAGAACACCAATGGATCAAACCAGCAGGAGCGAAAAAACGTTACAGCGCAAACATTGAAAAGCGGCACCGGAGTGTCAGCGTGATTATGTAAACAAAAAAAAACGCTGGACATCAGAGAATCCACAGATTTTTATCACTCTACGACCAAGATTCACGGATCCAGCCCCAAAATAAGAGCAAAACAACAACTGACTTTGAAGATATGCAAGCAGAAATGTTGTCTTACCTTTGCCGTTTATCAAAACAAGTTATTCCCACTGGAACAAAACCACTTCTAATGAAGGACTACACTTCCCAGCATGCTTTGGGGACAAATCCCGGTCTCATTGATCATTACAGTCCTTTTAACTCGCTAATGAAGTGATTCATACGAATTTGGAGACTGGGGTCTGATTCTACCGGATTAGAGGTTTAAAACGAGCTGTCAATCACCCACATTGACCAAGGTAAGCCAGAGCTATGGTGCTGCGTAACTTAAGACGCTGCAGAGTTTTCGTATTTCTTTTTTTTTTTCCCAAAACAAGTTCTTTTTAGACCAATAGTGACATGTAAATAAACATCAATGGGTTTTAATAATTTGGTCTAAGAAATCTCAAATGGCACAGATGGTGCCAAACGAGAGAACGCCGAGACATCTCTTGACTAAAACCTCTTTGACTTTGCACTGCTCATGTCCATATGTTGTTACATGACCTCCATGCGCTTTTAAGCTCCTACAGCATATTTTAAAGGTGATATTGGATTTAAAATGTGTTCCATGTGCATTTTACTCTGACACAGTGGCATCTACAGTGAAACCTCTGGTGGAATCTCATAAGTGTTATCTTTATTTTCATACCAAGATAATCCACATAGAGCTTGTAACTGCAGAGATTTACTCCATTTAGTTTGGGCATGTCATTTTCGAGCAGGGACTCCAAAAAGAGGGTCAGGGAGGAAGAGGCTTCTTCAGCCATATAGGATTTACTTGGATTTTCTTTCAGATGCTGCATTTAACTCATTTTTCAGCTGCGAGTGAGCAGCTTGGACAGTGTGTGAGATTCTACACACGATCCGTGCAAAAAACCCAAAACAAACAAAGAATTCCTGCCCACCTTCTTAAGGTCAGGCATTGACTAATGCCAATTAACTCATAAATGCTGCCTAACCTACTAATTATAGATCAACATTGCCTAATAATCGTACCTCTTGTTGCTACAACAATGTATTTTCTTTGCTTTGATTTTCCTGACTCCGTGCCTAATGCTAGGGCTGCACATTGAGTCAGTCAGTTATCAATGTGTTGTGCAGATTTTGTCTCACCAAAGAAAAATGTGTTATATGCCCCTCAGCCAAAACCACCATGAATATACTGTATAACAGGCTTTTAAATTGTGTGAACAGAGAGGCACAAGCACTGCTGAGACCTGCATGGACCTGCATGTTCACTGAAGGTCCTGGAAGCTCACCTAACCATTGTAGTTGGTGATTTTGATTTTGGTTGTCCTTGGACATCGTCAAGGCTCCATTGACAGGTTTCACACAGGAAACCCAATGGATATGAGAACATTCAGGGCTACAGCATGTCATCTTGAATGAGAATAAAAGCTTTAAGTTTAGAGTCTATTTGTGTCTCAGCTGCGAAGCTGAGCTCCTATGTGCAGTCTTGCTCCGTGCGAGTACTTGCACAGAGCCAAATAATCTAAATATTCCTCAACAGTTCTTGTGCTGATATCACTAGTTGACATGGTATATTTTCGGAAATCATGGGCTATGATATTGCGCAGATGAACGTTAAGCAAAATGCTGTCAGATTCGAGTGCGTCTTTAGATGCAGTAGTACATGCATGTAAGGGGCAGGATTGAGCAGCTGAACTTTGACAGCTTGTCGGCTCTGAGAGAAGCAAAATGGCATTCGCAAGGCAACATAAAAATAATATATAATTTACTGGATATCGGCAAACACGCCAAGATCCTGCTATGCCAGTAAAACAGTAGGCTAGTCTTCTATGCTTGCACCCTCTACAACTGTTCTTAATTTGCACAATGAAGAAAATGCATATCAACATCTGGTGCGACATAAGTTTGTAAAATAATAAGTTAATTTCACTACAGAAGAGACTAAATGTCACCTGCAATTAGGTCCAGGGAAAAATGTTTTTGATTATCAGGCCCAGGCACTCCTGATATATCCGCATATGGGATATCCGCAATAGCCAATATCGTGCATCCCTGTTCCGTACAACAAAAAATCACTTCACCTGAATCATTTTGGTTTGTGGACAAAACAAGGCATTTGAGAACACCATCATTTTGAAGCTTTGGAAATATCAACTAACATTTTTTTTGACATTTTATGGAACAATTAATCATGAACAGAGTAAACAGTTGTAAAAATAAATCTCATAGTCACAGCCTTGCAACACTCTCTCACAACTCTATTCAAAGTTAGTATAAACTGTTCACTGATTGATGAAGGTGATCCTGAGCTCTTCATCAGTGTGACTTCTCCAAAAATCACCCACTATTTTTTCGTCTAAAAGAATGAGAGATGTTTTGTGATTTTTGGCGTCCAGTGAAGATTAATTTGCAGGATTACGGTAAAAAGGCAAACTGTAAGCTTTTATTCTCTGTAAGCCAGAGAACCACGGATCCTAAAGTCTTCTAGTGCCTGTCTAAAAAACCCCCCCCACAAATATGAAAACCAGTCACAGTGCTGCATAGTTCAGGGTCTCTTTACATGTTTTATGTCTTGAGGATCCATCAACTATACAGCTGAGGCAGTGAAGGGCAAAAGTGAATGTCCAAACATTGCAGGAGTTTGGACTGGACGTAGGTTTGGTTTTGACACTTAACAAAGGACCGCTGCACGTGATAATGATGTGTTTTAAGGGGCCTGCAAAGCTGCAGCTGGAGTCTTGTCACAGAAACTCTCAGTAAGGAAAATATAACCCAGTGATGGTGAGTGAAAAAACACAAGTGAATGATGTGAGAGAGGTTGTGCAAGGAGAGTTTACAGAAGCAAAAGAGGTGAGTGAAATGTGTTTAGTTAACAATCGTGGTTCACATTTTAAAGTGGACCTAGACCGGAAGTTCCAATTAACGCTGTTTTTTAGTGTGTATGCGTCATTACCTTGTTTACGAAGCCCTGAAGTTTCGAAACAAACAGTTCAGCCATTGCTGAGAACGCTGTGTTTTATTGTAATCTCGGGCTCAGCGAGATCTCGGAAAAAAGTTCTAGAGGGGGGAGCTGCGCCTCTGAGAGCGGGTGTGCTGGATATGTCACTTCCGGGTATTAGCCAATCACAAGACAGTTGGGAAGGCTCTACGCTGGCTGGCCAATCATAACACACTGTGAGATTTATGTCTGAAATATCGCGGCTTAGCACAGCGTCAGAAAAGAAGGATTTCTATCGGCTCTTTTACAGCAACTAGGAGGTTTTTGACTATAAAAACAAGTTAATGTATGTAAGTAGACCTCCATAACTAACATATATGTGCAACAGGACCACTCTATGTGAGCTTTAAGATTTTTCTACACAACATTTTATTGTCGTTTCGTCCTTTATTGGAAGAACAATTGGATAATTATCTGATTTCTATCCTCGGACTTTGTAATTTTCATTTTATCTAGAATCAACCAGCTTAATCTGCTGTTGTTAAAAACCTTTTATTTGAATTACTTTGAAGACTGGATTTTGGTAGCTTTGATGTTTTAATGTACATCCTGGGTCTAGTGATCATTTTGTATTGTATTATCATATCTAGAGTTGGTTTAAATGGCGAATAAGTAACAAAAAGTAAGAGAGGGATGTCTAGTATCTTAATCAAATGTGTCTGCATGATGCAGTTGATTAAAATAAATCTAAAAATAAGTGTAGTAGCAGTATTTTAGCAGGCGTAACACCAATGTAAACACTGCAACGTGTACATCAACACTTTTTGTGTAACTTTATTCCTTTTAATAGAAATTAAAACGGAAGGGTTGTTTTAGTGGTGGCATTCATAATGTAATGTGATGGGCATGTGGGGAAACACAAGACCAAATCTGTTAACATTTTGGACAGAAACTCTCCTCCACTTGCATCTCAAGTACGTTTAGAACTGTGCCAGCTGTCAAATCTTGTGAATCTTGTGGTATATTCAGTTGACCTAAAACCAAAATGTTTATTATATAATCACTCACTGTTAATTTAAAAATGTAATCATTACGGAACACTTGCAGGAAGTCTGATGTGGTTTTCCCACTGCCATTACCCATCCTGTCTCAAAAGAGGGTCAAGTAACACTTCCTGATTAATGGAGTTGTATGAAGGATATGGTGCATGGTCAGGAAGTGACAGATCTTCCTCTGTAACAAAACACAAGGTCACAGAACCCTTGCACAGTAATTAGAAACCATGGACTCATGGACTAAACTGTTTGTTTACATGCCCCAGAGCAGCAGGAATGATATGACATTACAAAGCAGAACTCACTTTTGTTTTTCTCGCATTCTGCCCCTCGACATACGGATGCACTAATGCAGTTCATTCTAATGCAAACAAAAAATCTAGGCTTTCCACTCCGAAAACCACCTTCATCATCATGTAGTGCTTCAGGACTTGTCCGTTAGGTCATACATGTTTCTAGAGGTAGATGGATACATCGGGACACTTTTTAAAAAAAAATAATGGACATCACCCTAATAATTAATTAATTGGTTGACTCTCAGAGACCCTTAAAAATGCACTTGTTCTTTTCCGTACTTGGACCCGGAGCATGAGAACAACTCCGGCTGATACTCGCAGGAGAGCGTGTTGCCATTGTGGTTTAAATACATCACAATGAAGACATAAATACTGATTGGAGAGAGATCAGAAACCCATAAATATAGTAAAAGAAATTTCATGCAAGTAAGGCAGTTTTGTTCAGTTCCATTGTATCACTTTGAAGGGGAAAAACTATTCTTTAATGTGTTGCATTATTGCAATACCATACTGTTACTATCACTGCAGAGTCAAACTATACAGTATTTGCTTCACTAGAAAGCAATATCGAATAAAGGGAGGTAACAGCAGTGTTCTAGTGCAAGGGTTCATCACAGTAAGTATCTGTTTGGGCTTTTCAGTGACAATTAATTATATTGCTGTGCCAGTCAGTTACACACTGTTGTATGTTGTATAAAACAATATCACACTAACAACAGCACTAATTTTGCGTGTTTTGAAAGAAATGACCATAAATAGGAAATGACACCTTTGGATGTGTTAATTGCTCGGTACAACAAACAGTCTTGGGTGAGTGCATGTTTGTTGATATTGGTGATGCTTTCTTTTTTAAAAGTATGACTCACATATGTTCCTTTCGTTCCCCTTGTTGCTTAAAATAACAGAGGCAGCTTCCAAACAAAGCAGCCTCGATGTGCTGGGTCTCCATGGATCTTTGACAAACTGTTTAGCTTTCTTTTTATAGGTAATGACCTAGGTGAGTTATGTAAGCTTGCGCACAGTCTTGAAATCAACATCCAAACTCGGCATCTTTTTGCCTTCATAAGGTAATGCCCAGGCATTGAAGTGACATCCAGTTTGAATCTGAATTAGCATTAGTTCTTGCAGAGGAGAATGGCTGTGTGCCAAAGAGAAGTAATGAAACCACATGACCTCCACTGCCATCATTTTTTTTATATCTACATTCTCCTATTTAATGGACTTTACAAGCAAAACAACCCTTATTTTAAAATGCTAAACCAGTACAACTCCTTTTAACATCAATTTTCTTATTGGAATGTGTAACGCCCAAGGGCTTGAGGGTGCAGGATTTCATATTTCAAGCTTTAGTCTCATGATCTCTTAATGGTTTCCTCTCCTAGAATTTGATTTAGGAAAGGAAACAGAATTCTGACTTGGTGGATCAACTGTTCTGACTCAGTATTGGTATGATGCTGGTCAAAATCACCTAATCCTTCTGTGAAAACTGAATTTTTTCTGCAGTTAGAAACAAAGATACTTGGTAGTACATTGCATTTCTGACAAAATTCTCTTCTAGGTTATCGACGATATCTAGTTTAGATGGTTTCTTTTTATATATACATAGTTTTGGGCATACTGAGTGTGATGGACATCTGCATGCTAAGAACACAGTGCAGACATATTTTAGTTGTCTGGCAGAGTTAGAATATATGGTTAAACTAGATTTAAATTCCCTGAAGGGAGTCACTGTGGCCCTGCATTGTATAGCTAAAACTCTTAGGTGAAGGAGGGTGGGCAAAGTCAAGGGAAAGACTGAAACACACACACGTCCCCTGACATATACACTAATTTTTTATTTTATGTTTTAAGTAGAGGTTGAGCTTGAATTCAGTGGTGGTTTCTGCAGCCCAGCAGGTGGTTGGAGGGCCTCACTTGAGATTTGTTAAAGCTTGTCATCATTACAGAAAGGGCTCTCACGTCCAGGGCAGTCTCACCTCTCTTTTCCCCTCTAACCTTGACCCGTTCTTCACTTTCCCTCTTTGTTCTCGTCTCCCTCATAATTAATGCTGTCCAGAAACGGCACCCTATCCTTTTTTTTTTGTATTCCTCCTCATTCCTGACTATAAATGTGAGGGCCAGAGTGCTAACTCTACTCCTGCTCTGTCATTTAATGGTAAATGGGGCTACCTTAAACCCCTACCCCCTCTTGCATAAATATACCTCCCTTTATAGTCATCATAGTCATGTCCTTTTGGCTTTCCTTAGACAGATGGCCCAAAGTACCATAAGCGAACGTGCTGAGAAAAAACATTTACGGAAAAAAGGAACATTTTAGTGTGAAGCGTTCACAACCTGCGCACACTCACAAGTTTCACTGCTGCTGTCAGATGGTGATGCATTTATATGGATGCAGTTTTTAGGGTTTAACTGACCCTCATGTGGTTTTCTGCTCTGTGAATACTCGGCGGGAACAACATGAGCTCAACTCGGCCTCTAAATTTCACATTCTATATTTAAGTTGCTTGCTATTGAACATTAAAATGTTTTTTTTGAAATGGAAGGTTTTACTGAGGTAGACGTGGGAAAGACAGATTATGTTGTTCATAGGCACAGGATACCAGAAGGCTGCATCAGGGGCACACAAGTCTCAGAGTTTCTCAGGCACATTTTATCGTAAATGTAAAATGTTTGGAGGGTACCTCAGGTTTTTGTGCATGTACTGTAACAATGAGGTACTGACGCAAAGCTTACGGTGGGCTCTCCCTCCAAGCTCCTTTTTTCCGAGAACTCTGCTAAGTGGTGAAAACATGGCTGCTAATAAAAGCTAGACCAGTACAGTTCAGTATGGGTTGTGGGCTGTTCCCAATGGCCACATCAGCAAGTTACGTAGCGAGACGATGTACTGGAAGGGAACAACGGCATTGAATGCGACCCAACAGACAACAATGGAGGCCATCCAGCAGCTCTTTTTTTCCTGCTTAGTTTGTGGCTGTTTGTCTCAAGAATACATCAAGCTTTTTATGAGAATAGGCTGCGGGTGTTGAAGGGGAAAAACAGCCAGATTAAAACAGGGTGTGATGTTTTATTGCCCAATCAGCTTACTGTTGTTACCTTACTGTAGAATTTGATCATTTTCTGATGCCCCAAGGGAAGGGTGCCAACAATACAATTGTAGGGGCTGGTTGTTTTGGAACTTTACTTAATGGAAAGTAAAAAAAAAATAATAATCATACCATACTGTGCCAAATCAACACTTATTGATGGATGCAGCAGTAGATCAACAACACAGCTGAGGAGTGGAGCATGCCTAAGGAAGTCGGTACATACAACCAAAAAAAAAAC
This sequence comes from Microchirus variegatus, assembly GCF_963457635.1. Lineage (NCBI taxonomy): Eukaryota > Metazoa > Chordata > Actinopteri > Pleuronectiformes > Soleidae > Microchirus > Microchirus variegatus. The sequence goes on along the minus strand of NC_139818.1, from coordinate 8,198,873 downwards.
TTTTCTATCCCTTTGTATGTTCATAATGAAAATCCGATATCAACAGATATGTCATCAATCCTGCAGGAAATTCAAGAGAAAGCAAAAAGAAGTTGGTGATCCACTGCTGCCTCCATCAGTACTTTGTGTCTTCAATATTTAAAATCCTTAGTTTGGATTTACACAAGTGACAAACGTTGTCCTTGCAATAATGAAACACTGGATTATGGTGCACAAGAGTGGGTGGTTTTCAAAGCTACACAAACCTCAGTTTCCAGTGTCCCCACTGGCAGCCATTTCACTGAGATCAACCTTACTGGTTGCTCAATGGGGATATGTGCAGTTCAGGCCTGGTCAGCTATGACTGTGTCAGTATTTCATACAACAATAATTTATTTCTCAACGTAGTCAAAGTTGTGCAACATGTTCAAGTTATGTGTCAGTTTCACAATTATCTGTTGAAAACACTTATTCACCACTATGGCTCTTTTACATCTCATCATCCTGAATGGTGTACGTCTGTCAGCTCCATATTTGATGAAATGAATAGAAACATTTTAAAGTTTATGTTGAGAGAACAATGGATGTGACTAATGGCTACTGTGTCCATCAAACCAAACAAGAAAGCAGTATGGGTAGAATGTTTTGTTCCAGTCACACCTTGTAGCAAACTATGTAAAGAACTTTTTTTTTATGATCATAATGTTAGAGAGGTGACTAGACCAGGCATTAAGCCTCAACTAAGGAAGACTGATTTGATGTGCCTTTCTGACTTTCTCTCACTTCCTCCTCCCTCTTTCCAACCAGCTCTGTGTGAGCTAGTGGAATAGAGGTTATACGAGAGTCTCACTGCGGTGGTCGGCTGTCTTTGAGCAGAGCAGACTGACATCATTCTCACAGGGGGGGTGGTGTTTGTTGGAACAGGGAAAAGGCTTGGCTCGGAGCTCTGCAGCAAAACCACTTTCATCGGAAAGCTCCAGTATACACATGTGGTTTAACACAGTTTTAGAGAGCTAGTATTCTGAAATTCTACTCCATAATCATTAGTTGCTAATGATGTCTTCCTTTCTTACTCACAGCACTGGGACGTCTTCGATGGAGTGAGAGATTTCCACAGATGAAAATAATACCAGGTGAAGAAGCCAATTTCAGTCTTACCAACTAAACGGATTTTACCCACATAATGGATGGAGTAGACACCTTGCAGAGCTCAGCACCAGAGACCAAAGCTGAGCGAATTGCCCGCTACAAAGCAGAAAGGAGAAGGGAGCTTGCAGAGCGCTACGGCAACACAGAGGAATACACCTCCAAGTATGTCCGGAGGGACAGGAAAATTGGGGACCCTTCGGAAACAGTGTCTTCAGCCACCAAAGATAATGACTCGGAGCCAACATATAGCAGGAGAGGCCTCAGGAATAAAGTTGACCACACTGAGGATGAGCCCACACAGAATAAAGAGATGTCCACTCACCTCAAAACAGATGCAGTTTCATCCTCTAAATTGGAGACCATCTCCTCCTTTAAGACATCATCCCATTTCAGGTGAGTTTATTCATTTTCTTAAGACTCAGCAACTTTTGCTGAAAATCTTTTTGCTGAATTTAAAAAAAAAAAAAAAAAAAAAGGTATTAAAAGTGTTTCTGATGCTTACCAGCAGTAATCTACATGATTTGAGGACATGGATCACGTGACCCTCCTATACAATGGGCTGGTGTGACCGGGAATCTGATTCACTCCTCTGCAGATGTTTGCTTATTTTAAGCAAGTACGACTAATGAGAAACAACAATGTATGGTTCATTGTTAGCTGTCAAAGAAATGTGATGGGTTGCAACTGAAAAGATCCATGTAGTTGGTGATCACAACGGTCTTTTTTTAACATTTAAATCTTGACAGGCAAACACTAAGATCCAGCAGCATTTTCAATGACTAGAAACATTAGTGTTGTATTGACCGCATTAGTATTGATAGCAGAGTTGTTTCTGTCAATGTAGCTAGATACACATAAGTGGTCCAGACTCGCATCTCAAAAATGGACTGCAGCAGAATCATCATTTATTATTTATATAATCTTGAATTTCAACTCTGATTATAGTGCAGACTCGATGGACTAGTCCTGACTAGCTCATCATACCATTTACATATGAATTTACTGTATCTTCAAGCAGAATGTTCACATTCCCTCAAATTGTAGTTGAAGTAAGTACAGTCTGCTTCTGTCTGGGATAATATTTATTGATTTAGAGACCATGAGTTGTTTAGCCGGCTGCGAGATCACTGTAAAATGGCTTGCTGGCTCCTAATGAGTAAAGAGGAGGCAACACGTTTGAACATTTGTAGAACACATAGTGCTATTTTCTGTTTGAAGTAAACATAGCTGCTAACATTTCCAAAATTGGCCATGTCGTGCCACATTTATTTAGCCATTGCATGCTTTGCAGTGATGACATGAACTGTGCTTGTTTTGGTTCACTTTACAGTCATACGGATTAACAAACAGCTCTAGTCAAGATAACTTTTAGGACCTGTGGCATTCTCTCATGGAGTGTCAAAAAACTACTCTGCTCAGAATTGCACATGGACAGAGTAAAACGTGTCAAGTCGTGGTTTTGGATGTTTGAGCTGTAATCAAGCTGGGGATTCCGCTGTGTGCGTGCTAAGCCAGACTTGTCTCTGCGAAAAAAACATCCTGGGGGAATGACGAGGGGGAGAGAAAAAAATGGGTGAAGAATTGAGCTGGATGGAGTTTTGAGATAAATTCATTGTTTGGGGCCTGTGGGGGTAGGGCAGTAGCAATCTGCCAAGTTTTCTTGCCCTGCAACTAATGAGGCAAGATCTCATAGATAACTATGGACCAATTACTTCATAAGATTGAGAAAGACGTGTCTTGTGTTGCAGTAGATTTTTGAAAACAAAGGAAGTACATGGAGCATGACAAGCTACAACAGATCAGTATGTTGTAAAATTTAATGCGAGTGACTTGAAAATTCTATCTTGCTCGTCATCATACAGTCCTAGTGATTTATTCTTGAAGTGCCACAAGGGGGAGCCTGCATCTTTCAAAGGTCATTACAGGACCTTTTGATTCTTGTTTTAACTTAAACATGTCCACATTGAGTATATATCATGTTTGTTTGTGTTTTTATCAAAAGGTTTAAATTGTGCGCGTTTTATTAACCTTTTAAGAGTTTAATGCAGGTTTTTTTATTTTTCAATATCGTGACTAAGGATTAGCTTGGGCAGGGTCAATGTAACATAATGTTTTTGATAGTTTAGTATGACAATATACTAATATACTTTGTGAATGAGGAGGGATTTAATTATGCTTTGTAGGCAAAAAGTGTAAAAAATACAGGGGGATCTTAGTAACACACACACATTTAATTACAGAGGGCACAAAGATGGGTTTTGACACATTGACGTGTTTGTCTGGCTCGTCTGTCATGTTGGCTACTAATCTGTCAGCTTTGTTTCGAAATTCTCTGCGTGTGTCAAAGTCCAGCTGTGCAGTGTTGTGTGCACATACATTAGTGGGTACTGTATTGCATAAGAAGAAATGTATAGAAGCTGTTATCAGTCAAGTCACTACAAGACATTTACTTGTATTTGATGATTTGTATATTAATTAGTTAATGTTAAACATTAGTTGAATAAGTTAATAAATGATATTCGGTTCATTGTTAGCGAATTAAGACATATTTTCTAAATTTTTATGCAATGAGTCCTAATTCAAGAAGAGGGCTGTTGGTTAGCCACCTATGTTACATAATTCATTCAAAAATTTAACAAATACTAATTTGTTGTCAAAATGGTACAGCTCCTGTCTGTCTTGTGATCCGATTATATAATACAAAGTCAGTCAGTCACTACATTTACATGTAGGGCTGCAACTAACAATTATTTTAATAATCGATTAATCGGTCGATTATTTTTTCGATTAATCAATGAATCGGATAAAAAAAAGAAACATTTGTAATTGCCATATCTTTATTCAAAAATGGAACATTTCAAATTCACAGTGCAGACTAAATTGTAAAAACAACTGGTTATTGCTCCAACGTCTCTGAGCTATCAAAAAGTAATATTAAATGATAAAAAAAATCAAAACTTACTGGAATAACACAAAAAAACATACAGGGTATGATATACATATAATATATGACAAACATATAATGTATGTGCAACAGGACCACTCTAGGTCCGCTTTAATTAAAGGTGAATTATGTAATACATCTAAAGCAACTGGCCATAAAATCCTCCTAATAATGTCACAGAGACTCACTAACAACAACTCACTAACAACAACAGTACAGCCAAAATCTTCACATTCAAAAACATCTTGTTCATGTCATGTTTATGTTTTGAAGTCATGTTTTGGCATGTGGCACCACCTACCGCCATCTACCAATCATTGCAGTCAGTAGAGTCTCAGCTGCCGAGCAACCATGGGTTGCCAGTTACGTCTGAGCTACAATGGCGGAGAAAACAAAACCTAAAAGACCTCGGTATTTTGAATTTGAATGTAGTAACCATTTTTGGCCACATTCTTACATATGGCGCCTTTAAGCTTCCGGGTCAAAGATCGGTCAGGAAATTTTGTTGCATGCGCAAAATGCCAAGTCTGACTCCAATCCGACTTAGCGTATGCAGGAGTAATTGGACTATGAATCACAATATCCAGGTATAGTATTAGTCCGACTTAGATTAGCTTGATTTTAGTAGGACTAACATGTTTACATGACATTAAGAAAACCAATTTATTGTCATAGTCTCACTAAAATCAGGCTTTTAATATTGCCAATTTGCTGAGTCAGTCTGGGATTGGATGGAACTGTGGCACACTAACGTATGGAGAGCACAAAATATATTTTTGTGAGTGCTCAGCAATGAAGCTCAATAATGTTTCCATGTACAGGCCTTTTCAACTATCTTACCTTCCAGGCATTTTTACTGTTACTGCTAATTAACATTTGTGTTTTGGGTGGTGTTCGCCCCCTACTGGTGTAAATTGTAACTACAAAGTGTGTGTGGTGCAGAAAAAGAGATGTGTAGATAAAATAAAAAACAATTTGTTATTGTTTCTTACATTTTTTAATGGCAATCAAACAGTTATGTCCCTAGTATATTATTAATATCTTTAAATCTTAGTCAATTTGCATGTGTTTTATGAGTTAAGTTCAACATAGTTTTGAACGTGTAGGCTGCATGTGTCTCTGTGTGTACGTGTGTCTCTTCCAGAAATAGTGCGCCATGAAGGGAACTGGAACTCAGCTGTTCCAGCTATAATGAAAACTGTCAACACGTTTTTATCTGACACGGACAGGAATCCTCCTCACATAGTTGAAGGGTGACATTCCAAAACACAGTGTCTTTGACATATGCACTGTCCCACTTGCATGTCTGTTGTCTTGAATGTTTTTCTTGGCTCAATCGCATTTCAAGGAAATGCAGCGACTTAAGGATTCCTGACAATGATGTCTTAACCTTAGTACAAAACAATGCAGCATGTGTAGCAGGTCTGTAGGAAAATGTCATTATTTTATATTTGCACAAGGGCTGAACATTTTTAGGAAAATATTTGATCGTGATGTTTTTCTGATGGGTATTTTGCAATTTCATCTGCGATCTATTATTTTTAAGTTGAGCTTCAGCTCAGTATTCTCTGTAATATATACGTTTGGCATTGTCTCGAGCATATACAGTATGTTATGTTCTAGGGATAGACCGATTATCGGCCCTGAAAAAAAAAACATCGGTCTATCTCTATTATGTTCTGTACTGTTGAACAGTTTATAGAGCCGTAAAAAAAACTGTTCAACACTGCCAAAAGCCAGAGATCGTGAGCTAAATCACAACCCCTTCTGTAGCTGTGCTATGATGACTCCCCCCGCCCAGGCTGAGGATGTACTGGTAATGAAAAACGATATAGAGCCAAATTTTGCTGTTTCCAGCAGTGAAGTGAACAAATTAGAGACAGCCAGGTATAACAATTCTTACTCGTATCTCCCTTTGTTTCTCTGTCTCACTGTGTTAGTAATGCATGAAGTAGTGTAATAGAAGACACATAATGTAAAAAGTATGCTTATAACCAGCCAGTCTTGATTATATAGTGTTTGACCCCCGCCCCCCCCACCCCACACACACTGCTTCACTGTTTTCTTTTTCTTTTCATCCTCTATCTGCACTACACTCTTATCTGGTTTATTTTTATTGGAGTGTATGAGCCACGTGTGCAGCCTCCAACCCCCCCCCCCCCCCCCCCCCCCTCAGTCAATGCGTGGGTGTGGCTGATAAATGTCACTGAGCCCTGCAGTTGTAGGATGTTTGGGATCACTCACCAAGATTTTTCCAAGGTTTACAGCAGCTTTAAATGGGTGACATTGCACGCTTCAGTGCATATAGTTGAAGTGAAGTCACAGGGGTACACAGTTGCAGGTGTATCACTGCAAAAAGAGTTGTTTTCTGATATACATTCATATAGGATATGTCATTTGCCTCGTGGGAAAAGGGTTTATCCCCGTATATTGGCCTGGGGGTCAATGGGAGTCTAGTTTGGTCAAGACAGGGCTGGTCTACAGAAAATAAGTGGGGAAAAAACTGATTTTCTAAGTAAAGGTTTGAATTGTGCACTTCACATTGAAAACATCTATGATACAGAATTCATCTAGTTACAGCAATAATCCTGGCAGATATATTTAGTATATTGTCTATAATCTAACACCACATTGACAGCCGTGCTTCAGCCACACAGGGGTCACAGTTTGACACAGGGTATCTGCGGGGTCTTAAAAAGTCTTAAAAAGTCTTAAAAAGTCTTAAATCCAATAATTTGAATTTAAAGCCTTAAAATGTCTTAAATTCTCCTAAAATCTCATAAAAGGTCTTAAATACAATTTTGAAAGGTCTTAAAAATCTATTAACTTTATTAATTTAAAACATGCATAAACTTCAGTCTCGCTTTGAAATGTTTCTATTTTTGAGGATGCGGTAACATAACTACAGAACGGAACTAAAGTAGGTCACCTGTGCTGCCCGGTGAGAATTTATCGAGCACCACGAGCTAGTGTGCTGTGCGTGCGCCGCGGTGTGTTACAGCTTAGCATAGCAGCGGAGAAAACTTAATGAAAGCCCACAGCTAAGCCGAATTGCAAGTTCAATAATTTGTGGCTCCAATTTTCCTTCATGTCTTTTGTACTTTTTTGCCAGTATGGATTTGAAATGGGTCTTAAATTGTATTCATTATGGTCTTAAAAAAGTCTTAAAAGGTCTTAAATTTGACTTGTTGAAACCTGCAGAGACCCTGTTGACACCTCGAATGTGGAGTACACCACTGCTAAAGGCCTATTTCTCTTCCTGTTCTTGTGACTGCTGCACACACATGGAGCGGTATCTGGATTAGAGCCAATTGGAGATGAAGACATGATCCAGGCAAAATGCCCCTAATCTGACTTTGGCTGGTTTTGACCAAGACGTCATAGAGGGATAGAGAGGACAGGCTTTGCAGATAGACATTATGTGCAAGTCCAAGGTGTAGACATACCAGGGTTTCCCCCATGTAAGCCTGAACCCCCCCCCACCCCCATTATCCTATCTATTAAATATTCTCTGCGCAAAAGCGAAAACTTGGCTGCATACTGCACAGATTATGAACTCTGCGACATTCACTTCACACCAGAGAACATTCTCTCTTTGACCAGTTAACTAAAGAGATCGGCTCATCTGATGCATTGATTATTCTTCCCTTAATTCCAGTGCTAAAGCGTCTTCTACACAAAGATTGAGACCACAAAGTGAAAACAATGGAAAGTGCGCTCTTAAGAGTCTGTCAACATGTTTTACTAAGATCTACTCGGATCCTCTGCACATCGCGACTGTACTAGATCCTCGTCATAAAGATCATTATTTGGAGATCTGGGGATAAAACACGTAGAGAAATAATCCAGGCTGCGTTGGATACGGAGAGCCCGCTTGGAGCACAGTAGCGGCGAACGGTGCCGGAGAGGGAGAAGAGAACAGCGCAGGTGCGGTGTGCAGAAATAAAAGGGCCGTCTGTCTGCACCCGATGAGGCAGATGAGGGGGCACTACCACTTTTTTATGTTGATTTATTTTACTTTTAAATGTGACCATTGCATGACTTGTTTTAAGATTCACTATCCAATTACTTAATTAGTATATAACTTAAGTGGAAAAAAACTGATATTATTTATTTTAATTTCAAGAGTGTGTCTTTTTGTAAGACTCTATATATGAAGTTTAAGTATTGTTAATAAATGTCTTACAATAACCCCACCACCGGGCTTAGCAGGTTTTCTGCATGCTATATGTTAAGTGCACCAGTGCAACCTAATGTAGTTTTCACAAAACTTAAATCAATCCTCCGCTCCTCATTCCTGATCCCCACCTCCGCCTTTATTCTCATACACGCGTGCGCACCGACCAGAAATACCTTTGTTTGACATATATTTTCATCTCCCACATCATCACATTGCTACTCAAAAGAACCAGAAAGTCTGTGGTGTCTAAACCCAAACCTAATCTGTCTCATTATAATATCCTGTTGGGGAAATGTCTTTTTTTGGACTTGACCTAGCAAAAGGTTAGCGGACAAAGAGTCGGATTCATTCCCTTCATTTTGTTTTGTTTTTATCTTCATCTTCGACACAAAGCCTGTGCTTTTCCTGGTTAAATCTATTTAATTAGAAGTGTTTATAAGATAGAATGTTGAGAAGCTGAATAACTATGTTTGCTGTAAAATTTTATGTAGACTTGGGCAATATTGTATTTTAAATGTTTTACCTGAGATTTGTGAAATGTGTTTATTTGAACAATAACTCTGTAAAAGTAATGAGATGCATTCAAAGACCCTCGTAAATGTCATCACTTGTTAGGGTTCTACAGTGTGTTGAGCTTAGAGGAGCGGCATTTCATCACTTATGCAAGCAATGAAGTCTACGAACTGAATGCTTGTTGCTGCTGCCACCTTATGGTAATAGATGCCTGACAAATGAGGTTGTCATTTGAGTAGAAAGATGTTGCGCTCTAGGGATGCAACGGTTAAATTAATCAAAGACTGATAGAAGATTAATCAGTTTGATCATTTTTGTAATTTTTTTTTTTTAAGAAGCTCACTGAACCTAAAATGGAATATTTTCTGATTCCCCAGCTGATTTATTTTGGTTTGTGGTCAAAATTAGTAGAGCTGCAACGATTAATTGATTATTTATCGATTACTTAATTAATTGTCATTCAGCTTCTTAAATGGGAATGTTTTCTTTTTACTTTGCTCCATGTAACAAAGTAATCATTAAAGCTCAATATCTATTTTATTTGTCGACAAAACAAGACATTTGAGAACATCATAATTTCCAGGTTTGGGAAACATGGATCCTGACACGTTATGGACCAAAGTACTCGATTAATTGAGAAAATAACAGGCAGATGAATCAATTATGAAAACAGGGTGTCCACGGGGTCTTAAGAAGTCTTAAATCCAATTATTTGAATTTATGGCCTTAAAATGTCTTAAATTCTCCTAAAATCTCATGAAAGGTCTTCAAGTTCTTCTAGTAGAACTTGCAATAATCTGAATTGCAAGTTCAATGATTTGTGGCTCCAATTTTCCTTCATGTCTTTTGTACCGTTTTTGCCAGTATTGAAATGGGTCTTAAATTGTATTCATTGTGGTCTTAAAAGTCTTAAAAAGTCTTAAATTTGACTTGTGGAAACCTGCAGAGACCCTGGAAAATAGTCATTAATTGTTACCCTCGTATGATCATTGATTTATTTAAGTTTTTTAATAGTGGTACAGTTTTTTGTCATATTGCCCAGTCCTTAATTAATGTAGTGCTTGAAATATTTATGTATTGTGTCAAGTTGGATTTACGCTGCTGGTCTTTCTTTTGTGATGAGCCAATGTGCTGCTCAGCATTGATATTGGTCTCATATTGGCCAAGATCTGACGTGGGGTCAAATGTCAGCCACAGTTGGAGCAGTATTTTGTTGATATGGCTGGTTATAGCTAGGTGCTAGCTAGCAGCACAAATGTAATATTACAATCTGTGTTCTTTAAAGGTGTATAAGACTGTATTGGACTGATCCGTATTGGTAGAAACTCACACTGGTATCGTATGGACTCAAAATTGTCACTCCTCGTGGTCAGATTGTTTTTTTTAATAGTAGTACAATGGGGTCCAACTGAAATAAACTAAGAATCTGAAAATTTATAAGGCATTACAAGCCATTTTTAATGCCCGGATGGGGCCAGATTTCGATCTTGCAGGCTGGCGTGGGGCACTCACTCCCCATTTGCCTGCGACCTTTGACCCCTTCCAGATGTCCACCTGGATTCTCTATTGTGTTTAAAGCAGTCGTCTCCCCCCACTATCCTGTTACATCATCGCTGCTGCTGCCCCATGAGCAGCTGCTGTCCCCATCCATATTTAACGCCCATGACTCAGACATGAACCTCCAGTCATTGTTGTGTCACTGGAAGAGTAGCGTTAGTAAATGAAGAGTAATTGTCTCTGTAGCCCTGTTAGGTGCTTTATATAGCCTTTTTTTTGTTTTATCAATGGAAGTTAAACTGCATGTGCAAGTTTTTGTCTCAATACTTTGTGAGCACGAGTTGTAAGAGCCACACAATCCTGTCATCACCACTGTGTAGGAGACTGACCTCATTTGTTTCCTCTTGCAGGCTGCTGGAACCTGATGACAGCGAGAAGCCACAGGGTAAGATGAACCCTCCACTTTCACTCCAGTCTCATCCATTATTCCACAGTCTGCTTATACTCTGCTTTATAGCAGCAATGAACACTGAACATTACTGATCACGCATCAATGTCTGAATTTTGCTGGCTCTGCCAATGCTTTTCTACACAACAAAAAGAGAGAAATGATGTTTGACACACGTCTTTAGAGTTCTTGTCCAAAGAGTGTGCATGACACAGGTATGTGCTCCATGTGCAAATATTTGACTGAACACATGTATTTACACTGGAAGCTTGTTTATGAGTTAATTTGGAGTTGGCTGCTACAAAGGGAGGAAAATGGCTTAGTTTAGAAATGGGTCTCTGGAAGCTTTTATGACTCGGTGGAGCCACCTGAGCCTTGGAGTCTGACTGTCTGTCATTTAATCAACCTGGCTGTCTGCCCATTTACTCTTTGGATGGCTTGATTTTCATATGTATTGTGTCTGTTTTGTGCTTAAAATTTGAGTCACAGGACAAGCTTTGCAATCGGGATGTCTCGATTGCAATCTCAAATATCGAAGCTAATGTGGGGATTTTTTAACCGAAATAATGTTTATCGTCCCGATCACCTCTCCCCTGTCTTTTAATCTAGCTGTAGTGCTTTCCACATGCGCCGGCTGTCGACTACTTTGTTAATACTTAGAAGCTTTAATTGAGGCAGACTCATAGTGGCATTTATTACAAATTACCTTAGTTTCATATGTTTAGTCATACTTTAAAACAAGCCCTGGTTTTGAGACCAACATCGCTGTAAAGTAGAATATAAACATAAATGCTCCGGTATCAAACCACATGTTAAACAAACGCAACAGACGATCTGTTTGGTCACAGACCTGTACAGAAACACAGCACTGGTTTAGCAAACAAAATAATAATAAATTATTATTATCATCTTTCTTTCTACTATTACTAATTTTACTGATACTGACCATTTAAAAACAAATGTGCTGTGCTGCTCTGTTATCCAGGTAAATAAAGATAGGGGTGATTATTTTCATACTTAATCAGTATCTGAGTACGCATTTAGTCTACAAAAGAATTCTCATCAGATGGGGCTCATCTGTGAACAAGCATGATTGCTGTTTAAAAAAAAAAAAAAAAAGTGTTGAATCGTGACATAAAGAGAAGAAAACAAACCTTTTACACAGCTCTGTGACTCTGCGTGTGCACTAGGGCTGGGCGATATATCGAAAATGTATCGACGACAATCAACATAATTTTGTCCATGATGATCTATTCGATAATTTAAAAAAAAGAAAGATAATAAAAGTCCTTTTTGGCTGTGTGTGTAGATAGGCAGGCAGGCTACCGGTGCGTTCATGTCCCTTTTAAGACGCTCGGCTGTGTACAGCGTGTGTTGTCACGTGACTCCACGTCCTCCAGTCTGTAACAAGAAGGGAAAGAGACAGTGAGGAAAGACAAAGCATCTGCTGTTGCGGTAGCAGCGTTGCCAACTGGCCAACTTTCCAACTCATCCTCGCAATTTTTATTGTCAAAAGCGACTAGCGACAAATCTAGCAACTTTTGCTGGTGTTATTTGAGATTTTTGTGGTGTTTGGAGACTCTCACGTGAAGGCATGTATCCCACTGCAGTTACTGTGCTCAACAAGTGGCAGGTCCCCCCTCCCAAAGCACAAAAGAAAAAAAATATTATGCCAATTATAAGCCAACCTTATTGCACTTTTTTTTTTCTTCACAAATTGTACATTTTCCCATGTCTTTACTCTTTGAGTTTATATGAGTGTTGTGAGAATTAAGTCAAAGCCCTGATTGAGACAAAAACATGAATCACAATAGAAAGCACTTCATGACGACACTGAGTCAATGACTTCTGTATTTCTGTGGTTGGTAGAGAAGAGTAAAAACTGATGAGTGGCACAGCAAGAGGAACAAAGTACTTCACTGTCTGTGTGTGCGTGTGCAGGAGCATGATAGTATGAGAGCACTGGTGGTGCATTAATGGGACTGATGCCGCTTCCTGTACCAGCTGGTGGAGGAGACAGAGGTCTGAGCCAGAACGCCTCTCATGGTCCCCTCAGGGCTTTCCCTGACCCTCCAGCTACTCCACAAGCCAGCAATACACACATTTATTACACTTCATCACATTCTCTACCAAACATATTGTACACACTACAATTTAATTATTCTATTTATTTTTTATAATTTTTTTAATTTGTTTTGCTGGCATAGGGTGATAGGTGGGGTACTCCCTGGACAGGTCGCCATTACGCCACAGGGACACGCATAGAGACAGACAACCATTCACTCTGACACTCACACCTACAGTCAGTTTCTGTCCAATTTACCTAATCCCCAAATCTGCATGTTTTTGGACTGTGGTAGGAAACCAGAGAACCTGGAGAAAACCCCCACACACACAGGGAGAACATGCAAACTCCATGCAGAAAGGCCCTTGTTCCAACTGGGTCACAAACCTGGGTCTTCTTGCTGCTACGGCCGCTTGTGAACTTGATACTTGTAACACTTGTAACATGCTTTTGTTTGTTTATAGCATACTACCATCACTTATATTGTGATAAGAAGAGTGAAAATAATCACTTTGAGTATGTACGTTAGGGTGCATCGTTTGCCCCAATGTTAGAAATTCAACTTTTACCCAATTTTAAAATGTGACAATACCAAATAAAAGAAAATCTGTGGAATATTAGCTTGATTGAATAGTATCTACTGGGTCCACTAAGCCTCTGGAGTGAAGTGCCTGCGCCATCCTTAAATCTGGCCTGAAAAATCAGTTTTTCTTCAATAACATAAAAATTATGAATTTTTGCTCTATATTATCAATTGAAGTTGAATATAAACATGGACATTATGCATCATTTAGTAGTTTAATGTCTCTAACAATATTATTTTCTGAGATATGGCAAAAGTGTCATTTCCTTGGGACCTCAAGGACCTTGAATAGAGTTTGACCACATTGAGGTCAAAGCATAGTCGTCTTGTGAGATGGATGAAAACACTTATGGGAGAGTCAGTAAAGTTAAGTGGAGCTTTTCCATCCCTCACTCACATGAATGAATGAATGATGTAAAAGGCTTGGAGCCAAAACCAAAAGAATACAGTCTGAGTGGGATCAGCAGTCTACAATGCTCAACGTTTCATCATCTAAACCAAATCATGCTTAGATCTGGACAACAGGGGAGCTTGTAAACATAAATCATAACAAAGTATTAGGCCTCAGTTGAGTATTTTTTTTTCCATTGGATAAGGGGAATTTGTGAGAGGCAGGCGATTATTTGGATTTGTTTCTTCTTATGTTTTCTTTGGCTGGAAATATAACTTTGTCAAGGCAATAAAAACGGATCTGGAGTGGGAGAATGGGATCTACTCTGCTGACTTAAGATATTTGTGCTGGTTTTGGATCACAATTAAATGAAATTGTTTCCTTTTGTTAAGATTAGAGGATTGCACAATTCAAAAAGCTGGTTCTGATTAGACGGCTCACAGTGATTTTCTTCCTCTGTGAAACGAACACAAATCCATGCTGTGGTTCTCCGTTTTAAATTTGTCACCGTCACTCTCATTAGTGGCTTCTCAGACTTCACCTGTGGCCAGTGAACATATCACTTCCTTTCCTCTTCTAATCCCCAAACACATTAGAGACATTAGTTTAGCCAATTTCTATCCAGTCAGATTTCCTGCCTTCATTTTTCAAGCTGTTTTCCCCAATGAGGATAACATCCACTTGACCTGAAAAGACAGTCAGTAGTGTGTGTTTGTTCAGCCCATTGCCGATCTGTGCGCAGTCATGCCTTTGTATGTCATTGTATTTTGTTTACAAAAAGTATTGCTAGCCTGTAGCCACAATCACTTGACTCTGGGCATGGAGCGTCACATACAACTTCCACTAAAATATAAGACAGCTCCTTTACTTCAGTTGTCGTCATAAATGGGAAACCTTTTAGGGTATCATCAGTGATTCAAATTTACAAAGTTTACGTCTCTTTTGTTTAAGTTGTTAGCCCTAAGCCCTAATTGTAATTAAAACACACAAAGACACACTTATATAAAATGAAATGTTGAATTTAATAATTTCAAGTGTAGGTGCCTCAGGACATCAACTGGCGGGCCACATGTGGCCTGCGGACTGTGAGTTTGAGTTTTCTGCACAGCCTTTTTTAAATTCAGGAATTCATCGCTTAATACTCTTGGTAACTCCTATAGATACTGGCTAGTCGGGCTGGCTTGTTGAAAACCAGAAAGAGACTGTGCATATAGTCAGTTCTCCCCCTGTCGACAATCATTGGGCCTTTTTGAACAAATAATTTGTCCAAATGATCCTGTTGTTTGAGGCGTCCACAGATTCGAGCTGCTGCCAGACATGAGTAAGTCGTCTGGAGGGGGCTCTGTGTGTAGATGATAACACCAGTGCCCATACAAGTTGCTCCAGACATTTGCCTGAACTTTTCTTGCCAGCTCCCTAGACAAATTTCAGGATAATATCCAAGTTGTCCCATTGCAGGAGATGCTTCAGATAAATCACAGCAAGTTTGTCATGATTGAACATAGCCTGGATGAACCCAACTGAGTCCGCCAGCAATTTGATTTCACTTTGCAGACGTGTCTGGCAAGGACACTGTTGGAATCTCCTAAAGAGGGAGCCAATCACAAACAGTCTTTGGCACGCTACAGGTGGGCTTAACGTGACGATAGCAGAGAAGCGACATCTACCAGCTTTCCTATCTGTCCAACATGGCGGCCCGCCACCGAAGAGTAATTCGGCTGTTGCTTCCATTTTAAGCACTTTGCTCCACAGTTACGTCACTACTAGATTCGCATACGTCATCTGGATCATTGGCCTGATTGGGTGTAGGTCTATCCAGTCATGTGCAGAAGCATTTTAATGTACATCTGCAGGTGACTACACCGTTTCTAGACGTCTGGACACAGTCCTTACCTAATTCTGTGTCTGGAAACATCTTTAATCTTTGCCAATGACTGAATTGGTCTGCTCTGATTTAAAATTGTTATAATGGATCAGGAGCGACTGATCTAAATGTGGAAATGTATTAATGGGACAGCGATTGTGCGAGTGAATGAATTCCAACATTCCACCCCTATTTTTTTTGTATTCTGAAGTCATCTATAATTACAGGACATTTCTGAAATCCCAAGTTATTGGAACCAACCCTGGAAATAATTAAATTAAAATACAAGTATGTGTGGCCCTTTGTCTCAGATGGATCATCCTTGTACTTGTGTGTATGTTCACTGTCATGGTAGAATACATCACATCTTCTGTCGGGACTGTGATCTCCTACGCTTTTTTGAAACCTGTTATGATGTGAAAATCCTCTGGTTTGTGGGCAGCCAAAAGCCAGATCATCAACGGTGGGTTACGTCATGGATACCAGACACACTGTTCATCAAAATCATAGTTAACCTTGTTTAAATTTGTGTCCTCTTTTTAGTTGCTGAGATACCGGTGGGCTCATCCAAGAGGTCGTCTCCATCCAAAAAGTCCCTCTTTAAGGTACAGTATTTAAGCCGTGTGTTTGTTTTTTTGTGTTACACCTCTTTAGCACCATTTCTGGCATAAACACTGACCTTGTCAGGACAAGTAGTCCTCATGGAAACCAACTGCTGGTCCTAATTAGGGATGAGCCAGTACAATACTCAGTATTGGTATCAGTCTGATACTGGTCAGAATTACTGGATTGGCTATCCGACAAGATACGAATGTACAATCTCCTGCAATCCAGAAATCCTATATATCTCATGCTTCACTAGCAACAGCATCAGAGTTATATTTATTATCCGTTTGTTTTTTCTTTATGGGAGAAGAGTATTTGTAACACAGTCAGAGAATTATGTCTTTGAAATGGCTAGCACAAATGTGATGTGAACAATTTAATAGATTAAAAAGTCTAACATGACTGATATCGATATTGGCAGATACTCTAGTTTGTGATATCTTTATTGTTATTGGACAAAGTGGCATTGTGCTATCCCTAGTCCTAATCAGGCAGAACCTCATGTCTCAGGATCTGCTTATGTTTTGGGCTAAAATTTTAATTGTGACTAGATTAAGGTTATGATTAGCAATAACTGACCTGACAATGCTGTGTTCAAGAAGAACACTTGTGCAAACCTGTGTGTGTATTTAATACAGCTCCCATAGACCTGGAAGTTCCAATTAACACTGTTTGTGGTGTATATCTGCGCCATTACCTCGTTTATGAGTCCCTAAAGTCTCATAAACAAACGCTGGGTTTTATTGTATTCTCGGGCTCTGCAAGCAGTCTGAAAAAGCCTGGAATAGTTACCTAAGGATCCCGTCTCCTGAACAGCAGATCCTCCTGCTCCGAGCACTAGTTTGGGTGCATCCAGTTGCGTACATTGAACCGCAGAAGAAGAAGAACGTCCTTTGTGGACAGTGTCTTCTGACTCTGGGTCCAACTCCAGGTCAAAGTCGTGACTTTAGATTTTTTGATATTTATTCGATAATGAGTAGCAGTGCAGGTCACTTCCAGGTACCTGGCCAATCACAACACAGTTCTGTCTTCTTTGAGTGAGATTTCAGTCTGAAACAGCGCGGCTGACGAGAGCTTCAGAGGAGATATTTCAATCAGCTTGTTTGCAGCAACTAGGAGGATTTGACCATAAAAACAAGTTAATGTATGTAAGTTGTCCTCCATAATTCACATATGTGTGATAGGACCACTCTGATCCTTGATTCATTACTTATCTTTAATTGTGTAAACCTCGAGTGTCTATTATTGAAAGGGATAGTTCAGATTTTTAAATGTTGTTATTTGAGATACTGACACTCTGCCTGAGACAGAATCACGGCCAAAAAAATAAGGCAGAGCCATTTTTACCAAAGGTTCACCATTAAATGTCAACCCGTTTTATATCATATGGATATGTTTTGCTTCTTTGTCATGCTTTAGAAAGCATTTTTCACCTCGAATTTTAAGTTTGCACAGGAGTTGTTGATCCACTTCTGCCTTCATCAGTAATTTTAAATGTATTATTTGTGACAGTAGTGTTTGAAATCCTTTGGTCAAAATTCCTTAAGTGACATAAACTTAAAAAATCAAAGCAGCTGTGGACAAGCAGCTGCCTTGCCCATGCAAGCTAAAAATGCTGATTTTCTTGCTTTGCTTACTTTGGTACGGAAGAGTGGGAATGAGTTACAGACTTCAACTTAAAGACATATTAGTCTGTTTCACATGTGTATCAAGCACTTGCACTTTCCACTATAGGTCTACGCAACCCACCAATGTTTCAGTTCATATTCATCACTTCTCAGCATTGAGTGATGTCAGAGAAGCCATATCTACATTCTATAAGTCATCTATGGTTAATTCCTTTCACTTCCCTCACTGATTTACTTAAAGCTTTTTCCAGAGCAGATGGTGTATGCTTCCTCCCCCTCTCTTTAATAACAAATTGAGCTGTTCCTCAGAGAGAACACTGTGCTGTCCTGCACCTGGATTCATGCTTGGCCAAAGTCATGACTTCAGCACACACAGTCTGTGGAGGGCTTAGAGCAACAGTGGGAAAGAATAGTTTCAAGGGCTAAAGGTTGCTTTCAAAGACAAAAAAAAAAAAAAGTTGATAATGTCCCCAATCCTATGGGAGAAGGACACAAGTGTGCATAAAAGTGAGCCTAGTTATTTGGCTTTCCCAGGCTGCTTAGATTACAGAAGTGGCTATGTTTCATGGTACTGGATGTAAATAGTTGTTCTGACTTGGCCCACACAGACCATGAGCCGTGCCAAGGTTGGCCAAGTGAACCCAGATGGCAGCAAGTTGCCTCGACCAAAAAACCTGCTGGGAAAAACAGGCTCCTACAGAGAAGCTATCTCACTATCACAAATGTTTTGTTTTTTTTCTCTTCTCTTTTCTCTCCATCCTTTCTTTTGTCTCACTAGCAGTCTTTTGTTTGTGTGGTCTCTCACTATAAGTCATCAGCAACAACAGATGCTCAGTTTTTGCTTATCTCGCTTTCACTCTCTCCTCCACAGTCCTTTGTTGAAATCCAGTGAATCAGAGTCTCAGACAGGAGACACCGAGTAGGAGTGAGTTTATAGCACGTGTGCTTTTCCAACAGCACAGAGGCTATAAAATGTGCACATGGAGACCTCTGGAGAAATATACAGCTGATTCATTTGTTTTGAATTTCCTGAGAATGTAATACCTTGTTTTGTGGAAGGCTGTGCATTCAAATTGCTGCGTGGAAGTTGTGGTCACTTTGCGTATCAGAAAGTAAGAGGCCCCTAATTCTGTCAGCTTGGGTGTGTAATTTTGTTACACAAAAGCATTGGATTCCCGCGGCTTTCCTCACAGCTGCAGATCTACTTATCCTCACTCGGTTAACCCAGGCTAGTGCTGAAGTGTTTATTGACGACGCTCTCACACACCTGCGTGGTTCGCACTGTACGCAGGCTTTAACATGTCTTGTGTCCATGAGTACACCTAAAGTGATTCCTTCTTTGTAATTCTGTCCATCTCGTCCTATCTGTTTCTCTTCCATGTAATTAAGCAGGTAACATACTTTCATCATCTCAAACATGTACTGGATTGTGTCACATTGTGTTAAATAGGTCACAAACATTCTCTATTTTGGCAAACAGGAAGTTAGTATCTGGATGTTGGTATATAGGTAGATATCTGGTGCTTACAGCTATTCATTGTTGATAAATGTGTCAGTTATTTTCTAAATTAATCGAGGAGTTGTTTGGTCCATCAAATGTCAGTGTTATATAAATCTTAAAATCTCTCTTTAAAGTCCTACGGTTTGTTTTTAAAGCACTCTCCAGTATATTTCCAATACATAACCCCATGTTTTGAAGCTTTGGAACAGTCCCTCATCCTACATCTAATGCTATTTATATTTTAGATTCAATCTGAAGTCTTGTCTGTATAGAGTTTGATTTTAATCCTGTCCTGCCACTGTTTTAAATGTGTTATACTTGTATTTTGTCTTATAATCTGTCCTGTTGTTTTTGTCTAAACCTTTGGCTTCTGTAAAGCACTTTAGTTCACTTTTAGTTTTGAATGTGCTATATAAGTCAACTTGATAGTTTGACTTGCCCTCAAACCAAATAAATTTGCTTTACTGTCATAGATAAGATTAGAATGTGAGGCAGACAATGGACACAGTGTAGCAATTTTGAGTTTTTTAGGATTATTTTATTTTGAACATAAAATAAAATATATTATATAAATGAAATAAGCAACAACAAAAGTGGATAATCAAAGACAAGCTGAGAAAGAAAACAATGCAATGATTAAATTCACATAGTATCTGTTAAGGGGTGAAAAGAAGTATTTAATCCTGCCCCTTCTCCAAAAGGTATGAATAGCAACTATTCATCTCTCGCTTCCTGTTAAATTACTGTTTTCTTGTTTCTATATATCTTCTTCCATTCCTTGTGTACATTACAGTGAACACATGGGAAAGTCAAAAACCTGTATCCCTAAATCTTTTTTTTAAATACACGTTTTTAACTGTATTATGTTTGAACATAATACTGAAAATACTGCACTGAGAGCACTGTTTTATCTTACCCTGTATGTACTCAAGGTGTGTTGATTCCTCAAACAGTCCAGTGAAACTCCGCTCTACAGACGCTAACCCAGCACAACAATGACCACCTAACAGCTTAGCTGCAGCATTTATGAGCCCAATGGCTTTGTTCAAGTTAGGGGGTGGAGTCTTCTTCATTCATTCACTCACTTCTTTTATCAAGATTATTTTTTACAGGCGGTGTAGTACTTCAGCAGTGTTTTGTTGGAAAAGCAGCTCATAACCGTCTCTCTCTTCTCGCTCGAGTGTAGGAGCTGGAGGGGTCAGAGGATGGAAGCAGTCGCCTACACATGGAGGACAAAGTAAAGTGTCGGCCAATGAGCAGCGACGAGGACGAAGTCTCCAACAGGTGAGCAGGTTAAAAAAAAAAAATCGAAACTGTTGACAAAGCAGTTTTTTTTTAAAGGTTTTGTAGACTGAACAGTGTGATATATCAGATATAGAGCCCTTTAACAAGTTAACACATAAACAGACTGAGAAGAGCAGAGAGGTAATTAGAGAGGATTTGAAAAGGTTTGTCCATTGATGTGAAAAGCTGCACAGATAAACCAGATAGACCTGCAGAGCTCGCCTGGAATGACACATGTACACGTACACACACACAAACACACAAACATATGCACAAACACTCAGTGCTGTGTCGTAGCCATGGTGATGGAAACCAGATTTGAAGTTAATAGCCACATCAATGATAGCCGTTCTGTACTTAGCACTGTAACCACAAAAGCCAAACTCTGTGTTTGTGCACGCTTGTTTGTTACCTCTTAAGAACCGTTTCTGGCCTGAAGTTTTAGTCCTCATGGAGACAAAACCTGGTCTCAATGAGGCATAATCTTATTTCTGTGGACGTTTAGGGTTAAGTATTAAATTGTGGTTAGGTCAAGGTTAGGTATTAAGTAGTTATGGCTAGTGTGTGCGTGCTTGTCCGTCAACGTGGAGTTTGAACTGTTCTCAGTTTCCGCCCAGTTCAGATGTGATATCTGTATATTTGGCTCATCACAGGCACAGCTGAACCGTGTAGCTGACTTTTCAGAACAGCTCCACTGTTCTGCAATGAACCAAATGTGATTCTCTACTGCTAATATTTGAGGGTCATGGTTGACACTGGGTGAAAAACGTACACCCTTGACGCCACAGTGGCAGCTCCAGCCCGTTTAAATGATACGTCAATTGGTGCCATATTGCTCTGGGAATCACCAGAATGTAAACAGATGGATGGATACAATCCATCATGACTTATTAAAATGTTTAATGTGACATTCAAAAGTTTATGATTGAGGTGTAGATTTGCAAAACATTTCTCCAGTTACTGTTGATTAATATGCTGCAATCAGACAGAAATCTAGTGATCAGATCATATAAGAGTTAATAGGAGTCAAATAATCAAATCTAATAGTTTCCAGATTTTTTATGGCAGTGAGTGGATAACAAATGATTTTATAGTAGTTTCACAAAGCAATATGTCATGCTGAAAATATTGTAAGTAATGGTATAAATACTATGGAATGTAAGTATGGAATAATGCAGTCTCAAGTGAGATGGAGTTGTGCTACAAATACATACAAACATACTATGTAAGTAATTAGATCCCACTTGAGGTCCTGGAAATTCAGACCATTACATCCTCTGAAAATAATCATGCCACAATGGATGCACTAGTAGAGAACCTTCATTACAAAATATCTCACTTTTCACTGAGGGAGACTTGAGACATGCTTTTCAGGTGTGTCTCAGTCAATGAGTGAGCCGCATTGCTTTTTGTCCTGAAGATTAGTGCTCTTATCTATTTTTAACATGAACTGCACGCACTTCTAGTCCAGTTCAGAAAGTAAAAGTACTCTGTTGTTTTTGTTCCACAAATCCTTTCATTTTCTTTCATCAATTCGTGAGCTGTAAAATAGTTGACGGATGCACAGCAGTTTCATACTTGAAGAGTCTTGATTACAGGGCGGTATTTTATGGTATTATCAAAGGTTAAACCCTCTGTAAAAACAAAACAGTGTCACACTTCCTGTGTCAGCTCTATGTGGATTATCATTATCTATCGAATACAGATAACACTTGTGAGATTCCACCAGAGGTGTAAGTTTTACTGTAGATTCCACTGTGTCAGAGTAAATGTACAAGGAACACAGCATATCTAAAGGATTTATTTCTCTCGCCTAAAAAAATATTGCATTTTAAAGCAAATATCACCTTTAAAATATGCAGTAGGAGCTTAAAAAAACATGGAGGTCATGTAACAACATGTGGACATGAGCTGTGCAAAGTCTGATGCTGCTGAAGTGAAGCAGAGTGAAGTTACAGAGGTTTTGGTAACGAGATGTCTAGGCGTTCTCTCTTTTGGCACAGTTTGGCACCATCTGTGCCATTTGAAATTTATTAGGTACCAAATTATTAAAAACCCATTTAATTGTATCTATTTGTCACTACAGGTCTAAAAAGGAACTTGTTTTGAAAAAAAAAAAAAAAGTATAACAAGGGCGATTTATGTCCTTTTGACTCGCGAATGAAAATTTGATTCGCAATCAAATGGACATAAATGCATATGGCGCATTTGTGCGGACATTTGCCCTTCTCTAATCAGAACGATCTAATGTCGCTCTGTAATGATCAATCAGACCGTACTTGTCCCCAAAGCATGCTGGAAAGTGTAGTTCTTCATTAGAAGTGGTTTCGTTACGGTGGAAATAACTTGTTTTGATAAGCAGCAAAGGTAAGACAACATTTCTGCTTGTATTTTTTGAAAGCCTGTTGTTGTTTTGCTTATTTTGGGGCTGGATCCGTGAATCATTGTTGTAGAGTGATAAAAATGGTACCGCTGGAATCTGTCGGCTCTCTGCTGTCCAGTCGACATGTGTTTTCTTTGTTTACATAATCACGCTAGCTCTGGTGCCACTTTTCAATGTGTGCGCGGTAACATTTTTTTTCCCCTCCTGCTGTTTTGATCCGTCGGTGTTTTAACTGTGTTTCGTGAACATAAGAATGGTTTATATGAGCTTTTAGCTGAGTTTCTGATCTTTCTGTGGGTATGCAGCATGTCTGTGTTTGTTAAAGTTAGACATGGTCTTATGACGCTTTTGTCGATGCGTCTGACGCTGCTCCTGGTACCGGGGGCAACTGTGAAGAAGTGGTTAATTTTCACTGCCAGTGTTCTTGTTTACATGTTTAAAATGGGCCTTTCTCATGGCTGACATTTGGACAGTAGAAAAATCACAGATGAAAGCAATCAAATGATTAATGACTGAGTTTCATTTAGCATCCTCAGTGTCAGCATGCATGCTGACCATCTGTCACATTGTTCTGACTTACATGAACTGAACAAAGGGCCATTGTTTAAGTGATCAGACAAACTTGTCAAAATGTGAAAAGGGGCCTATTTAAATGATTCTGTAACATTTACATAATGGTGGTTTGCTGCTACTTAACTTACATTACATATAAGTACTTGCAGAAGTTGTTTTTATCAACGTTTAACTTAATAAAAGGTATGCGTTTTGTGTTTCAGGCTTCACAAATATGGTAAAGTGGAGGCAATGGAAGAGACGGTGACCACAGAAGAGCTTTCAGGGAGTGCTGCTGTTGCAACTGTTGCTGCAGAGGAAAAAAAGGTGAGTTTTCCTTGTAAAGGTATCTTAAAAATGTCACCTGCTTTTCATAACTCACTGTGAACTGAGTTTGGAAAGCTCATATTTTGACCAATGATGCTCACTGCTGAAAAATCCCACCAATGCATTCATGCCGGCCAGTTCCACAGCTCTTACTCACCTCAGATCTGGCTCGGGCTCTTCTCGGCTCACGTTGTCTTCACGTCTGTGTTTTTGATGTTGATTTGTTGATTGTAAATCATATCACTTGTGTGCAGTTGCAAAACAAACACACACCCACACACTGACTCATCTGTACAAAACTGTATTACGTCACTCAGATCTTTAACCGATCCTCACAAGTAATAGAATATATGGACAAGTACCTGACATGCTGCTCCCACAAGTTATGCACCGAGTGTTTTTCATTAAAAGCACAACATGTGGTTAGCATTGCACTTTAACACCCAGCTGGCCTCTGTCTATCCTTCTTTTCCCCATCTCCTCCTTAATCAGTACTCCCTCATAACCTTTAACCTGTCTGTAGGATGTCTGCTGTTTCTCCAGCTGCTGTTGTGTCATCGAAGTGATACCAAACTTAAAAACGGGTCTACATGGATATCTGCTTGTTTACTGTAATTTGAAACATGTATAAGAACAGTTAATTTATGGCAGCTTGAACTACAAAAGCTTTTGTGGGTCTCCATTACATTACTGGACATATGTTCTTCGTTATTATTTTCCCCCTCGTCTTGCAGATTTGTTGACAGTAGATAAATGCCAAAGTATTTCTTTGACACAGTTCCTTTCCTTTTTGTTTCACTTTCAATCTCTGTTCGTCATTTAATGCTGTGTTTTTTTTTTTTGTTTAATCACCATTGTTCCTCCCTCTCAATCTTTCTGTTATCACTTGCTTCCCCATACTTCTGTGTCTCTTTTAACTCTCTCTGCTCTCTCCCTGCTCATCTGACTCACCGTAAACAACGACAACAACAACAGGTCACTGAAATCACATTTGTGTATCTTTGGGAATTGCGTGGTAACCATATAGTCATGATACCATAGAAATGCATGCACTAATTAATTATTAATATGAATATATCTCTATATATATTATATATCAATACAATAATATTGGGAATACTGAGTTCTACCAACGCTTGCTTCCCTGCTCTCAATTACCCTTTTTTAGTTGCTAACTGCAATAATTGGAATGCTGAGTCACCAATCCCCAAACATTATTTTTCTTATCAAAAAAGGGCAGTACATTAGAAGTACAAACCGCAGAAAACAATTTGTAGGTCCCAAACAAGCTGAAATCGCCGGGAAATGAAGAAACAAGATTACAATAATTTGGAAGTGCTAAATCAAGCCTAAAAAGTGCCATTTTTTAACGATTATTTTTTTTTAACATTCGATCATATCCGATTAATGTAACTTGGGCTCCAACTAATGGGTATTTTTGTATTCAACTACATGTATTATCTCTAATTGTAAAAGCAAAACAAAAAACTATTATAACTAGTTGGTGGTTATTTCATGCAGTAATTAATCATATCAGTAGTGATATGCTCCAACCCACTGACTAATAACATCAGATGACCTGTACCTTTAAGGATACAGAGAAGTTAGATAAGGAGTTCTAGGAAATTCAGTATACTAAAGTTGTTGCTCCAGTATTTTTGCTACCTGCAGCCAGCAGTGTCCCACAACACTTTATCCAACCTGACAGAACTGTGTTCATGAAGTGAGTGGGAGAAGGAAGCGGATGCTAATGACGGCAACACACAGGAAGTTGGCCAAAAGCTGATATTGCTGACAGCAGCTTGAAATTCTATTCATGCTTTACTCATTCCTGTGATAAGAAGTGATAAAGTAGTGACTCTGGTGACACAAGTTGGCTGGAAATCTGTTTAAAGCGCTCTTGTTTTTGCTCATTGAAATATCAGTATCTGATGTTGATGTATGAGTAATCATATGTCAGTATATTATCATGTTAATATGTTGTCAAACTATTTGTATACATGGTTGTTGCTGGGACTTAAAGTGGAGGTTTTTACCATTTATTGGGAAATGAGTGGAAAATCTTGGTCAGAGATGGTTATGAGCTATTATAAAGCACAGTAGAATGACCTTCCAAGTAGTTTTGCAGAGTTTAATAGTCTTTTCCAGATATTATAAATATAATGGCTGGTAGTAAAACAAAAATCTCTCTGTTTCACCCTCTCTACACCAGCCTTCCAGTCTCCTTTCTGACATCAAGTCCAGAGACATCTCTCCTCCTCCCTCTCCTTCCTACCAGCCTGCTTCTCTGCAGCGCCAAGACTCGGGGCCTCGAGGCATTAAGGGAATCCTAAAGAAAAGTCGTTCCACCAGTGTGGAGTCAGACCACAGCGAGGGCTCGACGCCTGAGTGCCTGCCAGCCCGACAAAGCAGCATCACCCTCAGCCACGCAGAAAGTGAGGAAGAGACACAGGAGGCAGATGAAGAGGAGGAGGAGGATATGTACGATGACCTCTACGAGGAAAATGATGGGGAGGATGAGTCATTAGCTGACGATGTCGCAGACGGCGGGAGCTTCAGCATGGGCAGACGGCAGAGGGACGGCAGCAGCAGCAGCAGCAGCAGCAGTAGAGGGAGCTTTGAGGAGATGCTAAGTCCTTCACCTGACGAGAGCCTGGAGAAGAGCTCCACAGTGTCAGAGGATGTTGAGGATCTGGAGAGCAGTTTGGATGGAAGTCAGGGATCTTCACTCAAACACAGGTCAATGGATGAACACAAACACAGCATGCTTAAATGTAAAATAGGTGTAACCTTATTGTTTTAAGGTGTAGCCTTATTGTATTAAGGTGTAACCTTAACAATTATCTCAGCAGGTTACACTTAAAAATACCCGTAGTGAACAACTTAAAACTATACATACATATCGGTGATGGTGCATTCCATTTGTAATCAGAACTCAGAATTTCCTATAAAGTTTTCCAACTCGGAAACTCAGAGCAACAACAGCAATATTGAGCTAGTGAAGTGAGATGGCTGCAGACAATTTGGAGTTTGATTGAAGACAAAGAAGCACCATCAAAACACGTTGGAAGTGAATTCTACTACTCAACAAAAAAACGGTTGTTAAGCACGTTGATGTGAAAAATGCTTCTTGTCCATGTCCGCCCCTGCTCTGCAGCTTTATACGCACAAAGGCTCCCTCGGTCAGGTCCGATAGTGCTGCATGACAGAGTCTGTTTTCACGTGAAAGATGCAGCATACAAATGTTACATAATTTCCTTGTGCCCTTCCTTGTATAGATGAGGTAAACAGCCATAAAAAAAAAATGTTTTTTTACGTCCTTTTTAGACTGACAGAGTTCTCTAATAAGGAAGAAGAAAAGAAAGAGCGACTGAAAAAGTCCAAATCATCTGAAACGATCCAGACTTCACTGACTGATCGCCTCGGTCAGCTCCAAGATTCTGAAAATGCCTGGATGAAAAAGGTAAGGTTTTATGCAGCCTCCTTTTGTTTGTAATGGGGTTGAGTTGATGAATACCAGATCTGCAAGACTTCTTAAACATCATAACCTTTTATTTGTCATGTCAACATGAACTAATGGTGTGTTTTTCGGGGTTGGGTGCAGTGACATTGGCTTTAATGAGCAAACTCTGCCATATGTTGACTTTTCCCTTCAGCTTTGTTCACGGGGAAAGAAGCATTTGACAGTAGACATATTTCTTCCCTTGCTGAATCAGCTCGTTTTCACTTAGCTTGCTGCCAAGAGTGTGTGAGGTTAGGAGGGCCTTGGGGTTACAGCAGATTTGGAAGTGGTGACGCTAGAAGCCAGATATCCAGGGCTAAGCTAGCCTCACAGAGAGAAAAGGAGACACACCCTCTTTCCCTTTTAAAAATAAAACCCTACACCATGACCAAACACCTGCAAACCTTCCAAGCTATTACCAGCTCTTTTTTTTTACTGGTTTTTACAGTCTTTCTTTCCTCCTCTGCTTAGAGTTTAAAAGAGTTCATCCAGACGATTCAGGGATGGGCATCATTAGAATCATAACAATACTGGTACTGAAACGTATTGATACTTTTATGGATAATACTCTTTATTTTGGTGCAAATAACATTGTTATTGTTCCTTTTGAGCAAAAGTTGGAAGTTCTCAAAAGTGATAGTAAGAGTTTGTAGCTATGGACAAAAGGAAGGGAATTGGGCTTGTACCTGGAGGGTAGCTGGTTCTAATCCTGTGACAAGTCGAGGGCCGATGTGCCCCTGAACAAGGTACACAACTTTCCCATGCACACTGCTCCTGTGACCAGATTGTGTGTTTTCACTATCGGGGAGTAAAAATGAACCATTTAAATTTAACCATAAATGGTGTGTATGCAGATCAAAAAATCTAGTTTTATCTCCAGACTATCTATTGGCCAAGAAGCTGCAACAAGTGCTGCAGTTCTTTGATGAGTAGCAGGCTATTCATAGACTATTCTATTTTTTTTCTTAGACTCAATTAAGTTGCATATCACACCTTTACTCACTTTACTTAACAATATACTAGCTACTGCTTTTACTCTAAACTTTGCAAAGTGAGTGTAAACTTTTTGTTCATGATGACATAAGTAAACAACACAGTGCAATGTCAAAGTAATCGCCTGCCACATGCATCTTCCTCACCATGAGAATACGCAGAACAATTCCAGCTTTTATGCAGATACTTATTCAGATACTGACAATGACAAATTGGTTTTAGGTATCCCTACACATGTTTTCACAGATCAGACAATGTGGAGGTTTTAATAGATGCATATTCTCCTGATATGACCCTGAAGGTAAGAAATGATGAATGCAGCATAGGAAAGCTTCACATGTGCCATGTGGAGATCAACCAAAAAAGCTGACATCATGTTTATTTGTATGAAGCGTCTCTGGACTTGATGCCAAGTTTACTACTCCCCTCTTTCTGGAGCAGTAAACAAGTTTCTGGTTTTGGGTTCATCTTTTATCCAAAGATGAGCTTTAAGAACAAATCCATTCTTGATCTAGGAAAACCACTTTATAAGTACAGGCTGTCATCATTATGATAAATCAACAGTCTATAAAATCGCATGCCATTCATTACTCGCACAACAATGTGCATCCTCAACACATGATCAACAGTCAAACAGGATTCCAGAAAGTCTGCGGTTTTCTTCCCTTAATGCAATCCAAGGTTATTGCCTGTGAATTGGTTGGACCTCGCTGTGTGAAACTGAATGACAGCAGACACAGATATCACGTTGTTTATCTTAAAGTGATAGTTTTGTTGTTTTTATGTGGTATTGACACATCGTTAGTGCTGAGCAGGATCCTGGCTGCACACTCCACTGAGAACCAGCTTGAAACATGGACAGGACACAAAAAGAAAAACTCACTTAGTTTAATTTAGGCCAGCTTAAGTCAGTCTGGTTTATCTTATTGTTAGGCAGCTTTTTTTAACTAGTTTGTAAACTCCACACATTCCTTCACCAAAGAAAATAGGAATTTGTATCTGATGGCACTTTTCCACTATGGTCCCAGCTCGAGTCACCTCGCCATAGCACGGCACAGTTTCGGTTGGTTTTCCACTACAAAAATAGTGCCTACGCAACGTGGATGGAGTCATCATGCACATCACGAAACTGCTATGACTTAGCTTTACACGCAACACACACACACACTAGTCACTAGTGTAAAGCAGTTGTTTTCAGTGTAACTGAGTCATTAGAATCAGTTAGGTAATCAGGTACTAAAAAAAATAGGTACTATGCTAGTGGAAACGCAACTTAACCTTGCCGAGGCGAGCCGGTGGAAACACACCATAATTGAAACACGGGAGCTGCCAGTCTATTACAGTATTCTTTGCTAAGTTTATGTCACCGAGTTAAATCCAAACAAAGGATTTCAAACACCAAATTCACAAAATGACACATTAAACTTGCTTGGCGAGGCAGCAGTAGAGGAACTACCCCTTTGTTGATTTTCTCTATGGAACAGGTAGTAAGCAGCTTACAGAGTAACACAAACTGTCTAATCTTGAGTTAAAGCAGAAAAGACAGACAGCAAATGCCCTGTCTTAAGATTGTAGACCTAATTGGCCATAAAGTTTGTGATGTGGATAATCACAATGGATAATGTGTGTCTGCACTGGCTGCCATGTTTTCAGTGAAAGTCAGGATCTGTGTCTCAAACTGGTTGTGGGTACAGGGGGATAGGCTGCCATCAGTGCTGACTGTGGGTCACAATCTCATACAAACTCACTTAAAAAGATTAATAAACTAAATAAACCCCCAAATAATTGACATTCATGCCTCGTCTGTATTATCTGCGGGACATCTGTTTGAGTGTAACTTTGGTTACATTTCTGAAAAGACCTTTGGTTTTCATGTCGATGTTATCTCACACTCTGCCAAGGCGCAGCACATGTTGTTGCTCTTTGGTTGATATGTGGGTGACCAGGGAATGTAACATGCATGATCCACACCATGGACATCTCCAACCAGCTCCAGGTGTTTCCTGTTTGAGCTGTTCACTACATCATGGTTGTGTTGTAAAGTGAGGCCTTGTTGTAAATTAAGTTTAAATGTCTATGTAATGAATGCTTATAAAAAGTTACATTGATTAATTGGTGCTTTTTGCCCATAAATGATTAATAGTACCTCTTTTTAATAAATGCTGCTTATATGTATATAAGTTCAAGTTTATGTTCCAAATTAAGTTACATTGAAAGTGTCTTTCACAGAATGTGTACAAACATTAAAATAATAGCTGAGAATCTGCAGTTTTCCTTAAAATCCCACAGAGATTTGCTAAACGTCTCAGCGTTGCTTTCCAGCGATGACTCATTGATGACCAGCCTTGACTTCTCGGCCCAAGTCAAAACAATTACACTTCAGCTCCCCCGCAGAAAGCTTCACACTCAGCTGGTCATATTGACTGAATGTTGATTTCCAGAAAAAACAAAACAAAAAAGCAGTTGAGATAATCAGTTAAAGATGAGTTTATTCTCCCCAGAACATTGTGAATGCGTTTGTTGAAGACTCTAAATAAGCATCCATGAAAAGTTTGTGTGCTGAAGGGCAGATTTTACTGTTAAATCCACCGATGAGCTGAGATATTTTCACTCCATTCCAACTAAACCATTAGGAGAGTTTATTTTACGTTACATGGGGATGTTTTCACATGTGTATCGCTCTCAGTTTATGATGTTTTGATTTCTCCTCACGCACTGTTGTAAACAGTCTGTTTCCCTTTTCCTTTTGACTCCCACTCTCCCAAACTTTATGTCAGGCTTTAAATGACCCGTGTCCTCCCCGCACACAAAAATCCTTGGCCTCTCCAGCTGCTGCAGTCTAAAGTTGCCCTGCTATGCTTTTTCCTTCTCTGATACATTTCATTTCCTCTTCTCTTCCTGCTATTCCTCCTCCACCTTTGACCCTTCTTTTCCAGTTTCCTCTGTCCTCACCTGCAGACTCTACCCTTCCCCTTTTTTGACTTTGACACCTCTCAGCCTTTCCCTGTCCCCTCAGGTGAGTGTTTTTACATGCACACCATAACCAGCACTCTGCATGGACTGAATGACTTAAAGGTACAGCTGCTGGTAAGATTTAGGCATTCATTATGGATCAATAATTCCATAATGGCCTTACAGCATAATTTGAATCAAGTGAGCTGAGAGAGAGAATATGACTTTGGCTCGATTTACAGGCTTTGCAGTCTGGCCAGTGACTGGAGACTTTGGTCTATCACAGAGCAGTTCAGAGAGAGCTGGTACTCTCATTGGCGGATGTAAATGTTTACTCCAACACACGCAACACCTATACCACAAAGAGAAAAAAAATCTAAATAAATGGCCAAGTCTAAACGAAAGTTGGACAATAAACACAATAACGTGTAGAGTTTTCCACAAGCAACAGGTGTTGCACATGAAAACACCACCCCAGCGTTTTCATTCACTCTTGGACCTGTTTTTAAAATATAACACCAAGACGATGACTCGTACAGATATTTATTTCATACTACCCAGCTTTGCGTTGCCTCATCTTGATCTGTCCTCTCTACCCTGAGTGCTACGGCACACGCATTCACATACACACGCTCCAGTCTCACAGTGGTGACATAATCGGCCAGTGTCCAACCACAACACTCGCTGATTATACGGAATAGAAACGTGAGTGTTTTGGTGTCGAGCCACTTTTTCAACAAAATTTTCACCACTTCGTTCTCAATTTAAAGCCATGTTGAGCACAAACACAGCACTGGTTTTCGCAAAAAAAAACTGTCCTTTCTCTCACTCTCTCTACCAGCTGTACCTGCAGCCTCACAACAGCAGCAGCAGCAGAGACACACGAGGCATACTCTCTTAATTTCAGTAAGGAGTATTCTTCATTGTACTGACAGTGACCTTTAAAAAAAAAAAAAAAAAAAGTATTATAAATAACAAAGTTGCTTTATCTCATATGTCTGTGCTTATGTGGTGAGAGAAGCTCACGACAGAGATCCAAATATTAATATTTTTAACAGCCTGCAATCGATAAGCTCAGCTACTTTCCAGTGATCCTGTCGACTTCACTTTTGGTATTTCACCCGTATTCTCCTCTACCTGCGCTAAGGACAATCTCTCACCCTCTGAGATATCTGAGCTGTCAACACACTTGCTGTTACTACATGAATGTGGTTTACTGGCCCTCACTTGGGTGATATCTGTGTCAGCGGTTTGGCTGGGATGCTGCCCGTGCCATACAGTACAGCAGGGCTGAGAAAAATGGCTTCCTGTGAGGGTTTGAGGCCCAGACCCTTTCCTCTCCTCCTCCGTCTCTGGGGTCCCGTCAGGCCGAGGTATTTCCCTTCTCTGATTGACTCCAGAGATGTGCTGCTTGCTGGAGGGGCTGCCTTAGTCTGTGAGAATGCTTCAGGTCTGATGACAGATACAGCTTTAATTGATTGTATTGTAGCCTGACTGCACAAGTATTGTAATAACAGGTCCACAAGTAACTTTAAGTGGTGTTTTTAGTAGAGTGTTAATAGTTTAAAGATGCAATGTATCTTAATGACCTTAAAAAGCTCACATTCTGAGGCTACTTTCAGGACGTGGTATGTGCAGAAACATCTGCGTGTCACATTCTCTAATGTTATGAAATCAGCAAGAGCTCACTTTGATGTGTAGCCCCAGTGTGTTGTCTCTGTGTGCATGCTGGTGTGATTAAACGTATGTCTTTGAACTTTGCTCTCATGTCACGCTAATATTTGACCACATCGCGCAACATGTTTGACATTATAGTCCAAAAAAAATCTGTTACCACTTGAACCTTCGCCATTGTTTGTAGTGGAGGAAAGACATGAGGGGGGAAAAAAGGGGGAGTGGAATTGGTGTGTGTGTGTGTGTGTGTGTGTAAGATTGTTTGAAAGGAACTGGTGTTTGTTCCTGTTCATTCAATACATGGCTCGTTGAGTGTTTAAAGCAGCATTACGCAATTTTTGAAACTTTAAAATAACTGCTATATAATATCTCTCGGGAGAAGTGGAGAAACCGTGAGTGACTCAAACTGTTGGAATCGGGCCAGTAAGCTGGAGTTAAGAGTTAGAGTTACAGCTACGGCTTTGAAGGCAGTCAAGTTAAGTGCATGGTTTTCTCAAACATCACAGTATAGATAAGTTATGTCCTGTTCTTCAAGCCTCCACTGTGTGAGATGTAAACCCAGGACAGGTTAGCAATAAATCAAATGTATTCTATATGACGCGTGTAACACATCTCTTTCCTCTGGGTTCTGTGCGTAAATCTGGATGCAACATTTTTTCCACTATCCCTCAGCACTTTATCTAATCAGGAACCAGAACCCCAAAGAGAGCCCCACGCACCCCACCCTGGAGAGGAGGGAGAGGAGGGTGCTCTCCAAAGAAGGCAGCTTTAAAAGGGCTATATGTAAGGTACACAACTATAATTCCAGTTACAATGTTGGAAAAACATTGTCATCAATACCAGTCGATAACAACGCTCTACCCAGTGCCTTGTAGAGTGCCATCTACGAGAAGCTACATAACCCTTTTCCACAACACAAACATAAACCAACAGAATTTGCAGGCTGTAAATTGAAATTGAAATTTCCCATAATCCATGTATTATGTTCTTTTTATGAAGTAACACAATACATTTCTTACAAGCAGTCCCTTTAACTATTCTGTTCATAAGAAATTCACTTTTCATTAAGAAGAGATACTGAATTTTGGTGTTTCAATCATAAACATTGAAGTTACAATTTCACTTAACATTAGTTTTTACCTGCTGTTGTAGAGAAAAAACATTCCATTCTCAAACCGATACTAAAGTACAATTTCAAATCAGTTTGTTTTATGAGAATGCAACAATTATTTATAAAACAAAAAACACAGTAACTGAAAGCTTGATAATCTACGTCACATTGTGGCAAATTCTGTGAATTCTGGTTGATTTGGTCTCGCATGTCAGAGTCTGTATAAACAACCGTCGATGACAAAGGCCCCTGGAGACACTTAAAAGCATATTTATTTAATTTCCTCTTCTCATTCACAGCAAAATGGTGCATAAATCACATAATGGTTCTCCAACCTTCCTCTCTAAACCGACAGTGCTGCCTACTGCGTGTAACTTCTAACTTATGTGTCTCACATAAGCCCACCTTTGAAAACAGTTAATAAACAAATGAAAATGATTAAATTATTAAAACCAAAAATGCTTAAAACCACTAAGTTGACCAAGAAAGACTTAATGATTATCGTGATTTTAGGTTATCGTACGCATGCAGGCTATATTTTTATATTGAGATGCATTTAATCAGGGGATTCGGGGGAGAATTTTCCTGATCTAATGCCACACCGACATCAGTCAGACACGCAAACCAAATGTCGACTCTTAAAGGACTCTGACATATGTGTCTGCTTTTGCTGGTTGTTCACAACATACTGTTAGAATAAATATGATGTTATAAGTTCCAGTTCGACGGTCAGTCAGCACATCTTTCATCTACACACAAAAAAGTCCTCCGACAGTGACAAGTTTTTTGCCTTTGGGAATCCCAAACATTTGTTTATCATTGACTTTAATGTTGTGTGCAGACTTCCCTGCTGTTGCCCTGATGAATAAATGATGTATGTAACAGAGCTGACGCAGAGCAAGTATGAGAAATTCAGTAGCTCTACTTGTATAAATTGTTCCCAATACAGTATTTAACAGTAATAATAATAATAATAATTCACTTTATTTACATTGCGTATTAACAAACGCTATAGATACGAGAGACTTGAGAACTGCTTGTTTTACATTTTCAATTGGCATAGAACAATTAAAATTGGTTCCAATTAACGCTGTTTTTTTGTTGTGTATCTGCGACATTACCTCGGTTATGAAGCCCTGAAGGTTTCGAAACAAACAGTTCAGCCACTGCTGAGAACGCTTTGATGTATTGTAATCTCATGCTCAGCGAGATCTCTGAAAAAAACCCTTCTGGTTATGTAACCAGCTTTTCTCCTGAACAGCAGATCCTCCTGGTCCGGGCACTAGTCCGGGCACATCCGGTTGCATACATTGTACCACAGAAGAAGAATAATGTCCGTTGTGGAGGTGTTTCACGAGCGACAGTGTCTTCTGACTCTGGGTCAGACTCCAGGTCAAAGTTATAAAAGGGACTGCGGCGGGGAGTTGTGACAAAACTATTTTTAAACATTGTTAAAACAATGTTTTGATAATGAGTAGCAGTGCATCCACCGTTCCAGAAGAGGGAGCTGCGCTTCTAAGAGCTGGTGTGCTAATTATGTCACTTCCGGGTATAGGCCAATCACAAGACAGTTGGGAAGGCTCTACGCTGGCTGCCCAATCA
Organism: Microchirus variegatus; assembly: GCF_963457635.1. Lineage (NCBI taxonomy): Eukaryota > Metazoa > Chordata > Actinopteri > Pleuronectiformes > Soleidae > Microchirus > Microchirus variegatus. The sequence continues at coordinate 8,163,145 of NC_139818.1, read as the reverse complement.
CAACACACTATGTCTTCTGGGTGTGAGATTTAAGTCTGAAACACTGCTCCTGAGGAGAGCGTCAGTAAGGAGAGATTTCTATCTATAGGTTTTTGACCATAAAAACAAGTTAATGTATGTAACTAGACCTCCATAAATAACATTATGTGCAACAGGACCACTCTATGTGACCTTTAACAAACTGCAAAAAAATAAAAAATCTATAATAAGATAAAACATTTCTGTATTTGACATTGAAATAAGTATTCACTCACATAGTGTATGGCTCACCCTAGAGCAGGAATAACACATTAGGACGACATCATGAATTTTTCGAAAAGGACAGAGTTAGGTATAAACTCTGCAATTGTGCTGTGCAATTTGCTAATTATAATTTTCTTCTTTTTTTTAATATACATACAGAGTAAGTGCATGCAGAACTTGAGTTTAATTTGGGGTTTAAATAGAAATGAGTTTATTCCCTCTTTCTATTGGTTCCATTTAGAAGCCTCCAAAATTGCAATTTGACCAAGATCATGTTGACATTTCCTGACATTGTAAATCATGTTGAAATAGGATCATATACATTTTGTAACCAGCAGAATCACCTCCTAGTGGTTGTTCAGTATACTTCTACTTCTAAGGTTGGCTTCATCAAGGACACGCTTTACTTGGTCTGTATGCAATATGCTGTTTATCTGAACATGATTCATTTCCTGTGTGCGAGTTTATCTTGTGCAACTGTAGCGCAGAAATGCTGAAAGATCTTTGTTTGCATGACTAAGCTGTGTGTTACCCTCCGCAGAAAGAAATAAAGAAAGTCACCACTCGTGGTACATATCACGCAGTGCCATGCTCATTATCAGAGGAGGAATGAGGGGAGGCAGGCAGTAAAAACCCAGACAGGGCTGTAAAATGCTTCACATATTTAGAAGTGGAATATCATTAATTACTGTAACACAGCCCCTGAAGTCCAGTGGGAGCAGAGGGGCAGTAAACCTCTGCTAATTAATTTTTGATGGAAGAGCTCAGGTGCAGAAATGACAGTAGCAGTAAAACACACAAGGATGGCGCTACTAAATGCTAGTTGATGGATGGCCTGGGTAGATACACAGGGATGCATTGATAGGACTTCATAATGCTTTTTTGTTTTAAATAAAAAAATTAATAAATAAAAGCTTTTCTGGAAACAGTTGTCAGTGGAAATGTCACTTCAATCCATAAATAATGAATAAATAATGGCCTCTTTGATGATTCTCCGATAACTTCTAGTGCCTCTGTCTTGTCCCCATGCAACCTTTCTGCTCTCTAATGATTGTATCACAGTGCTACTGTCGTGTGACTAATCTACATTTGACTACTATTTCCAACAGAAATCCAGTGTCAATATGGAGCCAAAGATGTCGCTGATGGACAGGATGAAGACTTTGAAGGAGAAGGAGGAGCAGTGGAAGAGCAGAGGCAAAGGAGCAGCCAATGACTCAGTCCAGTTCACCGTAGCTGGACGCATGGCTAAGAGAGGTGGGTTAAATCTGATCGCTGCTACTCCTGAAAGTCCTACATCAGCTGCAGTATTTTTGTTTTTACTTTCAGTTATTCTTCTATGTCAAAAAAAAAAGAAATGTATTGTGTTAAAATTAGTTTTTGTTGATGAATACGGTTTGTTGGTTGGATAAACAAGACAATTTACTATGTCATATTTTATTCTTAAAATGTAGAAGTGTATTTACTTTCAAAAAACAATCTCATTGATTAATCAAGAAGAGGACTTTTATGATTAACCTGTAACCAAATTGTCCAACTAGGGCTGATTATTTTCTTCATTATTTGATTAGTTATTCAGGGAATAACATTTTCAAAAATTTGAAAAAAAAAGTTATTTCCCAAATAATTTTTTTTACTGTCATTGTGAAATAAAGAAACCAGCATATATTCACATATCAGAAGCTTTCAGATCCTCTGAAAACAAAGAAAACTATTGTCCACACATTTGCCAATTCGTTTAATAATCAATCGTCATCGAGCTGTGTTACTTTGCCTTGTTTCTTTCCTGGTTTTCCTGTTTTTTGTTTTTTTAGTTTGTCCCTCGCATTTTGTAAACCTTGGTTTTAAAATGTTATTATTACTGAAACAGCTGTAACTAACGATTATTTTCTTCATCGATTCATCTGTTATATTAGCCCTAACTATCCTGCTGTGTTTTTAACAGGTCTCGTGTCAGACACAGGAAAGGAGGAGTCACCTCTTCAATCCCTCAAGAAGTCTAATGCCACACCTGTGAAGCCGCATGAAGGTGTGGTCTCTTTTTTCCCCCTGTTTTTTAGTCAAATTAAATTGAGAATATTCATATCAAATTTAAATTAAAACCAGGTTAATGGAAAAAAAAATTCTGTAAAGCTAAGCCACACTTTGTGAGACTTGCATTAATTTCTGCCGCACAGAAATCTCCTGCAGAACTGACGTCAAGGTGGAAGGAGATAAAAGGCTGGACAAGCTCGAGTCCTTCTTGGATAAACTCCACAATAAAGGTACAATCCTCCTGTTATTGTTTTCCACATAATGTTCTATTTATTTCTACTTTTAGTTCAAAACATGTGCTGGCAGATAGAGTGATGTTTCTCAAGTCTGATGCAGTTTATCAGAGCTGCTTTGAGTTTGTGTTACCCTGTCTTTGACATGTAGCTGTTACCATGGTTACTGCTTGTCTTTCTTGTGTATATACGTGCAGCGTATAGGACTGCTTGCATGCACATAGATGCAGAATTAAAATATATCAGATTTGGTGGTAAACGTGTATTCAGGCTACGTGACTGAATTTGACCTGAAGCCAATAGCAATTTCAAAATATTTGTCCTAACCTCGCCCATCCTGTTGGCTCTCGTCAGGCTCATGTCTCCTATTCATGCTGTGAAGGATTGTTATTTCACTTTTGTTTGCTTTCACTCTTCACATCTCTTTTACTGCCTTGTAGCAAACAATTTTATACACTTAATTAGTATTAACAAAGGTTCTAATGCTTCCTGTTTCATTCCGTTGTGGTGGGCGTGTCAGGTGTGAGCAAAAACAAAACGTCCACCATCGAAGTCACTGCAGAGACGGAGAAAGAGGTGATGACCTTGGATGATGAAGAGACGTTTGGCAACTTCTACAGATCAGTCTCGCCCTCGGCACTGCGGGAGTCCAGTGTGGTCGTTACTAAGGAGTCTTTCAGTCAGATTCAGGCCGATACACCAAAGTTAGTAAATTCACCAATGGTCATTTTGTCCACACTCTGACCTCATTATCAAATGTATTTTTAAAATCTTTAAAACTTTTTTTTTTACTTAAAATATATAAAAAACATCAGGTTCTGAGTTGCATGTTTTTGTCTATCACCGTTTGAAGGCTCACCTCAACCGTAGCACAACACAAGCGTGCAGTGCGGCCAGCCCGGAGAAACCAGGGCTCCAGGAACCCCCTTCGCGCTCTGGCTGCTCGCAACGACCTGCGGCAGGTTTACACCGAACAGAGATTGAATGTAGCCAAAGTGGAAACCAAGAGAATCCAAGTGGAGAGGAGTAAGAGCACTTGCACTCACTTATTCTGGCACTGTTGTGACTCTTAACGTAGCTACAGTTCACTTTCATTATTTTAGTCCCAGGCAAATGATAAAAAGAAGTTGGCTGTGCTCACATTATGAATCCTAAGTGCTAGTAATGATAATTGTTATCTCTTAATTGTTTCACTGGAACAATTTGTATATAAAAATGTTGATGATTTTTCAATGCTGAAAACAATCAAACATGCTTTCTTATCTGAATAGCAGGATTTTAGGGCTGTGGGATCTCTACAGCACTGCAATACTTTAGTATAAGCATCTAAATATGCATTTAACAAATTGAAATAGTCGGGTGTTTATTAGAAGAGGCACTTGTGGTGTTCAGCTTCTGTTCAGTAAGTAAGCAACCAAAACCTGGGAGCTGCTGAGAAATAGTCAAAATAAAGACAACCTGTTTGGGGGAATAGAAAACAATCTTAAACAGGTTTATCATCTCCTTTCCTGATTCAGGAGCAGCTTCTTCTGGATGACGAGTTATGACAACTTATTTTTAAACTTAATAAAGAGCAGTTTGACCTACTTCTTTGGCCAAACTATCAAAAGAAATGGTTGAAAGTGCATGCTGCGTTACATAATGTTGTGATATTTTATCTTGGTGTGACTCAGATGTGCCCAAAACACAGGCAAGTTTGAATGGATGCAACGCAATGAAACGCTGTTGTTTGTGCACATGTCTGGTGCATGAAAACAAATATTTGTGCACACAAAAGCAGCTACATTGAACAGCACCCAATGTCACACATTTAATCTTTGTCATATAATTGCAGTGTCTGTCAAACTGGATATTTGTCCTTTTGTGATTTCAATTGTTTTGCAATTATTGTGCTTTGCTATTTGTTAACTACCAGATACACTGATTCATATTCAAATTGATGTTGAATGGATTCATGTGTTATGTATTCATATAGTCTTAATGACCACTCTAAATGCTTTACAACACAAGTCACATCATTGACATTTAGCAAGGGATCGTACCTGTAGCTACAGCTTCCCATGATCTCTTTTCAACACAGGACACAAACAAAAAAACTTGTTGTGTCTGGTAAGCAGCTGTCATCTGCTTGTCTACTCGATGTGTACATTCAGTTCCTCTGACTGTGGCTGACCTCAATAAACTAAGAGGAAACTAAGGTGACAACATGCAGTATTTGATGTGTAGTGGAGTTCACATGAAAGAGGAAGTTGGCAGATTTTTTCTCTCCCTATACATTATGCTAATGCTGTATGTTGACCCTATTCAGACTTGGAAATCAGTTAAAATGCTATAATGCTTGGCAGCTCTGCGCTGGCAGCCAATGAGTTAATCTATGATAAACTGGGTCATCGCTTGTCTTGTTTGTTTGTCGCCTCAGTGGCAAAACACTCCAACCTGGCCGATGTGGCCTTGGCAGGCCTCGCCAGCAAGGAGAACTTCCGCAAGGTCAGCCTGCGCAGCGTCAAGTCCACCGATGTTGTGACCAACAACAGCACGCTGCCTTTCAACAAGCTCATGCTCATCCGCGTCAAAGGTCAGAAATGCACAAGAATGTGCTGTTTGTTTTCTGTAAATACAGCATGTTTGATATGATGCTGTGATGTATGGTGATCCTCATACTGTCAGGGTTCCTACGCAGCATGGAAAAGTATGGAACTGGGGAAAAATTATGTACAATTGTTAGCGTTGTTTCCAGACTATTATCTTACTTTCTAAAATTCAATATATGAATATATATAAATCAAAAGAAGTTACTAATGCAAAATAGCCTACCTGTAGATGATATGAAACTAATCAAGCTGGCTGTAGAATGGTGTCGAGTTACTGTTACTGACTGCGATTCTCATTTATTTATTATTTTCCATACGTGTCGTCGAGCCAGCCACCTATTGGTGACAGTGTCAAATTTTGTTTAATTGTTTAATATTGAATGAAAAATCTGTGCTGTAAATATGCATATGGAAGTAGATTTTATTCAAATTTGTTTGGTAGAATCATATAGGGATAATTCAGGATTTTGTTCTATGGATTTCTGTGCAGGAAGTGAGAGTCTTTTGTTTTCTGATACAAACCTTTATTACCTCATGCAACATCACCTCAAATATGCAAACATGTTGTCATCAAAGATTAAGTTAAATTAAAGATAAGTACTTCTCTGTCTCTGTGTGTAGGTCGGAGGCATGTTCAGGTGCGCCTGGTTGAACCCACAGCTCACTCTCTAAACAGTGGCGACTGCTTCCTTCTCATAACACCAAAGCACTGCTTCATGTGGAGCGGAGAGTTTGCCAACGTTATTGAGAAAGCTAAGGTGGTGAACCTCACATATTCTTGATATTGCAAAAAAAAAAAAATGCCTCAGAATTGACATTATCATGTTCAGACAGGCACTGCTATGGCTTGATGAAGTTGGAACTAAAAAATATATTGCACAAGAAAACTCTGTTGAAACCTGTGCTTCATATTTTGTGTGATAAAGGCATCAGAGATGGCGTCATTTGTCCAGGCCAAGAGGGACCTTGGCTGTAAGGCCCCCCAGGTGACGGTGCTGGAGGAGGGCATCAACACTGACAGCAGATGGGCCAAAGAGTTCTGGACCCTGCTGGGAGGAAAGACTAAATACAGAGGTGCACACATTAATGAAGCACAGTATACTGAAGGAAAAACCTTCACCTGAAAAAGATCTGTACTAGACCAAAACCTGATACCCCAATCATCTTCAAGTCAAATGTGAACACACTAAATACAGATAATACACACAATCATGTGAATTTAAATAATTTGCTCTCATTTTGTTTGGTTAAAGAATTAAAACAAATCTTAAGTAAAAGGTTGGAAAAAAGTTTGTTTAGCGACCCAAAATAAATCATCACGCAACCCATCTGTAAGTCCCGACCCAGTCTTTGGGAACCATACTTGCAGATATGCAGTAAACCCACAAAGTGTGCCCTGAAAATTAATATTTCACATTAAAAGCGAGTGGGTTGCAGGTGGGAGAGATGATTAATGAGGAAAATGTCCAGTCTCTAATGAAAGCCTTTGGAAATAACATGCTGTTGGTCATAAATTCATCATTTGCTTTCTATCCATTGATTGCGGTGTAAAGCCAACATAACTTTAATTGTTCAATGTTTGAGTCAAACAAATCTACAGCACTTGTTTTGTAATGGATCTGTATACAATTTTGTCTCATACAAATTGTGTTTCTCTTATTTTTCTTAAGATCACATCAGCTGTGTTGTTGCTTTTTCCCCTCACTCTGACCTAAAGCTTGGTTTATCACTTGGATTATCTGTCCAGCCGCTCTGCCCTCCTGCTGTGAGACACATATGCTTACCCTGGTCTTCATGCTGTGTATGTGTGTGTTATAGGGGCAGGGGAGCCAGAGGAGGATGAACTGTATGAGAGTGGGGTGCTGGACTCTATTGGGGTGTACAGATTGCAGGGAGACAAACTGGTGCCTCATGAAGATGCCTGGGCATCCATCCCGAGTGTCACCTTGCTCAACTCTAAGGAGGTACAACTACTGAGAGTAATGACCCCAAAAAGGGTCAAGGCTTGCATAGAAAGTCTGACAAATTATGAAAGAGATGTTAATAAATCATCCAGAAGGGCATTGTCCACTCACAAACTTACACACATTGTCTCTTCTCACTTGCTCTTTGGCCAGGTCTTAGTGTTTGACTTTGGTGGTGAAGTGTACGTGTGGCATGGGAAAGATGTGCCCTTAGGAGACAGAAAAGTGGCGGTGAAACTGGGCAAACAGCTCTACGCTGGCAGTTACGACTACAGCAACTGCAGAGTCAACCCTTTAGATGCCTCATGCACGAATGAGGAGGTGCCTCAGTGAGTATGACACCATTGAGAGATTATTGGTTGTGTTATTGTAGCCCCTAGTGGTTTTATGGTGCCAGTACAGCTATGCTATTTTTTTAAATATTTAACATGTGTAGCTGTGTTTATTTGTGTGTGATCCAGGCAGGGGGAGGGTCGTCCTAGCTGGGCTCTGTTTGGCCGGCTGTCAGAGCACAATGAGACGGCACTGTTCAGGGAGAAGTTCCTGGACTGGGCTGAGAAGAAAAAGGAGGAAGCTGCTCAGGATGAGGAAATCAAGGTCGAGATTACACTCACTTTGGCATGTTTGTATTTGTAAAAAAATTAAAAATTAGCAATAATTTAGAGGGGTTTAGCTGTACATGTAAAACATATCCAACTGTGTATATTCACCCCTACAACTGGTGATAGCAGATAACTGTGCTGTTGTTAAGATGTAAAAATGGCCTGGACATTATGATATAATGACTTGAAGCTCTCTAAAAGGTAATCATTCATATAATACATTAATGATTACCTATTCAGTGTGACCCAAACTAATATATCCTCAGCGACCCTACTCTCCAGTAACTCAACTGCATTTTTTTAAAATAAAATTAAATATATATATTTTTTTATGAATTCCTATTATCCATAATAAGAAAAATATGAAGAAGAAATAAGAAAAAAAAAATATATAAAAAAGGCTGAATAAAAAGTTAAAAATGACCTGAAATTAATATAATTCTTGATCAATAAAATGCAAAACTTACCCTAGTAAAAGGACAATAGATTATTACAATTGGTTTCAAAAGGAGGATTGGTTACAAGCAGTCTGGGCCTTAACTGACAAAGCCCCTTAGTCTTTAAGTTCCCTAAAGGTAGACTTTAAATGAATGAAATAAAACAACCCAACAACAAGGCAAATTGATTAAATTGATTGAGTGCTTTCTCAAGTTATCTGTTGCCAAACATTTGACTGCACAAAATACACAAAATAATGATTGTAGTGAGTGAAGTAACAGAGTAAAAAACGTTCTCACCTGCTCAGAGTCCAGTCCATTCTACTGTCCGCTCCCCACTCGAACTGGAACTACAGCCGTGTGATGCCAGAGCCCTGCTGGACAATGAGCCTGATCCCGTGAAGACCGTTCTAGAGGGAGTCAATGTCCAGCGGGGCTACGGCCTGGTGAGGACAGAGGACGGTCGACAGGCGGAGTTAGCTACCGTGGCTGTAGACGTGTGGCACATCAAGGAGCACATTGAGGAGGAGCTCCCAACGGAGAGCCTGGGCCAACTGCACGAGGGCGACGCTTACATCATCCGCTGGAAGTATTCAGTCACCACACTCGGTGAGTTGGACATTTGCAGCGAGAATTAATAGCTACAGTCGTGAAACGGGAGGTTTTAATTAAATACGAGAAAAATGTATGAGAAAATGAATGGAACAATATGATATGCGATACATGGTCCACAATACCAATAATATCATGATACAACGATTCTGTAATAATCAATTAATTGCAAGGCAATTGTATAGTGATGCATCACAATATCTGTCTAACTGAAGAAAACAAAATGTCTGTGAAAAGTTAAAGGCACCATATGTAAGAATGTGGACAAAAACGGTAACTACACAGGTCTTTTAGGTTTCGTTTTCTCCACCATTGTAGCTCAGACGTAACTGGCAACCCATGGTTGTTCGGCAGCTGAGACTCTACTGACTGCAGTGATTGGTAGACGGCGGTAGGTGGCGCCACATGCCAAAACATGATTTCAAAACATAAACATGATTTGCAGTCTGCAAAACACTTTTTTTAATGTGAATATTTTGGCTGTACTGTTGTTGGTGAGTTCAGTATGTTATGTGAATATTATTCCTGAGTCTCTGTGACATATTTTACGGCCAGTTGCTTTAGATTTATTACATAATGCACCTTTAAAACTGCAGGATTTCTCTATTTTTTCACAACATAGAGAAAAAAGTTATGCCCAGTGAGTGAAACTGGCAGGGACTGTTAACTTTAGAGCTCCTTAATTTGTTAATTAAAATATCGATAACAGTGCTACACAAGTAAGAATGACGATATATCACCAAATTGATAATTTGACCCACCTTTATGTTGGAGTGTTGGTTGTTAGGAGCTGCACTTACAGTATATCTGGTGTTACGCATTACAAAACTTTCCCGATGTCTGTTAATTTCGGTAACATTATATATGATCAGTTTTCATCTGTCATCTGCAGGTGGAGAGTGGAAGGCTCCAAGCACATCACAAACTTGTTTCTAATACAGACATTGTAGACCTTTTACACTATGTAGCAGTTAACAACACATTATTGTGCTGGCTATTTCCATACATTTAAACGAGTGTAACAAATGTTTTTCTCCCATAAAGAAGAAATAAACAGCCCGCAATTGTGAAGCATTCGATATACCAATACTGAGCATAATACCTGCTCGTCCCTTATATATATTAAGATAGAACATGACCAGGAGAATATTATCTCCACTTTTCTATTGTATCTCCACTTTTTTTTTAAGAGGGGTATTGAGTTTTGTTAAGTTCAGGAACATAAAGCATTACTGACTCGTAGCTGTAGTGACAAACTGCTATGAGCTGCATTATTGGGTGTGCTGTGGGCCATATACTGTATATAATACATTTTATTGTGAATAATGTTGTTAATACCATTGTTATCAGTAAAACCAGTTTTTCAATTTAACATTTCCTGATTCTCTATTGACTCTCTATATATTTATTTTATGACGTCATACATTACTTTTCTCACATAATCCATACCTTTAATAGTGGATTTATATGACCTGTTTTATCAGAAAAACACTTTTTTTTTTTTATTATAATGAAGTGGAAGCAAAAAGTCATGTGGTCACGGACTGTGGATGTGTTTTGTCAGTGGGCAAGCGTCAGAAACCTGGGGAGCTGAGTGCTGCAACGTCTGGAAGAGAGAGGACAGCTTGTTTTTTCTGGCAGGGCCGTCACTCCAGCATCAGTGAGAAAGGAACCTCAGCCCTCATGACAGTGGAGCTGGGCAGCCACAGGGGGTCACAAGTGAGTTTCACCATTCTTTAAACACTTAAAGCTTGGTTTTGTAATGTGCTTCTGAAATACTTGATGGATTTGTTGAAATAAAGTTATTAAAAAACTTTAACTCTTATCACATGCAATAATTGGTTGGTGTACCCAGGGTGCGATTTGTCAAAAAAACAGAAGTGGGGGATGTTTTTGGTTTTTTTCAATTATTCAAGGGTTAGACGTCAAGAGGGGGCACGAGGGGGCGTCAAAATGTAGTATTTTCTTTTTTTTTTTATTCTTGTCTATGATGTGTTCGAAACAACCCAAAACTTGTTAAAACCAAAATGAACAGTTGTGCAAATTCAAATTCCAAGTTTCCAGTTGTCCTTGAACCCATCACACGTCTTATGTTATGTCGTTTCAAGTGTAAGCTACCAGCTATATTTTCATTCACTATGGGCATTCACAAATGGCTGAAAAAGCCAGAAACTACACCAATAGTGTCCCTGGAGCCTGACCGAGAATTGGAGAAGCAGAAGAGCCAGAGAGTCCATAGTCATGGAGAAGTGGCAGAGAAATCACAGCAAAAATTAACAGTTTGAATTCTGACAACAACTTCCTGTATTATGGGGCCGGATCTTTGATGAGAATAGTATTTTGTAGTTTCATGCAGTTCATTAGTGCTTTCTTTGCAATACAAAGCAAGTCAGAGCTCTGTGCTACTGCTTGATGTTAATAGGTAAGGAGGGTTGAAATTCCCCTCTGAATTATATGCAATTTTGTGTTGTATAGTTGTAATCTCATTGATTTGGCAAAACCCAGTACAGGTTAGTGTGACTTTTTGGATTTGATAATTATGGATGTTTTTGTGTGCGTGTCCAGGTGTTGGTGAGTCAGGGGAAAGAGCCTCCATGTTTCCTCCAGCTATTCCAGGGAGGTTTGGTCATTCACAGGGGCAACAGAGAGGATGGTGCCAACAACAAAGGTAACGACAAAAAACAAGAAACATCTCAGTTTTCAGTAGAAACTCTGTGGTTCAGAGCATCACTGATACTATTAATGGACAGAAAAATCAATTATTCATATGGTAATAGTAAAAACTGGAATAATTTCAGGCTGTTTTGATACCTGTAATATTTAGTTTATCCTGTTAAGCACTTGCACTCTGTATATGAATGGTGCATCATTGAGAAGATTATATTTAATAGTAAATAACCACATCATAAAGTAAGAGATAATATTGAGTATCTAATCACTTCTGTCCAGGAGGCTGGAGGTTGTTCTGTGTCCGTGGTGAGGCACAGGCGGAGGCCTTGCTGGTGGAGGTGGAGTGCCAGCGTGCCAGTCTGCGCTCGCGTGCCAGCCTGGTGCTGCTAAATCCTCAGAAAGCTCAGCTATACTTGTGGCATGGCTGTAAAGCACACGTCGGTGCCAGGCAAGTGGCTAAAAGAGCTGTGGACAAACTGACCCAGAGGTAAGACGGGCGTCTTCTGTGTGCATGTGTATGATGGACAGGGCTAAAGCTAACGACTGTGTGTTTGTGCTCAGGTGTCCCTCAGAGTTAGGTCTCAGCAGCAGCAGCAGCAGCAGTATGAATGTTAAGGAGGTGGAAGAAGGAGCTGAACCTCCAGAGTTGGTGAAGGCTCTGGGTGCGCAGGATAAGAAGGCCTACGACTGTATGCTACAAGGTGCGCACTCACATTCGCACGCTTATTGGAGTCAGTCAAACGACCTCCCACATTATCAAAAAGAGAGCTCACTAATGACATGTTGTCTCCAGATCCAGGGAAATACAACTATACACCCCGGCTGTTCCGCCTCAGTGCCAGCTCCGGGATTTTTGAAGGGGAGGAGAAGCTGTATCCTGCGCGGGTGGCAGAGGGTGTCATGGCTATGCCTTTCCTCCAGGAGAACCTCTACGCCACACAACAGCCAGGTAGCCCACACCTTTTACAAAAGCTATGTTTACAATTCTGATTGGAATTAACTATAAACAATCGTTTACATGGACACAGTAAATTATTCAATTGTAGTGTGCGTAAACATGCGTCAAGCATCAGAATGGACTATTTTGACATGCATTGTCTAATTCTCCAGAAGAAGAAGCTTCACTTTTGTAATAAACAATTGTTGCACGTGTCTGATCGTCCTCTCGCTGTCCACTATCCGTCTCTTTTTTCTCATCTTCTGTGTCTGTTCATTATTCTTCTTTGGGAATGGAAATAAACTTTGTTCTTCAAACTATTCATCAGTTCAGTAGGTCACGTTTTCTTGACTGTTGATATGAACACTGATTTAAATTTTTATTCCCATCAGGCCTTTTTTCTGATGACTTTTGTCCATGTAAACATAGCCAGGGTGACGTTTCAGCAGACTTGTCTTTATAAGTCAGAGAGACTAATCACATAATGATGGAGAATTACCCTAGTCACACAGGAGAGAAGTCAGAAGTAGCTATGTTAACAAACCCTTTGACACATAGAGACTTCCCATGTCTCGTTTACCATTTTACATGACCTATTAGATATGTGAGGTGCATCATAACTAAACCAAAAATGAAATGTGGAAATAAAAGGGGTCAAATGTTTTAAAAACAAACATGTCACTGGTTTTTCTGAAGCAGCTTTAACTAAAATTCCACTCTAAATTGCGTCCTCATCTTCTCTGTGACAAATACGATCAACACAGCAGTGCTTAATAAGCTTTATTTCTGCTGTTTCGATACGTTTAATGTATCGAAAGCAGATGTTGACATTGACCTCCTGTTTATCCAAAGATTAGTATTCTTTACACAACACCTTGTGGTTTGGAGCGCATGGTTTCATGTTGATGCATCGACTGTAATCACCTCTGTGCCTGCACGGCTCTGATTTATGGATACTTAGGAGAACATATTAAGGAAGAAGGAGAAGACGTAATGGATCAATAATTCCAGAAGATTTTTTTTTTACTTTTCTTTTCTCTGTTCTTTTCTTTATCTTTTTAATTAAAACTCCTCATCCTTATTTTTGATTTTAAACTGTAGCACTTCACATCTATGATGAAAAGTGCATGACAAATAAAATGTATTATTATTACTAACCAACCCCACTATCCTGTATTTGTAACATTTTCATTCCTCTGAGTCATCTTCAACATTGTCATACGAGATAAATCTTGAAAAAAACAATGGTTTGTTTTTTATGTCATTTAAGCAAAAATAAATGTTTGGGAATGATGAAATAGGTGCTGGTGTTTCTAAACACTCTGTCACACTCGGATGATTTATTGGCATCACTTGGCAACCATCTATCCACAGTGGGCTATATGTCTGTCTGTTTACTGGATGCTCTTGTACAGTAAATCTCCTGTTTAATGTCCCCGCAGCTCTGTTCATGCTGGATAACCGTATGGAGGTCTACCTGTGGCAGGGCTGGCAGCCTGACGACACACAGTGCACTGGCTCTGCAAAGATGCGCTGGGACAATGAGAGGAAATGTGCCATGGACACTGTGCTGCAGTACTGCAAAGGTCAGAGGGCACAGGCGGGGAGTTTTTTAATTGATTTTCTTTCTCCATGCAAGGAGCGTCTGTCTGTTTATTATTTGCATTTAAGTGCCCAACAGTTTAGTTGACAGGTTTCAAACTTGGTAGATGACTTAATAAGAGCACCGGTGTGTGCAGTGAAAACTTTGTCAGTCTTTGGATTAGAAGTGCAAGAGAAATGCGACAGATATATCACAAAATGAGCCGCTTCTGCCCTATTTACGCAGCACACACCTATTATTATTATTTCAATCTCTCACCATTGTCATTCTTATTATTATGTATTTACGTTTGATGTTGTTAAAATAAAAATTAACTGGACTAAAAAATAAAAAAAATAAATATAATCAAAATTAACTGGACTTTTGTTATGTAATAGTAACAGTGACCGTTTAAACCAACATTTCACCAAGAACAGGCACACACTGAAATAAACTAACTAATTAAAAGACAAAGTGACTTTCTTGAGGCTGTATTGTGCTTTTATTGTGAAACACGTTCTTTCCACTACAATTGCTAAAAATTGGTCGTTAAACCATCATGAAATGAGGTCACATAGTGCTGATGAAGCACGTCCACACAACGTTCTGTGTTTCTAAGTATACCAGAGTTTAGATTTGTGTCGTCCAAGTATGACCGGAAACACAAAGAAGTACCCACGGACCATTTTAGACGCTAAGTATACTGCTCAAAAAACATTATTTAGCTAGTTGATGTGTTAGTGCTTCCCCATCTGCTGCTGTATACACACGGTCAGTCAGGTCTGATCATATTGCTTGACAGAGCCTGTTTTCAGACACAAAGGACACGGCATTCAAATCATTTTCCATCCTTTCTGTCCACTAAGGCCAAACAGAGGCAGAATAATAACAGTCACCAAAAGTTACGCACTGCAGCTTTAAATATTTGTTATTGTTTTTATATAACATGGTCAGCTGAAGCTTGAGCTCAATTTCAATGATTTGCACTTTCAGTTTTGATGTCTTCTTCAATGCTGTTCTTTGTGCAATTAACAGAAAAGAACCCCCGGCGCCCCCCTTTGGCTTATCTGGTCATAGCAGGCTTTGAACCCCTCACGTTCACCAATATCTTTCCATACTGGGAGAAGGATACCACCATCACTTCAAAGGTGGGAGACTCGGCTGTTTTACTGATCTTTTACCAAAAAAAATGAAAAGATTCGGTCTCAGCAACAGAGGCTTAGGTTTCTGTCTATAATTGAAACCAGCAGCCTTTTCTTTTCCCATCAGCCTCATTAAAGTTAATGTGGTACAGAATGTTCCTGTTACAAATTTCAATCTGTTTTTCAACAAGTATCGTTTCAGGTTATATATAAAGGACCATTTGTTTAGCTTCCACGGTACGGTGAGCTGGAGCACAGGAAAAGAGTGTGTAAACCGTTTGGCTTTACATTAATACTATGAAATGTAAATACATACAGTGTCGCATGTTTGGGCAGGAATGACTGTGGGGTGATGAGAAATGTCCTTCTGCCTCCTGATTTGAAATGTTCCCACGTGGAAGACGTTACTGTTGCTTTTCTTTTTACAAAACTAGATTAAAAAGGTCTGTAGCTCCAAAAATTAGAATGTTCAGCTGCTCTGCAACAAAATGTTAGTGTTTCAATTCAGATATGCCTTAAGATGGAATGTTAGGGTTGGTTGTGTCTGCTGATGATGTTATTGTGTTGTGTGCGTGGAGAAAAACCTGTGATTCCTGTGATCTGTAATCTGTGTGCGTCTGCAGGCGGAGAGCTCCAAGAACAAAGTGATGTTGGTGAAGGATGTGCTGTCTAAGCTCAGTAAGCAGCAGTACTCCACCGAGGAGCTCACCCGCAAACCACTGCCAGAAGGAGTGGATCCTCTGCGCCTGGAGGATTACTTGTCCGACGAGGACTTCAAGGTAAGACGCTGAGAGGAAGATGCATTCATGGCTGCTTCAATGTTTGCCGAAAACAAAAAAAAAAAAGTACCACTTATCACTTACTATCACTAATGGAAAAGCAAAATAACCCTGCCATGGCGAGTTGAGAAGCGCCAGTGGAAACACACCATCATGTATCTGCTTTGTTGAGTACACATGCTCCTATTGGATGAAACCAGCTGTCAGTCACTCTGGTGTCAACTCAATTACTTTCTCTCTTTTCCTTAAGGGACATAATATTTACTGTAAATTTCATTCAAGAAGAAAACTGAGACCATTAATTCTTAACCATGCCGTGTTTCTATTGTGGTATGGTACGGTTTGGATTGGTGTCCTGGGTCAGCCTTGCATTTCGACTGAGAACACTACCTTTACATGGTAGACGAGATGTGGGCTATGCATTTTTTTTTTTTTTGCTTAATTTTGCTTATTTTGGTACCTGCTCTGGCGAGGCTCTTAAGTGAGCTGAGCTGATATACTAAATTGTGTCCCGGAACGCAGTTTTAAGATAATTTGAGGCGAGAAATTGGCCATTTAGAGTCTAAACATGTGCTGTGTGTGTTAAGATATGACGTATTTATAGTTTGGCAGCGACGAAGTCGGCGGTGTTTAGCTCCGCCTTCTGTGGTCCAATCGCAGCTCTTGCCGTCTCCGTTGTCCCTTGACGGAGTGACGGACACTTAAAAAATATTCCGTGCACCCGGAGACGACGCAGAGGCTCTTCGACAGGTTCTGTGTCGACGCAGAGGACACTGCCGTGATGACGTTTTATTACGGGATGCATCATGGCGACCCCATGCGCGTTGAGTACTGTGAAGTAATGGAAGACAACGTCCTCATACACAAACCGAGTAGAGTTGATTTGAGCTGGAACTGTATATGGGAAAGTGCCACTAGAGCTCGGTTGAGAAGCTCAGTCATCTGGGAGAGCCACTTGACTTTTCGCGTGGAAAAGTGTCAGTTCAGGTGGTTTGGTCCAACTGGACAGAGACCTTGAGGGAAATCAAAGACGAGGTGGAGAGATTATATGTCCTCACTGGTCTGGGAGCACTTGGGAATCCCCCAGACAGAGAGTTGGATGATGTGGCAAAGGGAAAGGAAGTCGGGGGCTCTCTGCTAGAGCTGCTAACCCCCTGTGGCCCAATCTCTGATAAACAGTTAACAATAGATGGATAAATATCCACTTATCTATTTTATTAAGTATTTATTTGTTACTATTTGTTACAAACAAGACAACAGTTTCCATGATCCCACACTAACTTCCCAACATTGTAAGTATAGTTCATTTTGTCGTTGTTTTTTCATTGTGAGACCTCGAGCAGAAGAAATTAAAGACTGCTTTTAAAACCACTTCTAATTTCCATGACAAAGGCAAGAGATGGACGTCTGCTTAAATCAAAATTGCTTCCATTTTCATCTGATCGTCCACAGCTGCTTCTCATGTTTTATGTCCAAGGCTTTCTGTTGTATTTTTGAAATGGCCACATATGTGGTGATGCGATCGTTGATTGTGCGATCGGCCTCTTAAATCCTTCACAGACATTCTGTGCTTTCAATATGAAATACAAACCCGTTTCCTTGACCTTTTTATGTTATTTATTTTTGTTCTCCACAGACACTTCTGGAGATGAGTCGAGTTGAGTTCAACGCTCTGCCAAACTGGAAGCAGAAGAATCTGAAGAAAAGCAAGGGTCTTTTTTAAATCTGCAAAAAAACAACAACAAACAAACAAACAAACAAACCTGGCTGTCCTTTGTGTTCTCTGCAGCTTTTTATTCCAAGGAAAAGTAAATGAATAATGTCCTCGTTTTGTAAAGGTAAAAGACAAGCAAATGTACAGTTTTGTTCAAATGTTGACCTATTTTTAAAGAAACAATTCCATTTTTTTTTTAATATATATATTATCCATGTCAATTAAATACTTTTACTCAACAATTATGTGCAATTGTTAATCTGCTTCGATGGTAAGACGTTTTCCTTGTATGGTCCAAAAAAAAAGTTACCCCATATTATAAATATGTATTATACTATAAATGAATGTGTTTTTTGTGTGTTTACTCCAGACTGGTGGGCTTTTCACGTGACAATATGTTTGCTATGGCAATTACCTGTGATTTGAAATCTATCCATTTTTACATTTCATTAAAAAAACAACCCATTCCTGTGTAGCTGCGGTAAATCGATGAGATGAAATAATCACGGTGTCACACTAAGACTGTTATAAAATCATTTATAACAGTCTTTACTGGTTGTTTAAAATCTTTTTTGTTTCTGTATTCATCATATAGAAAGTTAAAAACTCCCAGATTTCTGTATTAAATGGAGGTACTGACACAGTCACTGCTGAAGCAGATTTTAGCCACTTGGCAAGAGGCTCACCTAATAAAATATGCACCTGTTTAAATGTACAATAGTCATTTTGCAAATTAATTACACCATTTAACAGCTTTGTGTGTCTTTTTTGGTGCAGGGAGGTGATTGGTTGTATAACGCGACATAAACTTCCAGTAAGAAAATGTTGTCTAATGGTGATTTAAATTAGCAGATGTTTAAGATATCATAGACTTGAGCATGTGATGTTTTTTTTCAGTTAGAATCCTTTGCTTCGCGGCTAAATTCTGTGTTTCTTTGCATCTCTGCTGACTGTACCTCGTAAAACCACACACGAGCTGTCCCTTTAATCGAGGCAGAAATGATTAAGAACAGAAGCGTGAACATTCAGCATTACTGAAATTGACCAATAATCTTTTTGTTGTTGTTGTTGATGATGATGCAAGTTTGGTACTAGATATTTCCTGGTTCTCATGTGAAACTGCCTTTGATATCTGGTTGTTTGGGACCAAATGTAATCGTTTTGTATCGTTGCTACTGTTGTCTCTGTGCATGCGAGCGTCTGTGTGTGTGTGTGTGAATGTACAACCAAAAAGTATTACGTGTGTGTGTGTGCGTGTGTAAGAAACGTTGCTGCCTTTCATAGAGGAATCTGTGCTCCTTATAACAACGGTGTTATATTTACAGATGTGTCATATACAGCTACTGTTGCAAATAAGAGAGTTCTTTGCATTTTCTTTTCCTTAACGATCTCATGTTATTAGTTATTGTCAGTATGCATCATTTATCATGGAGACGGTGATCAGGTTAGCTTTTTATTTCATGGCACATGGATGGTGGCAGGGAAAATAGACACACACTCAAAATTGCATTTTTAAATAAAATATTTAACACAATCAAGTGTGGGTTTTCATCTCCTAACGTTGGTGTTCCGTACACAAAATGTCTTTATCTCACATCAGACATTCTGACGCATGACTGGAGGAAATCACATCCTTTTATTTTTACTAAGGGTAAAAATGTGTGTCTTCAACTAATTCTTCTCATTTGTCATTAATCTGTCGCTTAAGAAATTAGTTTCATTGGTCCATAAAATAAAATAAAAAAGTGCTAAAAATACAAAATGGCAATGTCCTCTCATGTTTTGTCTGCAAAACGAGCAAAGAAACCGCTAAATAGTCACATTTGACAAAGGTTTGACAAATGATCAGATTTTGAATAAAGTACTTGATAATAAATGTTATGGTGACTGTATTTCTCTCACAATAGCTGTCGGACTTCATAATAATAATAATAATAATAATTATTATTATTATTATTATTATTATTATTATTATTATTATTAATAATAATATTTTGCTTATTAGATGGAGGAATATAATACCTTTCTAAATAAACACTGGTCCTTGCATGGGCGACTGTGACTTATATAAACATGATTTTGGTTGTTTTAGTATACGTTTAAAAAAAATAATTTTGAATACATGGTAAATGTTTAATTTACCACAACTGGACAGGTGCTTGAAAAAATGTGCAAATAGACCTTGAAAAGTGCTTAACTTTGACCTTGGAAAGAGGTGTAGGAACACTGGGGACGGTCTATAATTTATTCAGCATATTAGTTAATATCATCACCATAGTACATTGCGGTGCCTATAGAGTCACTATAAATTTAAAGATAGACTTTCCAAATAGGTGTTGTACCATGGACAGGAGATGAATCAAGTGTGTTGCCACGTTAACCCTTCAACTCGTGTCACATTTGAATACTGCCGTACGTTTGTGCAAGTGCGCTTTGCGTTGCAGGACTTGCAGGACGGCAGTTTGTGCTATTCGAAAAATTCCAACCGTTTCTGAAAGTTGAGAAGTTGCAAGTTAAATTTCACTCACACTGCCGGAGAATCAGAAATTTTTGTCGCAAGAGTGGAGAGCAATGGAAAAGTGTCTATGCATTGTTTTTGACCTGTTTTTACACATTGAGACAAACACAGTAAGTATGTTTTATACTATTCAAAATTGTCATTTAACATGCAAAATCTGTTTTTTTACATTCTTAATACACTATTTTAACATGCAGTAGATTGTAAATAACTGCCAGATCTTGGCAAAACTGGGAAAACTTAGTCACAGAAAATTTTGCTGTCCCTTCTTTGGTTAAAATAAGCAAAAGAGTTTGGTATTAAAGGGTTAAAGACTCACTCACACGGTTATGTTTGGGATTTGGTACATTTGCAGTTTATAGATGACAGTGATGTTCATAGAAGACAGCTCAAGTAGAAAAAAAACAGTTAGTTTTTGATCATCTGTTTTACTTTGGAAGGCAAAGATCCACCATTTTGTCACAACAACATGTTCACCTCTAAGGCTCCGTAAGCCTCCACTTCAAGATGCGAAAACACTGGTTTGGTTGATAGATTCACTTTTGAAGCTCTGGTCTGAAATGTTTTTTAAAAAATTGTTTTCCTCAGGAGAGTAGGTTTAGACAACTGGACTTGATTCCTGAGTCATGACTAGCATATGTGTCATTCCTTGCCTTCCGTGTGTTGTGATTTCTCTACCTTTTTCCATAAACCGTCTGACCTCAGAGGAAATATGTGCTAACTTCTCCAGTTGCTTGTATCTTCACTCCTGAGAACTCGCTAATGTGTTTCCCAGCCTGTGTTTTTGTATGGGACAGCTGCTCGTGCTCTTCCAGCTGCAGACGAGGTGCCAGCGAAAGCATCTGGAGCAGATCGTGTGCAGGTAACCACTGTGATGTCAGCGCACGCTCAGGTCCTGTACAGTCTGTGAAACATTACAGAGTAAATGCTTTGAAAACACCTTCATAGGCCTTTCTCACACAGCGGGCATTCTGGGTAATCAAAGCACAGGTGGAACTAATCACAACTGCGTTTACTTTCAGAGCTTTTTCCACGATGTACCACAGAAGCAGAGCCAGAAGATGCACCACACACTGCAGTTTTTCCCCAAACTTTTCACCAAAGACAAATGACAAAGACTGACTTTGACCAAGATCCCGAGGACAATCACTTGTCCAGATGCAGAGAGAGCTGCAAATCAATAAATGTGGACATGTGGACATGTGGTCATGGGCGAACTGGCTCTTAAAGGTTTGCGCTCCCATCTTAAACTGTGTGAGCACATTCTGTCTTTGTATATGAGAGAGTTGGTCTTGGAAAGTCTTGAATTTGATGTCAACCCGAGTGTGGGAACTCAAAAGAAGTTACAACCAGAGATGGAGATCATTCCCCATCGGAGAAGATACAGACATGACTTGTGTCTGAAGCTGTTGCTTGGTTAATTAATGAAGGTACTTATGTCGAGAAGACAAGGCCACACGGTTGGTGTAGTAACTAATATAAACACATAAACAAAAAACAAGGAAATGCATATGTAGCCTACAGTGCTGTAAATAAAGCTGGAGATTCAAAACTAACATTTCTTGAGGACATTTCTGTTCTCACCCTCCCCCTCCTGCCCATCCACACACTCCTGTCTGTCTGGCCACAGATTCTCATTCACATCACAGAGTATATTCTCCCTTGTGATGCAATGAGGGAAGAAACGTCGTGCATGTCGCAACCATCCCCTGCACTGATCTCCTGTAAGATCATCACATGGAGCAGGGACCTCTGATTTTTGATGCTCATACACTTTCTATCGCCAAGCAGAGAAAAAAAATCCTCAATAGGATTGAGGAAAGGAGAGTAAGGTGGGAACACCATGAACTTTGTTAACAAAGGAGGAATTTCACACATCTCAGATGACAGATAAAACTATGTGTCAATTATGATAAATGTATGTTCCAAATGTTCCAAGATATTCATATATGGTATTCATGGTATTGTGTTATTATTATTATCTATTCACTTGGAAATTGTGCTAAATAAATGTTGTTTTTAGAATTTTTTTGGTCATGACTGTGGCTCACGTTCCTCAGTTCACTGCTGCACCTGTGGAAACCACGTTACAGTCATGCCACCGCTAGAGGGCAGTGTTGGTTCAACCCTCTGAGCTCTGGATCTGTGCATTCCTCTGAAGGAGAAAGTTTTTACGCAAACTTGTAAGGCACAGTGGATGGTTGAGGATCATATCACTGATATATTTTATTTATTCATAATTTTGGTATAAAAGCAATTTCAGTAATATTCAAAAATAAGACGTCATTCCGTCCTAAGGCTTATGTTCTCCTTTACAAAAACCAGAGTTATTCTAGAATATCAGGAATATATCAGAAAACAAATATATGACTAAATTATTGTAGCCTATTTTCATCCTGCTCCATTATAAAGCTGTAATGTGTAAGTTTCAAATATTAACCCTTTAACACCTAAGCCTCAAAAAGAATACGAATGAATAAGTCATTTTATTTTTTTACAATTTTTCCAGAAAAGCTTTGAATATCTGGCAGTTTACTGCATGTTAAAGGTGGCCGTAAAATCCTCCTAATATGTCACAGAGACTCAGGAATAATGTTCGTATAACAAACTGAACTCACCAACAACAAAAGTACAGCCAAAATAATGCCATTAAAAAAATCTTTTGCAGACCGCAAATCATGTTTATGTTTTGAAATCATATTTTGGCATGTGGCGCCACCTACCGCCATCTACCAACCATTGCAGTCAGTAGAGTCTCAGCTGCCGAGCAACCACGGGTTGCCAGTTACGACTGTGCTACAATGGCGGAGAAAAACGAAACCTAAAAGACCTCGGGATTTTTGAATTTGAGTGTAGTAACCGTTTTTGGCCACATTCTTACATATGGCGCCTTTAAAATAGTGCATTGAAGAGAAACAAAAAAAGGAAACTGATTTTAGAGTTCCAGTTCCACTCCTGTACTGACTGTTTAAACATGGACGGTATATATAAGTAAATGACGATTTTTCCTTGATATTAGAACATCATTTATGATATGGACATTATATAAGACCTGAAATCACCATTAGACAAATCTGTGATCTCCTCAGGAAAATGTTAACGATGTCATAAATCACATGAGAGGTGATGTACACTTGCATTTAAACAACATTCTTCTTTTTGTGCAAACCAGCATAGTCGCCCCCTGGTGACTGCTTCCTGATTAACCTCTGGAGAAACTAGAAGACTTCATGAAGTAGGAAACAAAAGACCAACTTAAACAAAGACAATTAACACAAACAACATAATGTACAGCAATATGATATAGAATGATGCTATTTTGTAGAACTTCTAAATAAAAGTGTTTGCTTTAATATGGAATGATACAATACTACAATGACACAAAAACATGATGATGCAAAATTAGTCTGTAAATTAAAAAACTGACAGAAATAATAATAATTCTGACTTTATTTTAAGTGGAGGGCTGCATGAAAACACTATGATTTTTAAACGGCATCTGTTTGGCTGACAACTAAGCATGTGTGTTTCATTGTGTATCAGCATTTTGACCTTGTAACGCAATGTACTTCATTTCTACAGCACTTTATAACAAACAGGTGCTTTACAAAAACACAAGTACATGAACAGAGATAAAAGCAAAAATAAGAACAACTTATTCAAAGTATGAAAACTGTCACCACACTACCGGGTATTAAAAGCCATCCTGAATAAAAGCGGTTTTGATTTGAAATCTTGACCTCAAAGCCCTGCTGTGCTCACCAACATTTAAAATCTCAAATAAATAAGATGGGCCAAGGCCATTAAGAGCTTTAAAAACAAACATTAAATCAATTCTAAAATGGACTGGAGGCCGGTGGAGAGAAAAGAGGACAGGCGTAATGTGCTCTTGTCTGGTTGTGTTAGATAAAAGACGTCCTGCTGCATTTTTGCACTAGCTGAAGGCAGCTAAGAGACGACTGTGAGACGCCAACATATCGTGTATTGCAGTAATCGGGTCTTTTTTGTTCTCATTTTGTCTGGTCCCTGTAACTTTAAAGGGCTTTTTCAGGACTTAGTTTTAGGGTTAGTTACCCCGGATTTCTGCTGGACGCGGAACGTCAGCGGGGCGGTTCTGCTTCGTCCTCTGCCCGGCGTCAATCCCCACCGGGCACGCCTTACAGCAGCGGCGCGGTGCCTTGGGAGCCAGCGGTATTTACAGAAGATCGCGCGATAATCTTGAACGGACGCGAGTTCGATAGACTGTGTGTATAGAGAACAACAACAACACAGCTTCTTTTCATTCTCCGACGTGGAAGAACTGTTGATCTGGTGTCATAAATGATTTTATGTTTCTCCACTTCAACAATCAGTCTCTCGTCGTACATTATGACTCTCCGAGACGCTCTGATTAATTGACTGTTGACCTGGCAGCACCGGTCACGACGTAATATTGATGTGAAGTTGTGACAGGCTATATAACCTGCGTATTGTGTTTTATTTTGAAAGGGGGGCGGAAGTGTTTTACTTTGATTCTGTGTCGGACTTCCTGTCTTGTGCGATCTGCTTCGTTGAAATTCATGAGGTTCAGCAGCGGCAACGGAAAAAATAGAACTGATTTCTATCGATAGCACTGCGGCGCATCAGGCCGCTTCTGGGCCGCTGCTGAGACGCTCCGCAGTGCGTCTGGTGGAAAGGCTCTCACTGATTAGAATGGAAGCGATTTGCAACGGCTCCAGTGGAAATGGCATGCAGTTGTGATGGTTAAGGTTAGGGGAGTGAATTATGTCCTCACTAAGATATAAAATTTGTGTGTGTGTGTGTGTGTGTGTGTGTTGTTGTACTTGCGGCATACTGAGGACCATTGAGGGTTTTTAACCAACAAAGTGAGGTCATTTTTACGAAGTGAGGACATTTTGGCCGGTCCTCACTTTGTTTTCATTCAAATCACTTCCTCAGGTTGTAAACATGCTATACTCTGTTTTTAACAGAGATCCTCAATTTGGTGCAAAAACCCGTTTTCCAGCCCTGGTGTTTCACACACTTTTTGCTCTGGGGCTCCACCTGCAGACATTTTATTGTACAGCAGTTAGTAGTTCTTTATAGATGTCATTCATGAAATGTATTTACTGTGTATTTTACAGTGTATTTACAGTTTTTTCCACAGTTTATTTACTGTGTATTTTACAGTTTATTTACTGTGTATTTTCAGTGTATTTTCAGTCTATTTTATAGTGTATTTACAGTGTATTGTCACTCTCAAACCAAAGATATTTGTAATTGTGTTGATTTACAAAGTGGAAATGCTGGTCCTCATTTTGTCAGCACTGTGTGTGTGTGTGTGCGTGTGTGTGTGTGTGTGTGTGTGTGTGTGTGTGTGTGTGTGTGTGTGTGTGTGTGTGTGTGTGTGTGTGTGTGTGTGTGTGCGTGTGTGCGTGTGTGTGTGTGTGCGTGTTCACATTATGGGGATATCTCAATGATGTAAATGATTACATTTTAAGGTGAATACGTGATGTATGTCTGGGTTAAGGTTAGGCCAGTATTAATTGTGGTCAAGGTTGGAGTAAGTCTCCAGGAAATGAATGAAATTCAATATAATGTCCTCCACATGAGGGTCACAGGGGACGCTGTGCCGTGTGTGTATCTCAGCTGACAGAGGGTGATAAAGTGGGGTCACACCCTGGACACATCATCAGTCCATCACAGCCGTCCACTCTCACACCTAAGCTCAATTCAGTGTCCCGCTGAATCTAGGAAACCCGAGTCTGTGTGCGTGTTTTCGATCTTTTCTCATCTCACTGATGCCAACAAACTCCAGTTAATCCCACAGCATGTGGCAGGATGGATCCACCGCTGCCTCCTCCACCAGCAGCAGTGCGTCTGCGTCGCTTATTTATTATCAAGTGAGTGTTATTAATCACCCGCACGGCTCTGTCTCCTGGCTCAGGTGCTACGGCAGCGAAATGACAGCGAAGCAGCTGATACAAGGCAGATTAGTCTGGGTAATAACAGGCCGGGTGCCGGTGTGTGTGTGTGTGTGTGTGTGTGTGTGAGACGATTGAGGCTCGACCACAACACACACGTGTGTGTTTTGCCTCAGAACATGAGCCTGAAGAGATCCTGAACTCAGCCTGAACCTGAGATGAAGCCATATTTCATCCCCTCCTGCTGCTGCTGCCATCCTGCAGGAGCAGCGTGAAGAACACTGAATGTATGAGTGTGTGATCCTGTCCTGGCTTCATCAGTGCAGCCTGACGTCCTGCTGCTGATGTTTTAATACAACAGCATTCACGACGCACCTGCAATGCAGACATGTGACAGTTCTGCATTGATGCAGTGACAGCACATAAGCGATTACAGGTTATATATATACTGTACATATATATGTATATGCACAAATAGAAATGTCAATTCGTACCAGTGCTTATACTGACTGATGGAAAAGTTGTCCTATGCATTTTTCTAGTCAAAGCTGCTTTACGCTGCAGTCTTTGCCATTCACACTTTAACTCATCTATGTGCCGCACATTTTCTATCACTCATCTTTCATATCCATTCACATTCTGCTGGCACAGAAAAGTCACGGGCAACGTGGGATAAGGGCACAAGGACACGTCAGCATGTAGACTAGCAGAGCTGGGAATCAAACCCACAACCAGTTGAAAGACAACCCGACAGCTCGACCGTTGACCTACCACTGCCAACCCTGTTAGATTTTTGTTGTTATTATTCTGTCTGATGAAATGATGTAGCATCATTTGTATGCTGGGTCCTTCATCTCAACAATACCCCGCGCTTTAATGGGGCGAGTCATCTTTCAGCTGGAAAGTTGTGGGTTCAATTCCTGGGATTCGCTAGTCTATGTTCCTGATGTGTCCTTGGGCAACACCCTTAGCCCCATATTGCTCTTGACATTCCTGTGCCGGCATTGTGTGCTTTTGTGTGAAATAGGTGCGGAAATGTGCCGAAATAATTATATGTGATACATACAACCCTGGCCACCCAGCGGAGCATATGGTTAGCACTGTTGCCTCACAGCAAGGAGGTTGCTGGTTCGTTGTCCCTGTCTGGTTTTCTTCGGGCTCTTCAGTTTCCAGTGCCCTGTGATGGACAGGCGATCTGTCCAGGGTGTGCCCAATAACAGGATTGGCAACAGCAGCCTCATGTGGAGGATAAAGCGGTAGACGGTGAATGAATGAATTAAGGAATAATATACATCCCTGGTATATTCAGGGATTAAGCAGTGGTATGTGTGTAGTGCGCAGATTACCATATATTAGCAGAGGTGGAAAAAGTACTAAAATATTGTACTCAAGTGCTGGTGCTAATCACATCATCATTCGTCTGGTTCTGGTGTATCTTTTCCCCCTGTAGGTCTTTATTGTGCTGAATTTTTATTTTTACTCAGTAACGGATAGGCGTTATAAAGTAACTAAGTACAATACTTGAGTCAATACGTACTCAAGTAAAATACAAAATCCTGATTTTAAATTGTACTTAAAAAATACAAAATACACAAAAAAGTATTCAATACAGTAACTTGAGTAAATGTATTTCGTTACTTTTTCCACCTCTGTAAATTATATATATATATATATACACACATCTATATAAATATATACATTTCTTCTTCTGGGTTCTTTGAAAAAATAAAAAGAGAAACAGACTTTGTTCCTGAAAATGTTGAAAAGCTGTGGTGGAGATAACCATGACAACACACAAATATGTGCTGTGTTTACGTCACTGGTTTATTTCACTTTGTCAGAACTGTCCTTGCCAACCTATTCAGTGATTCAGAGCTCACAGTGAGTTTGTGTCAAAATACAGCACTAGTGTGTGTGTGTGTGTGTGTGTGTGTGTGTGTGTGTGTGTGTGTTTGTACACTTGTATTTGTTCTCTCTTTAGGATTTCTGGCACACACACTGGCCTTCTCAGGACCTATTGTCCTCATGGGACCTAATGAGACAGCGCCTCCCTTGTAAAGAACTGGTTAAGTTTAGGACTCGGATCGGAATTGACTCCCATTCACTCACACTTTCATAGGAGCAACATGGGGTTAAGTGTCTTGCCCAAGGACACATTGGCATGTAGGCTAGTGGAGCCTGGAATCAAACCTACAACCTTTGAGTTGAAAGATGACTTGCTCTACCCATTGTGGTTAGGTTAGGCATCTAGCTATGGTTAGGGTTAGCGATAAGTCTTTGGTTAGACTGTCCAAATGAGTGAAAGTTAACGTCCTTATAAGGATAGCTGTCTGACCCTGTGTGTCTGTGCTTACCAACAACAATCAAAATAGCTGTGATGTTCCACAGAGACATTGTAATTGCCTCAAAAAGAGCCAATCAATATGAAACTGTGAATTATCCCCTCCCTCCCCCCCTTTTCTATTTCTTTTTGAAGTATTTTTTTTCTTTCTCTGTAAGCAGTGATGAGCACGGGCTTGAGGAGGAGGGGGAGGCCTTCAGATGCAGAGAACTCACAAAGCAATAGAGCCTGGTTCCTGTGAAGAGAAGAAAAGGAGGAAAATAAAGTAAACAGCAAAAGTGTTTGATTTTTTTCCCTTGGAAATCCAAGGCCTTGAAAAAGTCATTGTGCAGGAGCAGACACTGCACTAACAAACAAACCTGCAATAACCTGTGTGTGTGTGTGTGTGTGTGTGTGTGTGTGTGTGTGTGTGTGTGTGTGTGTGTGTGTGTGTGTGTGTGTGTGTGTGTGTGTGTGTGTGTGTGTGTGTGTAATAAAGGTGATGATGTTGCTAATCAATGTTCCTCTCTGGCTTCCCTCCCAGCGGCGCTCTGGAGCTGGATTCCTGCTGCTGAGATGAAATGCATTTCGATTAACTCTCTGATATTACTGTGGATCCTTTAAGCACATTTCGTTCATACTTTTGAGAATGAAGGAATGCTGTGTATGTAATTATGCTTTATTATAGCAGACCTATGCAGAATTTATACCCTAATTACCCCCAGACATAAATGTTGTATGTTCGCGGAAAACCAGCCTTGCAAGATCGAGGCCTCAGGATCAAGTGGTCTTGCAGTCATATTAGCCAGGTACCAGCTATAAGAACAAGGCAATGATAAGGTTATTTCAAGACGTTCATCATGGCAGAGCCGGCTAAAAAGAAGCAGAGAAAACTGTTGGAGGAAACGAGGAAGAGGAAACAACTGTGGACGAGATTGGAAAAATAAAGAAGCATGCAAAATTGGATACCGACCGGCATGGACATGGCTCTACAGCTTATGTTCGCCAGCTCTGTTGAAAACAAATAGTGATGGGAACGGCAGTTCATTTGAGTGTACTGAATCACTTGAATCAGTTCATTAAAATGATTCGTTCAAAAGATTTGTTCACCGAATCGTTCAGTTCTAAGCAGGAGCCCAGTGCCCCGCTACGTGACTCACCTCCTCCCTGAGTGCAGTACGTTCACGCCGCGGGTCATAGAGTGAGTGAGTGACAGCGCGGACGAGATTCATGTCCTCAGCGACAGTTCACCAGTTCTCTGTGTGTCAGTTCGTACCTCAGCGACAGTACACCAGCTCTCTGTGTGTCAGTTCGTTCGTACGCGCGAATCATGAGTGAGTCAGTGTACTGACAGTGTACGAATCACAGCAGCACGGCCGGGCAGACACAGTTCACAGTCACTCCCTCTCCCTCCCCGCTCGGCGCTCAACGCACGTTGGCTGGCGTCGTTTGCCGAAGATTCACGAGTTGGCGACGGCGTCAACGAATGACTTTGCGAGTGATTCACAGGACCCGGCAGTTCCACTCCCGGCCACCACGCTCGCTGCTGAGCTCAACTGAACTAAAAATGGAACGAATCAGTTCATGAAGTGATCCCAGTCAGTTCGTTCACTCAAATGATTCGTACTTTCGAACGAATCACTCCTGACCGACACAACACTAAAAACAAATGCAAATGGTCAGGAGAGGGGAAGGAAGGGAGGAGCGTCAGTGGTGACTTTTTCGTAAAACACGCACAAAAATGTTCTCTGAAACTGTAGGGGGAACTCCTGGGTGAAAAAGACTGCTTTAATAATACAATTGACACTTCCCTCACTGTGTGTTTTCTAAGACTCAGGAAAATGATTAATTTCTACTCCAGTCCAGCAGGGGGGCTATAATGCAAAAGTCTCTGTCATATTCTGTAATATGCTTTATTCTTCCATGTTGAGTCCATGTTGATGTGTTAAAGACGTAACGTGTTTTAAAAATAATTACATATTCTCAAAATTCCCTGGAAAGTGAAGCCAATGCTGACGTTTGAGAGTTGAATTCTCTTAAATGGCCAGCAGGTGGCAACTCTTCTCATCAGCGTGTAAGTCTATGAGTAAATGAGCCAACGTTTCACTTTATTCACCATAATGGGGTGTTCCATTTTGTAGTCGGAACTCCGAGGTAATGGGGCGTTCTTGTACCCTGATTCTAAGATGGCTGCCATCACACAACCACTGTTTCTTTTACCATTATTATCAGTAGTAGTAGTAGTTTGTAGTTTAGTACCAGAGGAAGCTTGCACACCACAGTTTGAGAACCATGGGTTTAGATTAAAATAAAAGTTTAGTTTCCCCTGATGAATGTGTCATCCCGACCCTGCTTTACCCTTGTTTCAGGAACAAATTACAGTCTCAGGACACGACGCAGCATCTAAGAAAGCAAGTTTTCCGACAGAGAATTTAAATAGAGGGAAAATAAGATGAAACAAGCACAAACACTTGCAATCTCACACATGTTGTGGATGAGCAGAGCTGATCCCACTGCTGAAGTGAGCATTTATATTGTTATGTCAGTGGGTATTTCCAGGCAACAGATGGTGACAGTTTGCCTGCTTAAGTTCAGCACAACACATTCAAACCCACACACACAGGGACACACACACACATGCATAATCACAAATCTCAACTACAAACTCAAAACCCACACAGAGAGAAAACAAATACCACCATGACAAAGTACATTTTCCCTCAAGCAACTGAATATTGGGTCAAAACATCATGTCTCCATCAGATAAAACCAAATTGTACTGCGAAACTAAACTTTGAATCTAAAGTTTATCTTTTAGTTTAATAGTTTCAAACTAAACTTTGAAACTATCCAATGTACAAAAGAATAATTTAAGAGATGCATACATTTTTCAAAAGCAACTTGAATTTGATTTTTCCAATTGTGATTCAAATCACATACGGAAGTGGTTTCAAATGCAGTTCTGATACTGATTTTTACAGATCTGTTTCAATGTGAATGTGTTGGACGCTCATATAAGATTTCGATGTCTCGCAGCACGACTCGGGTGACAGCAACAAAAACAACAACAACAACAACAACAACAACAACAACACCGGTGAAGATGACCGGAAGTTGATTGGGGGCGCGTTAAATAGTGTTGTGTCGGTCAGGAGTGATTCGTTCGAAAATACGAATCATTTGAGTGAACGAACTGACTGGGATCACTTCATGAACTGATTCATTCCTTTCTTAGTTCAGTTGAGCTCAGCAGCGATCGTGGCGGCCGGGAGTGGAACTGCCGCGTTCTGTGAATCACTCGTGAAGTTGTTCGCCGACACATGATTCGCAAACGAACTGACACACAGAGAGTTGGTGAACTGTAGCTGTGGTAGTGAATCTCGCAAACGAACTGACACACAGAGAGCTGGAGAACTGTGGCTGTGGACATGAATCTCGTCCGCGCTGTCACTCACTCTATGACCCGCGGCGCGAACGTACTGCACTCAGGGAGGAGCTGAGTCACGTAGCAGGGCACTGGGCTCCTGCTTAGCACTGAACGATTCGGTGAACGAATCTTTTGAACTCATCATTTTAATGAACTGATTCAAGTGATTCAGTACACTCAAATGAACTGCCGATCCCATCACTAGTGTTAAACAATCGACACAGTGGAAGACAATAGTTGACAGAAAGGCACAGATTTCTGTCGTCCATTTTGTTTGACTATTTGTTTATCTTGTGTGTTGGTCAGTAACTGTGGAAGTCTAGACTAGACAATGTCAATATGAACACACACAGATCAGTTCTTACCACCTGTGATATATAATGTGAACAGATGGTCAAGAAGATCAGATTCTGACCGGTTATGCTTACAAATACGATTTGGGCTGCATCTGTCGGGCCAGATATTCATTCTGGCGGGCCAGTTGCTGGCCGGTACACAAAACACCATCTACTGTCTCTCTCTGTCTCACACACTTGTCAGTGATGAAAGGCATCATGTATTGACCACGACATCAGTCCTGTTTCCCGTGGATGAGAGGAAAACTGCGGATGACAGATTGATTGAAAGATCCTCCTTCCTCTCTCATCCGTCATTTCAGACTATTTTTCCATCTCCTTGCTTTTCGATCAATTGGCTACAAAGAGAGGGAGCGACACAGAGAGAGAAACCCATTCAGGCCAGCCGTGACCGTCAAGCCATCCGGACCCCGATTTTGACGTCACACACCTGAGGCTTTTTACCCTACAAAGAGCAAGAGGAATACAATTTATTTGGTTTGAATTTGTTCCAGTTCCACTTTCTGGAGCTCGTCTTAATGAATATAAAGATAGCAGAGCACCGGAGGTGATGAAGACTGAATGTTATTAGGCCTGTGATGGTTGAGCAGCTTGACAAGTATATGCCAAGGCTCTTTATCTGGAGTGAGATCAGAGGGAATCTTACATTTAGTCTGATGGCATGAGGATGGTAAGATTTCTATATTCAGATTACCAGGTTGAACTGTATCTAATTTCTTTTCCCAGATTATATGATTTCAGAAATGGTTTTGTCACTTCATTTGAAGCAGTGTTTCCACTATAGTCCGGTTCACAGTATGGTATGGTTTGGAATGGCAAAGCCCTGTGTCAGGATTGTGCTTTGACCAAGTTACCTTTACCTGTTAAAGGCGGGGTGTGGGCTGTGCCCGATGGGCCATGTAGCGTGAAGTCATACCAGTGTGACGACAACGAACGCCACACAACATGGCTGGCTGCCGTTTGCTGACATCTTCTGTTTTTCTTCTTCTTAGTGGTAAAATGCTATCAAAAACTGCCTTGAGGTCCATGGTGTATTTAGAGAGTCACCATTACTCTGGTACAAAGGGAAGGGTGCCAATTTCAGAACTATTCCTAATGGAAACACACACACAAAAAAACATACTGTATGTATTGTACCAAACAGAACCATTCCACTCCATAGAAACACTGCCATACGCCGTATCTGATATGTGGCTATATGACATGAGAATGGTGAAAGACAGTGGTCTTTACGTGAAAGTCAAATGCAGGACACTTGTGGTTATAAACCCTCAATTCTGATCTGTAATGAATGTGCAATGTAGCCTAAGCTCCCTTGAGAGACATTTGTCTCAGCTGATGCTGTGTCCATGCTGGTTTTAAAATCTATTTATATCCCACTAATGTACTTTGCAGTTACAAGCAAATATAATGCACAGGACTGACATACAAGAGCAACCATCCACTTTCAAATAAAGTGGGACTTAACAAGTCTGGTCACTCTTTCGCCCTTTTTCTCTATAGAGCTCCCCCTACAGTTTCATATACATATTTTTACGACACCACGGTAAACATCCATCTGTTGTCTATCTACCCTCTCTCTTCCCCATCTACTGGCCATGTGCAGTTGTTTTCAACGGACTTTGTGAGACCTCCTGATTCTGAGGGTCGGTTGACCTGACCTTGCAGGGCTGGTTTTCTGCAAACAGACAGTAGAGGGAGTGGAGACAGAACCCCAGTCTCCCAGAAACAAGCCATTGAACTATCACAATGACTCTTCTGTTAAATTGGGGTAAAAACCCTGCATACTTCTGCTTTAATGCATTTTTTTGCTTTGAGGAAGGAAGCTGGGGTTCCAGGAGAACCCAAACTCCAAGTTCTGTGATACACTGTTTTATCTTTTTGAATACGGACACTGGCAGCATTCATTTTTGCAAAAGTTTTTCATGCCAGCATGGTGGCATAAACAAACTGAGTCATGGAGTTCTATCACAGACAAGAACAGGACTAGAACATTTTGCTGGGGTTGGCAGGCTGAGGCACAGAGTGTAACAGGAAAAGTCTCTGAAAAAATAGCTGATTGTTGAGTTTCATGACATTTTGAGACTCTCTGTCCTCAGTTCCTTTAATGAAATGAGCAAGGACAGTTGCACTTGTTTCATATACTCGTCTGTGTGTTGTTTATTGTGTTTGACTCTCTTTTATTTTATTTTATTTCTTCTTTATTATCTTTTTATTCAATAGTTTATAAATTGTGATTCCTTACATTATATACTTTCTTGAACCACTTGTCGCACAATTAAACCTTTTTATTAGGTGTGAATACAACAAAATAAATAATGAATGGAGCTGTATTCGATTTCTTCAGAAAATGATCATCAACAGACACAAACAAAACACCATAAAAATCTTTATGAATAAAATAATATCTTTATGAATGAAATAATATCTTGATGAATAAAATAATATCTTTATGAATAAAATAATATTTTTATTCTTATAGCATGACCCCTTAGACCAGTGTTTTTCAACCAGTGTGCCGTGAGAGATCGTCAGGTGTATTATGGGAAATTATCCATTTTCACCTAATTGGTCTAAAAAAATTTTTTTTTTAAAACAAATAATTAATCATCTGCAAATAATATGGATATAAATATTCAAGACACTTTGATAACAATGACTAAATTGTTAATATAGGCTACAGTATCATTTTTAAAATATTTTTGTTTGGTGGTGTGCCTCGTGATTTTTTCAATGAAAAAAATGTACCTTGGCTCAAAAAAGGTTGAAAAACACTGCTTTAGACGATTAAAAAATACAATTAAAATAATAATAATCTCTCTGCCTCTCTCCTTAAATGGAGACTGGAGCATTATTTTATATGTATACACAATACAATGACACCAGGATATTTTGAGTATCATACCCTCACAATCTACTTATCGTGGCATTGATATCTTGTTTTTTTTATTTGTATTCCTGTCTTAATTTTTAGTATTTCTACCTGCATATTTTCTTGACCTCCTGTATGTGTTTTGTCGTTTCTGATAGTTTTACTTCCTGTCCTGCTTGTTGTCCACTGTGTAACAATATAGGTCGTTTTATAAGCAAAAATGTAATATACTATACCCATTAGTATATTCTTTACCCTTAGAATAAGACTTTTATATGCTCTTTATGGAATGGCCTTGCTTTAGGAAGGTTGTCGCCATCTTTCACCGACATGTTTTTGCAGCAGCCTGAACTGACAAAACCACCCAGAGAGTGCATCTCACATAAGTGTCAACCAGAAGTGACACCCTCCATAATAATCTGAACCTGTTCTGAAGCCTCCACAAACATGAGGTGTCACCTGCAACCAGGCTCCGACTGGGCAATACCAACTGCCAGACAAAAGCATTTCATCTATTTTCCACTAAATCGGAACATAATTTACAAAATTGACATCATGTTGTACCCGAGCTGACACTCGTGATTGAGACCATTAATTCAGGGAAATGTTTAACTGAGGTTATAGATGAAGTGATTTATTAAAAAAAAGTTTTACAATAGACTTCCATTCAAATCAGAGGTGTTTTTGCAATCAGCAGTTGCCCCTTTACTAGCTGTTCAATGTATTCTCGTTTCCTAGTTGACCTCACAGTAGTAGGGCAACATCATTTCTAGTATGCAAAGGCCACCGTAGTTCCCTCGGGAAAGAGAGGAGTGAGCAGAGGAGTCTTGAGTTTGTTGCACTCTGCAGTCTCACCATTGGATGTCACTATATCTCACACACTGGACCTTTAAATCATGTAGGGAGAATTGTCTCTGGGAGTCAGTGGAACAGTGGGTGGGTGCAGATGCTGCATGATCATTAGAAGAACCGTCTGAAAGGCAGAACCACTTTTTGATTGACAGAAGTGTGGAAAAATACACAACACCGACACTTTGGTGCGATTTTGCGAGTGAAGTCTAGAAACAAATAGCAGCCTGTTGTGTATTATTTGCTCTGATATATTATACATACATATTATATACGAGTGGATTACTGAAGCCCGAGCCTCTGCACTAATATGCCAATATTTTCACTATTACCACTGATTGAGGGGACCCTCAATCAGTTAATTGATTGAGGGCAAGTTAATTGGAGTTAGGCTAGTGTGTTAGCTTACTGAAGGTACAGTTGGACTAATGAGTATGGATTTTTCAACAAGGGGTACTAGTTAATAACAACGTCACTCACAATTAAGTCATTGTCAAATTTCCCTTTTTCCTCATACAAATTGCTGTTAGTGAGTACAGGGCTGGCAAGTGTGTGTAATGGGTATGGGGGCCCCCTCTGTGCCGGGCAGTATTTACATTACCAGTGAAAAGTTTGGACACACCTTCTCATGCAATGGCTTTAATTTCTTTGTTTATATTTTCTACATTGTAGATCAGTAGTCTCAGACACGCGCCCCGCAGGCCAATTGCAGCCCGCGGGACGATATTTTGTGGCCCCCCCACTTAATATCAAAGTTTAATGTATGTGTGGCCCGCAGTGGCGATAACGAAGAGCGGCGCAAGAGGGAGAGAATAAAAGCAGCAGACCCAGATCACACCGCACTGACGCCGAGCAACAAACGCAAGCGTCCATGCAACCTTATCGGCTGCACTGGCCCGCCACGCCCGTAGAGCTGCAGTCTCTACACCCGCAGGTGCCAGGGAGAAGATAAGATAAGACTGACTGAGGGATTTCGGTAATATGACGAAGACAGGAGCCAAGCGCAGGCTTTTAGCCAGCAAGGCGTCCTGGTGTCCAGTGTCCCCAGGACGTCCTGTACTGAAAATAAAAAATAAATTAGATGCCTTACTTTTAGGCAGGACGCCCTATTTTTTCCTCCTGTCTCCCCCGGTAACCACCGAAATGATGTTGTGATGATGCATGCAAAGGGGGGAACACCCTCTAAAAGAAATCCTAGCTAAAAGCCTGGCCAAGTGTCATAAAATGCGTCAAGACTCAGCCAATGTTCTGAAGAAATATTCATGTTCTGAACCGTCATTAATAAAGATTGAGAAGACTGGACAGTACTTTTTGTTTTGAGTAATTGATGCGGCCCAGCCTCACCCAGACTCTTAAGCCCAATTTATACTTCTGCGTAAAGTGCTCTGCGTAGGCTACGTAGAGACTCTGCGTCGACGCAGAGACTGTCGAAGAGCCTCTGCGTCGTCTCCGGGTGCACAAAATATTTTTTAAGTGTCCGTCACTCCGTCAAGGGACAACGGAGACGGCAAGAGCTGCGATTGGTCCTCAGGACAGGCTGAGCTAAGCTGCTCTGTGCCGGCTCTCAGTGCGCTCCAGGCGTCCTGACAGAGGCGGAGCTGATCCCCGCCGATAACGCCACTGCCGAACTATAAATACGTCATATCTTAACACACACAGCACATGTTTAGACTCTAAATGGCCAATTTCTCGCCTCAAATTATCTTAAAACTGCGTTCCGTGACACAGAAAAGTGAGAAACGGCCACTGTTTCAACAACAACAGTCTTTCGCTCTCTTTCTTTCTCGGACGCCATTGCTCACTGTAGCCAGAAGCACAACAACCTTGCGCAGCGACCCCTACTGATCGGGCGGGAAATTGCAGCGAGTGTCCGTCACCACGACGCAGAAGTATAAATGCTCGAGGCGTCTCCGTGGTGACGCAGACGGATAACGCATACGCAGTCGGAGAAGTATAATGTGGCCTTAACTCGTGCAGCCCCCAGGGTCAAATTGAGACCCCTCTTGTAGATTAATACTGAAGACACCCAAACTATAAAAGAACACATATGGATTTTTTTAGTAAACAAAAAAGTTTTAAAGAAACCAGCTTTGCAGAGACACTCTTGGCATTCTCTCAATCATTCCAACAGTCTTAAAGGAGTTCCCAGAGGTTCCCATTATGTTTGAGGCCATCAGTTGTGTTGCACAGAGGTAGGGTTGGTACACAGGTCTACAGTATTCAGTGAATAGCACTATTTGACTACTGTTCTAATCCATATTATGGCAAGAACCCCTCAAGCAAGTAAAGAGTAACAACAGTCCATCAGTACTTCGGAGTGTCTGATCCTGCAAAGTGATAGCTTGCTTTTTGTGATGTCATCAGTGAGTGGATTCTTACCAAAATTGAATGGAAACATACTTATCACCTACCCATCTCAAAAACATTCACATTGACCCATCAAAAACTGTAGACAGGAAGTTTCTAACAGGAGGACAAACATACAGATAAACACACTCTGATGAAAAGAGAACCTCTTTGGCAGTGTGTACAAAAGCATTAAAAATAGGATCACAGTTCATATATTTTCAATAATCATAGAAGCTTCAGTTATTTTATGATGTTGTAGGTTTGCTGTATATTTAGCCTGATCTCTGACTCATTTGCTTTCTGTTG
Source organism: Microchirus variegatus (assembly GCF_963457635.1). Classification (NCBI taxonomy): domain Eukaryota; kingdom Metazoa; phylum Chordata; class Actinopteri; order Pleuronectiformes; family Soleidae; genus Microchirus; species Microchirus variegatus. The sequence goes on along the minus strand of NC_139818.1, from coordinate 8,124,705 downwards.
TTGAAAAAGATCTTTAATAGGCCTCAACACTGTGTTTTCTATAGGTCTTAGCCAGAGTTGATGGGTTTTGTAATTGAGCCGCCATTTCTTCATGATTGGGCTCAGCTTTTCTATACTGTCTGCATTAATCACAGGCAGTGATGGTGGTTTTTCCTCTTTCTTTGTACAGTCTAATACTTTCTAAGCTCATTGGGGTGTTTGACTGCAGCTAAATGGGGTTGTTCACTTCTTGATATGAAGTGACCTTCTGTGTGGAAACTGAATTAGTTCTGCCAGGAGCGTGGTCTCTGTCCTGCCACTGATTTGGCACTGTATGTCCTTGCTGTGTCACCTCCAGCTCCCATATAATAGGCCTGTTTTTTGTACACTATATGAATCAATTCACTTCAAAATGACAATTTCGCGTTTGTGACACAAGTGTCCCTCTGCCCTGTAAAGACTGATGGAAGGAGCCATTGTTTCTTGTTTCCTCTGGTTGCTAGATTTAAATAAAGAATTCAGTTTTTTTGTTTTTTACACACTTATGTATGTGTCTGTAGTAAGTGTAACACTAAACACTAAAAAAGGCCTGACATTATGATCAATGGAGAATAAGTGTTTTCCATTCATCATAGTGTTTTTCATTGAGCACATCAGTGTTCAACTGGTTCTTATAAATTCCTATTATGTTTGACATATGTTTGTCTATGTTTGTGTGTCATTCGAAAACAAAATACCATTTTGAGAAGAAATAACATTGTTTTGAATGTAAAGTTTAATTTTGCAGGAGAATTGAGGGGTTTTGCCCATTGTGTGTGTTTTGAGTTCTGAGAGCATGAGGCATGCTTTCAAAAAATGTGTGTAAACAATCGAGAAAAACTGTAATAGAAATGTATCTAAATCGCAATACAGCTTACTGCAATTTCAGGAAGCAATAATTGTTCAGGCCAAAATATAATTCTTATTATATATTTTATTATTATTACACATCTTATTCTACAGACTGAACCACCCTGTCAGACACAAACTAATCCTAGTCTCTACTATGTTACAGGCTAAACCTGGTGTGTATGACATGTTAGTATGTGTGAGAGGCAGGTGTGTGTGTGTGTGTGTGTGTGTGTGTGTGTGTGTGTGTGTGTGTGTGTGTGTGTGTGTGTGTGTGTGTGTGTTAGGAGCTGTGTGTGTGTGTGTGCTGTAGGAGGTACGAGACGTCTATAATAATAAATAATGTGTTCTGTGTGTTTACATTAGTGAGCCGCAGGTGAATATCTCTGTCACTCTGCATATTTTGAGTTATTCCTCTTATTGTGAGAGCCACACAATAATAAGAGAGGCTGTGTATCACCCCACAGAATAAAGAGCCGTTCTTCAACGCAGCGGAAGTCCCGTGGTTTAATGTGTTGTCTGTAACAAGCTAATCCGAGGTGAAAGAGCAGGTCTTCTGACTTAACACTGCATACATCATTACGTGCGTTGAGAAATGATCCAGGCTGCGTTGGATACGGAGAGCCCCCTTGCACGCGGAGAAGCGCACAGTAAATAGTCTAGCCATCCATAAATTGGTGAGCAGCTACTTAAGGCTAATGCACCTGTATGGTGCATTAGTCTTTCCAGTATTTAATAGGTGCTGGCCGCAGTTTTTGCATGCTTCATCACAACATCGTTTCGGTGGTTACCGGGGGAAAACGGAAGAAAAAATAGGGCGTCTATAGGGCGTCCTGCCTAAAAGTAGGGCGTCTAATTTCTTATTATTTTCAGTGCAGTACAGATCGGGCGTTAGTGCTGGGCGGTATTATTACCAAAAATATGTCACGGTATGTCAGGTGTTCACAGCGAAAATAATTACTGCAGTAGATTAACTATGGTCTATTTTACTGTCATGAATACACAGAAAAAAAACATTGCGCATCTGGGGTGCGTTTCATCCGCTGCATCTGGGGGCTTTCAATCAGCCAGACTGTCGGGTGATGACAGCATGACGTCAACAACAGGACAAACTAATACAACGAGACATAATTACCTGTATATGTAGTTCATTTAAGTTTGAACATATTTTACAACATAATAAGTAAATTAACTAATGACCAAGAGCGTATGTCTCTCACTCACTCTCTCTCTCGCCTGCTCCTCTCTCTCTCTGCGCACACTGGTTTAAATGAACAACAAACAAATGCTGAGTGTTGATGAAAAGTTTTGTGCAAGTGATTTATGGTCCTCTTGACTCTTGTCCCAAATATGACAGGCTTAGTTCAGTGATTGAAACAAATATATAAACATAACGAAACATTTATACGCAGAGCGCGCGCCCACTGGCAAAGAAGACAGCCGTAGCGCGGCACATTGCTCCGAACGTTGTAATCCAATACACCGGTGTGGCGGTATATTAAAATATCATATCATAACGAAAATATAAACCTCAAACTTCCCACTAATGGGCCATTGACTCTGTTGCACACCGCGGTTATATCCTGTTTGCAGTGAGTGTTGACTGACATCTTCTCCCTGGCACCTGCGGGTGGAGAGACTTCAGCTCTACGGGTGTGGCGGGCCGGGCCAGCGCAGCTGTTGAGGATGCGCGGACGCACGTTTGAGCGAAAACAGAATCACATTATAGGCTGCTATAGTAACTTGCAGCTGAGATGCTGTGAGATGTGTGTGCCGTGTGGTTGGATATCACTTGTTGGTACAATTGTAACACTGCAACACTCGACCACGAGAGTCAGCTGTTGCCAGGATGATGATAGCCCTATCCATCCATACATTTTCTGCCACTTTATCCTCCACATGAGGGTTGCGGGGGTGCCAGGCCATTATCAGCTGACATAGGGCAATAGGCGGGGTCACACCCTGGACAGATCGCCAATCCATCACTGGGCCACATATAGAGACAACCATCCACTCTCTCTGTCACACCTAAGGTCAATTTAGAGTGACCAATTGACCTAATTTACCTATCTGGCTGTTTTTCGACTGTGGGAGGAAACCAGAGAACCTGGAGAAAACCCATGCACACATGTGGAGAACATGCAAACTCCATGCACAAAGAGCCTTGTTCTGACAGAGTCTTGAACCCGGGTGTTCTTTCTGCAAAGGCAAGAGTGCTAACACTACACCAACTGTGTGGTCCACAATAGCCATAATTTAAACTAAAAGCTGTTAAAAAGCCCTATCATTTTTCCGATCAATCTGTTCAATCCAAGTCCCTGTCCGTGTCATACCCTAAACAGGAGAAACGTTACTTACAGCCTCTCTACATATCCCTCAGCATACAGGGGGTTGCAGGGGGAGATACTCTGACATTGACTGTCATCCCATCCAGTGAGAAGTACTTGAAGTCACTGGAAACCAGAGATAAGCACTGGTGGATGCTCCTTGATTGTTGTATGACTTTAGGCCTTTGCAAATGGACTGCAATGTGATTTAGCTAATAATTTGAGCAAAGCACCCACTTTAGTCACATGAAGTGCGACACAATTAAGCAGATAAATTATAAGGATCAACGAATAAAAGCAGGTTGAGAAGACATTTAGTGCTGAGCTGGTGCTCGATCGGCACTAAAGAAGAGAGGGCTTGTTTGTTTCAGGTGCTTAAACTTTACCTCTTCACTTCTTCAGGATGGACATTAAGAACGATCTGTCAGACTGTCTGCAGAAGGAAGCTCAAGTCCCAGCTGTACACATTTGTTTAATTTAATGGGGTTTTTTTTTCATGTCAGTTCATCAGAAGGGAAACAATGAACAATTCGACCTTGGTCTGAAATGATAATTGCTCAGCAAAATTACCTCACATTGATTGGATGCAGTTTTGATCTGGTGTGCAAAAGCCTTTAATGCCATGTTTCCACTGAGTGAAATGGTAAGGTTTGGTACAGTATGGTACATATTTTATTGTTTCCATTAAAAATAGTACTAAAATAACCAGCCCCAACCGTGCCATCCTTTGGCACCCTTTTCTTAGGGTACTAGATTAAAATGGTACAGTATGGTCAGGGTGGAGTGAGACAAGCTCTACCCAAGACGGTCAGCTGATTGGCGATAGAAAAACTTCAGTCTATTCTCATTCAAAAAGCTTGACATCATGTTGAGCCACAAACCAGACAGGACAAAGAGAGCTGCTGGATTTCCTCCATTGCTGTCTGTTGTGTTGTTGTTTGTTGTCACACCGGTACGACAGCTAAGTACCACACTGATGCCCAGCCTACCCCCCGCTTACCAATTAAAGTTGCTGTTCTCAGTCGAAACACAAGTCTCACCCAGGGCTTACGTCGTACTGTACCAAACCGAAAACGGTACCATGAATACTCATACCACTGACCTAAATGTGCACGTCATTTGACATGTACAGTAAATAAGTCACATTATTCTAGGTCAGAAACTGACCTAGACTCTGTGGTTTGCAGAAACAATCAATGGCAACACACCTGTTATATCCCATGGCGTCTGGGTTGGATTACAGCATTTAATTAACCGCTGCATCAAGCTCCAGCTAATAGACAGAGGAACTGAGGATTAACAGGGGCTGTCACATTGTTGTTTACTATTTTGCAATTCAATTGAAGGGAAACCTCATCAATCTTTTCACAGATGGCGGCGTGTAACAGTCTCCACTGTTGAGTGCTTACAAGTCTCTTTCTGTTGGATGTGTAATTAGACTGTGGCTAAGGGCTTGTTACAGTGTGTCAGTGTGTGCCTATCAAGACAAAGGGTTTGGACTTGTATGGTTGTGTTTTTCTTTTTTACTCCAGCACCTTGATATTTTTTCCTCTCGATTACACGTTTCTGATGAGTTTTTCCAGTTTATTTTGTATGGGAAATCATTTATTCCAACACTCCACGTGTCTCCTGTGGTTTTATACAAACTCATTCTGCTACGCAGATGCTGTGAAATTGCTTTCATACTTGTGTTTACCTTTGCCTGTAATGCTCATTGCACACACACACATGCAGCTGGAGTTTATGCACACACGTTATATTTGACCTCAGAATATTAATTTTCAGTCAATCTGAGCTAGCTGGCTTTCAGTGTCGCTGCAGGCGCTCCTTATAGTGAACCAGCTCACTTGTGTATCTCTCGTTTGATTTTTTTCCTTCTCATCCTCATTTTCCCCAAGCTCTTGTTCCATTTGTTTCCCTCTGTGTTTACCTTTACTTTCATCCTCATTCAATCTGTCGGCCTCTATTGTTTCTCCCCTCCTCCCCTCCATCTTGCTCCACTTCTTCATCTTCATTCATATAATTTTTCAACAAATAGTGGCAGGGGAGAGTGTATTTCCCCTCTCTTTATCAGCACCAGCATTTGATATGGTCAAAGACATTTTTTGTTTGTGTCGTCGATTGCCCAATGTCAGCTGAGATAGGCACAGCACCCCCTGCAATCCTCCGGTGGAGGATAAAGCGGTAGACAATGGATGGATGGATGGATGGATGGATGTGTTTCCCAATTTAAAATAGTCCAAAAAAGCCAGTTTAATCCAGGGTTTGAACAGGTTTTTGACTCGTGAAAATGTGTTTTCATTGGCATTTAAACCCAGGTCATGTGAGTTATCAGCATCAACTCCTCTGATTGGCATGCAAATGACTTCATCTGCTCCTTTTCATGATGCAGAGTCTTGCATCGTATGTGCGCACCACACAAACACACACATCCTTATTGTAGTTGTTAGCATAGCCATTAGCCCGCAGCTGACCCGAGGCACAAGTGAGGCAGAAACATTTGGCTACAGATGTTTTGCCCTAAATGCACTTTATTGATTGTATTGAATAATTTGCGATTACGTGATTTTATTCTTTATAATTGTTTTTTTTAGCTATATGTTATTTTGTTTGTATATGTTGTACATTTGAGTGGTTGTACCTGTTCCGTATGCTGTTGACTGTCTTGGCCAAACATTTTTCGGTCAAATATCTGTAGGTTATGGTTTATCTTTGTAGGATACATCCGGACCTTGTACCCAGTTTTTGAAAATGATTTTCATTGTTCAACCTAATTTATTTATTTATTTCTGTATAATTACGCTGTTGTTTTTTGCGGTTTTTCAACTAATTTTCTGTAAGTTAAGAAAGTCCAAATTAACAATAGGGCACTTTTGTGATTTTCACTAGCTTCTAAGGCAAAAAAAGTGGTTTAGTGTAGATAACACATATCTGCAATTGACAGTGTTACATTTGTATCAATAATAGTCAAAAACAGGTGACTCTGAGATGGTGGGAGGGGCCCCCTCAAATCAAATTCTGCTCCAGGTCTCATAAAGGATTGGGCCGTCACTTCTCCTTTCATGTGTAAAATCTGTCTTCAGTCTCACAGGCTATAAAAAAAACTGCAGAGAAATCCTGCAGTTTAATTGCTGCCTTCTGTTGCAATCCACATGACAGTCCGGCGCTATTAAAAATGATGGCAACTGTGTAATTGTGATGAATGCTGTGTGTCAGTGAGTTGCGGTGCTGATAGAAACACTAGCCTCTGAGCTAACTGACCGGCTAACCCTTTTCCTTTGGGACCCAAGAAGTTAATTAAGTGACTCACTTCCCAGTATGTGTCAGTGCACACACGTAGCATGTGCTGTCATATAGGATTTCTGTCTGAATGAGCGTAAATATGCAGCAGCCTGTTATCACAGCCTGGTCTCCCAGAAAAAAACAGGGCTATTTATCATTTTCTGCAAAGCATTAGAAAAAAAAATGCAAATAGCACTAAAGCACCAAACAGGCGGCACTTTTCTTCTTGAACTTAACCTTGAGCCTGAAGCAGTTCCTGTTTAGTGTGACCCTGTCCATGACATTCAACTGTTACCATGGTTACTGCTTGTTTTCCCTGTTTACAGACACCTGGATTTTCAAAACACACATAGAAATTAAAATGAACAGGAGATTAAAATATGAAAAAATAAACTCAGACTAAACCTGAAACAACTTTATTTTGGTAATGACTGTTTTCTTGTTTCATATCATTTACTTCCCGTGCTTTGATTGCTAACCCCACACTAATGGCGCGTTTCCACTGGCTCGACTCGACACTGCACGGAACAATTAAGTTTCCACTAGCATATTACCTGATACCTAGTGCTTTTTTAGTACCTGCTCTGGCAAAGTTCCAAGCAAGCTGAGGCGATACGATGTGTGACGTCGCCAGACTGCCATCCACTGATTGGTCAGAATGCCGTTACAGGAAGAGACGACCGACACAAGAACCATGCCAAACAATGCAGAACTGTAGATCAGTTAAAAAATCTTAACAATCCCAAAAACAAATATTTTTAATTTACTAATTCTAATGATTGAGTTATACTGAAAACAACTGCTTTCCAAGTCATTAGTCACTCGTTTGTGTGTGTCGCATGTAAAATTAAGTCATGGCAGTGTCATGACTCCGCCCACGTCGAGTAGGTAATATTTTTGTAGTGGAAAACCAACCTGTGCCATGCCATGCCAAGGCGAGCTGTGACCATAGGTGGAAATGGGCTTTATTGCTTACACCTATTTCTTGTTATCCCCACACTCTTAGTATTTCATCCCTGCCAGCAGTTTTTTGAGAGCGCTTTTGCTTTACGGACTGTTTTACTGTGTGCCGACCATGGATTTTCACAGAGAAAAGAGATTGGCTTTTGTATCATCCTGTCTGAGTCTGCTTTTGGGTCTTCATTGTGAGGGTGTAACACGGATGCCCTTGTGGCTGGTATGTGTGCTGGGAATGTTACTTTGACAAATAGTCTGTGCTTTATATGAGAAAATGTTTTATTATTATTTTTTCGCGAATGAAAACTAACTACAGGCCTGTGCTTGAAAACAGGGGCCTAAGAACAGGATTGACAAAAGCAGGCACTTGACAGGAATGAACTAAACTAAAGGCTTCTGCTGCTTTTTAGACTAGCTAACTCTAAACATTAAAGGATATGGCATGGGTCTCCCAGATCCCAAAACTCGTCAAAATCATAACTATTATCATGCTAACATATAGACCTGCATGTCTGTAGACAGTGGCTCAGTGCTGGTGTGGATGACACACTTAACCCCACGTTGCTCCTAACAGCTGTGCCGACAGCGTGTGAATGGGTATAAAAGATGTGCAAGTCATGATGAGTGGCTCTATATGAATGTGTGAGTGAATGTGTGAATGTCAGAAACTGCAGTGTTGCTTTAAGTAAATGGTCTGCGTTTATATAGCACTTTTGTAGCTTGACAAACGATGGAAACACACGGGTCAACCTGTCCTGTACTTAATTTAGCTCTTTTCTCTGAATGGAGGATTGAAGTGATGGCACATTGATCGGCCTTCTGGTAGTTGTGGCTGACGGCTGTCAGATGTAGGCTACAGCAGCCTCAGGAGAGGATCTGCTCCGGCCTGATACACCTGTTGCTCCAGGTCTGAAGATCCGCCGCATTTCCTCATCGACCGCGGTCCAGAGGAGGCGGGACATTGTCCTTGAGATCCGGCTGGAGAGACATCCTGATAAGCCAATTAGAAACTGTAAATTCAAGTTGACTTCCGTTTCAATCAAACTCTCTCACACATACTAGTATACTCGCATACACTGCATATCATTCTCTCATACATTCACTATCATGTTGTTGCATCCATAATAGCATGAAAGAGAGTATGATAGTAAATGTACATGACTGTAGTAGTGTTTGTGAGAGACTATGATAGCATTTGTGAGAGACTATGATAGCATTTGTGAGAGACTATATTAGTGTTTGTGAGAGAGTATAATAGTAAGTGTGCGTGACTATACTAGTGTTTGTGAGAGACAATGGGTGAATTCAAATTCTTTGCTTAACCCTCAATCTTAACCCTCAATCTCCAAAATGCGCGCTCCCTCTAGTGCAAGTGCTGTCCCGATTCTCAGAAAAATTAAGTTGAGGGGCGAGTTTAAGGGCTGTATCGCCCTCAATATTGAGATTTTCCGAGACCACCCTTGGGAGCAAGGGCTACCCAGAATGCTTTGCGTGTTTTCACATAACGTCGAAAACAGCGAAACGAGTACGCTACAAATTAAGTATTTTCTTTGTTGATAGAGATATAAAAATTATGAATGCCATTGTATTATCTTATTTTAGGCCCATATTATGGATTACTGACGTCATTGTTGCGTAACATTTATTTTTATTTTACGATCTTTTGTCAATAGCCGGCCGGTGGGGACAAGTGATCGTTTGCTATTGTTTACTTTTCAATAAGCCGTGGTGTGTGGTAACTGTCAGCTGAATATGTCCGTGGTTGTGGTATTTGTATGAGTATCATCTTATAACTAACTGACAACCTAATAACTTGACTGTCAAACTGGGCGCAGATTTCGCATTATTCTGCCCCCCACAGTCTGAAGACGTATCTGCATTTAAGGGGTGTCCCATTTCTAAGTGACAAAATAACCCTCAACACTTGGTTTTGAGGGGCAGTTAAGATTAAGGGTTGAGCTTGAGGGTTAAGATTGAGGGTTAAGATAGGAATTGGAATTGGCCCTATGATGTAAAATGTGAGCGCAAGACTGAATTATTTCTCAAACGACCTCGCATACTTAAACCTGATGTTCCACTGTGTTCATGCACATGCACATACACATAAACACATACATAACTCTACCATCTCTTTTATAATTTATGGACATGGAACCTATTTGGTTAATTTCAGCAGGTCAACAACAGACAGAGATTGAGAATGAAAGTGTGGTTACTTTAAAGCAGCAGCGGAGAATGATCACATGAGAGGAGATGTGACATGTTAAATACTCACTCTCAGTCACACCCTCTCACTCCCAAACCTTCTGTTTATCCATATGGTTTTATTTCCATCATGTGGGAAGTAAAATTGTGAAATATTACTAAGTGTTTTTTAGATGTAATTTTATTTATTTATGTGTTTCTCAGGGAGATTCTTCTTGGCAGAAGTGACACAATATAAGCAATTTTCTATATGAAACTTGGCAGCACTAGAAGGTGCTGACACGATAGTTGCAGTTCCTCCTGTGTTTTCCCCTTCACATCTCACCTCTGTCCATTACAAGCATTTGCTATCTGGGGAGTTTATTAGGTGAAACTCTACTCATGTGTCTTTCCTCTAATGACACCTATGTGCACCTCAAAGGTTTGTAATATGATCTGTGCTCTGAACCCTACCTGACATAATGGTTATGAGCAAAATAATTTCACAGCCTCCTGGGTGACCCTGCTCTTGCTGACCCTGGTGCATTTGTTGTGTGTTCAAGAGCCGTCTCAGTGCTTCAATGCCTCGCAGGCATTTACCTGGTACTGAAAAGACGACTAATCTGGGTGTTTTTTATCACAGGTTACTTTAATGGCTGGGCTGCAGGGTCACAAGAATGGATTACTGAACCGGCCTACCAGGCCTAGGCCCAGGGGCCCAAGACTTCAGGGAGCCCTGAAGCCCAAGCATATGTGCTACTGTCCTGATACCTTTGCTGCCATGTTATTCATCCCACTATTTCAATTGGGCCTTGAAGCCAAATAACACTGGTTATGTTATGTGATATATCTTAATGGGGCCCCTCAATCATATAATATGGGTTATTATTTGATGTCTTTATAGAGCTATGTTATCCACCCTGATGTCTTGACGGGCATATCTTAAGCCCAATGTATACTCCTGCGTAACGTGCTCTCTTCAGTTACGGAGAGCCCTCTACGTCACCAGTGTTGTTTTCGTCAACGATGACGATGACAAAATCTTTTCGTTGACGCCACTTTTTTTCATGACGATAACGAGACGGTGACGAGATAAACATGACTCTTTGATGACGAAAACATGACGAGACTTGTGTGGGTTTTCGTTGACGAGACGAGAATGGACGAAAAATGTCAGTGGGTGGTCTGTAAGACGTTTGAAAGGATCAAAGTCAAAGGATCGAGTTTAAAATCCTGCTACTAGTCTACAAGTCGCTAAATGGTCTTGGGCCTAAATACATGTCAGAGCTGCTCATTGATTATGAGGCGTCCAGATCCCTCAGGTCATCAGGGACAGGTTTACTCAGAGTCCCCAGGGTCAGAACCAAGCAGGGCGAAGCTGCATTTAGCTTCTATGGTCCTCACCTGTGGAACAAGCTCCCTGAACACCTGAGGTGTGCACAAACTGTCAGCTTATTTAAATCAGGGTTAAAAACATTATTGTTTACTGCAGCTTTCTAATATTACCAATTTTAACCACTTTCCTTTTTAATGATTTTAATAATTTTAAAATAATGATTTTAAATTGCATTTTTTGTGCATGACTTTAAGTTGTTAAATGTTTTAAATTGTTGATCTTAAATTGTTTAATGTTTTAAATTGTTTTAATTTCATAATTGATTTTTGAATTTATTGTGCTTAAATTTCAAATGATTTTATATTACACTCATTTCTGCTTGATTTTAAATTGTTTGATGTTTTAAATGGTTTTAATTTCTTTACTTGATTTTTTAATTGATTGTGTTTTAATTTCAAATGTATTTCCTGCCTGTAAAGCACTATGAATTGCCTTGTGTAAGAATGGTGCTATACAAATAAACTTGCCTTGCCTTGCCTTGAAACGCATGACATTTCGTTTTTTCGGCCAATCACCTGACGGTCACGGAGAAAGCACATGGCTACTTAATATGCACGTACCCCGCTACTGCTTCTGCAGTGTGTGTTTGTGTGTGTTCACCGTTGAATGACGATGGATAAGGAATCCCACAGAGGGACTGAACTGCGACTGTACTTCTTCTTCTAACCCGACACGTATGTAAGTGGACTCGTTAGCATTTTAAGCTAGCGATCTTTATGCTAACGTGTTAGCAAACAACAAACAGATGGATTATTTAGCGGCAGAAAGAAAGCAGGACATGACAATAACTGGACACAGTAGTTAGTAGTAGTGGCTAAAGTTAGCTTTTGTTACGCTAACGTCAATTCATTATGTGTGTGTTTCTTTAGCAGCATGTTTAGCCATGTTTACATTCAGTGGGGGTGTGGTCATCTCTTTGTGTGTTATAATAGCCAATCTGCAAGATCACAATGTGTTGCAGTGTGTTGTTATAGATCTGCTGCTATTTTTACAACTTATGTGCGACACTGCCCAACAACAATCTCCAATACTTATTGACCTAAATGAATTTGTTAAAAGACTATACTTCTTTTTTCGACTAAAACTAGACTAAATCCTTTTTGAGTTTTCGTCGACGAAAACTAGACTAAAACCCTTTTTTAAGTTTTCGTCGACTAAAACTGGACTAAAACTATCACATATAGAAGTGACTAAAATGTGACTAAAACTAATAAGCATTTTCGTCCAAAAGACTAAAACTAAGACTAAATCTAAGATGGTTGTCAAAAACAACACTGTACGTCACCGGAGAGCCTGTCAGAGAGCCTCTCCATCATCTCGTGTCCATCTAAGTGTCCATCACTCTGTCAAGGGACAATGGAGACGGCAAAGGCTGCGATTGGTCCTCAGCCAGTCTCTGGGTGGCATCATCAGGCATGCGGTGGGTGCCCTGATGATTAATATGAGGTAGCACATGGCGTAGAAGTTCATCATATTTGCCAGCCGACATTCGGACATACCTGTGGTGGGTTTCTTCATCCATGTCCCTCATCGGTCCAATAAGACTGTTAAATTCGCCTGCCATCAGTCTCTGTACATTTGAACGTACATTTGGACGTACATACCACCTCCGGACATGTCTCCTCAGTCTTTCACGTCTTGTATCAATAGTATCTGTGTTTCAATGTTATTCAGGTGCAAGAACAACAGTCTCTCGGACACCATTGCTCATAGCCCAAGTCTGAGAGATTCCTTCCATGACAACCAAAGTATTTTTATTTGTTTTATTGCAGTCTGTGCCCTATACTGTTGCACAACTATAAGCTCTTTTAAGAGATTAAAGGAGTTAATTTATTTAGCCAATTTGAACATTCCTTCTTGTTTGTCCTTCACTCTAGAGCGAACGTCTCTCAACCTGAGCTTTGACACTGTTCAAAAAAAAAAAAAGTTCATAAAACCTTGATTTGTGAAACAACAATTATCGCAATCACCTGATGGTCATTCAAAGAGGCTCTATGAGGCTCCTGTGCTTGTATAGAAGTGTAAAAGCCAATCTAGTCATTAAATATTAAAGCTTCAGTGTGTAACTTTTGTCGCCTAAACACAGCTCGTTTTCATACCATTTTCTTTAAAGATCCCACAGAGTGTTCCCATCGCACAATATGTGTCTGCTTTCTAACATTAAAGCTCACATAGAGTGGTCCTGTTGCACATATATGTTAGTTATCGAGGTCTACTTACTGTTTTTATGGTCAAAAAGCTTCTAGTTGCTGAACTGTTTGTTTTGAACCTTCAGGGCTTCGTAAACAAGGTAATGACGCAGATACACACTAAAAAACTGTGTTAATTGGAACTTCTGGTCGAGGTCCGCTTTAACTTGTTTCAAGGCCAAAAACCTCCTTGTTCTCCCATTTAATGTCTGATTACTCCTTCTTTATTCAGCTGGAGCCAGCTCCATGCTGTTTTCTGTGTTGTGATTGGTCAGCTACTGAGAGCGTTCCTATTGGCCAAACTGGAGGCATGTCTCTCTCAACAAATCTAGTCTTGAAATAAATATATTATTTATTATCAACATAATGTATTGTGTTTTTATCATTATCAGTAACAACTCAAAATGTAAAAAAGATTTTTAGGAAGATATATATATATATATTTCTTAGCTCGTCTTGTATTTTATATGTACACTTATAATGTTATTGTTTTGCACAGTAAAATGTATGGGGGGCCGTGTAGGCCATAATTCCTTTTTTACCTCTCATATGCACAGTTGTACCTCTCACATACACATTTTTGCCTCTCATTCACTATTTTACCTCTCACATACTCTCTTTTACTTTGCACATACACAATTTTACCTCTCACATACATTTTTTTAACCTCCCACATACTCTTTTTTACTTTGCACATACACAATTTTACCTCTCACATACATTTTTTTAACCTCCCACATACTCTCTTTCACTTTGCACATACACAATTTTACCTCTCAATACAATTTTTTTTACTTCTCACAATCCATTTTTTTTTATCTCTCACATACAATTTTTTACCTCTCACATACACATTTTTTACCTCTCACAATTTTTTTTTTACCTCTTAAATCAATTTTTTTAACCTCTCACATAATAGAGGTAAAATACGTAAAAGAGAGTATGTGAGAGGTAAAAAGAAATGTATGTGAGAGGTAAAATTGTGCATGTGCAAAGTAAAAGAGAGTTATTAACCAGGTGAGGTTTATCCTAAAGTAAGAAAAACAACATTATTACAGACCATGTAAATTCAACAGTAATTTCAAAGACATGAAAAGTTAGAATAAATGTATCTCAGCAACACATGAAGCAGATGATAATTTTCCCTTGATTTATATGAATTAAAGTTTTCTCTATCTTCAATAACGTCATTGTTTTGTTTATGGCAAAGTTCACATGAAAAAGCATAAAGGCAATGATAATTACTTCAGATCGTAAATACTGAATGAAATAATTACTTTTCAGGATCTCACTCATGTTTCAGAGAACTGAAGTTAATTATTTAATCTGAAGTGTGCTCAGTTTAGTGTTCAGTTTACCAGCATAGCTGTTTTGCTTCCACCTTCCCTCCATCAGCTGTGATGTAAAACGCATCACTCTGTCTCCACAGATATGGGAACAAAACACTTCTATAACAAACAGAAAAAGTCAAGTGAAGCTAAATTTTAAATACTTTAATGAAAACGTCACACGACACCTTTAAACCAATGGTGTCACACCTCATTCATGTTATATAAAATAATCTGAGTAAACTGCAACTGACAAATGTTATTGCTTTTGAGCTGTCGATGATATGTTTAATATATTTCTAATCTTTTCACTGTGTGTTTTATATTCTGTTGCTTTTTTTTAAAGTTTACATTGTTTCATTTCCTGTCTATTTTAAGTATTTTGGGGATGTACAGCGCTTTGGTCATCTATATTGTTTTATATGATTTACTAATACATTTGGATTGGATTGGGATTATGACCTCAAAAGCATCAGTTTTCAGGATTTATAGTTTATCAGAGAGTTTGATTAATATCTTGTAATTATGCTTACAGTTTCAAACATCCCACAGGCACAGGAAATCGGCATTTATGTTATTAATTATGAATGATATATTCTGTTTCTATGCATGTTAAACTGCCAAATAATTGATCGAGAGCTCCCTCCCAGCAGATGGAGGTTAATTGTCATGATTGCCAGCACGTGTCAAGAAGTGACCTACATAATAAATGAGTGCTAGTGTCTAGTATTTCTGATGTTTTAGGATGTCTGAATGCTGAAATGTCCTCGCTTGCAGTAAAAATATATGCATATGGAGTAATAGACACATAAAGACATGATTCAATTTGAAGTGTAATCGTTGCTCGGTGGGTTTTGTACAGAGTAAAGCTACTTTGGAACTGTGTGAGCTGAGCAAAGAGGCTGCAGGCAAATGACAGTTACTTGAGTGGTATTGATCTTTTCATGTAATGCTGATCAAATGTGCCTTTAAGGGAAAATATAATTTATCCATGCAATAAAAGAGTATTGTTTTTTTTATTATCAAAGAGGTCGAATGCAAACAGAGCTGATGCATTAACATGCTACCTGCTCATGCGTAAAACACAGTGATGTCTGATCTCACTGACGGCTCCTGTGGACACCTCGTCCCCTATGGTTCACTACAGGTCCAGCAACCTTCCACAATCCATGCAACACACACACACTTCACTGAACCTCTTCACCCTTTTCCTTAGGCTCCTTCTATCCACTCCATGCTGTGATGTACGCACACATTTGTAGTAAGGACATGATGTATTCCTTTATCCTATCCTTAACCATCCCAACTAAATGCCTAACCCTGACCCTAACCTGAACCCAATTTGAATCCTAACCCTAAAAACCAAGCCTCAACACTCCAAGCCACAAGTTATTTTAAGTGGTGACAGAACACGAGAGACCGCAAGTGTTTTGGTCCTCGCAAAGATATGCATATAAGAACACACACACACACTCATGCATATGTTTAATATTAAAAAGGTTATTCATCTTGTGTATGAATACATGTTTTATCTTTGCTTGCTGAGTGTGTAAAATGCCTACATGTGCACAGATGATGGTTGATTGGTGCCTGTGTCCATGTTTATCATGACTTTTATCAGGACATATTATCCCGAGCTGAATGGACAAAACCTGTGCATGTATGTGTGCTCCCACATTAGAATTCAACATAATGAAATGAAATGTGCACTTTCATATTCATTTCAATAACATTAATTTAATGCAGATTTGTTGTTAGGCACTAGGGCTGTAATCAACCAAAGAAACTCTTGGTTGACCAAAGCTCTGAAATTTAGACTAAAAATCGGCTAATCGGGAGGGGTGGGGTGGCGGTGCTTTGCGGGTGCGGCTATTTTAATTTGAAAAGACCTGCAGCCGTGGCTGGAGTTCAACAGAGTCTGACGGCTCCGACAGCGTTTTGCATTACGTTCATCTGCGCAATATCATAGCCCGTGGTATCCAAAAATAATGTACTATGTCAACTAGTAATATCAGCACAATAACTGTTGAGGAATACAGAGCGAGAGTGAACATAGGAGCGCAGCTTCACGGCTGAGACACAGATAGACCGCGGGACGCTGCCGCTGTTGCGGGCAGGTGCGTCTGCAGTTATAAAACCACTCAACGATTATTAGACTAAAACATTGAAATATGCTAATAATTCTGATATGTTCATACTCAAAACGCACCGAGCAACCTTAGCTTACCGTTTTGAAATGATATGCCATGTTTGTAGTAGAGCTGTGAAAAGCAATTCCACTTTTTTACTGTCATCTACTTTTGAAAAATGCTGCCACACTGCTGATGTCTTTGACATGGATGTGACAGGAGGACTGACTGTAGCCTAAAATGAAAAGCTCAAAATTCACATCTAATTAATGGCAACGCTAATCTGTCTGTCGCTCATGAGCCACGGAGCGACAACAACCCACTGGGCTGGACTAAACCAAAATAGTGGAAAACAAGGGGGTGTTCTCTGAAGACACGCTGTTACCTGTGAAACGCTGGTGCTCTGAAACACCCCTATTAGACTTGGTACTTTCCTCCTAATGAAATTCACCATAAAAAAATAATAATAATAAAAAAAAAATGAGTCGACCAATCACAATTTTGGTCGAGCTAGAGCGTGTCGACCAATTAGTTGACCAGTCGACTTTGACTTTACAGCCCTATTAGGCACATGTGGTTCAGTGGTTGAGTGTCATGTGTCAGATGTATGATCCCTGCATGGACAGAGTGTCGGAGCCATATGGCTGCAATGAAGGAGATGACTGATAACCCGGACGTGTGAAACGGAGGATTTTTTTTTTTGTTGGTCTGACTCAGTAAGAGGGCATGTTTTGCATGTCCATATGCATGAGTTCTTGTATTTGTCACCTTTTAAGGACCATTTCTGGCATAAACACTGACCCTGTCAGTGATGAATAGTCGTCATGGAGACCAAAACCTTGTCCTAATGAGGAAGAAGCTCATTTCTGACCAATTGGTTAAGGTTAGAGCCAAGAAAAGGACTGAGGTCAGGGTTAGGTTAAATATACAGGTTTGGCTTAGTCTGTAAGGTGATGCTGAGGGACAGTGACAGAGCGGTGGTATATTACTGTCTCGGAATGAGTGAGTCAGTCTGCAGGGCATGTGTGTGTGTATGGTCTCATTTGAAAACCTCTGTGACCTACTGTATGTTACCCATAACTCTCTACTTTGCATACATTTGAGGTTTACATCATTTCAGACTCAGTCACCAATGTAATAAAAATATGCAGTAAATAAGCATTAACTGATAAAGGTTTGATTCCTCCTACAGCCAACCTAGCAAGAAAAAAAAAACATAAGCACTGTGCTGAGGGACACAATAAAATGTGTTTAATGTTCTCCCCAGAGGCACCAACTGCATAATTGTTCATTAAGTTCATTGCTCTGTGCTTTGGCTCCTTTGCAGCTGCAGTTGGATGTGTGGGGAAGGGCACCTTCAGGGTCGGTGGAGAGGCCGATGCCCTTCCAAACGCTGACAGAGTCATTTGTCAACTGGGTAAGGCCATGAATTTACTCTACGTGCTGTCTTATCCGCATGTTTAACCCCCTGTAGTCCCATCACACACACACACACACACACACACACACACACACACACACACACACACACACACACACACACACACACACACACACACACACACACACACCTGTCCCCGCAGTGTGCACAAGAGGAGCCGGATCTGATGGAGTTAGTGAGAGATATCGTGAGACAGTGAGGTCGAGGGAAAGAGAGAGAGAGAGAGACGGGTAGAGAGAGGAAAAGAGAGTTTATTCAATTAGAGAGAGACAGGAAGAGGACTGAGTGACATCATTTCAATGCTATCCCCACCAACACACACACACACACATTTTGTGTGGCACACATGGACATAATGCATTCCATGGCACTTTACCCTAATTTCATTACAATTAAACCATAACCTAGTCTATACCCAATGCTAATTCTGACTTTCCCATAAAGATACCCATAAATAAACTGACACACACACACAAATTATAGCAATCTGGGGTTAGGGTAACCCTAACCCTAAAATAACCCTAGGATTGTGAACAGCATATTTGAAATGTCAAGTATTAGTATTTTGTCACAAACACAGGTCCTGCCTCATCTGTGGGACCTGCATCTACTTACCTACCTCTACCTACCTCGGGTGGGGGTGGATCCAGTCCTTCGCTCTGGTACTGCTCGTAGGGTGCCCAGGTGTGGGGCCCTGTGACAGGGCATTGCAGGATCAGACCTGGTAAGACCTTGGACCCCTGGCCCCTACCTATGCCTGGGGGATCTGCCATGGACTCCCCTCCGTCTGGCCCACCGATGGGAGTTGGCCGGACATTGGCTTAGTCCCCCACTCAGATTCACACATTGATATTGATATTGTATTTTGTCACATGATTTAATGATGTAGAGTAATTAGTTATTTATTACATGTTCATTGATTCAGCCTGAGTCTATTACTTTATCCTCCATATGTGTGTCGCAGGGCCGTTGGAGCCAATCCCACCTGACACAGGGCCAGAGTTGGGTCACACCTGCCCACCTAGCCTATCAATGTGGGCCCAAAAAGGCTTATATTTGTGCTGACAATATGGGTCCCAAGTGGGTTTGTGGTCTTGTCCATGTACCCTCTTAGTACCCAGGTCGCCTGGAAAGAGTAAAGTCGGCATGGGTTTGTAGTGGGCAAATTATGTTTGGTCCCATATGGTTTCAGTAACATCAGACACACGGGAAGAGCCACCATAGAAACCATGAACAAAACCTGCTTGGGGCCCATATTGTCAGCCCGAATATACCCCTTACGGGCACCACATGGACATGCTGGCTAAGCCTGGTCAACCACTCACCCTCACATTCATACTTATGGTGTCCACTTAACCTCTACATGTTTTTGGACTGCGAAAGGAAACCGGAGTAACCCACACACACGGGGAGAACATTCAAAGTTCACACACAAATACCCTGTATCAGACACGGTTGCGAAACCCAGGTCTTTTTGCTGTGGCCCACTTACTACATATTACTACTCCTTTATAAGAAATAGTATAACTTAAAGCTGTAACTTAACTAATACCCATTGCATTTAAATGATTGTCAAATTAGTTCACACAATGCTAATTAAATGTATCAGCGCCACCTGACTCTGTGTGTTCCTCAGTATAGCAGTGTTTCATTTTCCTGTCTGTCGTGACAATCCAACATTCATTGCACACAGAGTGATGAGTTTGATGCGACTTAGGAGATAAGCCAGAAGAGAAGCCTAACAGCTATGCTAGTAAAGCAAGACAGCAGTGAACAAATGGAATATGTATCTATCTATACCTCCTTGGCTGAAAGCTTTCCAAGAAGCACCCATGAAAAGTTGATGGGGGTTTGTGACGCTTGCAAGTGATGATCAAATAATTTATTTTGAACTGAATCCACTTTGTTGCAACAAACATTAGAAGTCAACCTGCATAATTGCCAACATGGCAGCCTCTCTCAACAAAACATTAGTCTCTCCGAGCTTTTACTGTTTTCTGCATATTTCTTCAGATGTGACCATAACTAAGAACTGTCCTCATAGGAAATCCAAAACTGTCACTGCCTAAAGACTGGGTCAGGACCTAGATAATGGATTTTGTTATTTTTTAAAAATACATTTGAATACATTTTTTCCAGCCTTTTACTTCAGAATAATTAAATGGGGCACTTATAGCTCATTTTGCAAAGTTGGCCCTTCACATGACTCTATCCTATCTAATAAAGGCAAAAAGCTCCCCTCCCCCCAAAAAAAACAATTATTCAATAAACATGCATAAATTGAAGCTGTGATTAGTATCTCTTGGAAATAGCTATTTAAAAATAATATTTGGTGTTGATTGTCTACCCTGCTAATGTGTTTCACCTGTGTTGATTGTCCCTGCCTCACAAGTGTATTTAGTCTCTGTGCTCATGTGTTGGTTCATTTTGGTTCGTTGGGTTTGTTAGTTTCATGCCATGTTTTCAGTTCTGTCAGTTGGGGATTTTTGGTTTAGGTTTTACTCTTTGCATTTTTACTTTATTTTTGTAATTTCTTTTAAACTGCCTTTGGTTCCACCTCTTTTTACATTCTCGTTACACTCCATGTCCTGACTCCAGATTATATTTCAAACCTTTTAACCCCCTTATCGAAATAATATGTGCAGATGTATCACAATATGATCCATGGGGAAATGGAAATGTCTCTCTTTTCCAAAGTACAGGGTGAAAACCACTGAAGACAGAGCCTTTGTTCTTCAGGCCCTGAGACAAGTTCCCTGCAGTTACTGACTACTGATCTTTTTTCCGGGATCACCACTCAACTAAACAAATCCCTTTGATTTTTTTTTTTTAATTTATCTCGCGGCATTAAGAATCCAATCAATGTCATCAATATTGACTTTTTACACTCGTTACAGAAAAGACAATTGGGGTTTTTTTGGGGGCATTTTTTTTAACTGTTCCATAACAGCTCAGCTTTGAATGAGAGTGGGCAAATCATATTTAATGGTATGGCGCTGGAGATGGTTGCGTGGCGGGAGAGCGAGGCTTTCTGAAAACAGGGTAGAGTGGGAGGAGTGGATTTGGAGTGGGCGGGTGGGATGTGACTCTCAGTGTCGAAGAGAGAGAGGGAGACAGTTTTGGTCAAAGTGAGCTAATGGAGTTGAGCTGCACGGTTATGAAAGCCACTCTGAAATGGAAGCGTGTGGGAGCCAAGTGCGTTGTCCAACACGGCCTTATTTAATTGCATGTCAACAAGTATAGTGGGATGAGAGAAAATTAGCTGTGTGCATGTGTGTGTGTGTTCATTCATCCTATGCCCATCATATGAATTCTACATTATTTTAAGGTTTCCACCTCCAGCTAAAGCATTCACTGTTACTCATTTACTTTGATGTAAATAGGTTATTTATAAATGCTGTTATAATATCATTGGTGTGCATTAGGGCTGTCACTTTTAACGTTCAAGTTGAAGATCCCTTCAAACTTAAAAAAAAAAATTGCCTGAGATCCATTCTGATTGCCTTCCCTGGTGATGGTGGCTCACTAGCAATGTCAATATGGATAATTAAAATAAAAGTAATTCCAATAAAACCTGATCGGAATAAAAAATGTCAGGTCGTTAGCACTTATCCAGGTCTGGGGGGGGCAGCAGTCTCAGCGGCGAGGCCCAGACACTCCTCTCCCCAGCCACCGCAACCAGTTCTCACACTGGGACACTGAGGCATTCCCAGTTGAGAGATAATGTATATCGTAGCTCTGCCCCAAGGCCTCGTTCCAGTTGGGCATGTCCGAAACGCCTCCCCAGGGCTGCATCAAAATGTCATGTCAACATGCCAATTCGAGAAAACTCAGCCCATTCAGAAACAAATTTCATTCCAAACAGGCAGACTGTTATATACCAATCGTCATTTGAATCACATGCACAGAAGAGGAGGAATATAAGATGGTGGATTTTGGAGAGTGAGGGGAGAATCAGACACGTGCAGCATTTGTTTGCTAAAGAACCGGAAGTGAAGCTTCTTCTTCTGCTTCTACTTTCAGAAAATTAAACAAAGCGGCTCCTGTTAAAAAAACTTGATGCATGTGTACGCACACTGCAATAAGATCATTTAATTTTGCATTCACGTAAATCATGGAATTGCAAATTCCAATTGGACCGAATCTTTTCAGAATGAAGAACTTTTGCACATGTAAACATAGCTAGTGGTCAAGCGAGTCATTGTTCTTGTGGAAGGTGGAGGGTCCGATTCAGGGCTCCGTTCAGGGACACATCTGGACGAGACACAACCTCATGTTGCTCCTGACAGCTGTGCCAGCAGCATGTGACTGGGTATGCAAGATGTGTGATGTGCACATAGACACACTGTATGAATGTGTGGGTGAATGGCAAAACTGTAGTGTCAGGCAGCTTTCAGTAGAGAAGTGCTGTAGGCTATAGATACAGACCATTTACTATTGGCCCATCAGAAAGACAGTGGTATTATATGACCATTTGAAAAGCAGCACATGGAAGTACTTGGGGTTCAAACTGCAAAGTTTGAATATCTTACATGAAAAAGCATGACATAAAATAAGTTTAGTTCACTGGAAGTGTACCTTTTGGAAAATGTGACAGCCCTAGTGAGTGATCCTTCTAAATGACTTTCAGCCTGATAATCTGGTCACTGATGAGTTTGCAGCTAATGAGTTTGAGACTTTTTGCCCCTATTTCACACCTGATTGACAGTTGGCAGTTGTTAAGCGTGAAAAATTCAAAAAAAAGTCTGTGGAGATCCACTAAAACCACCCCCAGTGCCATAAAGACTACATTATCTGAGGCCAAGATGGTTGAATTGGTTAATTTGAACTCTTAATTTACAAAACAAAAGTACGGCTGTCGGCAACATCACACGTTATTTTTTAATTGCCGTAACAAACGGTACAAATGCTTGTCACTGGGGTTGTTTAAGTAGAATTCAGTACCCTAAAAGTTGTCATATCACTATGGTATAGAAATGTAAAAAACAAAAAATAACACACAATAGTTACATTTTGTGTGCAGTGGTAATGGAAATAACTAAGGACCATTTTCTTTTTGGTCATTAAAAGGTACATTTTTGACAATACTGCACTTTTGAAAGGAGCATTCTCCAAATGTGTACCTTCAGGTACAGACATGTTCTTGTCCTGTGTCTGCTGCAATTGTCAAGCGTGAGAGACAGAGAGAGTTTGTTGGTCATTGTCACAGTAAAAAAAAAAAACAGCTGATGATCATTGTGTGGCATATGCGACTCATACAAAATGACTTTGGGAAAAGACTGCAGATCAATCACTTACCCCGGATTTCCACCGGGCGCGTTACAGCAGCGGGCGCGGTGCCTTGGGATATGCCAGCGGTATTCACGGAAGATCACGCGATAATCTCGAACAGGTGCGAGTTCGCGAGATCCCGCGATAGACTGTGTTTATAAAGGAAACAACAACAACACAACTTCTTTTTATTCTCTGACGTGGAAGAACTGTTGATCTGGTGTCATAAATGACTTTATGTTTCTCCACTTCAACAATCAGTCTCTCGTCTCCGAGACGCTCTGATTAATTGACCTGGCAGCAGCGGTCACGACGTAATGTTGATGTGAAGTTGTGACAGGCTATATGACCTGTGTATTGTGTTTTATTTTGAAAGGGGGCCAAAATTGTTTTACTTTGAGTCTGTGTTGCACTTCCTGTCTGGTGCGATCTGCTCTGTTGAAATTTACGCGGTTCAGCAGCAGCAACGGCAAAAATAGAACTGCTACCTATCGATAGCGCTGCGGCGCGGCGAGCCGCTTCTGGGCCGCTGCTGAGACGTTCCGCAGCACGCCCAGTGGAAAGGCTCTCACTGATTAGAATGGAAGCTATTTGCAACGGCTGTAACGCGTGTCCAGTGGAAATCCAGGGTTAGTCAGTAAGCGGAATAAAAGAACCAAACTGCAGATTTAGTACAGTGTTAGACTGTTTGAATATGTTAATGCTGCAGCCTGGGTTTAGAAATGCAGCAGAAGAGATCGATAGAAAGAGAAAAATGATGATATATTTTGCATCTTTGAGGCAGGGTGAAGGAGAATGTCATCGCCCAGGGATGATGACATCATGAATCTGTCCAACACAAATACATAGCCTGTATGTAACAGAGAAGGCGGCTGCAAAGTACAAATGCTGTTGCATTATCATTTCTGAGGTTGACAATGAAATCATCATCACTTTTTTATTAACTTTTTACTAACTTTATTTGAATGTATTATTATTACTATTATTATTTTTATTATAGACTTTATTATCAACTGTCACAGTTCATGCGGCAGTTTTCCACTCACCTGACTCCACCCCACTCTACCTGCCAAGACACCTCATCAGCCAACACTACTCACCTGTGATCACAGCTGCTCCTCATCTCCAGCTCCTCTCACTCGCCAGATTGTTCTTAGCCCTCATGCAGGACACGCCAGTGTTTTGTTCCAGACTGACTTTCGATTGCCGACCCTGCCTGACCTTGACCTGCCTGCCTCAGCGTCCACGGTTTCTGTCTGCCCTCGCACTGCCTGGTGAACTTTTCGTTTGGTTCAACTCTCCATCTACCTGCCTGCTTGCTGTTCCCCCTCAAAAAACTGCATGCATCTCTGCCTCTGTCAACTAGTGCCTTCACATACCTGCTGATTCCCTGTCTCATGTCTGTGTACTCTCTTACTAACTGTCCTGCACTGTATTGTGCTGCATTTGGGTCCATACTACACCTGTCCAACTTTCCAACTGGCCATGTCACCCTCATGTGGAGGAAAAAGTAGTTGAAAATGGATGGATATGAGCGCAGCATTAGCATAATACATTTGGAGTCATAATAAACAACACAAAGTAATGTTTTTTTTTTTTTTTTTTTCAAATGAAACTTAAAGTTTTATGTGTCCATTTGTGGAGTGAAACTATGGATCTTAGTCTTAATCTTAGTCTGTGGTCTAATGTGGAGCTATAAAGTTATAAAGTAATGTCCAAACTTAAACCAGTTTAAAATAAAGCACAAAGGCATGACTTTCACATATGTTACGTATATATATGATTAACGATTTTTGGAATGACTTAAGGAGAAGGTGTGGTAATAATAAGTACTAGTTCATCTTCCCAGTCCTTTTTGAACACGAAAACTAAGTCATTTAGTACTTTGTTTATTTTCTTTTTTTTTTCTGTCCTTTGCTTTTTTTTCATTTTCAAGTTAAATACACTTCCAGTCCATACTTGAATTCACTGTTCACTGGACTGACTCATTGGAGTTTTCTCCTGGTGAAAGGTCTTGTAGTCAGAAACTGTCTATACAGTTGCTGTGTTAGGCAGTGACAAAACACTATACTTTCAGAAATATAAATTTGAATAGTTTATTTTACACAATGGAGAATGAGCTACCAGAAGAAGAATCTAAATGTGCCTTCAAAACAGCATCCATTCCTCTATGTACACATGCACACAGTCAGGGATTTTGTAGGATTATATTGAAGTGTATGATTTACCAATTATACCAAACAAGTGCTAATGATCATAATTGTTCATGTGTAGGTTGAAACACGTTCATTAGCTGAAACAGAAAGAGCTGCGTAGGCTTCAAACTAAGTGAGGAACAGCCAGACTCTGCTATCACGGAGATGTGATGGAAGACAGTTTCCTGTCGTAGACCACAGCAAGACTGAGAAAGGAAGCTTCTCTTGTTTTAAGCTATCTTGTTAAATGGGACATATTATGCAAAATCAACTTTTTAATCATTTAAATCCTTATATTTGGGACTCTGGAGGCCCTATGAGGAGGCACAGTGTGAAAAAAGATGACTCACTCATGTTTTTGTGGTCCTCCTCAGTCTAAGTACAGAAGATAAAACATGCAATATTGACTTCCGCACTCACTGGGACGTCACAATGCGCTAAACTCCTGGAATTGTTGTCTCGCAGAGCTCAGCTTTGTCCGTAAAACACGTGAGAGTGCTGGCGAGGGCAACGGTATCCGAAAACCGGAAGTCCGTGAAAAGTTATATTCCTGGATCCACAGTGCAGCACAGAGTACTACACAAACTTCCAGCTTCAGAGGATTAATCGTTCCAGTGGATAAATGTTATACTGTATATGACGGCTGCTAGAGCCTGCATCACTTTTCCCAGTATCCTCTGTGGCGATGTCATTTCCTGTCCCTTTAGTTTTGTTTTACGCTTTTTTAAATGTTTTTGGACCTAAAGAGATACCACTAAACAGAGAGTTCTGAACAGATTTGGCCGAGTGATTGAACTGCTGTGGTGCTTCATCCTTATGGTATTTTGACCAAAGCATGTTCTTGTTGCATGTTCATTAGGACACCAGGGAACTTGGAGAAACTGGGTATATAATATGACTCCTTTAAAGGGACAATATGTAGTATTTATGGGTTTATATGACCCAAAATCCACTTTTTTATACATATTATGTGCTCCTCCATTGTCTAGTCGCTGTATAATATTCTTTGTTTCATTTTTGTAGGCCGTGGTTGCATTGCCACTGTTAGCAGCGAGACGCCATGTTTCTACCGGAGCCTGTAAGGACAAACGCGAGAGAACAAAAAGCGTCTCTTTACTTGTAGCGGAAGTCCCGCCTCCACTCTCTCCGCTTCGTCTGCTACGGCCGCGGTAGCTCGCCCTCTCCCTCGCCTCATGAACCTCATCTGCTGACACGGAGAAAGACGACGAGGACGACATTTGACCAGCTGCGGATACCGTAGCGCTCAGGGAAGGGAGGGGGTGAGCAGAGCAGCAGGACTTTGTTGTAAATTTCAGCCTCTCTATTTTATTATAATTCAGAAATCATTTTACATACAATACACTTACTGTACATACAAATACCATATGTTGTCGCCATTATGGAAGAAGGAACACAGAAGAATATGTGAAGATACAAGGAGTAGAGGTAGAGAAAGTGGACAAGTTTAAATACCTGGGGTCAACTGTCCAAAAACAATGGTGCACAAGAGCACAAGTCCTTGTCTGCCTTCTGGATTAAAGCATTTTAATGTTGAATTGGACTTAAGCATTTGTCATTTGAGCATGCCTGCATTGAGCATTTCATGGCTCCTAAGGGTTGTTTGAAAGCATGAAAATATCGCGAAAAAGGTTTCTAAGATTGAGGGAGGTGGAGAAGTGGGATTATTGGTAAAGTAAATGTGAAATGAAACTTTATTGAGGGCAAATAACACATATTATGTGTCACGTAGGAGAGACCTACATTTTGAAATGTGCCATCAGGTTCTAATGTTTCTGATCTTGGAGAAGAAATTATCCACATACAGTATTTTTTTTGCCAAACTTTTGTATACATAATAATCTTGAAGATATATTGATGTATTTTAAAGCAGTAGTTTGTAACTTTAAAGCGGACAGATATTGGTGTGTGTATCTGCATCCATTACCTCGTTTATGAAGTCCGGAAGGATCGAAACAAACAGTTCAGCCACTGCTGAGAACGCTGTGTGTTGTATTATAATCTCGGGCTCAACGAGATCTCTGACAAAACCTGTTCTGGTTAGGTAAACAGCATTTATCCTGAAGAGCGGATGCTCCTGGTCCAGGAACTAGTCCGGGTACATCCGGTTGTGTATATTCTACCGCAGAAGAAGAACGTCCATTGTAGAGGGGTCTCACTTGCGACAGTGTCTTCTGACTCTGGGTCAGTCTGGGTCAAAGTCGTAAAAAAGGGACTGCGGTGGAGAGTCGTGACGAAGCCCTTTTTAAACATTATTAAAACCATGTTTTGATAATGCTGTGATTCTGAGAGCTGGTGGGCTTATTATTCTGTTTCTTCCAGGTATTGGCCAATCACAAGACAGTTGGGAAAGATCTCGCTGGCTGGCCAATCACAACACAGTCTGTCTTTTAGTGTGTGAGATTTCAGTCTGAAACACCGCGGCTGAGGAGAGCTTCAGTGAGGAGCGATTTCTATCTGCTTGTTTCCAGCAACTAGGAGTTTTTTTTTTCATAAAAACAAGTGTATGTGTGTAATGTATGTATTTTTGTACCTTTGTGTCTTTGTTGGCATTTCTGCACGGCACACGAGGTGACGCATTTTACATCACAACTGTGCCAGTGAGGGGGAAGAAACACACCGTGCAAGTAAAGTCATACAGCAGCACTACGGCTGAAAACAGAAGCTCCCACTATAAGTTTCAGCAGTTGATTCTACTGCTAAAAATAAACCTCAACTTTCAGTATGACTTTAGGGTAACAAGATGATACAATCAAAATTGTGATTAAAAATACAATTGTCAGCCAATATTGAGACTGTGTGCTCTGCCCTTGCAATCATGTTCTACTTGAACAGCTGCCTGACTATTTGCCTGAGCCAGTCTGCCTCTATCTGCACCTCACAGCTATAAGTTTCCTCATTGCAGTCAGAACAAATAACATTATGGGAAGAGACAGATAAACGATACAAAATATCTATATACAGAAGTACTGGAGAAAAACTAGGTCAGATCAGGACCTCGGTGTTGTGGTAATTTCCCAGAGATTCCACACCGAAGCTCTAAATATTTCAACTATATTTCCTGTTGGGAATAACAAAAGTGTGTAATTTCTCAGTCGTCAATGAGTGCAATGGAAACAGATTCACCAAATGAAGGATGCAGGTTAGAGATAACATGACAGAAATGTGAGTCTAACTTGTGGATTTTCCTGCACTACACAACAATGAATCACAACAACGTTTTAACAGCTACTGCTGCTCTTTTGTTTTCACCTTGAAATTGCTCCCAATCCTTCTTTTGTACCAACTAATGCTGATCTTGGTGAACTAACTCCCAATATTTGCTAAAAGCAGAACTCTTCGAGCGTGGTCGCTTTACCTCTATGGAGCTCCTCGGAGTACACACACCACTGACACTCCCCTCTTCTTTCTCCGCTCCTGGCCATGTGCATTTGTTTTCAGGCAGCAAACACGAGCTGTGGATCCATGTGCATGCTTTTTTACATGCTTCTGTGCTTCCGCTGTTTACTCGCGTGTGTGGCCCTTCACTCATAATGCTGTATATGTTATAACGGTTATAGCTCTGTGCTAATCAGTATGTATGGTGCACTGTACACCTGCTGCAATATTAACAAGCTGTAGGTACGTGTGTGTGTGTGTGTGTGAGTGTGTAAGACAAAGATAAAAGCGATTGAAGCACAGGTCTCCTCGAGTGTCTCACCACCACCACAATCCGCCTCCCCCTCCCCTTTTATCCAAACTTTAACAAGATGCTCAGCTCTGAAGGTCAGCTAGAATCCTACTACTTCACCTCCACTGGGCTGTTTACCCCCCCCTGCAGGTGTGTGTGTGTGTGAGAGAGAGATTGGGGAAAACGACAGCTTCCCTGAATGAGGGCGAACGAGGGAAGGTGGCTGAGGTTCAGCATGTATTTGTTAGGCTGTAGAAGTGTACGTGTGTATACTTATATTCCATTTTGCCCGATCAAAAACACGAAGCGAGGACATTTTGGTAGCCTGGCTTAACACCAGATTGCATCTCAATTTAGTTTGAGTATGAGTCTGGAAAGGGTGTAGTCACCTCCCACTCCCGCAAGAGTGTGTGTGACCAACGGACGCAGATGAAAATTGATCTGTACAGAGCTAGGGCGGAGTTGGACCGGCTCCACCAACGACAGTCAACTGATTGAGCTGAATCAGCTGTCTTTCTCTTCAACACCCACAATCTATTTTTATATACGAAACTTGACGTCTTGTTAACACAAACAGCGACAAATCGAGCAGGAAAGAAAGAGCTGCTGGATGTCCTCCACTGTTGTCGCATTCAATGTCATCGTTCATTGTTGTCAAACGTCACATCTCGCAGATATGTGACGTTTGGCACAGCCCACACCCTGCCTACCAAGTAAACATACTGTTTTCTCAGTCGAAACCTGACGCAGGGCTTTACCATTCCAAACGGTACCATACTGTACCAAGCCGAACTGTACCATGATGGAAACACAGCTTAAGGTGTATGTCAGCTTTAGGTTAATAGGTCAGGGAGCAGGGCTCGGGGGATGCATTATGTCCTCACTGAGATAGCTGTACAAAAATGTGTGTGTTTGTAGTGACAGTTAGTGCATGTGCACGGTGCCCCAGAGAAAAGCATGTTTTCACATGTGCATGAATGAGCAGTGGTTGATGGGAGCTAAGACCCACGAGGAAAAGTCTTGTGCGCATGTATGTGTTTTGCATGAGTGCACATTTGAGTCTGTGTCCATCCATATGTGTGTGTGTGTGTGTGTGTGTGTGTGTGTGTGTGCGTTCTTGTACTTGCAGCATACTGAGGACCAGTGAGGGTTTTTAACCAACAGAGTGAGGTTATTTTTACAAAGTGAGGACATTTTGTGCCGGTCCTCACTTTGTTTTCATCCAAATCACTTCCTTAGGTTGTAAACATGCTATACTCTGTTTTTAACACAGCTCCTCAAATTTGGTACAAAAACCTGTTTTTCAGCCCTGGTGTTTCACACACTTTTTGCTCTGGGGCTCCACCTGCAGACATTTTATGGTACTGCACCCAGTAGTTCTTTATAGATGTCATTCATGGAGTAGATATTTGTAATTGTGTTGATTTATAAAGTGGAAATGCTGGTCCTCACTTTGTTAGCACTTATTCCAGGTCCTCAATATGCAGCAAGTACAAGAATGTGGGTGTGTGTGTGTTTACCTTGCTGTTTTCCCAAGGCCCTTGGTGTAGAAGAGCACCAATAAGCCCTCAGACAGCCCAGCTCAAGGAAGGCACAGACTAATTAACTACTGACACATGCATCTGGGACAAATCTTTCTATTAAATGCTTACTTGATTGGGACACATGCAGTGTTCATGTGCAATTATCCAGTCTAATGCATGACAGCATTTACGACTGCTTGTAGTTTGCAATGCCTGTCTGTAGCAGGGGCTTTTAAAGACACCGTTATCAACTGTCGGAGCGTGAAAACATCATCGGAGCGACATCAAATGTAGTGATGTGCTCCCATCGGTTTCACTTACTGCTCACACTACTCTGGTGATTTTGGTGAACCTTAAACAGAGAAACAAGTTTGAAAATGCTGTTAAGGTTCGTTTTAGTTTTACTACCTTGGGGAGGTGTTTCGGGCTAAATCCCATTTCACCCATTGCCCCTACCACTTAGCGTTACCCTTTCGTTTTGCCTGTGTAGGCATAGTGTGTCATAATGCTTGCTGAGACAGAAGGCCAGGGTAAAGTGTAAGAGCTAATAGCCCTTGAAGCACGGACTTCAAATGGAAGATTATGAGATATTTTACTTTTTCTCTTGGATTATCATATTCCAAGGGAAACTGCAGACATAAAGCTAACCACAACTTTGCTACACACATTTTTCTTTTACAATAGCGTGTTAAATCTCTGACAAATAACATTTTGCGATGGCTTACGTGATGTATTATGGTCTTGAAAGGGTGTCCCATTCTAACCACTACCCCTTGTAACTCAGTTTTAAGTGCCAACAGGTAAAAATGAAACATAGGAGTGGGCCTTGGTCTGGACAGGCAGGAAAGGAGAGGTTTGGAAACAATGATACACCCACACACAAGTTCCCACCGTCAATTTCTGATTGATTCTTGTCTGTGGCAACTCGATTATCAGCTGAGATCAAAAGGCAATGTAAACACTTCCTTTCAGTTTCATCTCCAATTAATGATTTAGCTGCATTTTCTGATATCCATTGCTCCTCATTGGTAGTACTTTCTGAAACTAAGCAAATAACTGCAAAGAAAGAACATCTACTACCATTCCTGTACTGATTGTACCAGTTATTGTACCAGTGTACCTTAAGTTCGAGGGGGACTTTCATTAAGGGTCTAAAAGGTACCTGCAGGCTATTGTTTGCTCGTTGTGGCACAGTCAAAGATAATGGGTGATTATTTGTGATTAACCCTGACTTCTGGGTCTGCAGCTGTTGCACCTATACTTCATCCAGCATAGACAGTTGTTTTCAGTTGCTTTTGTTTAACTGAATGTAGTTGTGGCCACCACCAGTGCGGGGAACTAAGACTATAACAGAAAATGACAAAAGAAGAAGGATACTTTTATTTCCGGTTGAGAAAAATTACTCACTCGAGCTTGTACTACGACATACTGCTGCAGTCTGAGTGGTTTTACACATCCATGTTTTGGGTAACATCTACTGCACGTCTGTCCATCCAGGGAGCAGATCAACTCACCTGTGGTTCTCCCTAAGGTTTCTACTGCTTTCTTTTTCCCTGTTATAAGGGTGCATCAAAACGTTCAAAATCAACGTGCCTATAGCTGTCAGTTCATTGGAAAACACATGTGCAATTGAGTTTGCACAAGCATTGTTTAGTTTTAGTGGCTTTTTTTCATATTGTCATAAATATCATAATGTCTTATCCCTCTCAAGTTTGGAGATTTAAAGGGACACTGCATAGTATTTATGGGTTTATATGACCCAAAATCCACTTTTTTATACATATAATGTGCTCCTGCATTGTCTAGTCGCTGTATAATAGTTGTTGTTTCATTTTCGTAGTGTTTCAAAAAGTCATGTAAAATAACATGGTCACGGGCCGCTGTTGCATTCCCACTGTTAGCAGCGAGACGCCATGTTTCTACTGGAGCCTGAATAGACAAACGCGAGAGAACAAATCAAGTGTCCCTTTACTTGTAGCGGAAGTCCCGCCTCCACTGACGGAGCAGGAAGTCTGAGGTATAAACAGCTCTACCGCGGCCATGAAGAGCTGTCCCTCGTCCTCGTCCTCGTCCTCTCGCCCTCTTTCTCGTTGTCTGAATAAATACTAGAACCTCATCTGCTGACATGGAGAAAGACAACGAGGACGACATTTGACCGGCTGAGGATACCGTAGCGCTCAGGGAAGGGAGGGGGTGAGCAGAGGAGCAGTTCTTTGTGAATTTCAGCCTCTCCTCTATGTCACTATAAACTACTTACTTCACCTTTAACTTTAAATGTATTTTATCCTTACCTAGTTCCTTGTTCTGGGTTCTGCAGTTGTTACTCAGCTAAACAACCCCAAACCTTTAGCTTGTTCATTTGTAGTTTCTTCACATAGTTACATCTTTTGAAGCTGGTAATATCAAAACAAATCATATTCCACTTATGTCATTACATTGGACTGCATGGTTTTATAATTTACCTCACTTGTGATCACAGTAGATCAAGAAAATGGTTGGAAATCTGCATCAGTTGGAACCCTGCTCTTTGCACTTTCATTTTCATTATTGTCGCATGAGTAGCTGCACAATATTAAATGTCAGTGTCCATTTCATTATGCAACCCTATGTTAGAGGTTAATTTCTCTAATCTGACCATGTAATTATGTGAAATCTAAGTAACCTGTGCCTGCAGACTGCTGTCTGTATCTGGCGCTGCCTTTGTCGGACACGTCCTGAGCTCAGATTGTATCAGACTCTACAGTTTAATCACGATGTTCGGGTTCAGGTTCATGAGGATTCTGTTATCGTCTCCCCTCTTCGTTGATCTCCCTTTTTCATACGATCCACTGAAGCAAGTAATTAAGCTTCAAAAGCCAATTCACATTTAATTACGAGCACACAATTTCTTTCCACACTGTGTCGTTGTACTGTAAATAGGGAGCAAATGTCAGCCATACAACTGCTTTACTTTCTCTTGTCCAGGTATTCTTTCTAAAAAACGTTACAGTTCTGGGGTTAAGAAAGTCATAAATATCAAAGCATTGAAGGAAGATTACAATATACTCCTGTCAGTGAAGGCAAGTCCTTGAAACGGCACATTTACACCTTTAGTGTCTCCAACCTGATAAATATGTAAACCTAGACTAGGAATGTTCTTTCCTTTTGGCCTCTAAAAACACATCATGACATGTCACATTATTTAAACTTAATCAAAAATGTTAATTTAAGTTAGTTCGTTGGTTAGTAAAAGTCTGGGCTCTAACCCTATTAAAGAGCTCAGGGGAATCAATCGCTCAACGAACCAACCAAACATCTCACCAAACTTTAAAACACAAACCGTTTAAACAAATCAATGTAGTTAAACGTTTAAAAATTACTGCCAAAAAACATATCGTGTGTATTTTCAGTAGTGTTGTCTGAAATGTCGTGTAACAACATTTTTTAACTTTATTTTTACAAAGAAGTCATATTGAGAAAAAATTCAATTAAATACAGAAGGTGAGAGAGGTAGGATGGCAGTTTACCAATGATTCCTTTGTAAATAAAGATATACCAGCGCTATCTGCGGAGTGAAATCGTAATGAAACAATGTGATGCTTGGTACACTGAATCCAGAGTCAACACAAAAATGCAGCTTCCTCAAGTGTTTTCTTGGCACTGAAGGTGAAGCATGACGTATTTCTAAAAAAGAACCCAATCTTTGCTGTGAGTTTTATAACTAGATAATATGAGTAGGTAATATGAACATTTTGAGCATTTAAAACAAATGTTAAGCTTGCAGATTGCATAATAAATGTTTCAATGATTAATCAAATTTTTAAAAGATATTTCACACATGCAGATAGCTTGATAAAATAAAATACTAGAAATTCGTGCATCAGTCCACAATGGGAAAATGGTTCTTCAAAATGAAATGCTGGTATAAGATACTGCATTGTGTTATACTATTATAGCGGTGGAAATAAAAAAATAAAAACATCTTTGGCCACAAAGGTGTTCAGAGTGAGTATATGGCACTACATAAAATATATTAATGCAATCAAATTGATTTTTAATAATTATTAATTAAACTTCAACTTCATTAAAGCAACTTTGCAGTTTTTAAGTGATTTATGGATAAAAAGCTGCAAAACATATCACTCTATGATGATTTAATAGCAGTTATTCGCAAGTGTACATTTTTCCACAAAGGTGTCCAGAGGGCACAAGAGTTAAAGCAGTTTGAAAGGAATCAAAAGCCATAAGAAGCTCTTGCACATCTTGGAAGGGGCTGGTGTGTTGATTACAGTGTCCTTCACATAAAAGGAGATTTTAGCTTTTATATCTTTACGGAGTTCATTAATATAAATAATAATACAAATGGATAATAAATTAGAACCTTGGAGAACACATTAGTAATCTTCAATCTGTAAGATTGTTTCTGAAAGGTTTGCAGTAATTAAAGTGATGAATAGTAATTCATGATCTACAGAGTCAACACCTTGGAAGAGTCTAAAGATAGAGCAGTACTGCGTTGCTTTCTATCCAGGGCATTGAACCATTTGTCACATCCAGGGCTGTAGTCATTGTACTCAGATCTGAACCCTGATTGAAAATCATTAAGAATATTATTCTCTTGTAACAACTGCTTTACTTGTGTGTATTCAATCGGTGTTCAACAATCTTCAAAGAGCTTGGATATTGGGCTGTATTTATTCAGCTCTGAGGGATCTCCATTTTTAGTAAGGGAAGAACTTATGCAGCTTTCCAAAGCCAAAAGGGATTGAGTTTGACAAAAGATTTAAAAATGTGTGATTTAAAAAAGTGCAACGATATGTCAAAACTCTCACAAAAGCAATTTGTTTTTTCACAAATGAAAGGTGGGTGGCACAGGTTACTTTCTGTTTCTTTTCTTTCAGCTTCTCCCCCTGTGGGGGTCACCACAGCAGATGATCCGAATATTTGATTTTTACACCGTAGAAGCCTGTGCTGATGCAATCCTCCCATTTATTTCTGAGCTTGGGACCGGCATAAGGAGTTCACTGGATGTGCCCCTCCCCCAATTAACAGTACCAGCAACCCTCTGTTTACAGGCCCAGTTACCTTCTGCTTGGCTGTCCCATGTCATTTTCATAAAACAGGTAATTGAAATTGTAGGTTTGGCAACCCATACTATTTTGAGTATACTGTGTCATTTATGTGACACAGTAGCGTGGTCTTATCTCAACATGACTGTAGCATTTTACTAGCACAGCATGCTAATGCATCCCAGTTCTATGCAGAGAACCAAGGTGAAATGAAATGGGAGCAAGCAACACTTTTTGAGTGCTTTCAGCAGCTTGTTCCTGGCTTTGCAGCCACTTTAGTGGACAATGTGCAACTCCAAGATGTTA
Source organism: Microchirus variegatus (assembly GCF_963457635.1). Classification (NCBI taxonomy): domain Eukaryota; kingdom Metazoa; phylum Chordata; class Actinopteri; order Pleuronectiformes; family Soleidae; genus Microchirus; species Microchirus variegatus. The sequence continues at coordinate 8,088,574 of NC_139818.1, read as the reverse complement.
GCCTGGTCTGTGGATACAAAAATCAAAATGTGATCCTGGAGACTTGGTGGCTGCAACTGCCAGGTCCAGTGCTGAACCAATCATTCCAAAGAACCCTTTTCAGTTCACCTTGTTGACATGATCAATCAGAGAATCTGCCCCCTCTCATTGGCAGTGGGTCTGACTGTGCTGACATATGCACCCTTATGTTCCACTTTACTGCGTTGCAACAAATGCAGGCTCAACCCATAGATTTTCTTCACTGAACGAGACAAAACTGGCGTCAGCTGAAATTCTGCTGCAGCCGTTGATATGCTTGAGCAATCTTCTGTTATCTCCTGCAGGGCCAGAGCAGCGTCCGCTGACTGTAACCTTGCAGCACAATGTCCTCGCTCTCTGAGGCCTGGAGGTACAAAAGAACATGTTTCACTTTAATGGCTTATGCATTTTTAAACATCTCTTGTAGCGAGTTCAGGAGTCTCCAAACGTGTTTGTTTTTCATATCTCTAGTCTCATCTGCGTCCTGCAGTCCAGTTTTCAGACACAAAGGGAGGGGAAAGAGTAAGTGCCGTAAACATCTTAGAGGTTTCCTCCATACACAGAGTTGTGTGAAGAATGTATGGCTTTGTCCGTTCATATATTTACCTGCAGTTTAAATGTGTCTTGAGCCATGTCTTTCTACCTCTTCCCTCTTTCTGCTTCATCAGTAAATCACTGCACTGCACGACAGATTTAATAGGCAATTAGCGCAGTCAGTCATTTTGAGTTCTTGATGCTAATCGAAGCCAACAGAAACCCGAAAATCACCCAGTGGGAGCAGCACTAACAGCATGTCTGTCTGAATGGTTTTTCCACCACTTTGATGCAAACTGAAATATGACAGCTGTCTTTTTCATTCAAAACTAAATGTTGACTCATACTTAATGCATTCCACGTCTTTGGAGAGCATGCGCATACCAGCCAACGGTTTTGTTTGTTTGCATACTCAACGTCCGTCTAACCTTCCACGCATGTGTCCCCAATCCCATGTTACATTCCAGTAGCAGTCATTTCTCACCAGGAGTTTGCTCGCATTTGCATGTCCTTTTTCAGGGTTGAGTTGTACATACAGTAAGTTGCTACCGACTGATTTTCTGACATTCTATAGTTACTGTCATCTGTGTTGTCTCTCTTTACCAAAACAAGAGTGTATAAGATTCACGTGGACTCAAACTGGAGGTGGATGGCGATATTCATGCCACATGGACATGGAGAGTATGACCCAGCCAGGTATGCGCAAGACTTTGCGTACGAGATCATTGATTTATACACATCATCCCACTAAAGCTCCATTACAACCCCTCCGACACAGGTCTTGTAATTGTTTTATAGTTGTTTTCTTGTTCATTAAAGGTTAATTTCCTAGGAACAAAATGTTGTAGTATCTAATAATAGTGTAAAAGTAATAATTGGCTGAAGGGATATTAAAATGTCAACTTCATCAAGTGGTTTGGCCGATTAATAAGGCCAATACGTGACATTTTGAAATCTACCTCTGTCTTAATGTTCTTCTGAAAGCAAGTTTCATGTAACGCCTCGGGTGCACAGACTCTCATCACGAGATTGTTCCATCTACACCTGTGGTAGTTTCTCACTTCTTCTCACTGAGGGCTTTCTTATTCTTTTAGATCAACTAGTAATCTTTGTTTTCCTTTGCTTAATTCTTCTGCTGTCTACCTGAAACGCCACTTGGATCATACTTAAGCCTCTTATATCTCAGTAACCATTCAACTTTATTTGAACTGCTTTGGGTCCTGAGTTCTTCTTGCTTAAGGAATTGAGCTTAATACTGCGATGAGTTACTCTTTGCCGTGAAAAAAAGAACATCCCAAGACTTAAGCGATTACTTCTATTCTGCTCACACAGGTTCACACTTGGGTGAGCTATTTGGACCAATACCAAAAGCATTGCAATATAACTGCAGTAATTAACCTTCAAAAAGGAATTACATAGCATTTGATATTAGTTCTCTATTCACATCTTGGGTATTATGAACACAGGCTCCTCTAAATTTAATAAAGGCTGTTTAAAAATGAGTCTCTGATAGCCCCTTCATATCCATAATGCTTATTAAAGATGTCAAAGGGTCGGTGTGCTCCACGGTATAGCGATTAAGACATTAGCATGCTGCAGGATACTGAGGTAAAGCTGGGGAAATTAATAGTAGACAGAAATCACCAGCTGTCTTCAGGCCTTGGGGGAAGAATCACGACCTCTCTGCTCTTTACTGGCTGAACCAAGGGATTTAAACTGCAATAACAGCTATGTAGGCATCTTTTTGAGAAGGTCAGTTGAGGTACAAACTTGCAGCAGACACATTTTTAAACTGTATTATTTTCCATAGACAGTCAACACAATGTTTTTTTTTTCAAAAGAGACAACAGGGGACAGCGAGGGAAATCAGGAAAACGAAGTGAATCAGTGTCTGTATGTAATGTAAATACAAAAGGGCATTACTTGGGCTAAAGAGTGTAATGTCACGAATTATATGATGCAGTGTAACACAAGGACATGAAAAAACAACAACAGAAAAGAGCTATTTGGAGAGGATGGTGATTAAAGAGAAAGCAGGCGTTTATTTTGCATGGACAGAAAATGGCTGCCCTCGAGAAAAGGGAAGAATTCCTCTTGTACTAAAACATTTAGTCTTGTCCTTGACCTTGAAGATCAGAACATTAATAAGGCCATGAGAAGCAAAGTGAAGAAGTTCATGTTTTAGGTGGCGATTCATTGTCTTTCCTGTGGCAAAGTTCTTCCAGACTGACCTCAGAGTCTGACCTCATTGTATTTTTTGTCAGCGGTGAAGATTGTAGTTCTGCTCGCTTCACTCCTGGGTTGTGACCCAGTCTATTAAACATGGTGCTGTTGTGCCAAAGTGTCAGTGCGCCGGAGTTTTCTATTCAAGAAACAGGTCCATCTCGGTTAAAGTGGAGATTGCAAAACCGCCATGCTTGATTGTTACACTCGAAGGCATACGAGTGCATACATCAGTAAGAATCTAGCTTTGGTTTGAAAATGGAAGAAACAAGAAATAGATTTTCCCCACAGGAGGAAAATTACTGTGTATTACTGAGCACTCGTAACACTGTGAGACGTTCAACTCCGCCTGTGACTGTTGTCACTTCAATCCAGTGTGTTCATTTTTAATTTTCAGGACAAAATCAGGTCTAAAATGGCAGGTACTATGAGATCAATAAAAGCAAAATATACAGTGCATGTAAATATTATATTATGTTAAAGAAGATACAAACACGTAATACAGGATATTATGATTAAGTGTCAAACTACATATGTACAAGGCATAAGGAATTAAATAAATACATTAAACCAGATAATCTAAAAAAACAAACAAAGTACAGATTAACTAATTACTTATTCTGACCCTGCTGTATTCATGTGTATGAATGTGTATATGAATGTGTACATATACGTGTGCATATGTTATCTTACCCAAAGGTAAATACCAAACACCACTTAATAAATTGAATGAATCACAAAAAGTTTTAAAAGTTGAAATAGTAATAATAATACTTTAGAGAGAGATTTAGTTTGGGCTTTTAGTGATGCTTTTTGAGCTTCAGTCAGACTGAAGGGTTTTCTTTTTGTATGTGTAGAATAATCCTCCGTCTTCCCTGCTGTACTCACATTTCCCTCTCACGTGACTTTAATCTTGATAAGACAGCCTGACATGATAAATATCATATTCGCCTCTTTCCCATTAACATAAACTGTCATGATACCAACAACAGGACGACTTATCAGCCAAAAATAGAAATGTTGCATGACATCTTTAATCTCCTCCTGTTCTTTGTTGCGTCTTCTCGCTGGCAGGTAAAAGCTCCGACAAACATCACACAAAGCAAGAATGGGACTGAGTGCACATACAATGAACTGATATGTGGGAATGAAATAATTTAATTACAGAATCAAGTAAGACCAGACAGAAAAATCTGTGTTTTCATAAGCATAGAAATATGGGCATGTGATGGACACTTTTAAAGTAAGAAGAAGACAGAAGACAAAAATCCCCCGAGGATCAGCTACAATCCCACTATCTGCCTTATAAAAACACCCTCAAAGGCTCACTGCTGTGTGTTCATGGACGTGTGTTCATGGATGTTTTGCTGTAAGTCCTTCACAAATTCAATATTATAACATACTTAAAACAACGCTGTTAAACCACCACTCGTAAAAGCATGTGCAAATCAGTATATCAGGTGATTTTGTGGATTGCATTGAGTGAGGAAATCAAGGAGTAAATAGGTATTGCGAGGTATAGGGATGATGAAGGGGAGTAAACCATATAAAGCGTGACACTATTAGTATTTTTTGTGGGGCCATGTGACTGAATAGGCCATCGATTTGGAAATAAACACAACCACACATACACATTTCAAAATTATTATTTTGGACACCCCCTTCTTTTACCATTTAAATTATTCATCTACGATCAGTTTATTCACCCAGTGCTGTTTCCATTGCTTCATAATAACTCAATTCCACTTGATTTTTAAGTCGCATGTCGCGGACCCCAGTATATTCGTGCATCTGGGTCCTGTAGTATCGAACTTCACCATCGGGGGTTGGTGGTACAAATCTGGACTCAGGGAATAGGATGCAGTTTGCACATGCACTGTCCATGCACACCTAACACGCTCTTCGTGCGCTGTTCCAAAATCTGGGCTGCACGCGCAGCCTGTGCACATTGATGACACAAATGGTTTCTGAATTATTAAGTGTTTTTAACAACCTGTTAAAATACACCACAATAGCATCTACTTCATTTAAAATTTGAAATGCCTCCCGCCCCACGAAGTCAAATCAACGACCACCAAGACACAGTCATTCGGCAGTTTGCTTCTTCCTTCCTTGTTCCTGCACTGCTGCTGTATGCACACAAACGCTCCCGCAGTCAGATCTGATAGTATTGCTTCACAGACGAAAGACACCGGATACATATAGTGTCACGTGAAATCAAGGACAGATTGGCAAGCTGACCGGTGTCTTTGTTGTTACACCGATTACATCAGCGAGTAATCAAATCAATCAAGTAATGAGATTTAAAAACGTGCCTCCCCACCCCCATCTCCATCACCACCACCACCACTGGGGTTGAATAAGAACTAGCAAGGCCTCAGCTGAACATGCAATCTGATTTAGTTCCTCCCAAACACAATTTGTCCACTTTTAATGACAATAAATGCAACCTGCCTCCACACTCATTGTTTCAACAGGAGGCAAGCGAGGATACACAGCAGCACAGTTAGACCACTCTTTACTTCAATGTAAACAGACAACCCTGCAGTCAAAGTAGTGGATAGTTTGCATTGTTTCAAGTGTGGTTGTTTGTGGTACTTACACATAATCACATACAGACTCTTGTTCTCACTCAAAACATGGCTGCCAGCACGGAGGGAAAAAAACGGTTTATAGCCACTTGTCAAAATGATGACCTATTAAAATCTAAATCACTGATGTTCTCCAAACACACCTTTTGTGTCACCTGAAGAATGAAGTGTGTGTTGCTTTGTAAATCAGTCAATTTAATTCAAAGCACACAGGATTTGTTGATGCACTGGAGCCTCCATCAGTAACTACAAATGTGTTCTTTTGCGATTTTGTGTAAAAATGCTGATTTTCTCTATGGAGTTTGGTGCGGGAGAGTGAAGTTTACACACTTGATTCAAATAAGGCGTGCACAGCACAGTAGCAATTTCTATCATGGGGTTAGGTTCAAGAACCAGGAATGGGACCCCCAATCTTCAAACTTCAAAAAAGTGACTACACTTGTCAATAATTCCTTCTTTCAATTGTATTTATCTGTCATCTGAGGCTCTTGTCTTGAGCAGCTTGCGGAGACAGATCTGAATAAATTGAAAGCACTGGTAGTTGCACATACACCATATGCTGCGTTTTACTCTGTGTGTCTGCCTTTGGGCATCAAGTTATCCAGAATGGTTTTGACAGCTCAACCAGACAGTAACATGCTCTGTCACCGAGGACAACTGTGTGTCAGCAGCTGTAACATAACAGGTGAAACGCAGTCAGCTGAGGTGGATGTGGGGAAAGAGTCACTGACACTCCTGTCATAATGCTAATAACACCCTTGCCAGTCACAGGTACAGACACCACAGGATGAGAATCAGTAGGCGAACGTCCGGGATGTTGACTTGTCACTGAGATTGCCGACATCCTGCTGAGATCTGACCCCTTGATGAGAGGAATGACGTCTGAGCTGTTTGTTACCGTGAAACATAAGACGAGAGCGGCGGCTAATCAGAGTCATGATGTTTGTGGGGAAGAGTTGTTGAAGCTCGGCTAAGTCTGCTCCACACAAGAGGATAATTGGCCAGATTTCCGGTCTGGCAATCGTGGGTGCCTTCAGATTTGAGTCTGATTTGAACAGATTATCTGGCCAAATTATCCTGTAGTGTGTGAGGGATTCACAGATGCTTAGATTTTGATGTGATCGGACGCATCAGAGTTTTCCTGCTATCAAATCGTAAGCATTAAACATGTTTGATATTTATGACTGAACATTGATTGAGGTGTGAGCAGAACCCCGCAATAACCAACGAGAGCGAGTTGAGCAGGGAACAGATGTTGCATACTTTTGTTTAGAACCGTAACTTGTACGAGCCAAGTCGATTCAGGTTCTCAGTCATGTTTCTCAGGACAAGACAACGCACTCACAACAGCTATTAACTGATGACACCGCTATTCCACCTCCATGTCTGAAGTCACGCTAAATCACGTCCATTGTGTCTGTTCCAAAGTCCTCTTATGTGGGGCAGGCTTTTCAAAAAGAATATCAGTGAGCAGTATCAGTTCATGTCAAGAGAGAGAAGATGACTTTGGCAAGGGTGATAAGAGATATGGTAAGGGACAGTGGGTAACCTGTGTTAAAGCATGTGGTTAAGGCTTGGAAAATGTTTTTGTTTTTTCCTCACAGTGTCACCATTTACTCCAAAAAATAACAGCAGAAAGTCCTCATAACACTGCAAATTATAGGCCATATCCATGCTATTATGTTTTCATTCAAATTCTGCATTTTCAGACAAATGCGATCTGCTTCTAGCTCCATTTCAGAGGTGTAATTTCCATCCATACAAAACACATTACATCTAAGTAAATCTCTCGTAACCATTCAGATACACTGAGCATGTGCACGACAAAGTAAACAGGAAGGTGATTCTCTCCTCTGCATTTAGTTTCACAGATCATTACCACTGAGAAACAACAATAGTGACATTTAAGAACTAATTTTCCTTTTATAGACTGACAAACAAGGTGAAAATACAACTGAAAATAGGTCTTAACGTTGCTTTTCATCCAAAGATGGGCCAATCAGGATGTTAATGCAGGTTACTGTGTCATCATGTCCATCAGTCTCCATTTTATTCCACATCTATATTTAAAAAAATAAAAGCCTAGGAGTCAAATGTAGCCTGCATTGTTTTTTAACTTCTTGATTTTTCGGGGTTCTAAAACGCTGTGGTAACTGCAGGCGTATCAGGAGCAGAATTCATGCTTTTTAAAATAAAAAAAGAGTTGTTCAGCCTCATTTAATTTGAGCGCAAACTATGGTCTTCGGCTCGGCGAACACTTGCCAACGTCTTGCTGTTACATACCACTCCAGCCACACCCTCGTCCTTCTCAGTTTTACCAAAAACCTCACAGAATACACAATTAAAATGCATGTGAACCAACCAACACCTGCAACCAACTATAAGAGGCATTTTTAACTATATATCAGTTGTATTTCTACTTATATCTCTTGCAATGTCAAATTTAATACTGCACACACTGGTGCCCATCATGGGACAGTTCAGTTTGGTACAGTACAGTACAGTTTGGAATATTGAAGCCCTGGATCAGGCTTGACTGTGAAAAACTTGGTAGGTGAGCACTGTGCCCCGATGTCAGGGAGATACATGTATGTAGCGTGATGTCGTACCGGTGTGACTGAAACAAACTATGACCTTTTTTCCTGCTTGGTTTGCGGTTGTTTGTATCAACAAGACACCAAGCTTCATATAAGAATAGACTTTGGGCACCGGTGCCCTGATGAAGTCACCTACAAAGTGTGAAGCCTGTCAAGCATGTGTCATGTTGGACAGTTATGCAATTACCAGGCAGATGTTCCTTGCATTCATTGTTATGAGAGGGATGCTCATTATTTCATGAATCAGTCTACAAGACACTGTTAACCCTTAGAACACAGAGCATTTTTTTCTGTTTGTTTTCCATTACTATGTTAAAACATACAGTATATACAGAGGCTATAAGAATGTGCAGTATAGAGTGTATTATATTCTTTTTTCAGCACAACCTAAGCAATCTGATAAAAAATTGTTTTTGTTTTTTTTAAATTTCCACCAACTGCTATATAATATAATTATATAATATAATCTAACAAACCTGAGGTACTCATAAAGTTTAAGTTCACCGTTCACTTGGCTCTTTTTTATGAACAAAAATAAAAGAAAAACTGTCTACACAATTATTGCTGCTTTATATAACTACTAAAAGAACCCCACATTTTTTAAAGGATGATTATGTGACCTATAAACACACATCCCCAAGATGTCCATATAAGAAGTTGTGTATTGTTCCCACGGCAAATTACCATGGGTGCACCTGAGGCACAGATCCGTGCCGCGTGAGCACTAACAACACTCTTCAACTCTGGATGTTACATACTGGAATATTTCCTGAAATAATGTAAACTGTAACTAATGCAATTATGCACTTGTTTTATCTTTGGAGTCGGCGACCAACTCTCCTCTCACAGCTGTGCGATAGCCACAAGAAATAGGTTTATGTTGGCAGCAGTTCAAAAGGTCATCTCCTGAGGAAAAAAAATCAAAAGATTTTTTTAGTGGAATATTGATTCGTCATGGGAATGATATTCTGAGGACCAATTTCATTTGCCTGTTTCCCCTCTACGGTAGATTAGAGCGTGGCAAGTCTTATCAAGTGCGTTTCAGGATGCAGGACACACTGTGAATTCTGATGAGAGAGAGGAAACAGCAATAGCTCCACCCCAAAACCGGAGCTGAGTCACTTTAAGGATAAATCCACTCAAAGAAGGAAATCATTCGTCATGAAATATGGTCAGCGCTTGCTCAGTCTCTTATTCCCCATGGAGATGCATTTCTGTATGGATCATAGTATCCAGTGGGATCATATTATATTGTATGTTTGCTCTGAACAAATCTTAACATATTCAGCCAGAGAAATGCTGCTGTATAATCTTACAAAGTATGATAAACATTAAATTTGCATACATCAACAAGCAACAGCACACAGTGACCAGAACAGATGGTGTCACTTCACCATTCCCTGGGTTTTCAGAACGTCTGTTTTGCATCTTGTTTGCTTCTCTGATCCTGTTCCCCCTTGTGGTTTTGACATCACACTTGTGGCTTTTGTTTTTGTATTATTTAGTTTACTACTACTTATATATCTGAGTTTTTTTTTATTTTAATTTTTTTAACCTGCACTCATCTGAGTTGCTGCCCTGCCTTTGGGTCCTACATTGCAAGCTTGACAATTCCTGCACTTGTGAAAAAAATAATTGCATAGAATACAAACTGGGGGAAAAAAAGCAAAAATACAAAAATATGGTGTTACAGTAAGGAGTGTAAATGATTTAGAATCATGGCTCTTGGCTAGCACAAGCAAGGGGGAGTCCTTGTCAGTGTCCACTTCCTCCCCACCACTGACGCACACACACTCCTCTTCTTCTTAAAATCACAACCAAACTATTATGAAACTGGAGAATGGACAAAAGTTTGCCTTTAACTGATGGTGTATTAATGGTGAAAACATTTAGTTATTATAGTGGGGCCTATTTCTGGGTCAAAGGTTCCGCAGTACAGTGCAGTTTAGCTCATCTCGGTATGGCCTGGAACAGCAAACCCTTAGCTAGCTTGTGCTTCCACCGTGGAGTGGACGGCGATAGCTGCTACGTAATTAGTGTGACATATCAGTGCGACACAGAGTAGCCTGCGTTTGAATTAAACAATGTGACGCAGTAAAAAACTGCTTACTACATTCGTGTTGCAATAAGGGTTTTCCCTTAGACCTGGTCGTAACAATACAACGGTAAAGCAGGGGCAGGCAGGTTCAAGAAGTGTTATACTATTAAAATGCTGGACGTCTCAGTTGATTTGAGCAGTAGAAACATTTCTTGAGCACTGAAGTGCAACGCTTTAACAGCTCTTGACATAAAATTAATTACTATCCCAGGATAGGTGACACAAGCTCTAAACATCACAAGGCTTCACATTGATTTGCACGTCTGTAGCCATATCGCTAAGGCTTAGAATAATTAGCTCATGTGCATCTGTGGTTTACAGCAACTCACAATGGCCACATTATGGAGACTGGTTTGCATATAAATGGACATTTGTAAATCCATATTTTTGAATTGCCAGAGATGCATATTTGCACATGATGCATTGATCCTTTTTGCATTTGGACATAAAAATGCAAATCTAAATCTAAATCTGTGCACATTGATCACTGAGCAATGAGCATGAACTCAATCAATTAGATGGCAGTTTACAGTAAGTTATGCAAAGGCCTTGTTTGACATTTGAGTGGAATTTCAAGTAAAGCCTTGTAACAACAGTGATTTAAACCAAGCATCATAACAGATATACATTCAGGGATCAAGGGAGGTGGCAGTGTTACGAGAAACGGATGATTCAATTTGTAGAATTGCATTGTGTTGTATTGTATTGACTACATGCTGCAGGTCATTGTTGCACACTGAGCTCATGCTAATCCAAATTACACACACACACACACACACACACACACACACACACACACACACACACACACACACACACACACACACACACACACACACACACACACACACACACACACACACACACACAAACACACAAACACACACATACCTGCCTCTCACACATACTAACATGTCTTTATAGTTGTGAGGACATTCATAGACATAATGCATTCCCAAGCTGTTTACGCTGACCTTAAAGGTCACATAGAGTGGTCCTGTTGCACATATATGTTAGTTATGGAGGTCTACTTACATACATTAACTTGTTTTTATGGTCAAAAACCTCCTAGTTGCTGTAAACGAGCCGATAGAAATCCTCTTTTCTGACGCTGTTGTCCAGCCGCGATATTTCAGACTCAACTCTCACACCCAGAAGACAGAGTCTTGTGATTGGCCAGTACCCGCAAGTGACATATTCAGCACACCCACTCTCAGAAACGCAGCAAGTGCACATACGCACAAGTATAAATGGAGCTTTAGTGATGGTTGTGCTGTACGTGCCACCAGCATTAGGGCCTTGTTAGCTGGTGCAGCCCCCATATTAGGGCTGAACGATATATCGCATTTGCGATAATATCGCGATATGATCAAGTGCAATTTTCTAACCGCAAAGGCTGCGATTATACGCTGTTCACGTGACATGCGCATGTAAAACATATGATATAAATATAATGAACGAGATCGTCTAACCACAGACGCTGCACTCTGGTCACATGCAGGCTCCCTGCGCTCTCACATGCGCGCGTTGCGGAGGACGAGTCACGGCCCGTTTTTGTGAATGCAATAGGTGAGGGCGGGTCGGTAAGGTAACTATGGAGCTTCGGCCGCTGTCTGAACAGCTGTTCAGTGACTGTGCGTGTCCAAGCGTGTGTGTGTGCACGTGTGTAGTGCGAACGAGCTTGCGCTAATGTTAAGAACGGGGGTGGACACAACAATAAGCCTTCTACACGATTGAAGACGGCATCTCACCCAGTCAAGATCCTGCACTCTGGTGGACACAACACCTGTGCAGCGGGTTTTTATTATCGCTGTTTTGATATTCAATAATGGACCGTTTTTGAGCCTAAAACGACGTAGTACACTGTAGAATAGTTAGTTTCCACCCCCGCATTGCTGCGGTTGCTGCTGCTGTTAAAAAAAAAAAAAAAAAAAAAAATGTCTGAAATTCCCATCCCTAGTTACGCCATATGATCGCACTTCAAAACGGGTTTTATTTATTTTATTTATTTATTTATTATTATTATATTTAATGACTGTCTAGCAGTTCACAGATGTCAAAAAACTGAGTGTGGTAAAGCCACATATTTTTATAAATGTGTGTATATATATATATATATATATATTTATATGCAATCTGCACTTTTTGTGACTTGTGACTGACTTTCATTTTAACACCAGGGTTCCTTGTCAGCACTTTATGTTCAGATGTTTGTAAGATCCAAATATGCTATTGTGATTGAAATAGTTAAATAAAAATCATCTATTCATGCATCACCTCATGTCATCATAACAGAGGTCTGTCTTCCAGGAAAGAACAGTTTATTTTTAATGTAATATAGTATTGGCCATACTTATGATGTATTGCTTGTCTTTGTTTAATAATACAGAAGATTAAGACCTTTAAAAAATAATCGCATCGCAATCGCAATATTGGCACGAAAAATCGCAATTAGATTATTTTCCATAATCGTTCAGCCCTACCCCATATCAATGCAATGTGTCAGGAGGTTCTCAATCATGCACCAATAGAAGTCACTGTGGCCTTAGATCAAGGGTCCAGAGGTGCCTGCTGTGCTTTCCTGACAACTGTACTGTGATTGGTCCATGTCAGGTCCTTAAGGTTGACACTTAGATGAGATATATGAAGGGGTCTACCTTCTCTCCTGTTGTGCTGTTTGTTATCATTGGAGAATGAGTGACCCCACCTTCCTTCTTGTAGTCTACTGTGATCTCCTGTATTTTGGAGACATTCAAGAGGAGATTGTTGCTCCGACACAATTGGAAAAACAATTTCCCCTATACCATCCTTTTCTTTTTGTTTTTTAAAAAGTTATCCGTAAACAATGCATCATTTCAAGAAATGTCTTCATCTACATGGAACCCCCCAAAACAACCGGAAACACTGTAGTACATGTGTGGCGCTGTGATGCTGCCGTAAAAATAAACCAAAAAGGGAAAAAAGTGCAGCATCTGTCTATCTATCTATTGATATCAGTGAGCAAGTGATCCATCTATCACTCACTGAAATGTCTGTGCACGCCAATGAGAACTGCTGCTTTTTTGCAAATATTGTTGATAGGCCACTTTTCTCCAGAGCTGATATTAAGCATAACAGCAGCGTCACCACCACAGAATGAAAAATAACTCGACAAACCTCAAATATCACACACCACAGTAGGTCACCGGATGTCAGCAGCTCTCTTGGACGAGGACATAGTTTAGTCCTCTCTGGTTTTATCACTGTCCCACATAACTGAATTGGTGTGACCTCGACAGCAGATGAATGAAAGGGCACACTTCATTGCTTCATCTGAGCTGTAAATCTTTTATTTTCTGCAGTGGTCTTTGATGAATATGCTCTTTGCTTCAGATATTTTCTACATTTTTTTTTGTTTTGCCACACCCATTCACTCACATATCCACACAGCCAATTATGTGCACATATGTGCAACACATATTTTATCACAAATCTTTCATACCCAGTCACACACTGCCGGCACAGCTGACAGGAGCAACATGGGGTTAATTGTCTTGCCCAAGGACACAACATCATGTAGTCTTGTGGAGTCGGGAATCGAACCCACAACCTTCCACCGTACACGTCTCACTGTACCACTGATCCACTGTGCGGATATGCCCTGAAAAACAACACAAATGAGGTCATTGTAATTATCAATTTCTTAGTCTGCTTCATAATTCTAGACCTTGTGTCTAAAACTCACTGTTTTGACAAAAGCTGCTCCTTCGAGTTAAGATGTGACCTTTTTAGTGGTTTTTATTCCTATAATATATGTATAGAATGTATAGAATTTGTGTCCTTGTGCATTCTATGATAGACCTATTTTACACAATGTACTCCAGCATTACCACGAATAGGAAAATAATTACATTTTTAGATTGTAATATTGCAGTTAATTACGTTCATTGTCACTTTAAGACTAGACTTACGACTGTATAAAGTGTTGTCATCTTGTATTGTGAACAGAGTAAATGAGGAATAATAAATTGTGCTGTGCCAAGTGGGACCCATAGTGTCATAGTATTAGCCACATTCAGTTTTGCTGCTGAATCGGATGAGCTGCACAGTAATTGCTGTTGTCTGAGCCGATCCCTTGGGTAAATAATACAGAGCTAATTGATTGGAACTATTCCCAAATGATTAGGGATACAGGAGCCAGTGTAATAAACTCAAGACGTCACTTGGCATTAGTGTGTGTGTGTGTGTATGTGTGTGTGACAGAGATATTAGGCAGAGGCTCACACACATGTTCCACTCTATTTTACTGCAGCAGAAATTAGTAACAGTATAACAGGACCAAAAACTAGTTTAAATCCAGGAATTCTTTTTTTGACCAGTAGGAATGTATTTTAATTATATTGACACTCACTCACTGAATGTGTTTTTTTATTGGCTTCCACTCGGATCACCATTTGTGCGACCGCAAATGAACATGTTCATTTCTCTACCATCTGCTTTATTTTTGGCAGTGAGCATCACTACGAGAGCTCAATATTGTGTTCATTTGTGTCATAAAATCCTTCACTTTCCATTGATTTTGAATGAGGGACTGCACTAAAAGCTACTACATGGTAACGACTGTAATGTTGTCAGTGAGCTCCATTGGGTTGTTGTTGTTTTAGTTTTTTCTTCCCCCATCTTGTTTTTTTGTTTCAATTGCATTTATGACATCACATTTCTTGCCCTGGTGTAAAAGAATGCAACAGAGTAGAACAACCACTGGTGTTAATCACTGTTTTTCCTCAAATATAGCCACACATTTTAGTGTGTAAAAGGCTGTGGTTTACTTTTACCTGATCTGCTGGCCCATTTCACAGACTAGGTAGGTAGGTAGGTAGGTATCTATGTGTAGGTAGATAGGTGGGTAAAATCGGACAATCTAAATTGACCATAGGTGTGAGAATGAGGGTTGAATGTTTGTTTGTCTCTATATGTGTATGAATGATCATCTTGGTGGTCAGAGGGGCCGTTTGGCGCCATTGGCTCTGAGTTCTTTGTTTTCCTTCCACAGTCCAAAAACATGCAGAAGTTAATTGGACACTCTAGATTAACTGTAGGTGTGAATGTGAGAGTGAATAGTGGTTCGTCTACCATGTCTACCCCGCCTTTTGCCCTGTGTCAGCTGGGATTGGCTCCAGTGTTTCGTGATCCTCATGTGGAGAATAAAGAGTAAGACAATGTAGTAGTATAGTATGATATACTATAATGCACTATATAACATGGCAAAATGGCTACCACAAAACTGGATGACTTTGAGGTGGCACTGCTGTATTACACTCTAATGTTCTCTGAGCGAGTAATTTGCTTTGTCAGGGTTAGGGACTAAACATTAGAGGTCAGAATCTGTGCTACGAGATGACTCACTTTTCCAGCCTCACCCTGATTTGTGCAGCATTTAACCTCACAGTAAATCCACCTGAAATAAGGAGCTGGATAAGAACGTATGTTTGAGCCACATATACAGCTAGTGCGTAACTTTGACATCCTGTGCAGCTCTGCATCATTTCTCTTAGAATGTGTGTGTCACTGCGTGTGCGTGTGTCACTGTGGCCAGTCTGGGAGTGTGTATTTGTGCGTTTGCCAGACTGAACGGCCTGTTTGTTCAGCTGCTTGAAAATGGCATATGTGCGAGGCATCATTGTATTTGGTCATTTGGCTGCACTGATAGCAAATCAGTGGTGGTTAAATACATACAGTCGTGACAAGTGTGGTGTCCCCAAAAAAGTTTTCCCCTAAATACTGATTTGGACATAGATACATTTGCTTCATTGTGCCACTTTTGTCATGTTTCTGGTGTTTTATGGTTACATGTAACCACCAGATGTACAAAGTGTGTGGAAGCAAGTGGCAGCCAACCTATTGCTTAACTACAGTTTTGAAGTTGAGTTTTTTCAGTGCCATATTGGTTTTTCAAACCAGAAGAAAATATATTTAAAAGAGCAGGAGTGGGTCTGAGTAAGACCCACTCCTGCAGGTTGCCACTGCAGGTTGCCGCTGCACTTCCACCTACACCTAAAACCTACTGGAAAGCTCTAGCTTTCAATTACACATTGTCCAAACTCTAATACATCCCATGCTTTTCCTCTAAACTAGAATATTTTATTTATTTTCTATTACTTTAACCTCCACATGAGTGTTGCGGGGGAGATAGAGCCAATCTCATCTGACATAGAGTGAGAGACAGGGTAAACCCTGGCAAGGGTAACCAGTACATCCAGATGAAAAACCATTCTCTGAAAAACTAATTTTCACACCAAGAGCCAACTTTAGAGTTAACCTCTGCATGTTTTTGGACTGTGGGTGCTTTTAAGATTTAATTTAGATTTTGTAGGCTTTTAAGGTGAACAAAAACATATTGCATCATTAAATGCTGGTGTTATGTGTAAATGGCGATGATGAAAAAAAAAATATATATATACCAAAGCATTTCAGAGATTCAAGGTTGCCAGACACTTTTTCCTTAACCTCTGATGACACACTGTGGTTATTTTATTAATTCATGCAACAGATTTCTTACATACAGCTCCTTCGAGCACCACTAGTCATCACAATTGTGCAAGTCGGATGGAAACAAGGGCAATCATGACAGTTGATGCCAGTGAGCCATTGCATTTACATATGCATTAAATTACTCATAATTCTATGAGTGCTAGCTCTGTGTCATGTTGGAACTCTCTCTCTCTTTATGTGTTTGTACAGCAGAAGTACCAATAATAACCCTGGTTTTATTTCTGTCCTTGTCTGAAGTCCTTTTAGCCAAATAATGTCTCTCTTTGGAAGTAAATCCATAGAGTCAGAGCCATTTTCTGCCACTACTGAGTGGCTCATTTCGTTGTGTCTCTTGCTGTAAGTGGAACTCTGAAATCAACATAAGATATCGTGGTATGCCAGGACTCCTATGTGTGAGTGTGAGGGGTGTGTAGGTGGTTGTCCTGCAGGTGTGTCAGGTTTGAATCACCTGCACTCTCCTGCTGATGGGCTGGCTGCTACACACCTGCTCTCCATTAGTGACAGTATTTAAACTCCAGGATGTTCCGCTGCTCTTCACCAGAGAATTTAGTCACTCAACATAATGGTGAGCTTTCAGGCCAGCGTTCCTGATAAGATTTGGATTTAGTCAATATGTTTTTCCCAGGGTTTGTTCCAGTTTTAGTTGCCTCCTTGTGTTCAGGACTATCTGCCTTTCTTCAACCTTAAAGGTCACATAGAGTGG
This sequence comes from Microchirus variegatus, assembly GCF_963457635.1. Classification (NCBI taxonomy): domain Eukaryota; kingdom Metazoa; phylum Chordata; class Actinopteri; order Pleuronectiformes; family Soleidae; genus Microchirus; species Microchirus variegatus. The sequence continues at coordinate 8,071,279 of NC_139818.1, read as the reverse complement.
TCCTGTTGCACATAAATGTTAGTTATGGAGGTCTACTTACATATATTAACTTTTTTTTATGGTCAAAAACCTCCTAGTTTCTGTAAACGAGCCGATAGAAATCCTCTTTTCTGACTGTGTTTTTCTGCTGCGAGATTTCAGAGTGAACTTTCACCCCCAGAAGACAGAGTCTTGTGATTGGCCAGTACTATCCAGCACATCCGTTCTCAGAAGCGCAGCGCCCCCCTCTGGAACGGTGGCTCCTCATTATCAAAACATTGTTTTAACAGTGTTTAAAAATAGCTTCGTCACGACTCCCCGCCGCAGTCCCTTTTATGACTTTAAACCAGAGTCAGACCCAGAGTCAGAAGACACTGTTGCTCGTGAAACACCTCCACAACGGACGTTAATCTTCTTCTGCGGTTCAATGTACGCAACCGGATGTGCCCGGACTACCGCCCGGAGAAGGGTGATCGGTTGTTCAGGAGAACCGCTGCTTACGTAACTATTACGGGATTTTCAGTGATCTCGTTGAGCCCCGAGATTACAATAAAACACAACGTTCTCAGCAGTGGGTGAACTGTTTGTTTCGAACCGTCAGGGCTTCATAAACAAGGTAATGACGCAGATACACACCAAAAAAACAGCGTTAATAGGAACTTCCGGTCTAGTTCCGCTTTAAGTCAGCCAAAACGCAGTACTGCTACTCCAGTCTCATGTTTACACCTCACTTCCTGCAGCCCTCCAAGCTCAAGACTCAACACCATTTCTAACTAAACCTGGACCCAGTTTGTTTCCATAAACACCCTATGTGGGTTGAAATCCAATTCTGATTTGAATCTGCCAATGTGAAATCATAACAGTACATATCATATACAGAACATTCTGAACCTTGTCCTCAAGTTAAGTTGAAGACATTTCGCCTCCCATCCAAGACTTCTTCAGTTCTGATTAACTGTTGAAAAATTTTCAACAAACACCACGTCCCTGGACACTTCAAAACCCTTAATACTTAAAGACTAATTCACCCAAAGGACAACACTGTGGCAAAAACAGAGCAATGTGATGAGGATTGTCTTGAACATAACCTAGAGGAAACCAAACACATGGTACCGCACAGAAGATCCAACTCATCTGGACAGGAGATGGTTATCCACTTACATTTGAAGGATGAAGGACTCTCTTTTGATGATAAAAATGTTAAAAGACACACACAGGCGGTCATCGACATTAACCTGGCGAATCCATCCCTCAACAGAGGGGGTGGCCTAATGTTGTGTTCCATTTGTAGTCAGAACACGGATTCCAACTCAAGGCAACCTCACCAACCCCGATATAGCCCATTTCTCTTTGTACGTATTATACACTTTAAATAAAAAACGGTTCATTAATTTTTCACAAACGTGGGTTTGGTCGTGGAGGGACACAAACCATTTTCTACAAAAGGAATAAAAAGGAAAAAGAGGGCAGAATTTCTGTATAAATAACTGGGACTGAAATGAGCTTCCCCTTTTTCAAAGACCAACAACGATCTCAGGTGACCCTAACAAGCCTTGATCACATCTTGCCTCGGGTGAAACTGGCAGTCTGAAACTGGGTTACAGGGGGATGAATGACATTGCATTGTTTAACTTATTGGTAAATGGTTTGTATTTGTATAGGGCCTTTCTATTCTTGATTAATGACCTGCATTTTTTCACATAAAGACTCTTTTTTTTTTTTTAGCCTACAGAGGCTAAATTCCACTCCAATCTACTGGTGCCAATCTCTGCTGACATAGGGAGCAAGGCAGGGTGCACCCTGGACAGGTCGCCAGTCTGTCACAGGGACACATATGGAGACAAACAACCATTCACTCTCACACTCACACCGACGGTCAATTTTCAAATCTGTCTACTCCTCAAATCTGCATGTCTTTGGACTTCATTGATAACTGGGTGTATATACAAATAAATGCATTTTTGATGGCTGATTGATCGACCTTATTGACCCTAGAGATCAGTAATGAATACATTTCCAAAGAACAAAAGTAGATAAACTGTGGAAATTGCAAAAAGTAAAGGTTAGAACATCCATTAGTTTCAATGAATATTATGTTTTTAAATGACACAATCTGGGTTTGAATCAACCATATGACACACATTTATGTGAGCACTGTGGGTGATGCTGCCGTGGGTACATCACAGTTGCATATTCTAGACTTTATGAATTTTGAATGAAAATGTGCAGGATGGTGAACACGTACATTTTGTTTGTTGCACTTTACTTCCTCGAGGAAGCACTTATCAGCAATCACCCTTGTCTCATGTTGGTTTTTCACTGAATTGCTTCCTTAGCAACTGTGTATAATAAAAGTTTGAATTATTTATCAAACTTAACACACAGGAAAAATCCAACACTGAATCAGCTGTCTCAGCATAGTGCTGATTAGGTCTGTGTGCTAAGCTAATAGTATTAATTTGTGTTGGAAGCAGATGGAATACATCTGAAGAAAGCTCAATTGAATTTAGAACCTCAGTTGAATTTCGGTTGATTAATCTGAGAGACACTGAAAGCTGGATAAATCACTGTGATCTGATGTTTTTTTTATTTGAATGATGTTTATGCCTCCTTGTTGACACAGACAATGTCTCGCTGACATCAGATGTGTCATTTCTTAAATAAAAAATCTTGGTTGTGTAAACAAGGGAAATCAAGATGATCCGAGGCACCTCTTTGTGTCCCAGAAAATATGTAAATTACCTCTACAAATTATTCAAATGTTCCGGGAATTCAATTCTCAGGGCCTCTCTTTGAAGACAGCTAAATTATCCAACATGTTATTTGCTGAATGAGTTACTTAGGTAATCCAGAGGGGAAGATCAATGTGATGAAGGCTGCAAATGGATTGAGCCAGGCAAGTTCTTTTTTGAAGATCAAAAGTCGTTGGACAAGGTGGTTCTGAAGCAAAAAAAAAAAAATCTCTCTCAACATATAAAAGGCAAGAAAGTGATGTGTTTGTGTTTTATCTGAATTGATGTGTGTGGCAGAGGTGGTACGTGGGAGCGAGACGGAAAAGTGCACAATTTATTTGAATGAAAGATGAGTGATGAGTTCAAAGATTAAAAAGCAGACAAAAATGTTTGTTTTTTGAAATATGGTTGTAGGAGGTAATGACTTATAGCAGTGACTGTGTTTTGAATATCTTCTGTGCTAAGACTCTCCCTGAAAACTGCCAGCAAGGAAAACAGATGTAAGCCACTTAAGAATATGTTTGCAATATGTTTGCACTTATTTTTACCCCTAGACAGGCTTTTCTGACTGGGAATGTAAGTGTGTGTAGATTGTTATACGGCATACCAAATCCCATAGAAAAAAACAAAACATTTTATCTCATAACAAAAGAGGAGCTCCTCGTCCACTCCCTTATTTGGTAAGTATGTGTCTTGTAAATCTGAATGAAGGTTCTCAAACACTGAAATCACAGAATGACTCATTTGAACTTAGTGGTTGAGGCAGCGGTGGCTCAACAACTGCTGTGTCTTATGTGAGTCTTTTGATAAGTAGCTAAAATCTGTTGTGTCTGTGTGTGTTTCCACTGGCAGACAGCAAGCCTGCTGGTCTTATATTGGCACATGGCACAGTAGAGTCTGAGCTGTGTCAGTGCGTCATGTGTCCACCTTTCAAAAATAATCTTGAACGATGTCTTTATTTTTGTCACAGAAAAAAATATTATTTAAATCTTTGCACCACAATTCTTCATAATGGTTCATGGGCAAAGGACATTCACTTAAAATATTTAGTTCATCTGTTTAGTCTCGGGTTTTAGACAGATGAAGTCACTCATTTACGCAGGAGTGTCTTCCCAAAGTAGTGCTTTTCACTTATTAAAAGATCAATCAAATATTTATTAGACAAGCACTTCTTCCACAAGAGAGGAACATGCTCATACATTTTCAGTCCTGTAGCTGTTGGAATCTGAACATAAATGATTCTGTCTGCTGTGCTGGCTCTTCATCATGTCCTAAAGAATTCAGCTTCCCATCCATATAAAGCAAAGAAAGACAATTACACATTCAAAGCTGCAGTGCCTGCTCCCGAGGTGCATCATCGTCTGATGTGATTTTGTGTTCACAGAGGTAGGATTGTAATCCAGAGGGTTTGAAGAAGCATTAGTGGGAGAAGCCAATTGCAGTGCCAAGAGGGGGGTGTGTGTGTGTGTGTAATGAGATTCTGTCACTCTGTAATGGAATGACGGCGCTCGTAATAAGACTGGCACATGTTGAGCCTTCACTCTTTTTTGAATCAGGGTCGTCCTGAGAGGCAACTGCCTCACAAATAGGATACAACACCCTCATGCAGAGAACAAAATATATCGTTTTCTATATGTGTCTATATCTATATAAGGTGACAAATAATCGAAATATTTGTTAATCTATCCATCCATTGTCAACCGCTTATACAAGATCGGGTCATGGGGTAGCCGCAATAGCAGAGAGCCCCAGACTTCGCTTTCCCTGGCCACATCGTTCAACTCTGACTATGGGATCCCCAGGCGCTCCCAGGCCAGCAAGGAGAAATGACTCTCCACCTCATCATCCTCACAGAGCAGTAAATGATAGGAATTATACAAAATAGTTATTGTACATGTATGCATCATATTCATTGCTGAGAAAAGATTAGACTTATCAGGGAAAACTTGTTTGGTTAATTGGAAAATAAAGATGATTATTTACCCCTATGTATTCTCAACCAGTGACGCAGCAGCTGGAACTCATTCAACCAAATCAAATTAATTCTTATCGTTGGTTATTCTTTCCAAACAAATCTAAATCATTTGCACTCCCCTGTACGGAATTTTAGAAGGAGTAAAGAGGCATTGAAGTGATGTATGGTGAGTCATGGAAAAGGCAACGAACGCTGAGCTATTGAGATTCTGCGGAGGAGAGCCGGGCACTATTTACCTGTAGGCTGTTCTCAGTAAGCCTGTGGGAGCAACACAGCTGACACCGCTGGTGAATGATACCCACTTTGCTCTCATATGGTGATCAAAAGGTAATTTCAACTCTGGCTTGTTCTCTCATGAACATTTGCTGGAAATTTACTGACTAATAAAATATAATCTGATACTGGAAGGTTTTTCTCTGGAACATTTTGAACCATCGACTAAAAGGATTTGTGACAAAGGTTCGAAATCTATGCGATGTTTTTATTTTAAGTTCAGTCTTATATAAATTCATATGTGTGCAAATTGGCCTTTAATGTTCAAATTGTAATTGCAATTGAGACCATTTGCTAGGATGTAGTTAATATGGGTTGGCAGATTTTCCAAAATGGCAGACATAAGGTGTTCCACTTACACCCAGCATTGTACTGTTGAGAAGTGTCTACGGCAAAAAGGTCACTAGTTCGAATCCAAGTTTAACCGATGGTCTTTCTTGACCCTGCAATGGACTGGCAACCTGTCCAGGGTGATCCATGTCAGCTGGGATTGCCTTCAAATTCCCTGCGACCCCCATGTAGAGGATAAAGGTGTAGTGAGTGAGTGAGTGAGTGAGTGAGGTGCCTTGCCACAAGCAGATACTTGCAGGAGCAACTTGAGATGTAGCATTGTGAGATTTTCCTCATGGTAGGACTCTGGTAAGTTGGTCGCAACATCTTCAGCATCTTCATCAGTCATCTCAGGGTCCCAGGTATTTTACCCCTGCACATGAACGCATGAGTGGGGCAGCAAAGACAAGATCAGCCTCAACCTGCGGAAGAGTTCCAACTATTTTCTCTCTACAGCCACAACCACACGGAGCTATGGAGCTAGTCTCTGCCACAGCGGCTATTCCTCTGCTGCCTTTCTTCAGTAGTTTGGGAAATAGTGCACTGATTTTGTATCTTGTACCTCAACAAGTAATAAGATTAATCTATCAGATCCTGGTACGTGGTTGTTTTTAACTGGTGGGAGAAGGCTAGACTATCTTCCCAGGGCACTGTAAGTTCTGTTATCTGGATGTTTTTTGAGCTCCTTGAAAGAGAGCTTTATCCTGATGGAGTGTGGTTGTTTTCAACATGGTAATTTTATGTCCTCTTATAACATTTCGTAAACATATCACCTTTAAGTGTGGTTGTATAGGATACTGACACATCGGTTGCTCCCCAGAGTCAATGAAGTGTGCTGAAACGGTTGAATTTCGATGATATCATGCCAAGAACTGTTCCAATGTACAGGATGCTTCAAATTCTACGAACGTCTGAGTTCTTCCTACTGTAATTATAAAAATACGTTGTGTATCTTTAGTCAGCACAGTATTCGTGTCCACATTGTTTTGCACATGCATGTTGTTTTTGAAAAAAATAAAATAGCACAAATGGATCAGAATACTCAGTATTTAATATGATGATATGGCCTTTGAAGTATGGCCTTCTTTGTTTGCAACTTTTGTGGATCACCTTTTTGTTTTGTAGTGCATGGTTTTCCTGTTTTTAAAGAATAACCAGCACTTTGGTTTTTACCTGAGTTAAACTCATCCATTTTTTTTTATTGTTAAAAAAATAAGGTTTATTTGAATAAATTAGGAAGAGCAGTAAAGAAATTATAATAAGAAGAAAAGAGTAAGAGGGTTACTTGCTGTTACTCAGCAAAATACAATTCTTCAATAAGCTTCTGACAGGGAGAGATTGGACAGGCTGTTCTCTCTGCTAGAATAGACTCTTGGAAAATAAGTCTAATGTGAAATAGTGAAGTGAAATAAAAAAAATAAAACCAGTAAAAAAGTGCAGCCGCCATTCTGCTGTTGGTAAAAAGTGGAGCTTGGTGAGTACTGTGAAGTACACCCTACGTGCTATACAGAAGATGGTATACTGCAACTGTTGAAGGCAATTATGTTGCCATATTATGATTCGTGATTTAGATATTACGATACAAGGATGAGAACTGAAAGATATAGATTGTTTCCAACATACACTGATGGTTATTTTCATTGCTGATTAATTTCTTCATTGTCGTCCATCAAATTCAGAAAATGTCTCAGTGAATCCTCAAATGTTTTGCTTTGTCCACAAACCACCGATAGTTCACTCAGGTGAACCAGATCAAATGCTGCTAAATAATTGTTTTAAGGGACCATACAATGAAAACTGCAGAAATTGAAATTGTATGTGTGTTTTTAGAGCTACAGATCTAAATGTATATTAATTGTTATATTAACATTTCTATAGATGCTGCCATGAGAGGATTGTATTCAATTTCATTGTACAGTGTGAATGTCTACTGACGGATACTACACGTCGTAAGTTAATGACGCAAATCACGTCCGCATGGAATTATGCAGGGCCTTAAAGATTCTGTTTTATTAGGAAATCACATATGTGGTTTTTAATATTACATATGTATATATATATATATATATATATATATATATATATATATATATATATATATATATATATATATGTATATAATATGTATATATATTTATTTAATATGTATATATATATTATATATATAAATGTATATATTTGCACTGATTAATTGCCCATAACAGAGTTTACAATTTAATAATAAGTTATTAAATTCATAATCAGTATTTATTAATCACTACTTTTACCTTGACTGTCTTTGCTGCTGCAACACTTTCCCTGTTGTGTCAATGAATATCTTGTGAAGATGTTATGATTCATTTATCAAAAGCATATCTTTTGGAAATGTAAGCTTTACCTATTTAAAGTAATACTAAAGAATTATAGAAGAATTCAATTCAACAATATCATCATCAAACCACACTGCCCGATCTTATCTTATTTATCAATTGTTGCATATTTAAGGATAAAATAAAGAGCAATTAAACTGCAGCCTTTGTGGATGTCAGTATAGTTCAAGACTCATCAATGAAAGTGAAGTCACTCTACATTTTATAGTCATGTTACAGCTCATACACACACAGATTTGGCTGATGTTTCCTGTAACTGACTGCGTTTGTGACGAGGTCAAAACACCCAGGGGCCTCATTTATAAAAGGAACGTAATTTCACCCAGTGTGAGGTTGAAGTACTTGTCGAGGAGGTGGAGAAGAGGAAGGCTTTATTGTTTGGTGTTCTAGAGTGGCAGCATGAAGCGGATAATGTCAGTGCTGTTGCCTCAGAAGGTCGGAGTGTGGACGAGGTGAAAAAAAAGTGGTCAGACATTAAAGTAGACGCAAAAAAGCGCCTGGCGTCACACAGGCAGAGCGTCTGTGCCACGCGGGCACTGGATGAAAAACTGGCGGGGATCATCGGGGAATCCCTCATGAGTGGAGTGGTGACTGAGGTGGAGGGGGACACCGATGCAGGTGTCGTGCCAATGTAGGTATCCCTGACAGAAAGTGTTGCCGCGGAGGCGGAGAAACAGTGGTGCGCTTGCTTTCACCCAAGTAAATGAAAACAATTGCATTGTTTAATTATTTATTTTATGTATACTTCACATACTACTCTATAACGTCTGGCAAAGATATGGGGGGAAACCCATTATTTCCGACTGTTTACCTGTCTGCCATAATTTGTATCCCCCCATATTTTTGGCTAGAATAGAAGAACGCTGTTCATAAAACCAGAGGTTGTAGAGTAGTATTTGAAGTATACATAAAATAAATCATCAAACAATGCAATTGTTGTTAGTTTTGTCGTCGGGGATACCTACATTGGCACAACACCTGTCGCCAGAAACCCGAGTGTCGGGACTGGCATGGCGTGGTTTCTGTGGGTGCTCCTCTCTAAGGCTGGGCCCAATGCCGCACACAGATCCAAGAAACCAGCTCGTGGGAGTCGGAAACGGCTCATCAGCCACTCATCACTGTTGGCCAGTGGATCTAGCTCGTCTCGGAAGTTCCGCTCCCTCCGTAGCCTTCCGTTTGCCACATCCTCTAACAGTGCCAAAGCAGCCATTGTGCGCCATTACGCATTGTGAGTACCTGCCTTTATATGCCCATCGATTAGGTATCTGCTACACGTGTGAGAATTACCCTGATATCAGTGTAAACATAATTTGCCCTACTGTTGTGTTACTATTGTCCTAAATCATGTTTCCCATGTGCACTGCAGGGAGTTTGTTTGTTTGTTCATTGTAGAAATGTAATTTTTTTTAATCAATTTCTTGCAAATAAACTGTTATATGAGAGGTAATATAACTATTTATTTTACACGATCAGTTTCTCCCGTTTCTTTCTTCTGCCATCAGTGGCGCAGTTTCTCCTTACCTCAGGTATGTGCGTACGCATGGGTCAGAGTTGGCGTGGAGGACCGCACATTTTCCCGTCAAGTTCTCTTTTTATAAATCCCACGGTTTGCGTAGAGAATGGCGTACGCAACGTTTATAAATGAGGCCCCAGAGCTCTAGCTTCAGTCCGCAGTCTGGTCCCACACACACACACACACACACACACACACACACACACACACACACACACACACACACAGCTAATGGCACCGTGCTGTAGTTTAGAAAAGAAAATGCAGCCATTGTTATGCTCATTGACTATGGATGAGCATCTGCTTAATGCGGATGTGTGATCTGATGGCCACGCTCCTTCCCATAGAGCGTCTCACTGTGTTTCCCTATGCACACACATTAACAGGCAGAAGCATAGAGTCGTACTCTGCACCCACATCTGCTTCTGCGCTGCCTCACAACTGCAACTTTAACCATGACAACGCTTTGAGAAACTGGAAAAGAGTCATTATGGTGATATATATACATACATACATATATATATATATACATATTATAATTTTTTTTTTTTTATTATTATTATTATTATTATAATTATAATTATTATTATTTTTTTAACGACCCAGTACTTTTCCAGACACAAAAATTGATGCTTTGTGTACGCCATTGTTGAACTTATTCTTTGTTTACTTTTTGTTATCCTTTCTTTCTGAGTTGTTTGATGTGCAAGACAAGTACGCAGAAAAGCAACATGAGTTTAATTTATGATTCTGATGAAAGATTGAACTTCAAGTGAAATTATACGGCCTATTTATCTCCAAGGTTTGCCTTTATGCTGGAGAAGTAAATTCATAATATAATTTAACCTTGCGATGGGGAGCCTTTGTTCTTTCTCCACACTCGTCTGCCATATTTAAAGGTACAGTGTGTAAAATATTGCTACAGTTATCCTCACCTTTCCTTTCTAAGTGTGTGGAAAAACGTATACTGTATGTACCCTTCAGTTTGTCCATTGCGGGCTATGGTAAAAACATGGTGGTTCAAAATAGCGGCCTCTAAAAAACTCATTCTGGGGTCATGAAAAACAACAATTTCTACAATCAAGGTATTTTGCACTTGTAAATAAATGCTTGCTTAGTTTATCTTCAATTTCTGCCACAGGAAAATTATTGGATCTGGGATTTTGCACCTGTGGGATCAACTGAATAGATGCAGCACTTCCTCCCTGCCAGTAACAGAATTGATTTTTTTTAAGGATTTATTACTTGGCATTAAATCCTTTAATGGAGCTGGCTCACAATATATTAATGATATGAAAATGCCACATAACCCTTTAAGACCTCTGAGATCAATGGGAAGTGGTCTGTCACTGATTCATAAAGTAAAATCCTAAGACCGTGTATGTCAAAAAATGGACGTAGTCCTTGGGTTCTGAGTAGCAAATAGAACTCCATTTGAATGGAATTCTATGGGAAAAGAACTTCTATTTCACATTTGAATTAGGTGCAATATTATGCTAGTTTTCAACTATTGATAATGTAAAGCACCTCTCACCGGTGTATTTAAAATATCGGTATTGGACATGAAAAAGTGGTATTGTATCATTCCTACTCCTGGATATACACAAAAGTGTTTTTGAGGTTCATTTGCACTTTAAGAACACTGTATTTTATTGACTGATACTTATCTGAAACTGGAAATAAATTGAAAATAAATGATACTGTCATGTGTAGTGAAACTGATCATTAAATGGTTAAATATAACTACAGAGGTTACTTTTTGTTGACTTGGAAGAGTTTCTAATTCTTTCCTAAGAGGGTGAAAAGATTATGGACACGGTTGAGCTCTTCCTTAATCTTTCACAAAAATATAAAAATTATATTTCCTGAATTATTTATTTTGGTTTGTTTGGATCGCCCCCATTTAATAAAAAAATGAGCCTTGTTCACCTTGAAGAATCACTGCTGTTTTATTATAATTTCCGAAGATGTAACAACCTTCATTTTACCAAAGAAGTGCAGCTGAAGTGAAAATTAGTCTAATCCATTTCCGAAGAACAATTTGATGACAGATGATGGGGAGAAGCAAAACTGATTTCCCTTTGCAAGTGAATCCATCACTAACCAGCATTATGTCTGCATGAAGAATGGTCTGAGAGCTATTTGTCCCCCCCGCCCGCCATTTGTATCAGTTAATTTTATCTAAAGCAAGATGGAGAGTTACATAATCAAATTTCTGTTTTCTGCTGCTCATTGCACTGTGACGGTAGCTGTGGACATTCTCAGATGTGCAATTTACAGCAGATTCATCAATAAAATACAACAATAAAATCATTATCCCAGGGGATAGAACTGTGAAGGCTGTGAAGGGACTACGGCGTGGAGTTGTGACAAAGCCATTTTTAAACCTTGTTAAAACAATGTTATGGTAATGACTAACAGTGCATCCACCATTCCAGAGGGGGAGCTGCGCTTCTGAGAGCTGACGTGCTAATTACGTCAAGAAGGTTGGGAAAGCTGGCTGGCAAATCACAACACAATTCGTCTTCTCGGGGTGAGATTTCAGTCTGAAACAGCATCGCTGACGAGAGCTTCCGTGGGGAGAGATTTAGATCGGCTCGTTTGCAGCAACTAGGAGGTTTTTAACCATAAAAACAAGTAGTTCATGTAGCCTATGTAACTAGACCTCCATAACTCACATAATGGATGGTCTAATTACATAGTTCTAGTTACATTTGACCAGTCAAATTGAAAGATGGTTCTCTGCCATCATTGCATGAAACCCATTTGCGATTGGTTCCATTTTTTTAGGAGATTCTGAAGTTGGCCAAAATGTCGTCCTTGTCTGCAGAGCGAAAAGCTGCCAGGCTTGGCTGTGTTCACCCAGGCTGGTGGAAATACGGTATATAAAACCATGCAGCTGTTTCCTGGAGAGCAACATGTGTTATCTTATCATGTAGCACATCTCTAACTGATTTTAATCTCTTACAGTTCTGCTGACACCAGTGAACGACATGAGGTCAGGACAGGAAAGAGGACTCCGTCATCTTCAAGTCTCTGACCACAACAGCCTTCACAGGCTTCACTACAAACCCAGTGATCCAGATGGACCCTGGCATTTAAAGACTTTTTCACTTTTTATTTTTGTTATTATGTATTGTATGTTTTGGGTAACATCTACTGCACGTCTGTCCGTCCAGGGAGTGGATCCCTGACCTGTGGTTCTCCCTAAGGTTTCTACCCTTTTCCCTGTTATAAGGGTTTTTTCCCTGGTAGTTTTTCCTTACCCCGGTGAGAAGGTCTAAGGACAGAGGATGTTACCAACCCTATGAAGTCCCATGAGGCAAACTATGTTTTGTAAACTGTGGGCTATACAAATAAAGATTGATTGATTGATTGATTGATCTTTTATCAACGCTTTCTCTTCTATGACTTGTCTGAAGCCAAATGACCAAAAACTTGGAGGAGCTTTATCAAAGTTGATGCAAAAAGGTTTTTTTCTTTGTCTTTCAGCAATGGGTCGCCACAGCAGATGATCCACATATTTGTTTTGAAAGAGATTTTCACACCAGATGCCTTTTCTGATGCAACCCTGCCATTTATCTGGGCTTGAGAATGGCACAAGCACTGTGCGAAATACAGGGGGCTAGACCCTCCAGACAACACTCAAGACCCCCTGAAAGCCTCAAAGGCAAAATTTGAGGGATTTTCGAAGTACAGTTAATGCACCGCACAGTGCGGCGTGTATGCAAATTCCTATGCTAGAAAAACACCTTGAATGCACCCGTGTTACGTGCAGCTGCAGCACGCGTGTGACGTGTGTGGATCAATAATATGAGGAGCGAGCGATTGAAAACATGGCCTTTGATTGAGAAGAAAAGGTAGGACAATATCAGTTACCTGGAAACACTTTGGCTTCAATTTGATGGACGTTGAGCAAAAAGAAATTGTTTGCAAAGTTTCTCGCTCTGCCGTGTCTGCTCCTCAAAGCAGCACAACCAACTTATTCAATCACTTAAAGTTCAGCCATAAAGTGGTCTATGACCAGGCGATAAAGCTCGTCAGTCAGCGCCACGCAACACAGTCCTTTATTAAGGACACTCTTTACAATGCCGTCCCATATCCCACCACGTCCCGCAGACAGACAAGAGATAACGGAGGCTATTAGTGTGTTTTGCATGTTGGACATGTTTGCAAGTTGTGCAGCAGTGCAAGTAGATTGGTTAATTTTTTTTTTTTTGCTTGTTACTAATGTATTTCTGGCTGTTCTTTTAAATAATATTTAAAGTTGAGTTTTGGTGGTTCAATAAGTTTTGAAATCAATATATATCGTGTCTATTAATCATGATTTCAATATCAGTCAAAAATAATTGTGACTAATATTTTTGCCATAATCGTCCAGCTTTCAAAGGTGGGAACAGGGAGGAGCTGAGAGACATTCAGAGGGACCTGAATGATACGATCAGGGTGGCTAAGGACAGCTACAGAAGGAAGTTGGAGAGGAAACTCACGCTGAACAACACGAGGGAGGTCTGGAGTGGTATGAGGACCATCACTGGTTTCAGACCCACTGGCAGTGGAGCTGGTGGCAGTTTGGCTATGGCCAATGAGTTAAATCTATTCTTCAACAGGTTTGACACTGCTGCCCCAGCCCCTGCTGGTTCTCCTGTTGACTGTCTCCAGCCATCACCACTTGTGACCTCCCCCCCTCCTGCTGATAGCACCTCATCTCACACTCATCCAACACCTCTCACACCTCTTCTGGCTCCCTTGCTGCCTGCCCTCTCACTATGGACTCCAACTCTGCTGCAGGCCCTGACGGTGACAGTCCATGTGTTCTCAAAGCCTGCGCTGAACAGCTCTGTGGAGTGCTTCATCATGTCTTCAACTTGAGCCTGAAGCACAATTTATACTCCTGCGTAAAGTGCTCTGCGTAGGTTACGCAGAGTCCTCTGCGTCGACTTAGAGCCTGTCGAAGAGCCTCTGCGTCGTCTCCGAATGCACAATATATTTTTTAAGTGTCCGTCACTCCGTCAAGGGACAACGGAGACGGCAAGAGCTGCGATTGGTCCTCAGGACAGGCCGAGCGAAGCTGCTTTGTGCCGGCTCACAGTGCGCACCCGAGCGTCCACAGAGGCGGAGCTGTTCACCGCGGACAACGTCGCTGCCAAACTATAAATACGTCATATCTTAACACACACAGCACATGTTTAGACTCTAAATGGCCAATTTCTCGCCTCAAATTATCTTAAAACAATCTTTCTCTTTCGCTCTCGGACACCATTGCTCACTGTAGCCAGAAGCACCTTGCGCAGCGACCCCTACCGATCGGGCGGGAAATTGCAGCACGTAAGAACACTGAATTCCTTTACAAGAAGGGACAGAGCCGCCTCTATTTCCTGAGGAGGCTCCACTCCTTTAACATCTGCCGGACTATGCTGAGGATGTTTTATGAGTCTGTGGTGGCCAGTGCTATTCTGTTTGCTGTTGTGTGCTGGGGCAGCAGACTGAGAGTAGCAGATGCCAACAGACTCAACAAGCTTTCTCAGGAAGGCCAGTGATGTTGTGGGGGTGGAGCTGGACACTTTGACAGCAGTGTCAGACAGGAGGATGCTGTCAAAGGTGCGGGTGATACTCCAGCATGGCTCTCACCCTCTCCACAACGCTCTGGTCAAACAGAGGATCTCCTTGTCAGAGACTAATTGCTCCTAAATGCACCACTGAGAGCCACAGGAAGTCATTTCTGCCTGTGGCCATTAACCTGTACAACTCCTCCCTCTGATGATCAGACTCTTTATAAATAAACATAACAAACTGTAATTACCCACTCTCATCTAACTTCTTTTGATTTGTTTATACTTACATTCACTGTATATTGTATATTTTTCCAGATTGTCTACTTTATTATTGTATTTTATTTGTTATTGTTTATTTTATTTCATTTAGCTTATTAAGATAAGATAAGATAAGATAGCTTTATTTATCCCACAGTGGGGAGAGAACAGGGTTTCAGCAGCTCCGTATACAGATTAACAATTACACAATGTTATAAAAACTGTACAAAGAAAGAAATAAGATAAGAGTGAATGTAAATAAGGTGCGTATTTGGTTCAGGTAAAAATAAGACAAATCTAGGCAGACAAGACAAACAGGACAACAACTGTAAACAATAACTAAACAGACCAGCTAAAGACAAGGAACAAAAAACTGTAAACAATAACTTAACAGACCAGTAAAAAAACAAAAACTGTAAACAATAACTTAACAGACCAGTTAAAACAAGAAACTGAACTGTAAACAATAAACATAACAGACCAGTTAAACAACAAAAAAACAAAAACTGTAACAATAACTTAACAGACCAGTTCAAAACAAAAACAACAAAACTGTAAACAATAGCTTAACAGACCAGTTAAAAACGAAAAACAAAAAACTGTAAACAATAACATAACAGACCAGCTAAAAACGAGGAACAAAAACTGTAAACAATAACAGACTAATACAGCAGTGACACAAACATAGTTATTTGGTTTGCACACTGTTGTACAGACGGACAGCAGTAGGGATGAACGACCTGCGGAGCCGCTCCGTCCTGCACTTAGGGTGCATCAGTCTCTGACTGAAGGAGCTTCTCAAGGCCCCAACAGTCTCGTGCAGTGGGTGAGAGGTGTTGTCCATGATGGCCGATAGTTTGGCCAGTACCCTCCTCTCTTGGATGACCTCGATGGAGTCCAGGGGACAGCCACAGACCGAGCCGGCTTTTTTAATTATCCGATCTAGTCTGTTTTTGTCCCGCACAGAACAGCCCCCTCCCCAGCACACCACAGCAAACAGGACCACTGACGCAACCACAGTGTCGTAGAAAGTCCTCAGCAGTGTCCTGCTCACCCCAAAAGAGTGCAGTCTCCGCAAAAGATAAAGGCGACTCTGACCCTTCTTGTAGAGCGAGTCAGTGTTGTCAGTCCAGTCCAGTTTATTATTTAGGTGAACACCCAGGTACTTGTATGTTGTCACCCTCTCGATGTCCAGTCCCTGGATGTTCACCGGTGCAGTGATTTGCTTCTTTTTACTGAAGGTTACCACCATTTCTCTCGTCTTGCTGGCGTTGACAAGAAGGTGATTCTTCTCACACCAGCTGACAAAGTCCATGATAGTCCTCCTGTATTCCTGGTCGCCATCTCCTGACACACACCCCACAATGGCAGTGTCATCAGAGAACTTTTGGAGATGGCAGCTGTCTGTGGAATACCTGAAGTCCGATGTATATAGGGTGAAGAGGAAGGGTGAGAGCACAGTGCCTTGGGGGGCTCCCGTGCTGCAGACTAACGTGTCTGACACACAGTCCTGCAGCCTCACAAACTGGGGTCTGTCTGTGAGGTAGTTGGTGGTCCATGCAGCCAGCCGGTCGCTGACACCTGCTCTCTCCAGCTTCACCCTAAGCAGCGATGGTTGTATGGTGTTAAAGGCACTGGAGAAGTCAAAAAAGGTAATCCTCACGCTGTTTCCAGTGCCCTCCAGATGAGACAGGGACCTCTGCAGCAGGTAGATGATGGCATCATCCACCCCGATGCCAGGCTGGTACGCGAACTGCAGAGGGTCCATGTTTGGGCTCACCAGGGGGCGGAGGTGTTTGAGGATTATCCTCTCCAGTGTCTTCATGAGATGTGATGTTAGGGCCACGGGTCTGAAGTGGTTGGGTTCCTTGGGGCATGATGTCTTGGGGACAGGGACCACACAAGAAGTCTTCTTCTTATTGCCTATTTTACTGTTTTATTTTATTTATATCTGTTTATCTAGCCCTTGTTTCCTCATGCTGTATTTCCTCTTACTTTGCACGGAGCATCTAGAACAAAAATAATTTAATTTAATTTAAATTTAATTTAAAATAAAGTATTTTGATTCTGATTCTGATTCAGCCATAGTTTAAACATGTTACAGTGTAATTGAAAAACAACCATTTTTTTTTTCCTAAAGATCTTTGTAATTTCAGTTTAATATATATATGATCTACATACATAATACACTTTGCATGCTTTCTTATCCTTTATAACTAGACAAAATTTAAATTATTTTATTTGTAATTTATTATTTTTAATGTTTTAATAACTGCTTTCCAAATGGCGCTGTGGAAAAGGCCCACACAAGCCCACATCTGACAGGGAAAATAGCCAATACTGCAGCGTGGCACCTGGGGTGGTGAAACAGTATTGTGCAACAAATGGGAGATGGGACCCCCCCGATTATTAATGGGTATTTCGCACACTGGGCACAAGGATGTGGCTGAGTGTCCAATTAACAATGAGCAATGGGGATTGGGTACCTTTATCAGGGAAACCCAAGCCCTTCACCTGGCCACCACCATGTGGGATACTCAAACCAGCAACATTTCAGTCACAAGCAAAGTCTTCTTTCTGTTTGGCTATGTGCTGCCCTGTAAAGCTGATTCAAAAGGTGGTGGTGAGAAACATGAATACCACAACTCACAGACCAACACCCTATACCTCACCCACTTCACTGGGTCGTACACCATTTTTATAGGCTTATTATAAAGTAATAAAGAATTCATAATTATTTGTATGTTAATTAATCATCATCAACATTTCACAATTGTGATAACCAATTAGCCACTAAGAAAAAAACCGATGCAGCATATACTGTGCATGAAAATAAAAATAAATCTGGATTCAACGACACAGTCTTTTTCCAAAGCATTTATTATCAGTTGCAGTATGAATTTTAAGTCTGCCTTTATATTAGCAATAATACATGTGTCCCCTGATGTTAGCATCGCTGCATTCCAAGTTATTTGTTTTATATTTTAATAAATCAGTTCATGATGAAAGAAAGCCAAAAGTAGTCCAACATTTTTATGTGATTACATTTGCTCAGGTACGGCCAATGCAAACACTGCACCAAAGGTTAGAAAGAGTTCAAATGGTACAGTAATAATCTCATACGCATTCAAATCAACACACAAGTGATGAAAAAATATGGTGCCGCGACTGAACTTTTAATCCAATTCAGTTTGATTGGCTGCCATATACAGTAGTGTATGCAGTATACAGGGATATCAATAGTGAATTCAAAATTTTCCTTTGATTTTGAAAAACAGTGGATTCTTGATTTCATACAGAGGTAGACAGGAGCAGCTATCCATGGACTTTGTACACTAGCTAGCATATAAGCTAGTTTAAGCTTCGTAAATTGGCAAAAAATAAAATAAACATATAAAATAAAGGGGCCCAAGTCACACGTAATGCCCACAAAGTGTACATGACTGTAAAAAAGCAGAGCCATTTATAGTAGTAGCTATCCAAGGGAACCTTTTCACTGTAAAAGTTTTGTGGATGAATGATAACTGAACACGGGAAAGCTAAAAGCATTTTAATTGAATGAATTGAACCGGATTATTAACACGGATGCTGGGACCAATACGTTGGAGAATGTAGTCGGTACTATTTTCAGTTGCCAGAATTTAGTTGCTGAAATTTAGGTGACAGTTAAATCAATTGTGAAGGGAGTTCAGGTTGCTGAGGTCATCTGGTTTTACTGAGAGATAGAGCAGGGTATCATCTTCACAGAGTGGTACAATATATATACGACCAGTTGTGCCAATTATCTGACCTAAGGGAAGCATGTAAGGTGAGAACAGAATAAGACCAAGGATGAACCTTTTGGACACCATAGCAGTGAAGCAGATGAACATACAATTACCCAGTGAGAACATTGTTTGTCACAAGGGATACAAATCGCTCAAAGATTTTTATCAAACGTTTGAGTAATTTTGAGATCTCATGTATCTCAACTGGCAGGAGGTACAGGTAACTGGGTAACACTGGATAAGGACGTGCCCTAAAAGGCTGCAATGTCCAGAATCACACTCTAGTCCAGTGTTTCCCAAACTTTGTATATGGGGACCCACTTTATAAAGGGAAGATCTGTGCATAATATAGCAGCTAATTTACAGCCATATCTGTAACCCGTAAATTAATCATAGTAAACCAATTAAAGGTGAAGTAAGTAGTTTATAGTGACATCTAGAGGAGAGGCTGAAATTTACAACAAAGAACTGGTCCTCTGCTCACCCCCTCCCTTCCCTGAGCGCTACGGTATCCTCAGCCGGTCAAATGTGGTCCTCGTCGTCTTTCTCCATGTCAGCAGATGAGGTTCTAGTATTTCTTCAGACAACGAGAGGGGGAGAGGGCGAGGACGAGGGACAGCTCTTCGTGGCCTCGGTCGAGCTGTCAGAAGCAGGCGAGGGAGAGAGCGAGCTACCGCGGCCGTAGCAGACGAAGCAGAGAGAGTGGAGGCGGGACTTCCGCTACAAGTAAAGAGACGCTTGATTTGTTCTCTCGCGTTTGTCCTTACAGGCTCCGGTAGAAACATGGCGTCTCGCTGCTAACAGTTGCAATGCAACAGTGGCCTGTGACCATGTTTTTTTACATGACTTTTTGAAACACTACAAAAATGAAACAAAAAGTATTATACAGCGACTAGACAATGCAGGAGCACATCATATGTATAAAAAAGTGGATTTTGGGTCATATAAACCCATAAATATGTCCCTTTAAAGCTTAATTTTATGCATGTCATTTAAAATAAACACAGCTGGGAAATTTCAGCAAATTTTCTCTCCCATGACCCATTTTGGGGTCCCAACCCAGTGTTTGGGAATCACTTCTCAAGTCTGTCCACAGCAAAAGTGTTGTTTCCCCAGGTCTCTAGTTTTGTCACCATGTCACCATTGCAAAACATTACAAATGTGTGCTTACTTTGGATGTAAATTCAAAATATCTGAAAAACGACAACAAAAAAACAGCATAGATACTGTTCATATAGTGGATGGAGGGGGTGTGGGATGATTGTGGTGAAAAATATGAGAAGCAAAACATGGGATACCACAATCATATTATGTAATACATTTAAAAAGCAGCATTTTTTGGCTTATCATAATGTTAAAACTTTGTTGCACTGTGTAATGGGGATAGAAAAATGCCCTGTGCTTTTATATTGATCACTTACTTATGGACGGCCCCATGTCATATTGTTCATAAAAACGATAAAGGGAAATAATTTTACGGCTAAGAAAATCCCATGCTGCATGAGAACACAGGCAAAGCAGTGGTGGGTAAACTAAAAGCATCAATGGTAATCCAACTGTTAGAGAGAAAATCCTCCTTCAGGTTTGGCGCGAAGGCGAATAAAAATGTAAATCTTCAATGACTCCAAACATCCTTCAGTACTGAGACCACACTTTGGCAATGTGTTGTATATGAATTGTTTTTTTATCTTGAAATTCTGCTTGAAATATTGAAATAAATATCATTATCATAATACTGTGACATAATTCTAAGCTTCTACAGCCTAGCACTAGCATGGGGTTTTCGTTGAAAATTAGTATATGCATTTCTCCATATCTAAAACACAGCATAGAATAGCATTCACCTGGTATCTACACACTGCGGTGTTTAATGACACACAACACAGCATCAGCTGCTGCATCTTTACGACAGTGATTAAACTGGAATCTCTTTTGCTCCTTTGAAAGTTTTAGGTGTGTGTGCAGGTCATACAACTGCACAATGCACAAGAAGTACACCAACATGATTGTGAGTACTCATGAGCCAGCACTTTGGCATGAACCTGACTGATACCATGGGTTTCGAAATTGAAAAAGGTTGCATCTCTTGACCTTTGGGGGGCACCTCTACTGCCTGTTCCACTTCATCTACTCTGCATTTAGATCCTTATGGTTGAATGTTTGCAACTTTAGCACTAACAACAATTCCTCACACTGCAAAGACACCTACGAATAAAACACAATCGAATTCATTTCATAACACGTGTCGATATCACTAGTGAGTTTCAGAGAGGGGGAGATTTGTTCAGGTTCTCTGTCACATGTTTGTGCTCATCTGGTGATAGGAACTGAGCAAAGAGAGCTGCAATCCCAAAATGTGAGTATTTCAATAACCTGAGGATGAAACGTGACCATGGTTTGAATTACAGCAGAGCGAAGGGGAGATCGGCTTCTCCTGAATAGAACACAAGCTCCCCCTGAAAGTCTACTTAGAGACATAGAGGGTCTGAAACTTTGTCCATTTCTGTGTCACGGGTTACAGACTTTGATTTTCTGTACAAGGAGGTTCCTGATATAAATGACCTTATAAAAGTAAAATATATCAATATGTGTTTACTTGCTCATTACATACAATTTCCATGTGTGCGTGCATGTGACATGTTCAGTAGTGGTGCCACCTGAAAAATAGGGCTCCCCCAAATGTCACTTAACACTGAACATGACAAAAAAAACTACTTTAAATGATGAGTTTTATTTCACGACTACTTTGACTGTACTGCTAATCTTAAAGATGCAGTCTGTAATTTTTGGTGATTTCTGTTGCTGTTGATGTTATGATGCTTCTGTGTGGTCTTCCTGCTGCAGCCTTCATCTGAAAACAGGCGTATGCAAGGCAACACTATCAAACCTGACTAGTCCAATTCAGGGAGTAATATGTTGCAATGCTGCACTTAAAACACAAGTTGGAGTAGTTTTCACACTGTAGTCCAGACTCGACATGTCCTCAACACCACATGCTTACAAACAGTTTTGTGATTGGTCAGAATTTTGTGGGAAATGTGTGTCTTTTTCTGTTCTCTGGATGGTGATACACCATTTCCAATTTGAGTGAGCAACTAACTTACACCGAGAAAACGATGTAATATATCTGATGATGTTGATAAGAAGACGCGCTGTTGCTTCATCCAGCTAGAAGACATGTTCTGGACAGAGTGGAATTGATGTGTTTACACAAGCCCATTAGAACCGATCTAGGGGAGGAACGTCCCCAGTTTCGGAACAACAAGCTAAGTATGAAAGCACCCTTAAGCACTATTCAGATGGGATTAGTATTACCAGTGTACATCTGTAATATACTAATGACCAATTCCCACAGGATAAGAAATCTCAGTAAAACTATCACAAGTGGGAGGAGTAAATAGATTTATGCACTGCTGCAACCTCCTGTCATCATGTGGGTGTATTCCTGATTTGACAAGTGCAGACACAGATGAACATAGTCCAGATAAAAGCTAAAACAAGGTGAAAAAATGCTGTGTTTGTTTTTGGTTTGAGGAGAATCAGTTTCAGTTTGAGACCATGGTGCACAACCACGCCATTTGGGAAGAGATTTATAAACTTAAAGCAATCAGAAGTCCTGTGCCTCTGACAAGTGCTTTAGGCCATCTTTTGGTTTGGTACGCCGATAAACACCCGAGGTTGGACAAGTCTGTGGCAAACCTCGGGCTGAATGTTTCTTTAAGTCGTGGAAAACTAATTATAATCAGGATATGGTGGAATATTTACGCATTACTTACTGCTCGTCTATTCACACAGGATTAGTATCACTTAGGGTCATTTTTCCAGACCTTTGTACCTAAGGTAAAAGTTGCTGTAATCTTTATTGACATCATCCAGTAATGATTAGTGACACATTCGTAACTAAAATCACTGAGAAGCTCTGATAATAATGACTTTACCCAACCTCTCCGTGTAAAATGAATCCCATCCAAATAGGGCTTAAGGGACTGTTTGTGTGTATACAGCAGCAGAGCAGAGACAGGCAGGGACAAGACGCATTTATGCCCTCAAAGTGCTGTTTTTGGAGCAGTGAAATTCACTTCTGAACTTTCCTTTTCCACTTGTTGTGATGTCAGTCAAACTCCAACATATTTTTACGATTTACTATAGGCAATGTAGCTACTGCCTCAGTCTGTCTTGGCGTAACACAAATCCCTTCCTGTGTGCAGAACAGGAATCTCATGGAGCTGATCGCTCGATCGTCATTGGGTGAGCTCATTTGTCCATGGCTTGAATGTAAAATGTTTGTGTTAATTAAGAATTAACATACTACAGCTTTAATGAATGAAGATTTGATGATGTTTTGTCAGTCATCGCTCAAGGTCAGTTGTATTGATGACTTTCACTTTGGTGCCTGATTAACTGAAAGCTGTTGGTGGAGATAATAATAATAAACACTCTGATGTGACTCCATGAACAGAAGTGAAAGAAACGAGCACAAGGGCAGAAGTGTTAGAAGTCAGCAGGGGGGGCACAGATGGTGATCTATCAAATATGACTCACAGTATGAGCGGATGGATGGCTTTATTGGCGTTGTCGTTCTTTCTTGCAGAAACGGACAAACCTGTAGAGAGCCTGAAAGTAAATATAAATACTGGAGAGAGTTTGCAAAAAAATAAATCAATAGATCACAGTACTCCTTATTTACATACAAATGCCCTTAAAGCCTGATTAATTTAAGTCTGAGAAGAAGTTAACGATCAGCATTCATTTTGCGCAGTTTAGGGGGCAGGTTGTCCTCGAGTCGACTCCCGACCAGAGGGATCTGGATGAGTGTTGTTTTCACAGCAGCGATGGTGCTAACGGCTGCTGGAAGTCTGTGCTTCTCTACCTCAATCTCCTCTGCATTTCCATCCAAGGACAACAGCTGGACCTGCTCCTCTGCATGTCCTTGCCTCACTATTGGGATGGAGCTGGACCTCAACCGCTGAATACTCAGCGGCAGGTCTCCGGTGCTGGAGGCCTTCCCTCCAGGCAAGGCCACACCTGTTTTCAACCCCCTCCACAAGTTCTCCTCCTTCGTTGAGCTCATGCGCTGAAGTTTGCTGGGCAGCCTGGAGGCATGGTGGTTCTCCACGTGGTCTGCGTAGTCTGCTGACAGGAGCCTTTCCCTGCGCCCCCCGCGGCCACTGTTACCCAGCAGAGGAGAGGTGGGGGTGGGAGCGACGGGCAGAGGATGGGGCGAGGTCAGCGGAGACGTCTCCTCCTGCTCTTTGACGCTGTAAGGCGGAGTAGGGACCTCAAAGGTGTTGTGGAACTGGGAGTAGTCCACACGAAAGAAACCCTCTTCCAGTGACATGACAGGGAGGAAGCGATGACCCCACAAGACTTCGTCCTCAGTGTAGGATGTCCTCGCCTGGCATGTCATACCTTGGATGGAGAGATGAGACATGAGTGTGAAGCTTCTAAATAATAAGGTTTTAAAAAGTTTATAAATAATAGCCCAGTATCCTTGTAAAGCTGTGATCTGAGCTCATGAATACCTTTCTTTTTAAATGCATGTTCTCGCGGGAAAGTGAGGATAAACCGTTAATATTGTAATATTAACCATACAAATACGGTATTTTCAGTATTCTAACTGTTCATGATCTATAAATACAGTTGTTAATGTGTGAATAGTTTTTTGGCTTTTTAATGTTCAATTAAGACAGAGATATAAAAGAAACATACAACAACAAATTTGGTTTAAATTTTAAGAACACATTGATTTTTCTTATACAATTAAATGTGGAATCGATGTATTGATCAATATTGAATTAAATATTTGAACTAAATGCTTAAATATCAGTGCTCAAGCAGCCTTTGAAACCAGGAAATGACATGACAGATGCCGTATCACGATATAATGATATCTTGTCTCATGTCATGATGTATTGACATGATATTGCTCTGCCCTTGTCTTGAGGAATATTTCAAGTAGAGACAGGAAAATGACAAAACACAGACACAGATATTACAGACAAATCTGTAGAAAGTGGGCTTTTAAATTCAATAAAAAAAAGGACAAACTGGCAGACGGGAGTAACAACGGTATAATCCTTTCAAGGGGAAAAAGGGGACTGACAGATTAGAGCTTCTGTTAAATATTTAAAGAATTATTTTTTTCATATGAGTGAGAAAAGCTCTATGCCTTAGGCTATGTTAGGATGAAAAAAAAAAAAATATATATATATATACATAGGATTTGCTCACCTGTGGTTTCCACAATGCCCTCAAGGATGACGACGATCTCAAACTGCTCGTTCATGAGAGAACGCTGCGACAGATCGAAGAACGGGCTCTTGTTGTTGATCTCGTGACAGATGGTAAGAGGCGACACCAGGAAGAGCTGATCCGCCCCTGTCCCGAAACCCACATCCAGTTCACACTGGTCCAGTGGCAGGAACTCGCCCTCCGGTGTCTGACGGGACTGGAAACACAAATTAAGATTAAAATGTAAAATCTATGTTTTTAATTGCAAGTGATAATTCCTTCAATTTGCTGTACCATGGTTAGGTCGAAGCACAGAGTTTAGGGGATAGTTAAGGTTTTTTGAAGTGTGACTGTATGAGGTGCTGACATAGTCAGAGAAGTCAGCTGTGACTGCACTGCTAGGACACTAGGATATACAGATTTTGTCCACTTAAGAAAAGGCTCATCAAATAAATTCTACTCCTGCCTAAGTCTGGGATGTCTTAAGAATATGTTTGTGACTTTATCTTACTAGTAGACAACTTTTTCTGTCTGTAAATGGAAGTTAGTTAACCACTATCTCCTCTTCACCAAAGTCCATAGAGAAAATCATTTTTTTTAACTATTGGGAACACAGGAGCTGCTGGTCTACTGCTGCAGAGCTTGGTAAGTTTGTGTCACTTTGTTAAATCGAAACAAAGAATTGCAAACACCAAAGTCACAATATGCTGTATCACACATTGTGACGGAAGCTGCAGTGGAGCAGCAACTGCAGTGTGCCAGGATGTAAAATTGCTCATTTTCTCCATGGACTTTGGCGTGGGGAGTAAAAGGTAAACAACGCAAAACAAACTTTAGGCAAACATATTCTTGAGATAACGACTTAAGCTGGCATTCATTTTATTGGATAAGTGTTCCATAAAGGCTGAAATCTGTTGCCCCTGACAGCCATGTCAGTGTGTCTCAAAATGATTCTTGGTATGGGGATCAGTGTTATTAACTCTTACAACCACACTCACACACACAAAAATGACACATTCACATTCAAAATGTGGTTCATCTTAATGAGAAAAATAAACCAGGCTCAAATGTAAAATTGATACTGCTATCTTCCTTGTGGCTACAGGGATTTTATGACCCAGAGGATGGCGTGTAGAGGACAAGACCCACTTCACTGTCCAGTAGGACAAGAGTTCGCTCTGTTATCTCTTCAGGATTATTTGCAGTTTGCAGATGATGAAAATGTAACTGCATAGGAGCATTGGCTTTGAGAAGGTCATTTGAAATGTAAGGGGGGGTTGAATATGATTTTGATTAAAGCACACACACTCACACTCACTAAGGAATATCTGGACATAAGGTATTTTTTTTTCATATAGTCATAGATAGTGGAACACACACACACAGTGGAATACACACCCAGTCAAATCTGTTTAAAAAAACTTTCAGTTTCACATCTTTTTCAAAAATCAGTCTACTTTTAATAATTGTTCTTTCTTGTAAGAAATACTCTCTGAAACTAAGCAAACAAAAAATAATAAACTTCCTGTTCTTTCTGGTCATAAAATTTAGGTTTTAGGTGTATTAAAGGTGAAGTAAGTAGTTTATAGTGACATCTAGAGGAGAGGCTGAAATTTACAACAATGAACTGCTCCTCTGCTCACCCCCTCCCTTCCCTGAGCGCTACGGTATCCTCAGCCGGTCAAATGTCGTCGTTGTCGTCTTTCTCCGTGGTGCGGGCGTACAGTCAGGTACTGGTGTTCTTTTATCCGCTGTAAAATACGTGTGCTCCTCCATTCTAAACACCTAAAAAGATCCGCTCTCAGCCTCGTCTCGGCGCTTGATTTGTTCTCTCGGGTTTGTCTATACAGGCTCCTCTAGAAACATGGCGTCGTGGCAATAAGCAAAAAGCGGCCCGCGACCGTGTTATTTTACATGACTTTTTGAAACACTACTCAAATGAAACAAAAACTATTATACAGCGACTAGACAATGCAGGAGCACATAATATGTATACAAAAGTGGATGTTGGGTCATATAAACCCATAAATACTACACAGTGTCCCTTTAAGAAGAACGGTAAACGGTACGTAAAAAAATATGCACTGTACTATGGTGTGGTTAGTGTGGAGCTAGACTGGCTGTAAAACAAAACAAACAGCCATAAACTGAGCAGGAAAAAAGAGCTGCTGGATGTCCTCTGTTGTTGTCCGTTTCGATGCCGTCAATCGATGTCGTCACACTGGTACGATGTCACACTATGAGGTACTGTTCTCAGTCAAAACATAAGTCTGACCCAGGGCCGAAACCGAACTATACCATAATGGAAACAGAGCAGTGAGTATGGACACAGTTTACTCAAAATTAGAACTAAAATCTCACCTCTCACATTGTGTTTATCTAAGAACTGTTTTTAAACTAAAATGTAATAGTATGGATGGAGCCTTAAGCTCTGGTCTGTTGCTTGGCAGACTTTTTATCCACCACCACTAACCCAATCTCTTCCCCGAGAGAATGAAGAGAGAATCAAATGAAACCGTTAGGCCTAATGTTCAAAATGTTATTTCCTTTACAGAATGTACAAATGAAATGTTTCCGGTAGTTTGCATAAAAGTAAAAAATAAAAGTGGCTGTGTTCTCTGTGCATAGAATGGCACACATCGTATTGGAAAACATAATAGCGTTGTCTGTCCGCAGACATTACGAGCATCACTTAGATTTATATTATTAGGTCGTGTTCATTTCCTCAGTGCATCTCCTTGTTGCGAGAACATTGAGGTACTTAAAAACTCTGGCCTGCCCCCAATAACAAGTATCATTAGATTATGGACACTAGTACTCCCTCTTGAGAAGCCCAGTGAAGATGAGAACCACTGTAATCAAGTAAAATAGTTGTTAAAAGATGGAATTAGGAGGGGTGGCTCAAGGAAGTGGAAAATGGAACGTTAGAGCTCATAATACGCTCTTGTCATGTCAAATACAAGTCTCTTGCTCCAGTTGTTACATCAAGAATGATTAACAAAGGAACATGTGTTTGTTACCCCCAGGAGGCTAAAGCCCATTAAAATCCACGGACAATACAAATGAATAAGATGAGGGGGAAAAAAGGTTGGACAAGCTTGAGACATGGATCGTTGTTCTCCCTGAAAACATGGCTTCACACAGGGACACAATGAAAAAGTGATTTCTGGACCTGTGCAAGTCTGCAATGTCTTTTTTATCTACTTTTATCTTTTATCATATGGCCTTTCTGACCGGAAAATTAAGTCTGTAAACTGCTCTCGTCTGCACTAAATTCCATAGAAAAACATATCGATTTTACATCACAGTGCACAGGAGGTGTTGATGCACTGCTACCTCCACCAACTTCAAAGCAGTATCAGCAGGTCCTGTGTCCCCTGCAAGCTAAAAATGATGATTTCCTCTATGGACTTTGGTGCTTGAGCGTGAGCAGTAAACAAACTTCAGTTTACAGTTGTAGAAGACTGTGTAAGTCATATTATTAAGACTTGTAGACTTAAGCATGGGGCAGAAATCATCACCACTATCTCCGTCAATCTAAATCCTTTGTCAGCGTAGATTACATTTATAACTGACACCAAGTTACTTTCCTCCCTGACTCAAATCACATAATTCTCCCTGTCACTTCATGTAAACGTCCATGAGTCATTTCCCTGGCCCTTTGGTCCACAGATGGCAAACAGACTGTCATTGAGATTCACAGTGATGCTGAGGACAGAGGAGTGTGACATTTCTCAGGAAGACGTCTGTGCGTAGAGATCTGTCTCGTGTCGATGAGGCAAAGTGTCACTCACCACACTGGTGAAGTTATGTGTTGCCGCTGAATATCCCTCACCTCTTCCCTTCCAAGTGTGTTGGTGAACATATATTGTCGAGTGGAATGGTTTGGTCCAAGGTTGGGTTCCTAAATTGGCCCTCAGGCGTCAAAACTTTGAGAACCTCTGCTCTAAGATAATAGGTTAGGGCATTGGAAGCCAATTATTTGTTTCAGGTTAGGGTTAGGGTTTTATATCAGAAAGCGGTTTCGATCAAATATGTCTGACATATCAAACCTGGAAATGATGATGTTCTCAAATGTTTTGTTTTGTCCACACACCAAAATTATTTAGTTGTAATGATATATTATCTTGCAATGAATAGAGTATCTCAGAATCCTTGTATCATCGTACCATCAAAATTGTGCACCAAAAGGTTGCTCTGAGTTTCCGAATATAAAAATCAGTAGTCGGGGGCGTTCCCTCTTCAGGAACACTCCGTGACATCAGAATTTCTGAGTTGTATTGCAGCTGCATCGACAAAGAAAAGTACAAAAAACTTTCTCCATGACAAACTCTGTCCACTGGATGTAAATGAAGTGTATTAGACACTTTAACACAGCAAATATGTTACTATAATTCCGTGGGTTCACATGCTCTGTAAACTGGGGTTTACAATACCCTACAATTAAGTTTTACGACAGATGTCTGTAGATTTTGTCTGAGCAGGTACTGCTCAGATGAATCATCGGTTGACCATAAAGTGGAGGTGTAGGTTAGGCATTGGTCCTGGCATTTGTCCTTTGATGTGCTCCCTAGAGGAGACTGGAGGTCGAATGGCTAACCAAGGGCATAGGAAGAGGTAGGAGGAGCAGGTAACCTTTATTAAGTGTGGCTTTGCTCAGGAGAAGTTAGTGCTTCTTAGGATTTTGGCTGAGGCACTCCCGAGCAACTGCAGAGCTTGGAATTGACACTTGACTTGTTACAGAATAAAGATCTCTTTGTTTGGTAAATGTCTTGTGTCACGGAGTCTCATTCTACGTCATCATCTCATCACCTGGTGTTCTGAACAAGAAGGAAGCCTGACAAAAACGACATAAACTTTGTTGACTAGTGAAAAGTTAAATGCATGTTTCTAGCCCTGCTTCACTTCCTCAGGGAACTATGGTGACCACACACCAGAAGGGGCATTGTCGAGTTGTACCTAAGGTGCTAAGGTTTCTATAAATACAGATGATTGAAAGTGTTATATTAAGTTTGTAGTAATATATAGGTTGTAGTAGTAGTATGTAGGCAGAGCCTCTCTTCTTTGTTTGCATAGATGACTTGTTTCCCAAACTTTTCATATGAGGAACCACTTTTTATGGATGAAAAATTGCTGCAACCAAATTCACGATAACGAACAAATTTGTTCACTATGTATAACATTTTGAAATATAAAACTATTTAATTTCTCTGCTACATGATAGTATTTTGAATACTAGACATTTTTAGGAGCTATGTTTGATAAATTAATCACAACTTTATTAATTTATGCATGTCATGTTTCTAAAAGATATGAATCTTAAGTAAAAGGCTGGGGAAAAAAATATCTGTGAGTCCCAACCCTGAGTCTGGCAATGATTTATTTGGAATGAATAAAGCTTATTATTATTATTATAGGAATACATATGATGATAAATTTCAGGTCATTAAAGACTGGTTTTTGCTATTTGGCAAAAGTTATAGTAAATAGTGGTTCAAAACTTTAGCTAAGACAGAAAACTATTCACACATTTGGATGGGAGGGCAACCTTTAAGAGCTGTTTCGCCTATGGCGTCCCCTTTATTGATTTGCAGCACACTCTGCTTCTGGACAAGTGATTGTCTTTGGGATCTTAGTCAAAGATAGTCTTTGTAGTTTTCTTTGTTGCTGATTGACTGCATCAACACTGCATCACGCATATTTATAATTTTTCAAAAAAAAATACATCTTCAAATTGCTCTGATAGAGTGAACCAAAATGTGCATGTATACCTTCCTGTTAACCCCCTTTATGTAATTGTATAATTTATATTTATTTATTTATTATTAGTCATTCTCTGCTTTGGGGAAACGTAAATTAGCTTATAACTACTTTTGGCGCTGACCACCATCCCTTTTAAATAAACTGATAAAAAAATATAAATCAATATTCTAATGTTATAAGTAACATGGTGCACACAGGCACACTGTATCAATCAATTGTGATTATGTGCCTTTATGTTCATATTCATTTATTGTTGTTATAATTCTGATTGATGCTCCATCAGTTATTTAAAAAATGTTTCTCTCTTACATTTCCATGTAATAGTTAAGTCTCGCTATATTTATTCATTATCAGCTTGTTGCCACGTCCTGCAGCAGTGCCATTTGTCAAGACTGTTGAAAAATTAGATTTATAAGTATTTATTTATATACAGTACGAGTAGCATATTTTTGTATGCAAGTCTATGTGCTGCAATTGATTCTCCCACATTAGAGTTGATCGCTGCTCTGATCCCCCAAATCATTTTTTAAGAGCCTGTCATGTATCTGCTGCATATGTTAAATCACTGATGTCACCTGAGAGGTTATAAACGCGTAAATTGTCGTTGAAATGCAGCAGACCAGGCTCCCATTTGTCAGCAGTGCTCGTGCACGTCAATGAGACCGGAAACCCATTTTCATAGCGGAGCTGTTCCACTTGTAAGAGTTGAGCTGCTGCTTTTTCCAGCTGCTGTTTGCGTGTTGTGGCAAAAAAAAAAAAAAAAAAAAAAGATTCTTGTGCCGTATAAGGAGAGAGCAGCTTGACACACTGAAGGGTTTTAACACGTTAAAAGCTTTGAGTGTTTTTGCTCACTCTCTCTGCCCGTTAACGCTCCATGCCACAAGGGGAAATTAAAGACCTTTAGAAGAAGATCTGATAGAGTGCTTGATATACCAAGTCACCTGAGATTCACTTTGAGTAAAAGCAGGGGGCCTTCCCCTGGTGATTCACTCCATCCCCTCTCTCTCTCTTTCTTTCTCTCTCACTTTCTTTGTGTGTGTCTTCAGGTTGTGAGGACAACTTTTTGGCTCAAAACCATCACAAGGTGTGCTTCCATCGCTGTGCTTTTGTGTACATTATGGGTTTGTGCATTTATAAACCCAAATGGAAACACATAAACAAAAAAAATAAGACATCTCATCACAGTTCTTGAACCTTGAGGGAGACAGAAAGTTAAATGGGAAAAAAGATCTATGGGAACAGGTTCAGTGACTAAAGGGTAATGTTTAAAATTCATGTGACTGGGCTGGGTGATAAAATGATGCTGGAACAATTACTCAATTCATAAATTATACATTATAAATTGTAAATTATAAATTATAAATCAATTACTTGAAGCTATACTTACCTTTCTTGCATTTGTACACTTTTCTTTTGTAATCTTAAATTGCTCCTAATAAGCGTACGGCACTCTGGTTTTGAAACTCATTATTATTGAATTCTCATATTATTATGATAAAAGTATGACCAATTGATTTTTGATTTTTTTATCCGTATGCCCCAGCCCTAACTGGACTGCACATCAGTCCAGATTCGGTATTTCCCTACACTGGAAAACAATGTCTATAGATCTCCACTAGCTGAAGTCACACAACAGAGATCACCCCCTATGGCAGGAATCTATAGATGTATAGACAACACATAAATCAGACAATAACTCCTGCCTTTGATGACTGTTTTCATCATAAAAATAAAGATGGTGGATAGAGAGATGTTTTGCTGAAACAGTCGTAAACAGGCTAACAGGAGAGCATTTTACCCACAGCTCCAGAGAGATGGTGAAGGTGAATCACTGCTATGAAACATGCTCACAATGACTAGAAGACGGAGTGACAGACTTCATCGCTAGCTCCTGGTAAATCATGGACTCAGACTAGATTTACCAAGAGTTTGTCTGCATAGCAGCATCAACAACAGTACCCAGTAGAGTAGAATTTGTCACGAAGCCAGATTGCATCCATTTGTTTCCATCCAGGCTCTCATAAACTTTCAGTGGCTCTCAGGAGTAAAATGAAGGGAAGTTAATCTGGAAGATGAAGATGTCGTATGATGTCCTCTCAGGATTTTTCCATACTCACCGGGGGCATTATAAGGATCAGATATATTTTTTTGAGATATATTGGTTGATTGCTTTGTAGAAAACTGTCTTACTTTTTTTTTTATCAATGTTTGTTCTTGACTTCAGCTTCAGGTTTGCCAATTATTATTTGCTGATTAAATTTGTGAATAAATAGTAGGCGTAATAAGCTACTGTTTCAGCCTACACCTTTTTCATTCTAAGATTATAGTTTTTTTTATTATTTTTTACTGTGCAATATATGTGTATACTCTTATTTTTGTATATTATATACTGCATGTATTCTTTTGAACCTACCAATTTATTCTGCACAAAGTTGGAGCCATTGAGGGCGCAGCAGTTGGTGCGCACCAAACGATCCATTCGAACCAAAAACTCTAGTTTGTTTCGTTTTCGTTGGTGTGAAAGCATCAATCGCACTCGGGTCCGCACGAAAT
Organism: Microchirus variegatus; assembly: GCF_963457635.1. Lineage (NCBI taxonomy): Eukaryota > Metazoa > Chordata > Actinopteri > Pleuronectiformes > Soleidae > Microchirus > Microchirus variegatus. The sequence goes on along the minus strand of NC_139818.1, from coordinate 8,037,981 downwards.
CAAGCAGACTGAGACCGCCAAAAAGAGGTGGTCTCGGTCCGCTTGACTCCGCACCAAAAGACTCTGGTGCGGTCCGTCTGGTGAGAACACAAACTTGGGTCCAAACCATATTCTGCAGTAAATGCCATGGACATAGCCTACCTTGTAGGTCTTTGGAGCAATCTTCATCTCATAGTTAGCACGACCACATTCATGAAAACAGCGCGTCTCCTCTGTCTGAAATGAAGCGCTATATGTCTTCGCCGACTCCAGTGCATCAGCAGATTGTTCTCCAGACGCAGCCGCGACTCATTCTCAAATTGGATATTTTACCAAAAATGGCCAATACAGAGAATGTAATAAACGAAGATCAGAGCAAGTAGCAATGTGCGAACGTGTTGCTCCATAGTGAGTCAAAATTGGCGCTTTTCTACCGGAAGATATATACACATTGATGAAACGTCAATCGGGCCAATTTTGGTTCGTTTGCTGGTGTGAAAGCGGACCACACTGGAGTCATATGTTACATAATCACAATTGTATTGCCTGGTGCGGATCAAATAATGGAACTAGTGGTGTGAAAGCGCCCTCAGACTTAATTTTGTTCTGTTGTGCACTGTCTAAAGTATAAAAATACTTTGTACTTGCAAGTGTGTGTTTACACATTTGTCCTTGTGTCTTTAATTACTGTGTACCTCTATGTGCCTCATGTGTTCATCTGGAGCCTTTGAACTTACAGCTGGACATCAAACAAAACCCACATGTAACATTTGAACCCCTCCAATCTCTCACCACGACTACTCCACTGTCTTTTTGTTCATCCTTATTTCCTCATCCCTTTGCTTGTCCTTCAGAGTGAGACAGTGGCAGATGTGACTCTGACATGTCTGTCTAGCTGATCGCCTGCATCCTTGCTCGTCTATCTGCTACCACTAGCCCTTATCAATTATCTCCTGCTGTTGACCAACCTGCTGTGACAAGCTTCTGTTGACATTAATGAGCACTGGCCAGCTGTCACTCAGTCTGCAGAGATGCAGTGATCCACTTTCTTCACACTATTGGCTAGTTCTCTTCGTGCCCGCCCTAGAGAAACATCAGTCAACCAATCACAGTGAACTGCATGCAGCGCCATGGAAGTTCCAACAACAAACAACAGTGCACACGTCAGACGGCAAAACAAAGTTTTCAGCAAAAAGAGAGCGTCCTAAACAACATGCTGAGAGTGAAACAATGAGGAGAGCAGCCACACCACAGTCAGCAGAGGCAACACACATAACACCAAAGACAAACATTTTTTTTTGAGTTAAGCAAAACACTTTCATTTAGGGCAATGCATTTTACATGATGCTGATGGACTTTTTTGTTGTCCTCTTTCTGTCACTAAATTCATACTGTCCTTAAAACAAAACACAGTAGGATTACAACATTTAAAGGGACACTGTGTAGTATTTATGGGTTTATATAACCCAAAATCCACCTTTTTATACATATTATGTGCTCCTGCATTGTCTAGTCGTTGTATAATAGTTTTTGTTTCATTTTCGTAGTGTTTCAAAAAGTCATGTAAAATAACATGGTCACGGGCCGCTGTTGCATTGCCACTGTTGGCAGCGAGACGCCATGTTTCTACTGGAGCCTGTATAGACAAACCTGAGAGAACAAATCAAGCGTCGCTTTACTTGTAGCGAAAGTCCCGCCTCCACTCTCTCCTCTTCGTCTGCTACGGCCGCGGTAGCTCACCCTCTCCCTCGCCGGCTTCTGATAGCTCTACCGCGGCCACGAAGAGCTGTCCCTCGTCCTTGCCCTCTCCCTCTCGTTGTCTGAATAAATACTTGAACCTCATCTGCTGACATGGAGAAAGACGACGAGGACGACATTTGACCGGCTGAGGATACCGTATCGCTCAGGGAAGGGAGGGGGTGAGCAGAGGAGCAGTTTGTTGTTGTAAATTTCAGCCTCTCCTCTAGATGTCACTATAAACTACTTACTTCACCTTTAAGTAACATCTGCAAGATTATTTTGAAGGTACATGAATTTACAACAGGGTAAATGTCCCCTCTGCAGGTCTCAATCACCTCCATCATCTTGCCTCTATTGCTGTGTTTCCATCATCGTACGGTTTGGAATGGTAAAGCCCTGGTTCAGACTGGTAGGTAGAGTGTGGACTGTGAACGTACCGGTACAAAAAACTAACGACTATTTGAACGTGACACAACAGAATACAATGGATGACATCCAGCAGCTCTGTGTTTCCTGCTGGGTTTGTGGCTGTCTCAACAAGAAGTCAAGCTTTGTATGAGCATAGACTGCGGATGGGTGGAGTTAGGCTCCACCTTGACCGTACCACACCTTCTGGTTCCCAAGGGAATGGTGCCAAAGAATGAAAAGGTTCAGGCTGATTATTTTGGTACTACTCATAATGGAAACACCAACAAATACATAGTGTACCATACCAAAGTGAACCGTTTCAGTTGGTGGAAACGCGGCTTGTGTAACTTGTGGGTTTGTGTCCATGCAAAAGAAAGTCCTGCTACATTCTACTTTATGAAATGGGTCAAGTATGACAATTCCACTTATATATACTATATATTAGATAAACTAAAGTAGGGATTTCCAATGGCTGTGGCCCCTTGGTGGTCTGTGAAAGCACTCCAGGTAGGTTTTAAGCAACCAAAACCTTTGTAAGAATAGGGTCATTCGCATAAATAATGTACAAATCTACCATCCACCATTGCTTTTAAAGGTTTTAAGACAAGTAAATCTCTATGAACCAGATCAAAAGCCTTCTGAAAATAAACAAAACTAACAAATGTGGATTTTGAGTCTGCAATTATTGTTCTGCCAATCACTGAAATTAGATATTTAAAGGCCTAACCCCATTCATGGTTTAAACTGTTATTTCCTATTCTGAACTCATACTCTGTCGGCAGTGCAGGGGTCAGAGCAACACTGTATTTGTTTGGTTTATTAATGAAAGGTACATTAATATTAATAGGCATTCAAGGTTATACTGAGAATTGCCTACTCCATCACTCCTTACATTAAAATAGTGACTCTTGACACAACAGCAGTCTAACTGCACTAAAATAATGACCTATGTAATTAAATTGCAGCACTCCCCATTCTTTTGACGACATCTAAATGAGTTCTGGCAACAGGTGCCATTATGATTATGCATCAGAATTTCAATAAAACCACACATATAAAAATAATGTAGGTGACATTCTTGGTAATGAATGTGGTTCGATTTATTATAAAATCTATTTAAAACAACAAAAAACTCATTTTCTTGCAACTAGTGTATCTGTGTTTTGTGTGTTTATTATTCTGATTAAGAGTTTTCAGATCCTGTACGAATTTACAGCCCCAGTCCCTGATGATTGATAGCAGGTAGCACGCCACAGTGCATTTGCACAGCTCCGTCATTAGGATTTACTGCAGCATGCTTCATTTCTCCACTCAACTGAGTACATGGCCACGCTATGTGATAGTGACCTTGAGCTGTGTGTTACCTGAACGCAGGCTATTGTTTCCTAAGTGCTGGTACAGTACAACAGAGTGATTTAGAGTCTGTTACTCAACAATGTCCCACTGTACAGTGTGACCCGTCAATGACACAGTTTATGGACTCTACAACAGCACTTTTATACAACACTTTTTATGTTCTTTGAAGACACAGTTAAATGTGGCACATATTTACCAAAGCTACTGTTATATATCCTGCATGACATGCTGTAGTCTTTTCAACAGTGCAGTCCAGGGCTGCAACACTTGATTATTAATCATTATTTTTATTTATTTTTATTATTTATTATTATTTTTAAGTGCTAAATTGGATGCCAACTATTTTTGTTATCATTAAGTCATTTACACGTTTGCTGTTCTTTGTGGTTGACATCCCAGCCATAATGTGGACATGACTTCCAGCAGGAACAAAATATAAAAATAAGAAAACATTTAGCCACTTAACAAATGGCTTATTTCCCAAAATATACACCAGTTGAAGTCTGTGATATCTTAAAAAATATGGTTTCTGCTATATCTAAGACGTTTCTGACTGGAATCCCCCACACCAAAGTGAAGTGGCTATGGGCAACGGTAGCTCAGTGGTAGAGCGAGTGTGCAAGAATGAATGGGTGAATAGCAAAAACTTTAGTGCAAAGCATGCTGTGAGTGGTGATCATGACGAGTGAAGACCATTTAAATTGAACAACAGCCTTTTTTGAATGGTAAAACGGATGCTGACCTGCATGGTTCTACAGCTTGTGTTCGTCAGCTCTGTTGAAAAAAAAGTGGTAGACAATGGATGATAGTGCGTCGTAAAAATGTGTACTCGAAACTGTCGGGGGAGCTTCGTACACTCTTAATATATAATAAAAATGCTAAGTAGAACCGTATAAGGTTCTTCGGCATGTCCTCATTGGAGAACCCTTTTTGGGAGGGTTCCACCAAGAACCCTTTTAAAACCCTTCATTCAGGAAAGGGGTTTAAAAGGGTTCGCTGGATCAAAATGGTTCTTACTGGAACCATTAGTGTTACCAAGAACCCTTGAAAAACCCCTATCTTTTTTCAGGGTTTTTCAGAAGCAAATGGTTCCAGGTAGAACCTCAGCCCTTGTAGAAAGACCCTTTTGGAACCCTTATTTCTAAGAGTGTAGAGAAAGGGCAAAAAAAGCAACCAGACGTGCACATTTCCCATTTAAATAAGAAAATGTCCTAGCACAGCCGATAATTCCAAAATCCCAATATGAATGGGATGAAAAGTGAAGTTTGGAAAGTTAATTTCGGCTCTACACCATTTGTCCTCTGAGCATGATGGATGGCTTTGAGCGCGTCACTCTTTAAAGGTGACATAGAGTGGTCCTGTTGCACATAAATGTTAGTTATGGAGGTCTACTTACATACATTAACTTGTTCTTATGGTCAAAAACCTCCTAGTTGCTGTAAACGAGCCGATAGAAAATCCTCTTTTCTGACGGTGTTTTTCTGCTGCGAGATTTCAGAGTGAACTTTCACCCCCAGAAGACAGAGTCTTGTGATTGGCCAGTACTATCCAGCACATCCGTTCTCAGAAGCGCAGCACCCCCCTCTGGAACAGTGGATGCACTGCTCCTCATTATCAAAACATTGTTTTAACAGTGTTTAAAAATAGCTTCGTCACGACTCCCCGCCGCAGTCCCTTTTATGACTTTAAATCGGAGTCAGACCCAGAGTCAGAAGACACTGTTGCTCGTGAAACACCTCCACAACGGACGTTATTCTTCTTCTGCAGTTCAATGTATGCAACCAGATGTGCCCGGACTAGTGCCCGGAGCAGGACGATCGGTTTTTCAGGAGAACCACTGCTTACGTAACTTTTACGGGATTTTCAGTGATCTCGTTGAGCCCCGAGATTACAATAAAACACAACGTTCTCAGCAATGGCTGAACTGTTTGTTTCGAACCGTCAGGGCTTCATAAACAAGGTAATGACGCAGATACACACCAAAAAAACAGCGTTAATAGTAGAGCTACAACTAACGATTATTTTCGTAATCGATTAAAATGTCGATTATTTTCTCGATTAATCGATGAATTAGTTGGTCCATAAAATGTCATAAAATGCTAAAAAATCATTGATCAGTGTTTGTCAAACCTGGAAATGACGATGTTCTTGAATGTCTTGTTTTGTCCACAAACCAAAATGTTTCCGTTTTAATGATTTCTTTGTTATGTGGAGCAAAGACTAAGAAAATATTTACATTTAAGAAGCCGAAACAATCGGAAATCTTGTTTTAATCGTGAAAAAAGCTTCAAACCGATTAATCGATTATCGAAATAGTTGGCGATTAATTTAGTAATCGATTAATAATCGATTCAGCGATTAATCGTTTCAGCTCTAGTTAATAGGAACTTCCGGTCTAGTTCCGCTTTAAAAGTCAATTAGGAACGTGCCGGACATCTGACCTTCCACCAGCACATGAGCAAATATGGCTTTAAAGGAAATTTAACAATCGTTTAAATGATCATAATTTACTGGCAGAAATCCCAGTTTGGGATCATCACCTAAATCTAACCATCTCATCTCTGTGGAAGAAAGCCAAGGACTGTTTTAACTTTAAAATGGAAAATGGAAAAACACATAGGAGATTCTCTCACATGGAAAGGTAAGACAGAGTAAATGTAGTGTAATCACAGTGCATGCTTCTGAATAATACATCTAATCTGCAACAGCACTGCAGCAGTTGTTACAGTGTTGCATTGTTATGAATCAGAACTGATTAGAGGCATCCAAGTACTGTGTAAAGCCCAGAGCCTTAATCTTTGGCAAAAATCCCCATCTGCAATTAAAAGAGGTAATATTCTGTCTGTAATATTGCAATATTTTGAGCCTGCCTCATGTGTCCAGCTGTTCCTGACATAATAGAATTAAAGCAGTAGAAGTTACAAACAGCTGAAACACAATATTAAATTGTGAGATTGGAACTATTATCCAGTGTGGATGAATGAAAAAAAAATTATATTATATTTGTGGTTTATCTTTGGCTTCTTTATAAAGCTGGGTGATATACCAGTTCAATAGCAATGTTTATTATTTCTTTATAATGTGAATTGTCATATACTACAAAACAAATGGAGTTTGCTGCAGCAAAACACTGTTCAAGAGGGGATTCTTTTCACTGCTGCACCAGCCAAATGCAAACGAGAGGCAAAACAGGACAACACAAGCTTATTTGTACCAAAAAGAGGAGCCTTGTCTGTTGTTTTTAAGGTGTTTTTGGGTTTAAAAAGTCTGATGGGTACCAAACAATGATTCACTGCAAATAAGGTTGTTGCTGTAGGCGGCAACACAAGCAATTTACTCCTCCACCTTAGCAGAAAACATGCCTTGGAGGACCAATAATGTACGCAGTTATGTTCACACACACATGCACACAACTGCACTGCTCCCTCTCTCTTGCTTGACCACTTACTTACTGTATACTCATGCATGAAAAAAATAGCATTGCTATTTTTAACTGAAAAGTGAATAAGGTTGAAATTTAAGTGAAATCATTTAACAAAGCTGGTGGGGAAAGTTACACATTTTATATAATATAAATAGAAGGACAAAAAATTAAAAATAAAGCCCTCACACTCTCTGTTAAGGGTGGACCCAAACTGAGTTTTCAAAAATTAACAGAAAGTCTTAAAATAAACATATAAAGAGGGAAACCGGAAAAACAACATGGAGCAGAAACACAGACGTGGGGAGATGACAGAGAACACATAAAAAAACAGAGCATGAAAAAACTGGAGAAACAGACAAACAAACCAAACCACCCAACATGTGACCTTATTGAGTGGTGGAAAATCCTGGATTTAAGCATTTAAAGGACCCATCTATCCATCCATTATCTACCACTTTATCCTCCACCAGAGGGTCGCTGTGTCTATCTCAGCTGACATAGAGTGATAGGCAGGGTACACCAGTCCACATATAGAGACAAACGTTTACCATTCACTCACACTCTCAAACATACAGTCCTAATCCCCAAATCTGCATGTTTTTGGACTGTGGGAGGAAGCCGGAGAACACCCACGCACACATGGGGAGAACAAGCAAACTCTAAGCAGGGCTCGAACCCGGGTCTTCTTACTGCAAAGGCAATAGCACTAACCACTACGCCATACTAGTAGTGAACCATACTAAGAAATACCAAGCAGGTCTCATCTTACTACAAAGGTGTTGCCTTCCGACTTTCAGAGCAACACAGAACTACATGACTCGATTCTCTTCTTTTTACAGTTAGTTTACAACTGACTGGTTATTGTTACATTCACATTATTATTTAAATTTGACAATAAGGCCTTAGTGTGGTTCATTGCAAGCAAATGATGGATAATTATATCACTCGTGACACCATGTCGACAATCAACATGGGAATTACAAAATGAAATTAGTTATCTTGACGTAAAACCAATGATCCTAACTGGACAAGTCTGAAAGTGGCGGCCAATTTTTTGTTTGGCTCATCATATGTGAGCCATGCGTCGCACTGATTTCTTAAGACGAGCCAAAATCACTGGATTGGATAGCAGAAAAACAAAAACAAAGGTAGGGTTGGTTTTAAAAATGTTAAAAATAATTGGTATTGTTACCCCGGATTTCCACCGGGCACGTTACGGCAGCGGAGCGTCAGTGTCGTGGTCGCCGTTGCTGATCGCTTCCATTCTAATCAATGTGAGCATTTCCACCGAGCGTGCCGCGGTACGTCCCAGAAGTGTCCCAGAAGCGCCTAGCCACGGCGGGGTGCTAACGATAGGTAACAGTTCTATTTTTGCCGTTGCCGTTGCTAAATTGCGTCAAGCTCAACAGGGCAGATCGCACCAGACAGCAAGTCTGACACAGAATCAAAGTAAAACACTTCAAAATATAACACAATATGCAGGTCATATAGCCTATCACAACTTCACACCAACATTACGTCATAACCAGTGCTACCAGGTCAACAGTCAATTGATCAGAGGGTCTCGGAGAGTCACGATGGATGACGAGAGACTGTTTGTTGAAGTGGAGAAACATAAAATCATTTATGACACCAGCTCAACAGTTCTTCCACGTCGGAGAATGAAAGAAGCTGTGTTGTTGTTGTTGTTTCCTACACAGTCTATTGCGGGATCTCGCGAACTCGGGTCCGTTCAGGATTATCGCGTGATCATCCGTGAATACCGCTGGCTCCCAAGGCACCGCTGCGCTGCCCTAACGTGCACGGTGGAGATACCAAAATCAGTAGTCCTCGTGGTATCGGACAAGTAAAAGTGGTATTGATCCATCTGTAGTCTTTACCTCATTGTGGCTCACTCAGTAAAGGAATTGGTTCATTAGATCTATATGTCCTTTCCTAGCTTACTGCTCCCTGGGGGACATTCATCTCATGTGCAGACAGTTGAAGCAGAATCTGAAGGTAAATATACAGCCCATCGACAGTTATTCTGCTGACCGAGGATCGGGGGGTTGGGAGTTTGTGATGACCCTCAGAGATGAAGAGGTAGAAGGGACAAAAGAAACAAACAGAAGACCGTAAAGGCAGTGGACACTGAAACGGCTGCAGCTGCTGGGGATAAATGTATAAAACGGTGACTCATTAAACTTCATTTTATGCCACAGCCTTGTGTTGAAGCCATAACCTCACAGCAAATTAACAGAGAAACTCAATGCTTGCACCCATAAAACATAATGAGCAATTTTAGAACAAATTAAGTGACTGTCAGTTAGAGGCAGCCTTGGCAATAGCATTGAGCTTTGCACTAGTTTAATATTATTACATTTGTTTGTTGGGAAAATATTGAATGGTGTTTCCCAAAACTTGAAAAGACAACGTTCCAAAAAAGTCTTGATTGGTGTACGAATTAAAACGATTCAGTTTTAATGTTGTGGGATGTTTTTTGTTACACGGACAAAAGAAACAAGATTATTTAAAAAGCTGGAAAAAGTCAGGGAACTTATTTTACCTGTTTTTTGGTTTGTTTTTTTAAAACACACAAACAATAAGTGGATGTTCCAAAGAGTTGACTGTTATATATAATTGGTTAATCACTGCAGCTACATGTACATGTACTCATAATTGTTAAGAATGTTTTCCCTTCTACAGAAGGGAAAAACTAGGGCTGTCAAAAACCGGAAGAAAAAAAGAGGAAGAAGAAAAAAGAAAGAAAGACACACAGTTGTAAGTGGCGCTAGTGATGGGATCTGCAGTTAATTTGAGAGTACTGAATCACTAGAATCCGTTCATTAAAATGATTCTTTCAAAAGATTCGTTCACCGAATCGTTCAGTGCTTAGCAGGAGCCCAGCGCCCTGCTACGTGACTCACCTCCTCCCTGAGTGCAGGGTGATTGCACCAGATTTGCTGAATTTGTAACTCAATCACTCACTCACTTTATCAAAAATATCTTGGAAATTATTTGTTTATCAATTCAATATTCTGATATAAAGTGTTCCAAACATGTTTTTCGACAAACGTCGATACATTTTGCTAAATTTTGCTCGTCACAATTTTTTTTGAATCGAGCTGCAACTAACATCTATTTTCTTACTCGATTCACATGTCAATTGTTTTTCTTGATTAATCTTAAGTACTTATTCGCTCTGTAAAAAGTCATGAAAAATGTTGATTGCTGTTTACCAAAACTGGAAACTATAAAGTTTCCTGAATGTATTTTGTTCACAAACCAAAATTATTCAGTTTCAATTTTTTTTTGTTATATGGTGCAAAGACACCAGAAAATATTCACATATAAGAATCTGAAAAATAATAAAGCGTGTTTTCATTTTTAAAAAACTCGAACCACTCAAGTCGAGTCCCAAAATAGGTGACGATTTAGTAATCGTTTAATAATTGATTAACGAATGCAGTCCTAATTTTTTGATTTGAGTTATGATATTTGACCATCTGTAAAAAAGTGGCTTAAATTTTCCCATCGTGCCATGACATTTTTGTGCGCTTCTTGTGTGCATTAACTGTATTTGCATCTCTCATGTCGACCAGGTAGACACATGTCTGTGCTTCATTCCTTTATTTAAATGGTCTCTGCAGATCAAACTTATAGTTTTGGAGAGCGCCAGGTGTCAACACACGTTTTTTTTTTTCTTCTTTTTTCAGCTTAACACGTGACACTTAACCTTCAAACTTGGCAGGTGACTCAGGGCGCTAGTGTGTGTGACTTTGACGTTGTTTAGATGAGAAATGCAAGTGATATCAGTAAGAATAACACCTGGTATTAGTATAGGTCAGGGGTCTGCAACCTATAGGATGAAAAGAGCCATTTTTGTCGCCTCTCCACCCAAATAAAATGCATTCGGAGCCACAAAACAACCCACAAAAGGAAGAGAATAACACAAATAAAGGTTTTTATGTAGATATAATACATAAAAAAGCAATATTTTTTTTCATTTATGACTTTAAGAACTACAAAATGTTCAGTTTATACCCAACCTCTTATAAAGTGGGTCAAAAATAAAACACATATTGATGTAGACCTAGTTCTTCCATTGTTTCATTGTTTGTGACAAATTATTGAAATTAAAATGAACCCACTTTGAATTAAATTAAGCAAACATTTGGATTGTATGTTGTTCATACTTGAGAAAATGGTATGTGGGTCCAAAGATGGACAGGACATCCACATGTGTACTTAATATTGCATTAAACCCCTTTTATTTGTCACCTTGATCTCTAAAGCCACAAGGAGCAACCGCAGAGTGGCTGAAGAGCCACATGTGGCTCTAGAGCCGCAGGTTGCAGACCCCTGGTATAGGTGAATTCCTGACGTATTGGTGACAATAAAGTGGCATGGAGCCACCTCCACCTATAACCTACCTTGATGAGTTTGCACCTGATCTGCGCGGACACCATGTGGCTGTTCCGCAGGTTTCCCACGCGGAACATGAGGCACAACTTCCCGTCCCGCTGCGAGATCACCGCGTCCTGGCTGAACATGAGCGTCTCCGCGCGCTTCTTCGGCTGCGACATCTTGATGAACATGCAGCCAATGAGGAACGCGTCCACGATGGACCCCAGCAGCGACTGGAAGAGGAAGAGGATGATGCCCTCGGGGCACTTCTCCGTGATGTAGCGGTACCCGTAACCGATGGTCGCCTCCGTCTCGATGAAGAACAGAAACGCGGAGGGAAAGTTGTACACGTTGGCGACGCACGGCGTATACGAGGAGTCGTGGCCGGCGTGGCTCAGGTCGCCGCGGATGTACGCGATCACCCACCACATTGAAGCCATGACGAGCCACGCGACCGTGTAGGTGAGGATGAAGATGAGCAGGTTCCAGCGCCACTTGAGATCCACGAGCGTGGTGAAGAGGTCCGAGATGTAGCGGCTCGTCTCTCCGCCGAGGTTCCCGTGCTGGACGTTACAGCGGCCGTTCTTCTCCACGAACCGTTGCCTCTTCCTCTTCACCGGGGCAGAGAAACTCATTCCCCGGTTGGTGTTCACCACCTGGTAATCCTCACCAAATTTCCTCCGTATGGCTGACATTGTGGCGATGGATTCTTGCGCAGAACGCCGGCGGCTCTTTGCGCAAACTTTGGTTCCAAAGACCGTGCAGCAGCAGCAGCAACACTCAACGCGCCACTCGCATCTTGTGAGATGGAGACGCGCTTCTCTCGTATGAATTAAACGCAGTAAGTGAGCAGAGATTCATGCGCAATGCATGATTCAGACTCCGAGAAGCAGGTGCCAACTTTTTCTTCGGGTTTAATCCATGCATGCAGAGGAGGAAAAAACACATTTGCAATCACATGGGAAGCAAAAGTCCTTGCTGTGGATCCGCTGCTGCAGGAGATGTTGCTCCTCTGTGGCTGCATGTGAATGGCATGGGCTTTAGTGCGCGTTCTGGTGGGAGTGACTCCAAATGAGAGTGTGGAGGAGCTGCAAATGTCGCTCTCTGTCACAGAGGGTGGAGGTATGGAAGCCCGTTTCCGACACTGAATAAAAGGCACACCTAAGTCATAATTGTGAGTAATATTTATTACATACCATAACCCTAACCCATAACCATATACGTCATATTTATGAGATACCAAGATACCATGTCATAATGAGACACTAAGTACTAATACTAAGCTATACTAAGATACTAAGTCATAATTATGAAATGCTATGTCATGATTCTGAGATACTATATATATGAGATACTATGTACTAATACTAAGATTTACTCACTTATGACCTAGAGCAGTGGTCACCAACATGGTGCACGCGAGCACCTGGTAGCCCGCAGGCAGCCAATACGGTGCCCACGGGCTCACGTCACGTCACTTGCATGTATCCATATGGTCACTCAGTAAAATATCATTGATATCGTTTATAAAAACTGTGATAATTGTTAGGAGTAAGCACTGGAAGGAATGTGTATGCAATTTAATGCGTAAATATTCATAATTTAAATGGTAAATTGCATAAAATGTTATTATGGTAGCCCTCCATATTATTCTGTACCCTTCAGGTATAGCTCTTGGTCTCAGAATGGTTGGTGACCCCTGACCTAGAGGCTCATTATGATGACATGTTAAATCATAATTTGGAATAGTTTGCAATGAGATACTATTGATTGATACTATCAATGGCATCAGCCATAAACAATACTTTTAAATGTGTTTCCCATCATCCCAGTGATAAAAACACGGTTCCTGTCCTGTAATATTCTTTTTAAAGTGTAGGTTACCTGTGGTGATGGATGGCTATTTGGTTCCCCCTAGTGTTACTGCAGTGGACGTAAATCTGAGCTGTGTCGATGGCTGAACCACAGTACAATGCACTCACTGCTAGTGGTAGAGTCAAGTTCACACAAGGTAGACGATGATAATCGGGGCCCGCCCAATACTTTTTTTGGGCCCTAAGCGACATTTGATTTTGGGGCCTATTATCAATGGCAATAATAAAGCAGTAGATGACTTAATGATGCTTAAGGGGGAATTGTGTGATTCAAATTACCTATGCTCTAAGGGAGGAGAAAAAAGCAGTACTATTAACTAGCCCAATTAGTTTTCCCAAGGGGCCACAAGAGAAATAGAAAATATTGTTGTATTTTCGTTCGGAAAATACTGCAACATTATATTGTTTATTCAATCAAAGTTCCAACCCGTAACAATAGTGGACAGCATGTGCACACAATTAAAAAAATGTTTTTTTAATCACGGTAAACTCTACTCCACAAACTAAACACACAGCTTTTTTTTTTTTTGGCATGAACCAAAATTTGATTGAATCTTTGAGAAGCATCTCACGTAAGTTACGTACATAACTTTAGGGTGAAAAAACTTGGCTTCAAAATAAAAGCATGCATTTTATTTTCTAATTTCCAATTAACTTTATGTGGGTCGACATCATGCCCAGTTCTGATCTAGGTAATGTTATCATCATGCACAAACAATTTTTTCATTTAATTTCATTAAAAACATATTCTCAAAAGCCTGGCATTGCGAGGAATCATTATTACCGAAATTAAGTTAGAAAGACATTCAGAGATTCTAACTTCCACTATAAATAACATTTAAATCAATCAATGCTGAAACATGTGCAATATATAATATTATATAAGCAGTTCTGGCAGGTGTCGTGTCACTGTGACAAAACATTTAATGACACTACAATGTATTATAGTGAAGTTATTGAAAATTATTACTTATAGATATTAAATAAATGCAACATTTTTTCACACTAAATGGCGTATAGTCCAAAGGACACTTGTGAGGTGAGTTTTAACCTCTTTTTGGTGAGAATTAGGTTGTGTAGTTTACATTCAAAATATGTATTGCATTTGTTTCAAAAATGTTTTGTTTGTTATTGATGCGGGAAGTTCGAATTTGTGATTATATCTTTTTCCATTTTATTTTAGTGTCACAGTTTCAAGTGAAGGTGCGCTCCATTTGCTCACCCAGCTGTCCAAGTTGTTGATTGGAATTATGCTAAACCCACAAATTTGTATTTTGTGGTCACAGAATACTTAATTTTATATTTATGTAGGATGCAGCACAGAGAATGAAGCCCCTTCTCCAAGTAAATCTTCATGTCACAAGTTCCAGGATTTAAGACCATAAGACAGACAGCACATGACCGTCTGTCTGACACAGAAGAGAACACTCTGGACCTGCTTTCTTTCTTTCTGTCCATCCCTCCCTCCCTCCCTCCATCTATCCATCTGTCTGTCTGTGTCCACCTATCCATTTATCCACCCATCTGTGGTAAATGGTGTACAGTATATTTACAGACCAATATTCTAGTCTTTTGTTCTGTAGACATTTTCAACTTTATTTTGTAGTTGAAATGTGGGTGTTGTGTTGCGTGCATGCACCATATGTTGTGAATTGAGCAGATTAATACAATCGAAACAAATGATTATAAATTGTTTAATTATAATTATTGTAAAATATAATATAAGAGCTACAAAAACTAGACCCTGTGCTCCTAAACTAATATTTTAATTCAATGTATCATCATAGCTAGAACCCCTGACATTATCTATCCTAGCGTTTGTGGTTTTTGGCCTGCTATATCAGTGACATATTTCAAATCACCTCTGAAAAACATATTTTTACTTTACAGATCCTTTTATTACTCTTGGCATATACCTGGGGTAATGTGTAGAATTTAGGCAAATGTGTATAATCACTTTAAAATACAAAAATAATAGTTTGTAGCTTTAGAAATAGGTAAGGTTAGGTAAGGGCCTTGCTTTACAGAGGCCACCAACTTGTGCCTTCATGTTTCAACATCAGCCTGACCTGACAAACCATCCTTGGGATCTGGGTCCAAGTAGGTCTTTGTAATTTTCTCTGGTGAGCGAGAGATCTTTGCATTTGCATTTCTCAGGCATCATGTAATTTGCTTGCTCTTGCTTAACATTACTCACTCGATATATATATCCATAGATATATCTATAGTTTTTTATATCAAATATCTATAGATATAAAAAACTATAAAAATATAAATGAAAATATATATAAATATATGAAAAATATATAATTCACAAACTTTCAAGGATTTCAAGGCCCATGGGAACCCTGCTTACTACACAAATAGCACATGGGATTCAAATATGGCTGTCACCCACAAACACTGCTACTTGAACCGTTAATATGTGGTCACCTGGATTACACAAACACATTATTTCACAGTCTAAAATTCTTACATTTTCAGACCTGGTGGTATTCCAAACTGTACAGATAATGTTAAGAACAACAACACAAAAAAAACAATAAAAAAATACAAAATGCACTGTAAGAGAACGGACTGGTTCAATGGGTTTATTTAATTTTAAACACAGAAGGTCACACTGCAATGAAAAGTTTTTGTATTTCAATTTGTGGAGTGAAGAAATGAAACACTTTAAGTGAGCTAAAGGGATGTCCAAACATGAAACACTTTAAGAGGATGTATAGAGACATGATTTTCACAAGGTGTCTACTGTGTATGTATGGAATCTGTTAATTGTTTTTGTAGTTATTTGGTTTTGTCTATTACTTAAGCAACCTTTAGGACGAAAAGAGCCATTTGTGTCCCCTCTCCACCCAAATAAAATTAATGTGGAGCCACAAAACCTATTTGGCCCACAAAATGAAGATAATAACATGTATTGAGGTTTTTATACAGATATACTGTATATAAAAGCTACTTGGAGCCACTGCAGAGGAATTGAAGGGTCATGTGTGGCTCTAGAGCCACAGGTTGCAGGCCCCTGACCTATCCTGTAAAAAGTAAAGCTATATTATGCATTCCTTTTGGTTGAGTTTTGGAGAAGGGGTGGGAAGTTTTTTACTTCAGACGAATCATTTTCAGACATTCAGATTCAAGGTCTGCAAATGCAACCGTTTGCTTTCCTTTTTTTCTTTTATTTCCCTTTGGTCGAAATAAATTTTTCATTCATTGAAGTACTTTGAAACGGTGTTAAACTGTCCTGTGCTAATAAGCGTTTTTATTATTAAGTAAATTGCTTGACAGCTTTAATTTGTTTAATTTCGTCGTGTTTATTGGTTTTTGTTGATGTTGCTTGTTTTATTTTTATTATTATTAGTGTTGTGATTGTTGTTTACACATACTTTGTTATTTTATATGAATGCTATTTTAAAAAGGATAATAAAACCTTGGGAGCCTTCGCCTGTCTCCTCTCACGACCCGTCCGTCTGCTACACCCATAATCCCCCGCGCCAGGACAAGATGGAAGAAAGCAGCGGCCGCTGGAGAACAATGTTTTGGCAATAAAACATCGAAACGGCGACTACGGAGACAATACAGGCACGGTTGAGACCAACTGCGGTCATGTGTAGGTGAGTGAGGAGCTAAGGTGACCTTTTGTTCGTGGTGAGCGTTAGGATTTTGTTGGAAATTAGGCGACGGAGTCGTGAAGCTCGGCGCAAACGGGAGATGTAACGAGAGGCAGCATCATTGTTTCTGTTGCATGGGCCGTAATGCGGGTTTTCATTCCGGGCAGCTAGCGGCTAGCTACAGAGCTAGCTCGTGGCACATTGATTGTTATGAACACAAGCGCTCACGGAACTCACCGTTTTATTTAAACCCACCACTTGTCCTGGAGGCGATATGTGTCGTAATAGCGGAGGAATGTTTGCCTGCACGGTATGTTGGTGAGCGATATGCGGTGGTAATTTTAGCTAAAGTTAGCTATCAATAAATAGAGCGCCAGCGTTGCATGCACTCAGACAGATTTGATTTCACGAGCGTCATCAAAGCTTGGGAACCGGAGAATGAGCGATTCATGCCACTGACCTGACCTCGAAGCAAATGTGCTGTTAAAAACTACACTCGTTTAGCTCGTTTACTATTTATTTTAACTCGTTATGTATACCACTGTAGCACACTCCCACGCATATACTATTGCCGTTTGAGTATGCGTCACATGCGTCATAATCAAACCCGTGGATTTTGTTTTAGCGTTAGCTAGCTTGATAGCATATTGTGTACAATGCTAACGCTCCCTTACATCGGTCATATGGATCAAATTAGACATGTCTTGATTAAAATATACGATTTATTTATAACTACACAGTGTCGCTTGTTGGTCTTATTTTGTTATGAGGAACAAAAGAGGTTCGTAAGACGTTTGAAACCAGTGTGTGGACCGAGGACGTGGAGATGTAGTTGATTGTCTCGGTGTGGCTAGTCGGTTAGCTAAGCATGCTAACTATTATGCATCACAAAAGCTCATCGGCTTTCTGTTGAATTGAGTGTGGCGCAACCAAATGGTCGGCAGGTCTGGACTAAACAATAAACTCTCACTGTAGTCGTTGCTCTGTTCGTTTCCACGCCGCCTGTCCCGAACTCATTAAAATGTCTCGCTGCATTTGACCTACATGCCGTTTATTTTAGACAAGTGTAGTCTACCGGTTAATTTGCCTATATATGAAAAGACACCCTCATCTTTTAGCATTCACACTGAACCAGAAATGGCAAAGTGGTGTTTTCCAACATGAATCAAAGTGATGGAACATTAAAAGTATTTGCATGAAAAGCTATATTGCAGTTTTTTAAAGATGTTTGTCATTATCCAAATTGCATGTAGTGCAAACGGTATATATTAGAACAATATACTATTACATCATTGTATAGCAGAGGCAGTCCAAGACATTTGCTGAAGTGCTGAAATGTTAAATTTTTTAGTGCAGAGTAGGGTTGGTTAATGTGGAAAACCTGGCACAGTGTGTATTGGGATGTATCACTAAAATAAGGTAAAATAATGAGTTTGTGTCTTATTTGCTTGCCTACATTTACTGTTATGAAGGGAATATTTGGATCTAGTTCCCAGAAATAAGCAGCAGGTAGTGTGGAATTTAAAGTCCCAGTCACCAAAGAAGAATGACTATAAGGCATCATTTAGAAACCCACCTACATCCATATGTAAACATTTTAAAAGGACATAATTCTGACCTCAGTTTTTCAGTTTGGCTCAGAAGATGTTGATTGTTAAGTTTCTAAAAATTGTTTTTATTGTGGACTATTTTTTCATAGCACATTAGCTTTGGCAGGTATTTTACTTTAGTGGTAGATGATGGATGGATGGACGGATGTTCCAAAACTCTTGCATGATGGCATTCAGAAGACAAAATCACCTTGAGATTTTGAAAAATTCATAGATCACAATGTTATTTGTACATTGCACAGTTTGTTTTATTGGTATTTTTTGTACTATATTGTAGGCATATTGTCTCGGCGACCTTGAGTGTCTTGAAAGGCGCCTTAAATATAATGCATTATTATTATTATTATTTGTGCAAAAACCTAATAAATCTGGTAATGTAATAAATGACCAGACAACAGTTACAGGAGATGAGATTTTACAACAATGTTGGATTGTGAACTTCTTCCTGTTTGTAAACATAACACTAATCTTTTTTTTTTTTTTTGCTTACAGGATATTCTCTTGCTGTGTTTCTCTGTAGTTTTATTGCCCTCCTTCTCCCCCTGCACAAAGCAAAAACACGATCATGAGTATTATCCAGGACAAATTAGGCAATGAGTTTTTGCGTAACGGTGGCATGGACCCCAATTTTGCACCAGGCATGCTTATGTTCAGCCACCTGCCGCCCGTCACCAGTTTCACGCGGCTGGCCTCCCAGTCCGTCATGGGCGAACTCCCCCAGGAGATGATCCTCAAGAAAGAACGTGACTCCCCTCCAGACCACCAGGGTGCCGCTGCTGCAAACACAGGGGGCTTCCTCCACAGCATGGGCATTAAGCAGGAGCGGCTAACTGAGCTGGATTACCGCATGCCCCTCTACGGTGGGGGTGGAGGAGTCGGGGTAAACTGTACTGGAGGGGGTGCAGGGAAGAGTGGCACTGACATGGCAGACATGTCTTTCAGCAACCACCACCAAAACCACCAGAGCATGCTCCTGCATGACCTAAGCCTCAGCAATGTTCGGAGCATGGAAGAACCGGTGAGTTTCTAAATGTTGTCTCAAGTCATACATTTTGTAGCTGTAATTTTTAGAATTGAATGATATGGCCACAAAATTTACTATTTTAACTAGAGTTGCACGATACCCACAGTTCACAGCAGTGCCAATTCGAAATGGTTCCTACGGTAGTAGAAATTCTACGCGACGGTAATACCGTGGATTACAATATACCGGTGCCAGTTTCCGCTACATAGCAGCCGCGAATACTCTGCTCCCAGCCTCCGGACTTCTCAATGTATGCTACTCCCATACCCTGAACCACACAGCTGCTGAATGATTGGCTGTTTGCCTGTTACCGGTGACGTCCGTGGATATGATAGGCTGTTTCCGCACACTGGGTCCGCCCGTCTGTTAGCTGATTGGCTGTTTGTGTGTTTCTGCTGGCAAGAACGAACTCCACGAAGACGGCTCCGCTTCTATAGACATTAGCTTCAAAACAAACAACAAGCTTAAGTTCTGTCTCATCCAGACGCACGCACGGTTTACAGTCACAAACACGAGAGGCCATGACAGAAGCCGAGCGGCGCCGTCGTCAGTGGCTCCGCTAATTTTCTCATTGGCTAATATTAGGCTATAGGCTTCGTGTACAGGCTGAGGAATGAGTAAAAGGATGTTAAAGTATAAAGCACATAAAAAATGCATAAAAATATAGTTTTCACAGGGAATCAGTACCTATTTGTTGTATTTTGTCCTCTATGGTTTATTATGTTGGAGAAGAAGCATTCTTTTTTTAAAGACAGTGGATTTGTTATCCTAAGTTGATTATCTATATTAGTTAAACATAAATGTGCAAAGGAAACTGAATGATTATTTAATTTCAACCATATACATTCTAACTTCATTTATTTGTTTTTTTTATTGCTGATATGCTTTTGTTCATGTACTCTTGTTGACCCAGTTATGAACTAAAACCATTCAGTCTAATTTTTACTTCACCATTATTATGTTTATCATGCACCAAACAACATTATAAGTAATTAATAAGCAGTTATAACTTACAAATACATAATAATATAAAAAAGGCTGTGGTAAAGTGATACTACCCTGAACCGTGATACTTTGTCTGGTATCGTACCGTGGTAACTCATTTTGGTATCGTGACAACTCTAATTTTAACCAATATGATTCAAAAGCATTATAACTCCCCCCTTTTGTGTCTGTCAACGAACAAAACACATTTTTATTTGGGCCATTGGATTCCTGCAGCACTGCAGAATTTCCTCATAATGTTGTTTTGGCCCACATCTCACTGCAATTTCTTTCAATCTGGTCATTCCCTTATCGGACAGGATTTGTTAAGTGCATGCTTTGGTTTCATAGACTGTTGTTTGAGCTTGCAGCTGCCTCTTTCTGCCAGATTATACATCATCTGCTATTTTTGTCCTTAGATTCCTGGAAGACCAGGTAAAGAGCCAAAAGAATCATCAGGTAGAAGAGGGCGGAGGAACAATGGGGACGGGCAGGGAGGCAAAGCACGAAAGAAACGCGATGCTACAAAGGTTAGTTTCTTTTATTAAGACTGAAAAATTAGATTTGTTTGGATGAAAAAATATCTGCACACATGAATGATCTTAAGAAAATGTAATGCTCTGTGCCTTTAAATTACTTTGAACAGTGCTAATGTGTTGAAGTCAATTCAACAAAACTTTTATGTACACGTCTTGCAGGCCATGATGTTGGATGCAGATGGAGCCTGTATGTCCCCAAACTCGAAACCACATATCTGTGAGCACTGTAACGCTGCCTTCCGCAGCTCCTACCACTTGCGCAGACACGTGCTCATACACACAGGTAAGAGACTTTCGCTGCTTGATAGTGCCTTACTTTTTTCCTGATACTGTTAAAGGTCAATTATCAATGCACTAGGGCTGAACTATTTTAGGAATTGCGATTTTTCTGGCAGATATTGCGATTTCGATTTGATTCAAGATTTGCTGGGGGAGCTTGGGGAGCACATGTACAATATAACTAGGGATGCATGGAAGTGAAAATTGTTGGCCGAAACCGAAAATCAGGAAATAAATTGTTATGATTATTATAAACAATTCTGTACCATTGTTTTTTTTTTTTTTAAATCTAATGTTGTTGTTATGGCTGGGACTTACCTCACTTAAGTCAAGGCATTGTAATTATAGTATATTATATTATAGAGGTGCCCCTCTGGTGCAGACCGTTTTACGCTCCTGCATAAAACTGCATTATGCGTATATGCATTGGATACGGAGACAATATGGGTCTCCGTATCCAATGCAGCCTGGATAATTTCTCTGGCCTTATCCCAGCATCCAAATAATTATAATATGTATGCAGAGGATTGAGTACAGTCGCCATGAAGTGCAGGGGATCTCTGTGTTGTGAATGAGTGGTGTGAATGTTGCGTGGAGTTCATAACCTGCGCTGTTTGCAGCCAAGTTTCGCTTTTGTGCAAAGAGACTTTCCATCATTTAATAGGTGTGCTGTTACACCGTGTACTTGCATCTTGTTGGAACTGTTTTATTGGTGTTCCAAACTGATCTTGGACAGACTCTATGGGGTATAGACAGGCGCATACTGGCAGCAGTTTTTGCGTGCGTCATCACAATATCGTTTCGGTGTTTTTATTTCGGTGATAAAAGTCCTTCGGCCGCCGAATTTTCAGTACATGCCTAAATGGAACATGTTTATTAGCAAGAACAATATAACAGTAATAATGACGTATCTGTGTGTGATTTGGGGTTCAATCGGCACCTGGCTCGCCGATTACATGGGGCCGCAGCGCCCTTGTTCTCTGGTTAAAAAAAAAAACCTGCGGGTGTCCTGCCTAAATGTAGGGCGTCTAATTTCTTATTATTTTCAGTACAGTATGTCCCTCGGACGCCCTGGTGGCTAAAAGCCTGGCTGTGGGTCAGTCAGGAGCACTGCACAAAAATGCGGCTTTGACGATCACAGGACCGAGTTTTCTGAAATCGCGATTTCAGTCATAAAAAGATAAATTGTTATGCCCTACAATAATCTGTTTCTTTTTAGTTGGTATCAGATGCTCACATGACATGATAAGTCGGGCAGGTATTGTTATTGTGTTTACGTGTTTCCTACGTTATGTAATATTGCTGACCAGTTTGAGGAAATCAGATGTATTTTTCCAAAGTTTGACAAAGTAAATTAATATAAAATAATGTAAGGTAAAAATGGAACACCATCTTATCTCCCTTTCAGTGCTTAAGACTACTACAGAAAAAACCCAGACAATTACTGAAACCAGGTGTGAGTCAGTGATGACTCATGTATTTCCAGGCATATTAGTCACTCCTATTGCTGGGAAATTCCCACATGGTTCTTTGATTTGCACTTGTAAATAAGGAACATTCAGATATCTGCGCACATAATTTATTTAAGTCCTCTCATTTGTACGAAACCCTTTTAATTTAAATCAATGATATGTCAAGTCTGTGGACTCTATTGTATTGGTATAATATGCTTTGAAAATAAGTTTTCTCCACCAACCAAAATTTCCTGTCATAGGGCAATAAAGCCACTGGGAGTTATATTTTTCTTAAAAACACAGCAAAACAGATTAATTGCTTATCAAAATGGTTGGCAGTTAATTAAGTAGGGAATCACCATTCACCTTTATTTAGATCCCCTGTACCATCTTTTTTTATGCAGGTTAGAAAAACTTAAAATAATTGTTAGTCCAATTAAAACCAGATTTTAAATACATGTAAACATAGTAAATAGTGAGAAAACATTGTGAAATCCAAAGCAGTGTATTTCTGGATGCATTTTCGCTCAGTCACCTTAAAGAGCTAAATACTTATTGGACGGTAGAAAGATGCAGACAAGCACCTGACATGGTACCAACTAGCTGCCACCTAAACGTGTTATGGTATGACAAAGCAGGCCAACTGAAAAAGGTAGTAGTCTAATTAATTAGTGTAGTCAAGCTAAAACTTGTAGCCACTGCATTAGTGACATACATGTTGTGTGTTGTCCCTTTTTAACATTTTCCATTCTCAAAAAAGAGTTTATTACAGAATACTTGAAGTTGATTGTCATTAAACATGTATTGGACACAGTTAAGTGATGGGCTGGGCAAATATTAATGTGATATGCGGATGGTTGTACTCTTGATCGCACAGGTGAGAGGCCTTTCCGGTGCAGTCAGTGTAACATGAGCTTCATTCAGAAGTACCTGCTCCAGCGGCACGAAAAGATCCACAGTGGTGAGTTTCCGGTGTTCAGTCAAGTATTCAGTGCCTTTTCTCCTTCATAGAACCTAAATTGGAGTAACTGCTGTGTTTTGCAGGAGAGAAGCCTTTCAGCTGTGACCAGTGTAACATGCGCTTTATCCAGAAGTACCATATGGAACGGCACAAAAGGACACACAGCGGCGAGAAGCCATATCGCTGTGATACATGCCAACAAGTAGGCAACTTTTAGTTTGATAACCAAGTTGTGTACCCTTAGAATATATTCATCTTTGTATAATGTTGATGCTTTTAAGTTGTTCCTTTAATGAGTGTGGTCAAACTAGAGTCCAGGATACCATCTGGCAGGTGTGTATCCTGATTGAAAAGACTGTCTAATCTAAGAGGTTGTTGTCATAGGGATCAAGTTTGGGGCACCCTTCTTTATGGAATAGCATGTATGAGTGCAATATATTATCACCATTAGCATGTAAGCAGTTGTATACTTGACATTTCTTATCAAGCCTCATCCCTGTGTGAGTAATTGTGTCAGTGGAGATCATGGAACATAACTTTTTGTGGTAGTCTATTGCAGTTACTATTCTGTTTAAAAAGATTTAAAAATGTAAATTCTCAGAAAAATAAGACTATATTTTCTGTCTCCCCTCTGCCTCCTTTTAGTTTTTCTCTAGAACAGACCGGTTACTGAAGCACAAACGGACTTGTGGAGAAGCCATAAAGAAGGGCCTAGACCCAAGCATGCTGGAGCTCAGCGAATCCGAGCTAGGCCAGGGCAGCTATTCACTCACTCAGGGAAACTCGAACACCTCTGGACGCAAAAAGGCCAGGTCCAAGAACGGTGAGGGCGGTGAGCGCAAACGGAAGAAAAATGCCTCTGCATTAGTGGCAGGAACCTCATCTTCTCGGGGGATGGCCCATGACCTGGGCTTACAGGACTTCACCATGGAGCACCCCTCAGGCTCGGACTCTGCCATACAGGGACGCACACCCAAATTGGTCTTCAAAAAAGCTGGCCGCAAGGGCCTTGACAAGGGCCTTCTCTCTCTGGAAGACAGTGTAGATGGACAAAAACTGTTGGGCCAGAAGCCTGGCTCAATGGATCACGTGGAGGGTTCTGGTCTCGACAATATGGGTCTACTCCAGGCAGCTGGGGGCAACAAGCAGGGGCCCACTACCAGCAGCAACTACGATGATGCAATGCAGTTTGTGAAAAAGCGGCGCTACCTCCATGCAGTTAACAATGACTATGGAGCTGGCTCCCTGCACATGGCAAACCAGGTCAACAGTGTCATCCAGGTATCCCTTGGGCCAGAACCCACGCTGGCCATGCTGGACTCATCTCCTTTGGAGCTCAAGCACGACAAGTCTGGCATTCCAGATGAGGTACTGCAAAGTCTGCTAGAGCATTATAGCCATAAACCAGAAGGGCCACACCACCATGACGTGACTTTTGACCTGCCTGACCACCCACACCATGTTGACCTCCAACCAGCTGCCCCTGTTACCCCAGAGATGGAGGACGACTCGCCTAACGGCGGCGATAAAACGGTCGTGATGAGCGAGTACTCGAAATTTCTCTTGCAGGCTCTGGAGCGCACCAGCCACAGTGGACCCTTCCCTACCCTTGGCCACACTGGGCCTTTCCCACTCTTGTCCAGCAGCTCCAGTCCGACAGGACCCCTGTTCTCTGACAAACATGTGTACTCCACATCGCCACTGGACTGTGGCTACCCGCCTGCTGTGTCCTCCCCACTGCCCATCGCTGCCGTTCCCTCATCGACCTCCTCCTCGAACTCTTCAAAGTCCCACTATGGCATGCTGGTGGACTCCCCCTCTCAGGCAGGCTACCACATGACCTTGGAATCCACCAGTCACCAGCAGCTGACTCCATCTCAGGAGTTGACTGAGCAGTTGGAGAAGCAGCACTCCCCTGGCACCTTCAACCTCCCTCCCCAGGACCTGACCACCCACGCAGATGGTTCCAAGGGGCAGCAACCCAAGGCCGGAGGGAGCGCTGTACCTACCAACGGCTCCAGCTACCCCGATCTGTCCCCGCTGAACCCCCCTAAAGAAACCACGTACCAGATCGAGAACTTTGCCCAGGCCTTTGGCTCCCAGTTCAAGTCAGGGCGGCGGACCCCTCTGAGCTACGGCAGCGATCCTGCAGCAGAGGTTGATCACAGAATAAGAACTCCAGTGTCAGAATTCTCAGGGTATACCAGTTTGTTAGCTGACGTCAGTGCACCAGTGAGTACAGGATCAAAAACCCCGACAAGCCAAAGTTTCAGATAAGGGTCAAACAAGGTGAATAAAGTAGGGGACTGTCCAGTCTCACTACGCCATCCTAATTTTGTTCTTGTAGCAAAGTTTTGTTTTTTTAAACACTGCCATTAATGTTGATACAAAAATGACCAGGGAGGGTCTTCCATGGCCTCAAATGCAATTTTTTTAAAAACTGTTTTCATTTTTAATATGTATGTAGTCGCTTAATTTTTGTTTAAAGGTAGTGAATTTTTTGACATGAACATACCGTAGATTTAAATGTAATTTAAAAAAAAAAAAAAAAAACATTTAGAGGGTAGCTATGAACTTGCTTGGTTTTCATTTTTTTCTTCCTTCTATCCTGAAATATTGTGTTTTACCAATCATCAAACCATTAATTGTAAAGTAATAATGAAATAATGTTGATACGTTCAATAATAATACCAGTTGTGGCAGGGAAAGGCCCGGAATTCAAATGGCAAAAAAGTATATATTGTCTGTTACAAGAAACATTTTTAACTCAGGAAAATAGGCAAAATTGTGTAATAAGACTATGTATTATGAGATGCAATTAGCACAGTTTTTACAGGTGTATTTTGAGAGTAGAAAGCTTTGATTTTTATTTTTGTGTGTTTTTTAAAAAATTCATCGAAACAGCAAATTACAATACTCGATGTTTGGTTCTCAACTGCGTGCAGCTTTTGTCAAGATAATGGTACTGTTTTGTTAATGTGAAGACATCCACATTTCCTTTGAGAGCCGCGCACATAAAACGAGGTAGTCGAACATAACGGACTGTTTTATAACGACACACACACTTTAACACAGTGATGGGCAACTCGGTCCTTCTTACCGTGCACTCCTCTCACGCCCACCAGCGGCCAGTAGAAAAATGCTGTTTCCATCATTGTACGGTTTGGTTTGGTACAGTAGATATGGTTTGAAACAGTAAAACCCTGGGTCAGGCTTGCATTTCAAATGAGAACAGTACCTTACAGTACATTGCATGATGTACCTCTGCAACAACAGTCATGTGACACAAAAGACAGTGGAGGACATCCAGAAGCTTTTTTTTTCTCCTGCTCAGTTTGTGGCTGTCTTAACAAGACGTCAACCTTTGTATGAGAATATACTGAGGGCGCTTCCCTTGACTTCCATGGGATATTTGCACCGATCATAAGGGAGTGACATTTTTCTTTAGACCAATTAGCTGACTGTCATGGGTGGAGCAAATCGTACCATTTTACTCTGGTATCCCAAGGGAGGTGGTTATTTTGGTACAGTTTCTAATGAAAACACAACAATATGTACCGTACTGTACCAAACCAAATTGCTCCACTCTGTGGAAACACGGCTAAAAACAGCAGGTCCTATAAATCCTCGCAGTGAGCGTCACGGCTGCTGCAGCATGCAATGAACAACATTTCTGTGATCAGTTTATCTAAGTGTGGTTGAAGTAAATATTTTTTGAAAGAAAAAAAAGACGCCACTTACCTGCTCCACTCCTTGCCGTTCCTTTTTGGGTCAATGGAATCAAACAAGCACTTTGTTTAAAAAAAAAAAAAAAAAAAAAAACACAAACAATGAAACCAATCATTGGACACAACAACCCTTTCAATTTGCATATGTGTTACATGAGTATTATGCTAATGATCATGAATATTATTTTAAGAGGAGAAAACTGTGAATGGGGTTGGGAGGGAGGTTGGGTGGGTGGTTGATGGGGAGGGAAGGGAGGGCTGGATTATTGTCTGATATGTTTTGATAGGGCTTGACTAGGCATGATGACGGGCATTTTAATGTATTTTGTTGTTTGTTTTTCAATGATAGAAGAGGGTAAGGGCTCAGGGGGAATGCTTTTCTTACGGTTTGCCGGGTGATTTTTTTTTTGCCATATTTTTGTTATACAATATTTTGAGAGTACCTCTTTGTATTTAAGTGTTTTGAGAGACGGGCTGACATGCTGGAACCCCTATATCTTTAATCCCCTTGGATATGTCAGACGCATACCCAAAACACCCTTTTATTTATTTTCCACTAACCACAATAAAACTTAAAAGCAGGTATGTTATCACCGGACCTACCTACACCCCCTAATTCTTTTTAACCTTAGGTTTTTAATCATTTCTAAGAACCAGCATCAACAAAAATGTTCAAACCTGAAAAGCTGAATCACACCGATCTCCGATTTCCAAAAAAATGGAGCCCTGCACTCACAAGAATATACAATGGCCTTCTTTGTCTTCCATGGCTCGAGCCGTTCTGTCCCGGCAGCCAGGGTTAATATTTAATTTAGTTGATTTCCTTTGAGCCCCCTCTCCTTTTCCCCCTTTTCCTTTTCCTATGTCTGTGAGCTCCACCGCCGCCAAGAGACTTTGAAGCTGCTCACATCACAGGAAACAAAGACTGACCAGCAACGCCACTCCAAACACACTATGCTTTTAAAGGAGAGAAGAAAAAAAGACAATAAGATTGACCTAAATATACCTCATATCACTAAAGAGTAAGAAAGCAGGGACACGCGTTTCATGTATGTAGTGGAAATATTTGTAGTATAGGTTTGACATATTGTATAATCATTTAACACTGACTGTGTTTACAATTATTGAGCAGATGACTCAAAATGCAAATGTATTTTTTTTCTGTACAAAAACCATCCACGCCAAGCAGTGTTGCATTCTAGATGCCTCATAGATCATTCATTCTTCTCATGTTATATCCCTTATTTTTGTTACTTGCCATATTGTGTTTTGATATGATCTCTAGAAGGATATTGTTTACAAAAATGTACAAAAACACTAAAAATGTGTGTTCTCAATGTTTTTTATTTTGTTTTTGTTTTTTTTCTTGAGTTTTTCCTCCAGTATGCATGATAAGACATTTTTGTATGGCTTTTTTCCCACTTGTCACCTCAATACCAAATTTTGTAGCAGAAGCCTCCCCATTCCTTTGTCTTATTTGTTCTTGACCCCTTGTGATATGATTTCCCAGGCTGTACCTGTTATTGAGATGAACAGATTAGAGAAGCCAATAAAAACTTTTTGTTACAAAAGCAAAGTACAAAGTGTTTGCTTTTGTCAGAGCACTAAACCTCCCGGAAAGGGTGCTTGCAGAGATGGGCTGAAATCTGGACTTTCTGCTGAGATTCTACAAGGTCACGAGTCAAATCTGCACGTAGGATACTATGGTGAGTTCCGTTTGTCAGAACTCTGGAAGGATTTTCATTTGCGATCAACCTCACTAAACTTGACATGGGATTCCAGGATGGCTTCCACTACACAAACATTGCTTCTTTTAGCTCTTCTGTTGAATTTGTTGGACAGTAAATCAGTCTTACACATCACAGCGAATTGGTATTGCTGACAATGGCTAACGATGTCCAGCCTGAGACACGTTTGGATTTCCAGCTTTTCACCTGGAATGTTGTAAAGTTCTGATTTAAATGTAATGCAGCATTGTAAAGGCCTTGGTATACTTCTGCACACATGCCGAATTGTGAGTCGCATAATGCTGACCCTGGTATATTTGCATTTCAGGGTCCTGTAGTATCTATGTGCCCCTGCGATGGACTGGGGAACTGTCCAGGGTGTACCCCGCTTATCGCCCTATGTCAGCTGAGATAGGCACAGCACCCCCCGTGACCTTCCAGTGGAGGATAAAGCGGTAGCTGATGGATGGTGAGCGGGGCTTATACTCATACTCTCCCGGTGATGATGATCATGCACCTACACAAACATCCTTAGGGCCGGTCATACTCAAAGCATTCCTGTGCCAGGGGGAGCAGCTTCAGATTTCTGCATGCGTGTACAAGCCCTACGATGATCCAGGGATTTTCCCACCTTGTATTCCTTGTATACTTCCAGTGCAGACTTACATGTACATGTGTCTATACTGGAAACATTTCCGTAGTTACTGTCTTCTTTGTCGTCTGATTTTTTTTTTTTTTTATCAAAAAAGAAGAGCATATGCCACTGGATGGATTGGAAAAGTTCTACGCTACAAGGATTCAAGTCGTGAATGTTGTAGATTTAAAACAAGATGGTGCTTTACCAAATAAGATATGACCAAAACTGAAAATGAACAACGATACTAAATTGTAGTTTCCCAAACTTTATTTATAGGAAGCCACTTTTCAAAGATGGTAAACTTCTGTGAGCCAAACCGCAATATAAATTGTGACAAGGGTAAATGTGTGCATAATGTTATTTCAAGCATATTAAATTCTACAAAGTTGTTTGGGGACCCTTTTTTAAAATCTCATGTCCCTTCTGTGGGTCCCGACCCAGACTTTGGTCTAATGCAATAATGAGAATGTTAAAGATATGATTTGTTTCTAACAGTGTCCCTGCAGTCGTAAGAAGTACCACCCATGGAGGCAGACTTAGGAAAAGCTCTCCGTCTACATAAGCACAGGTGGGTGCAATTACTGCTTAACACCAGGTAGATGTGTCTCTGCAGGTAAGATACCTGATTTAAAAAAAACATTGGTAAGCATGTTTGTAATGTGCCTCTGAATTGGTTGAAGCTTAGTGTTTCTTGACTCCAGATCTTTAAAACCCATTTAAAGTGGCGTCTAATGATGCTATGTTGTAATTGCAGTGATTTTATTCAATCAAAATTTTTTTAAATAAAATTATTCATTGGATATTTAATATCCAATGAATCCCTCTACAACCTTTTAGGAGAAGATATGTCCCTTGCTGCCCAATTGAATGGCACCACAGCGAGTTGTGTTAAAGATCTGTTCCATTACTCTGCATTATTTTTATCAACCGAGATAATTAGAGTGAATGCTAGACTGCTGCTTTGCTTATGAGAATTTTAGCGCTTTCGTGAAAATCAGCTGGACTTGACTCTCTGAAGGTTTGCCTTGTTGTTGTGCAGTGTTTTGTTAGTGGTGAATGCACACACGTGGTGGTATAGTCTTGAGACTGGGACAGAACCTCAGTCCTAGGGGTGGGGGAAAAATCGATTCACATAGGAATCGCGATTCTAATCATCCACGATTCTGAATCGATTCATAGACTTCAAAAATCGATTAAAAAAAAAAAAAAAAGAATATATATATATATTATTATTATTATTTTTTAAGTTTTGTGTTATATGTGTACAGTTTATTTTTATAACTTCTGGGAGAAAAAGGCAGCTAGTCTAAGCTTTTATTTATGCAAGTTGTTTTTTTGTACAATAAGTAAGTTTTTATTTATTTTGAATTAATAAATGTTAAATTTTGTCTTAAGTTTGCCTTTGTGTGATCACATTATCTTATACAAACTGTATTGTTTTGATGCCATCATCAATTTTTGAATGGAGAATCGTATGAATCAAATCGTGACCCTAAGAATCGGAATCGAATCGAAAAGTGAGCCACCCAAAGATTCACATCCCTACTCAGTCCCATCTCTCATTTCCATGCCTATACATTTCTGCAACTTTGTGGTGTAGCCAGTGATTTTGTACGTCTTTTGTACTACTTTAAATTTGTAGCTTAGACATATCATACCACTCACTCTCTATTCACTGTAAGTTTAAGGGGAGCATATTTTGATTTCACATCTATAATCAGGATTTCAGAGGTAGCATATTACGATAGACATATTGGTCGATCAAAATGTGTTCGCCTTATTATTATTGAATATCATGCAACAGTACTTTGTTAGTAATCAGTTTTTGGGCCAATAATCCACACTGATCCTAGTGAGGTTGGCATTACATTTAATTCTAGGTGTTATTCAAAAGGTCTTCAAAATTTCAAAATTTGTTTTGGAGAACCGTGGCAGTATACTGATAGAAGAAACAAGGGTACAAAGCACATTCCACCGGGGAAAACAAAAGCCCCATAAATCGCATAAATACAGGACCCCAACCGTACCCTGGCGGGGATTCAAACTAGCAACACTAGGGATACAAGCCCAATTCCCTTCCAATAGGGCTGCCCAATATAAAACATATAGGAATTTAAGTAAAAGACAGGCTAAAAAGGTAGGTGTTGAGTGTGCTCCTACACATCCCATATCCATATGAATGTTGGATAACACTTTATAATAAGTACACACTATTAGCATCGTTTAAGCATGAATATTATCATCATTAGTATGTAGTTATTAAACACAGTTATAAATGTTTTAGTCATCCCATCAGCTGAGAAACAGTGTCCAAATAGCTGCTGTACTCAAGCAGCCAATCAGCATCCACCTCCAAGCTCTTTGATTGACTTTCAAGGAACTGCTCTCTCACCTCTCTGTGTCCAGCAGTCGCTCAGTACATGCCGACACTTCAGCACATGAGTATAAAACATTTATAACTGTGTTTATAAACTGCATACTAATGAGTATTCATGCGTTGTAAATGATGAATTCAATATTTATTAATGCTTAACTAATGCTAAAAGTGTGTACTTATTATAAAGTGTTACCAAATTAAGCAAAGCAAAGTAATTGGAGGACGATAATACTCAAATATATATATATATATATATATATATACGATAATACTAGATGTCCAGCTTCACACCCACAACATCACTGGCCTTGAAGATTAGTTATAGTGGTGGCTAGACTCATAATATCCTCAGCATTGTCCAGCAGATGTTGAAGGACCTCACCGCCCTCAGAAAACCGAGGCGTCTCTGGCTCTTCTCGTAGACGTCGCCAGTGTCAAGTCTGTAAAAATCTGATGGTTTTTTTGTTTGTTTGTTTTTCAAAATGCTTATCTTCACAACAATTCCCTACAGAATTCAGAGCCTTTGTTCTGAAAAAAAAAAAAAAAAAACTTGGCCAAAACTGATTCAAAGAGATTAATGTTGCCAGACTTGACATTAAACTGACATGTTTGGTTTGAATTAAAATTAAAAAATAAAACACTGCTGTTGTAATGGAGAGCCAAGCTCAGAGAGTCTGTAAAATAGCTATTAGCATATGTTAGGCTCAAAGGAGAAGCAGTAATTCTCAAAATTGAAATCATTTTTTATGTTAAAAAAAAAAAAAAAATGTTATCATCTGTTATCTCTGACGTTTTAAAGACACTAGCAACCGTCAGTGACATTTTAGTTACTTTTCACTAATTTAGGAAGTGATACGCATCCTGAATTAGTAAGATTGCATAGTTTGGCCCAATATTCAATTGCTTAGAAATAATCCACTACCGTCTTACAAACACGACAAGCGAGCAGACAATGTCACGATTACTTTCCATTCAAATGCACCTGCCGCACCAACTCAGTGAAGAGAAGTTCCATCATGGAGACCATGACAAATGTCTTGAAATTGGTACATATTGTATGAATGAACACACGCGGATATATTTTTCTATTCAAAATCTGTAATCACAACAATGGATGATGTTTCAGACCGAGCTCTGCCCTCAATGTCTCAAAGTAAAAGGAGAGCTTTTGTCGAACGTGCCGTGATGAAAGCAGAGGTTTCGTGGCTTCCAAAGCGGTTTTTTTTTTTGTGCTGACCTCGAGTCAGTTGCACTCAAACTTGCTGGAGCTAATGTTAGCAGTGAGAATGACTGGCTTAATTCTGCACCAAAACAGTCGCACAGTGTCATTTTACTACTTTAAACATCTTTGTTATACTGAGTCTTGTTTCCAGTAAAACACATATTTCCTTCTCTCTGTTCATCCAGATTACTGTCTACTCATGTAATGAGTCCACAGGGATTTTGAGTTGAGCATAATCCTCAGGCTGTGACGTGGACACAGTTGAGGCTCTGCAGCTGCCACAAGATGGAGCTGTTGACTCATCATCAGCATCTACTGGTAGATGCACAGTGGGCAAAGATGAGTTTATAGAGCTTAAATGCTCTATGAACTTAGCAAAAACCTACATTTATTTCTTCTTTTGTAAGTAATATGTATTTATGCAGCACTTTTCTGAGTTATAATGATTATTTCTGAAGTGCTTTCCAAATATAAACTAATCATAAGCTGAGTTTATCGAGTGTTCTTTTAAAGAAAGTAATAGTAAACATATTTCTAGAGCACTCCAAAAAAAAAATATAACAATCTGAGTTTATAAAGCATTTCTCGTAGCTAATTTTAAGTAATAATATTTGATTTAAAGAACTTTTTAAAGTAATGATCTCTTTTATCAAGCACATTTCTAAAAATGCTAATAATAATTACTAATGATAGTCTATAGCACGTTACTAAATAATAACCTCATTTATGGAGCACGTTTCTGTAAATAAAAATCCTCATTCTTTTCTCACACTGTTCCAGCTCCTCAACAAACACATTATGTCAACAATTTTGGATGGAGCAGTGTGCAGAAAAAAGCCCAACTGGACAATTAGGAAAGGTCTGGGCCGAATAATGAGCAAAATCAATAAAATTAAAGAAAATAAATATTGCAGTAAAATTTCTCCAGTCAAAGTATGTTTAACTGGGAAAAAACAAATAAATGTATAAGCTGTCGCTTTCAGGGGAAAAGAACAAATATTTGAAACCGAGTCGATGAATGAGCTCTTAAAAAAGACAGGAACAAATACCTTTGACATATAACCCTAAACGTTTACAATTAGATTACTTTATCCGTTATCAGCGGCCTATCATGTCTCCAGAACTTTGACCATGCGAGTACTTTCATTTGCTGGAAACTTGCCCTGAGACTTGGCCCTGACAGGGGTTTTGGCAAAGGCAAGGTAAGATGTAGATGTGTGGCACATTTCAACAGTGAGGCAATTCAAGGCAATATGACTATTTGCAAAAGTGACACCGGACCAAAAAGGGATTGAGATAAGATATCTAGTAGTAGTGAACACAGGAGCAGTGGACTGCACTGGAGGAGTTGGGTGCAGGGCTGGCCTAAGACTTCACGGGACCCTAAGCAAGATTTGATTTTGTGGCCCTTCATCAATGCCAGTAATAAAGCCTTGAATACCTCATTCTTTTTTTCAGCTCCCCTCTCTTGTCACTTACAAGCAATGATGCGCTGCGCAGTGTGCAAATACTCATAATCGTCATGGTTGTCACTACCTAAGCTCTCAAACTATTCAAATCATGTATGACCTGAGAAAATATTGAGCTCTCGGACTAATGCCATTATCACCAACATGAAAATACAGTGGTGTAAATAGACAGAGCGAAGTCAGCTACAGACTTTTCTCAGGAGGCGGATTTATTCTCATCCTCCTCTTCCACACACCTGGTGTAGTGAAATTAGATCAAGATGGAGCAAGACATAAGGAGAATAATATTTCACAAGCCGTGGATTCACGTCCATGCCGGTCGCCATCTGTTTTGCATGCTTCTGTGTTTGCGGCATTTGGAAAAAAAATATAATATAATATAAATAATATAATATGAATATAATGAAGGTAACTACTCCGTAACATATTGCTAACTTACTTTCTGTATTTATTACTTATTAAATTTCACTCGTCGCATGATGCACAATGATACACTGAAATCTAGTGGCGGTGCCGTCACTTTGCGGATAACGCAATCGCCATGCATTGTGGGAAATGGAGTTTATGGTCAACACAGATTTTTAAGACCAATTAATCACTCGTGGGCCACATAAAATGACGTGGCTGACCACATCTGGCCCCCGGGCCTTGAGTTTGTCACATGTGATCTAAAATAATGCTATGCCTTGATCTTATAGCCAGTACCTGGCTGTGAGGCATGTGTGTGTGTAGTGCTTTGAAGCAATTTGTGTCTCAAGCAACACAAATGAGACGTCCTGATTCTGAGGACTCAGGGTCGGTGGCCCAGATCTCTTGCAAGGCTGGTTTTTCCACTAACATGATGTTGTCGCAACAAGACATTTACCCACCATCACAATTAGGGTAAACTTCTGCATAGTTATGCCTTAAGACACTAATAACATTCTGTGGCAAGTTACTTTCTAAACCAGGGGTTCTCAAAATTTTGATAACTGAGGGCCAATTTAGGAACCCAACATTGGACTGAGGGCCGCCAGAGGAAAAAAACAGAAAAAAAAACCAGAAATAAATCCCATTTGTAATAATTTTAATGACCAGATTGCAGTTCTACAGTTAAGCGTTAAGTAATATAAGCATTAATATAAAGTAATTTAAGCGTTAATATAATAACGCTTTTTATAATTTAATGGGTAATTACCCAGTATTTTGGCCATTGTTCTTACCTTCTAATTACAGTTTAATACCAAGTAACACATTTCTGTTACCATATATTTACTGGGTAAATAGCTAGTAATTGGGGGCTGTAGCTACCTGCTTATTACCAGCTTATAACCCAATAATACACTAAAATTCACCATATAGAAACCAGGTAAATACCCAGTATTTTTGTTTACACTTATTGGTCTGTATCCAGTAATGTCCAATAAACATTTAACAAGCTTAGTACCTCCTGGATTAAAACTATCAACTGTAATTCATTGCGGGCCGCCAGAAATGTTTCTGCGGGCCGCCATTGGCCCCCGGGCCGCACTTTGAGAACCAGTGTTCTAAACCAACACATCTCTTCAATTTTGCCATTTGGCTAGATTAGAAAAAAAAACAAAACAGCTTCCACCCGATGAAGATGTGTTTTGGCCTGGTATTCTATTGCTTAGAACAGCTGTTCCCAAACTGACTTGCTGGGGCCCAATTTGAAATCTAAAAATTCTGAGGTCCACACCCAAAAACCCTGAATCACAACTCTGATTCACACAGGAGACTAGGATCAATAATTTTATATATGAAACCAGCTGAAGCTGGATAAACATCAACAGCATTTTAAAACATCATTACAAAACTGAATATTATTACTCTCAGAGAATTGCTGTTCAGTGGATATTTTCTCTTTCACACCATTCTGTGTATGAAAATCCCAGAAGATCAGCAGTTTCTGGAAAAACTTTTATGTAGTAAAAAATAAAAAAATCACCTTTCTTCTTAATTCTGATGCTCCGCTTTAAACCTCAACAAGTCATCTTGACCACATAACTGCCTTTGTTTTCAAAGTACTATTATAGATAAACTTTGACCTTGATAAGGATATGTGATGATAGGCCATGTTGTGGATGTTGCTATGGACAAACCACGTCAAGCGCAGGAGTGTTTTTCTTTAACACATGACCGCAACAACTTCTGTATTTTTTTAGTAGGGTGAATCCACGGTCACGGCAATATTCAGCGGATTTTTTTTTTTCTTCAGGTTTCGGTTTTATCTACATAATCAGAACTGTAGATTGATACACAATGTATGTTTATTTCCATTTAGTGTTCAGTTTTCTCTGAGTTAAGAGTTTCCTCTGAACAGCTCAGACTTTATAAGTTACAGGTGGAGTCGCTCGTAAAAAAGAGGGAAACTGAGGACATCCCTTGCCAGTCAAGGGATAGGTATTTTTACCTTTTTATTCATTATCTTGCAACTATAATAATAATAATAAACACAGTTTCTCTTCAGGTCCGGTTAAACCAGCACACACTATAGAGGAAGATTATTTAACGCATATACAACAAGTTAGGGATATTCGACAAGAATATCCCGATGAAAAGTTCATGCTTCAGTGATCTTCTACCTTGAAAGCAGGGCATTTAATCAGAATGATGAAATGGTAATTTCTTTATATCAAACAAAAGCTAACAACAGTGGTGGCAATACCACAACAAAAAATATGTTTCAATAAGTTGATTAGTTTTTAAGTGTTGTCTTAGGGCCAATTCCAATTCCTATCTTAACCCTCAAGCTCAACCCTTAATCTTAACTGGCCCTTAAAACCAAGTGTTGAGGGTTATTTTGTCACTTAGAAATGGGACACCCCTTAAATGCAGATTACGTCTTCAGACTGTAGGGGGCAGAATAACGCGAAAGCTGCGTCCAGTCTGTCAACTCCAAAAAAGAAGAAGAACACATTTACGTCATGATTTTTTATTACGATCCGTTTGTCAGTCAAGTTATTAGGTTGTCAGTTAGTTATAAGATGATACTCATACAAATACCACAACCACGGACATATTCAGCTGACAGTTACCACACACCACGGCTTATTGAAAAGTAAACCATAGCAAACGATCGCTTGTCCACACCGGCCGGCTATTGACAAAAGATCGTAAAATAAAAATAAATGTTACGCAACAATGACGTCAGTAATCCATAATATGGGCCTAAACTAAGATAATACAATGGTTTTCATCATTTTTATATCTCTATTAACAAAGAAAATACTTCATTTGTCGCGCACTCGCTTAGCTGCTTTAGACGCCATCTTTGTT
Organism: Microchirus variegatus; assembly: GCF_963457635.1. Taxonomy (NCBI): domain Eukaryota; kingdom Metazoa; phylum Chordata; class Actinopteri; order Pleuronectiformes; family Soleidae; genus Microchirus; species Microchirus variegatus. The sequence continues at coordinate 7,999,916 of NC_139818.1, read as the reverse complement.
ATGTGAAAACACGCAATGCATTCTGGGTAGCCCTTGCTCCCAAGGGTGGTCTCGGAAAAATCTCAACATTGAGGGCGATACAGCCCTTAAACTCGCCCCTCAACTTATCATATCAACATATCTCATATGTCAAAATTTGAACATCATGATGAAGAGGACTGTTTGAACCAGAACTCATAACAATTGAACCACTACATCAGACAGTTGTTGTGATTTGCAGTTAATCACCTTGACACGTGCATTCAAAGGTTTAGAGAAGGTTAAGTTCACCTGTAAGGGTTATAGTGCATTTAAGGTGCATTCTGAAATTGAATACAAAAGCCAAACAAAAGCCCTATGAGAGGCCATTTGAGAAATAATTCAGTCTTGCGCTCACATGTTGCATCATTATCTCTCAAAAACACTGCTATAGTCACGTATATTTACTATCATACTCTCTTACACGCTATTATGGATGCAACAACATGATGAGTGAATGTATGAGTGAATGATATGCAATGTGTGCGAGTATAGTGTAAGAGAGTTTTATTGAAACGGAAGTCAACTTGAATTTCCAGTTTCTAATTGGCTTTTCAGGATGTGTCTCTCCAGCCAGATCTCACAGCCAATGTCCCGCCTCCTCTGGAAGTAGTATTGTGAAAATGGTCGACCAGGTCCATGTGCAATTGGATTTTTAAATAACATTTTAACCTCTTCCGATGAGATAGCATGTCGGAAATTTCAAACCGTATTTTAAAAGTACTTGAGTTAAGTGTACAAGAGTACATTTTCTAAATATTGCTTTACTACTGCCACAGTTCTTATATTTACATATAGAAACGTCCTACATGGAGTTATGAAAAATGCTAATACCAATGTTAATACCTTGAAAAATGTAAAAGGAATTGAAAGTAAAATAAGTCATTTTCTTCTTTTTACCATGTTGTTTTATTTAACATTTCTCACTTGCCCACAAGGCAATAGCACAAAGGCAACGCTCTCGCTAGGAAATGTAAGGAAGTTTATTTCAATGTACGCACCTTGACATGCTTCCTCAAATTGGAAGATTAAAGGCACCATATGTAAGAATGTGGCCAAAAACGGTTACTACAATCAAATTTAAAATACCGAGGTCTTTTGGGTTTCGTTTTTGCTGCCATTATAGCTCAGACGTAACTGGCAACTCGTGGTTGCTCGGCAGCTGAGACTCTACTGACTGCAATGATTGGTAGATGGCGGTAGGTGGCACCACATGCCAAAACATGATTTCAAAACATAAATACGATTTACGGTCTGCAAAATATATTTTTTTTAATGTGTATATTTTGGCTGTACTGTTGTTGTTGGTGAGTTCTGTATGCTTTAGATTTATTACATAATGCACCTCTAATTTTTGTAGGTGGTGATGAAGTTTTGTTTTGTTAAACACAGCAAACAACTTGAAACGAACACTATCATTAACTTGTTCATAAAATGTAAATAGTCTGGCAAGGTGGGGCCAGACGGGACAGGTTGGCACATTCCCGGGATGGACCTACTGCGTCTTCATCCATTGTTTCGTCCATGGTTTCGTCTCTCAACTAAATCTGACCATGGAGTTGTTGTTGTTGTTGTTTTTTAGAGAAGAAGTAACAGGTACTCACGGTTATGGATAGAAATGTATTGGAGTAAAGAGTACAATATTTGCCTCTCAAATGTACTTGAGGAAAGTCATGAGTACTCCCCAAAAATGATACTCGAGTAAAGTACAGATCCCTCAAAATTGTACTTAAGTACTGTACTCAAGTAAATTTACTCCGTTACTGTCCGGCTCTGCCATTCCAGAACGTTGTATTTGTTCCTCTGAATGAATGAATGCCTCAGTAGATTTTGAGCAGTGTTTAGGGTTGTTGACTTGTTGAAAGATCCAGCCCCGGCACAACTTCAACTTTGTCACTGATTCCTAGACCATTGTTTTCTAGAATCTGCTGATAGTGAGGGAAATCCATGCAACCCCAACTTTAACAAGATTCCCAGTCCCTGCACTGGCCACACAGCCCCACAGCATAACGCCCCTTCTTTTGCCCACATATCTCTATTTTAGTTTTATCAGTCCACAGCACCTTATTCCAAAACGAAGCTGGCTTGTTCAAATGTGCATTAGCATACTTCAAGTGACTCTGTTTGTTGCGGTGGCAGGGAAAAGTCTTTTTTCTGCATTACTCTTCCATACAGCATCTCCTTGTGTAAAGTGCGCTGAATAGTTGAACGATGCACAGTGACGCCAGCTGCAGCAAGATGATGTTGTAGGTCTTTGGAGCTGGTCTGTGGGTTGACTGTGACTGTTCTCACCATCCATCTCCTCTGCTTATGTGAGATTTTTCTTGGACTTCGGGCCTTAACTAGAACTGTGCTTGTGGTCTTCCAATTCCTCACAATGTTCCTCACAATTGAAACTGAAAGCTTAAATAGCTTTCTGTATCCTTCCCCTAAACCAGGGGTCTGCAACCTTTAGAATGAAAAGAGCCATTTTTGTCCCCTCTGCACCCAAAAATTAATCTGGAGCCGCAAAAACCCTTGTTCCTTAAAATGAAGATAAAATCACATGTAAAGTCGATACCCAACCTCTAAAGTGGAGAAAAACAACTTGAAATAAAACGATTATGTGTAATTTATGTCTGAGGAAAACCTGCCTGGCGGAAGGACATGGAACTTAAGATGGACAGGACTCCAAATGTGAACTTCATGTACTGTATTGGCTTTCTAGGGAGGTTTTTCAATTGGATGTCAAAAAATAGTAGTCAAAAAAATATCAAAACACTTTTATTTATGCTTTTATCTTGACAAAAAAGGGTGAAAAACACAAGATGTTTTGTTCTTCAAAGCTACAAGGAGCCACAGCAGAGTGGCTGAAGAGCCACATGAGGCTCTAGAGCCGCAGGTTGCAGACCCCTGCCCTAAACCATGATGTTGAGCAATCATTGTTTTCAGGTCATTTGAGAGTTGTTTTGAGGCTCCCATGTTGCCACTCTTCAGAGAAGATGCAAAGACGAGAAACACTTACAATTGGCCTCCTTAAATACCTTTCTCATGATTGGATTCACCTGTGTATGGAGGTCAAGGGTCACAGAGGTTACCAAACCAATTTTGAGTTCCAATAATTAGTGCTAAAGGTATTAAAAATTGCCTAAACTTATGCACATGCCTAATTTTGTTTAAATAATTATTGCACACTTCCTGTCATATAAACTTTATTTCGCTTCTCAAATATCACTGTGTTTGTCTCCTATATTTAACTGACATTTCTTATCCTAACAACCAATGATTTATAAAGGAAAATCATGAAAATTCACAGGGGTGCCCTACCTTTTGCATACCACTATATATACATATGTATATAGACATAAACGTAACACTAGTGTTGACAAAAAGTGTAAATGTTGCTCAAGTGTTGAGAAAGAAAGTGCACACTAACAACACTGTTATCAGACGCTCGCTGGCCAATAAAACAGGGTGGGATGACAGGAAGGGTGACCTTTGGTTTAATAGGGTTATTGGAAGCTAATATGAACGGGTTAAAACTGGTAAGAAACGTCGCAAACGACAATGTAAGTGAACTGAAGTGCTGCTTTGGGTGGGGGGGGGAGGTCTTGACTTGTGTTTTTAGGCAGGTTTAAAGTTTAGTGACAATTGCAAGGCACCGTCCCGCTCAAACCATACAGCTGACCTCGATGCCATATCTGAGTAATAAATCCAAGGCTCAAATCCCACGTCACAGCAGCGTCACTGGCGGTAATAAAGTGACTGAAATAGTCTGCAGATAAACGGAGCTGTATTTTAACCAATGCTGACCTAACACAACAAAGATAGGTATCGATTTTGGTCCCCGTGTCTAGGTTTGTAACGCCCCCAAAAAAACTACCACCTCCAAACTCATAAAGACACAATACAGATTAAATGCATATCAGTTGTTAAAGAACAATATTGTACTTTTTTAAAAATCGTTGTTTCCTTATTAGTAAATGTCTGTTTATATAAATCTACATCTCCTACGATGTGCAGGATAACAGCGTGCTCCGAAGTGGTGTAACGTACAGACAAACAAATTGACTGTACGCATCACTTACCTGAAGTTTCTCTGAAGGAACACGGTGCTGTGTTTTCTATCGCTGAAAATTAAACCAGTATCAGTGAACTGTGTGTAACCTAATATATACTGTACATTTAAGGGTTCAAATGTGCAACTACATAAGTACTAATCAGCACATCTATATACACAAGCAGAGTGGACACCTATATTGCACATATTGAGATATTATTGCACTACTAATTACAGTCACTAACTTTTTCCTGTTAAAACGTACAGTATATACAGAGGCTATAAGAATGTGCAATACAGAGTGTCTCATATACATTTTTTAAAACACAACCTAGACAATCTGATGACATTTTTTTTTTTTTTCCTTTTCGTTATATAAACACACCCAAGCAAAAATACGTCACAGTTCAAAGTTCACTTGGCTCATTTTTATGAACAAAAACAAAAGAAAAAACAATCTATTTTGTGGCTTCTGCACAGTTATTGCTGCTTTATATATATATACTAAAAATGCAGTATAAAATTAAACCTAACTTTGAATCAATAACACATAAGGAGATGTAAAAAAACACACATTTTTTGCTGCCTGAAAATGTGAGCGCTAAGGGTTAAATAATATCTTTAAACGCGATATTATATTTGAGCTCATTAACTAAATTGTTCCCCAGCTTCATCCCTTAATAATGGTAATAATTGGTACTTTTTCTTATGAGTCAACATGCACAACACTTTAAATGTTCATGATTTTCCTTTATAAACCATTGGCACAACAGAGTTTGTATGATTTACAGAAAGTGTGCAATAATTATTTAAACAAAATTAGGCATGTGCATAAGTTTAGGCAATTTTCAATACCTTTAGCACTAATTATTGGAACTCAAAATTGGTTTGGTAACCTCAGTGACCGTTGACCTCCATACACAGGTGAATCCAATATGAGAAAGGTATTTAAGGAGGCCAATTGTAAGTGTTTCTGCTCTTTGCATCTTCTCTGAAGAGTGGCAACATGGGAGCCTCAAAACAATTCTCAAATGACCTGAAAACAATGATTGTTCAACATCATGGTTTAGGGGAAGGATACAGAAAGCTATCTCATTTAAGCTCTCAGTTTCAATTGTGAGGAACATTGTGAGGAATTGGAAGACCACAGGCACAATTCTAGTTAAGGCCTGAAGTGGCAGACCAAGAAAAATCTCAGATAAGCAGAAGAAGCGAAGGATGGTGAGAACAGCAGATTCTGGAGAACAATGTCCAGGAATCAGTGACAAAGGTGAAGTTGTGTCGGGGCTGGATCTTTCAACAAGACAATGACCTAAACTCTGCTCAAAATCTACTAAGGCATTCATGCAGAGGAACAAATACAACGTTCTGGAATGGGCATCTCAGTCCCCAGACCTGAATATTATTGAAAATGTGTGGTGTGATTTAAAGTGGACTGTCCATGCTCAGAAACCATCAAACCTGACTGAACTGGAGATATTTTGTAAAGAAGAATGATCCAAAATACCTTCTGCCAGAATCCAGACTCTAATTGGAAGCTATAGGAAGTGTTTAGAGGCTGTTATTTCTGCAAAAGGAGGATTCACAAAATGTTTCTTGGCCTAAACTTATGCACATGCCTAATTTTGTTTAAATATTTTTTGCACACTTTCTGTAAATCATATAAACTTTATTTCACTTCTCAAATATTGCTGTGTTTGTCTCCTATATGATATATTTAACTGCAATTTCTTATTCAAACAACCAATGATTTATAAAGGAGAATCATGAACATTTACAGGGGTGCCCAAACTTTAGCACACCACATTATACATATGTACATATATGGCTAAATGTTGAATTGTGATTAGGGTTAGACATTGACTGGTTAAGTGGTCAGATTTTATTTTTTCTTTATATTTACACAGAAATGGGGTGTTAAATCTTGAGGTTTAAATGAGCCAGAGTCAGAGTCATGCTCACACATGGGCAAAAATCCATTAAAAAAGTTGAACACCCAAATACCCAGCTATAACATGGATGAAAAAATAAACTACAAAATACAGCAGCCACGCCATGTATTAAAATAAAATACTGTAACCTTTTTTGTGTTTTCAAAATGCTCAAAAATACTAAAATAAAGTAAGATGTGACTTTGTCACAACTAAATGGAGAACAAAAAAAAACAAACAATCAATAAATAAGGCAAATTCAAGTGTGGTTATGAAAGCTTGTGACAGTGTTGATCTTAACAAGTCCGTGCACCAAAACTACACAACATGTAAGTATTTTCGCCATCTCGATAAAATATAAATACATGTGTAAGAGGCGGTCACGCTTTGTCCTGGGGGAGCTGTTTATTTTTAACTTCTTATCACATTTCCTGTATTATCTGGTCGTGTTTTGCGCAAAAAAAGGAGTGTGCTATACTCATATTATTATTATTATTATTATTATTATTATTGCATTGATAAACAAGGGATCCAATAATGTGCATGTATTTTGAACTGGATGAAATACATCATCATGCATTTGTTCCAAAAACAAGTTCAGTTCACCTATGGCGAGTGCCCTTCCCCCCTTTTTTTTATTTTTATTTTTTATTATCTGGCATTCGTGTAGCTTTTATGAATGTGTTGCATATAGAAGTGGTTATGTCAGAGCAATAACTGACTCTTTGTCATCAAAGACCGCTGCCAAGTCCAAAGTCATGTACACATATTGCTCACCCATGATGGTAGTGATTTGGCTCAGGGCGTGATGTTGACTCAAACATGTCGCATTGTCTGTCAAAAAGAGTTGAGGATTGATTCTTAATTTTGTAAGTTTATGAAATGACTATACACTGTAAATACACACTGTGATCTGCATTTCATGATCTTTAAATGCACTTATTACCTTTTTATTTCAGATAATACCGGGTTTATTTCTTTAGCTTTTTAATGTTAATTTAAGGATGGATTTTGGTACCATTTTCTGGGGATGCAAGTTATGGACCCCAGAAATAAATCTTATAGAAATTTTACATATTTTATTTATAGAAATTTGAATTTTATTAAATGACAATACACTGTAAATACACTCTAAAATAAAAAAAATATGTATACTGCTTATGATCTGTGCTTCGTTTCAGATAATACCTGGATTATTTCTTTGGCCTTTTTTTTTTTATTGTGAAATGAAGACATAAATGATCATTTATGTTTTAGAAACAATACTTTTACCCATAAATATGGTCAGATTTCGCTAGAACACAAATAACTAGTTATTCAGGCATTACATGGGCTTTTGGGCGATATAGCTTATAAATAATATCTGGATATTTTTAGGCCAGATAAAGCCACACAGGTTGTTTCTCTGTACTCATGGAAAGTTTTCTTTTGAGTAGTTTGCAGTTCTCAAGGGAGACTGAAAATACTGTAAATAACACTGTGTAGATAGATAGAACTAAATAAACAGATAAATCTAATTATCTGAAGTTGATATCAACTAAATGTTGAACATAATGAAATCAGTACATATCTGTGACTCTACACTGTCAATATTTCACAGGCCTTAACTGTGATACTTCACAATACCCTATTTGTTGTGTTTGATAGTGAAATTACTAACATTGTAAAACCACGTGACATGACAATCTCTGGGGGACATTAAACTCAAGTTATGAAGTTTTCAAAAACATAAACGTTACAGTTGCCCATTTTCTTGATTAACAGTGAATTTTAGCCAGGTGGTCAACATTATGTGTTAGTTTAAACTGCAACGTTTAACGAATTGACTTTCTGTGCTGACACAAATCTTTTGTCAAATTTCTTTTTTTAGACAGCAGGTGAACTTTTGTTTTTATGTTCAACCAGCTTGAAATGTATTTACAATGTATAGGTGTGGCTATTCCCAAAGGCACAGTGCCAGTACATTTTCAATTTAAAGTCCCCTTATATCAGGGCTGGTCCAGTGGGCCGGTCAACCCCTGTACTACTATTTTGTGTTGCATGTACAGTAAACGGATACAAATAGATGCAAAATGTTACAAATTATTTAGCACTTTCTTATTATATGAAATGTCTGCTAGTTTTGTGCAAAAAAGGTAAGTAACAAAACCACCAACATTCAGGAATAATACAATTTGCGTATAGTGCAAAAAGGTTACAGTTACAGTACCACCAACATTTGAAGGTCTAAGGACAGAGGATGTTACCAACCCTGTGAAGTCCCGTGAGACAAACTATGTTTTGTAAACTGTGGGCTATATAAATAAAGATTGATTGATTGATTGATTTGGGTGTAACAGTCACAATTAACAGTCAGCTCTTATAATTAGGCTATTTTAGCAGTAATATAAGTAACATTCAGGTACAATTGCTACAGTTGGCTCTTAGTGCAACTAATAAAAGTTACAGTACCAACAAGACACAGGTACTACTACAGTTGGCTCATAGTGCGAAATATTCTGGTACATACTGTACAGAGGCTGCCTACAATTACAGCTGTACTAGTATTTGCCAAAAAGGGACACAGAGTGTCGCAAAGTGCCAGAAGTAGGTGAAGCTACTTTTATAGATTTTTTAATAATACATTCATTATTTATGAGTTAATGGGCCGTGGGCCAGTTCTGGTTCAGGGACGCAACAAATTTTCCTCTTCTTTATACATTTAAAATTACATTAAATTACAAGCCTTGGCATATTTTTTTAGTTATCTTGGCTGTTGTTGTGTGTCTGTATCTGCATGTGGTAACCACATAATTTCCCCAATTAGAGACTAATTTTAATTTTGGCAAAGAAATCCACAAGCTCATTCTACACATCTGTCATTATGGTTACATGCACAGTTTAATGAAGCTAAGGCCACAGTCTGACTGAGTCCAGGCAATTGGACAACACGCTGAGTCTGAGCATTTCTGAGTATACATGCGGTGAAGAAAAAACATTTTTTCATGTGTATGTCTGACTCGGTGCCATATCTCTCTATAACATTGGTTCTCAAAGTGCGGCCCGGGGGCCAATGGCGGCCCGCAGAAACATTTCTGGCGGCCCGCAATGAATTACAGTTGATAGTTTTAATCCAGGAGGTACTAAGCTTGTTAAATGTTTATTGGACATTACTGGATACAGACCAATAAGTGTAAACAAAAATACTGGGTATTTACCTGGTTTCTATATGGTGAATTTTAGTGTATTATTGGGTTATAAGCTGGTAATTAGCAGGTATAGCTATTTACCCAGTAAATATATGGTAACAGAAATGTGTTACTTGGTATTAACCTGTAATTAGAAGGTAAGAACAATGGCCAAAATACTGGGTAATTACCCAGTAAATAATAAAGCGTTATTATATTAAAGCTTAAATTACATTATATTCATGCTTATATTACTTAACGCTAAACAGTTAAACTGCAATCTGGTCATTAAAATGATTACAAATGGGATTTCTTTCTGTTTTTTTTCCTTTGGCGGCCCTCAGTCCAATGTTGGGTTCCTAAATTGGCCCTCTGGTATCAAAACTTTGGGAACCCCTGCACTATAAGTTAGTGCATATTGAATCACTTTCCCGTTGACCTTTAAGTCACGGAAAAACAAACGGCAGACGACTAGATGGACTTGAGATGGATCATGTTGTGATTGTGTATGTTTCATACATGCTGTGTATGTTAATCCTGATACAAATTCACTGGAGCAAAGTCTCTTGTGGCTGCTGTATTCGAACAACAGTACCCACTGCAGTATGCGTCGTCTCCTTCTACCTCCGGGTCAAAGACAGTGGAGGAGATTTTCGTGCATGCACAGAACGTCAAGTCTGATGACACGTATACAGAAGTAAGTGGACTATGAGTCATGTTATCCAGGTATGTTAGTCCAACTAAAGGCCACATTATACTTCTCCGACTGCGTATGCGTTATCCGTCTGCGTCACCACGTAGACGCCTCGAGCATTTATACTTCTGCGTCGTGGTGACGGACACTCGCTGCAATTTCCCGCCCGATCAGTAGGGGTCGCTGCGCAAGGTTGTTGTGCTTCTGGCTACAGTGAGCAATGGCGTCCGAGAAAGAAAGAGAGAGAAAGACTGTTGTTGTTGAAACAATGGCCGTTTCTCACTTTTCTGTGTGACGGAACGCAGTTTTAAGATAATTTGAGGCGAGAAATTGGCCATTTAGAGTCTAAACATGTGCTGTGTGTGTTAAGATATGACGTATTTATAGTTCGGCAGCGGCGTTATCGGCGGGGATCAGCTCCGCCTCTGTCAGGACGCCCGGAGCGCACTGAGAGCCGGCACAGAGCAGCTTCGCTCAGCCTGTCCTGAGGACCAATCGCAGCTCTTGCCGTCTCCGTTGTCCCTTGACGGAGTGACGGACACTTAAAAAATATTTCGTGCAGACGGAGACGACGCAGAGGCTCTTCGACAGTCTCTGCGTCGACGCAGAGTCTCTACGTAGCCTACGCAGAGCACTTTACGCAGAAGTATAAATTGGGCTTAAGACTTAACTCAGACTAAGGGCCAATTCCAATTCCTATCTTAAAGCTCAATCTTAACCCTCAAGCTCAACCCTTAATCTTAACTGGCCCTCAAAACCAAGTGTTGAGGGTTATTTTGTCACTTAGAAATGGGACACCCCTTAAATGCAGATACTCTTCAGACTGTAGGGGGCAGAATAACGCGAAAGCTCCAAAAAAGAAGAGGAAGAACACATTTACCTCATGATTATTTATTACGATCCGTTTGTCAGTCAAGTTATTAGGTTGTCAGTTAGTTATAAGATGATACTCATACAAATACCACAACCACGGACATATTCAGCTGACAGTTACCACACACCACGGCTTATTGAAAAGTAAACCATAGCAAACGATCGCGTGTGCGCACCGGCCGGCTATTGACAAAAGATCGTAAAATAAAAATAAATGTTACGCAACAATGACGTCAGTAATCCATAATATGGGCCTAAACTAAGATAATACAATGGTTTTCATAATTTTTATATCTCTATTAACAAAGAAAATACTTCATTTGTAGCGTACTCGTTTCGCTGCTTTCGACGCCATCTTTGTTATGAGAAAACACGCACTGCATTCTGGGTAGCCCTTGCTGCCAAGGGTGGTCTCGGAAAATCTCAATATTGAGGGCGATACAGCCCTTAAACTTGGCCCTCAACTTAATTTTTCTGAGAATCGGGACAGCACTTGCACTAGCGGGAGCGCAAATCTTTGAGATTGAGGGTTAAGCAAGGAATTGGAATTCACCCTAAGTGTTTACATGACATTAAGCAAACAAGATTATATTCTTAGTCCGACTAAAATCTGAATTTTAACGTACATGTAAACACACTGAGGGACGTGTCAGGAGTTTCTCCAGTTCATCAAAGATGAAACCGAAGTCATCAGACTTTAGAATTCAATTACGGTCGGTCAGTCAGTCAGTCAGCAAACCTTGAAACAACAAACTGAGCCAGTCACAGACTCGGACCTTCATTTTTTTTAACAGACCAAAGTCAAGATTGAAAAGTCTTTACTTGATAAGAAAGCAATTTGAAGACTCGTCATGGAAATCTTATTATCAGTCGTAAAAGGCTTGGCTTTCAGAGAGTGATTGTTATCAGTCTAAATAAAAAAAAACACAGTAAACATCTTCTTAAGATGGCTGCAATCGGTTTTTCATCCTTGTGTCACTGCGATCAGCCGTGTGAACCTGCCTGTCTTGCATGTTGTTGGAGTAGGTTGTAAGCTGAAGACACCTTTCATGTATGTAGATTAGAGGAGCCAGGAATCAAACCCTCGTCATTCCAGTTGAAAGACGACTTGGTGGTGGTACTGGGATGGTGGAACCGCTGTCTGTATTTATATAGCGCTTTTATAATCTTGATAACCACTCAAAGCTGCTTTACACTACAGTTTTGCTATTCACCCATTTATACCCATTCAATCACACTATCATACAGGGCTTTTTCTATCACTCACTCATCTTTCATACCCATTCACAAGCTGCCGGCACAGCCGTCAGGAGCAGCAACATTGCTGACTTGACCTGATCTGTTTATTGAGTTTTACATAAAAAACAGAACAATAGTTCTCGATACAGTAATAAGTACATATAGAAACATACCACGGAACACACACACAAAAAAACACAACCTCAGCATTGCAGTACTCAGTTCACAGTGATCAGACAACTTGCACTATTGACATAATACAGAAAGGGATTCCAAGTCTTCTCAAATAAGGCAGCCTTACCAATTAGGGTTAGTCTGATTTTTTCAAACTTAAGTAAATAAAGCACCTCCTTAACCCAGTTTGTATAGGTAGGTGGAACCGGGGATTTCCAATTTAGCAGTATCAGCCTCCTGGATAGCAGAGTTGTGAATGCTATTAAGTCCTTTTTAGCAGGAGAAAGAGTAAGTGGGAAAGGCCAAACACCAAACAGGGCAGTTAAGGCATTGGGGTCACATCCCTTTTAGTTACCTTGGATACGGACAAAATTTCGAATTTGAAGATATCTAAAAAAAAATATTTTAGAGAGTGAGTATTTATCTACCAGTTGTTGAAAAGAGGAAAAAAATTAATCCGTATACAGGTCTCCAATATTTTTTATGCCCAGCCGAGCACATATGGAGAAGGTACTGTCCAATAACGATGGGGGAAAAATAGGATCACCACGAAATGTTTTAAAGGTGAATTCTCAAACAAACCCACTCAATCAGCAGTTTACCCGCCCGCCCCTGCTCTGCTGCTGTATACACACAAACACTCCCTCAGTCAGGTCTGGCAGTTTTGCAAACAAATAATGATACGTCAGAACAACATCAATAACAAATAGAACCCACCCATTATTCCCATTGAGATCATTTAATATACCCGTACCCGTTCCCAGACTTCACCTGCTGTCACACTCCAAATCTCTGTGCACCAGCCAGGTACCGACTTGTCGACTTGTGCCACTAATGTCGACACATCTGCTTTTCTGTTAATGCCCTATACCCTGGTATATACAGTAGAACAGTATTTCCAAGTATCACAAGAGGAAGCTCGCGTACCGTTGGTGGTACACGTACCACAGTTTAGGAACCATGGATTTGGCTGAATCCACTTCAAATCTTTGTCAAATGATCACCACAGCACCACAGCCCTGCGTCATGAGGCAACATTTTCTGCTGTCCTCCATTTTAAGCTCCATGCTTCGACAGAAAACCTTTTAACCACACAATCATTGGGCGACAAGCAAATTGGACAATGTTCTGTGACTGTGATGTTGTATTGAAGCAGAGATGTGAGAAATTAGAGTCTTAAACAACTGGTTTCTATGCGCCTATGTCTATGTGTAAGTATATAGTGTTCAAAAGCACTGGCGGCTGGTGATTAAAAAAATGTCAGGGCCAGTATTTTAATGAAAAGAGCTGACACGGATCGAAGTGACAGATGGGTGATCATTTAAAGATCAGAAATGATCTTTGAAAAAGAAAACAACAAACTTTCATTCACTTGATCTTGCTGGACCATACAAAAGGTGTGTCAAAATTAAATCTAAAATCTAAAAATCATCTCTGCCGTTCTCTTTCTGTGATTCACGATCCAGAAGAGTGTGTGGTTCAAGCCTCCGGTCCTCATGGTGGTTTGTGTTCGGACAAACTCTGTGTATGCTCTGCATTGGTTGTAAAGCGCATGAGTGGAAGATAAAAGTGTAGCGTGGCTGTCAGCGCTAAAGAAGTGCTAATATCAGTACAGAGTGTGTGGAAAAGTGAGCAGGAAATGTCCTTCAGCAGACAGTCCCACCCTTAGAGGAGTGGCAAACCATTAAAATTGCCGGTAACAGACACCTGACCTGACTTATCACTCACCATTTAGGGAACTAAGTCCTGGTCTACACAGGCTCTCTCACAGGCTTTCTAGTCTGGTGAAGTTTACTTTCAAAATGGCAAGAAAATTAAAACTTCTGTATTTCCTTTGGCTAGTAATCGCCTGTCTTGGTAAGTTGCTGGATTTTTATTTTTATATATTGACTATAAATCAGAAAACTAACCTTGATTGTTGATTATTAGATCTCTGATATATAGGGGTTGCTTAAATACAGGGTTTGTAACCCAGGGGTCGGTAAAACTTCATGGAGATCAGCAGTGTTTTCATTCTGAGTTGACGTCTGCAGTACTCAAGGAGTTATGCTCGCAGAGGTGGCCAGTTGAATTACCCAGTCAGGTACAAAGGTTGGGGGGAAAACAATTTTAAATCTTGGATAAATATGTCGAAAGATGGTGGATCAAAGGCCAGGCTGCTCGGAGACTTTAGGCAATGTAATTAATTAAAAGTGTATAATACAGAGAGAAATGTGTTGCTAAAAAAGGAAAAAATATCATCACACAATTTGTGACATCCTTTAAAAACAATTTGCTTTTAATTGTATTCACAATGGCCCTGTGATGGACTGGCGACCTGTCCACTGAGAGGGGCACCTCATGTGGAGGATAAAGCGGTAAAAGATGAGTGTGTGAGCGTGATTGTGTTCAAAATGCTTCCTTTTATTCAGACTCCCTTATGATAGATATGAAGGGTTGAAGTTCGGGGTGGTTCACTGACTGATTGCTCACACATCGTGAGAGTGAGCACTTGGCACCATCTAGTGGACTGATTTTGAATGTCAATTGATTTTCTTTTTTTTTTAATGCTAATCCACAAAAAGATGAGCGTTTATTTGTAACATCGGTTTAAAAAAAATTATATGCTTGGTGTGTAAAAGTGATATCATTTCACCATGCAAAATATTGTGACATTTCACTGTATCAATTTAACAGGCGAGGGCATGAAAACTGGCCATACAAGGAGTAGCCACCAAAGGCTAAGTGTTTGCAAGCATTATGATTAAATTGATATAATATGTACAACAATTCATGCTACTTTTTGTATTAATGTCCTAATATTACAAATATATTATGACCTGTCTGCACAACTGGCTTTATTTACACCTACTTCTGTTCTATCTCTTCTATCTCTGGCATCTTTGAATCTATTTTTTCCCTTTCTCTCTTGTCTGACCAGAGCCGGACAGTATGGAGTACATTTACTTGAGTACAGTACTTAAGTACAATTTTGAGGGATCTGTACTTTACTCGAGTATCATTTTTGGGGAGTACTCATGACTGTACTCAAGTACATTTGAGAAGCAAATATTGTACTCTTTACTCCAATACATTTCTATCCATAACCGTGAGTACCTGTTACTGCTTCTATAAAATAAAAACAACAACAACAACAACTCCACGGTCAGATTTAGTCGAGAGACGAAACCATGGACGAAACAATGGATGAAGACGCAGTAGGTCCATCCCGGGAATGTTCCAACACCTCGCCAGACTATTTCAATTTTCTGAACAAGTTAATGCTAGTGTTCGCTTCAAGTGTTTGCTGTGTTTACCAAAACAACACTTCATCACCACCTACAAAAATTAAAGGTGCATTATGTAATAAATGTAAAGCAACTGGCCATCAAATCCTCTTAATATGTCACAAAGACTCAGGAATAATGTTCATATAACAAACTGAACTCACCAACAACAACAGTACAGACAAAATATTTGCATTAAAAAAATATATTTTGCAGACTGCAAATCATGTTTATGTTTTGAAATCATGTTTTGGCATGTGGCGCCACCTACCGCCATCTACCAATCATTGGAGTTCCTTACATTTCAACTTCCTTACATTTCTAAGCGAGAGCGTTGCCATTGTGCTGTTGCCTTGTGGGCAAGTGAGAAATGTTAAATAATGGTGAAAATGACTTAATTTTACTTTCAATTCCTTTTACATTTTTCAACTGCCGCAGTATTAATGCAATATTTAGAAAATGTACTCTTGTACTCTTTATACTACAAGTACTTCAGTACTTTTACTTAAGCAGACATCTGACTGTAGTACTTTTACTTGTACTTGAGCAAAAAATAAGCTGGGGTATCTGTACTTTTACTCAAGTAATGAAGTCCGCCTCTGCGTCTGACATCACATGCTTGTTCAGTGTGTTGGATTTCTTTTCTCTCTAAAATGTTAGATCTCTGCCTTACAGAGTAAATTGCCTTAGGATAATGTATGCTGTGATTTAGCACTGCATGAACAAGTACAATGTGGACATTGTCTATAATATAACTTGTTACAAAGACTCTTTTAAGACGCAAATGTGTGTGAAATGTGGGTAATAAAATGATCTGAAAAAATATTCTCTAAACAACTATATTTTACCCTTTTCATACTGTTGATTATTGTGCATCATTGGCGGCGACAGTAGCTCAGTGGTAAAGTGGAGAGTCGTCTTTCAACTCAAAGGTTGTGGGTTTGATTGCTCGCTCTGCTAGTCTATAATCCGATGTGTCCTTGGGCAAGACACTTGCTCAAGACGAGAAAAGTCCTTTATAAATACAGAACATTTTATCATTTCAATTTTGAGAATTACTGCTTCTTCTTTGAATGCTAATAGTTATTTTACAGACATTTGCTCTCTCTGAACAGCGTTTTATTTTTAATTATACAAACCAAACATATATCAGTTCATTCTCAATTCTAGCAACTAATATCTGACATCTGATTGTGCCAAGGATTAAAAAAATGTGTATATATAAAAAAGTCTGTCATCCTGTGCCTTTTGCCGGAGCACTTGTATTTTAACTGCATTTCCAGTGTTCTACAGGTCCCACAATTGCTGATCAATTTCATATGTTCAGTACCACTTGATGTCACTCAGCCAATCATATTACAGAATTGGGTCCACACTGCATGCACGAGCAGAGCACTTGCATCCCCGAATGTCTTTTATTCTGTTTTAGGATTACAGCTCTCATCTCATTCTCACTCTCACTCAAACAGAAAATAATCTTTCACCACAGTTTCAATATCGATCTGTCACATAGGTCCTAAATGCCTTTCTGTTTCAAAGTAAAAGCTCTCTTCCTCTTTAGTTCACTGAATTCAGTCTTCTTTTTTATAAATTTATTTTTTGTGAAATATTTGCAGGATGTTCTTGTTATTTCATTGAGAACAGAAACAAATTTAAAAAGTAGCCAGTATTATGGACTATTTAAAAAAGTCCATAATGCTACCAGCACGTGCTTCACTCTGCTTCCTTCTCTTTCTTTTTTTATTGTTATGGCTGGGACTGTGTACTACGGAGACCCTAAAGGGACATGGCGGGAGAAAAAAAAATGTTTGCGGGGACATGGAGGCGTTATCTCGCAAAGGTTTTTTGCGTTATCTCAAAAAGTTTTGTCGCCCACGAAATGCCTCCTCACCGCAGCCTTTAAGAGTTATGGCTGTCAAATCTCCTAACACTGTAACAGTCCCACAAGTACTACATATATATATTAGTGCTGTCAAACGATTAAAATATTTAATCGCGATTAATCGAATTAATGTCATGGTTAACTTGCGATTAATCGCAATCAATCTCACATTTTTATCTATTCTTAATGTTCCTTGATTTCTTTTGTACCATTATTTTTCCTCATTTTAATACGCTTATCAACATAGAAAAGTGGATCAGCTTGCTTTTTGTAAATGTTATTTGCATATTTTGACATATACTGTAGTCTAGGGCTGAACAATTAATTTAAATTTATCTAAATTGCAATACAAGTTACTGCAATTTCAAGACACACTATTTATAATATAATATTTGTTCAAGCCAAAATATAATTTTAGATGAATTATTAGATTATTACACATCTTATTCTACAGACTGAACCACCCTGGCAGACAAACTAATCTATGTTACAGACTAAACTTGTGTGGTGTGTGTGTGTGTGTGTGTCTGTGCACGAGCGAGGAGCTGTGTGTGTATGTGTGTGCGCGAGCGAGGAGCTGTGTGTGTGTGTGTGTGTGTGCGCGAGCGAGGAGCTGTGTATTGTGTGTGTTGTAGGAGGTACGAGAGGTACGTAGGTGAAGCAGGAAGTAATGTGTTGTTTACATTAGCGAGCCGCAGGTGAATATCACCGTCGCTCTGCATATGTTGAGTTATTCCTCTCATTGTGATAGAGCCGCACAGTAATAACAGAGTCTGTGTATCACCCCCAGTGTTGTGAATAAAGAGCCGTTCTTTAACGCAGACGAAGTCCTGTGGTTTAATGTTTTGTTGCCGTAACGAGCTAACCCGAGCTGAAGGAGCTAGCGGAGAAGCGCTCGCCACCCGATCAAAACGGAATGTTTACTCTTTACTTACGGGAGCCGACTACTCTTTGACCGGCTCGCGCAGCGTGTCTGATGTTGTGTTTCCGGTCTATCTAGATCCGGTGTGGTGTTGTAGTTGTTCTAACGTTACTAGTTCATGCAACATCTTGTGAAAAAAACTACAAAGTTTGCTCGGCCAAAAAGAGCGTTAATCGCATTTTAATTGACGCCATTAAAATGGGTTCGCGTTAGCGCCATTAATAACGCGTTAAACTGACAGCACTATTATATATAGATAACACATATATTATATATTGTATAGATAACGATTTATTTATAGTATTGAAAGAATTTATAAAATTATTGGGTATGGATGTGTGGAGAGAGAGAAGCGGAGTGGAGCGCAGACGGAGGCAGAAACAGCTGAGTTCATTTGTTTACGTTATTGCCGACAACAGACTTTTTACGCAACACCGTATCTCCGTCCTTCCAGAACAAACTGTGAGTGGGAAGCTCACATGCAACAGACACTTATGGCTGTATTTAATGCGCATTTATTTCAGCAAAACTTTGCGAGATAACGCAAACGTTATTTTTTTTCCCTCCATGTCCCTTTAGGGGCTCCGTAATGTACCTACCTCACTAAAGTCAAGGCATTGCAGTTATAGTATATTATATTATATTATACAGCGATATGATGATGTGATGTGGCGCGGGGTTCCACAGATGGCGCACGTCCTACGCGCACGCACAGATACGTTTAAAACGTGTTGACAGAAGAAGAGCGCAATTTTCATTGTTTTCACTCCGTGCTCCGTATTGACCTTTGTGTAGAAGACGCTTTCACGCTGCAATTAAGGGAATAACTGAGGCATCAGATGGAGATATTAAGACATTCATTTGGCGGTGATAAGCAAAGTAAACTGCATATTTTCTGGATGTGTTCCAGTAAAGTACACAAATAATTATCCTCTATTGACGCTATAGGATTGCTAAAATAAATCTAATGGTGGCCTTAGATTTCTGCACAGGACTGAATACATTTTTGAAAATAAATCAACTTGTTTATGCTGTTGACATGGATATCTGCTATGTAATTATGTTAAACTAATAATTTAACTGGCATAACTTAATGATGATAACAACAAACCAGTGAGGTTTTTAATCTGAATAAATGAATGAAAATAATAAACTTACTAAAATCTCTTCAATATTTAAAAAAAAGTAATTTTGAAATATAAAAAAACCAATTAATACTTAGTAAGTGAACTCATTCATGAGCCAACCTTTAAACTGTGAATTGCAACATAAATCGACGTTTCTTTCAGTATAATATTTCCAGATGTGGGAATGGATGTGTTTGATTAACAGTGCCTCTTTCATCAACAGCAGAGACCCTTTCTTCTACATTGGATTCAAATACACCAAGAAGTAAATCGCAACCACCAATGAACTCACCGAGGACTGTGATAACACATGCAATGAAGTGGTCAGCAAATCCTGCAATAAAGATATTTCCCCCCAACATGACGGCCCAGATTGAAGCTCCTACAATGAGAGTTCCATCCCCTGAAATAAGGATAAATGAATCAACATCGCAACCCCCAGAAACCACAGCAGTGACGGCACCTCCTGACACGAAAGCGCAACCCCCAGAAACCACAGCACAACCCCCAGAAACCACAGCAGTGACTGCACCTCCTGACACGACAGCGCAACCCCCAGAAACCACAGCAGTGACGGCACCTCCTGACACCACAGCGCAACCCCCAGAAACCACAGCAGTGACCGCACCTCCTGACACAACAGCACAACCCCCAGAAACCACAGCAGTGACAGCACCTCCTGACACAACAGCGCAACCCCCAGAAACCACAGCAGTGACGGCACCTCCTGACACAACAGCGCAACCTCCAGAAACCACAGCAGTGACAGCACCTCCTGAAACAACAGCCCAACCCCCAGAAACCACAGCACAACCTCCAGAAACCACAGCAGTGACGTCACCTCCTGACACCACAGCGCAACCCCCAGAAACGACAGCACAACCTCCAGAAACAACAGCAGTGACGTCACCTCCTGACACCACAGCGCAACCCCCAGAAACCACAGCAGTGACGTCACCTCCTGACACCACAGCGCAACCCCCAGAAACCACAGCAGTGACGGCACCTCCTGACACAACAGCGCAACCCCCAGAAACGACAGCACAACCTCCAGAAACAACAGCAGTGACGTCACCTCCTGACACCACAGCGCAACCCCCAGAAACCACAGCAGTGACGTCACCTCCTGACACCACAGCGCAACCCCCAGAAACCACAGCAGTGACGGCACCTCCTGACACAACAGCGCAACCCCCAGAAACCACAGCAGTGACGGCACCTCCTGACACAACAGCGCAACCTCCAGAAACCACAGCAGTGACAGCACCTCCTGACACAACAGCGCAACCCCCAGAAACCACAGCAGTGACGGCACCTCCTGACACAACAGCGCAACCTCCAGAAACCACAGCAGTGACGGCACCTCCTGACACCACAGCGCAACCCCCAGAAACCACAGCAGTGACGGCACCTCCTGACACAACAGCGCAACCTCCAGAAACCACAGCACAACCTCCAGAAACCACAGCAGTGACAGCACCTCCTGACACAACAGCGCAACCCCCAGAAACCACAGCAGTGACGGCACCTCCTGACACAACAGCGCAACCTCCAGAAACCACAGCACAACCTCCAGAAACCACAGCAGTGACAGCACCTCCTGACACAACAGCTCAACCCCCAGAAACCACAGCAGTGACGGCACCTCCTGACACAACAGCGCAACCTTCAGAAACCACAGCAGTGACAGCACCTCCTGACACAACAGCGCAACCCCCAGAAACCACAGCAGTGACAGCACCTCCTGACACAACAGCGCAACCCCCAGAAACCACAGCAGTGACGGCACCTCCTGACACAACAGCGCTACCTCCAGAAACCACAGCAGTGACAGCACCTCCTGACACAACAGCGCAACCCCCAGAAACCACAGCAGTGACAGCACCTCCTGACACAACAGCGCAACCTCCAGAAACCACAGCACAACCTCCAGAAACCACAGCAGTGACGGCACCTCCTGACACAACTGCGCAACCCCCAGAAACCACAGCAGTGACGGCACCTCCTGACACAACAGCACAACCCCCAGAAACCACAGCAGTGACAGCACCTCCTGACACAACAGCGCAACCCCCAGAAACCACAGCAGTGACGGCACCTCCTGACACAACAGCGCAACCTCCAGAAACCACAGCAGTGCCAGCACCTCCTGAAACAACAGCGCAACCCCCAGAAACCACAGCAGTGACAGCACCTCCTGACACAACAGCGCAACCCCCAGAAACCACAGCAGTGACGGCACCTCCTGACACAACAGCGCTACCTCCAGAAACCACAGCAGTGACAGCACCTCCTGACACAACAGCGCAACCCCCAGAAACCACAGCAGTGACAGCACCTCCTGACACAACAGCGCAACCTCCAGAAACCACAGCACAACCTCCAGAAACCACAGCAGTGACGGCACCTCCTGACACAACTGCGCAACCCCCAGAAACCACAGCAGTGACGGCACCTCCTGACACAACAGCACAACCCCCAGAAACCACAGCAGTGACAGCACCTCCTGACACAACAGCGCAACCCCCAGAAACCACAGCAGTGACGGCACCTCCTGACACAACAGCGCAACCTCCAGAAACCACAGCAGTGCCAGCACCTCCTGAAACAACAGCCCAACCCCCAGAAACCACAGCACAACCTCCAGAAACCACAGCAGTGACGTCACCTACTGACACCACAGCGCAACCCCCAGAAACGACAGCACAACCCCCAGAAACCACAGCAGTGACGTCACCTCCAGACACCACAGCGCAACCCCCAGAAACCACAGCAGTGACGGCACCTCCTGACACAACAGCGCAACCTCCAGAAACCACAGCACAACCTCCAGAAACCACAGCAGTGACAGCACCTCCTGACACAACAGCGCAACCCCCAGAAACCACAGCAGTGACAGCACCTCCTGACACAACAGCGCAACCCCCAGAAACCACAGCAGTGACGGCACCTCCTGACACAACAGCGCAACCTCCAGAAACCACAGCACAACCTCCAGAAACCACAGCAGTGACAGCACCTCCTGACACAACAGCTCAACCCCCAGAAACCACAGCAGTAACGGCACCTCCTGACACAACAGCGCAACCTCCAGAAACCACAGCAGTGACAGCACCTCCTGACACAACAGCGCAACCCCCAGAAACCACAGCAGTGACAGCACCTCCTGACACAACAGCGCAACCCCCAGAAACCACAGCAGTGACGGCACCTCCTGACACAACAGCGCAACCTCCAGAAACCACAGCAGTGACAGCACCTCCTGACACAACAGCGCAACCCCCAGAAACCACAGCAGTGACGGCACCTCCTGACACAACAGCGCAACCTCCAGAAACCACAGCACAACCTCCAGAAACCACAGCAGTGACGGCACCTCCTGACACAACTGCGCAACCCCCAGAAACCACAGCAGTGACGGCACCTCCTGACACAACAGCACAACCCCCAGAAACCACAGCAGTGACAGCACCTCCTGACACAACAGCGCAACCCCCAGAAACCACAGCAGTGACGGCACCTCCTGACACAACAGCGCAACCTCCAGAAACCACAGCAGTGACAGCACCTCCTGAAACAACAGCCCAACCCCCAGAAACCACAGCACAACCTCCAGAAACCACAGCAGTGACGTCACCTCCTGACACCACAGCGCAACCCCCAGAAACGACAGCACAACCCCCAGAAACCACAGCAGTGACGTCACCTCCTGACACCACAGCGCAACCCCCAGAAACCACAGCAGTGACGGCACCTCCTGACACAACAGCGCAACCCCCAGAAACCACAGCAGTGACAGCACCTCCTGACACCACAGCGCAACCCCAAGAAACCACAGCAGTGACGGCACCTCCTGACACAACAGTGCAACCTCCAGAAACCACAGCAGTGACAGCACCTCCTGAAACAACAGCCCAACCCCCAGAAACCACATCACAACCTCCAGAAACCACAGCAGTGACGTCACCTCCTGACACCACAGCCCAACCCCCAGAAACCACAGCAGTGACGGCACCTCCTGACACAACAGCGCAACCCCCAGAAACCACAGCAGTAACGGCACCTCCTGACACAACAGCGCAACCTCCAGAAACCACAGCAGTGACAGCACCTCCTGACACAACAGCGCAACCCCCAGAAACCACAGCAGTGACGGCACCTCCTGACACAACAGCGCAACCTCTAGAAACCACAGCAGTGACGGCACCTCCTGACACCACAGCGCAACCCCCAGAAACCACAGCAGTGACGGCACCTCCTGACACAACAGCGCAACCTCCAGAAACCACAGCACAACCTCCAGAAACCACAGCAGTGACAGCACCTCCTGACACAACAGCGCAACCCCCAGAAACCACAGCAGTGACAGCACCTCCTGACACAACAGCGCAACCCCCAGAAACGACAGCACAACCTCCAGAAACCACAGCAGTGACGTCACCTCCTGACACAACAGCGCAAACCCCAGAAACCACAGCAGTGACTTCACCTCCTGACACAACAGCGCAACCCCCAGAAACCACAGCAGTGACAGCACCTCCTGACACCACAGCGCAACCCCCAGAAACCACAGCAGTGACGGCACCTCCTGACACGACAGCACAACCTCCAGAAACCACAGCAGTGACGGCAACTCCTGACACAACATCGCAACCCCCAGAAACCACAGCACATCCTCCAGAAACCACAGCAGTGACGTCACCTCCTGACACAACAGCGCAACCCCCAGAAACCACAGCAGTGACTTCACCTCCTGACACAACAGCGCAACCCCCAGAAACCACAGCAGTGACAGCACCTCCTGACACCACAGCGCAACCCCCAGAAACCACAGCAGTGACAGCACCTCCTGACACCACAGCGCAACCCCCAGAAACCACAGCAGTGACAGCACCTCCTGACACCACAGCGCAACCCCCAGAAACCACAGCAGTGACAGCACCTCCTGACACCACAGCGCAACCCCCAGAAACCACAGCAGTGACGGCAACTCCTGACACAACATCGCAACCCCCAGAAACCACAGCACAACCTCCAGAAACCACAGCAGTGACGTCACCTCCTGACACAACAGCGCAACCCCCAGAAACCACAGCAGTGACGGCACCTCCTGACACGACAGCACAACCTCCAGAAACCACAGCAGTGACAGCAACTCCTGACACAACATCGCAACCCCCAGAAACCACAGCACAACCTCAAGAAACCACAGCAGTGACAGCACCTCCTGACACAACAGCGCAACCCCCAGAAACCACAGCAGTGACGACACCTCCTGAAACAACAGCGCAACCCCCAGAAACGACAGCACAATCTCCAGAAACCACAGAAGTGACGTCACCTCCTGACACCACAGCGCAACCCCCAGAAACCACAGCAGTGACGGCACCTCCAGACACAACAGCGCAACCCCCAGAAACCACAGCAGTGACAGCACCTCCTGACACAACAGCGCAACCTCCAGAAACCACAGCAGTGACAGCACCTCCTGACACGACAGCGCAACCCCCAGAAACCACAGCACATCCGCCAGAAACCACAGCAGTGACAGCACCTCCTGACACGACAGCGCAACCCCCAGAAACCACAGCAGTGACGGCACCTCCTGACACAACAGCGCAACCCCCAGAAACCACAGCAGTGACGGCAACTCCTGACACAACAGCGCAACCCCCAGAAACGACAGCAGTGACGGCACAGCCTGACACAACAGCGCAACCTCCAGAAACCTCAGCACAACCTCCAGAAACCACAGCAGTGACGTCACCTCCTGACACAACAGCGCAACCCCCAGAAACCACAGCAGTGACAGCACCTCCTGACACCACAGCACAACCCCCAGAAACCACAGCAGTGACGGCTGACACAACAGCGCAACCCCCAGAAACGACAGCACAACCCCCAGAAACCACAGCAGTGACGTCACCTCCTGACACCACAGCGCAACCCCCAGAAACCACAGCAGTGACAGCACCTCCTGACACAACAGTGCAACCCCCAGAAACCACAGCAGTGACGGCACAGCCTGACACAACAGCGCACCCTCCAGAAACCACAGCACAACCTCCAGAAACCACAGCAGTGACAGCACCTCCTGACACAACAGCGCAACCCCCAGAAACCACAGCAGTGACGGCACCTCCTGACACAACAGCGCAACCTCCAGAAACCACAGCACAACCTCCAGAAACCACAGCAGTGACGGCACCTCCTGACACAACTGCGCAACCCCCAGAAACCACAGCAGTGACGGCACCTCCTGACACAACAGCACAACCCCCAGAAACCACAGCAGTGACAGCACCTCCTGACACAACAGCGCAACCCCCAGAAACCACAGCAGTGACAGCACCTCCTGACACAACAGCGCAACCCCCAGAAACGACAGCACAACCTCCAGAAACCACAGCAGTGACGGCAACTCCTGACACAACAGCGCAACCTCCAGAAACCACAGCACAACCTCCAGAAACCACTGACACAACAGCGCAACCCCCAGAAACCACAGCAGTGACAGCACCTCCTGACACCACAGCGCAACCCCCAGAAACCACAGCAGTGACGGCACCTCCTGACACAACAGCGCAACCCCCAGAAACCACAGCAGTGACGGCACCTCCTGACACAACAGCGCAACCTCCAGAAACCACAGCACAACCTCCAGAAACCACAGCAGTGACGGCACCTCCTGACACAACAGCGCAACCTCCAGAAACCACAGCAGTGACAGCACCTCCTGACACAACAGCGCAACCCCCAGAAACCACAGCAGTGACGGCAACTCCTGACACAACAGCACAACCTCCAGATACCACAGCACAACCTCCAGAAACCACAGCAGTGACAGCACCTCCTGACACAACAGCGCAACCCCCAGAAACGACAGCACAACCTCCAGAAACCACAGCAGTGACGTCACCTCCTGACACCACAGCGCAACCCCCAGAAACCACAGCAGTGACGGCACCTCCTGACACGACAGCACAACCTCCAGAAACCACAGCAGTGACGGCAACTGAAGACACAACATCGCAACCCCCAGAAACCACAGCACAAAATCCAGAAACCACAGCAGTGACGTCACCTCCTGACACAACAGCGCAACCCCCAGAAACCACAGCAGTGACTTCACCTCCTGACACAACAGCGCAACCCCCAGAAACCACAGCATTGACAGCACCTCCTGACACCACAGCGCAACCCCCAGAAACCACAGCAGTGACAGCACCTCCTGACACCACAGCGCAACCCCCAGAAACCACAGCAGTGACAGCACCTCCTGACACCACAGCGCAACCCCCAGAAACCACAGCAGTGACAGCACCTCCTGACACCACAGCGCAACCCCCAGAAACCACAGCAGTGACGGCACCTCCTGACACAACAGCGCAACCCCCAGAAACCACAGCAGTGACGGCACCTCCTGACACAACAGCGCAACCTCCAGAAACCACAGCACAACCTCCAGAAACCACAGCAGTGACGGCACCTCCTGACACAACAGCGCAACCTCCAGAAACCACAGCAGTGACAGCACCTCCTGACACAACAGCGCAACCCCCAGAAACCACAGCAGTGACGGCAACTCCTGACACAACAGCGCAACCTCCAGAAACCACAGCACAACCTCCAGAAACCACAGCGCAACCTCCAGAAACCACAGCACAACCTCCAGAAACCACAGCAGTGACAGCACCTCCTGACACAACAGCGCAACCCCCAGAAACGACAACACAACCTCCAGAAACCACAGCAGTGACGTCACCTCCTGACACAACAGCGCAAACCCCAGAAACCACAGCAGTGACTTCACCTCCTGACACAACAGCGCAACCCCCAGAAACCACAGCAGTGACAGCACCTCCTGACACCACAGCGCAACCCCCAGAAACCACAGCAGTGACAGCACCTCCTGACACCACAGCGCAACCCCCAGAAACCACAGCAGTGACAGCACCTCCTGACACCACAGCGCAACCCCCAGAAACCACAGCAGTGACAGCACCTCCTGACACCACAGCGCAACCCCCAGAAACCACAGCAGTGACGGCAACTCCTGACACAACATCGCAACCCCCAGAAACCACAGCACAACCTCCAGAAACCACAGCAGTGACGTCACCTCCTGACACAACAGCGCAACCCCCAGAAACCACAGCAGTGACGGCACCTCCTGACACGACAGCACAACCTCCAGAAACCACAGCAGTGACAGCAACTCCTGACACAACATCGCAACCCCCAGAAACCACAGCACAACCTCCAGAAACCACAGCAGTGACAGCACCTCCTGACACAACAGCGCAACCCCCAGAAACGACAGCACAACCCCCAGAAACCACAGCAGTGACGGCACCTCCTGACACCACAGCGCAACCCCCAGAAACCACAGCAGTGACGGCACCTCCTGACACCACAGCGCAACCCCCAGAAACCACAGCAGTGACGGCACCTCCTGACACAACAGCGCAACCCCCAGAAACCACAGCAGTGACGACACCTCCTGAAACAACAGCGCAACCCCCAGAAACGACAGCACAATCTCCAGAAACCACAGAAGTGACATCACCTCCTGACACCACAGCGCAACCCCCAGAAACCACAGCAGTGACGGCACCTCCAGACACAACAGCGCAACCCCCAGAAACCACAGCAGTGACAGCACCTCCTGACACAACAGCGCAACCTCCAGAAACCACAGCAGTGACAGCACCTCCTGACACGACAGCGCAACCCCCAGAAACCACAGCACATCCGCCAGAAACCACAGCAGTGACAGCACCTCCTGACACGACAGCGCAACCCCCAGAAACCACAGCAGTGACGGCACCTCCTGACACAACAGCGCAACCTCCAGAAACCACAGCAGTGACGGCAACCCCTGACACGACAGCGCAACCCCCAGAAACGACAGCAGTGACGGCACAGCCTGACACAACAGCGCAACCTCCAGAAACCTCAGCACAACCTCCAGAAACCACAGCAGTGACGTCACCTCCTGACACAACAGCGCAACCCCCAGAAACCACAGCA
Organism: Microchirus variegatus; assembly: GCF_963457635.1. Classification (NCBI taxonomy): domain Eukaryota; kingdom Metazoa; phylum Chordata; class Actinopteri; order Pleuronectiformes; family Soleidae; genus Microchirus; species Microchirus variegatus. Next base: position 7,971,551 of record NC_139818.1, on the reverse strand, counting down.
GTGACAGCACCTCCTGACACCACAGCACAACCCCCAGAAACCACAGCAGTGACAGCACCTCCTGACACCACAGCGCAACCCCCAGAAACCACAGCAGTGACAGCACCTCCTGACACCACAGCGCAACCCCCAGAAACCACAGCACAACCTCCAGAAACCACAGCAGTGACGTCACCTCCTGACACAACAGCGCAAACCCCAGAAACCACAGCAGTGACTTCACCTCCTGACACAACAGCGCAACCCCCAGAAACCTCAGCAGTGACAGCACCTCCTGACACCACAGCGCAACCCCCAGAAACCACAGCAGTGACGGCACCTCCTGACACGACAGCACAACCTCCAGAAACCACAGCAGTGACGGCAACTCCTGACACAACATCGCAACCCCCAGAAACCACAGCACAACCTCCAGAAACCACAGCAGTGACGTCACCTCCTGACACAACAGCGCAACCCCCAGAAACCACAGCAGTGACAGCACCTCCTGACACCACAGCGCAACCCCCAGAAACCACAGCAGTGACAGCACCTCCTGACACCACAGCGCAACCCCCAGAAACCACAGCAGTGACAGCACCTCCTGACACCACAGCGCAACCCCCAGAAACCACAGCAGTGACGGCAACTCCTGACACAACATCGCAACCCCCAGAAACCACAGCACAACCTCCAGAAACCACAGCAGTGACGTCACCTCCTGACACAACAGCGCAACCCCCAGAAACCACAGGAGTGACGGCACCTCCTGACACGACAGCACAACCTCCAGAAACCACAGCAGTGACGGCAACTCCTGACACAACATCGCAACCCCCAGAAACCACAGCACAACCTCCAGAAACCACAGCAGTGACAGCACCTCCTGACACAACAGCGCAACCCCCAGAAACCACAGCACAACCCCCAGAAACCACAGCAGTGACGGCACCTCCTGACACCACAGCGCAACCCCCAGAAACCACAGCAGTGACGGCACCTCCTGACACCACAGTGCAACCCCCAGAAACCACAGCAGTGACGGCACCTCCTGACACAACAGCGCAACCCCCAGAAACCACAGCAGTGACGGCACCTCCTGAAACAACAGCGCAACCCCCAGAAACCACAGCACAACCTCCAGAAACCACAGCAGTGACGTCACCTCCTGACACCACAGCGCAACCCCCAGAAACCACAGCAGTGACGGCACCTCCAGACACAACAGCGCAACCCCCAGAAACCACAGCAGTGACAGCACCTCCTGACACAACAGCGCAACCTCCAGAAACCACAGCAGTGACAGCACCTCCTGACACGACAGCGCAACCCCCAGAAACCACAGCACATCCGCCAGAAACCACAGCAGTGACAGCACCTCCTGACACGACAGCGCAACCCCCAGAAACCACAGCAGTGACGGCACCTCCTGACACAACAGCGCAACCCCCAGAAACCACAGCAGTGACAGCACCTCCTGACACCACAGCGCAACCCCCAGAAACCACAGCAGTGACGGCAACTCCTGACACAACAGCGCAACCCCCAGAAACGACAGCAGTGACGGCACAGCCTGACACAACAGCGCAACCTCCAGAAACCTCAGCAGTGACGTCACCTCCTGACACAACAGCGCAACCCCCAGAAACCACAGCAGTGACGGCTGACACAACAGCGCAACCCCCAGAAACGACAGCACAACCCCCAGAAACCACAGCAGTGACGTCACCTCCTGACACCACAGCGCAACCCCCAGGAACCACAGCAGTGACGGCACCTCCTGACACAACAGCGCAACCCCCAGAAACCACAGCAGTGACGTCACCTCCTGAAACAACAGCGCAACCCCCAGAAACCACAGCAGTGACGGCACCTCCTGAAACAACAGCGCAACCCCCAGAAACCACAGCACAACCCCCAGAAACCACAGCAGTGACAGCACCTCCTGACACAACAGCGAAACCTCCAGAAACCACAGCAGTGACAGCACCTCCTGACACGACAGCGCAACCCCCAGAAACCACAGCACATCCGCCAGAAACCACAGCAGTGACGGCAACTCCTGACACAACAGCGCAACCCCCAGAAACCACAGCAGTGACAGCACCTCCTGACACAACAGCGCAACCCCCAGAAACGACAGCACAACCTCCAGAAACCACAGCAGTGACGGCACCTCCTGACACAACAGCGCAACCCCCAGAAACCACAGCAGTGACAGCACCTCCTGACACCACAGCACAACCCCCAGAAACCACAGCAGTGACGGCTGACACAACAGCGCAACCCCCAGAAACGACAGCACAACCCCCAGAAACCACAGCAGTGACGTCACCTCCTGACACCACAGCGCAACCCCCAGAAACCACAGCAGTAACGGCACCTCCTGACACAACAGCGCAACCCCCAGAAACCACAGCAGTGACGTCACCTCCTGAAACAACAGCGCAACCTCCAGAAACCACAGCAGTGACAGCACCTCCTGACACAACAGTGCAACCCCCAGAAACCACAGCAGTGACGGCACAGCCTGACACCACAGCGCACCCTCCAGAAACCACAGCACAACCTCCAGAAACCACAGCAGTGACAGCACCTCCTGACACAACAGCGCAACCCCCAGAAACCACAGCAGTGACAGCACCTCCTGACACCACAGCGCAACCCCCAGAAACGACAGCACAACCTCCAGAAACCACAGCAGTGACGTCACCTCCTGACACCACAGCGCAACCCCCAGAAACCACAGCAGTGACGGCACCTCCTGACACAACAGCGCAACCCCCAGAAACCACAGCAGTGACGGCACCTCCTGACACAACAGCGCAACCTCCAGAAACCACAGCAGTGACAGCACCTCCTGACACAACATCGCAACCCCCAGAAACCACAGCAGTGACGGCACCTCCTGACACAACAGCGCAACCTCCAGAAACAACAGCAGTGACGGCACCTACTGACACAACAGCGCAACCCCCAGAAACCACAGCAGTGACGGCAACTCCTGACACAACAGCGCAACCTCCAGAAACCACAGCACAACCTCCAGAAACCACTGACACAACAGCGCAACCCCCAGAAACCACAGCAGTGACAGCACCTCCTGACACCACAGCGCAACCCCCAGAAACCACAGCAGTGACGGCACCTCCTGACACAACAGCGCAACCCCCAGAAACCACAGCAGTGACGGCACCTCCTGACACAACAGCGCAACCTCCAGAAACCACAGCACAACCTCCAGAAACCACAGCAGTGACGGCACCTCCTGACACAACAGCGCAACCTCCAGAAACCACAGCAGTGACAGCACCTCCTGACACAACAGCGCAACCCCCAGAAACCACAGCAGTGACGGCAACTCCTGACACAACAGCACAACCTCCAGATACCACAGCACAACCTCCAGAAACCACAGCAGTGACAGCACCTCCTGACACAACAGCGCAACCCCCAGAAACGACAGCACAACCTCCAGAAACCACAGCAGTGACGTCACCTCCTGACACAACAGCGCAAACCCCAGAAAACACAGCAGTGACTTCACCTCCTGACACAACAGCGCAACCCCCAGAAACCACAGCAGTGACAGCACCTCCTGACACCACAGCGCAACCCCCAGAAACCACAGCAGTGACGGCACCTCCTGACACGACAGCACAACCTCCAGAAACCACAGCAGTGACGGCACCTCCTGACACAACATCGCAACCCCCAGAAACCACAGCACAACCTCCAGAAACCACAGCAGTGACGTCACCTCCTGACACAACAGCGCAACCCCCAGAAACCACAGCAGTGACTTCACCTCCTGACACAACAGCGCAACCCCCAGAAACCACAGCATTGACAGCACCTCCTGACACCACAGCGCAACCCCCAGAAACCACAGCAGTGACAGCAACTCCTGACACCACAGCGCAACCCCCAGAAACCACAGCAGTGACAGCACCTCCTGACACCACAGCGCAACCCCCAGAAACCACAGCAGTGACAGCACCTCCTGACACCACAGCGCAACCCCCAGAAACCACAGCAGTGACGGCACCTCCTGACACAACAGCGCAACCCCCAGAAACCACAGCAGTGACGGCACCTCCTGACACAACAGCGCAACCTCCAGAAACCACAGCACAACCTCCAGAAACCACAGCAGTGACGGCACCTCCTGACACAACAGCGCAACCTCCAGAAACCACAGCAGTGACAGCACCTCCTGACACAACAGCGCAACCCCCAGAAACCACAGCAGTGACGGCAACTCCTGACACAACAGCGCAACCTCCAGAAACCACAGCACAACCTCCAGAAACCACAGCGCAACCTCCAGAAACCACAGCACAACCTCCAGAAACCACAGCAGTGACAGCACCTCCTGACACAACAGCGCAACCCCCAGAAACGACAACACAACCTCCAGAAACCACAGCAGTGACGTCACCTCCTGACACAACAGCGCAAACCCCAGAAACCACAGCAGTGACTTCACCTCCTGACACAACAGCGCAACCCCCAGAAACCACAGCAGTGACAGCACCTCCTGACACCACAGCGCAACCCCCAGAAACCACAGCAGTGACGGCACCTCCTGACACGACAGCACAACCTCCAGAAACCACAGCAGTGACGGCAACTCCTGACACAACATCGCAACCCCCAGAAACCACAGCACAACCTCCAGAAACCACAGCAGTGACGTCACCTCCTGACACAACAGCGCAACCCCCAGAAACCACAGCAGTGACTTCACCTCCTGACACAACAGCGCAACCCCCAGAAACCACAGCAGTGACAGCACCTCCTGACACCACAGCGCAACCCCCAGAAACCACAGCAGTGACAGCACCTCCTGACACCACAGCGCAACCCCCAGAAACCACAGCAGTGACAGCACCTCCTGACACCACAGCGCAACCCCCAGAAACCACAGCAGTGACAGCACCTCCTGACACCACAGCGCAACCCCCAGAAACCACAGCAGTGACGGCAACTCCTGACACAACATCGCAACCCCCAGAAACCACAGCACAACCTCCAGAAACCACAGCAGTGACGTCACCTCCTGACACAACAGCGCAACCCCCAGAAACCACAGCAGTGACGGCACCTCCTGACACGACAGCACAACCTCCAGAAACCACAGCAGTGACAGCAACTCCTGACACAACATCGCAACCCCCAGAAACCACAGCACAACCTCCAGAAACCACAGCAGTGACAGCACCTCCTGACACAACAGCGCAACCCCCAGAAACGACAGCACAACCCCCAGAAACCACAGCAGTGACGGCACCTCCTGACACCACAGCGCAACCCCCAGAAACCACAGCAGTGACGGCACCTCCTGACACCACAGCGCAACCCCCAGAAACCACAGCAGTGACGGCACCTCCTGACACAACAGCGCAACCCCCAGAAACCACAGCAGTGACGACACCTCCTGAAACAACAGCGCAACCCCCAGAAACGACAGCACAATCTCCAGAAACCACAGAAGTGACATCACCTCCTGACACCACAGCGCAACCCCCAGAAACCACAGCAGTGACGGCACCTCCAGACACAACAGCGCAACCCCCAGAAACCACAGCAGTGACAGCACCTCCTGACACAACAGCGCAACCTCCAGAAACCACAGCAGTGACAGCACCTCCTGACACGACAGCGCAACCCCCAGAAACCACAGCACATCCGCCAGAAACCACAGCAGTGACAGCACCTCCTGACATGACAGCGCAACCCCCAGAAACCACAGCAGTGACGGCACCTCCTGACACAACAGCGCAACCTCCAGAAACCACAGCAGTGACGGCAACCCCTGACACGACAGCGCAACCCCCAGAAACGACAGCAGTGACGGCACAGCCTGACACAACAGCGCAACCTCCAGAAACCTCAGCACAACCTCCAGAAACCACAGCAGTGACGTCACCTCCTGACACAACAGCGCAACCCCCAGAAACCACAGCAGTGACAGCACCTCCTGACACCACAGCACAACCCCCAGAAACCACAGCAGTGACAGCACATCCTGACACCACAGCGCAACCCCCAGAAACCACAGCAGTGACAGCACCTCCTGACACCACAGCGCAACCCCCAGAAACCACAGCAGTGACGGCAACTCCCGACACAACAGCGCAACCCCCAGAAACGACAGCACAACCTCCAGAAACCACAGCAGTGACGTCACCTCCTGACACAACAGCGCAAACCCCAGAAACCACAGCAGTGACTTCACCTCCTGACACAACAGCGCAACCCCCAGAAACCTCAGCAGTGACAGCACCTCCTGACACCACAGCGCAACCCCCAGAAACCACAGCAGTGACGGCACCTCCTGACACGACAGCACAACCTCCAGAAACCACAGCAGTGACGGCAACTCCTGACACAACATCGCAACCCCCAGAAACCACAGCACAACCTCCAGAAACCACAGCAGTGACGTCACCTCCTGACACAACAGCGCAACCCCCAGAAACCACAGCAGTGACAGCACCTCCTGACACCACAGCGCAACCCCCAGAAACCACAGCAGTGACAGCACCTCCTGACACCACAGCGCAACCCCCAGAAACCACAGCAGTGACAGCACCTCCTGACACCACAGCGCAACCCCCAGAAACCACAGCAGTGACGGCAACTCCTGACACAACATCGCAACCCCCAGAAACCACAGCACAACCTCCAGAAACCACAGCAGTGACGTCACCTCCTGACACAACAGCGCAACCCCCAGAAACCACAGGAGTGACGGCACCTCCTGACACGACAGCACAACCTCCAGAAACCACAGCAGTGACGGCAACTCCTGACACAACATCGCAACCCCCAGAAACCACAGCACAACCTCCAGAAACCACAGCAGTGACAGCACCTCCTGACACAACAGCGCAACCCCCAGAAACCACAGCACAACCCCCAGAAACCACAGCAGTGACGGCACCTCCTGACACCACAGCGCAACCCCCAGAAACCACAGCAGTGACGGCACCTCCTGACACCACAGTGCAACCCCCAGAAACCACAGCAGTGACGGCACCTCCTGACACAACAGCGCAACCCCCAGAAACCACAGCAGTGACGGCACCTCCTGAAACAACAGCGCAACCCCCAGAAACCACAGCACAACCTCCAGAAACCACAGCAGTGACGTCACCTCCTGACACCACAGCGCAACCCCCAGAAACCACAGCAGTGACGGCACCTCCAGACACAACAGCGCAACCCCCAGAAACCACAGCAGTGACAGCACCTCCTGACACAACAGCGCAACCTCCAGAAACCACAGCAGTGACAGCACCTCCTGACACGACAGCGCAACCCCCAGAAACCACAGCACATCCGCCAGAAACCACAGCAGTGACAGCACCTCCTGACACGACAGCGCAACCCCCAGAAACCACAGCAGTGACGGCACCTCCTGACACAACAGCGCAACCCCCAGAAACCACAGCAGTGACAGCACCTCCTGACACCACAGCGCAACCCCCAGAAACCACAGCAGTGACGGCAACTCCTGACACAACAGCGCAACCCCCAGAAACGACAGCAGTGACGGCACAGCCTGACACAACAGCGCAACCTCCAGAAACCTCAGCACAACCTCCAGAAACCACAGCAGTGACGTCACCTCCTGACACAACAGCGCAACCCCCAGAAACCACAGCAGTGACAGCACCTCCTGACACCACAGCACAACCCCCAGAAACCACAGCAGTGACGGCTGACACAACAGCGCAACCCCCAGAAACGACAGCACAACCCCCAGAAACCACAGCAGTGACGTCACCTCCTGACACCACAGCGCAACCCCCAGGAACCACAGCAGTGACGGCACCTCCTGACACAACAGCGCAACCCCCAGAAACCACAGCAGTGACGGCACCTCCTGAAACAACAGCGCAACCCCCAGAAACCACAGCAGTGACGGCACCTCCTGAAACAACAGCGCAACCCCCAGAAACCACAGCACAACCCCCAGAAACCACAGCAGTGACAGCACCTCCTGACACAACAGCGCAACCTCCAGAAACCACAGCAGTGACAGCACCTCCTGACACGACAGCACAACCCCCAGAAACCACAGCACATCCGCCAGAAACCACAGCAGTGACAGCACCTCCTGACACGACAGCGCAACCCCCAGAAACCACAGCAGTGACGGCACCTCCTGACACAACAGCGCAACCCCCAGAAACCACAGCAGTGACAGCACCTCCTGACACCACAGCGCAACCCCCAGAAACCACAGCAGTGACGGCAACTCCTGACACAACAGCGCAACCCCCAGAAACCACAGCAGTGACAGCACCTCCTGACACAACAGCGCAACCCCCAGAAACGACAGCACAACCTCCAGAAACCACAGCAGTGACGGCACCTCCTGACACAACAGCGCAACCCCCAGAAACCACAGCAGTGACAGCACCTCCTGACACCACAGCACAACCCCCAGAAACCACAGCAGTGACGGCTGACACAACAGCGCAACCCCCAGAAACGACAGCACAACCCCCAGAAACCACAGCAGTGACGTCACCTCCTGACACCACAGCGCAACCCCCAGAAACCACAGCAGTGACGTCACCTCCTGAAACAACAGCGCAACCTCCAGAAACCACAGCAGTGACAGCACCTCCTGACACAACAGTGCAACCCCCAGAAACCACAGCAGTGACGGCACCTCCTGACACAACAGCGCAACCCCCAGAAACGACAGCACAACCTCCAGAAACCACAGCAGTGACGGCACCTCCTGACACAACAGCGCAACCCCCAGAAACCACAGCAGTGACAGCACCTCCTGACACCACAGCACAACCCCCAGAAACCACAGCAGTGACGGCTGACACAACAGCGCAACCCCCAGAAACGACAGCACAACCCCCAGAAACCACAGCAGTGACGTCACCTCCTGACACCACAGCGCAACCCCCAGAAACCACAGCAGTGACGTCACCTCCTGAAACAACAGCGCAACCTCCAGAAACCACAGCAGTGACAGCACCTCCTGACACAACAGTGCAACCCCCAGAAACCACAGCAGTGACGGCACAGCCTGACACCACTGCGCACCCTCCAGAAACCACAGCACAACCTCCAGAAACCACAGCAGTGACAGCACCTCCTGACACAACAGCGCAACCCCCAGAAACCACAGCAGTGACAGCACCTCCTGACACCACAGCGCAACCCCCAGAAACCACAGCAGTGACGGCACCTCCTGACACAACAGCGCAACCTCCAGAAACCACAGCAGTGACAGCACCTCCTGACACAACAGCGCAACCCCCAGAAACCACAGCAGTGACAGCACCTCCTGACACAACAGCGCAACCCCCAGAAACGACAGCACAACCTCCAGAAACCACAGCAGTGACGTCACCTCCTGACACCACAGCGCAACCCCCAGAAACCACAGCAGTGACGGCACCTCCTGACACAACAGCGCAACCCCCAGAAACCACAGCAGTGACGGCACCTCCTGAAACAACAGCGCAACCCCCAGAAACGACAGCACAACCTCCAGAAACCACAGCAGTGACGTCACCTCCTGACACCACAGCGCAACCCCCAGAAACCACAGCAGTGACGGCACCTCCTGACACAACAGCGCAACCCCCAGAAACCACAGCAGTGACGGCACCTCCTGACACAACAGCGCAACCTCCAGAAACCACAGCAGTGACAGCACCTCCTGACACAACAGCGCAACCCCCAGAAACCACAGCAGTGACGGCACCTCCTGACACAACAGCGCAACCTCCAGAAACAACAGCAGTGACGGCACCTACTGACACAACAGCGCAACCCCCAGAAACCACAGCAGTGACGGCAACTCCTGACACAACAGCGCAACCTCCAGAAACCACAGCACAACCTCCAGAAACCACTGACACAACAGCGCAACCCCCAGAAACCACAGCAGTGACAGCACCTCCTGACACCACAGCGCAACCCCCAGAAACCACAGCAGTGACGGCACCTCCTGACACAACAGCGCAACCCCCAGAAACCACAGCAGTGACGTCACCTCCTGACACCACAGCGCAACCCCCAGAAACCACAGCAGTGACGGCACCTCCTGACACAACAGCGCAACCCCCAGAAACCACAGCAGTGACGGCACCTCCTGACACAACAGCGCAACCTCCAGAAACCACAGCACAACCTCCAGAAACCACAGCAGTGACGGCACCTCCTGACACAACAGCGCAACCTCCAGAAACCACAGCAGTGACAGCACCTCCTGACACAACAGCGCAACCCCCAGAAACCACAGCAGTGACGGCAACTCCTGACACAACAGCGCAACCTCCAGAAACCACAGCACAACCTCCAGAAACCACAGCAGTGACAGCACCTCCTTACACAACAGCGCAACCCCCAGAAACGACAGCACAACCTCCAGAAACCACAGCAGTGACGTCACCTCCTGACACCACAGCGCAACCCCCAGAAACCACAGCAGTGACGGCACCTCCTGACACAACAGCGCAACCCCCAGAAACCACAGCAGTGACAGCACCTCCTGACACCACAGTGCAACCCCCAGAAACCACAGCAGTGACAGCACCTCCTGACACAACAGCGCAACCTCCAGAAACCACAGCAGTGACGGCACCTCCTGACACAACAGCGCAACCTCCAGAAACCACAGCAGTGACGTCACCTCCTGACACCACAGCGCAACCCCCAGAAACCACAGCAGTGACGGCACCTCCTGACACAACAGCGCAACCCCCAGAAACCACAGCACAACCCCCAGAAACCACAGCAGTGACGGCACCTCCTGACACGACAGCGCAACCCCCAGAAACCACAGCACAACCCCCAGAAACCACAGCAGTGACGGCACCTCCTGATACGACAGCGCAACCCCCAGAAACGACAGCACAACCTCCAGAAACCACAGCAGTGACAGCACCTCCTGACACAACAGCGCAACCCCCAGAAACGACAGCACAACCTCCAGAAACAACAGCAGTGACGTCACCTCCTGACACCACAGCGCAACCCCCAGAAACCACAGCAGTGACGGCACCTCCTGACACAACAGCGCAACCCCCAGAAACCACAGCAGTGACAGCACCTCCTGACACCACAGTGCAACCCCCAGAAACCACAGCAGTGACAGCACCTCCTGACACAACAGCGCAACCTCCAGAAACCACAGCAGTGACGGCACCTCCTGACACAACAGCGCAACCTCCAGAAACCACAGCAGTGACGTCACCTCCTGACACCACAGCGCAACCCCCAGAAACCACAGCAGTGACGTCACCTCCTGACACAACAGCGCAACCCCCAGAAACCACAGCAGTGACAGCACCTCCTGACACAACAGCGCAATCCCCAGAAACCACGGCGACGACACCAATTATAACTCCAGCGACTACACCAATTATAACTCCAGCGACTACACCAATTTTAACTCCAGTGACGACGCCAATTATAACTCCAGCGACTACACCAATTATAACTCCAGCGACTACACCAATTATAACTCCAGCGACTACACCAATTATAACTCCAGCGACTACACCAATTATAACTCCAGCGACTACACCAATTATAACTCCAGCGACTACACCAATTATAACTCCAGTGACTACACCAATAATAACTCCAGCGACGACGCCAATTATAACTCCAGTGACTACACCAATTATAACTCCAGCGACGACACCAATTATAACTCCAGCGACTACACCAATTATAACTCCAGTGACGACACCAATTATAACTCCAGCGACTACACCAATTATAACTCCAGTGACGACACCAATTATAACTCCAGCGACGACACCAATAAAAACTCCAGCGACGACACCAATTATAACTCCAGCGACTACACCAATTGTAATTCCAACCACGACACCAACCACACCCACAGCGACAACAAAAGTGCCAGGTTTGTTTCACCAGCAACTTTTTTTGCACAATGCTCACTCCTTTAATACCAAAGCCAATAGAACATTTCCGCTGTTAATGGCTACACTGATTTGCATTTCTGTTTTTCCTTGAAGGTCCTTGTGATTCAACCCCATGCGGTCATGGGAGCACCTGTGATCCCCGTGCTGACTTTACTTTTGTCTGCTTGTGCCTGGTTGGGCAAAACTACAATTATGTCAGAAAAACTTGTGAGAATGGTAAGTATTTGTCTGTGTACCAGTACTTTGATGTTATTAATTTACCCCAAAGTTATTTTTATGCAAACATTTGTATAAGTACATTTTTGTGAGAGCTAAGATGTCCAGTAGTCTCTTGAAGCCTTGTCATTACCATGAGGTCCCCTTCCAAATAGATTCCCATATTGTTAGCCTTATTGATAAACTTTTTGATGCACTGTTCCATATTCAAGTAAACAGTTTGGGTTTTTCAATGTGTTTTTGTATAAGGTATTGGTCCAAAACCCCTGGGGATAGAAACAACCTTAAAAAGATAATAGGTTTTTGTCCATTTTCACACTCACCATTTCGCATAAGACAAAAGCAGACCCAAACATTTAGCTTTAAAATTATGTCCATAACATAACATTTTTAAATATTAAAATAATGGGGAATTAATGGAATTTTGGTCATTGTTTAGCTGGCAGGAATACTGGAGTTACTGGACTACTGCTGCCACATTAATCAAGATTAGATTGGGGCAGCTGTGGCCTAGTGGTTAGGGCTTCAAGCTTGAGGCCAGAGGGTAGCCGGTTGAACCCCGACCTGTCCGCAGCTGAAGTGCCCTTGAGCAAGGCGCCTGACCCCCTCACTGCTCCCCGAGTGCCGCTGAATGCAGGCAGCTCACTGCTCTGGGTAATCATGTACTTCACCTCACTGTGTGCTGTGTGTGTTCACTAACTCACGGATGGGTTAAAACTGCGGGACTAATAAGGGAATCTTAATTAAATTACAGATTCACTTAGGTAAATTGGAATGAAGGATTTCCAGAACTGAAATCTCAAAATACTACATTTGAATTTACTGATATGGTCAAGTGAATCAACACGTCATATGCTATGATGTAACATCACTGATTTTCTTTATGGACTTTGGTGTGGGGAGTGAGAGAGAGAAATTGCAAAAAGGATCTGTTGAAGGACCTATCTGTAGCTGAGGATCCAAAACCAGCGGGATGTGGGAAGCAGAATTAGAAGGGAAAGAGCGATATGATCTGAAGCAGTGGAGGGCAAAATAAGTTTGGGAATGTGGCAGACAGGAGGCAAAAAAAGACACAAAACAAGGAGAGCTTGAAGTTCATTTCAGCCGTGAGGATTTTAACTGAAACTTTATAATGTCCTACAAGAACACTGGGAATTTACAGCTTTATGTCACATTTTGGCTGAATGTCAATGTCATTATCAACAGATGTCTCTGTGAGATGGGGTACAACCTGGACCATTCGCCAGTCCATCACAGAGCAACATATAGAGACAAACAACCATTCACTCACACTCTCACACCTATGGTCAATTTAGAGTGACCAATTCACCTAATACCCATATTGCATGTTTTTGGACTGTGGGAGGAAGCCGGAGAACCCGGACAAAACCCACACACACACAGGGAGAACATGCAGCTTCCTTGAAGAAAGGCCCCTGTTCCAACGGGGGCTCAAAGTTTTTCCAACCTGGGCTTGAAGCCGGGAACCTTTGTATTGTTGCTTCCCCAACAAATCATTAATTGTAAATGTTTATGACAGGACTGATGTTTTCTTATTTCAGCCAAGGTTTTCCCTGGACAACTTCAACTGCAAAAAGTACAATATCATGAAAACATGAAAGACAAGCACTCAGCAGAATTTAAAGACGCTGCAAAGAACATTACTGATGAGGTAGGTAAACTGTAAAATCAATTTCATAAAGGTTAGGCATGGAAAATACTTCACAATGCCTGTATGCATGCTTTAATATCACTTTATCCACAGCTAAGAAGGATGTATTTGTCCATGATTTGCTCCAATGTTTTTATTTTGATCTTCAAAGCAACAGCTTCAGCTAGAACTAAATATATCACAGCTAGATCATGGCTAAAATAACACATCATTATAACTATTTCCCTCTTTTGCTCCTTTGAAGAGTTGGATACAACAGTGATGTTTTAACTAATGTGTTCACTGTTAAACTCAATGATTTATTACATAAATGTATAAAAGCAAATGTAATCATGGAAATTTAGAATTGTAAACCTCAGGGTGTGTGAATTACTGGTCAGATGATGACCTAACACATTTTAATTTCCTCTCCTCAACACAGCTGACAATTACCTTCAATAAAACTGAGGGTTTCTCCAATATCACAGTGCTTGAAATCAGGTGAGTCTAAGAATGGTAGTCTGTTTGTCAAACCAGACATCTTACAGTGGAACAGTCTATTACAATAAACTGTAGAATATAATCACATACTAAGTATGATCTTTGTCCATACAGGCCACTGCCACTGCCACAGAGCAGAGCTGTTCGCGGAATCAATGCAACCGTGGACATCATTTTTAGCATAATCGCCGAAGTCACGACAGACAATGTTGAGGAAATATTGATAAACGCCAGTCAGTGTAAAGACTGTATACTGGCAGGAGCAATATTCCATGGTAAGTTTAACACATGAATGAAGTGTACATCATGTTCAACCATTATCACATTTGACTTCAAGATTGTTCTAACAGTATTCGAACAATATAGATTTGTGCACAAGTAGAACATACCTTTTAACAACATCATAAAAGACATTAACACAGTTCAGTCAGAAAACTTACGTTTGAATGAAACACAAATGGTTATGTTTGGCGTTCAGGCTCCTACGTAATCACTTCCCACAAATTTGTTACATATCGGGGAGTGACCGGAGCAAACCTTAATCTTAAATCCCCCCCCCCCCCCCCCATGGAGCAAACAGGTTGAACTTGCTCGCTGGCTAACATCACTAACTTTAAAATATACAATGCTTCTCAAAATTGATAAAAACTTGTATGGACATAAAACTCACTGTACAATCAAAGTTTGAATAATAAAACCAATAAATATGGCAATAAATTGAGCTTAACTGAATCAAAAGGAAATTAAAAACAATACATCGCAA
The DNA here is from genome assembly GCF_963457635.1 of Microchirus variegatus. Lineage (NCBI taxonomy): Eukaryota > Metazoa > Chordata > Actinopteri > Pleuronectiformes > Soleidae > Microchirus > Microchirus variegatus. The sequence goes on along the minus strand of NC_139818.1, from coordinate 7,956,499 downwards.
GTCATACAGCGCTAATTTACCCCTAGTGCTCACATGGTACAGATCAGTAGCAAACACTTGGTAAATTACAGTGGGAATAATACACAACTCCTTATATGGACATCCTGGGGTGTGTGTTTGGAGGTCACATGTTCAGGTTTTACATTTTTTTGTGTGTCTTCTTATGTGTTGTTGAGTCAAAGTTATGATTCGAGTAGCGATAATTGTGCAGAAGTCACAAAATAGACCGTTTTTGTTTTTGTTTGTTTTTTTGTGCATAAAAATGAGCCAAGTAAACTTTGAACTGTGACGTATTTACAAATTTCACAAATTCAATCTGATCTGTAGTACCTTTTGCTCTGGTGTGTTTATATACAGTAGTTCACCAGCTTGCCTATAGGTTGTGCAGAAAAAAGGAGCTAACGTAGTATTGGGAAAAAATAGCCTAAATGCTCTGTATTCTAACAGTTAAATGCTAAAGTGGGGAGATACATTCTCAACATTTGTTTTAAAGTTTTGAATGTGGCACGCAGGTAGTCAAGTGGTTTAGAGTGCATGCTACATATGCAGCAGACTCTGTTCGAATCCTGTCCAAAGGACCTTTGCTGCATGTTAAATCCCCCTCTCTCTCCCATTTCCTGTCTATCTACTGTCGAAAATAAAGGTGTCTATGTCTGACAATTAGTTCAGATATTGGAATCTGTATTTTGAAGACCTTCACTCTTTTTCATGGGTTTCTGACTCATGGGATACAGGATTGGGCACATCCAGGATAATGATGAACCATTAGTATGCACATCTCAGTGCAGTTGTCTATTTTAGTACCAATCCACTCATCATCTGGGTGGTTGAGTGGAGCAATGAGACTTATCCATTTTCAAAGCACGTTCTGATCTGCCACTGCGTTGTTCTACACATAAATATGTGAACTGAAATTTAAGTTAAAATCAATCTAAAGCCGTTATTTTTCTTCACCGAGAAAAATGTTCAGCCAATATTTATTGTCGACTACACACTATATATATATGTATATCTATATATACATACATAAAAATACATATATGTTGACCGCTGCACCAAACTGCATTTTATTCCACATTTCAGGCCACCTCATAAAAGTAGTTTTGATTTCCATCTGGTCAGATCATGTTTCTCCATGTCAGAAGTCCAGGTGCGATGCATCTGAGTGGGTTTGCCATTTGAACGATTGCTCCCAGCTTTCTTGTTTATCAATGCCTTATCATTCCTATTCTCGTGCTATTCCATGACTCCATGTGATTTCTGCACCCAGAAAAAGTGCCATAATCATTTCACTTTATTTCAGACGGTCCATATAATATAAAAACAAAACAATGTCGGCTGACAAAAATCTCTTGATTACACAACTGCTATGACAGAATATTCAGTCTGTATTTCATATGATGTTGTCATTTTCTTTCTACTGTACTTACGTGTACTGAGACCATCCTCTTGTGTTTTCCTCTATTCAAGATACAAAGCTGTGTGATGACCAGCCCTGTGATAAGGAAACCACAACTTGCGACTCAGAACATGGAGTATTTAGCTGTAAATGTATAGAACACTACATCAAGACAAACATGACCAACAGACTGTGTATTGGTAAGTGTATTTTTAAGAGATGCATGTGTGTGATATGATCTTTTTAGATACACTTTTGCAAATTGCACAACATTTACCAACCAATGTTTTCCACTTTTACAGCTTGTCCCAGTGGATTCCGTGCAGAGAATTCACAAACATGTGAAAAGTATGTTTTTAATGTTCTGAAAATTGTTTCTTTTTTCCTCCCTTACCTATCTATCTATATCACATCTGTCAAGGGTACTGGTTCTGACAATGACATTGTCCTTTTGTCTTTCAGATGTAGCTTTGGTAGAACTGGTTTGAACTGCAAAGAATGTGAGTATAAAATAGGCTTTGTATATCGACATAGGTAATTATGTAACAATGACTGTACTTAAAAAAAAGGAAATCCTCAAAAAAGATGAACATGAAAACAGAGTGGTCCACAATTGTTTCCATACAAAGCTACCTCAGGTTTTCGTGAAAGTCAGATTTTAACCACTTTAAAGGTTAAAAGGTTAAAGACAGGCTTACCTATGCCTGTTTAAGTCTGTGATATGTTAAGAATAGTTCTGCTATTTCATGTCACGGTTAGACAGCCTTTTCTGGCTTGAAAATAAAGTTTGTAAAGCACCCCATCTTCTGCACCAAAGTAGAACATCTGTGATTTTAGCTTGATGAGACACAGAGTAAGTGCTGGTCTACTGCTGCCTAATTTGGTAATTTTCCATCACTTAGTTAAATCTGAAATAACTATTTCAAACACTACAATCATAAGATAACACATTTGAAATTACTGATGAAGGCAGCAGTGGATAAACAAGTTCTGTATGCAGTGAGGCAAAAGCATAGATTTTCTCTATGGATTTTTGTGTGCGGGGTGAGATTTTTACAAAGCCTAACCTCACGAGCAGGAAAGAACAGCTCTTGGTAAAGTTCTGGTTTGTGGTGTTCAATATTTTTCCTGGAATCCCTTTGTTTTACAAAAATCAGTTCATGTGCTTTTTCTTTAGATTAACCTGTATGTCACTGTGTTTGTTAGACTGGCTGCTAGCACTGGTAATCGTTGGCTCCGTGCTCGGGGGATTGTTCATCCTCTCAGTCATTGTTCTGCCTCTGGTGACTTCCAGGTGAGTTAACTTTTAATTCAATTAATTACCTCCACCAAGGATATGATATGTTTGTTTGTCCATGAGCAACGTTACCCAGAATGTAAAGGACAGATTGTGGATGATGTTTTCTACAGGAAGAACAATTGTTAATCTTGTGAAATAGAGATTTCTGGGCAATCGCTTTGTTAATTCATTAGATTTTTGACGATTGTCTTTTGATTATTTTTGGCCTGATAGCTAATTCAATAGTGGTCTCTCAGTTGTGGATTCCAATCCCAGCTCTGCTAGTCTGCATGCCGATGTGTCCTTGAGCAAGACACATAACCCTACGCTGCTGCTGACAGGATGTGAATGGGTATGAAAGGGGTGTGATAGAAAAATGTGCTTGAATGGAAAAAACTGTAGTGCAAAGGCCCATTTATATTTTTAGCAAAAGACGGAGCCAGAGTCTGTCATTTGCATTCATTTTGTGATCAGTAGTTTAATCAGTCTGGAAAACGATGAAGAAGAAGAGGGCATTTAAAAGCATAGAAAGCAAAGCCTGATTGAAACACCTGAATCCAAATACTTTTGTCCATATAGTGTATGCTGGTTAGTGACAGAGATAACATTTGGTACAGATGGACATAAGAATATAGTATAGCATATATAGAAGTATAAGTGGTCATCGGGACTAGAACATTTCTAGATAAATTACAGATCATTTACTATTTAAGTATCATTTAACTAATGTGGTGATAACATCGCTGTAACCATATTCAAGGGAACTTTTCAGAAACTAAGCTCTTATTTTTTTATAGCTCTGTAGCATCCACACATTTCTTTTTGTTTGATTAGTGGCATCTGAAGTAAAGCACCTCTCCACACAGACATGAAGAAGTGGAGGTTTGCACTTGTGCTTTCTCAATTTCATTTCATATCTCGGTCATTGGTCTATGTGGCATCCAACCTTTATGGAGCTTTGATGTGACCAATCATAAATTTGGACCATTTTTTATTACAGTTTGTAAACCTTATTCTGTTTTTTTATCGATGGTGAGGAGCATATGTCGAGTGACTTTGTTTGTGGATAAATACAATACAATACAATACAACGATATGGTGACAATGAAATATACAAGTCTTTTTGTCACACTATTTATTGAGCAGGTTTTGAAAACAGAACATGAACATTAACAGGATCATTGAAAAATAAGTACAGTGTTTTAATTCATCATACATCTGAAGAAAGGATCTCAGGAGCCATGTCATCATCATCTATCAACTGTAAACCTCAGATGCCTGCTATCATTTTGTCCACTCTCCCATAAAAAATTCACTCATTATTCTAGACTTTGTGATCTTTTCCTATAGGATCATTTTGATTCCTTACTTTTTACATGGTGTACCGTATATGTCATTGAAAGCGTCTTTTCATTTATGTATCCGTGTTGCCATTGAATTCAAGTTCCAACTGTTATCACTGAATATATCCTTTTCGAACCCTTACCCAGGTCCATAAAGAAGAAAGCCAAGAAGAATCAAAATGCAGAAAGTGGAAATCCTTATGCCAGACACTTCCCTACCAGTTCACCTGCGGTTGTCGGTAACATCAGCCAGCCTAACAGCCAGGCATCTTCACTGAATGGCTTAACCATTGACAGCGATGGGGGTGTAAAAATCCCTCGGGCAACAGTCTCCGGCAGTCTGAACAGCAGGCCTGATGACGAAATTGTTCCAAGCGCCAGCAGACAACACTTGACCTCTTCTGTGGACAGGAACTCGGTGAGCATGCCTCCATGTGTGACATACAAATCGGAATAAAGTGGGAAAGTACTAGGGGCAAAAAGTATAAAATGTTGAAACAATTTTTTTTAAGAGAATTGTTCATACACTCTTAATGGCAGGGGTCGGCAATTTTAAACAGCTGAATAGTGGGTCTTCATCGGGCAAAACCTAATGTTTTTTTTTATTCATCAAACCTTTTTTCTTGTTGTCTAATCTATCCAATCGTACACAAAAAGACTAATTTAGTAAATGTATTGTAAGTAAAATTAAAAATTGCCACCAACTGTTGCTACTGTCTTAAAACGTCTTCAGTCAGAGACAAAAAACCCACATTTGTGAGCTGCCTTAAGCTAACAATAGTGTCTTGGTGATAATGTGAATGTTGTCTTTAATCACCAACTTGTTATAAAGACTCTTTCATGACAAAAACCTGCCCAGGCAAAATTCTGATACTGGTGGGCTGGTTTTGGCTGCCACTATCACTACGGTTCACATACCAGAAAACTTGTTGTTTGAATAAGGTTCAGATGGCTTCATCTTAAAGTGAACTGTCTATTATCTATTTGGAGTGCTAGGGAACTTAACTTAAGAGCAGGATGTTCAGTTTCTGACAGTAAACTTGTCTTTGTATTATTTACTGGACTTTTAAGATGTGTTATGTGAACACAATTCCATGTAACGTCTTTGCTTTAGTTTGAATGAACTCAATTAATTTGTGTTACAAATTGAAGTCATTTGAAGACACGGTAAACACTTGATTTTTACAATGTACCCATAATCATTTCTTATTTCATACAGTACCCGTTTGATGACGAAGATGACATAAACACTCAGTCTCGACCTCTGAGCAGCCTCTACGCTCAGATACGACCCAGTAACAACCCGCTCACCGTGAATCGGCCTCAGGTGAACCTCTACGGCCAGAGCCAAGGCCACAGTAATCCGTCCTTCATACCAGACAATGGTCTTTCAACCAATGACAAACCATAAAGTTTTCTGACATTTATCCAGATCAAAACACCTCACAGGTCCTTCCCCTGACGAGTAATATCCCGATGTAAACAAGCCAATTGCATTAGACCATCAATTATGTTGGTCTAATGCAATATGTTGACAAAAAACTGACACAAAAATTAAAAGTTAAAGTCATTTTCTCGTCGATGAATTTCCAAATTGTTTTGCATGAAATGTTTATGGCATTGCGATCGTGTTAAACACTATTTTAGCCCATTGTTTCATGAATGAGACAAGTTTGATTTTGAGTTCTTCCTTGAAATCATTACCCATGAGGTGCCTTTAAGTGCTTTTATGCAGTTTATGAAAAATGTTTACTACATTATATTTTGTATGACTAAGAGTATATTTTGTTTATGTTTAACCTATTTCAGTGATTGATTGACACTGACACTATTGTGTAGCAGGAATAAAACAGCAATATTTAGAATTATTTTACCATGTCATGTAAGGTATTTGTTTTGCTTTGTAACTCATATTATCATATATTTAACCTTATTATAAATGTATGTGCACTATGGATGTATGTATTGTATTACAGCCCTGTGGCAAGTTTGGTGTCAAGTGAGCAAAAATGCGGGATTGTGGTTTTAATTCGTTTTACAATTTTTGGAGTGTAAAACTAATTGGATTTTATAATTTTTTGTGAACTTTATATGCGGAAAGTTGGATTTCCTGAGAAGTATAAAGAAACTGAGAAAAAACAAAGATCAGAGAATAATACACTGGTTATTATTATTATTATTATTATTTGTGGACATCTTGCACTTGCTGCTAATCCCCTCCTCCGGGTGAAAATTTTGCTTGAAAATGATTGTGGACTACGTCACTTTAGAAATGTTGATATGACATGGAACAGTTTCCTTTCAGGCATCCCACTGTAGATATTGATCAGACTCATTATGAATAAGATCTGAATTCAATGCCTGTACTTTGCTGCTTAGTGATTTTCTTTTTTTTATGCCTGTGCATAAACCAATCAAGCGATATATAACTTTGCAAGGTCACATAGTGTAAAAACACAATAAACTAACTTCTATGCATGATGGTGCGATGTGGCACTGATTTGATAATAAAGTTTTACCAAAACCACTGACTTTTTACAGTTCTTTCTGTAGTTTTTCTGTCCTCTGTTCAGTTTTGGTTAATGTGAGGATCAGACTCTAAATTCTGATTTTCAAGCGCTCCCTCTAGTGCAAGTGCTGTCCCGATTCTCAGAAAAATTAAGTTGAGAACCATTGTATTATCTTAGTTTAGGTTTAGTTTGGATTATTTACATTGTTGTCATTGTTGCTTTTGTCAATAGCCGGCCGGTGCGGATAAGCGATCGTTTGCTAACGTTTACTTTTCAATAAGCCTTGGTGTGCGGTAGCTGTCAGCTGAATATGTCCGTGGTTGTCATCATCTCAGACGGCTCCATCATTAGATATTTGGTGTAATCGCTTGATTTGTTGTTGACACGTTGTTTTGTTTTTAATGCAAACGTTTTGACCTTACACATTTGTGTGAACATTTGTATAATAGTAATGTTTAATTTATTCTAACTTTTAATTTAAGATTTATATTAAAGTCGCACTGTCATTCTATATATGTAATGGACAGTATAATATAGTGTCCATTATATTTAAATACATATATATATTTATATATATATATATATATATATATATATACATACATTTATATATATATATATATATATACACACATATGTATACAACACACACACACACATATATATATACACATATATATAGTGTACATATATATATTATGCCACACTGCTCTAATTTATCTATTTTCCAAATGGTACTGTATATTTTTATAAAAATGAATTAATACATTAAGTTAAATATTTTAAATGTGAAAATAACAACAACATATGCATTTATTAAAAGTATTCTATATGTTCATTCATCAACACTGTAGGTCGCAGTAATGAGCTTAAGTGCTTGGCGCCACCCGCCATTCAAACAGTAGAACAAGGAAGAGCACTGCTGTTCCAATTGAAGAGATCGTACTCGTGTACCCCCGTACTTGGCGAGTATGTACTCCAGAGTATGTACTTGTGTTCGATCAGATGATTGCATTATAAGCTGTAGTGGGAACATGTGAGCGTCTAATATTAATATGAATAACAAACCATGTGATGTGCTTGAATAATGTGTGAATGACACATCTTTGTGCATCGACTGTGATGCTCATGATCTAGCAACTGAATTTACTGAATGAGCGCCTGGATGATGTGCTAACTGATGCATCCACACTACACCACTGAGCCACTTAAATGTATTTTATTTGATATTAGAAATATGTATCTATGTGTGATCCTTCTAACTCTTAAGTGTATTACCTTTCTTGTTTTTAATTTTTTTTTATTCATATTTCCACCAGGAGGGGGTTGTGCTATGTGAATGTGATGATACAGAATGTGTAAATCTTTCATGCTAAAATTCTCCCTAAAGCAGTTTGAGGACTGCCTACATTCAAATGGCCACATCTTCAGCCTACTTGTAGCACATTAGAAACCAAACGTATTACAGTTTTTCTCCATTGATTTGGCTCAGTTCTTGAAACTGAAATTACATTCTCAAAACTCTAAGATCATTTAGCACAACAGTTTTACAGTTCAGCACAACACCATAGTTCACTTGCAAAAGCTCATATCTTTCCCAAAACTGTTCACTCATGCTTCAAAACTAAATTCCTTTCCCATATAAATAGTCAGTGTCACCATAATGCAAGCGATCCTTCTCAATTGGTTTGGCTAATTTCTCGAACCAGACCGGACGTTCTCCACACTCTTGGTGCTTTTGACAAAATAACCTGGATGGTTCAGCACAACACCATGGTTCACCTGTAAAACCTCATATCTCTCCAAAAAGAGTTCATTTGTGTGTCAAAACGAAATTTCTTTCTCATATAAATAGTCAGTGCCCCCAAAATGCATTTTCCCTTTGGCATTGTGTAAGCACTGCAAGTCAAAATGTTTAGATGTTTTGTCGCTATGGCAGAGGACCATTGAAATATACCCCATGTCCACCTCTCAGTCTTAGCCCAGTCCTTCATTGACAATGGTTACTGTACCAGTTTGTTTGTCCAGCTAACAGAATACAAATGTGTAGAATACTGATTTGTTTTTTAGGTTTTTATGGTAAGAGTACCCTCCAAGGTTTCACACATTGCATTTTTATTCACAGATATAAACTAACTTCCATACATCAGCGTAACAATATATATAGTTTATATACAATATATACAATATACTGTCATATAAACACATAAACAAAATAAAGCTGGAGATTCAAAACTAACATTTATTGAGGACATTTCTGTTCTCACCCTCCTGGCCATCCACACACTGCTGTCTGTCTGTCCACAGATTCTCTACTGTAATATCATCACATGGAGCAGGGACCTCTGATTTTGAGCCTGATGCTCATACACTTTCTCCCGCCAAGTGGAGAAAAACTCTTCAATACTATTGAGGAAAGGAGAGTAAGGTGGTAGGAACACCATGACCATCCTTGGATGAGTAGTGAACCAGGCCCTGATGAGCTGCCCACGGAAGAAAGTGACATTGTCCCACACTATAGTTGGTGAGGCCCTACCAGACCTCTCATTTTCAGAATGAAGGTGGTCGAAGAAAATGAGAAGCTTCTGTGTAATTGACAGTCAGGTGAAAATAGAACTTTACCAACAAAGGAGGAGTTTCACACATCTCAGATGACAGATCAGATCAAAGAATGTGTCAATTATGATAACTTTATCAAATGTTGCAAGAGATTCATATATGATATTCATGGTATTATATTCTTGACTAATTTTGACAACTGACTATTGTGCAAGGGATGACTTACACAATGAAATGATGCTAACATGTTTTGCAGAGAACAACCATTAGACTGAGACTTTGATAATCAGTTTAGATCAACAAGATAAATTCACTTGGAAACTGTGCTAAATGAAGGCTTACTGTGCTAACGGTGTGCGACCTGTGCTTAATCATTTGCAAAGATGTCTAAGACAATTGCAATTTGATAAATTAATGAGAAATGCAATTCTGTTGTGGACAACTGCAAAGGAGATTTGTCCATGTAGTTTTGAGAATATCATTTCTTTTTTTTTTTTTTAAACACTTTATTTGTAATTTTCCAATTATCATACAAAACAATCATATTCTTTGTTTTACAAATAGCCACAGAAAAAAAACCCCCACAACAAACAGAGACAAGCCAAACCAAAAATCAGACAGGACAAGACAAGAAGAGAAAAAACAAAACTAAACAACAAAAAAGACAAAAAAAAAAAAAAAAAAAAAGTGCACCTAATACTTTTTGTGACAGGATTATTTAAGGGCAGGTGTAATCATTCAGAGTTCCAGTTCTAGACCAGGTAAATTGTTCACATGAGTTATTAGAGGGTCCCAGATTTCGTGGAATCTGCTGATGGAACCGTTGAGGGTACATCTGATCTTTTCCATCTTAAGGTTCTGCATAACGTCCCTAATCCAGTGGTGATGTGATGGAGGAGTAACAGCCTTCCATTTGAATAAAATTAAGCGTCTTGCTAACAAGGAGGAAAATGCAATGACCCTCTGCAAATGTAGAGGGGGAACAGATCCCGTCGGATCAGAAAACCAACCAAAAACAGCAACCAAAGGAGACGGTGAGATGTTGTAAGCATAAGCATTAGAGATTACTTCAAAAAAGGATGACCATAAAGGAACCAGTTTCGGGCAAGACCAGAACATATGATAGGAAGTAGCCGGGGTCTGTTTACATCTGTCACATACTGGATCGACATTCGGAAAAATTCTAGCTAATTTAGCTTTTGAGAAGTGTAATCTGTGTAGCACTTTAAACTGTATTAAAGCATGTCTGGAACATATAGAAGAATAGTGGATCCTATTAAGAGCCTTGTCCCATTCGTCATCGGACAATTGGACCCCCAAGTCATTTTCCCACTGTTCTCGAATATGAGCAATAGAGTGGTTGCAGCTATCCATAATATGGGAATAAATAAATGATATTCTGCTTTTATTCAGCTTATTGACCCTTAACAGGGAATCCAGACAAGAAGAAGGGGGAAGAGTAGGAAAATTAATAACATTTTTACGAGTAAAATCTCTAACCTGCAAGTATCGGAAAAAATGGTTACTGGTCAAATCAAATTTTCTGGATAGTTGTTCAAAGCTAGCAAACACATTATTGATATACAGGTCCCCAATACTATAAATGCCCTTATCATACCAAATTTTGAAACCACTGTCCAATAAAGATGGTTGAAATAGATGATTATGCATTATTGGCGAATGAACAGAAATAATCCGAGTACCCACACATCTTTTAAACTTGTTTACGATACGTAAGGATTGAGTTACAATTATATTATCTTTAATATTGTTAACTAGTGAAGGTAGAGGAGCACAAAGTAAAGCAGGGAGTGAGTGTGGGCTGCTCGTAACCTTCTCAATCTGGAGCCATGCAGGGATCCTATCCTTCAAATGTTTTAACCACAGAGAGGAGGCATTCAAATTTGCGGCCCAGTAATACACACACAGATTTGGAAGCAAAAGCCCACCTACACCTTTTGGTCTTTCCATAAATTATTTTCTTATACGAGCTGGTTTATTGTTCCATATAAAAGAGGAAATTATTTGATTAAATGTCTTAAAAAAAGATTTAGGTATGAAAACAGGCAATGCCTGAAACAAGTACAAAAACTTTGGCACAATGTTCATCTTTACAGAATTTGTTCTCCCGATGAGAGAGAGAGGCAAAATAGACCATCTTTTAACATCTTGTTTACACTGTTCCAGCAGAGGAGTGATGTTACTTTTAAATAGACTATAATAGGATTTGGTGACTTTTACACCTAGATATGAAAACGACTCGGCACATAACCTAAATGGCAGATTAGGATATTCTCTAGCATTACTACTAATGGGGAAGTATTCACTTTTATTAAAATTTTGTTTATATCCAGACATAGAGTAATGTAAATAAAACGAGACAGTGTGAGTTAGGCCACCACGTGAAATGCCTTGTATAATATTATTGCATCTGAGAGCTATAGCAAGTGGCTCTATAGCTAGAACGAAAAGCAGCGGACTCACTGGATCTCCTTGTTTCGTCCATCTGTGAAGAGGAAAGTACTCCGATGAGATGCCATTAGTATAAACTGAGGCAGTTGGATCAGTGTAAATGAGCTTGATAAGTTGGATGAAGTTAGGGCCAAAGCCAAACCTGCTAAGTGTATGAAAAAGATAATTCGACTCGACCCGATCAAATGCCTTCTCAGCATCAAGCGATATTACTGCTTCTGGGGACGGGGTGTTAGAATCAGTATAGATGATATTAAACAATCGTCTCAGGTTAAAATATGATTGTCTACCCTGAACAAACCCAGTCTGGTCCTCCGAGATGATATGAGGAAGAATTGTCTCAAGCTGGAGTGCAATGACCTTTGAGAACACTTTACCATCACAGTTCGTCAAGCTAATTGGTCTGTACGATGAGCAATCACAAGGGTCCTTATTCTTTTTTAACAACAGTGTAATAGATGCCTGGCAGAGCGTGGGTGGAAGAGTTTTATTCTCCATGAGAGTAGAAGAGGGGCAAGTTTATCTTTGAATGTTTTATAAAAATCAGTTGGAAACCCATCCGGGCCAGGGGCTTTCCCACTCTGAAGGGACATTATTGCATTGTTAATTTCCTCCAGCGTCAATTTTTGCTCCAATCGCCCTTTAGATTCAGAGTCAATTGTAGGAATGTTCAGATTTGAAAAAAAAAAAGTCAAATTGGTTGTGATCCGATGTTGAGTTTGAAGAATATAATTTAGAATAGAACTCTTTAAAGCAGTTGTTAATAGTCTGATGATCCTCTGTTGAGGAACCATCAGGTAGCATAATTTGCGAAATAATACGAGACGCTGCTTTTTGACGGAGTTGACTGGCTAATAATTTGGAAGGTTTATCTCCCTCTTCATAGAATCTACTACGAGATTTAAGGATGAGCCTCTCTGCTTGGGTGGTAGTTAAGAGATCAATTTCAGTTTGTATGCCTACTCTCCTCCTAATCAGATCAGGGGTCGGGAGCCAGCTATGAGTCCGTCCAGAGTCTTAATTTCCAAAGATAGTTCCTCAATATTTTTATACTTCATTTTCCTAATATGTGCAGAGCAGGAAATAATCTGCCCTCTGAGATAGGATGTAAGTGTTTCCCAGAGAGTTGAAGCTGAGATATCATCAGTCCTGTTTACCTGCAGAAAAAAATACATTTGTTCAGTAACAAACTTTATAAAGTCTGAATCTGCCAGCAGGAGTGCGTCAAGCTGCCATGTCCATTTTGTCCTCTGACTCGGAAGAGTAACTTTAATGCTCACCGGGGTGTGATCAGAAATAATTATTGGGTTATATTTACAATCTGTAATGACATTCAACAAATAGGGATCAACCAAAAAAAATCTATCCTGGAGAAGGACTTGTGTACATTAGAGTAATACGAATACTCCCTCTTGGTAGGGTGCTTAAATCTCCATGGGTCTATAAGTTTATGCATGTCTATGAACGATTGGATTGTTTGTACTGATTTAGATGGCCTCGGTACAGACTGAGAAGAACGATCCAAGGTAGAATCTAATACCAGGTTGTAATCCCCAGACATAATCAGGTGATGACTATCTAGATTAGGAATGGAGCTTAGCACCTTTTTAAAAAAATTATCATCATCAAAGTTCGGACCGTAGATATTAACCAATACTAAGCGAAGTGGAAACAACTCTCCCACAATAATCACATATCTGCCATTTGGGTCCAAGATAGCGTTCGATACAATGAAGGGAATCTTTTTATGAATGAGTATTGCTACTCCTCTACCTTTACAGTTAAATTGCGAGTGAAACATTTGCCCAACCCATTCTTTATGAATTTTTGACTGGTCTTGATTTAAAAGGTGGGTTTCTTGTAGGAAGGCAACACCAACCCCGAGATGTTGTAAATGAGAGAGAACCTTTTTTCTTTTGATTGTCTGGTTCAAACCCTTAACATTCCAGCTTATAATTTTCATGTCATCTTTACCTGGGACAAAGTTTAAATTACCCTGTGCCATTAAAACCACTGAACTCCAGAATGCCCGTATCTACCCCATTTAGATGATAAAAAGGCCAAGTAGGTGCACGAATTGTATATAAAACAAATAATACATCGAAAATACTACATACAACAAATAAACAAGCCTTAAGAAGGCGACCCCCCCCCAGAGAACTTCAAACTGCTGCAAACCTGCATTTGCATGCTACCCGCAGTTTTGAACACATTTCTGAACCATTAATGAACCTTTCCAATAATGTAGGCTATTAAATGTCCTGTAACGTCCTTTCACATCGTTGAAACCAAAATATCTACAGGCCATCGAAAGTCAGTGTAGCAAGATCGGTGGTGATCATAAAATAAAAAAAAAAAAAAAAAAAATTAGGAGTGCGTACAAATGTAGCGTTCCGTGTGAAGTGTACACAGAGTCACACAAAAACGTCCATTGCCACATAAACAGTACTAATAAAATAATACTAAAAAAATAAATAAAAATACTGCCAGTAATATTGACAGAATAATCACATCTAGTGATATCACCGTCTCTTTTAATTAGTTATTTGTATTTTGACCCGATCATCAACATTACCTCAGTCACCATCTTCCGTAGCGTGTACAACGGAACTTCCGTCATCAGCAGTAACATTTCTATTGACATAAGTTAGCGCCGTCTCAGGGTCGGTGAACTTCATGCGTCTCCCGTTGTGTGTAAACTGCAGGGTGGCTGGGTAGTAGAGGCCGAACTGGATCTTCTTGGCGTGAAGCTTCTTTTTGGATTCGGAGAAGGCTGCGCGTCGTTTGTTGACATCCGGGCTGTAATCAGGAAAGATGTGTGAAAGAAATTTCATTGGAGTCATCGGTGTTGGTTAAATCGTGTCTTTACTTCATGCATGAAGGAGCGACTCTGTCACCAAAGCTGGTCTAAATGTTCTCTGCCGTTGCTTCAGAGAGCTCAAACATATATACAGTCACATCAAAGCAAGTTACAACAAGACAACACACTTTCTTTATGACCCACACATGTCATCCTGTGCCCCTCATGCCGACCCCTGCTTTTACAATCCCATCATTTGTTCACAGCTTGACTTTTGGTTAATTGTTATCTTTAACAACATACAGTAAGCCTTACACTAAAACCCTCCACGGGAACAGGAAAACTATTTATTTCCCACATTCCTCTCTTTTGACACAAAAGTGTCAACATCATTTATTTGGGAAATCACATGGTTTTATCAACTAATTCTTTACTGCAAACATATTGGTATAAGTTAACTTTTTTCCAAGTCTCAGAATACAGAATGCAACAAAAGAAAAATAAAACAACAACATAAAAACAAAACATTTTTTCCAATCAGTTTGTTCAAAAAGTTGTTCTGACTAATTTCTCTGTGGTTGTGAATTGTTTATCCATGCCTTCTGGGATCTCCTGATCCTGCATGAGTGACAAACCCATGCCACTTCTGTGTCTTTGTTCTCCCTCAATGTTAACAGTTTGTCTTCGTTCCTCGGTGGAGGAATAGGTGTCAAAGTATCAGTTGAGCAGTCTGAAGTGTTTGTGTTTGTTTAGAGTCCAAATCTATCTCATTTCGTTCAGCGTGCAGAACATGTGTCCAGACATTTGCTATGGTCCCAGTTTCCCATCTGACACATGTAACCATGACACGAACGAGCAGGTCATCGTATGCCTCATTGTCTGCGACAATGCCAGAGTGAGCTGTGAAAACAGAGTCCATATGTACAGTAGCTGCTAACTCACCCTCCTGTTGAAAACATCAAGCACAGCTTCAGCCAGGCTGGCCACCATGTTGTTGAACCGCACTGATCCAACAGCTGGGGATGTCGACCAGTTGGCCGGTCAGATGTTGGCCCATCTGAGTTTGAAAAACCCTACAACACACAGCTTCTACCTCCTGTAGAGTTGGATTGTCATTTAGCTGTAGGTGATTGTCCTGCTGTGTGTCTCTGAGGGAGGAGGGGTGCAGTGCAGACTTGGGGACAGCACATGGAGGCAGATTCAAACCTAAACACACTTTGGATAACTTTCAGCACAAACACATAGTCTTCAAGACACTCTTCAAATTACTCACACAGACACTCAAAGTTATTTTTGCAGAGTTTTTCCTTGTTCGTCAGTCAGGTCTGTCAGTGGAGTCAGTGATTGGATCAGGGTCGTCAGTCACCTAGATTTTGTGTTCAGATGTTTCTTCACACAGTTAACTTCACTTATTCTAGATTACCTTATTTTTAATTAATTATTTTAACCCTATAGTGACTGGAATATATTTCAGATTTATATGTTAGTTTATAACCACTTGAATCATTTTCACATCACAACAACATCCTTCAGCACACTTCCTTTCCTATAATGAGACAAAACCATTTGTTTTTACACAAAATCATGTCACATTCATCTTAAAAATTAATATTATCATTTATCAACTGGGCCTCTCAAAGCACTCTTGAACAGCTTCAAGTCTCCCATTCACCCATTCACATTCATGCTCTACATATCACACTCTCATCAGGAGCTGTTAATGACTCAGTGTCTTGATCAGGGACACTTCGTCATAAACAATTATCCTTTCATTAACCCTTTAACACACCTAGACACCTTTTTGTGTTTTTGACTTTTTCTTTTTAGCATATCTTTTTCATTTTTTCATGCATATTGTTCAAAATTTGCTAGGTTGTGTATTTTTGGGTGCTTTAAAAAATTTTCATGTGAATTTTTTTTTTAGTCTATTCTAAACAACTGTGACAAATTTACTCACGTTAACACACCTTTGCACCAAAGTGTGCTCATTGAAACCCATTCAAATCACTATTTTTGATCCTGCTCAAATGTAAAGTAAAAAACATGAATCATCTAATTTTTTCACATCATTTGAAGCAAAAGGCTTTAAATGTGTGCTCTGACACATTTCCATCAAGATTACGTCATTTTTCTTTTTTTGGCACATGGAGAAAAAAACTGCTTTTTCTGATCGAGGGCACTCCCACTAAACCCCGCCCCCCCTCTCTCCACATAAGGTCTGAGGCAGAAATTTTGTATGGGTGTGTGAGTACGTGTGGGCATGTGTGCATGTGAGTGTGCGCGTGTGCACATGCACGTGCGCGCGTGCACGTGCCTTTAACGTGCACAGTGCATTTACAGTGTGACACAATGCGTAAAAGCGCAGGTGGCTTTCAAGTGGCACCTTTTCCATGCCCTCCTTTCATGTAAAAATTTTTTTTAAAACTTTCAAAGCACCAAAACTTCAAAGTACAGTCTCCAAAGCACCCCGACATCTAAATTGTGGGGTCCCCACAGCTTTTGAAATATCCATAATGCAGGCGATTTCCCAGCACATGAAATGTACAGCAAAAATTAGAGCCAAAACAAACCCCGATCTGTGCACCTGTGCACTGCGCTGCAATGATCACAGGTATACAGGTGATGAGGTGTCTGTGCAGAGCTAAGGAGCATAGCTGGACTTTGCATGTCAAACCACACACAATGAAGCATCACAGCGGCACCACGGAGGCGCTAAACATGGTCATTGAAGACGAGCGCACGGAGCGCAATGCGTTCCATCAGCTTTGGACACCGACACAGCCGATGAAGAGTACTTCCCGGGGGCTTTCCAGTGTCCCACCAACTCCACTGACTCTTCTGACTTTGGGGAAGAGGTGACACTAGCGGACCTTTTATGGAAATCCAAAAACGGAGCGATCTGGGCACCCACAAACACCCTGATGCTCCAGTTCAAGCCTCCAGACTCAGGACTAACTCCAGAACCTCCCCGCCATGCCGTGGCCATTGTTAGTGAGCTGATTGACACTTTTTATTTATTTTTCACCACGGAGATCACAAAACTTATCATGGAATGAACCAAACTGCATGGGAGAAGGACAGTGCCGAGTGGAAGGACCTCGATAACCACCACCGTGGGGGCTTAGTTTGGACTCCTTCTGTTGGCGTCTATTGGGCAGCTGTTGCGCTGCAGAAACAAAACCAAGGACAGAGAGGGTCGTGTTGGACATGACGGAGGGGCTGGGAGGGTGACTGTGACTATTGATCATTTATTTTCCTCATTTGGGCTGGCAGAGGAGCTGCTGCGACGAAAGATCACCATTTTTGGCACAATGCGTAAAAACTGACCAGAGCTTCCCCCTCAGCTCCTGAGGCTCCTCCATCTCTTCATTTACTCACACCCTGCTGTCCTACACTCCGAAGCAGGACAAAAATGTCCTCCTGCTCAGCAACAAACACCGGGAGCCGGAGATCAGCAACGGGAAAAAAAAAGAGGCCCAGAAGCCCCAGATCATTCTGATTATAACCTCTGCAAAGGAGAGGATACCAAGAGTGGAAGTTCTTCATTACAGCACAAAACATTTTTTTTTAAATTTTATTTGGTATCTATAATGAGGTCTAATGATGGTCTAAGAAATAAGAAAATAAAAAAACAAAAATACATATGTACACAATTTGTATAGCTTGTATTTGTATGAGCACACGTTGGTGCTATAGGTGTGTTAACTGAATATTTTATGAAATCTAACATTATAAAATAATAATAATGCAATTTTATTTCTGCTAATCTTTCACATATACTAGGCTGCAATAATCCCAAAGAAAAAAAATCCAGTTTGCATGAATTATATTGAAAATATTTAATTTTTTGTCTTTTTTTTTTCATAAAATTAGGTGCATCATGACTAAACATGGCAATTTAAGGGTAGAAAATATAAAATATATATTAATATTTGATATGTATAGAAAGAACAGATGTTGGTCTAAAACCTAAAAAAAAAAATTAAAAAAAATACAAATGTATGCATTTGATATAGCTGTGTACTTTATGAGCACCATTTGGTGCTCTGGGTGTGTTAACGTGATTTTATGAGACAATCTGACATTACAAAGAAAATAATAATGCAAAAAAAAAATTGTTTCTGCTAATCTTTCACATATACCAGGCTGCAATAATCCAAACAAAAAAAATCCAGTTTGCATGAATTATATTGAAAATATTTCATCTTTTGTCTTTTTTAGATCATAAAATGAGGTGCATCATGACTAAACCTGGCAATTTAAGGGTTAAAAATATAAAAAATATATTAATATTTGATATGTATGGAAAGAACAGATGTTGGTCTAAAACCTAAAAAAAAAAAAATTCAAAATATAAATGTATAATTTTTTTTATAGCTGTGTACTTTATGAGCACCATTTGGTGCTCTGGGTGTGTTATCGTGATTTTATGAGACAATCTGACATAACAGAAAAAAAAAGAATGAACATTTTTTTTTTTCTGCTAATCTTTCACATATACCAGGATGCAATTATCCAAACAAAAAAAATCCAGTTTGCATGAATTTTATTAAAAATAATACATTTTTTGTGTTTTTTAGATCTTAAAATAAGGTGCATCATGACTAAACCTGGCAATTTGAGGGTTAAAAATAAAAAATATATATTAATATTTGATATGAATGGAAAGAAGAGATGTTGGTCTAAAATCAAAAAAAAAAAAAGGCAAAAATACAGATGTATACTATTTTTATAGATGTGTACTTTATGAGCACCATTTGGTGTGCTGGGTGTGTTAACGTGAGTGTTTTAGGCCATCTGACATTACAAGAAAAATAATAATGCAAAAAAAAATGATTCTGCTAATCTTTCACATATACCAGGCTGCAATAATCCAAACAAAAAAATTCCAGTTTCCATGAAGTATATTGAAAATAATTCATTTTTTGTGTTTTTTAGATCATAAAATCAAGGTGCATCATGAATAAACCTTGAAATTTAAGGGTTAAAAATAAAAAATATATATTAATATTTGATATGGATGGAAAGATGAGATGACCTAAAAAAAAAAAAAGGCAAAAATACAGATGTATACTATTTTTATAGCTGTGTACTTTCATGCGCACCATTTGGTGTGCTGGGTGTGTTAACGTGATTTTTTTAAAGGCGCGTTTAAGGGTTAACCATCACATGCATCATTTAAACAGGAACAAATTAAGCTGAGCTAACTCAGCCCCAGCCACACATCATCATCTTCATGGTGACAAGAAATATATAGTTCTTATAACAAAATACAGAGTTCCTATCATTTATTTATTTAAATAATTAATTTATTGTTACTGTTGTTTTTATTGTTTATTTTTTAAATATATATATATTTCAAACATTTTAAACAAACCTCAATTTCAACACATTTCCCTTTTTACTACTTTCCTCAAACTTTCATTACCTTACTTTTCTTATTCTGAAACCCCCCTTCTTTCTGCCTCTCTTTCACTGAGTCCAGCCTGTAGACTCTCCTCACAGAAGCAGCTCTTCTTGTTCAGCACAAGAAATCAGCTCTTAGAAACAGTTCATTCACCATTTTACTCCAACACCATCAACTTCTATCATTTAATACCAGTCTTTTCAACATACAAAAAACCTTCAAAGCACTTGATTACCATCCTCAATCCAAAACATCTCCTTTTCTCCTGTAACACACAACTTCACACTTCTCCTCTCTGCCCTTTTTTTTTTTTTTTTTAAACATATCATCTGCCTACAGCAGATCGAACATTGATTATACTAATGCTCTTGACATGGTCTATCTTTTTGTTATAGAGGCATTTCCTCTCTCTTTTTCCCCAAACAGTTTACAGTCATTCTGGCTCCACAGCCTGCAATGACCCCATGCAAAAAACACAACTTTTCCTCCTCACACAAGCTCTGCAGACTGAGCTCAGGTCAGCTCAGGTCAACACAAAACAACACAAGACACCACAAGACATCACTTAGGCCGAATTTTAAATTTTACCCAATCTCAATTTTAATTTTATAAGTCGACTTTAATCAAAAATTTTAATTTAATATTTTTTATTTTTTTTTCCTTCAGAGCTTCAAAACTACAAAGCAATTACAGAATATCTTGACAGCAACCACACAGGAATTACAACCGTCTACCTAGGTTTCACTCATGTGCACTAGTCTCCAATACCACACAGGAATTACATGAGACGGTCCCGATTACCACAAAGGAATTACACCGGACCAAATATTCAAACCACAAAGGAATTATAGAATATATCGACATTCAAACCACAAAGGAATTATAGAATATCAGGACAGCTACCACAAAGGAATTACAACTGTCCACCGTAAAAAAAACACCGTACTCACTTTTAAATAGATGGAGCGTCCACTGGTCAGTACCTGTTTCTGACGTCAGGCGGAATTCCTCCTCCATGGTGGAGTGGAAATTTTCCTTACCGGTAATAACCTTCAGTCAGAACTCAGAACCTGAGCAGTGGAACGTCCATCCCATCCTCGTCGCCAAAATGTGAAAGAAATTTCATTGGAGTCATCGGTGTTGGTTAAATCGTGTCTTTACTTCATGCATGAAGGAGCGACTCTGTCACCAAAGCTGGTCTAAATGTTCTCTGCCGTTGCTTCAGAGAGCTCAAACATATATACAGTCACATCAAAGCAAGTTACAACAAGACAACACACTTTCTTTATGACCCACACATGTCATCCTGTGCCCCTCATGCCGACCCCTGCTTTTACAATCCCATCATTTGTTCACAGCTTGACTTTTGGTTAATTGTTATCTTTAACAACAACAAGTTTGCACAGCAGTAACTGCATTAGTCAGCGCCTCCATATTGTTAGCATCCGCACCTGTTTCGTTGCTAACGCTAGCCGGGGAGTCCGATTTGCCTCTCCCACTCTGTTATTTGGGCAATTTGGGAGGCATTCGTCCACTCGCGAGGTAACAAAGTCACTTAATTTGTGTTTCCAACGAAGGTAGGACGGTTACAAGGTCCAAAATGTAGAAATTTAACAGGTTTCTGCGGGAGATTCGGAAGACACGTCTACTCACTATTCATGCTCAAGCGCGCCCCCTGAGAATGTCATTTCTGTTTCAAGAAATGAGCCAAACCAATGGAGAAAAACTGTAACAAAGAAAATACTTAATTTGTATCGCACTCGCTTCGCTGCTTTCGACGCCATCTTTGTTATGAGAAAACCAGCAATGCATTCTGGGTAGCCCTTGCTCCCAAGGGTGGTCTCGGAAAATCTCAATATTGAGAGCGATACAGCCCTTAAACTTGGCCCTTAACTTTATTTTTCTGAGAATCGGGACAGCACTTGGACTAGCGGGAGCGCTAGTCCAAGTGCGATTGAGATTGAGATTTTGAAATTGAGGGTTAAGCAAGGAATTGGAATTCACCCTAAGTGTTTACATGACATTAAGCAAACCAGATTATATTCTTAGTCCGACTAAAATTAGACTTTTAACGTACATGTAAACACACTGAGGGAGGACGTGTCAGTAATGTCCAGTTCATCAAAGATGAAACCGAAGTCATCAGACTTTAGAATTCAATTACGGTCCGTCAGTCAGTCAGTCAGCAAACCTTGAAACAACAAACTGAGCCAGTCACAGACTCGGACAATTTTTTTTAACAGACATAAGTTCCAAAGTCAAGATTCAAAAGTCTTTACTTGATAACAAAGCAATTTGAAGACTCGTCATGGAAATCTTATTATCAGTCGTAAAAGGCTTGGCTTTCAGAGAGTGATTGTTATCAGTCTAAATAAAAAAAACACAGTAAACATCTTCTTAAGATGGCTGCAATCGGTTTTTCATCCTTGTATCACTGCGATCAGCCGTGTGAACCTGCCTATCTTGCATGTTGTTGGAGTAGGTTTTAAGCTGAAGGCACCTTTAAGAGCTGCACTCAACCATCTGGATGATTCATGGTAAACAAATTGAGATTGATGACCACTGAATTTTGCCATACACCAATTCTATCACACATCTTTCATGATATCATGTAGATTAGAGGAGCCAGGAATCAAACCCTTGTCATTCCAGTTGAAAGACGACTTGGTGGTGGTACTGGGATGGTGGAACCACTGTCTGTATTTATATAGTGCTTTTATAATCTTGATAACCACTCAAAGCTGCTTTACACTACAGTTTTGCTATTCACCCATTTATACCCATTCAATCACACTATCACACAGGGCTTTTTCTATCACTCACCCATCTTTCATACCCATGCACAGCCGTCAGGAGCAGCAACATTGCTGACTTGACCGAAAACACAAGGAAGCACACCACAAAATGTATTTATTTTAATTTATTTTTTTTTTAAACATCTGTTTATTGAGTTTTACATAATAAACAGAACAATAGTTCTCGATACAGTAATAAGTACATATAGAAACATACCACGGAACACACACACACAAAAAAACACAACCTCAGCATTGCAGTACTCAGTTCACAGTGATCAGACAACTTGCACTATTGACATAATACAGAAAGGGATTCCAAGTCTTCTCAAATAAGGCAGCCTTACCAATTAGGGTCAGTCTGATTTTTTCAAACTTAAGAAAATAAAGCACCTCCTTAACCCAGTTTGTATAGGTAGGTGGAACCGGGGATTTCCAATTGAGCAGTATCAGCCTCCTGGATAGCAGAGTTGTGAATGCTATTAAGTCCTTTTTAGCAGGAGAAAGAGTAAGTGGGAAAGGCCAAACACCAAACAGGGCAGTTAAGGCATTGGGAGTCACATCGCTTTTAGTTACCTTGGATAAAGTGCTAAAGATCTCAGACCAAAATCTGGTCAAAGAAGGACAGCCCTAAAACGTATGTGAGTAATTAGCTGTGGCTCGTTGGCATCGATCACATAGAGGAGACACTGTATCAAACATTTTTGCAAGGCGAGCTTTAGTGTAGTGAGCTCGATGGAGGATTCAACATTGCATAAAGCCGTGTGGAAGACGTGTACTCTCCTTAAAATCTCCTCCCAAACATTATTGAGAATCACCTCTCCCAGATCTGTCTCCCAAACTGTTTTAAGTACAGTAAAAGAGCCTGAACTATGGTTATAAATATTTAAATAAATAGAAGAGATCGCCCCCTTTAATGAATAGAGAGGCTTCAGAAATATCTAAAAATCTGAAGGCTTAGGAAGAGCAGGGAATTCCGGGAATGAGCTACGGACAAAATTTCAAAGATATCTAAAAAAAAGTATTTTAGAAAGTCAGTATTTATCTGAGTCTATCAGTCTAATAGAATCCGTATACAGGTCTCCAATATTTTTGTCTTTCTATATCTCCTCTGTGATTCACAATCCAGAAGAGTGTGGGGTTTAAGCCTCCGGTCCTCATGGTGGTTTGTGTTCGGACAAACTCTGTGTATACTGTGCATTGGTTGTAAAGTGCATGAGTGGAAGATAAAAGTGTAGCGTGGCTGTCAGCGCTAAAGAAGTGCTAATATCAGTAAAGAGTGTGTGGAAAAGTGAGCAGGAAATGTCCTTCAGCAGACAGTCCCACCCTTAGAGGAGTGGCAAACCATTAAAATTGCCAGTTACCTGACCTGACTTATCACTCACCATTTAGGGAACTAAGTCCTGGTCTACACAGGCTCCCTCACAGGCTTTCTAGTCTGGTGAAGTTTACTTTGAAAATGGCAAGAAAATTAAAACTCCTCTATTTCCTTTGGCTAGTCATCACCTGTCTTGGTAAGTTGCTGGATTCTTATTTTTATATATTGACTATAAATCTGAAAACTAACCTTGATTGTTGATTATTAGATCTCTGATATATAGGGGTTGCTTAAATACAGGGTTTGTAACCCAGGGGTTGGTAAAACTTCATGGAGATCAGCAGTGTTTTCATTCTGAGTTGATGTCTGCAGTACTCAAGGAGTTGTATGCTCGCAGAGGTGGCCAGTTGAATTACCCAGTCAGGTACAAAGGTTGGGGGGAAAACAATTGTAAATCTTAGATAAATATGTTGAAAGATGGTGGATCAAAGGCCAGGCTGCTCGGAGACTTTAGGCAATGTAATTAATTAAAAGTGTACAATACAGAGAGAAATGTGTTGCTAAAAAAGTAAAAAATATCATCACACAATTTGTGACATCCTCAAAAAACAATTAGCTTTTAATTATATTCACAATGGCCCTGTGATGGACTGGCGACCTGTCCAGGCCCTGTCAGCTGAGAGAGGCACCTCATGTGGAGGATAAAGCGGTAAAAGATGAGTGTGTGAGCGGATTTTTTTTTCATTTTTTTTTTTCTCCTTCTCTCTTCTTCTTCTTCCCTTCATAATTTTAGACAGTATTGACATAATGAGCAGTAGTATCATAAGGCTGCAGTACATCTCAAGACAGTAAATAGTCCACGTGCACGACCGTACATGTGTTCGTATCGAACCGTCACGAGCGAGCACAGTCTCGACTTGTTGCCATGGTGTAACAACGTCACAAGATGGACCAATCAACAGAATCAAGCACATTTCAATATCAGCTGATGATCCTACTCCATTTTATCTCTATAGTGTCTACAGATCTCAGACTGTGACCTCATCCACATCCTCCCTGGGTCACCATGTACTCCTTAAAAATCATGTTTACGTACTTCTTCTTAAAAACCCTCAGTGAAGCTGAATGTTTGATCTCGTCATCTAAATTATTCCATAGCTTGACACCTGCGATCGACATGGTAAAGGATTTTAATGTAGTTCACACTTTCCTTTGCCTATACATTAAATTTCCTCTCAAGTTAAGTCCCTGCTCTCTTACTGGGAGAAGTGCTTGAAGGTTGCGAGGGAGGCTGTTGTTAGCCGCCCTGTACATAAACTGTGCTGCACGGTAGTGTATTACATCATAAAGTTTAAGTATTCTTGATTTGATAAATAATTGATTTGTATGTTCCCTGTAGCTGGCATAATGTATAATTCTCAGAGCTCTTTTCTGTAGTATTAGCAGTGGTTGTGTGTTCCCTTTATACGTGGGTCCCCAAATTTCCGCACAATAGTGAAGGTGAGGAGAGATTAGTGTGCAGTATAACATAAAGAGCATTTTGGTTTAGTAGCTTTTGTACCCTCCAAAGTATGGACACACTCCTGGCCAGCTTACTTTTTAATTGTCTTATATTCCAACTTAACATTTCATCAATAATCACTCCCAACACTTTATGTTCCTTAACCCTTTCAATTTCCACTCCGTTAACATGAATATTGATGCTCCTCTTGTGACCTTTTTTCCCAAATAGCATATTTTTAGTTTTCTCTAAGTTCAGTGATAATTTATTTATGTTGAACCACACCTGAAGTTTGGCCATTTCATTATTGACTGTTTCCACCAATTGATTCAAATCATCCCCAGAGCAGAAGATGTTCGTGTCATCCACGAATAATATTAATTTCAGAATATTGGATACTTTGCATATGTCATTTATATATAATATAAACAGTTTCGGACCTAGAACTGACCCCTGTTGGACCCCACAGACTATGTCCAAGCACTGCGACGCTTCATCACCTAATTTGACGTATTGGGATCTATTGCGTAAGTAGCTTCTGACCCATTCCAGTGCTATACCTCTAATACCATATCTCTCTAGTTTTGCTACCAAGATCTCATGGCTAATGGTGTCAAATGCTTTTTGCAGATCGATAAAGATCCCTATGGTATGTAGTTTCTGGTCGACTGCATCAGTAATTATTTCAACTGACTCTGTCAAGACCATAGCCGTCGAGCGATTACTTCTGAATCCATATTGGCTTTCATCCAACAAGCTGTGTTTGGTGATGAAGCTGTCTAACCTGGTGTTGTAAAGCTTCTCCAGGATTTTCGACAGTTGTGGCAGTAATGAGACTGGTCTGTAATTGGTAAATTCATGTACATCACCTTTTTTAAACAAAGGCAAAACTTTCGCAACTTTCATTTTGTCAGGAAATTTCCCAGTTTGAAATGACAAATTGCAGATATATGTCAAAGGTGAGACAATACCACACAAAACCCTCTTAACCAGTCACATGTCCAGGCCGTTCAAATCAGTGGATGTTTTGGCTGCGCTCCCGGCGACCAGGTGCCTAATCTCTACGTCCTTGACTGGTGTGAGAAATAAACTGTTCAGATTCCTGACTCTTTCTCTATCGAAATTGTCCCAGTGTAAGGATGATTCTGGAATGTCTTTGGCTAATTCAGCCCCTACATTCACAAAAAACTCGTTAAATTTCTGAGTTATGTATGTCATATTGCTTACCGGCTTTTCATTATCAGTAAAATACAGATGATAGCTCGGTTTAATATTTTTGTCACATTATATATCACATTATAATATTTTAGTCACATTATTCAGAACGCTCCACAGTTTTCTGGTACAGTTCCTGTTTTCTGATAGTATTTTACTATAATACTCCTTCTTGCATTGTTGGAGGATGCAGTTTAGTTTATTTCTATAAAGTTTGTATCTTTTTTCAGATTTTTCAGTCCTCAGTTTGATGAACTGTCTGTAAAGGTTGTTTTTCTTCTTGCAAGCGTTAATCAGTGATTTTGTCAGCCATGGGCTGTCCCCCCTCTTTTGATTTGTGTGTCTTCTCAGCACAGGGCATAATCTGTCATACAGCACTGTAAATATTCGCACAAAGGAGTCGTATGCTCCATTTACATCTTTTTCGGCGTAGACTCCCAGTTTTGTTTCAGTAGTTCATTGTTCAGTTTAGTCATTCTTTCTTCAGTCCTAACCCTTATATATGAATTTTTTCTCTCGGGACTCCCCTACTGTTTGTTTCCAGTCGTAAATGGCAAATATTGGCAAATGGTCACTTATATCAATGATCAGAATTCCCCTTGTTATGTTATTGTCTATGATCTTAGTGAAAATATTATCGATTAAGGTAGCACTGTGTGTCGTAATCAGAGGTTGATAGCCCATCACATACATGGTATTTGTGAATTCATCAATCATCGTATTCTGTTTTGGGTTGAGTAAGTCAATAATATTGACTTAAGAGGGTGTTTATCTGTGATGATATAAATATTATTTATATCATCACAGATAAACACCCTCTTATGGCTAAGTCCTGAGAACTGTTTTTCCATGTATTCATTGAAATCTTCTATTTTTGAGTCTGGTGACCTGTAAACACAGGTTACCACAATATGTTTGCCTTTTGGCAACATTTCAATTGTCACACATTCCAATAATTGATCAACAGCTTCGGATAAAGTTTTCACAATGTCATATTTGATGTTGTTGTCGATAAACAGGGCCACTCCTCCTCCACCTTTTCTTTTTCCTGTTAACACAGACAAGCTCGTACCACTCCAGGCAGAAAGCTGTGCCTTTATCATCATTAATCCATGTTTCTGAAACCGCAATGATGTTAAAGGGATTTTTTAAGCGGTGCAGGTATTCCTTAATGTGGTCAAAATTGGCATATAAACTCCTGCTGTTGAAGTGAATTATTGATGGTGATCCTTTCATCTCAACGTTCACATTGTATTGATCCTCTGTGTAGTACTGGCATTTCTCAGACATGTTAGCATAGAAGTGTTCATCCGGGTCAATTTCTTCATTTGGCTCTGTTAGTGTGTGATTCACCTGCTGCTTTGTAGTCAGCTCCTCATATCCTCGTTCAGCAATTCTCTCTAGTATTTCCTTCGGTTTCATGGTTCACTGACTGATTGCTCACACATCGTGAGAGTGAGCACTTGGCACCATCTAGTGGACTGCTTTTGAATGTCAATTGATTTTCTTTTCTTTTTTTTTATGCTAATCCACAAAAGGATGAGCGTTTATTTGCAAACATCGGTTTAAAAAAAATTATATGCTTGGTGTTTAAAAGTGATATCATTTCACCATGCAAAATATTGTGACATTTCACTGTATCAATTTAACAGGCGAGGGCATGAAAACTGGCCATACAAGGAGTAGCCACCAAAGGCTTAGTGTTTGCAAGCATTATGATTAAATTGAAATAATATGTACAATGATTCATGCTACTTTTTGTATTAATGTCCTAATATTACAAAGATATTATGACCTGTCTGCACAACTGGCTTTTTTTACACCTACTTCTGTTCTATCTCTTCTATCTCTGGCATCTTTGAATCTATTTTTTTCAACGGAGTACATTTACTTGAGTACTGTACTTAAGTACAATTTTGAGGGATCTGTACTTTACTCGAGTATCATTTTTGGGGAGTACTCATGACTGTACTCAAGTACATTTGAGAAGCAAATATTGTACTCTTTACTCCAATACATTTCTATCCATAACTGTAAGTACCTATTACTTCTTCTATAAAATAAAAACAACAACAACTCCACGGTCAGATTTAGTCGAGAGACCAAACCATGGACGAAACAATGGATGAAGACGCATAGGTCCATCCCGGGAATGTTCCAACACCTCGCCAGACTATATCAATTTTCTGAACAAGTTAATGATAGTGTTCGCTTCAAGTGTTTGCTGTGTTTACCAAAACAACACTTCATCACCACCTACAAAAATTAAAGGTGCATTATGTAATAAATCTAAAGCAACTGGCCATCAAATCCTCCTAATATGTCACAGAGACTCAGGAATAATGTTCATATAACAAACTGAATTCACCAAAAACAACAGTACAGACAAAATATTTGCATTAAAAAAAACATTTTGCAGACTGCAAATCATGTTTATGTTTTGAAATCATGTTTTGGCATGTGGCGCCACCTACCGCCATCTACCAATCATTGGAGCCAGTTACGTCTGAGCTATAATGGCAGCGAAAAACAAAACCTAACCTGTAGTAACTGTTTTTGGCCACATTCTTACATATGGCGCCATTAATCTTCCAACTTGAGGAAGCATGTCAAGGTGAGTACATTGAAATAAACTTCCTTACATTTCTAAGCAAGAGCGTTGCCATTGTGCTGTTGCCTTGTGGGCAAGTGAGAAATGTTAAATAATTCAACATGGTGAAAATGACTTAATTTTACTTTCAATTCCTTTTACATTTTTCAACTGTGGCAGTATTAATGCAATATTTAGAAAATGTACTCTTGTACTCTTTATACTACAAGTACTTCAGTACTTTGACTTAAGCAGACATCTGACTGTAGTACTTTTACTTGTACTTGAGTAAAAAAAAGATGGGGTATCTGTAATTTTACTAAAGTAATGAAGGTGGGTACTCTGTCTGCGTCTGACATCACATGCTTGTTCAGTGTGAGTAAATTGCCTTGAGATAATGTATGCTGTGATTTAGCACTGCATGAACAAGTACAATGTGGACATTGTCTATAATATAACTTGTTACAAAGACTCTTTTAAGACACAAATGTGTGTGAAATGTGGGGAATAAAATGATCTGAAAAAATATTCTCTAAACAACTATATTTTACCCTTTTCATACTTTTGATTATTGTGCATCATTGGGGGAGACAGTAGCTCAGTGGTAAAGAGAGTCGTCTTTCAACTCAAAGGTTGTGGGTTTGATTGCTGGCTCTGCTAGTCTATATTCCGATGTGTCCTTGGGCAAGACACTTGCTCAAGACTAGAAAAGTCCTTTATAAATACAGAACATTTTATCATTTCAATTTTGAGAATTACTGCTTCTTCTTTGAATGCGAATAGTTATTTTACAGACATTTGCTCTCTCTGAACAGCAGCGTTTTATTTTTAATTATACAAACCAAACATATATCAGTTTATTGTCAATTCTAGCAACATAATATTTTTGAATCAGTTCATATTTTTACAGAATGAAGGCTATGAATGATGTATGAATTTTTCGTTTTCATGAAGAGATAAGCAAATCATTTAAAAATCCGATTTTTAGCAACACTAATGCTTGTAGACCACTGCCTTAGGAGGTATTTTGATAGGAAACCATCATGATACCAGGACTAACATGACCACATGTACTCAAGAATAAGATTATAGATAGATGATAAGGGAAACACTTAGCCGCTGCTTTGCAAAGACTGTAGAGGACTTCATATGTACATTAAGGCGTGTGATCAGTCAAGTTTCTGCTATTTTTTTATTTTTATTTTTTTTAAAGACATCTGATTGTGCCAAGGATTAAAACAATGTCTGTCATCCTGTGCCTTTTGCCCGAGCACTTGTGTTTTAACTGCATTTCCAGTATTCAAAGGCACTATAGGTACCACAATTGCTGATCAATTTCATATGTTCAGTACCACCTGATGTCACAGCCAATCATATTACAGAATTGGGTCCACACTGCATGCACGAGCAACTTGCATCCCCGAATGTCTTTTATTCTGTTTTAGGATTACAGCTCTCATCTCATTCTCATTCTCACTCAAACAGAAAATAATCTTTCACCACAGTTTCAATATCGTTCCGTCACATAGGTCCTAAATGCTTTTCTGTTTCAAAGTAAAGGCTCTCTTCCTCTGTAGTTCACTGAATTCAATCTTCTTTTTTATTAATTTATTTTTTGTGAAATATTTGCAGGATGTTCTTGTTATTTTATTGAGAACAGAAACAAATGTAAAAGTACATTATCAAAAGTAATCCCTGTGTAAAACAGGGCTTTCCACTAAAACACAGTCTTAATACAGAAGTAGCCAGCATTAAGGACTATAAAAAAAAAAAAAAAGAATAGTCCATAATGCTACCAGCAGGTGCTTCCCTCTGCTTCCTTCTCTTTCTTTTTTTTATTGTTATGGCTGGGACTGTGTACCTACCTCACTAAAGGCATTGCAGTTATAGTATATAATATATCATATTATACACCGCTATGATGATGTGGCGCGGGGTTCCGCAATTGGCGCACCTCCTACGCGCATGCACAGAGGCGTTTAAACGTGTTCACAGAAGAAGAGCACACTTTTCATTGTTTTCACTCGGTGCTCCGTCTTAACATTTGTGTAGAAGACGCTTTCGCGCTGCAATTAAGGGAATAACTGAGGCATCAGAAGGAGATATTGAGACATTAAATTCGGCGGCGATAAGCAAAGTAAACTGCATATTTTCTGGATGTGTTCCAGTAAAGTGAAACAGAAAAATGATCCTCTATTGATGTTATAGCATAGATAAAATAAATCTAATGGTGGCCTAAGACTTCTGCACAGTACTGAATACATTTTTGACAATAAATCAACTTGTTTATGCTGTTGACATGGATCTCTGCTATGTTATTATGTTAAACTAATAATTTAACTGGAATAACTTAATAATAACAAACCAGTGAGGTTTTGAATCTGAATAAATAAATAAAAATAATTACTACTTACTAAAATCTCTCCAATTTTAAAAAAAAAAAAGTAATTTTGAAGTATAAAAAAAACAATTAATACTTAGTAAGTAAACTTATTCATAAGCCAACCTTTAAACTGTGAATTGCAACATAAATCGACGTTTCTTCCAGTATAATATTGCCAGATGTGGGGATGGATGTGTCTGATTAACAGTGCCTCTTTCATCCACAGCAGAGACCCTTTCTTCCACATTGGATTCAAATACACCGAGTAGTAAATCGCAACCACCAATGAACTCACTGACTACTGTGATAACACATGCAATGAAGTGGTCAGCAAATCCTGCAATAAAGATATTGGTCCCAAACATGACGGCTGATATTGAAGCTCCTGCAATGAGCGTTTCATCCACTAGTGTGGCGGCACCTCCTGACAGAACAGCGCAACCCCCAGAAACTACAGCAGTGACAGCACCTCCTGACACGACAGCGCAACCCCCAGAAACTACAGCAGGGACGGCACCTCCTGATACGACAGCGCAACCCCCAGATACCAAAGCAGTGACGGCAACTCCTGACACGACAGCGCAACCCCCAAAAACCACAGCAGTGACGGCACCTCCTGTCACGACAACGCAACCTGCAGAAACAACAGCTGTGACTGCACCTCCTGACACGACAACGCAACCTCCAGAAACAACAGCATTGAGAGCACCTCCTGACACGACAACACAACCTGCAGAAACAACAGCAGTGACTGCACCTCCTGACACGACAGCGCAACCCCCAGATACCACAGCAATGACGGCACCTCCTGACATGAAAACACAACCTCCAGAAACAACAGCTGTGACTGCACCTCCTGACACGACAACGCAACCTCCAGAAACAACAGCATTGAGAGCACCTCCTGACACGACAACACAACCTGCAGAAACAACAGCAGTGACTGCACCTCCTGACACGACAGCGCAACCCCCACATACCACAGCAATGACGGCACCTCCTGACATGAAAACACAACCTCCAGAAACAACAGCTGTGACTGCACCTCCTGACACGACAGCGCAACCTCCAGCAACCACAGCAGTGACGGCACCTCCTGACACGACAACGCAACCTCCAGAAACAACAGCTGTGACTGCACCTCCTGACACGACAGCGCAACCCCCAGTAACCACAGCAGTGACGGCACCTCCTGACACGACATCGCAACCCCCAGTAACCACAGCAGTGACGGCACCTCCTGACACGACAGCGCAACCCCCAGTAACCACAGCAGTGACGGCACCTCCTGACACGACAGCGCAACCTCCAGTAACCACAGCAGTGACGGCACCTCCTGACACGACAGCGCAACCACCAGTAACCACAGAAGTGACGGCACCTCCTGACATGACAATGCAACCTCCAGAAACAACAGCTGTGACAGCACCTCCTGACACGACAGCGCAACCACCAGTAACCACAGCAGTGACGGCACCTCCTGACACGACAACGCAACGTCCAGAAACAACAGCTGTGACAGCACCTCCTGACACGACAACGCAACACCCAGAAACCACAGCAGTGACGGCACATCCTGACACGACAGCGCAACCCCCAGTAACCACAGCAGTGATGGCACCTCCTGACACGACATCGCAACCCCCAGTAACCACAGCAGTGACGGCACCTCCTGACACGACATCGCAACCCCCAGTAACCACAGCAGTGACGGCACCTCCTGACACGACAGCGCAACCCCCAGTAACCACAGCAGTGACGGCACCTCCTGACACGACAACGCAACCTCCAGAAACAACAGCAGTGACAGCACCTCCTGAAACGACAACGCAACCTGCAGAAACAACAGCTGTGACAGCACCTCCTGACACGACATCGCAACCCCCAGAAACAACAGCTGTGACGGCAGCTCCTGACACAACCACGCAACCTCCAGAAACAACAGCAGTGACGGCACCTCCTGACACGACAGCGCAACCTGCAGAAACAACAGCTGTGACTGCACCTCCTGACACGACAGCGCAACCTCCAGAAACAACAGCAGTGACGGCACCTCCTGACACGACAGCGCAACCTGCAGAAACAACAGCTGTGACTGCACCTCCTGACACGACAGCGCAACCCCCAGTAACCACAGCAGTGACGGCACCTCCTGACACGACAGCGCAACCCCCAGTAACCACAGCAGTGACGGCACCTCCTGACACGACAGCGCAACCTCCAGTAACCACAGCAGTGACGGCACCTCCTGACACGACAGCGCAACCACCAGTAACCACAGAAGTGACGGCACCTCCTGACATGACAATGCAACCTCCAGAAACAACAGCTGTGACGGCACCTCCTGACACGACAGCGCAACCACCAGTAACCACAGCAGTGACGGCACCTCCTGACACGACAACGCAACGTCCAGAAACAACAGCTGTGACAGCACCTCCTGACACGACAACGCAACACCCAGAAACCACAGCAGTGACGGCACATCCTGACACGACAGCGCAACCCCCAGTAACCACAGCAGTGACGGCACCTCCTGACACGACATCGCAACCCCCAGTAACCACAGCAGTGACGGCACCTCCTGACACGACAACGCAACCTCCAGAAACAACAGCAGTGACAGCACCTCCTGAAACGACAACGCAACCTGCAGAAACAACAGCTGTGACAGCACCTCCTGACACGACATCGCAACCCCCAGAAACAACAGCTGTGACGGCAGCTCCTGACACGACAGCGCAACCTGCAGAAACAACAGCTGTGACTGCACCTCCTGACACGACAGCGCAACCCCCAGTAACCACAGCAGTGACGACACCTCCTGACACGACAGCCCAACCCCCAGTAACCACAGCAGTGACTGCACCTCCTAACACGACAGCGCAACCCCCAGTAACCACAGCAGTGACGGCACCTCCTGACACGACAGCGCAACCCCCAGTAACCACAGCAGTGACGGCACCTCCTGACACGACAACGCAACCTGCAGAAACAACAGCTGTGACAGCACCTCCTGACACGACAGCGCAACCACCAGTAACCACAGCAGTGACGGCACCTCCTGACACGACAACGCAACGTCCAGAAACAACAGCTGTGACAGCACCTCCTAACACGGCAACGCAACACCCAGAAACCACAGCAGTGACGGCACATCCTGACACGACAGCGCAACCCCCAGTAACCACAGCAGTGACGGCACCTCCTGACACGACAGCGCAACCCCCAGTAACCACAGCAGTGACGGCACCTCCTGACACGACAGCGCAACCCCCAGTAACCACAGCAGTGACGGCACCTCCTGACACGACAACTCAACCTCCAGAAACAACAGCAGTGACAGCACCTCCTGAAACGACAACGCAACCTGCAGAAACAACAGCTGTGACAGCACCTCCTGACACGACATCACAACCCCCAGAAACAACAGCTGTGACGGCAGCTCCTGACACGACCACGCAACCTCCAGAAACAACAGCAGTGACGGCACCTCCTGACACGACAGCGCAACCTGCAGAAACAACAGCTGTGACTGCACCTCCTGACACGACAGCGCAACCTCCAGAAACAACAGCAGTGACGGCACCTCCTGACACGACAGCCCAACCCCCAGTAACCACAGCAGTGACTGCACCTCCTGACACGACAGCGCAACCCCCAGTAACCACAGCAGTGACGGCACCTCCTGACACGACAGCGCAACCCCCAGTAACCACAGCAGTGACGGCACCTCCTGACACGACAACGCAACCTGCAGAAACAACAGCTGTGACAGCACCTCCTGACACGACAGCGCAACCCCCAGTAACCACAGCAGTGACGACACCTCCTGACACGACAGCCCAACCCCCAGTAACCACAGCAGTGACTGCACCTCCTGACACGACAGCGCAACCCCCAGTAACCACAGCAGTGACGGCAGCTCCTGACACGACCACGCAACCTCCAGAAACAACAGCAGTGACGGCACCTCCTGACACGACAGCGCAACCTCCAGAAACAACAGCAGTGACGGCACCTCCTGACACGACAGCGCAACCTGCAGAAACAACAGCTGTGACTGCACCTCCTGACACGACAGCGCAACCCCCAGTAACCACATCAGTGACGACACCTCCTGACACGACAGCCCAACCCCCAGTAACCACAGCAGTGACTGCACCTCCTCACACGACAGCGCAACCCCCAGTAACCACAGCAGTGACGGCACCTCCTGACACGACGGCGCAACCCCCAGTAACAACAGCAGTGACGGCACCTCCTGACACGACAACGCAACCTCCAGAAACAACAGCTGTGACGGCACCTCCTGACACGACAACGCAACCTCCAGAAACAACAGCAGTGACGGCACCTCCTGACACGACAACACAACCTCCAGAAACAACAGCTGTGACAGCACCTCCTGACACGACAACGCAACCTCCAGAAACAACAGCAGTGACGGCACCTCCTGACACGACAGCGCAACCCCCAATAACCACAGCAGTCACGGCACCTACTGACACGACAGCGCAACCCCCAGAAACCACAGCTGTGACTGCACCTCCTGACACGACAGTGCAACCTCCAGAAACCACAGCAGTGACGGCACCTCCTGACACGACAGCGCAACCCCCAGTAACCACAGCAGTGACGGCACCTCCTGATACGACAGCGCAACCTCCAGAAACAACAGCTGTGACGGGACCTCCTGACACAACAGCGCAAACTTCAGAAACAACAGCATTGACGGCACCTCCTGACACGACAACGCAACCTCCAGAAACAACAGCAGTGACTGCACCTCCTGACACGACAACGCAACCTTCAGAAACAACAGCAGTGACTGCACCTCCTGACACGACAGCGCAACCCCCAGTAACCACAGCAGTGACGGCACCTCCTGACACGACAGCGCAACCCCCAGTAACCACAGCAGTGACGGCACCTCCTGACACGACAACGCAACCTCCAGAAACAACAGCAGTGACGGCAACTCCTGACACGACAACGCAACCTCCAGAAACAACAGCAGTGACGGCACCTCCTGACACGACAACGCAACCTCCAGATACAACAGCTGTGACGGCACCTCCTGGCACGACAACGCAACCTCCAGATACAACAGCTGTGACGGCACCTCCTGACACGACAACGCAACCTCCAGAAACAACAGCAGTGACGGCACCTCCTGACACGACAACGCAACCTCCAGAAACAACAGCTGTGACGGCACCTCCTGACACGACAACGCAACCTCCAGAAACAACAGCAGTGACTGCACCTCCTGACACGACAATGCAACCCCCAGAAACAACAGCAGTGACTGCACCTCCTGACACGACAGCGCAACCTCCAGAAACCACAGCAGTGACGGCACCTCCTGACACGACAGCGCAACCCCCAGTAACCACAGCAGTGACGGCACCTCCTGATACAACAGCGCAACCTCCAGAAACAACAGCTGTGACGGCACCTCCTGACACAACAGCGCAAACTTCAGAAACAACAGCATTGACGGCACCTCCTGACACGACAACGCAACCTCCAGAAACAACAGCAGTGACTGCACCTCCTGACACGACAACGCAACCTTCAGAAACAACAGCTGTGACTGCACCTCCTGACACGACAACGCAACCTCCAGAAACAACAGCTGTGACGACACCTCCTGACACGACAGCGCAACCCCCAGTAACCACAGCAGTGACGGCACCTCCTGACATGACAACGCAACCTCTTGTAACAACAGCTGTGACGGCACCTCCTGACACGACAACGCAACCCCCAGAAAGCACAGCAGTGACGGCACCTCCTGACACGACAACGCAATCTCCAGAAACAACAGCTGTGACGGCACATCCTGACACGACAGCGCAACCCCCAGTAACCACAGGAGTGACGGCACCTCCTGACACGACAACGCAACCTCCAGAAACAACAGCAGTGACTGCACCTCCTGACACGACAACGCAACCTGCAGAAACAACAGCTGTGACTGCACCTCCTGACACGACAGTGCAACCCCCAGTAACCACAGCAGTGACGGCACCTCCTGACACGACAGCACAACCCCCAGTAACCACAGCAGTGACAGCACCTCCTGACACGACAGCGCAACCTCCAGAAACAACAGCTGTGACTGCACCTACTGACACGACAACACAACCTGCAGAAACAACAGCTGTGACTGCACCTCCTGACACGACAGCGCAACCCCCAGTAACCACAGCAGTGACGGCACCTCCTGACACGACAGCGCAACCTCCAGTAACCACAGCAGTGACGGCACCTCCTGACACGACAGAGCAACCACCAGTAACCACAGAAGTGACGGCACCTCCTGACACGACAATGCAACCTCCACAAACAACAGCTGTGACAGCACCTCCTGACACGACAGCGCAACCACCAGTAACCACAGCAGTGACGGCACCTCCTGACACGACAACGCAACGTCCAGAAACAACAGCTGTGACAGCACCTCCTGACACGACAACGCAACGCCCAGAAACCACAGCTGTGACAGCACCTCCTGACACGACAACGCAACCTGCAGAAACAACAGCAGTGACGGCACCTCCTGACACGACATCGCAACCCCCAGTAACCACAGCAGTGACGGCACCTCCTGACACGACAACGCAACCTCCAGAAACCACAGCAGTGACGGCACCTCCTGACACGACAGCGCAACCTGCAGTAACAACAGCAGTGACGGCACCTCCTGACACGACAACGCAACCTCCAGAAACAACAGCAGTGACGGCACCTCCTGACACGACAACGCAACCTCCAGAAACAACAGCTGTGACAGCAACTCCTGACACGACAACGCAACCTCCAGAAACCACAGCTGTGACTGCACCTCCTGACACAACAACGCAACCTCCAGAAACCACAGCAGTGACGGCACCTCCTGACACGACAGCGCAACCTGCAGAAACAACAGCTGTGACAGCACCTCCTGACACGACAACGCAACCTCCAGAAACCACAGCTGTGACTGCACCTCCTGACACAACAACGCAACCTCCAGAAACCACAGCAGTGACGGCACCTCCTGACACGACAGCGCAACCTGCAGAAACAACAGCTGTGACTGCACCTCCTGACACAACAACGCAACCTCCAGAAACCACAGCAGTGATGGCAACTCCTGACACGACAGCGCAACCCCCAGTAACCACAGCAGTGACGGCACCTCCTGACACGACAACGCAACACCCAGAAACAACAGCTGTGACAGCACCTCCTGACACGACAACGCAACCTCCAGAAACAACAGCAGTGACGGCACCTCCTGACACGACAACGCAACCTCCAGAAACAACAGCAGTGACAGCACCTCCTGAAATGACAGCGCAACCCCCAGTAACCACAGCAGTGACGGCACCTCCTGACACGACAGCGCAACCTCCAGAAACAACAGCTGTGACGGCACCTCCTGACACGACAACGCAACCTCCAGAAACAACAGCAGTGACAACACCTCCTGAAACAACAACGCAACCTGCAGAAACAACAGCTGTGACTGCACCTCCTGACACAACAGCGCAACCCCCAGTAACCACAGCAGTGACGGCACCTCCTGACACGACAGTGCAACCCCCAGTAACCACAGCAGTGACGGCAACTCCTGACACGACAGCGCAACCACCATTAACCACAGCAGTGACGGCACCTCCTGACACGACAGTGCAACCCCCAGTTACCACAGCAGTGACGGCAAGTCCTGACACGACAACGCAACCTCCAGTAACCACAGCAGTGACGCCACCTCCTGACACAACAGCGCAACCTCCAGAAACAACAGCTGTGACTGCACCTCCTGACACGACAACGCAACCTGCAGAAACAACAGCTGTGACTGCACCTCCTGACACGACAGCGCAACCCCCAGTAACCACAGCAGTGACGGCACCTCCTGACACAACAGCGCAACCTCCAGAAACAACAGTTGTGACAGCACCTCCTGACACGACAACGCAACCTCCAGAAACAACAGCAGTGACGGCACCTCCTGACACGACAACGCAACCTCCAGAAACAACAGCAGTGACGGCACCTCCTGACACGACAACGCAACCTCCAGAAACAACAGCTGTGACAGCACCTCCTGACACGACAATGCAACCTCCAGAAACAACAGCAGTGACGGCACCTCCTGACACGACAACGCAACCCCCAGTAACCACAGCTGTGACTGCACCTCCTGACACGACAGCGCAACCTCCAGAAACCACAGCAGTGACGGCACCTCCTGACACAACAGCGCAACCTCCAGAAACAACATCTGTGACAGCACCTCCTGACACGACAACGCAACCTCCAGAAACAACAGCAGTGACGGCACCTCCTGACACGACAACGCAACCTCCAGAAACAACAGCAGTGACGGCACCTCCTGACACGACAATGCAACCCCCAGAAAGCACAGCAGTGACAGCCCCTCCTGACACGACAACGCAACCTCCAGAAACAACAGCAGTGACGGCACCTCCTGACACGACAATGCAACCCCCAGAAAGCACAGCAGTGACAGCAACTCCTGACATGACAACGCAACCTCCAGAAACAACAGAAGTGACGGCACCTACTGACACCACAACGCAACCCCCAGAGACCACAGCAGTGACGGCACCTCCTGACACGACAGCGCAACCCCCAGTAACCACAGCAGTGACGGCACCTCCTGACACGACAACGCAACCTCCAGAAACAACAGCTGTGACTGCACCTCCTGACACGACCACGCAACCACCAGTAACCACGGCAGTGACAGCACCTCCTGACACGACAACGCAACCTCCAGAAACAACAGCTGTGACTGCACCTCCTGACACGACAACGCAACCTCCAGAAACAACAGCAGTGACGGCACCTCCTGACACGACAACGCAACCCCCAGAAACCACAGCAGTGACGGCACCTCCTGACACGACAGCGCAACCCCCAGTAACCACAGCAGTGACGGCACCTCCTGACACGACAACGCAACCTCCAGAAACAACAGCTGTGACAGCACCTCCTGACACGACAACGCAACCTCCAGAAACAACAGCAGAGACGGGACCTCCTGACACGACAACACAACCCCCAGTAACCACAGCTGTGACTGCACCTCCTGACACGACAGCGCAACCTCCAGAAACCACAGCAGTGACGGCACCTCCTGACACGACAGCGCAACCCCCAGTAACCACAGCAGTGACGGCACCTCCTGACACGACATCGCAACCTCCAGAAACCACAGCAGTGACGGCACCTCCTGACACGACAGCGCAACCCCCAGTAACCACAGCAGTGACGGCACCTCCTGACACGACAGTACAACCCCCAGTAACCACAGCAGTGACGGCACCTCCTGACACGACAACGCAACCTCCAGAAACAACATCTGTGACAGCACCTCCTGACACGACAACGCAACCTCCAGAAACAACAGCAGTGACGGCACCTCCTGACACGACAACGCAACCT
The DNA here is from genome assembly GCF_963457635.1 of Microchirus variegatus. Taxonomy (NCBI): domain Eukaryota; kingdom Metazoa; phylum Chordata; class Actinopteri; order Pleuronectiformes; family Soleidae; genus Microchirus; species Microchirus variegatus. The sequence goes on along the minus strand of NC_139818.1, from coordinate 7,915,460 downwards.
CCAAAAACAACAGCTGTGACAGCACCTCCTGAAACAACAGCAGTGACGGCAACTCCTTACACGACAGCGCAACCCCCAGTAACCACAGCAGTGACCGCACCTCCTGACACAACATCGCAACCCCCAGAAACAACAGCTGTGACGGCACCTACTGACACGACAACGCAACCTGCAGAAACAACAGCTGTGACTGCACCTCCTGACACGACAGCGCAACCCCCAGTAACCACAGCAGTGACGGCACCTCCTGACACGACAACGCAACCTCCAGAAACAACAACAGTGACGGCACCTCCTGACACGACAACGCAACCTCCAGAAACAACAGCTGTGACGGCACCTCCTGACACGACAACGCAACCTCCAGAAACAACAGCAGTGACGGCACCTCCTGACACGACAACGCAACCCCCAGTAACCACAGCTGTAACTGCACCTCCTGACACGACAGCGCAACCTCCAGAAACCACAGCAGTGACGGCACCTCCTGACACGACAGCGCAACCCCCAGTAACCACAGCAGTGACGGCATCTCCTGACACGACAGTGCAACCCGCAGAAACCACAGCAGTGACGGCACCTCCTGACACGACAATGCAACCCCCAGAAAGCACAGCAGTGACAGCAACTCCTGACACGACAACGCAACCTCCAGAAACAACAGAAGTGACGGCACCTCCTGACACCACAACGCAACCCCCAGAGACCACAGCAGTGACGGCACCTCCTGACACGACAGCGCAACCCCCAGTAACCACAGCAGTGACGGCACCTCCTGACACGACAACGCAACCCCCGGTAACCACAGCAGTGACGGCACCTCCTGACACGACAACGCAACCTCCAGAAACCACAGCAGTGACGGCACCTCCTGACACGACAGCGCAACCTGCAGAAACAACAGCTGTGACAGCACCTCCTTACACGACAACGCAACCTCCAGAAACCACAGCTGTGACTGTACCTCCTGACACAACAACGCAACCTCCAGAAACCACAGCAGTGACGGCACCTCCTGACACGACAGCGCAACCTGCAGAAACAACAGCTGTGACTGCACCTCCTGACACAACAACGCAACCTCCAGAAACCACAGCAGTGATGGCAACTCCTGACACGACAGCGCAACCCCCAGTAACCACAGCAGTGACGGCACCTCCTGACACGACAACGCAACACCCAGAAACAACAGCTGTGACAGCACCTCCTGACACGACAACGCAACCTCCAGAAACCACAGCAGTGATGGCAACTCCTGACACGACAGCGCAACCCCCAGTAACCACAGCAGTGACGGCACCTCCTGACACGACAACGCAACCTCCAGAAACAACAGCTGTGACAGCACCTCCTGACACGACAACGCAACCTCCAGAAACAACAGCTGTGACAGCACCTCCTGACACGACAACGCAACCTCCAGAAACCACAGCTGTGACTGCACCTCCTGACACAACAACGCAACCTCCAGAAACCACAGCAGTGACGGCACCTCCTGACACGACAGCGCAACCTGCAGAAACAACAGCTGTGACAGCACCTCCTTACACGACAGCGCAACCCCCAGTAACCACAGCAGTGACGGCACCTCCTGACACGACAACGCAACACCCAGAAACAACAGCTGTGACAGCACCTCCTGACACGACAACGCAACCTCCAGAAACAACAGCAGTGACGGCACCTCCTGACACGACAACGCAACCTCCAGAAACAACAGCAGTGACAGCACCTCCTGAAATGACAGCGCAACCCCCAGTAACCACAGCAGTGACGGCACCTCCTGACACGACATCGCAACCTCCAGAAACAACAGCTGTGACGGCACCTCCTGACACGACAACGCAACCTCCAGAAACAACAGCAGTGACAACACCTCCTGAAACAACAACGCAACCTGCAGAAACAACAGCTGTGACTGCACCTCCTGACACAACAACGCAACCTCCAGAAACCACAGCAGTGATGGCAACTCCTGACACGACAGCGCAACCCCCAGTAACCACAGCAGTGACGGCACCTCCTGACACGACAACGCAACACCCAGAAACAACAGCTGTGACAGCACCTCCTGACACGACAACGCAACCTGCAGAAACAACAGCAGTGACGGCACCTCCTGACACGACAACGCAACCTCCAGAAACAACAGCTGTGACAGCACCTCCTGAAACGACAACGCAACCTGCAGAAACAACAGCTGTGACTGCACCTCCTGACACAACAGCGCAACCCCCAGTAACCACAGCAGTGACGGCACCTCCTGACACGACAGTGCAACCCCCAGTAACCACAGCAGTGACGGCAACTCCTGACACGACAGCGCAACCACCATTAACCACAGCAGTGACGGCACCTCCTGACACGACAGCGCAACCCCCAGTTACCACAGCAGTGACGGCAAGTCCTGACACGACAACGCCACCCCCAGTAACCACAGCAGTGACGGCACCTCCTGACACAACAGCGCAACCTCCAGAAACAACAGCTGTGACTGCACCTCCTGACACGACAACGCAACCTGCAGAAACAACAGCTGTGACTGCACCTCCTGACACGACAGCGCAACCCCCAGTAACCACAGCAGTCACGGCACCTCCTGACACAACAGCGCAACCTCCAGAAACAACAGCTGTGACAGCACCTCCTGACACGACAACGCAACCTCCAGAAACAACAGCAGTGACGGCACCTCCTGACACGACAACGCAACCTCCAGAAACAACAGCAGTGACGGCACCTCCTGACACAACGCAACCTCCAGAAACAACAGCTGTGACTGCACCTCCTGACACGACAGCGCAACCACCAGTAACCACAGCAGTGACGGCACCTCCTGACACGACAACGCAACCTGCAGAAACAACAGCTGTGACTGCACCTCCTGACACAACAACGCAACCTCCAGAAACCACAGCAGTGACGGCAACTCCTGACACGACAGCGCAACCCCCAGTAACCACAGCAGTGACGGCACCTCCTGACACGACAACGCAACCCTCAGTAACCACAGCTGTGACTGCACCTCCTGACACGACAGCGCAACCTCCAGAAACCACAGCAGTGACGGCACCTCCTGACACGACAGCGCAACCCCCGGTAACCACAGCAGTGACTGCACCTCCTGACACGACAGCGCAACCCCCAGTAACCACAGCAGTGACGGCACCTCCTGACACGACAGCGCAACCTCCAGAAACAACAGCTGTGACGGCACCTCCTGACACTACAACGCAACCTCCAGAAACAACAGCTGTGACTGCACCTCCTGACACGACAGCGCAACCACCAGTAACCACAGCAGTGACGGCACCTCCTGACACGACAACGCAACCCCCAGAAACCACAGCAGTGACGGCACCTCCTGACACGACAGCGCAACCCCCAGTTACCACAGCAGTGACGGCACCTCCTGACACGACAACGCAACCCCCAGTAACCACAGCAGTGACGGCACCTCCTGACACAACAGCGCAACCTCCAGAAACAACAGCTGTGACTGCACCTCCTGACACGACAACACAACCTGCAGAAACAACAGCTGTGACTGCACCTCCTGACACGACAGCGCAACCCCCAGTAACCACAGCAGTGACGGCACCTCCTGACACGACAGCGCAACCTCCAGAAACAACAGCTGTGACGGCACCTCCTGACACTACAACGCAACCTCCAGAAACAACAGCTGTGACTGCACCTCCTGACACGACAGCGCAACCACCAGTAACCACAGCAGTGACGGCACCTCCTGACACGACAACGCAACCTCCAGAAACAACAGCAGTGACGGCACCTCCTGACACGACAATGCAACCCCCAGAAAGCACAGCAGTGACAGCAACTCCTGACACGACAACGCAACCTCCAGAAACAACAGAAGTGACGGCACCTCCTGACACCACAACGCAACCCCCAGAGACCACAGCAGTGACGGCACCTCCTGACACGACAGCGCAACCCCCAGTAACCACAGCAGTGACGGCACCTCCTGACACGACAACGCAACCTCCAGAAACAACAGCTGTGACTGCACCTCCTGACACGACCACGCAACCACCAGTAACCACGGCAGTGACTGCACCTCCTGACACAACAACGCAACCTCCAGAAACCACAGCAGTGACGGCAACTCCTGACACGACAGCGCAACCCCCAGTAACCACAGCAGTGACAGCACCTCCTGACACGACAACGCAACACCCAGAAACAACAGCTGTGACAGCACCTCCTGAAACGACAACGCAACCTGCAGAAACAACAGCTGTGACTGCACCTCCTGACACAACAGCGCAACCCCCAGTAACCACAGCAGTGACGGCACCTCCTGACACGACAGTCCAACCCCCAGTAACCACAGCAGTGACGGGAACTCCTGACACGACAGCGCAACCACCATTAACCACAGCAGTGACGGCACCTCCTGACACGACAACGCAACCTCCAGAAACAACAGCTGTGACAGCACCTCCTGACACGACAACGCAACCTCCAGAAACAACAGCAGTGACAGCACCTCCTGACACGACAGCGCAACCCCCAGTTACCACAGCAGTGACGGCACCTCCTGACACGACAACGCAACCCCCAGTAACCACAGCAGTGACGGCACCTCCTGACACAACAGCGCAACCTCCAGAAACAACAGCTGTGACGGCACCTCCTGACACGACAACGCAACCTGCAGAAACAACAGCTGTGACTGCACCTCCTGACACGACAGCGCAACCCCCAGTAACCACAGCAGTGACGGCACCTCCTGACACGACAGCGCAACCTCCAGAAACAACAGCTGTGACGGCACCTCCTGACACGACAACGCAACCTCCAGAAACAACAGCAGTGACGGCACCTCCTGACACGACAACGCAACCTCCAGAAACAACAGCAGTGACGGCACCTCCTGACACGACAACGCAACCTCCAGAAACAACAGCTGTGACTGCACCTCCTGACACGACAGCGCAACCACCAGTAACCACAGCAGTGACGGCACCTCCTGACACGACAACGCAACCTCCAGAAACCACAGCTGTGACAGCACCTCCTGACACGACAACGCAACCTCCAGAAACAACAGCAGTGACGGCACCTCCTGACACGACAACGCAACCCCCAGTAACCACAGCTGTGACTGCACCTCCTGACACGACAGCGCAACCTCCAGAAACCACAGCAGTGACGGCACCTCCTGACACGACAGCGCAACCCCCAGTAACCACAGCAGTGACGGCACCTCCTGACACGACAGCGCAACCACCAGTAACCACAGCAGTGACAGCCCCTCCTGACACGACAACTCAACCTCCAGAAACAACAGCAGTGACGGCACCTCCTGACACGACAATGCAACCCCCAGAAAGCACAGCAGTGACAGCAACTCCTGACAAGACAACGCAACCTCCAGAAACAACAGAAGTGACGGCACCTCCTGACACCACAACGCAACCCCCAGAGACCACAGCAGTGACGGCACCTCCTGACACGACAGCGCAACCCCCAGTAACCACAGCAGTGACGGCACCTCCTGACACGACAACGCAACCTCCAGAAACAACAGCTGTGACTGCACCTCCTGACACGACAGCGCAACCACCAGTAACCACAGCAGTGACGGCACCTCCTGACACGACAACGCAACCTCCAGAAACCACAGCTGTGACAGCACCTCCTGACACGACAACGCAACCTCCAGAAACAACAGCAGTGACGGCACCTCCTGACACGACAACGCAACCCCCAGTAACCACAGCTGTGACTGCACCTCCTGACACGACAGCGCAACCTCCAGAAACCACAGCAGTGACGGCACCTCCTGACACGACAGCGCAACCCCCAGTAACCACAGCAGTGACGGCACCTCCTGACACGACAGCGCAACCACCAGTAACCACAGCAGTGACAGCCCCTCCTGACACGACAACTCAACCTCCAGAAACAACAGCAGTGACGGCACCTCCTGACACGACAATGCAACCCCCAGAAAGCACAGCAGTGACAGCAACTCCTGACAAGACAACGCAACCTCCAGAAACAACAGAAGTGACGGCACCTCCTGACACCACAACGCAACCCCCAGAGACCACAGCAGTGACGGCACCTCCTGACACGACAGCGCAACCCCCAGTAACCACAGCAGTGACAGCACCTCCTGACACGACAACGCAACCTCCAGAAACAACAGCTGTGACTGCACCTCCTGACACGACCACGCAACCACCAGTAACCACAGCAGTGACGGCACCTCCTGACACGACAACGCAACCTCCAGAAACAACAGCTGTGACGGCACCTCCTGTCACGACAACGCAACCTCCAGAAACAACAGCAGTGACGGCACCTCCTGACACGACAACGCAACCTCCAGAAACAACAGCAGTGACGGCACCTCCTGACACGACAACGCAACACCCAGAAACAACAGCTGTGACAGCACCTCCTGACACGACAACGCAACCTCCAGAAACAACAGCAGTGACGGCACCTCCTGACACGACAACGCAACCTCCAGAAACAACAGCTGTGACTGCACCTCCTGACACGACCACGCAACCACCAGTAACCACAGCAGTGACGGCACCTTCTGACACGACAACGCAACCTCCAGAAACAACAGCTGTGACGGCACCTCCTGACACGACAACGCAACCTCCAGAAACAACAGCAGTGACGGCACCTCCTGACACGACAACGCAACCCCCAGAAACCACAGCAGTGACGGCACCTCCTGACACGACAGCGCAACCCCCAGTAACCACAGCAGTGACGGCACCTCCTGACACGACAACGCAACCTCCAGAAACAACAGCTGTGACAGCACCTCCTGACACGACAACGCAACCTCCAGAAACAACAGCAGAGACGGGACCTCCTGACACGACAACGCAAACCCCAGTAACCACAGCTGTGACTGCACCTCCTGACACGACAGCGCAACCTCCAGAAACAACAGCAGTGACTGCAGAAACAACAGCAGTGACGGCACCTCCTGACACGACAATGCAACCCCCAGAAAGCACAGCAGTGACAGCAACTCCTGACAAGACAACGCAACCTCCAGAAACAACAGAAGTGACGGCACCTCCTGACACCACAACGCAACCCCCAGAGACCACAGCAGTGACGGCACCTCCTGACACGACAGCGCAACCCCCAGTAACCACAGCAGTGACAGCACCTCCTGACACGACAACGCAACCTCCAGAAACAACAGCTGTGACTGCACCTCCTGACACGACCACGCAACCACCAGTAACCACAGCAGTGACGGCACCTCCTGACACGACAACGCAACCTCCAGAAACAACAGCTGTGACGGCACCTCCTGTCACGACAACGCAACCTCCAGAAACAACAGCAGTGACGGCACCTCCTGACACGACAACGCAACCTCCAGAAACAACAGCAGTGACGGCACCTCCTGACACGACAACGCAACACCCAGAAACAACAGCTGTGACAGCACCTCCTGACACGACAACGCAACCTCCAGAAACAACAGCAGTGACGGCACCTCCTGACATGACAACGCAACCTCCAGAAACAACAGCTGTGACAGCACCTCCTGAAACGACAACGCAACCTGCAGAAACAACAGCAGTGACGGCACCTCCTGACACGACAACGCAACCTCCAGAAACAACAGCAGAGACGGGACCTCCTGACACGACAACGCAACCTCCAGAAACAACAGCAGTGACGGGACCTCCTGACACGACAACGCAACCCCCAGTAACCACAGCAGTGACGGCACCTCCTGACACAACAGCGCAACCTCCAGAAACAACAGAAGTGACGGCAAATCCTGACACCACAACGCAACCCCCAGAGACCACATCAGTGACGGCACCTCCTGACACGACAGCGCAACCCCCAGTAACCACAGCAGTGACAGCACCTCCTGACACGACAACGCAACCTCCAGAAACAACAGCTGTGACTGCACCTCCTGACACGACCACGCAACCACCAGTAACCACAGCAGTGACGGCACCTTCTGACACGACAACGCAACCTCCAGAAACAACAGCTGTGACGGCACCTCCTGACACGACAACGCAACCTCCAGAAACAACAGCAGTGACGGCACCTCCTGACACGACAACGCAACCCCCAGAAACCACAGCAGTGACGGCACCTCCTGACACGACAGCGCAACCCCCAGTAACCACAGCAGTGACGGCACCTCCTGACACGACAACGCAACCTCCAGAAACAACAGCTGTGACAGCACCTCCTGACACGACAACGCAACCTCCAGAAACAACAGCAGAGACGGGACCTCCTGACACGACAACGCAACCCCCAGTAACCACAGCTGTGACTGCACCTCCTGACACGACAGCGCAACCTCCAGAAACAACAGCAGTGACTGCAGAAACAACAGCAGTGACGGCACCTCCTGACACGACAACGCAACCCCCAGAAACCACAGCAGTGACGGCACCTCCTGACACGACAGCGCAACCCCCAGTTACCACAGCAGTGACGGCACCTCCTGACACGACAACGCAACCCCCAGTAACCACAGCAGTGACGGCACCTCCTGACACAACAGCGCAACCTCCAGAAACAACAGCTGTGACTGCACCTCCTGACACGACAACACAACCTGCAGAAACAACAGCTGTGACTGCACCTCCTGACACGACAGCGCAACCCCCAGTAACCACAGCAGTGACGGCACCTCCTGACACGACAGCGCAACCTCCAGAAACAACAGCTGTGACGGCACCTCCTGACACTACAACGCAACCTCCAGAAACAACAGCTGTGACTGCACCTCCTGACACGACAGCGCAACCACCAGTAACCACAGCAGTGACGGCACCTCCTGACACGACAACGCAACCTCCAGAAACAACAGCAGTGACGGCACCTCCTGACACGACAATGCAACCCCCAGAAAGCACAGCAGTGACAGCAACTCCTGACACGACAACGCAACCTCCAGAAACAACAGAAGTGACGGCACCTCCTGACACCACAACGCAACCCCCAGAGACCACAGCAGTGACGGCACCTCCTGACACGACAGCGCAACCCCCAGTAACCACAGCAGTGACGGCACCTCCTGACACGACAACGCAACCTCCAGAAACAACAGCTGTGACTGCACCTCCTGACACGACCACGCAACCACCAGTAACCACGGCAGTGACTGCACCTCCTGACACAACGCAACCTCCAGAAACCACAGCAGTGACGGCAACTCCTGACACGACAGCGCAACCCCCAGTAACCACAGCAGTGACAGCACCTCCTGACACGACAACGCAACACCCAGAAACAACAGCTGTGACAGCACCTCCTGAAACGACAACGCAACCTGCAGAAACAACAGCTGTGACTGCACCTCCTGACACAACAGCGCAACCCCCAGTAACCACAGCAGTGACGGCACCTCCTGACACGACAGTGCAACCCCCAGTAACCACAGCAGTGACGGCAACTCCTGACACGACAGCGCAACCACCATTAACCACAGCAGTGACGGCACCTCCTGACACGACAACGCAACCTCCAGAAACAACAGCTGTGACAGCACCTCCTGACACGACAACGCAACCTCCAGAAACAACAGCAGTGACAGCACCTCCTGACACGACAGCGCAACCCCCAGTTACCACAGCAGTGACGGCACCTCCTGACACGACAACGCAACCCCCAGTAACCACAGCAGTGACGGCACCTCCTGACACAACAGCGCAACCTCCAGAAACAACAGCTGTGACTGCACCTCCTGACACGACAACACAACCTGCAGAAACAACAGCTGTGACTGCACCTCCTGACACGACAGCGCAACCCCCAGTAACCACAGCAGTGACGGCACCTCCTGACACGACAGCGCAACCTCCAGAAACAACAGCTGTGACGGCACCTCCTGACACGACAACGCAACCTCCAGAAACAACAGCAGTGACGGCACCTCCTGACACGACAACGCAACCTCCAGAAACAACAGCAGTGACGGCACCTCCTGACACGACAACGCAACCTCCAGAAACAACAGCTGTGACTGCACCTCCTGACACGACAGCGCAACCACCAGTAACCACAGCAGTGACGGCACCTCCTGACACGACAACGCAACCTCCAGAAACCACAGCTGTGACAGCACCTCCTGACACGACAACGCAACCTCCAGAAACAACAGCAGTGACGGCACCTCCTGACACGACAACGCAACCCCCAGTAACCACAGCTGTGACTGCACCTCCTGACACGACAGCGCAACCTCCAGAAACCACAGCAGTGACGGCACCTCCTGACACGACAGCGCAACCCCCAGTAACCACAGCAGTGACGGCACCTCCTGACACGACAGCGCAACCACCAGTAACCACAGCAGTGACAGCCCCTCCTGACACGACAACTCAACCTCCAGAAACAACAGCAGTGACGGCACCTCCTGACACGACAATGCAACCCCCAGAAAGCACAGCAGTGACAGCAACTCCTGACAAGACAACGCAACCTCCAGAAACAACAGAAGTGACGGCACCTCCTGACACCACAACGCAACCCCCAGAGACCACAGCAGTGACGGCACCTCCTGACACGACAGCGCAACCCCCAGTAACCACAGCAGTGACAGCACCTCCTGACACGACAACGCAACCTCCAGAAACAACAGCTGTGACTGCACCTCCTGACACGACCACGCAACCACCAGTAACCACAGCAGTGACGGCACCTCCTGACACGACAACGCAACCTCCAGAAACAACAGCTGTGACGGCACCTCCTGTCACGACAACGCAACCTCCAGAAACAACAGCAGTGACGGCACCTCCTGACACGACAACGCAACCTCCAGAAACAACAGCAGTGACGGCACCTCCTGACACGACAACGCAACACCCAGAAACAACAGCTGTGACAGCACCTCCTGACACGACAACGCAACCTCCAGAAACAACAGCAGTGACGGCACCTCCTGACACGACAACGCAACCTCCAGAAACAACAGCTGTGACAGCACCTCCTGAAACGACAACGCAACCTGCAGAAACAACAGCAGTGACGGCACCTCCTGACACGACAACGCAACCTCCAGAAACAACAGCAGAGACGGGACCTCCTGACACGACAACGCAACCTCCAGAAACAACAGCAGTGACGGGACCTCCTGACACGACAACGCAACCCCCAGTAACCACAGCAGTGACGGCACCTCCTGACACAACAGCGCAACCTCCAGAAACAACAGAAGTGACGGCAAATCCTGACACCACAACGCAACCCCCAGAGACCACATCAGTGACGGCACCTCCTGACACGACAGCGCAACCCCCAGTAACCACAGCAGTGACAGCACCTCCTGACACGACAACACAACCTCCAGAAACAACAGCTGTGACTGCACCTCCTGACACGACCACGCAACCACCAGTAACCACAGCAGTGACGGCACCTTCTGACACGACAACGCAACCTCCAGAAACAACAGCTGTGACGGCACCTCCTGACACGACAACGCAACCTCCAGAAACAACAGCAGTGACGGCACCTCCTGACACGACAACGCAACCCCCAGAAACCACAGCAGTGACGGCACCTCCTGACACGACAGCGCAACCCCCAGTAACCACAGCAGTGACGGCACCTCCTGACACGACAACGCAACCTCCAGAAACAACAGCTGTGACAGCACCTCCTGACACGACAACGCAACCTCCAGAAACAACAGCAGAGACGGGACCTCCTGACACGACAACGCAACCCCCAGTAACCACAGCTGTGACTGCACCTCCTGACACGACAGCGCAACCTCCAGAAACAACAGCAGTGACTGCAGAAACAACAGCAGTGACGGCACCTCCTGACACGACAACGCAACCCCCAGAAACCACAGCAGTGACGGCACCTCCTGACACGACAGCGCAACCCCCAGTTACCACAGCAGTGACGGCACCTCCTGACACGACAACGCAACCCCCAGTAACCACAGCAGTGACGGCACCTCCTGACACAACAGCGCAACCTCCAGAAACAACAGCAGTGACGGCACCTCCTGACACGACAACGCAACCTCCAGAAACAACAGCAGTGACGGCACCTCCTGACACGACAACGCAACCTCCAGAAACAACAGCTGTGACTGCACCTCCTGACACGACAGCGCAACCACCAGTAACCACAGCAGTGACGGCACCTCCTGACACGACAACGCAACCTCCAGAAACCACAGCTGTGACAGCACCTCCTGACACGACAACGCAACCTCCAGAAACAACAGCAGTGACGGCACCTCCTGACACGACAACGCAACCCCCAGTAACCACAGCTGTGACTGCACCTCCTGACACGACAGCGCAACCTCCAGAAACCACAGCAGTGACGGCACCTCCTGACACGACAGCGCAACCCCCAGTAACCACAGCAGTGACGGCACCTCCTGACACGACAGCGCAACCACCAGTAACCACAGCAGTGACAGCCCCTCCTGACACGACAACTCAACCTCCAGAAACAACAGCAGTGACGGCACCTCCTGACACGACAATGCAACCCCCAGAAAGCACAGCAGTGACAGCAACTCCTGACAAGACAACGCAACCTCCAGAAACAACAGAAGTGACGGCACCTCCTGACACCACAACGCAACCCCCAGAGACCACAGCAGTGACGGCACCTCCTGACACGACAGCGCAACCCCCAGTAACCACAGCAGTGACAGCACCTCCTGACACGACAACGCAACCTCCAGAAACAACAGCTGTGACTGCACCTCCTGACACGACCACGCAACCACCAGTAACCACAGCAGTGACGGCACCTCCTGACACGACAACGCAACCTCCAGAAACAACAGCTGTGACGGCACCTCCTGTCACGACAACGCAACCTCCAGAAACAACAGCAGTGACGGCACCTCCTGACACGACAACGCAACCTCCAGAAACAACAGCAGTGACGGCACCTCCTGACACGACAACGCAACACCCAGAAACAACAGCTGTGACAGCACCTCCTGACACGACAACGCAACCTCCAGAAACAACAGCAGTGACGGCACCTCCTGACACGACAACGCAACCTCCAGAAACAACAGCTGTGACAGCACCTCCTGAAACGACAACGCAACCTGCAGAAACAACAGCAGTGACGGCACCTCCTGACACGACAACGCAACCTCCAGAAACAACAGCAGAGACGGGACCTCCTGACACGACAACGCAACCTCCAGAAACAACAGCAGTGACGGGACCTCCTGACACGACAACGCAACCCCCAGTAACCACAGCAGTGACGGCACCTCCTGACACAACAGCGCAACCTCCAGAAACAACAGAAGTGACGGCAAATCCTGACACCACAACGCAACCCCCAGAGACCACATCAGTGACGGCACCTCCTGACACGACAGCGCAACCCCCAGTAACCACAGCAGTGACAGCACCTCCTGACACGACAACGCAACCTCCAGAAACAACAGCTGTGACTGCACCTCCTGACACGACCACGCAACCACCAGTAACCACAGCAGTGACGGCACCTTCTGACACGACAACGCAACCTCCAGAAACAACAGCTGTGACGGCACCTCCTGACACGACAACGCAACCTCCAGAAACAACAGCAGTGACGGCACCTCCTGACACGACAACGCAACCCCCAGAAACCACAGCAGTGACGGCACCTCCTGACACGACAGCGCAACCCCCAGTAACCACAGCAGTGACGGCACCTCCTGACACGACAACGCAACCTCCAGAAACAACAGCTGTGACAGCACCTCCTGACACGACAACGCAACCTCCAGAAACAACAGCAGAGACGGGACCTCCTGACACGACAACGCAAACCCCAGTAACCACAGCTGTGACTGCACCTCCTGACACGACAGCGCAACCTCCAGAAACAACAGCAGTGACTGCAGAAACAACAGCAGTGACGGCACCTCCTGACACGACAATGCAACCCCCAGAAAGCACAGCAGTGACAGCAACTCCTGACAAGACAACGCAACCTCCAGAAACAACAGAAGTGACGGCACCTCCTGACACCACAACGCAACCCCCAGAGACCACAGCAGTGACGGCACCTCCTGACACGACAGCGCAACCCCCAGTAACCACAGCAGTGACAGCACCTCCTGACACGACAACGCAACCTCCAGAAACAACAGCTGTGACTGCACCTCCTGACACGACCACGCAACCACCAGTAACCACAGCAGTGACGGCACCTCCTGACACGACAACGCAACCTCCAGAAACAACAGCTGTGACGGCACCTCCTGTCACGACAACGCAACCTCCAGAAACAACAGCAGTGACGGCACCTCCTGACACGACAACGCAACCTCCAGAAACAACAGCAGTGACGGCACCTCCTGACACGACAACGCAACACCCAGAAACAACAGCTGTGACAGCACCTCCTGACACGACAACGCAACCTCCAGAAACAACAGCAGTGACGGCACCTCCTGACACGACAACGCAACCTCCAGAAACAACAGCTGTGACAGCACCTCCTGAAACGACAACGCAACCTGCAGAAACAACAGCAGTGACGGCACCTCCTGACACGACAACGCAACCTCCAGAAACAACAGCAGAGATGGGACCTCCTGACACGACAACGCAACCTCCAGAAACAACAGCAGTGACGGGACCTCCTGACACGACAACGCAACCCCCAGTAACCACAGCAGTGACGGCACCTCCTGACACAACAGCGCAACCTCCAGAAACAACAGAAGTGACGGCAAATCCTGACACCACAACGCAACCCCCAGAGACCACATCAGTGACGGCACCTCCTGACACGACAGCGCAACCCCCAGTAACCACAGCAGTGACAGCACCTCCTGACACGACAACGCAACCTCCAGAAACAACAGCTGTGACTGCACCTCCTGACACGACCACGCAACCACCAGTAACCACAGCAGTGACGGCACCTTCTGACACGACAACGCAACCTCCAGAAACAACAGCTGTGACGGCACCTCCTGACACGACAACGCAACCTCCAGAAACAACAGCAGTGACGGCACCTCCTGACACGACAACGCAACCCCCAGAAACCACAGCAGTGACGGCACCTCCTGACACGACAGCGCAACCCCCAGTAACCACAGCAGTGACGGCACCTCCTGACACGACAACGCAACCTCCAGAAACAACAGCTGTGACAGCACCTCCTGACACGACTACGCTACCTCCAGAAACAACAGCAGAGACGGGACCTCCTGACACGACAACGCAACCCCCAGTAACCACAGCTGTGACTGCACCTCCTGACACGACAGCGCAACCTCCAGAAACAACAGCAGTGACTGCAGAAACAACAGCAGTGACGGCACCTCCTGACACGACAACGCAACCCCCAGAAACCACAGCAGTGACGGCACCTCCTGACACGACAGCGCAACCCCCAGTTACCACAGCAGTGACGGCACCTCCTGACACGACAACGCAACCCCCAGTAACCACAGCAGTGACGGCACCTCCTGACACAACAGCGCAACCTCCAGAAACAACAGCTGTGACTGCACCTCCTGACACGACAACACAACCTGCAGAAACAACAGCTGTGACTGCACCTCCTGACACGACAGCGCAACCCCCAGTAACCACAGCAGTGACGGCACCTCCTGACACGACAGCGCAACCTCCAGAAACAACAGCTGTGACGGCACCTCCTGACACTACAACGCAACCTCCAGAAACAACAGCTGTGACTGCACCTCCTGACACGACAGCGCAACCACCAGTAACCACAGCAGTGACGGCACCTCCTGACACGACAACGCAACCTCCAGAAACAACAGCAGTGACGGCACCTCCTGACACGACAATGCAACCCCCAGAAAGCACAGCAGTGACAGCAACTCCTGACACGACAACGCAACCTCCAGAAACAACAGAAGTGACGGCACCTCCTGACACCACAACGCAACCCCCAGAGACCACAGCAGTGACGGCACCTCCTGACACGACAGCGCAACCCCCAGTAACCACAGCAGTGACGGCACCTCCTGACACGACAACGCAACCTCCAGAAACAACAGCTGTGACTGCACCTCCTGACACGACCACGCAACCACCAGTAACCACGGCAGTGACTGCACCTCCTGACACAACAACGCAACCTCCAGAAACCACAGCAGTGACGGCAACTCCTGACACGACAGCGCAACCCCCAGTAACCACAGCAGTGACAGCACCTCCTGACACGACAACGCAACACCCAGAAACAACAGCTGTGACAGCACCTCCTGAAACGACAACGCAACCTGCAGAAACAACAGCTGTGACTGCACCTCCTGACACAACAGCGCAACCCCCAGTAACCACAGCAGTGACGGCACCTCCTGACACGACAGTGCAACCCCCAGTAACCACAGCAGTGACGGCAACTCCTGACACGACAGCGCAACCACCATTAACCACAGCAGTGACGGCACCTCCTGACACGACAACGCAACCTCCAGAAACAACAGCTGTGACAGCACCTCCTGACACGACAACGCAACCTCCAGAAACAACAGCAGTGACAGCACCTCCTGACACGACAGCGCAACCCCCAGTTACCACAGCAGTGACGGCACCTCCTGACACGACAACGCAACCCCCAGTAACCACAGCAGTGACGGCACCTCCTGACACAACAGCGCAACCTCCAGAAACAACAGCTGTGACTGCACCTCCTGACACGACAACACAACCTGCAGAAACAACAGCTGTGACTGCACCTCCTGACACGACAGCGCAACCCCCAGTAACCACAGCAGTGACGGCACCTCCTGACACGACAGCGCAACCTCCAGAAACAACAGCTGTGACGGCACCTCCTGACACGACAACGCAACCTCCAGAAACAACAGCAGTGACGGCACCTCCTGACACGACAACGCAACCTCCAGAAACAACAGCAGTGACGGCACCTCCTGACACGACAACGCAACCTCCAGAAACAACAGCTGTGACTGCACCTCCTGACACGACAGCGCATCCACCAGTAACCACAGCAGTGACGGCACCTCCTGACACGACAACGCAACCTCCAGAAACCACAGCTGTGACAGCACCTCCTGACACGACAACGCAACCTCCAGAAACAACAGCAGTGACGGCACCTCCTGACACGACAACGCAACCCCCAGTAACCACAGCTGTGACTGCACCTCCTGACACGACAGCGCAACCTCCAGAAACCACAGCAGTGACGGCACCTCCTGACACGACAGCGCAACCCCCAGTAACCACAGCAGTGACGGCACCTCCTGACACGACAGCGCAACCACCAGTAACCACAGCAGTGACAGCCCCTCCTGACACGACAACTCAACCTCCAGAAACAACAGCAGTGACGGCACCTCCTGACACGACAATGCAACCCCCAGAAAGCACAGCAGTGACAGCAACTCCTGACAAGACAACGCAACCTCCAGAAACAACAGAAGTGACGGCACCTCCTGACACCACAACGCAACCCCCAGAGACCACAGCAGTGACGGCACCTCCTGACACGACAGCGCAACCCCCAGTAACCACAGCAGTGACAGCACCTCCTGACACGACAACGCAACCTCCAGAAACAACAGCTGTGACTGCACCTCCTGACACGACCACGCAACCACCAGTAACCACAGCAGTGACGGCACCTCCTGACACGACAACGCAACCTCCAGAAACAACAGCTGTGACGGCACCTCCTGTCACGACAACGCAACCTCCAGAAACAACAGCAGTGACGGCACCTCCTGACACGACAACGCAACCTCCAGAAACAACAGCAGTGACGGCACCTCCTGACACGACAACGCAACACCCAGAAACAACAGCTGTGACAGCACCTCCTGACACGACAACGCAACCTCCAGAAACAACAGCAGTGACGGCACCTCCTGACACGACAACGCAACCTCCAGAAACAACAGCTGTGACAGCACCTCCTGAAACGACAACGCAACCTGCAGAAACAACAGCAGTGACGGCACCTCCTGACACGACAACGCAACCTCCAGAAACAACAGCTGTGACGGGACCTCCTGACACGACAACGCAACCTCCAGAAACAACAGCAGTGACGGCACCTCCTGACACGACAACGCAACCTCCAGAAACAACAGCAGTGACGGCACCTCCTGACACGACAACGCAACACCCAGAAACAACAGCTGTGACAGCACCTCCTGACACGACAACGCAACCTCCAGAAACAACAGCAGTGACGGCACCTCCTGACACGACAACGCAACCTCCAGAAACAACAGCTGTGACAGCACCTCCTGAAACGACAACGCAACCTGCAGAAACAACAGCAGTGACGGCACCTCCTGACACGACAACGCAACCTCCAGAAACAACAGCAGAGACGGGACCTCCTGACACGACAACGCAACCTCCAGAAACAACAGCAGTGACGGGACCTCCTGACACGACAACGCAACCCCCAGTAACCACAGCAGTGACGGCACCTCCTGACACAACAGCGCAACCTCCAGAAACAACAGAAGTGACGGCAAATCCTGACACCACAACGCAACCCCCAGAGACCACATCAGTGACGGCACCTCCTGACACGACAGCGCAACCCCCAGTAACCACAGCAGTGACAGCACCTCCTGACACGACAACGCAACCTCCAGAAACAACAGCTGTGACTGCACCTCCTGACACGACCACGCAACCACCAGTAACCACAGCAGTGACGGCACCTTCTGACACGACAACGCAACCTCCAGAAACAACAGCTGTGACGGCACCTCCTGACACGACAACGCAACCTCCAGAAACAACAGCAGTGACGGCACCTCCTGACACGACAACGCAACCCCCAGAAACCACAGCAGTGACGGCACCTCCTGACACGACAGCGCAACCCCCAGTAACCACAGCAGTGACGGCACCTCCTGACACGACAACGCAACCTCCAGAAACAACAGCTGTGACAGCACCTCCTGACACGACAACGCAACCTCCAGAAACAACAGCAGAGACGGGACCTCCTGACACGACAACGCAACCCCCAGTAACCACAGCTGTGACTGCACCTCCTGACACGACAGCGCAACCTCCAGAAACAACAGCAGTGACTGCAGAAACAACAGCAGTGACGGCACCTCCTGACACGACAACGCAACCCCCAGAAACCACAGCAGTGACGGCACCTCCTGACACGACAGCGCAACCCCCAGAAACAACAGCAGTGACGGCACCTCCTGACACGACAACGCAACCTCCAGAAACAACAGCTGTGACTGCACCTCCTGACACGACAGCGCAACCACCAGTAACCACAGCAGTGACGGCACCTCCTGACACGACAACGCAACCTCCAGAAACAACAGCTGTGACAGCACCTCCTGACACGACAACGCAACCTCCAGAAACAACAGCAGTGACGGCACCTCCTGACACGACAACGCAACCCCCAGTAACCACAGCTGTGACTGCACCTCCTGACACGACAGCGCAACCTCCAGAAACAACAGCAGTGACGGCACCTCCTGACACGACAACGCAACCTCCAGAAACAACAGCAGTGACGGCACCTCCTGACACGACAACGCAACCTCCAGAAACAACAGCAGTGACGGCACCTCCTGACACGACAACGCAACCTCCAGAAACAACAGAAGTGACGGCCCCTCCTGACACCACAACGCAACCCCCAGAGACCACAGCAGTGACGGCACCTCCTGACACGACAACGCAACCCCCAGAAACAACAGCAGTGACGGCACCTCCTGACACGACAACGCAACCCCCAGAAACCACAGCAGTGACGGCACCTCCTGACACGACAGCGCAACCTCCAGAAACAACAGCAGTGACTGCAGAAACAACAGCTGTGACTGCACCTCCTGACACAACAGCGCAACCTCCAGAAACAACAGCAGTGACAGCACCTCCTGAAACGACAACGCAACCTGCAGTAACAACAGCTGTGACGGCACCTCCTGACACGACAACGCAACCTCCAGAAACAACAGCAGTGACTGCACCTCCTGACACGACAATGCAACCCCCAGAGACCACAGCAGTGACGGCACCTCCTGACACGACAACGCAACCCCCAGAAACTACAGCAGTGACTGCACCTCCTGACACGACAGCGCAACCCCCAGTTACCACAGCAGTGACGGCACCTCCTGACACGACAACGCAACCCCCAGTAACCACAGCAGTGACGGCACCTCCTGACACAACAGCGCAACCTCCAGAAACAACAGCTGTGACTGCACCTCCTGACACGACAGCGCAACCCCCAGTAACCACAGCAGTGACGGCACCTCCTGACACGACAGCGCAACCTCCAGAAACAACAGCTGTGACGGCACCTCCTGACACGACAACGCAACCTCCAGGAACAACAGCAGTGACTGCACCTCCTGACACGACAACGCAACCTCCAGAAACAACAGCAGTGACGGCACCTCCTGACACGACAGCGCAACCACCAGTAACCACAGCAGTGACAGCCCCTCCTGACACGACAACGCAACCTCCAGAAACAACAGAAGTGACGGCACCTCCTGACACCACAACGCAACCCCCAGAGACCACAGCAGTGACGGCACCTCCTGACACGACAGCGCAACCCCAAGTAACCACAGCAGTGACAGCACCTCCTGACACGACAACGCAACCTCCAGAAACAACAGCTGTGACTGCACCTCCTGACACGACAGCGCAACCCCCAGTAACCACAGCAGTGACGGCACCTCCTGACACGACAACGCAACCTCCAGAAACAACAGCTGTGACAGCACCTCCTGACACGACAACGCAACCTCCAGAAACAACAGCAGAGACGGGACCTCCTGACACGACAACGCAACCTCCAGAAACAACAGCAGTGACGGCACCTCCTGACACGACAACGCAACCTCCAGAAACAACAGAAGTGACGGCCCCTCCTGACACCACAACGCAACCCCCAGAGACCACAGCAGTGACGGCACCTCCTGACACCACAACGCAACCCCCAGAAACAACAGCAGTGACGGCACCTCCTGACACGACAACGCAACCTCCAGAAACAACAGCAGAGACGGGACCTCCTGACACGACAACGCAACCTCCAGAAACAACAGCAGTGACGGCACCTCCTGACACGACAACGCAACCTCCAGAAACAACAGCAGTGACGGCACCTCCTGACACGACAACGCAACCTCCAGAAACAACAGCTGTGACTGCACCTCCTGACACGACAGCGCAACCACCAGTAACCACAGCAGTCACGGCACCTCCTGACACGACAACGCAACCTCCAGAAACAACAGCTGTGACAGCACCTCCTGACACGACAACGCAACCTCCAGAAACAACAGCAGTGACGGCACCTCCTGACACGACAACGCAACCCCCAGTAACCACAGCTGTGACTGCACCTCCTGACACGACAGCGCAACCTCCAGAAACCACAGCAGTGACGGCACCTCTTGACACGACAGCGCAACCCCCAGTAACCACAGCAGTGACGGCACCTCCTGACACGACAGCGCAACCACCAGTAACCACAGCAGTGACAGCCCCTCCTGACACGACAACGCAACCTCCAGAAACAACAGCAGTGACGGCACCTCCTGACACGACAATGCAACCCCCAGTAACCACAGCAGTGACGGCACCTCCTGACACAACAGCGCAACCCCCAGTTACCACAGCAGTGACGGCACCTCCTGACACGACAACGCAACCCCCAGTAACCACAGCAGTGACGGCACCTCCTGACACAACAGCCCAACCTCCAGAAACAACAGAAGTGACGGCAAATCCTGACACCACAACGCAACCCCCAGAGACCACAGCAGTGACGGCACCTCCTGACACGACAGCGCAACCCCAAGTAACCACAGCAGTGACAGCACCTCCTGACACGACAACGCAACCTCCAGAAACAACAGCTGTGACTGCACCTCCTGACACGACAGCGCAACCCCCAGTAACCACAGCAGTGACGGCACCTCCTGACACGACAACGCAACCTCCAGAAACAACAGCTGTGACAGCACCTCCTGACACGACAACGCAACCTCCAGAAACAACAGCAGAGACGGGACCTCCTGACACGACAACGCAACCTCCAGAAACAACAGCAGTGACGGCACCTCCTGACACGACAACGCAACCTCCAGAAACAACAGAAGTGACGGCCCCTCCTGACACCACAACGCAACCCCCAGAGACCACAGCAGTGACGGCACCTCCTGACACCACAACGCAACCCCCAGAAACAACAGCAGTGACGGCACCTCCTGACACGACAACGCAACCTCCAGAAACAACAGCAGAGACGGGACCTCCTGACACGACAACGCAACCTCCAGAAACAACAGCAGTGACGGCACCTCCTGACACGACAACGCAACCTCCAGAAACAACAGCAGTGACGGCACCTCCTGACACGACAACGCAACCTCCAGAAACAACAGCTGTGACTGCACCTCCTGACACGACAGCGCAACCACCAGTAACCACAGCAGTCACGGCACCTCCTGACACGACAACGCAACCTCCAGAAACAACAGCTGTGACAGCACCTCCTGACACGACAACGCAACCTCCAGAAACAACAGCAGTGACGGCACCTCCTGACACGACAACGCAACCCCCAGTAACCACAGCTGTGACTGCACCTCCTGACACGACAGCGCAACCTCCAGAAACCACAGCAGTGACGGCACCTCTTGACACGACAGCGCAACCCCCAGTAACCACAGCAGTGACGGCACCTCCTGACACGACAGCGCAACCACCAGTAACCACAGCAGTGACAGCCCCTCCTGACACGACAACGCAACCTCCAGAAACAACAGCAGTGACGGCACCTCCTGACACGACAATGCAACCCCCAGTAACCACAGCAGTGACGGCACCTCCTGACACAACAGCGCAACCCCCAGTTACCACAGCAGTGACGGCACCTCCTGACACGACAACGCAACCCCCAGTAACCACAGCAGTGACGGCACCTCCTGACACAACAGCCCAACCTCCAGAAACAACAGAAGTGACGGCAAATCCTGACACCACAACGCAACCCCCAGAGACCACAGCAGTGACGGCACCTCCTGACACGACAGCGCAACCCCCAGTAACCACAGCAGTGACAGCACCTCCTGACACGACAACGCAACCTCCAGAAACAACAGCTGTGACTGCACCTCCTGACACGACCACGCAACCACCAGTAACCACAGCAGTGACGGCACCTTCTGACACGACAACGCAACCTCCAGAAACAACAGCTGTGACGGCACCTCCTGACACGACAACGCAACCTCCAGAAACAACAGCAGTGACGGCACCTCCTGACACGACAACGCAACCCCCAGAAACCACAGCAGTGACGGCACCTCCTGACACGACAGCGCAACCCCCAGTAACCACAGCAGTGACGGCACCTCCTGACACGACAACGCAACCTCCAGAAACAACAGCTGTGACAGCACCTCCTGACACGACAACGCAACCTCCAGAAACAACAGCAGAGACAGGACCTCCTGACACGACAATGCAACCCCCAGTAACCACAGCTGTGACTGCACCTCCTGACACAACAGCGCAACATCCAGAAACAACAGCAGTGACTGCAGAAACAACAGCAGTGACGGCACCTCCTGACACGACAACGCAACCCCCAGAAACCACAGCAGTGACGGCACCTCCTGACACGACAGCGCAACCCCCAGTTACCACAGCAGTGACGGCACCTCCTGACACGACAACGCAACCCCCAGTAACCACAGCAGTGACTGCACCTCCTGACACAACAGCGCAACCTCCAGAAACAACAGCTGTGACTGCACCTCCTGACACGACAACACAACCTGCAGAAACAACAGCTGTGACTGCACCTCCTGACACGACAGCGCAACCCCCAGTAACCACAGCAGTGACGGCACCTCCTGACACGACAGCGCAACCTCCAGAAACAACAGCTGTGACGGCACCTCCTGACACGACAACGCAACCTCCAGAAACAACAGCTGTGACTGCACCTCCTGACACGACAGCGCAACCACCAGTAACCACAGCAGTGACGGCACCTCCTGACACGACAACGCAACCTCCAGAAACAACAGCTGTGACTGCACCTCCTGACACGACAGCGCAACCTCCAGAAACCACAGCAGTGACGTCACCTCCTGACACGACAGCGCAACCCCCAGTAACCACAGCAGTGACGGCACCTCCTGACACGACAGCGCAACCACCAGTAACCACAGCAGTGACAGCCCCTCATGACACGACAGCGCAACCCCCAGTTACCACAGCAGTGACGGCACCTCCTGACACGACAACGCAACCCCCAGTAACCACAGCAGTGACGGCACCTCCTGACACAACAGCGCAACCTCCAGAAACAACAGCTGTGACTGCACCTCCTGACACGACAACACAACCTGCAGAAACAACAGCTGTGACTGCACCTCCTGACACGACAGCGCAACCCCCAGTAACCACAGCAGTGACGGCACCTCCTGACACGACAGCGCAACCTCCAGAAACAACAGCTGTGACGGCACCTCCTGACACGACAACGCAACCTCCAGAAACAACAGCTGTGACTGCACCTCCTGACACGACAGCGCAACCACCAGTAACCACAGCAGTGACGGCACCTCCTGACACGACAACGCAACCTCCAGAAACAACAGCTGTGACTGCACCTCCTGACACGACAGCGCAACCTCCAGAAACCACAGCAGTGACGGCACCTCCTGACACGACAGCGCAACCACCAGTAACCACAGCAGTGACAGCCCCTTCTGACACGACAACGCAACCTCCAGAAACAACAGCAGTGACGGCACCTCCTGACACGACAATGCAACCCCCAGAAAGCACAGCAGTGACAGCAACTCCTGACACGACAACGCAACCTCCAGAAACAACAGAAGTGACGGCACCTCCTGACACCACAACGCAACCCCCAGAGACCACAGCAGTGACGGCACCTCCTGACACGACAGCGCAACCCCCAGTAACCACAGCAGTGACAGCACCTCCTGACACGACAACGCAACCTCCAGAAACAACAGCTGTGACTGCACCACCTGACACGACCACGCAACCACCAGTAACCACAGCAGTGACGGCACCTCCTGACACGACAACGCAACCCCCAGAAACCACAGCAGTTACGGCACCTCCTGACACGACAGCGCAACCCCCAGTTACCACAGCAGTGACGGCACCTCCTGACACGACAACGCAATCCCCAGTAACCACAGCAGTGACGGCATCTCCTGACACAACAGCGCAACCTCCAGAAACAACAGCTGTGACTGCACCTCCTGACACGACAGCGCAACCACCAGTAACCACAGCAGTGACGGCACCTCCTGACACGACAACGCAACCTCCAGAAACAACAGCTGTGACAGCACCTCCTGACACGACAACGCAACCTCCAGAAACAACAGCAGTGACGGCACCTCCTGACACGACAACGCAACCCCCAGTAACCACAGCTGTGACTGCACCTCCTGACACGACAGCGCAACCTCCAGAAACCACAGCAGTGACGGCACCTCCTGACACGACAGCGCAACCCCCAGTAACCACAGCAGTGACGGCACCTCCTGACACGACAGCGCAACCACCAGTAACCACAGCAGTGACAGCCCCTCCTGACACGACAACGCAACCTCCAGAAACAACAGCTGTGACGGCACCTCCTGACACGACAATGCAACCCCCAGAAAGCACAGCAGTGACAGCACCTCCTGACACGACAATGCAACCCCCAGAAAGCACAGCAGTGACAGCAACTCCTGACACGACAACGCAACCTCCAGAAACAACAGAAGTGACGGCACCTCCTGACACCACAACGCAACCCCCAGAGACCACAGCAGTGACGGCACCTCCTGACACGACAACGCAACCCCCAGTAACCACAGCAGTGACAGCACCTCCTGACACGACAACGCAACCTCCAGAAACAACAGCTGTGACTGCACCACCTGACACAACCACGCAACCACCAGTAACCACAGCAGTGACGGCACCTCCTGACACGACAACGCAACCTCCAGAAACAACAGCAGTGACGGCACCTCCTGACACGACAACGCAACCTCCAGAAACAACAGCAGTGACGGCACCTCCTGACACGACAACGCAACCCCCAGAAACCACAGCAGTGACGGCACCTCCTGACACGACAGCGCAACCCCCAGTAACCACAGCAGTGACGGCAATTCCTGACACGACAACGCAACCTCCAGAAACAACAGCTGTGACAGCACCTCCTGACAAGACAACGCAACCTCCAGAAACAACATTAGAGACGGGACCTCCTGACACGACAACGCAACCTCCAGAAACAACAGCAGTGACGGCACCTCCTGACACGACAACGCAACCTCCAGAAACAACAGAAGTGACGGCCCCTCCTGACACCACAACGCAACCCCCAGAGACCACAGCAGTGACGGCACCTCCTGACACGACAACGCAACCCCCAGAAACAACAGCAGTGACGGCACCTCCTGACACGACAACGCAACCCCCAGAAACCACAGCAGTGACGGCACCTCCTGACACGACAGCGCAACCTCCAGAAACAACAGCAGTGACTGCAGAAACAACAGCTGTGACTGCACCTCCTGACACAACAGCGCAACCTCCAGAAACAACAGCAGTGACAGCACCTCCTGAAACGACAACGCAACCTGCAGTAACAACAGCTGTGACGGCACCTCCTGACACGACAACGCAACCTCCAGAAACAACAGCAGTGACAGCACCTCCTGAAACGACAACGCAACCTGCAGTAACAACAGCTGTGACGGCACCTCCTGACACGACAACGCAACCTCCAGAAACAACAGCAGTGACTGCACCTCCTGACACGACAATGCAACCTCCAGTAACAACAGCTGTGACTGCACCTCCTGACACGACAGCGCAACCTCCAGAAACAACAGCAGTGACGGCACCTCCTGATACGACAACGCAACCCCCAGTAACCACAGCTGTGACTGCACCTCCTGACACGACAGCGCAACCTCCAGAAACCACAGCAGTGACGGCACCTCCTGACACGACAGCGCAACCCCCAGTAACCACAGCAGTGACGGCACCTCCTGACACGACAACGCAACCTCCAGAAACAACAGCTGTGACAGCACCTCCTGACACGACAACGCAACCTCCAGAAACAACAGCAGTGACGGCACCTCCTAACACGACAACGCAACGTCCAGAAACCACAGCAGTGACGGCACATCCTGACACGACAGCGCAACCCCCAGTAACCACAGCTGTGACTGCACCTCCTGACACAACAGCTCAACCTCCAGAAACAACAGCAGTGACAGCACCTCCTGAAACGACAACGCAACCTGCAGTAACAACAGCTGTGACGGCACCTCCTGACACGACAACGCAACCTCCAGAAACAACAGCAGTGACAGCACCTCCTGAAACGACAACGCAACCTGCAGTAACAACAGCTGTGACGGCACCTCCTGACACGACAACGCAACCTCCAGAAACAACAGCAGTGACTGCACCGCCTGACACGACAATGCAACCTCCAGTAACAACAGCTGTGACTGCACCTCCTGACACGACAGCGCAACCTCCAGAAACAACAGCAGTGACGGCACCTCCTGACACAACAACGCAACCCCCAGTAACCACAGCTGTGACTGCACCTCCTGACACGACAGCGCAACCTCCAGAAACCACAGCAGTGACGGCACCTCCTGACACGACAGCGCAACCCCCAGTAACCACAGCAGTGACGGCACCTCCTGACACGACAACGCAACCTCCAGAAACAACAGCTGTGACAGCACCTCCTGACACGACAACGCAACCTCCAGAAACAACAGCAGTGACGGCACCTCCTAACACGACAACGCAACGTCCAGAAACCACAGCAGTGACGGCACATCCTGACACGACAGCGCAACCCCCAGTAACCACAGCAGTGACGGCACCTCCTGACACGACAACGCAACCTCCAGAAACAACAGCAGTGACAGCACCTCCTGAAACGACAACGCAACCTCCAGAAACAACAGCAGTGACGGCACCTCCTGACACGACAACGCAACCTCCAGAAACAACAGAAGTGACGGCCCCTCCTGACACCACAACGCAACCCCCAGAGACCACAGCAGTGACGGCACCTCCTGACACGACAACGCAACCCCCAGAAACAACAGCAGTGACGGCACCTCCTGACACGACAACGCAACCCCCAGAAACCACAGCAGTGACGGCACCTCCTGACACGACAGCGCAACCTCCAGAAACAACAGCAGTGACTGCAGAAACAACAGCTGTGACTGCACCTCCTGACACAACAGCGCAACCTCCAGAAACAACAGCAGTGACAGCACCTCCTGAAACGACAACGCAACCTGCAGTAACAACAGCTGTGACGGCACCTCCTGACACGACAACGCAACCTCCAGAAACAACAGCAGTGACTGCACCTCCTGACACGACAACGCAACCCCCAGAAACTACAGCAGTGACTGCACCTCCTGACACGACAGCGCAACCCCCAGTTACCACAGCAGTGACGGCACCTCCTGACACGACAACGCAACCCCCAGTAACCACAGCAGTGACGGCACCTCCTGACACAACAGCGCAACCTCCAGAAACAACAGCTGTGACTGCACCTCCTGACACGACAGCGCAACCCCCAGTAACCACAGCAGTGACGGCACCTCCTGACACGACAGCGCAACCTCCAGAAACAACAGCTGTGACGGCACCTCCTGACACGACAACGCAACCCCCAGAAACCACAGCAGTGACGGCACCTCCTGACACGACAGCGCAACCTCCAGAAACAACAGCAGTGACTGCAGAAACAACAGCTGTGACTGCACCTCCTGACACAACAGCGCAACCTCCAGAAACAACAGCAGTGACAGCACCTCCTGAAACGACAACGCAACCTGCAGTAACAACAGCTGTGACAGCACCTCCTGACACGACAACGCAACCTCCAGAAACAACAGCAGTGACTACACCTCCTGACACGACAATGCAACCCCCAGAGACCACAGCAGTGACAGCACCTCCTGACACGACAACGCAACCTCCAGAAACAACAGCTGTGACTGCACCTCCTGACACGACAGCGCAACCCCCAGTAACCACAGCAGTGACGGAACCTCCTGACACGACAACGCAACCTCCAGAAACAACAGCTGTGACAGCACCTCCTGACACGACAGCGCAACCACCAGTAACCACAGCAGTGACAGCCCCTCCTGACACGACAACGCAACCTCCAGAAACAACAGCAGTGACGGAACCTCCTGATACGACAACGCAACCCCCAGAAAGCACAGCAGTGACAGCAACTCCTGACACGACAACGCAACCTCCAGAAACAACAGAAGTGACGGCACCTCCTGACACCACAACGCAACCCCCAGAGACCACAGCAGTGACGGCACCTCCTGACACGACAGCGCAACCCCAAGTAACCACAGCAGTGACAGCACCTCCTGACACGACAACGCAACCTCCAGAAACAACAGCTGTGACTGCACCTCCTGACACGACAGCGCAACCCCCAGTAACCACAGCAGTGACGGCACCTCCTGACACGACAACGCAACCTCCAGAAACAACAGCTGTGACAGCACCTCCTGACACGACAACGCAACCTCCAGAAACAACAGCAGAGACGGGACCTCCTGACACGACAACGCAACCTCCAGAAACAACAGCAGTGACGGCACCTCCTGACACGACAACGCAACCTCCAGAAACAACAGAAGTGACGGCCCCTCCTGACACCACAACGCAACCCCCAGAGACCACAGCAGTGACGGCACCTCCTGACACGACAACGCAACCCCCAGAAACAACAGCAGTGACGGCACCTCCTGACACGACAACGCAACCTCCAGAAACAACAGCAGAGACGGGACCTCCTGACACGACAACGCAACCTCCAGAAACAACAGCAGTGACGGCACCTCCTGACACGACAAAGCAACCTCCAGAAACAACAGCAGTGACGGCACCTCCTGACACGACAACGCAACCTCCAGAAACAACAGCTGTGACTGCACCTCCTGACACGACAGCGCAACCACCAGTAACCACAGCAGTCACAGCACCTCCTGACACGACAACGCAACCTCCAGAAACAACAGCTGTGACAGCACCTCCTGACACGACAACGCAACCTCCAGAAACAACAGCAGTGACGGCACCTCCTGACACGACAACGCAACCCCCAGTAACCACAGCTGTGACTGCACCTCCTGACACGACAGCGCAACCTCCAGAAACCACAGCAGTGACGGCACCTCTTGACACGACAGCGCAACCCCCAGTAACCACAGCAGTGACGGCACCTCCTGACACGACAGCGCAACCACCAGTAACCACAGCAGTGACAGCCCCTCCTGACACGACAACGCAACCTCCAGAAACAACAGCAGTGACGGCACCTCCTGACACGACAATGCAACCCCCAGAAAGCACAGCAGTGACAGCAACTCCTGACACGACAACGCAACCTCCAGAAACAACAGAAGTGACGGCACCTCCTGACACCACAACGCAACCCCCAGAGACCACAGCAGTGACGGCACCTCCTGACACGACAGCGCAACCCCCAGTAACCACAGCAGTGACAGCACCTCCTGACACGACAACGCAACCTCCAGAAACAACAGCTGTGACTGCACCTCCTGACACGACAGCGCAACCCCCAGTAACCACAGCAGTGACGGCACCTCCTGACACGACAGCGCAACCCCCAGTTACCACAGCAGTGACGGCACCTCCTGACACGACAACGCAACCTCCAGAAACAACAGCTGTGACAGCACCTCCTGACACGACAACGCAACCTCCAGAAACAACAGCAGAGACGGGACCTCCTGACACGACAACGCAACCTCCAGAAACAACAGCAGTGACGGCACCTCCTGACACGACAACGCAACCTCCAGAAACAACAGAAGTGACGGCCCCTCCTGACACCACAACGCAACCCCCAGAGACCACAGCAGTGACGGCACCTCCTGACACGACAACGCAACCCCCAGAAACAACAGCAGTGACGGCACCTCCTGACACGACAACGCAACCTCCAGAAACAACAGCAGAGACGGGACCTCCTGACACGACAACGCAACCTCCAGAAACAACAGCAGTGACGGCACCTCCTGACACGACAAAGCAACCTCCAGAAACAACAGCAGTGACGGCACCTCCTGACACGACAACGCAACCTCCAGAAACAACAGCTGTGACTGCACCTCCTGACACAACAGCGCAACCACCAGTAACCACAGCAGTCACGGCACCTCCTGACACGACAACGCAACCTCCAGAAACAACAGCTGTGACAGCACCTCCTGACACGACAACGCAACCTCCAGAAACAACAGCAGTGACGGCACCTCCTGACACGACAACGCAACCCCCAGTAACCACAGCTGTGACTGCACCTCCTGACACGACAGCGCAACCTCCAGAAACCACAGCAGTGACGGCACCTCTTGACACGACAGCGCAACCCCCAGTAACCACAGCAGTGACGGCACCTCCTGACACGACAGCGCAACCACCAGTAACCACAGCAGTGACAGCCCCTCCTGACACGACAACGCAACCTCCAGAAACAACAGCAGTGACGGCACCTCCTGACACGACAACGCAACCTCCAGAAACAACAGCAGTGACGGCACCTCCTGACACGACAAAGCAACCTCCAGAAACAACAGCAGTGACGGCACCTCCTGACACGACAACGCAACCTCCAGAAACAACAGCTGTGACTGCACCTCCTGACACGACAGCGCAACCACCAGTAACCACAGCAGTCACGGCACCTCCTGACACGACAACGCAACCTCCAGAAACAACAGCTGTGACAGCACCTCCTGACACGACAACGCAACCTCCAGAAACAACAGCAGTGACGGCACCTCCTGACACGACAACGCAACCCCCAGTAACCACAGCTGTGACTGCACCTCCTGACACGACAACGCAACCTCCAGAAACAACAGCAGTGACGGCACCTCCTGACACGACAACGCAACCCCCAGTAACCACAGCTGTGACTGCACCTCCTGACACGACAGCGCAACCTCCAGAAACCACAGCAGTGACGGCACCTCTTGACACGACAGCGCAACCCCCAGTAACCACAGCAGTGACGGCACCTCCTGACACGACAGCGCAACCACCAGTAACCACAGCAGTGACAGCCCCTCCTGACACGACAACGCAACCTCCAGAAACAACAGCAGTGACGGCACCTCCTGACACGACAATGCAACCCCCAGAAAGCACAGCAGTGACAGCAACTCCTGACACGACAACGCAACCTCCAGAAACAACAGAAGTGACGGCACCTCCTGACACCACAACGCAACCCCCAGAGACCACAGCAGTGACGGCACCTCCTGACACGACAGCGCAACCCCCAGTAACCACAGCAGTGACAGCACCTCCTGACACGACAACGCAACCTCCAGAAACAACAGCTGTGACTGCACCTCCTGACACGACAGCGCAACCCCCAGTAACCACAGCAGTGACGGCACCTCCTGACACGACAGCGCAACCCCCAGTTACCACAGCAGTGACGGCACCTCCTGACACGACAACGCAACCCCCAGTAACCACAGCAGTGACGGCACCTCCTGACACAACAGCGCAACCTCCAGAAACAACAGAAGTGACGGCACCTCCTGACACCACAACGCAACCCCCAGAGACCACATCAGTGACGGCACCTCCTGACACGACAGCGCAACCCCCAGTAACCACAGCAGTGACAGCACCTCCTGACACGACAACGCAACCTCCAGAAACAACAGCTGTGACTGCACCTCCTGACACGACCACGCAACCACCAGTAACCACAGCAGTGACGGCACCTTCTGACACGACAACGCAACCTCCAGAAACAACAGCTGTGACGGCACCTCCTGACACGACAATGCAACCCCCAGAAACAACAGCAGTGACGGCACCTCCTGACACGACAACGCAACCCCCAGAAACCCCAGCAGTGACGGCACCTCCTGACACGACAGCGCAACCCCCAGTAACCACAGCAGTGACGGCACCTCCTGACACGACAGCGCAACCTCCAGAAACCACAGCAGTGACGGCACCTCCTGACACGACAGCGCAACCCCCAGTAACCACAGCAGTGACGGCACCTACTGACACGACAGTGCAACCCCCAGTAACCACAGCAGTGACTGCACCTCCTGACACAACAGCGCAACCTCCAGAAACAACAGCAGTGACTGCAGAAACAACAGCAGTGACGGCACCTCCTGACACGACAACGCAACCCCCAGAAACCACAGCAGTGACGGCACCTCCTGACACGACAGCGCAACCCCCAGTTACCACAGCAGTGACGGCACCTCCTGACACTACAACGCAACCCCCAGTAACCACAGCAGTGACGGCACCTCCTGACACAACAGCGCAACCTCCAGAAACAACAGCTGTGACTGCACCTCCTGACACGACAACACAACCTGCAGAAACAACAGCTGTGACTGCACCTCCTGACACGACAGCGCAACCCCCAGTAACCACAGCAGTGACGGCACCTCCTGACACGACAGCGCAACCTCCAGAAACAACAGCTGTGACGGCACCTCCTGACACGACAACGCAACCTCCAGAAACAACAGCTGTGACTGCACCTCCTGACACGACAGCGCAACCACCAGTAACCACAGCAGTGACGGCACCTCCTGACACGACAACGCAACCTCCAGAAACAACAGCTGTGACTGCACCTCCTGACACGACAGCGCAACCTCCAGAAACCACAGCAGTGACGTCACCTCCTGACACGACAGCGCAACCCCCAGTAACCACAGCAGTGACGGCACCTCCTGACACGACAGCGCAACCACCAGTAACCACAGCAGTGACAGCCCCTCCTGACACGACAACGCAACCTCCAGAAACAACAGCAGTGACGGCACCTCCTGACACGACAATGCAACCCCCAGAAAGCACAGCAGTGACAGCAACTCCTGACACGACAACGCAACCTCCAGAAACAACAGAAGTGACGGCACCTCCTGACACCACAACGCAACCCCCAGAGACCACAGCAGTGACGGCACCTCCTGACACGACAGCGCAACCCCCAGTAACCACAGCAGTGACAGCACCTCCTGACACGACAACGCAACCTCCAGAAACAACAGCTGTGACTGCACCACCTGACACGACCACGCAACCACCAGTAACCACAGCAGTGACGGCACCTCCTGACACGACAACGCAACCCCCAGAAACCACAGCAGTGACGGCACCTCCTGACACGACAGCGCAACCACCAGTAACCACAGCAGTGACAGCCCCTCCTGACACGACAACGCAACCTCCAGAAACAACAGCAGTGACGGCACCTCCTGACACGACAATGCAACCCCCAGAAAGCACAGCAGTGACAGCAACTCCTGACACGACAACGCAACCTCCAGAAACAACAGAAGTGACGGCACCTCCTGACACCACAACGCAACCCCCAGAGACCACAGCAGTGACGGCACCTCCTGACACGACAGCGCAACCCCCAGTAACCACAGCAGTGACAGCACCTCCTGACACGACAACGCAACCTCCAGAAACAACAGCTGTGACTGCACCACCTGACACGACCACGCAACCACCAGTAACCACAGCAGTGACGGCACCTCCTGACACGACAACGCAACCCCCAGAAACCACAGCAGTGACGGCACCTCCTGACACGACAGCGCAACCCCCAGTTACCACAGCAGTGACGGCACCTCCTGACACGACAACGCAATCCCCAGTAACCACAGCAGTGACGGCACCTCCTGACACAACAGCGCAACCTCCAGAAACAACAGCTGTGACTGCACCTCCTGACACGACAGCGCAACCACCAGTAACCACAGCAGTGACGGCACCTCCTGACACGACAACGCAACCTCCAGAAACAACAGCTGTGACAGCACCTCCTGACACGACAACGCAACCTCCAGAAACAACAGCAGTGACGGCACCTCCTGACACGACAACGCAACCCCCAGTAACCACAGCTGTGACTGCACCTCCTGACACGACAGCGCAACCTCCAGAAACCACAGCAGTGACGGCACCTCCTGACACGACAGCGCAACCCCCAGTAACCACAGCAGTGACGGCACCTCCTGACACGACAGCGCAACCACCAGTAACCACAGCAGTGACAGCCCCTCCTGACACGACAACGCAACCTCCAGAAACAACAGCTGTGACGGCACCTCCTGACACGACAATGCAACCCCCAGAAAGCACAGCAGTGACAGCAACTCCTGACACGACAACGCAACCTCCAGAAACAACAGAAGTGACGGCACCTCCTGACACCACAACGCAACCCCCAGAGACCACAGCAGTGACGGCACCTCCTGACACGACAGCGCAACCCCCAGTAACCACAGCAGTGACGGCACCTCCTGACACGACAGCGCAACCACCAGTAACCACAGCAGTGACAGCCCCTCCTGACACGACAACGCAACCTCCAGAAACAACAGCTGTGACGGCACCTCCTGACACGACAATGCAACCCCCAGAAAGCACAGCAGTGACAGCAACTCCTGACACGACAACGCAACCTCCAGAAACAACAGAAGTGACGGCACCTCCTGACACCACAACGCAACCCCCAGAGACCACAGCAGTGACGGCACCTCCTGACACGACAGCGCAACCCCCAGTAACCACAGCAGTGACAGCACCTCCTGACACGACAACGCAACCTCCAGAAACAACAGCTGTGACTGCACCACCTGACACGACCACGCAACCACCAGTAACCACAGCAGTGACGGCACCTCCTGACACGACAACGCAACCTCCAGAAACAACAGCTGTGACGGCACCTCCTGACACGACAACGCAACCTCCAGAAACAACAGCAGTGACGGCACCTCCTGACACGACAACGCAACCCCCAGAAACCACAGCAGTGACGGCACCTCCTGACACGACAGCGCAACCCCCAGTAACCACAGCAGTGACGGCAATTCCTGACACGACAACGCAACCTCCAGAAACAACAGCTGTGACAGCACCTCCTGACACGACAACGCAACCTCCAGAAACAACAGCAGAGACGGGACCTCCTGACACGACAACGCAACCTCCAGAAACAACAGCAGTGACGGCACCTCCTGACACGACAACGCAACCTCCAGAAACAACAGAAGTGACGGCCCCTCCTGACACCACAACGCAACCCCCAGAGACCACAGCAGTGACGGCACCTCCTGACACGACGGCACCTCTTGACACGACATCGCAACCCCCAGTAACCACAGCAGTGACGGCACCTCCTGACACGACAGCGCAACCACCAGTAACCACAGCAGTGACAGCCCCTCCTGACACGACAGCGCAACCTCCAGAAACAACAGCAGTGACGGAACCTCCTGATACGACAATGCAACCCCCAGAAAGCACAGCAGTGACAGCAACTCCTGACACGACAACGCAACCTCCAGAAACAACAGAAGTGACGGCACCTCCTGACACCACAACGCAACCCCCAGAGACCACAGCAGTGACGGCACCTCCTGACACGACAGCGCAACCCCCAGTAACCACAGCAGTGACAGCACCTCCTGACACGACAACGCAACCTCCAGAAACAACAGCAGAGACAGAACCTCCTGACACGACAACGCAACCCCCAGTAACCACAGCTGTGACTGCAGCTCCTGACACGACAGCGCAACCTCCAGAAACCACAGCAGTGACGGCACCTCCTGACACGACAGCGCAACCCCCAGTAACCACAGCAGTGACGGCACCTACTGACACGACAGTGCAACCCCCAGTAACCACAGCAGTGACGGCACCTCCTGACACGACAGCGCAACCTCCAGAAACAACAGCAGTGACTGCAGAAACAACAGCTGTGACTGCACCTCCTGACACAACAGCGCAACCTCCAGAAACAACAGAAGTGACAGCACCTCCTGACACGACAACGCAACCTCCAGAAACAACAGCTGTGACAGCACCTCCTGACACGACAACGCAACCTCCAGTAACCACAGCAGTGACGGCACCTCCTGACACGACAACGCAACCTCCAGAAACAACAGCTGTGACAGCACCTCCTGACACGACAACGCAACCTCCAGAAACAACAGCTGTGACAGCACCTCCTGACACGACAACGCAACCTCCAGTAACCACAGCAGTGACGGCACCTCCTGACACGACAGCGCAACCACCAGTAACCACAGCAGTGACAGCCCCTCCTGACACGACAACGCAACCTCCAGAAACAACAGCAGTGACGGAACCTCCTGATACGACAACGCAACCCCCAGAGACCACAGCAGTGACGGCACCTCCTGACACGACGGCACCTCCTGACACGACAGCGCAACCCCCAGTAACCACAGCAGTGACGGCACCTCCTGACACGACAGCGCAACCACCAGTAA
The DNA here is from genome assembly GCF_963457635.1 of Microchirus variegatus. Classification (NCBI taxonomy): domain Eukaryota; kingdom Metazoa; phylum Chordata; class Actinopteri; order Pleuronectiformes; family Soleidae; genus Microchirus; species Microchirus variegatus. Next base: position 7,878,019 of record NC_139818.1, on the reverse strand, counting down.
CCACAGCAGTGACAGCCCCTCCTGACACGACAACGCAACCTCCAGAAACAACAGCAGTGACGGAACCTCCTGATACGACAATGCAACCTCCAGAAAGCACAGCAGTGACAGCAACTCCTGACACGACAACGCAACCTCCAGAAACAACAGAAGTGACGGCACCTCCTGACACCACAACGCAACCCCCAGAGACCACAGCAGTGACGGCACCTCCTGACACGACAGCGCAACCCCCAGTAACCACAGCAGTGACAGCACCTCCTGACACGACAACGCAACCTCCAGAAACAACAGCTGTGACTGCACCTCCTGACACGACAGCGCAACCCCCAGTAACCACAGCAGTGACGGCACCTCCTGACACGACAACGCAACCTCCAGAAACAACAGCTGTGACAGCACCTCCTGACACGACAACGCAACCTCCAGAAACAACAGCAGAGACGGGACCTCCTGACACGACAACGCAACCTCCAGAAACAACAGCAGTGACGGCACCTCCTGACACGACAACGCAACCTCCAGAAACAACAGAAGTGACGGCCCCTCCTGACACCACAACGCAACCCCCAGAGACTACAGCAGTGACGGCACCTCCTGACACGACAACGCAACCCCCAGAAACAACAGCAGTGACGGCACCTCCTGACACGACAACGCAACCTCCAGAAACAACAGCAGAGACGGGACCTCCTGACACGACAACGCAACCTCCAGAAACAACAGCAGTGACGGCACCTCCTGACACGACAACGCAACCTCCAGAAACAACAGCAGTGACGGCACCTCCTGACACGACAACGCAACCTCCAGAAACAACAGCAGTGACGGCACCTCCTGACACGACAACGCAACCTCCAGAAACAACAGCAGTGACGGCACCTCCTGACACGACAACGCAACCTCCAGAAACAACAGCTGTGACTGCACCTCCTGACACGACAGCGCAACCACCAGTAACCACAGCAGTCACGGCACCTCCTGACACGACAACGCAACCTCCAGAAACAACAGCTGTGACAGCACCTCCTGACACGACAACGCAACCTCCAGAAACAACAGCAGTGACGGCACCTCCTGACACGACAACGCAACCCCCAGTAACCACAGCTGTGACTGCACCTCCTGACACGACAGCGCAACCTCCAGAAACCACAGCAGTGACGGCACCTCTTGACACGACAGCGCAACCCCCAGTAACCACAGCAGTGACGGCACCTCCTGACACGACAGCGCAACCACCAGTAACCACAGCAGTGACAGCCCCTCCTGACACGACAACGCAACCTCCAGAAACAACAGCTGTGACTGCACCTCCTGACACGACAGCGCAACCCCCAGTAACCACAGCAGTGACGGCACCTCCTGACACGACAACGCAACCACCAGTAACCACAGCAGTGACAGCCCCTCCTGACACGACAACGCAACCTCCAGAAACAACAGAAGTGACGGCCCCTCCTGACACCACAACGCAACCCCCAGAGACCACAGCAGTGACGGCACCTCCTGACACGACAACGCAACCCCCAGAAACAACAGCAGTGACGGCACCTCCTGACACGACAACGCAACCTCCAGAAACAACAGCAGAGACGGGACCTCCTGACACGACAACGCAACCTCCAGAAACAACAGCAGTGACGGCACCTCCTGACACGACAACGCAACCTCGAGAAACAACAGCAGTGACGGCACCTCCTGACACGACAACGCAACCTCCAGAAACAACAGCTGTGACTGCACCTCCTGACACGACAGCGCAACCACCAGTAACCACAGCAGTCACGGCACCTCCTGACACGACAACGCAACCTCCAGAAACAACAGCTGTGACAGCACCTCCTGACACGACAACGCAACCTCCAGAAACAACAGCAGTGACGGCACCTCCTGACACGACAACGCAACCCCCAATAACCACAGCTGTGACTGCACCTCCTGACACGACAGCGCAACCTCCAGAAACCACAGCAGTGACGGCACCTCTTGACACGACAGCGCAACCCCCAGTAACCACAGCAGTGACGGCACCTCCTGACACGACAGCGCAACCACCAGTAACCACAGCAGTGACAGCCCCTCCTGACACGACAACGCAACCTCCAGAAACAACAGCAGTGACGGCACCTCCTGACACGACAATGCAACCCCCAGAAAGCACAGCAGTGACAGCAACTCCTGACACGACAACGCAACCTCCAGAAACAACAGAAGTGACGGCACCTCCTGACACCACAACGCAGCCCCCAGAGACCACAGCAGTGACGGCACCTCCTGACACGACAGCGCAACCCCCAGTAACCACAGCAGTGACGGCACCTCCTGACACGACAGCGCAACCACCAGTAACCACAGCAGTGACAGCCCCTCCTGACACGACAACGCAACCTCCAGAAACAACAGCTGTGACGGCACCTCCTGACACGACAATGCAACCCCCAGAAAGCACAGCAGTGACAGCAACTCCTGACACGACAACGCAACCTCCAGAAACAACAGAAGTGACGGCACCTCCTGACACCACAACGCAACCCCCAGAGACCACAGCAGTGACGGCACCTCCTGACACGACAGCGCAACCCCCAGTAACCACAGCAGTGACAGCACCTCCTGACACGACAACGCAACCTCCAGAAACAACAGCTGTGACTGCACCACCTGACACGACCACGCAACCACCAGTAACCACAGCAGTGACGGCACCTCCTGACACGACAACGCAACCTCCAGAAACAACAGCTGTGACGGCACCTCCTGACACGACAACGCAACCTCCAGAAACAACAGCAGTGACGGCACCTCCTGACACGACAACGCAACCCCCAGAAACCACAGCAGTGACGGCACCTCCTGACACGACAGCGCAACCCCCAGTAACCACAGCAGTGACGGCAATTCCTGACACGACAACGCAACCTCCAGAAACAACAGCTGTGACAGCACCTCCTGACACGACAACGCAACCTCCAGAAACAACAGCAGAGACGGGACCTCCTGACACGACAACGCAACCTCCAGAAACAACAGCAGTGACGGCACCTCCTGACACGACAACGCAACCTCCAGAAACAACAGAAGTGACGGCCCCTCCTGACACCACAACGCAACCCCCAGAGACCACAGCAGTGACGGCAACTCCTGACACGACGGCACCTCTTGACACGACAGCGCAACCCCCAGTAACCACAGCAGTGACGGCACCTCCTGACACGACAGCGCAACCACCAGTAACCACAGCAGTGACAGCCCCTCCTGACACGACAGCGCAACCTCCAGAAACAACAGCAGTGACGGAACCTCCTGATACGACAATGCAACCCCCAGAAAGCACAGCAGTGACAGCAACTCCTGACACGACAACGCAACCTCCAGAAACAACAGAAGTGACGGCACCTCCTGACACCACAACGCAACCCCCAGAGACCACAGCAGTGACGGCACCTCCTGACACGACAGCGCAACCCCCAGTAACCACAGCAGTGACAGCACCTCCTGACACGACAACGCAACCTCCAGAAACAACAGCAGAGACGGAACCTCCTGACACGACAACGCAACCCCCAGTAACCACAGCTGTGACTGCAGCTCCTGACACGACAGCGCAACCTCCAGAAACCACAGCAGTGACGGCACTTCCTGACACGACAGCACAACCCCCAGTAACCACAGCAGTGACGGCACCTACTGACACGACAGTGCAACCCCCAGTAACCACAGCAGTGACGGCACCTCCTGACACGACAGCGCAACCTCCAGAAACAACAGCAGTGACTGCAGAAACAACAGCTGTGACTGCACCTCCTGACACAACAGCGCAACCTCCAGAAACAACAGAAGTGACAGCACCTCCTGACACGACAACGCAACCTCCAGAAACAACAGCTGTGACAGCACCTCCTGACACGACAACGCAACCTCCAGTAACCACAGCAGTGACGGCACCTCCTGACACGACAACGCAACCTCCAGAAACAACAGCTGTGACAGCACCTCCTGACACGACAACGCAACCTCCAGAAACAACAGCTGTGACAGCACCTCCTGACACGACAACGCAACCTCCAGTAACCACAGCAGTGACGGCACCTCCTGACACGACAGCGCAACCACCAGTAACCACAGCAGTGACAGCCCCTCCTGACACGACAACGCAACCTCCAGAAACAACAGCAGTGACGGAACCTCCTGATACGACAATGCAACCCCCAGAAAGCACAGCAGTGACAGCAACTCCTGACACGACAACGCAACCTCCAGAAACAACAGAAGTGACGGCACCTCCTGACACCACAACGCAACCCCCAGAGACCACAGCAGTGACGGCACCTCCTGACACGACAGCGCAACCCCCAGTAACCACAGCAGTGACGGCAATTCCTGACACGACAACGCAACCTCCAGAAACAACAGCTGTGACAGCACCTCCTGACACGACAACGCAACCTCCAGAAACAACAGCAGAGACGGGACCTCCTGACACGACAACGCAACCTCCAGAAACAACAGCAGTGACGGCACCTCCTGACACGACAACGCAACCTCCAGAAACAACAGAAGTGACGGCCCCTCCTGACACCACAACGCAACCCCCAGAGACCACAGCAGTGACGGCACCTCCTGACACGACGGCACCTCTTGACACGACAGCGCAACCCCCAGTAACCACAGCAGTGACCGCACCTCCTGACACGACAGCGCAACCACCAGTAACCACAGCAGTGACAGCCCCTCCTGACACGACAGCGCAACCTCCAGAAACAACAGCAGTGACGGAACCTCCTGATACGACAATGCAACCCCCAGAAAGCACAGCAGTGACAGCAACTCCTGACACGACAACGCAACCTCCAGAAACAACAGAAGTGACGGCACCTCCTGACACCACAACGCAACCCCCAGAGACCACAGCAGTGACGGCACCTCCTGACACGACAGCGCAACCCCCAGTAACCACAGCAGTGACAGCACCTCCTGACACGACAACGCAACCTCCAGAAACAACAGCAGAGACGGAACCTCCTGACACGACAACGCAACCCCCAGTAACCACAGCTGTGACTGCAGCTCCTGACACGACAGCGCAACCTCCAGAAACCACAGCAGTGACGGCACCTCCTGACACGACAGCGCAACCCCCAGTAACCACAGCAGTGACGGCACCTACTGACACGACAGTGCAACCCCCAGTAACCACAGCAGTGACGGCACCTCCTGACACGACAGCGCAACCTCCAGAAACAACAGCAGTGACTGCAGAAACAACAGCTGTGACAGCACCTCCTGACACGACAACGCAACCTCCAGAAACAACAGCAGTGACGGCACCTCCTGACACGACAACGCAACCCCCAGTAACCACAGCTGTGACAGCACCTCCTGACACGACAACGCAACCTCCAGTAACCACAGCAGTGACGGCACCTCCTGACACGACAACGCAACCTCCAGAAACAACAGCTGTGACAGCACCTCCTGACACGACAACGCAACCTCCAGAAACAACAGCTGTGACAGCACCTCCTGACACGACAACGCAACCTCCAGTAACCACAGCAGTGACGGCACCTCCTGACACGACAGCGCAACCACCAGTAACCACAGCAGTGACAGCCCCTCCTGACACGACAACGCAACCTCCAGAAACAACAGCAGTGACGGAACCTCCTGATACGACAATGCAACCCCCAGAAAGCACAGCAGTGACAGCAACTCCTGACACGACAACGCAACCTCCAGAAACAACAGAAGTGACGGCACATCCTGACACCACAACGCAACCCCCAGAGACCACAGCAGTGACGGCACCTCCTGACACGACAGCGCAACCCCCAGTAACCACAGCAGTGACAGCACCTCCTGACACGACAACGCAACCTCCAGAAACAACAGCTGTGACTGCACCTCCTGACACGACAGCGCAACCCCCAGTAACCACAGCAGTGACGGCACCTCCTGACACGACAACGCAACCTCCAGAAACAACAGCTGTGACAGCACCTACTGACACGACAACGCAACCTCCAGAAACAACAGCAGAGACGGGACCTCCTGACACGACAACGCAACCTCCAGAAACAACAGCAGTGACGGCACCTCCTGACACGACAACGCAACCTCCAGAAACAACAGAAGTGACGGCCCCTCCTGACACCACAACGCAACCCCCAGAGACCACAGCAGTGACGGCACCTCCTGACACGACGGCACCTCCTGACACGACAGCGCAACCCCCAGTAACCACAGCAGTGACGGCACCTCCTGACACGACAGCGCAACCACCAGTAACCACAGCAGTGACAGCCCCTCCTGACACGACAACGCAACCTCCAGAAACAACAGCAGTGACGGAACCTCCTGATACGACAATGCAACCTCCAGAAAGCACAGCAGTGACAGCAACTCCTGACACGACAACGCAACCTCCAGAAACAACAGAAGTGACGGCACCTCCTGACACCACAACGCAACCCCCAGAGACCACAGCAGTGACGGCACCTCCTGACACGACAGCGCAACCCCCAGTAACCACAGCAGTGACAGCACCTCCTGACACGACAACGCAACCTCCAGAAACAACAGCTGTGACTGCACCTCCTGACACGACAGCGCAACCCCCAGTAACCACAGCAGTGACGGCACCTCCTGACACGACAACGCAACTTCCAGAAACAACAGCTGTGACAGCACCTCCTGACACGACAACGCAACCTCCAGAAACAACAGCAGAGACGGGACCTCCTGACACGACAACGCAACCTCCAGAAACAACAGCAGTGACGGCACCTCCTGACACGACAACGCAACCTCCAGAAACAACAGAAGTGACGGCCCCTCCTGACACCACAACGCAACCCCCAGAGACTACAGCAGTGACGGCACCTCCTGACACGACAACGCAACCCCCAGAAACAACAGCAGTGACGGCACCTCCTGACACGACAACGCAACCTCCAGAAACAACAGCAGAGACGGGACCTCCTGACACGACAACGCAACCTCCAGAAACAACAGCAGTGACGGCACCTCCTGACACGACAACGCAACCTCCAGAAACAACAGCAGTGACGGCACCTCCTGACACGACAACGCAACCTCCAGAAACAACAGCAGTGACGGCACCTCCTGACACGACAACGCAACCTCGAGAAACAACAGCAGTGACGGCACCTCCTGACACGACAACGCAACCTCCAGAAACAACAGCTGTGACTGCACCTCCTGACACGACAGCGCAACCACCAGTAACCACAGCAGTCACGGCACCTCCTGACACGACAACGCAACCTCCAGAAACAACAGCTGTGACAGCACCTCCTGACACGACAACGCAACCTCCAGAAACAACAGCAGTGACGGCACCTCCTGACACGACAACGCAACCCCCAGTAACCACAGCTGTGACTGCACCTCCTGACACGACAGCGCAACCTCCAGAAACCACAGCAGTGACGGCACCTCTTGACACGACAGCGCAACCCCCAGTAACCACAGCAGTGACGGCACCTCCTGACACGACAGCGCAACCACCAGTAACCACAGCAGTGACAGCCCCTCCTGACACGACAACGCAACCTCCAGAAACAACAGCTGTGACTGCACCTCCTGACACGACAGCGCAACCCCCAGTAACCACAGCAGTGACGGCACCTCCTGACACGACAACGCAACCACCAGTAACCACAGCAGTGACAGCCCCTCCTGACACGACAACGCAACCTCCAGAAACAACAGAAGTGACGGCCCCTCCTGACACCACAACGCAACCCCCAGAGACCACAGCAGTGACGGCACCTCCTGACACGACAACGCAACCCCCAGAAACAACAGCAGTGACGGCACCTCCTGACACGACAACGCAACCTCCAGAAACAACAGCAGAGACGGGACCTCCTGACACGACAACGCAACCTCCAGAAACAACAGCAGTGACGGCACCTCCTGACACGACAACGCAACCTCGAGAAACAACAGCAGTGACGGCACCTCCTGACACGACAACGCAACCTCCAGAAACAACAGCTGTGACTGCACCTCCTGACACGACAGCGCAACCACCAGTAACCACAGCAGTCACGGCACCTCCTGACACGACAACGCAACCTCCAGAAACAACAGCTGTGACAGCACCTCCTGACACGACAACGCAACCTCCAGAAACAACAGCAGTGACGGCACCTCCTGACACGACAACGCAACCCCCAATAACCACAGCTGTGACTGCACCTCCTGACACGACAGCGCAACCTCCAGAAACCACAGCAGTGACGGCACCTCTTGACACGACAGCGCAACCCCCAGTAACCACAGCAGTGACGGCACCTCCTGACACGACAGCGCAACCACCAGTAACCACAGCAGTGACAGCCCCTCCTGACACGACAACGCAACCTCCAGAAACAACAGCAGTGACGGCACCTCCTGACACGACAATGCAACCCCCAGAAAGCACAGCAGTGACAGCAACTCCTGACACGACAACGCAACCTCCAGAAACAACAGAAGTGACGGCACCTCCTGACACCACAACGCAGCCCCCAGAGACCACAGCAGTGACGGCACCTCCTGACACGACAGCGCAACCCCCAGTAACCACAGCAGTGACGGCACCTCCTGACACGACAGCGCAACCACCAGTAACCACAGCAGTGACAGCCCCTCCTGACACGACAACGCAACCTCCAGAAACAACAGCTGTGACGGCACCTCCTGACACGACAATGCAACCCCCAGAAAGCACAGCAGTGACAGCAACTCCTGACACGACAACGCAACCTCCAGAAACAACAGAAGTGACGGCACCTCCTGACACCACAACGCAACCCCCAGAGACCACAGCAGTGACGGCACCTCCTGACACGACAGCGCAACCCCCAGTAACCACAGCAGTGACAGCACCTCCTGACACGACAACGCAACCTCCAGAAACAACAGCTGTGACTGCACCACCTGACACGACCACGCAACCACCAGTAACCACAGCAGTGACGGCACCTCCTGACACGACAACGCAACCTCCAGAAACAACAGCTGTGACAGCACCTCCTGACACGACAACGCAACCTCCAGAAACAACAGCAGTGACGGCACCTCCTGACACGACAACGCAACCCCCAGAAACCACAGCAGTGACGGCACCTCCTGACACGACAGCGCAACCCCCAGTAACCACAGCAGTGACGGCAATTCCTGACACGACAACGCAACCTCCAGAAACAACAGCTGTGACAGCACCTCCTGACACGACAACGCAACCTCCAGAAACAACAGCAGAGACGGGACCTCCTGACACGACAACGCAACCTCCAGAAACAACAGCAGTGACGGCACCTCCTGACACGACAACGCAACCTCCAGAAACAACAGAAGTGACGGCCCCTCCTGACACCACAACGCAACCCCCAGAGACCACAGCAGTGACGGCACCTCCTGACACGACGGCACCTCTTGACACGACAGCGCAACCCCCAGTAACCACAGCAGTGACGGCACCTCCTGACACGACAGCGCAACCACCAGTAACCACAGCAGTGACAGCCCCTCCTGACACGACAGCGCAACCTCCAGAAACAACAGCAGTGACGGAACCTCCTGATACGACAATGCAACCCCCAGAAAGCACAGCAGTGACAGCAACTCCTGACACGACAACGCAACCTCCAGAAACAACAGAAGTGACGGCACCTCCTGACACCACAACGCAACCCCCAGAGACCACAGCAGTGACGGCACCTCCTGACACGACAGCGCAACCCCCAGTAACCACAGCAGTGACAGCACCTCCTGACACGACAACGCAACCTCCAGAAACAACAGCAGAGACGGAACCTCCTGACACGACAACGCAACCCCCAGTAACCACAGCTGTGACTGCAGCTCCTGACACGACAGCGCAACCTCCAGAAACCACAGCAGTGACGGCACCTCCTGACACGACAGCACAACCCCCAGTAACCACAGCAGTGACGGCACCTACTGACACGACAGTGCAACCCCCAGTAACCACAGCAGTGACGGCACCTCCTGACACGACAGCGCAACCTCCAGAAACAACAGCAGTGACTGCAGAAACAACAGCTGTGACTGCACCTCCTGACACAACAGCGCAACCTCCAGAAACAACAGAAGTGACAGCACCTCCTGACACGACAACGCAACCTCCAGAAACAACAGCTGTGACAGCACCTCCTGACACGACAACGCAACCTCCAGTAACCACAGCAGTGACGGCACCTCCTGACACGACAACGCAACCTCCAGAAACAACAGCTGTGACAGCACCTCCTGACACGACAACGCAACCTCCAGAAACAACAGCTGTGACAGCACCTCCTGACACGACAACGCAACCTCCAGTAACCACAGCAGTGACGGCACCTCCTGACACGACAGCGCAACCACCAGTAACCACAGCAGTGACAGCCCCTCCTGACACGACAACGCAACCTCCAGAAACAACAGAAGTGACGGCACCTCCTGACACCACAACGCAACCCCCAGAGACCACAGCAGTGACGGCACCTCCTGACACGACAGCGCAACCCCCAGTAACCACAGCAGTGACAGCACCTCCTGACACGACAACGCAACCTCCAGAAACAACAGCTGTGACTGCACCACCTGACACGACCACGCAACCACCAGTAACCACAGCAGTGACGGCACCTCCTGACACGACAACGCAACCTCCAGAAACAACAGCTGTGACGGCACCTCCTGACACGACAACGCAACCTCCAGAAACAACAGCAGTGACGGCACCTCCTGACACGACAACGCAACCTCCAGAAACAACAGCAGTGACGGAACCTCCTGATACGACAATGCAACCCCCAGAAAGCACAGCAGTGACAGCAACTCCTGACACGACAACGCAACCTCCAGAAACAACAGAAGTGACGGCACCTCCTGACACCACAACGCAACCCCCAGAGACCACAGCAGTGACGGCACCTCCTGACACGACAGCGCAACCCCCAGTAACCACAGCAGTGACAGCACCTCCTGACACGACAACGCAACCTCCAGAAACAACAGCTGTGACTGCACCTCCTGACACGACAGCGCAACCCCCAGTAACCACAGCAGTGACGGCACCTCCTGACACGACAACGCAACCTCCAGAAACAACAGCTGTGACAGCACCTACTGACACGACAACGCAACCTCCAGAAACAACAGCAGAGACGGGACCTCCTGACACGACAACGCAACCTCCAGAAACAACAGCAGTGACGGCACCTCCTGACACGACAACGCAACCTCCAGAAACAACAGAAGTGACGGCCCCTCCTGACACCACAACGCAACCCCCAGAGACCACAGCAGTGACGGCACCTCCTGACACGACGGCACCTCCTGACACGACAGCGCAACCCCCAGTAACCACAGCAGTGACGGCACCTCCTGACACGACAGCGCAACCACCAGTAACCACAGCAGTGACAGCCCCTCCTGACACGACAACGCAACCTCCAGAAACAACAGCAGTGACGGAACCTCCTGATACGACAATGCAACCTCCAGAAAGCACAGCAGTGACAGCAACTCCTGACACGACAACGCAACCTCCAGAAACAACAGAAGTGACGGCACCTCCTGACACCACAACGCAACCCCCAGAGACCACAGCAGTGACGGCACCTCCTGACACGACAGCGCAACCCCCAGTAACCACAGCAGTGACAGCACCTCCTGACACGACAACGCAACCTCCAGAAACAACAGCTGTGACTGCACCTCCTGACACGACAGCGCAACCCCCAGTAACCACAGCAGTGACGGCACCTCCTGACACGACAACGCAACCTCCAGAAACAACAGCTGTGACGGCACCTCCTGACACGACAACGCAACCTCCAGAAACAACAGCAGAGACGGGACCTCCTGACACGACAACGCAACCTCCAGAAACAACAGCAGTGACGGCACCTCCTGACACGACAACGCAACCTCCAGAAACAACAGAAGTGACGGCCCCTCCTGACACCACAACGCAACCCCCAGAGACTACAGCAGTGACGGCACCTCCTGACACGACAACGCAACCCCCAGAAACAACAGCAGTGACGGCACCTCCTGACACGACAACGCAACCTCCAGAAACAACAGCAGAGACGGGACCTCCTGACACGACAACGCAACCTCCAGAAACAACAGCAGTGACGGCACCTCCTGACACGACAACGCAACCTCCAGAAACAACAGCAGTGACGGCACCTCCTGACACGACAACGCAACCTCCAGAAACAACAGCAGTGACGGCACCTCCTGACACGACAACGCAACCTCGAGAAACAACAGCAGTGACGGCACCTCCTGACACGACAACGCAACCTCCAGAAACAACAGCAGTGACGGCACCTCCTGACACGACAACGCAACCTCCAGAAACAACAGCAGTGACGGCACCTCCTGACACGACAACGCAACCTCGAGAAACAACAGCAGTGACGGCACCTCCTGACACGACAGCGCAACCTCCAGAAACAACAAAAGTGACGGCACCTCCTGACACCACAACGCAACCCCCAGTAACCACAGCTGTGACTGCACCTCCTGAAACGACAACGCAACCTGCAGTAACAACAGCTGTGACGGCACCTCCTGACACGACAACGCAACCTGCAGTAACAACAGCTGTGACGGCACCTCCTGACACAACAGCGCAACCTCCAGAAACAACAGCAGTGACTGCAGAAACAACAGCAGTGACGGCACCTCCTGACACGACAACGCAACCCCCAGAAACCACAGCAGTGACGGCACCTCCTGACACGACAGCGCAACCCCCAGTTACCACAGCAGTGACGGCACCTCCTGACACGACAACGCAACCCCCAGTAACCACAGCAGTGACGGCACCTCCTGACACAACAGCGCAACCTCCAGAAACAACAGCTGTGACTGCACCTCCTGACACGACAACACAACCTGCAGAAACAACAGCTGTGACTGCACCTCCTGACACGACAGCGCAACCCCCAGTAACCACAGCAGTGACGGCACCTCCTGACACGACAACGCAACCTCCAGAAACAACAGCTGTGACTGCACCTCCTGACACGACAGCGCAACCTCCAGAAACCACAGCAGTGACGTCACCTCCTGACACGACAGCGCAACCCCCAGTAACCACAGCAGTGACGGCACCTCCTGACACGACAGCGCAACCACCAGTAAACACAGCAGTGACAGCCCCTCCTGACACGACAACGCAACCTCCAGAAACAACAGCAGTGACGGCACCTCCTGACACGACAATGCAACCCCCAGAAAGCACAGCAGTGACAGCAACTCCTGACACGACAACGCAACCTCCAGAAACAACAGAAGTGACGGCACCTCCTGACACCACAACGCAACCCCCAGAGACCACAGCAGTGACGGCACCTCCTGACACGACAGCGCAACCCCCAGTAACCACAGCAGTGACAGCACCTCCTGACACGACAACGCAACCTCCAGAAACAACAGCTGTGACTGCACCACCTGACACGACCACGCAACCACCAGTAACCACAGCAGTGACGGCACCTCCTGACACGACAACGCAACCCCCAGAAACCACAGCAGTGACGGCACCTCCTGACACGACAGCGCAACCCCCAGTTACCACAGCAGTGACGGCACCTCCTGACATGACAACGCAATCCCCAGTAACCACAGCAGTGACGGCACCTCCTGACACAACAGCGCAACCTCCAGAAACAACAGCTGTGACTGCACCTCCTGACACGACAGCGCAACCACCAGTAACCACAGCAGTGACGGCACCTCCTGACACGACAACGCAACCTCCAGAAACAACAGCTGTGACAGCACCTCCTGACACGACAACGCAACCTCCAGAAACAACAGCAGTGACGGCACCTCCTGACACGACAACGCAACCCCCAGTAACCACAGCTGTGACTGCACCTCCTGACACGACAGCGCAACCTCCAGAAACCACAGCAGTGACGGCACCTCCTGACACGACAGCGCAACCCCCAGTAACCACAGCAGTGACGGCACCTCCTGACACGACAGCGCAACCACCAGTAACCACAGCAGTGACAGCCCCTCCTGACACGACAACGCAACCTCCAGAAACAACAGCTGTGACGGCACCTCCTGACACGACAATGCAACCCCCAGAAAGCACAGCAGTGACAGCAACTCCTGACACGACAACGCAACCTCCAGAAACAACAGAAGTGACGGCACCTCCTGACACCACAACGCAACCCCCAGAGACCACAGCAGTGACGGCACCTCCTGACACGACAGCGCAACCCCCAGTAACCACAGCAGTGACGGCACCTCCTGACACGACAACGCAACCTCCAGAAACAACAGAAGTGACGGCCCCTCCTGACACCACAACGCAACCCCCAGAGACCACAGCAGTGACGGCACCTCCTGACACGACAACGCAACCCCCAGAAACAACAGCAGTGACGGCACCTCCTGACACGACAACGCAACCCCCAGAAACCACAGCAGTGACGGCACCTCCTGACACGACAGCGCAACCTCCAGAAACAACAGCAGTGACTGCAGAAACAACAGCTGTGACTGCACCTCCTGACACAACAGCGCAACCTCCAGAAACAACAGCAGTGACAGCACCTCCTGAAACGACAACGCAACCTGCAGTAACAACAGCTGTGACGGCACCTCCTGACACGACAACGGAACCTCCAGAAACAACAGCAGTGACTGCACCTCCTGACACGACAATGCAACCTCCAGTAACAACAGCTGTGACTGCACCTCCTGACACGACAGCGCAACCTCCAGAAACAACAGCAGTGACGGCACCTCCTGACACGACAACGCAACCTCCAGAAACAACAGCTGTGACAGCACCTCCTGACACGACAACGCAACCTCCAGAAACAACAGCAGTGACGGCACCTCCTGACACGACAACGCAACCCCCAGTAACCACAGCTGTGACTGCACCTCCTGACACGACAGCGCAACCTCCAGAAACCACAGCAGTGACGGCACCTCCTGACACGACAGCGCAACCCCCAGTAACCACAGCAGTGACGGCACCTCCTGACACGACAGCGCAACCACCAGTAACCACAGCAGTGACAGCCCCTCCTGACACGACAACGCAACCTCCAGAAACAACAGCTGTGACGGCACCTCCTGACACGACAATGCAACCCCCAGAAAGCACAGCAGTGACAGCAACTCCTGACACGACAACGCAACCTCCAGAAACAACAGAAGTGACGGCACCTCCTGACACCACAACGCAACCCCCAGAGACCACAGCAGTGACGGCACCTCCTGACACGACAGCGCAACCCCCAGTAACCACAGCAGTGACGGCACCTCCTGACACGACAACGCAACCTCCAGAAACAACAGAAGTGACGGCCCCTCCTGACACCACAACGCAACCCCCAGAGACCACAGCAGTGACGGCACCTCCTGACACGACAACGCAACCCCCAGAAACAACAGCAGTGACGGCACCTCCTGACACGACAACGCAACCCCCAGAAACCACAGCAGTGACGGCACCTCCTGACACGACAGCGCAACCTCCAGAAACAACAGCAGTGACTGCAGAAACAACAGCTGTGACTGCACCTCCTGACACAACAGCGCAACCTCCAGAAACAACAGCAGTGACAGCACCTCCTGAAACGACAACGCAACCTGCAGTAACAACAGCTGTGACGGCACCTCCTGACACGACAACGCAACCTCCAGAAACAACAGCAGTGACTGCACCTCCTGACACGACAATGCAACCTCCAGTAACAACAGCTGTGACTGCACCTCCTGACACGACAGCGCAACCTCCAGAAACAACAGCAGTGACGGCACCTCCTGACACGACAGTGCAACCCCCAGTAACCACAGCAGTGACGGCACCTCCTGACACGACAGCGCAACCTCCAGAAACAACAGCAGTGACTGCAGAAACAACAGCTGTGACTGCACCTCCTGACACAACAGCGCAACCTCCAGAAACAACAGAAGTGACGGCCCCTCCTGACACCACAACGCAACCCCCAGAGACCACAGCAGTGACAGCACCTCCTGACACGACAACGCAACCCCCAGAAACAACAGCAGTGACGGCACCTCCTGACACGACAACGCAACCCCCAGAAACCACAGCAGTGACGGCACCTCCTGACACGACAGCGCAACCTCCAGAAACAACAGCAGTGACTGCAGAAACAACAGCTGTGACTGCACCTCCTGACACAACAGCGCAACCTCCAGAAACAACAGCAGTGACAGCACCTCCTGAAACGACAACGCAACCTGCAGTAACAACAGCTGTGACGGCACCTCCTGACACGACAACGCAACCTGCAGTAACAACAGCTGTGACGGCACCTCCTGACACGACAACGCAACCTCCAGAAACAACAGCTGTGACTGCACCTCCTGACACGACAGCGCAACCTCCAGAAACAACAGCAGTGACGGCACCTCCTGACACGACAACGCAACCTCCAGAAACAACAGCAGTGACGGCACCTCCTGACACGACAACGCAACCCCCAGAAACCACAGCAGTGACGGCAACATCTGACACGACAGCGCAACCCCCAGTAACCACAGCAGTGACGGCAACTCCTGACACGACAACGCAACCTCCAGAAACAACAGCTGTGACAGCACCTCCTGACACGACAACGCAACCCCCAGTAACCACAGCTGTGACTGCAGCTCCTGACATGACAGCGCAACCTCCAGAAACCACAGCAGTGACGGCACCTCCTGACACGACAGCGCAACCCCCAGTAACCACAGCAGTGACGGCACCTACTGACACGACAGTGCAACCCCCAGTAACCACAGCAGTGACGGCACCTCCTGACACGACAGCGCAACCTCCAGAAACAACAGCAGTGACTGCAGAAACAACAGCTGTGACTGCACCTCCTGACACAACAGCGCAACCTCCAGAAACAACAGCAGTGACGGCACCTCCTGACACGACAATGCAACCCCCAGAAAGCACAGCAGTGACAGCAACTCCTGACACGACAACGCAACCTCCAGAAACAACAGAAGTGACGGCACCTCCTGACACCACAACGCAACCCCCAGAGACCACAGCAGTGACGGCACCTCCTGACACGACAGCGCAACCCCCAGTAACCACAGCAGTGACAGCACCTCCTGACACGACAACGCAACCTCCAGAAACAACAGCTGTGACTGCACCACCTGACACGACCACGCAACCACCAGTAACCACAGCAGTGACGGCACCTCCTGACACGACAACGCAACCCCCAGAAACCACAGCAGTGACGGCACCTCCTGACACGACAGCGCAACCCCCAGTTACCACAGCAGTGACGGCACCTCCTGACATGACAACGCAATCCCCAGTAACCACAGCAGTGACGGCACCTCCTGACACAACAGCGCAACCTCCAGAAACAACAGCTGTGACTGCACCTCCTGACACGACAGCGCAACCACCAGTAACCACAGCAGTGACGGCACCTCCTGATACGACAACGCAACCTCCAGAAACAACAGCTGTGACAGCACCTCCTGACACGACAACGCAACCTCCAGAAACAACAGCAGTGACGGCACCTCCTGACACGACAACGCAACCCCCAGTAACCACAGCTGTGACTGCACCTCCTGACACGACAGCGCAACCTCCAGAAACCACAGCAGTGACGGCACATCCTGACACGACAGCGCAACCCCCAGTAACCACAGCAGTGACGGCACCTCCTGACACGACAGCGCAACCACCAGTAACCACAGCAGTGACAGCCCCTCCTGACACGACAACGCAACCTCCAGAAACAACATCTGTGACGGCACCTCCTGACACGACAATGCAACCCCCAGAAAGCACAGCAGTGACAGCAACTCCTGACACGACAACGCAACCTCCAGAAACAACAGAAGTGACGGCACCTCCTGACACCACAACGCAACCCCCAGAGACCACAGCAGTGACGGCACCTCCTGACACGACAGCGCAACCCCCAGTAACCACAGCAGTGACAGCACCTCCTGACACGACAACGCAACCTCCAGAAACAACAGCTGTGACTGCACCACCTGACACGACCACGCAACCACCAGTAACCACAGCAGTGACGGCACCTCCTGACACGACAACGCAACCTCCAGAAACAACAGCTGTGACGGCACCTCCTGACACGACAACGCAACCTCCAGAAACAACAGCAGTGACGGCACCTCCTGACACGACAACGCAACCCCCAGAAACCACAGCAGTGACGGCACCTCCTGACACGACAGCGCAACCCCCAGTAACCACAGCAGTGACGGCAATTCCTGACACGACAACGCAACCTTCAGAAACAACAGCTGTGACAGCACCTCCTGACACAACAACGCAACCTCCAGAAACAACAGCAGAGACGGGACCTCCTGACACGACAACGCAACCTCCAGAAACAACAGCAGTGACGGCACCTCCTGACACGACAACGCAACCTCCAGAAACAACAGAAGTGACGGCCCCTCCTGACACCACAACGCAACCCCCAGAGACCACAGCAGTGACGGCACCTCCTGACACGACAACGCAACCCCCAGAAACAACAGCAGTGACGGCACCTCCTGACACGACAACGCAACCCCCAGAAACCACAGCAGTGACGGCACCTCCTGACACGACAGCGCAACCTCCAGAAACAACAGCAGTGACTGCAGAAACAACAGCTGTGACTGCACCTCCTGACACAACAGCGCAACCTCCAGAAACAACAGCAGTGACAGCACCTCCTGAAACGACAACGCAACCTGCAGTAACAACAGCTGTGACGGCACCTCCTGACACGACAACGCAACCTCCAGAAACAACAGCAGTGACTGCACCTCCTGACACGACAATGCAACCTCCAGTAACAACAGCTGTGACTGCACCTCCTGACACGACAGCGCAACCTCCAGAAACAACAGCAGTGACGGCACCTCTTGACACGACAACGCAACCTCCAGAAACAACAGCAGTGACGGCACCTCCTGACACGACAACGCAACCCCCAGAAACCACAGCAGTGACGGCAACATCTGACACGACAGCGCAACCCCCAGTAACCACA
The DNA here is from genome assembly GCF_963457635.1 of Microchirus variegatus. Taxonomy (NCBI): domain Eukaryota; kingdom Metazoa; phylum Chordata; class Actinopteri; order Pleuronectiformes; family Soleidae; genus Microchirus; species Microchirus variegatus. Next base: position 7,858,946 of record NC_139818.1, on the reverse strand, counting down.
GCAGTGACGGCAACTCCTGACACGACAACGCAACCTCCAGAAACAACAGCTGTGACAGCACCTCCTGACACGACAACGCAACCTCCAGAAACAACAGCAGTGACGGCACCTCCTGACACGACAGTGCAACCCCCAGTAACCACAGCAGTGACGGCACCTCCTGACACGACAGCGCAACCTCCAGAAACAACAGCAGTGACTGCAGAAACAACAGCTGTGACTGCACCTCCTGACACAACAGCGCAACCTCCAGAAACAACAGAAGTGACGGCCCCTCCTGACACCACAACGCAACCCCCAGAGACCACAGCAGTGACAGCACCTCCTGACACGACAACGCAACCCCCAGAAACAACAGCAGTGACGGCACCTCCTGACACGACAACGCAACCCCCAGAAACCACAGCAGTGACGGCACCTCCTGACACGACAGCGCAACCTCCAGAAACAACAGCAGTGACTGCAGAAACAACAGCTGTGACTGCACCTCCTGACACAACAGCGCAACCTCCAGAAACAACAGCAGTGACAGCACCTCCTGAAACGACAACGCAACCTGCAGTAACAACAGCTGTGACGGCACCTCCTGACACGACAACGCAACCTGCAGTAACAACAGCTGTGACGGCACCTCCTGACACGACAACGCAACCTCCAGAAACAACAGCTGTGACTGCACCTCCTGACACGACAGCGCAACCTCCAGAAACAACAGCAGTGACGGCACCTCCTGACACGACAACGCAACCTCCAGAAACAACAGCAGTGACGGCACCTCCTGACACGACAACGCAACCCCCAGAAACCACAGCAGTGACGGCAACATCTGACACGACAGCGCAACCCCCAGTAACCACAGCAGTGACGGCAACTCCTGACACGACAACGCAACCTCCAGAAACAACAGCTGTGACAGCACCTCCTGACACGACAACGCAACCTCCAGAAACAACAGCAGAGACGGAACCTCCTGACACGACAACGCAACCCCCAGTAACCACAGCTGTGACTGCAGCTCCTGACATGACAGCGCAACCTCCAGAAACCACAGCAGTGACGGCACCTCCTGACACGACAGCGCAACCCCCAGTAACCACAGCAGTGACGGCACCTACTGACACGACAGTGCAACCCCCAGTAACCACAGCAGTGACGGCACCTCCTGACACGACAGCGCAACCTCCAGAAACAACAGCAGTGACTGCAGAAACAACAGCTGTGACTGCACCTCCTGACACAACAGCGCAACCTCCAGAAACAACAGCAGTGACGGCACCTCCTGACACGACAATGCAACCCCCAGAAAGCACAGCAGTGACAGCAACTCCTGACACGACAACGCAACCTCCAGAAACAACAGAAGTGACGGCACCTCCTGACACCACAACGCAACCCCCAGAGACCACAGCAGTGACGGCACCTCCTGACACGACAGCGCAACCCCCAGTAACCACAGCAGTGACAGCACCTCCTGACACGACAACGCAACCTCCAGAAACAACAGCTGTGACTGCACCACCTGACACGACCACGCAACCACCAGTAACCACAGCAGTGACGGCACCTCCTGACACGACAACGCAACCCCCAGAAACCACAGCAGTGACGGCACCTCCTGACACGACAGCGCAACCCCCAGTTACCACAGCAGTGACGGCACCTCCTGACATGACAACGCAATCCCCAGTAACCACAACAGTGACGGCACCTCCTGACACAACAGCGCAACCTCCAGAAACAACAGCTGTGACTGCACCTCCTGACACGACAGCGCAACCACCAGTAACCACAGCAGTGACGGCACCTCCTGATACGACAACGCAACCTCCAGAAACAACAGCTGTGACAGCACCTCCTGACACGACAACGCAACCTCCAGAAACAACAGCAGTGACGGCACCTCCTGACACGACAACGCAACCCCCAGTAACCACAGCTGTGACTGCACCTCCTGACACGACAGCGCAACCTCCAGAAACCACAGCAGTGACGGCACATCCTGACACGACAGCGCAACCCCCAGTAACCACAGCAGTGACGGCACCTCCTGACACGACAGCGCAACCACCAGTAACCACAGCAGTGACAGCCCCTCCTGACACGACAACGCAACCTCCAGAAACAACATCTGTGACGGCACCTCCTGACACGACAATGCAACCCCCAGAAAGCACAGCAGTGACAGCAACTCCTGACACGACAACGCAACCTCCAGAAACAACAGAAGTGACGGCACCTCCTGACACCACAACGCAACCCCCAGAGACCACAGCAGTGACGGCACCTCCTGACACGACAGCGCAACCCCCAGTAACCACAGCAGTGACAGCACCTCCTGACACGACAACGCAACCTCCAGAAACAACAGCTGTGACTGCACCACCTGACACGACCACGCAACCACCAGTAACCACAGCAGTGACGGCACCTCCTGACACGACAACGCAACCTCCAGAAACAACAGCTGTGACGGCACCTCCTGACACGACAACGCAACCTCCAGAAACAACAGCAGTGACGGCACCTCCTGACACGACAACGCAACCCCCAGAAACCACAGCAGTGACGGCACCTCCTGACACGACAGCGCAACCCCCAGTAACCACAGCAGTGACGGCAATTCCTGACACGACAACGCAACCTTCAGAAACAACAGCTGTGACAGCACCTCCTGACACAACAACGCAACCTCCAGAAACAACAGCAGAGACGGGACCTCCTGACACGACAACGCAACCTCCAGAAACAACAGCAGTGACGGCACCTCCTGACACGACAACGCAACCTCCAGAAACAACAGAAGTGACGGCCCCTCCTGACACCACAACGCAACCCCCAGAGACCACAGCAGTGACGGCACCTCCTGACACGACAACGCAACCCCCAGAAACAACAGCAGTGACGGCACCTCCTGACACGACAACGCAACCCCCAGAAACCACAGCAGTGACGGCACCTCCTGACACGACAGCGCAACCTCCAGAAACAACAGCAGTGACTGCAGAAACAACAGCTGTGACTGCACCTCCTGACACAACAGCGCAACCTCCAGAAACAACAGCAGTGACAGCACCTCCTGAAACGACAACGCAACCTGCAGTAACAACAGCTGTGACGGCACCTCCTGACACGACAACGCAACCTCCAGAAACAACAGCAGTGACTGCACCTCCTGACACGACAATGCAACCTCCAGTAACAACAGCTGTGACTGCACCTCCTGACACGACAGCGCAACCTCCAGAAACAACAGCAGTGACGGCACCTCTTGACACGACAACGCAACCTCCAGAAACAACAGCAGTGACGGCACCTCCTGACACGACAACGCAACCCCCAGAAACCACAGCAGTGACGGCAACATCTGACACGACAGCGCAACCCCCAGTAACCACAGCAGTGACGGCAACTCCTGACACGACAACGCAACCTCCAGAAACAACAGCTGTGACAGCACCTCCTGACACGACAACGCAACCTCCAGAAACAACAGCAGAGACGGAACCTCCTGACACGACAACGCAACCCCCAGTAACCACAGCTGTGACTGCAGCTCCTGACACGACAGCGCAACCTCCAGAAACCACAGCAGTGACGGCACCTCCTGACACGACAGCGCAACCCCCAGTAACCACAGCAGTGACGGCACCTACTGACACGACAGTGCAACCCCCAGTAACCACAGCAGTGACGGCACCTCCTGACACGACAGCGCAACCTCCAGAAACAACAGCAGTGACTGCAGAAACAACAGCTGTGACTGCACCTCCTGACACAACAGCGCAACCTCCAGAAACAACAGAAGTGACAGCACCTCCTGACACGACAGTGCAACCCCCAGTAACCACAGCAGTGACGGCACCTCCTGACACGACAACGCAACCTCCAGAAACAACAGCTATGACTGCACCTCCTGATACGACAGTGCAACCTCCAGAAACCACAGCAGTGACGTCACCTCCTGACACGACAGCGCAACCCCCAGTAACCACAGCAGTGACGGCACCTCCTGACACGACAGCGCAACCACCAGTAACCACAGCAGTGACAGCCCCTCCTGACACGACAACGCAACCTCCAGAAACAACAGCAGTGACGGCACCTCCTGACACCACAACGCAACCCCCAGAGACCACAGCAGTGACGGCACCTCCTGACACGACAGCGCAACCCCCAGTAACCACAGCAGTGACGGCACCTCCTGACACGACAGCGCAACCTCCAGAAACAACAGCAGTGACTGCAGAAACAACAGCTGTGACTGCACCTCCTGACACAACAGCGCAACCTCCAGAAACAACAGCAGTGACAGCACCTCCTGAAACGACAACGCAACCTGCAGTAACAACAGCTGTGACGGCACCTCCTGACACGACAACGCAACCTCCAGAAACAACAGCAGTGACTGCACCTCCTGACACGACAATGCAACCTCCAGTAACAACAGCTGTGACTGCACCTCCTGACACGACAGCGCAACCTCCAGAAACAACAGCAGTGACGGCACCTCCTGACACGACAACGCAACCTCCAGAAACAACAGCAGTGACGGCACCTCCTGACACGACAACGCAACCCCCAGAAACCACAGCAGTGACGGCAACATCTGACACGACAGCGCAACCCCCAGTAACCACAGCAGTGACGGCAACTCCTGACACGACAACGCAACCTCCAGAAACAACAGCTGTGACAGCACCTCCTGACACGACAACGCAACCTCCAGAAACAACAGCAGAGACGGAACCTCCTGACACGACAACGCAACCCCCAGTAACCACAGCTGTGACTGCAGCTCCTGACACGACAGCGCAACCTCCAGAAACCACAGCAGTGACGGCACCTCCTGACACGACAGCGCAACCCCCAGTAACCACAGCAGTGACGGCACCTACTGACACGACAGTGCAACCCCCAGTAACCACAGCAGTGACGGCACCTCCTGACACGACAGCGCAACCTCCAGAAACAACAGCAGTGACTGCAGAAACAACAGCTGTGACTGCACCTCCTGACACAACAGCGCAACCTCCAGAAACAACAGAAGTGACAGCACCTCCTGACACGACAACGCAACCTCCAGAAACAACAGCTGTGACAGCACCTCCTGACACGACAACGCAACCTCCAGTAACCACAGCAGTGACGGCACCTCCTGACACGACAACGCAACCTCCAGAAACAACAGCTGTGACAGCACCTCCTGACACGACAACGCAACCTCCAGAAACAACAGCTGTGACAGCACCTCCTGACACGACAACGCAACCTCCAGTAACCACAGCAGTGACGGCACCTCCTGACACGACAACGCAACCCCCAGTAACCACAGCTGTGACTGCACCTCCTGACACGACAGCGCAACCTCCAGAAACCACAGCAGTGACGGCACCTCCTGACACGACAGCGCAACCCCCAGTAACCACAGCAGTGACGGCACCTCCTGAAACGACAACGCAACCTCCAGAAACAACAGCTGTGACTGCACCTCCTGATACGACAGCGCAACCTCCAGAAACCACAGCAGTGACGTCACCTCCTGACACGACAGCGCAACCCCCAGTAACCACAGCAGTGACGGCACCTCCTGACACGACAGCGCAACCACCAGTAACCACAGCAGTGACAGCCCCTCCTGACACGACAACGCAACCTCCAGAAACAACAGCAGTGACGGCACCTCCTGACACCACAACGCAACCCCCAGAGACCACAGCAGTGACGGCACCTCCTGACACGACAGCGCAACCCCCAGTAACCACAGCAGTGACAGCACCTCCTGACACGACAACGCAACCTCCAGAAACAACAGCTGTGACTGCACCACCTGACACGACCACGCAACCACCAGTAACCACAGCAGTGACGGCACCTCCTGACACGACAACGCAACCCCCAGAAACCACAGCAGTGACGGCACCTCCTGACACGACAATGCAACCCCCAGAAAGCACAGCAGTGACAGCAACTCCTGACACGACAACGCAACCTCCAGAAACAACAGAAGTGACGGCACCTCCTGACACCACAACGCAACCCCCAGAGACCACAGCAGTGACGGCACCTCCTGACACGACAGCGCAACCCCCAGTAACCACAGCAGTGACAGCACCTCCTGACACGACAACGCAACCTCCAGAAACAACAGCTGTGACCGCACCACCTGACACGACCACGCAACCACCAGTAACCACAGCAGTGACGGCACCTCCTGACACGACAACGCAACCTCCAGAAACAACAGCTGTGACGGCACCTCCTGACACGACAACGCAACCTCCAGAAACAACAGCAGTGACGGCACCTCCTGACACGACAACGCAACCCCCAGAAACCACAGCAGTGACGGCACCTCCTGACACGACAGCGCAACCCCCAGTAACCACAGCAGTGACGGCAATTCCTGACACGACAACGCAACCTCCAGAAACAACAGCTGTGACAGCACCTCCTGACATGACAACGCAACCTCCAGAAACAACAGCAGAGACGGGACCTCCTGACACGACAACGCAACCTCCAGAAACAACAGCAGTGACGGCACCTCCTGACACGACAACGCAACCTCCAGAAACAACAGAAGTGACGGCCCCTCCTGACACCACAACGCAACCCCCAGAGACCACAGCAGTGACGGCACCTCCTGACACGACAACGCAACCCCCAGAAACAACAGCAGTGACGGCACCTCCTGACACGACAACGCAACCCCCAGAAACCACAGCAGTGACGGCACCTCCTGACACGACAACGCAACCTCCAGAAACAACAGCAGTGACTGCAGAAACAACAGCAGTGACGGCACCTCCTGACACGACAACGCAACCCCCAGAAACCACAGCAGTGACGGCACCTCCTGACACGACAGCGCAACCACCAGTTACCTCAGCAGTGACAGCACCTCCTGACACGACAACGCAATCCCCAGTAACCACAGCAGTGACGGCACCTCCTGACACAACAGCGCAACCTCCAGAAACAACAGCTGTGACTGCACCTCCTGACACGACAGCGCAACCACCAGTAACCACAGCAGTGACGGCACCTCCTGACACGACAACGCAACCTCCAGAAACAACAGCTGTGACAGCACCTCCTGACACGACAACGCAACCTCCAGAAACAACAGCAGTGACGGCACCTCCTGACACGACAACGCAACCCCCAGTAACCACAGCTGTGACTGCACCTCCTGACACGACAGCGCAACCTCCAGAAACCACAGCAGTGACGGCACCTCCTGACACGACAGCGCAACCCCCAGAAACCACAGCAGTGACGGCACCTCCTGACACGACAACGCAACCTCCAGAAACAACAGCAGTGACTCCAGAAACAACAGCAGAGACGGGACCTCCTGACACGACAACGCAACCTCCAGAAACAACAGCAGTGACGGCACCTCCTGACAGGACAACGCAACCTCCAGAAACAACAGAAGTGACGGCCCCTCCTGACACCACAACGCAACCCCCAGAGACCACAGCAGTGACGGCACCTCCTGACACGACAACGCAACCCCCAGAAACAACAGCAGTGACGGCACCTCCTGACACAACAACGCAACCCCCAGAAACCACAGCAGTGACGGCACCTCCTGACACGACAGCGCAACCTCCAGAAACAACAGCAGTGACTGCAGAAACAACAGCTGTGACTGCACCTCCTGACACAACAGCGCAACCTCCAGAAACAACAGCAGTGACAGCACCTCCTGAAACGACAACGCAACCTGCATTAACAACAGCTGTGACGGCACCTCCTGACACGACAACGCAACCTCCAGAAACAACAGCAGTGACTGCACCTCCTGACACGACAATGCAACCTCCAGTAACAACAGCTGTGACGGCACCTCCTGACACGACAGCGCAACCTCCAGAAACAACAGCAGTGACGGCACCTCCTGACACGACAACGCAACCTCCAGAAACAACAGCAGTGACGGCACCTCCTGACACGACAACGCAACCCCCAGAAACCACAGCAGTGACGGCACCTCCTGACACGACAGTGCAACCCCCAGTAACCACAGCAGTGACGGCACCTCCTGACACGACAACGCAACCTCCAGAAACAACAGCTGTGACAGCACCTCCTGACACGACAACGCAACCTCCAGAAACAACAGCAGAGACGGGAACTCCTGACACGACAACGCAACCCCCAGTAACCACAGCTGTGACTGCACCTCCTGACACGACAGCGCAACCTCCAGAAACCACAGCAGTGACGGCACCTCCTGACACGACAGCGCAACCCCCAGTAACCACAGCAGTGACGGCACCTACTGACACGACAGTGCAACCCCCAGTAACCACAGCAGTGACGGCACCTCCTGACACAACAGTGCAACCTCCAGAAACAACAGCAGTGACTGCAGAAACAACAGCTGTGACTGCACCTCCTGACACAACAGCGCAACCTCCAGAAACAACAGCAGTGACTGCAGAAACAACAGCTGTGACTGCACCTCCTGACACAACAGCGCAACCTCCAGAAACAACAGCAGTGACAGCACCTCCTGACACGACAGCGCAACCTCCAGAAACCACAGCAGTGACGGCACCTCCTGACACGACAGCGCAACCCCCAGTAACCACAGCAGTGACGGCACCTCCTGACACGACAGCGCAACCACCAGTAACCACAGCTGTGACAGCACCTCCTGACACGACAACGCAACCTCCAGAAACAACAGCAGTGACGGCACCTCCTGACACGACAACGCAACGTCCAGAAACCACAGCAGTGACGGCACATCCTGACACAACAGTGCAACCTCCAGAAACAACAGCAGTGACTGCAGAAACAACAGCTGTGACTGCACCTCCTGACACAACAGCGCAACCTCCAGAAACAACAGCAGTGACAGCACCTCCTGACACGACAGCGCAACCTCCAGAAACCACAGCAGTGACGGCACCTCCTGACACGACAGCGCAACCCCCAGTAACAACAGCAGTGACGGCACCTCCTGACACGACAACGCAACCTCCAGAAACAACAGCAGTGACTGAACCTCCTGACACGACAACGCAACCTCCAGAAACAACAGCAGTGACTGAACCTCCTGACACGACAACGCAACCTCCAGTAACAACAGCAGTGACGGCACCTCCTGACACGACAACGCAACCTCCAGAAACAACAGCAGTGACTGAACCTCCTGACACGACAACGCAACCTCCAGAAACAACAGCAGTGACTGAACCTCCTGACACGACAACGCAACCTCCAGTAACAACAGCTGTGACGGCACCTCCTGACACAACAGCGCAACCTCCACAAACAACAGCTGTGACTGCATCTCCTGACACGACAACACAACCTGCAGAAACAACAGCTGTGACTGCACCTCCTGACACAACAACGCAACCTCCAGAAACAACAGCTGTGACAGCACCTCCTGACACGACAACGCAACCTCCAGAAACAACAGCAGTGACGGCACCTCCTGACACGACAACGCAACCTCCAGAAACAACAGCTGTGACTGCACCTCCTGACACGACAGCGCAACCCCCAGTAACCACAGCAGTGACGGGACCTCCTGACACGACAGCGCAACCCCCAGTAACCACAGCAGTGACGGCACCTCCTGACACGACAATGCAACCCCCAGAAAGCACAGCAGTGACAGCAACTCCTGACACGACAACGCAACCTCCAGAAACCACAGCAGTGACTGCACCTCCTGACACGACAACGCAACCTGCGGAAACAACAGCAGTGACGGCACCTCCTGACACGACAGCGCAACCACCAGTAACCACAGCAGTGACGGCACCTCCTGACACGACAGCGCAACCCCCAGTAACCACAGCAGTGACGGCACCTCCTGATACGACAGCGCAACCACCAGTAACCACAGCTGTGACGGCACCTCCTGACACGACAACGCAACCTCCAGAAACAACAGCAGTGACGGCACCTCCTGACACGACAACGCAACGTCCAGAAACCACAGCAGTGACGGCACATCCTGACACGACAGCGCAACCCCCAGTAACCACAGCAGTGACGGCACCTCCTGACACGACAGCGCAACCCCCAGTAACCACAGCAGTGACGGAACCTCCTGACACGACAGCGCAACCCCCAGTAACCACAGCAGTGACGGCACCTCCTGACACGACAACGCAACCTCCAGAACCAACAGCAGTGACAGCACCTCCTGAAACGACAACGCAACCTGCAGAAACAACAGCTGTGACTGCACCTCCTGACACAACAGCGCAACCCCCAGTAACAACAGCTGTGACGGCACCTCCTGACACGACAACGCAACCTCCAGAAACCACAGCAGTGACGGCACCTCCTGACACGACAGCGCAACCCCCAGTAACCACAGCAGTGACGGCACCTCCTGACACGACAGTGCAACCCCCAGTAACCACAGCTGTGACGGCACCTCCTGACACGACAGCGCAACCTCCAGAAACAACAGCAGTGACGGCACCTCCTGACACGACAACGCAACCTCCAGAAACAACAGCTGTGACAGCACCTCCTGACACGACAACGCAACACCCAGAAACCACAGCAGTGACGGCACATCCTGACACGACAGCGCAACCACCAGAAACCACAGCAGTGACGGCACCTCCTGACACGACAGCGCAACCCCCAGTAACCACAGCAGTGACGGCACCTCCTGACACGACAGCGCAACCCCCAGTAACCACAGCAGTGACGGGACCTCCTGACACGACAGCGCAACCTCCAGAAACCACAGCAGTGACGGCACCTCCTGACACGACAGCGCAACCCCCAGTAACCACAGCAGTGACGGCAGCTCCTGACACGACAACGCAACCCCCAGTAACCACAGCAGTGACGGCACCTCCTGACACAACAGCGCAACCCCCAGTAACCACAGCAGTGACGGCACCTCCTGGCACAACAACGCAACCCCCAGTAACCACAGCAGTGACGGCACCTCCTGACACGACAACGCAACCTCCAGAAACAACAGCAGTGACGGCACCTCCTGACACGACAGCGCAACCCCCAGTAACCACAGCAGTTACGGCACCTCCTGACACGACAACGCAACATCCAGAAACAACATCTGTGACGGCACCTCCTGACACGACAGTGCAACCCCCAGAAACAACAGCATTGACAGCACCTCCTGACACGACAGCGCAACCCCCAGTAACCACAGCAGTTACGGCACCTCCTGACACGACAACGCAACATCCAGAAACAACAGCTGTGACGGCACCTCCTGACACAACAACGCAAACTCCAGTAACAACAGATGTGACGGCACCTCCTGACACGACAATGCAACCCCCAGAAAGTACAGCAGGGACAGCATCTTCTGACACGACAACGCAACCTCCAGAAACAACAGCTGTGACGGCACCTCCTGACACCACAACGCAACCCCCAGAGACCACAGCAGTGACGGCACCTCCTGACACGACAACGCAACCCCCAGAAACCACAGCAGTGACGGCACATCCTGACACAACAACGCAACCTCCAGAAACAACAGCAGTGACTGAACCTCCTGACACGACAACGCAACCTCCAGAAACAACAGCAGTGACTGAACCTCCTGACACGACAACGCAACCTCCAGTAACAACAGCAGTGACGGCACCTCCTGACACGACAACGCAACCTCCAGAAACAACAGCAGTGACTGAACCTCCTGACACGACAACGCAACCTCCAGAAACAACAGCAGTGACTGAACCTCCTGACACGACAACGCAACCTCCAGTAACAACAGCTGTGACGGCACCTCCTGACACAACAGCGCAACCTCCACAAACAACAGCTGTGACTGCATCTCCTGACACGACAACACAACCTGCAGAAACAACAGCTGTGACTGCACCTCCTGACACAACAACGCAACCTCCAGAAACAACAGCTGTGACAGCACCTCCTGACACGACAACGCAACCTCCAGAAACAACAGCAGTGACGGCACCTCCTGACACGACAACGCAACCTCCAGAAACAACAGCTGTGACTGCACCTCCTGACACGACAGCGCAACCCCCAGTAACCACAGCAGTGACGGGACCTCCTGACACGACAGCGCAACCCCCAGTAACCACAGCAGTGACGGCACCTCCTGACACGACAATGCAACCCCCAGAAAGCACAGCAGTGACAGCAACTCCTGACACGACAACGCAACCTCCAGAAACCACAGCAGTGACTGCACCTCCTGACACGACAACGCAACCTGCGGAAACAACAGCAGTGACGGCACCTCCTGACACGACAGCGCAACCACCAGTAACCACAGCAGTGACGGCACCTCCTGACACGACAGCGCAACCCCCAGTAACCACAGCAGTGACGGCACCTCCTGACACGACAGCGCAACCACCAGTAACCACAGCTGTGACAGCACCTCCTGACACGACAACGCAACCTCCAGAAACAACAGCAGTGACGGCACCTCCTGACACGACAACGCAACGTCCAGAAACCACAGCAGTGACGGCACATCCTGACACGACAGCGCAACCCCCAGTAACCACAGCAGTGACGGCACCTCCTGACACGACAGCGCAACCCCCAGTAACCACAGCAGTGACGGAACCTCCTGAAACGACAACGCAACCTGCAGAAACAACAGCTGTGACTGCCCCTCCTGACACAACAGCGCAACCCCCAGTAACAACAGCTGTGACGGCACCTCATGACACGACAACGAAACCTCCAGAAACCACAGCAGTGACGGCACCTCCTGACACGACAGCGCAACCCCCAGTAACCACAGCAGTGACGGCACCTCCTGACACGACAGTGCAACCCCCAGTAACCACAGCAGTGACGGCACCTCCTGACACGACAGCGCAACCTCCAGAAACAACAGCAGTGACGGCACCTCCTGACACGACAACGCAACCTCCAGAAACAACAGCTGTGACAGCACCTCCTGACACGACAACGCAACACCCAGAAACCACAGCAGTGACGGCACATCCTGACACGACAGCGCAACCCCTAGTAACCACAGCAGTGACGGCACCTCCTGACACGACAACGCAACCCCCAGAAACCACAGCAGTGACGGCACATCCTGACACAACAACGCAACCTCCAGAAACAACAGCAGTGACGGCACCTCCTGACACGACAGGACAACCCCCAGTAACCACAGCAGTGACAGCAACTGACACGACAACGCAGCCTCCAGAAACAACAGCAGTGACGGCACCTCCTGACACGACAACGCAACCTCCAGAAACAACAGCTGTGACAGCACCTCCTGAAACGACAACGCAACCTGCAGAAACAACAGCTGTGACTGCACCTCCTGACACAACAACGCAACCTCCAGAAACCACAGCAGTGACGGCACCTCCTGACACGACAGCGCAACCCCCAGTAACCACAGCAGTGACGTCACCTCCTGACACGACAACGCAACACCCAGAAACAACAGCTGTGACAGCACCTCCTGACACGACAACGCAACCTCCAGAAACAACAGCAGTGACGGCACCTCCTGACACAACAACGCAACCTCCAGAAACAACAGCTGTGACAGCACCTCCTGAAACGACAACGCAACCTGCAGAAACAACAGCTGTGACTGCACCTCCTGACACAACAGCGCAACCCCCAGTGACCACAGCAGTGACGGCACCTCCTGACACGACAGCGCAACCTCCAGAAACAACAGCTGTGACGGAACCTCCTGACACGACAACGCAACCTCCAGAAACAACAGCAGTGACAGCACCTCCTGAAACGACAACGCAACCTGCAGAAACAACAGCTGTGACTGCACCTCCTGACACGACAACGCAACCTCCAGAAACAACAGCAGTGACGGCACCTCCTGACACCACAACGCAACCCCCAGAGACCACAGCAGTGACGGCACCTCCTGAAACGACAACGCAACCTCCAGAAACAACAGCAATGACAGCACCTCCTGACACGACAGCGCAACCCCCAGTAACCACAGCAGTTACGGCACCTCCTGACACGACAACGCAACATCCAGAAACAACAGCTGTGACGGCACCTCCTGACACAACAACGCAACCTCCAGTAACAACAGTTGTGACGGCACCTCCTGACACGACAATGCAACCCCCAGAAAGTACAGCAGGGACGGCACCTTCTGACACGACAACGCAACCTCCAGAAACAACAGCAGTGACGGCACTTCCTGACACCACAACGCAACCCCCAGAGACCACAGCAGTGACGGCACCTCCTGACACGACAACGCCACCCCCAGAAACCACAGCAGTGACGGCTCACCCTGACACGACAGCGCAACCCCCAGAAACCACAGCAGTGACGGCACCTCCTGAAACGACAACGCAACCTGCAGAAACAACAGCTGTGACTGCACCTCCTGACACAACAGCGCAACCCCCAGTAACCACAGCAGTGACGGCACCTCCTGACACGACAGCGCAACCTCCAGAAACAACAGCTGTGACGGCACCTCCAGAAACCACAGCAGTGACGGCACCTCCTGACACGACAGCGCAACCCCCAGTAACCACAGCAGTGACGGCACCTCTTGACACGACAGCGCAACCTCTAGAAACAACAGCTGTGACGGCACCTCCTGACACAACAGCGCAACCTCCAGAAACAACAGATTTGACGGCACCTCCTGACACTACAACGCAACCTCCAGAAACAACAGCAGTGACAGCACCTTCTGACACGACTACGCAACCTCCAGAAACAACAGCTGTGACGGCACCTCCTGACACGACAACGCAACACCCAGAAACCACAGCAGTGACGGCACATCCTGACACGACAGCGCAACCCCCAGTAACCACAGCAGTGACGGCACCTCCTGACACGACAGCGCAACCCCCAGAAACCACAGCGACTACACCAATTATAACTCCAGCTACGACACCAATTATAACTCCAGCAACTACACCAATTATAACTCCAGCGACTACACCAATTATAACTCCAGCGACTACACCAAATATAACTCCAGCGACGACACCAATTATAACTTCAGCGACTACACCAATTACAACTCCAGCGACGACACCAATAATAACTCCAGCGACGACACCAATTATAACTCCAGCGACTACACCAAATATAACTCCAGCGACGACACCAATTATAACTCCATCGACTACACTAATTATAACTCCAGCGACTACACCAAATATAACTCCAGCGACGACACCAATTATAACTCCAGCGACTGCACCAATTATAACTCCAGCGACTACACCAATTGTAACTCCAACCACGACACCAACCACACCCACAGCGACAACAAAAGTGCCAGGTTTGTTTCACCAGCAACTTTTTTTGCACAATGCTCACTCCTTTAATACCAACGCCAATAGAGCATTTCCGCTGTTAATGGCTACACTGATTTGCATTTCTGTTTTTCCTTGAAGGTCCTTGTGATTCAACCCCATGCGGTCATGGGAGCACCTGTGATCCCCGTGCTCAATTTACTTTTGTCTGCTTGTGCCTGGTTGGGCAAAACTACAATTATGTCAGAAAAACTTGTGAGAGTGGTAAGTATTTGTCTGTGTACCAGTACTATGATGTTATTAATTTATCCCAAAGTTATTTTTATGCAAACATTTGTATAGGTACTTTTTTGTGAGAGCTAAGATGTCCAGTAGTCTCTTGAAGCCTTGTCATTACCATGAGGTCCCCTTCCAAATAGATGAGATTCCCATATTGTTAGCCTTATTGATAAACTTACTGTTTTTTGATGCACTATTCCATATTCAAGTAAACAGTTTGGGTTTTTCAATGTGTGGTTGTAAAAGGTATTGGTCCAAAACCCTTGGGGATAGAAACCACCTTAAAAAGATAATAGGTTATTGTCCATTTGCACACTCACCATTTCGCATAAGACAAAAGCAGACCCAAACATTTAGCTTTAAAATTATGTCCATAACATAAAAATTTTAAATATTAATATAATGGGGAATTAATGGAATTTTGGTCATTGTTTAGCTGGCAGGAATACTGGAGTTACTGGACTACTGCTGCCACATTAATCAAGATTAGATTGGGGCAGCTGTGGCCTAGTGGTGAGGGCTTCAAGCTTGAGGCCGGAGGGTAGCCGGTTGAACCCCGACCTGTCCGCAGCTGAAGTGCACTTGAGCAAGGCACCTGACCCCCTCACTGCTCCCCAAGCGCCGCTGAATGCAGGCAGCTCACTGCTCTGGGTTAGCATGTACTTCACCTCACTGTGTGCTGTGTGTGTTCACTAACTCACAGATGGGTTAAAACTGCGGGACTAATAAGGGAATCTTAATTAAATTACAGATTCACTTCCCACAAAATACTACATTTGAATTTACTGATATGGTCAAGTGGATCAACACGTCATGTGCTATGATGTAACATCACTGATTTTCTTTATGGACTTTGGTGTGGGGAGTGAGAGAGAGAAATTGCAAAAAGGATCTGTTGAAGGACCTATCTGTAGCTGAGTATCCAAAACCAGCGGGATGTGGGAAGCAGAATTAGAAGGGAAAGAGCGATATGATCTGAAGCAGTGGAGGGCAAAATAAGTTTGGGAATGTGGCAGACAGGAGGCAAAAAAAGACACAAAACAAGGAGAGGTTGAAGTTCATTTCAGCCGTGAGGATTTTAACTGAAACTTTATAATGTCCTACAAGAACACTGGGAATTTACAGCTTTATGTCACATTTTGGCTGAATGTCAATGTCATTATCAACAGATGTCTCTGTGA
Source organism: Microchirus variegatus (assembly GCF_963457635.1). Classification (NCBI taxonomy): domain Eukaryota; kingdom Metazoa; phylum Chordata; class Actinopteri; order Pleuronectiformes; family Soleidae; genus Microchirus; species Microchirus variegatus. The sequence goes on along the minus strand of NC_139818.1, from coordinate 7,842,244 downwards.
GATGGGGTACACCCTGGACCATTCGCCAGTCCATCACAGAGCAACATATAGAGACAAACAACCATTCACTCACACTCTCACACCTATGGTCAATTTAGAGTGACCAATTCACCTAATACCCATATTGCATGTTTTTGGACTGTGGGAGGAAGCCGGAGAACCCGGACAAAACCCACGCACACACAAGGAGTACATGCAGCTTCCTTGCAGAAAGGCCCCTGTTCCAACCGGGGCTCAAAGTTTTTCCAACCTGGGCTTGAAGCCGGGAACCTTTGTATTGTTGCTTCCCCAACAAATCATTAATTGTAAATGTTTATGACAGGACTGATGTTTTCTTATTTCAGCCAAGGTTTTCCCTGGACAACTTCAACTGCAAAAAGTACAATATCATGAAAACATGAAAGACAAGCACTCAGCAGAATTTAAAGACGCTGCAAAGAACATTACTGATGAGGTAGGTAAACTGTAAAATCAATTTCATAAAGGTTAGGCATGGAAAATACTTCACAATGCCTGTATGCATGCTTTAATATCACTTTCTCCACAGCTAAGAAGGATGTATTTGTCCATGATTTGCTCCAATGTTTTTATTTTGTTCTTCAAAGCAACAGCTTCAGCTAGAACTAAATATATCACAGCTAGATCATGGCTAAAATAACACATCATTATAACTATTTCCCTCTTTTGCTCCTTTGAAGAGTTGGATACAACAGTGATGTTTTAACTAATGTGTTCACTGTTAAACTCAATGATTTATTACATAAATGTTTAAAAGCAAATGTAATCATGGAAATTTAGAATTGTAAACCTCAGGGTGTGTGAATTACTGGTCAGATGATGACCTAACACATTTAAATTTCCTCTCCTCAACAAAGCTGACAATTACCTTCAATAAAACTGAGGGTTTCTCCAATATCACAGTGCTTGAAATCAGGTGAGTCTAAGAATGGTAGTCTGTTTGTCAAACCAGACATCTTACAGTGGAACAGTCTATTACAATAAACTGTAGAATATAATCACATACTAAGTATGATCTTTGTCCATACAGGCCACTGCCACTGCCACAGAGCAGAGCTGTTCGCGGAATCAATGCAACCGTGGACATCATTTTTAGCATAATCGCCGAAGTCACGACAGACAATGTTGAGGAAATATTGATAAACGCCAGTAAGTGTGAAGACTGTATACTGGCAGGAGCAACATTCAATGGTAAGTTTAACACATGAATCAAGTGTACATCATGTTCAACCATTATCACATTTGACTTCAAGATTGTTCTAACAGTATTCGAACAATATAGATTTGTGCACAAGTAGAACATACCTTCTTTTTTAACAACATCATAAAAGACATTAACACAGTTCAGTCAGACAACTTACATTTGAATGAAACACAAATGGTTATGTTTGGCGTTCAGGCTCCTACGTAATCACTTCCCACAAATTTGTTACATATCGGGGAGTGACCGGAGCAAACCTTAATCTTAAACCCCCCCTCCCCATGGAGCATACAGGTTGAACTTGCTCGCTGGCTAACATCACTAACTTTAAAATATACAATGCTTCTCAAAATTTATAAAAACTTGTATGGACATAAAAATCACTGTACAATCAAAGTTTGAATAATAAAACCAATAAATATGGTAATAAATTGAGCTTAGCTGAATCAAAAGGAAATTAAAAACAATACATCGCAAGTCATACAGCGCTAATTTACCCCTAGTGCTCACATGGTACAGATCAGTAGCAAACACTTGGTAAATTACAGTGGGAATAATACACAACTCCTTATATGGACATCTTGGGGTGTGTGTTTGGAGGTCACATGTTCAGGGTTTACATTTTTTTGTGTGTCTTCTTATGTGTTGTTGAGTCAAAGTTATGATTCGAGTAGCGATAATTGTGCAGAAGTCACAAAATAAACCGTTTTTGTTTTTTCGTTTTGTTTTTTTGTGCATAAAAATGAGCCAAGCAAACTTTGAACTGTGACGTATTTACAAATTTCACAAATTCAATCTGATCTTTAGTACCTTTTGCTCTGGTGTGTTTATATACAGTAGTTCACCAGCTTGCCTATAGGTTGTGCAGAAAAAAGGAGCTAACGTAGTATTGGGAAAAAAGAGCCTAAATGCTCTGTATTCTAACGGTTAAATGCTAAAGTGAGGAGATACATTCTTAACATTTGTTTTAAAGTTTTGAATGCCTGGACCTTTGCTGCATGTTAAATCCCCCTCTCTCTCCCATTTCCTGTCTATCTACTGTTGAAAATAAAGGTGTCTATGTCTGACAATTAGTTCAGATATTGGAATCTGTATTTTGAAGACCTTCACTCTTTCTCATGGGTTTCTGACTCATGGGATACAGGATTGGGCACATCCAGGATAATGATGAACCATTAGTATGCACATCTCAGTGCAGTTGTCTATTTTAGTACCAATCCACTCATCATCTGGGTGGTTGAGTGGAGCAATGAGACTTATCCATTTTCAAAGCACGTTCTGATCTGCCACTGCGTTGTTCTACACATAAATATGCCCCCATTAATGAAATGTAAGTTTAAATCAATCTAAAGCCGTTATTTTTCTTAACCGAGAAAAATGTTCAGCCAATATTTATTGTCGACTACACACTATATATATATGTATATCTATATATATACATACATAAATATACATATATGTTGACCGCTGCACCAAACTGCATTTTATTCCACATTTCAGGCCACCTCATAGAAGTAGTTTTGATTTCCATCTGGTCAGATCATGTTTCTCCATGTCAGAAGTCCAGGTGCGATGCATCTGAGTGGGTTTGCCATTTGAACGATCACTCTCAGCTTTCTTGTTTATCAATGCCTTATCATTTCTATTCTCGTCCTATTCCATGACTCCATGTGATTTCTGCACCCAGAAAAAGAGCCATAATCATTTCACTTTATTTCAGACGGTCCATATAATATAAAAACAAAACAATGTCGGCTGACAAAAATCTCTTGATTACACAACTGCTATGACAGAATATTCAGTCTGTATTTCATATGATGTTGTCATTTTCTTTCTACTGTACTTACGTGTACTGAGACCATCCTCTTGTATTTTCCTCTATTCAAGATACAAACCTGTGTGATGACCAGCCCTGTGATAAGGAAACCACAACTTGCAAATCAGAACATGGAGTATTTAGCTGTAAATGTATAGAACACTACATCAAGACAAACATGACCAACAGACTGTGTATTGGTAAGTGTATTTTTAAGAGATGCATGTGTGTGATATGATCTTTTTAGATACACTTTTGCAAATTGCACAACAATTACCAACCAATGTTTTCCACTTTTACAGCTTGTCCCAGTGGATACCGTGCAGAGAATTCACAAACATGTGAAAAGTATGTTTTTAATGTTCTGAAAATTGTTTCTTTTTTCCTCCCTTACCTATCTATCTATATCACATCTGTCAAGGGTACTGGTTCTGACAATGACATTGTCCTTTTGTCTTTCAGATGTAGCTTTGGTAGAACTGGTTTGAACTGCAAAGAATGTGAGTATAAATTAGGCTTTGTATATCGACATAGGTAATTATGTAACAATGACTGTACTTAAAAAAAAGGAAATCCTCAAAAAAGATGAACATGAAAACAGAGTGGTCCACAATTGTTTCCATACTTTTTTTTATCCAAAAGAAAAATTAAATCAGATCAAAATCAAAGCTACCTCAGGTTTTCGTGAAAGTCAGATTTTAACCACTTTAAAAGTAAAAAGGTTAAAGACAGGCTTACCTATGCCTGTTTAAGTCTGTGATATGTTAAGAATAGTTCTGCTATTTCATGTCACGGTTAGACAGCCTTTTCTGGCTTGGAAATAAAGTTTGTAAAGCACCCCATCTTCTGCACCAAAGTAGAACATCTGTGATTTTAGCTTGATGGGACACAGAGTAAGTGCTGGTCTACTGCTGCCTTATTTGGTAATTTTCCATCACTTAGTTAAATCTGAAATAACTATTTCAAACACTACAATCATAAGATAACACATTTGAAATTACTGATGAAGGCAGCAGTGGATAAACAAGTTCTGTATGCAGTGAGGCAAAAGCATAGATTTTCTCTATGGATTTTTGTGTGCGGGGTGAGATTTTTACAAAGCCTAACCTCACGAGCAGGAAAGAACAGCTCTTGGTAAAGTTCTGGTTTGTGGTGTTCAATATTTTTCCTGAAATCCCTTTGTTTTATAAAAATCAGTTCATGTGCTTTTTCTTTAGATTAACCTGTATGTCACTGTGTTTGTTAGACTGGCTGCTAGCACTGGTAATCGTTGGCTCCGTGCTCGGGGGATTGTTCATCCTCTCCGTCATTGTTCTGCCTCTGGTGACTTCCAGGTGAGTTAACTTTTAATTCAATAAATTACCTCCACCAAGGATATGATATGTTTGTTTGTCCATGAGCAACGTTACCCAGAATGTAAAGGACAGATTGTGGATGATGTTTTCTATAGGAAGAACAATTGTTAATCTTGTGAAATAGAGATTGCTGGGCAATCGCTTTGTTAATTCATTAGATTTTTGACGATTGTCTTTTGATTATTTTTGGCCTGATAGCTAATTCAATAGTGGTCTCTCAGTTGTGGATTCCAATCCCAGCTCTGCTAGTCTGCATGCCGATGTGTCCTTGAGCAAGACACATAACCCTACGCTGCTGCTGACAGGATGTGAATGGGTATGAAAGGGGTGTGATAGAAAAATGTGCTTGAATGGAAAAAACTGTAGTGCAAAGGCCCATTTATATTTTTAGCAAAAGACGGAGCCAGAGTCTGTCATTTGCATTCATTTTGTGATCAGTAGTTTAATCAGTCTGGAAAACGATGAAGAAGAAGAGGGCATTTAAAAGCATAGAAAGCAAAGCCTGATTGAAACACCTGAATCCAAATACTTTTGTCCATATAGTGTATGCTGGTTAGTGACGGAGATAACATTTGGTACAGATGGACATAAGAATATAGTATAGTATATATAGAAGTATAAGTGGTCATCGGGACTAGAACATTTCTAGATAAATTACAGATCATTTACTATTTAAGTATCATTTAACTAATGTGGTGATAACATCGCTGTAACCATATTCAAGGGAACTTTTCAGAAACTAAGCTCTTATTTTTTTATAGCTCTGTAGAATCCACACATTTCTTTTTGTTTGATTAGTGGCATCTGAAGTAAAGCACCTCTCCACACAGACATGAAGAAGTGGAGGTTTGCACTTGTGCTTTCTCAATTTCATTTCATATCTCGGTCATTGGTCTGTGTGGCATCCAACCTTTATGGAGCTTTGATGTGACCAATCATAAATTTGGACCATTTTTTATTACAGTTTGTAAACCTTATTCTGTTATTTTATCGATGGTGAGGAGCATATGTCGAGTGACTTTGTTTGTGGATGAATACAATACAATACAATACAACGATATGGTGACAATGAAATATACAAGTATTTTTGTCACACTATTTATTGAGCAGGTTTTGAAAACAGAACATGAACATTAACAGGATCATTGAAAAATAAGTACAGTGTTTTAATTCATCATACATCTGAAGAAAGGATCTAAGGAGCCATGTCATCATCATCTACCAACTGTAAACCTCAGATGCCTGCTATCATTTTGTCCACTCTCCCATAAAAAATTCACTCATTATTCTAGACTTTGTGATCTTTTCCTATAGGATCATTTTGATTCCTTACTTTTTACATGGTGTACCGTATATGTCATTGAAAGCGTCTTTTCATTTATGTATCCGTGTTGCCATTGAATTCAAGTTCCAACTGTTATCACTGAATATATCCTTTTCGAACCCTTACCCAGGTCCATAAAGAAGAAAGCCAAGAAGAATCAAAATGCAGAAAGTGGAAATCCTTATGCCAGACACTTCCCTACCAGTTCACCTGCGGTTGTAGGTAGCATCAGCCAGCCTAACAGCCAGGCATCTTCACTGAATGGCTTAACCATTGACAGCGATGGGGGTGTAAAAATCCCTCGGGCAACAGTCTCCGGCAGTCTGAACAGCAGGCCTGATGACGAAATTGTTCCAAGCGCCAGCAGACAACACTTGACCTCTTCTGTGGACAGGAACTCGGTGAGCATGCCTCCATGTGTGACATACAAATCGGAATAAAGTGGGAAAGTACTAGGGGCAAAAAGTATAAAATGTTGAAACAATTTTTTTTAAGAGAATTGTTCATACACTCTTAATGGCAGGGGTCAGCAATTTTAAACAGCTGAATAGTGGGTCTTCATCGGGCAAAACTTAATGTTTTTTTTTATTCATCAAACCTTTTTTCTTGTTGTCTAATCTATCCAATCGTACACAAAAAGACTAATTTAGTAAATGTATTGTTTAAAAAGAAAAAGTAAAATTAAAAATTGCCACCAACTGTTGCTACTGTCTTAAAACGTCTTCAGTCAGAGACAAAAAACCCACATTTGTGAGCTGCCTTAAGCTAACAATAGTGTCCTGGTGATAATGTGAATGTTGTCTTTAATCACCAACTTGTTATAAAGACTCTTTCATGACAAAAACCTGCCCAGGCAAAATTCTGATACTGGTGGGCTGGTTTTGGCTGCCACTATCACTACGGTTCACATACCAGAAAACTTGTTGTTTGAATTAGGTTCAGATGGCTTCATCTTAAAGTGAACTGTCTATTGTCTATTTGGAGTGCTAGGGAAACATAGCAAAAAAATGGTGGACATCATTAAAATTACCTTTCCTTAAGGGCATAACAAAAATATTATTTAATGCAACAAAACCAACTTAACTTAAGGGCAGGATGTTCAGTTTCTGACAGTAAACTTGTTTTTGTATTATGTACTGGACTTTTAAGATGTGTTATGTGAACACAATTCCATGTAACGTCTTTGCTTTAGTTTGAATGAACTCAATTAATTTGTGTTACAAATTGAAGTCATTCGAAGACACGGTAAACACTTGATTTTTACAATGTACCCATAATCATTTCTTATTTCATACAGTACCCGTTCGATGACGAAGATGACATAAACACTCAGTCTCGACCTCTGAGCAGCCTCTACGCTCAGATACGACCCAGTAACAACCCGCTCACCGTGAATCGGCCTCAGGTGAACCTCTACGGTCAGAGCCAAGGCCACAGTAATCCGTCCTTCATACCAGACAATGGTCTTTCAACCAATGACAAACCATAAAGTTTTCTGACATTTATCCAGATCAAAACACCTCACAGGTCCTTCCCCTGACGAGTAATATCCCGATGTAAACAAGCCAATTGCATTAGACCATCAATTATGTTGGTCTAATGCAATATGTTGACAGAAAACTGACACTCTAAAATTAAAAGTTAAAGTAATTTTCTCGTCTATGAATTTCCAAATTGTTTTGCATGAAATGTTTATGGCATTGCGATCGTGTTAAACACTATTTTAGCCCATTGTTTCATGAATGAGACGAGTTTGATTTTTAGTTCTTCCTTGAAATCATTACCCATGAGGTGCCTTTAAGTGCTTTTATGCAGTTTATGAAAAATGTTTACTACATTATATTTTGTATGACTAAGAGTATATTTTGTTTATGTATAACCTATTTCCGTGATTGATTGACACTAACACTTGTGTAGCAGGAATAAAACAGCAATATTTAGAATTATTTTACCATGTCATGTAAGGTATTTGTTTTGCTTTGTAACTCATATTATCATATATTTAACCTTATTATAAATGTATGTGCACTATGGATGTATGTATTGTATTACAGCCCTGTGGCAAGTTCGGTGTCAAGTGAGCAAAAATGTGGGATTGTGGTTTTAATTCGTTTTACAATTTTTGGAGTGTAAAACTAATTGGACTTCATAATTTTTAGTGAACTTTATATGCGGAAAGTTGGATATAAGAAAAAACAAAGATCAGAAAATAATACACTGGTTATTATTGTTATTATTATTATTATCATTATAATTATTATTTGTGGACATCTTGCACTCGCTGCTAATCCCCCTCCTCCTGGTGAGAATTTTGCTTGAAAATGATTGTGGACTACGTCACTTTAGAAATGTTGATGGAACAGTTGCCTTTCAGGCATCCCACTGTAGATATTGATCAGACTCATTATGAATAAGATCTGAATCCAATGCCTATTCTTTGTTGCTTAGTGATTTTCTTTTTTTTTATGCCTGTGCATAAACCAATCAAGCGATATATAACTTTGCAATTCAGAAGCGCAGCTCCCTCTCTGGAGCGGTGGATGCATTGCTACTCATTATCAAAACATTGTTTTAACAGTGTTTAAAAATAGCTTACATAAGCTGACATAACAAAGATGGCACAGAAAGCAGCAAAACGAGTACGCTACAAATTAAGTATTTTCTTTGTTAATAGAGATATAAAAATTACGAAAACCATTGTATTATCTTAGTTTAGGCCCATATTATGGATTATTTACGTCATTGTTGCTTTTGTCAATAGCCGGCCAGTGTGGACAAGCGATCGTTTGCTAACGTTTACTTTTCAATAAGCCTTGGTGTGCGGTAGCTGTCAGCTGAATATGTCCGTGGTTGTCATCATCTCAGACGGCTCCATCATTAGATATTTGGTGTGATCGCTTGATTTGTTGTTGACACGTTGTTTTGTTTTTAATGCACAAGTTTTGACCTGACAGTGTGAACATTTGTATAATAGTAATGTTTAATTTATTCTAACTTTAATCTAATTTTAGATTTATATTAAAGTCGCACTGTCATTCTATATTTAAATGTAATGGATAGTTTAATATAGTGTCCATTATATTTAAATACATATATATATATATACATACATATATATACATATATATATATATATGTAAACACACATATGTATACAACACACACACATATATATAATATATATATATATATACACATATATATAGTGTACATATATATTGTATATTACGCCACACTAATTTATCTATTTTCCAAATGGTACTGTATATTTTTATAAAAATTAATTAATACATTAAGTTAAATATTTAAAATGTGAAAATAACAACAATCTATGCATTTATTAAAAGTATTTTATATGTTCATTCATCAACACTGTAGGTCGCAGTAATGAGGCTTAAGTGTTTTTGCGCCACCCGCCATTCAAACAGTAGAACAAGGAAGAGCACTGCTGTTCCAATTGAAGAGATCATACTCGTGTACCCCCGTACTTGGCGAGTATGTACTCCAGAGTATGTACTTGTGTTCGATCAGATGATCGCATTATAAGCTTTAACAGGAACATGTGAGCGTCTAATATTAATATGAATAACAAACCATGTGATGTGCTTGAATAATGTGTGAATGACACATCTTTGTGCATCGACTGTGATGCTCATGATCTAGCAACTGAATTTACTGAAATTAGAAATATGTATCTATATGTGATCCTTCTAACTCTTAAGTGTATTACCTTTCTTGTTTTTAATTTTTATCAAATTGATATTCATATTTCCACCAGGAGGGGGTTGTGCTATGTGAATGTGATGATACAGAATGTGTAAATCTTTCAGGCTAAAATTCTCCCTAAAGCAGTTTGAGGACTGCCTACATTCAAATGACCACATCTTCAGCCTATTTGTAGCACATTAGAAACCAAATGGATTAATGTAGTTCAAAAAATACCAGAATTAACCTGTAGATGGACTAATGGCAGTAAAAGGTGCATCTAGGGAGCTGAGGAGAATTAATGAGACATAGGGCCAATTCCAATTCCTATCTTAACCCTCAATCTTAAAGCGGAACTAGACCGGAAGTTCCTATTATCGCTGTTTTTTTTGGTGTGTATCTGCGTCATTACCTTGTTTATGAAGCCTGACGGTTCGAAACAAACAGTTCAGCCACTGCTGAGAACGTTGTGTTTTATTGTAATCTCGGGGCTCAACGAGATCACTGAAAATCCCGTTATAGTTACGTAAGCAGCGGTTCTCCTGAACAACCGATCGTCCTGCTCCGGGCGGTAGTCCGGGCACATCCGGTTGCGTACATTGAACCGCAGAAGAAGAATAACGTCCGTTGTGGAGGTGTTTCACGAGCAACAGTGTCTTCTGACTCTGGGTCTGACTCTGGTTTAAAGTCATAAAGGGACTGCGGCGGGGAGTCGTGACGAAGCTATTTTTAAACACTGTTAAAACAATGTTTTGATAATGAGTAGCAATGCATCCACCGCTCCAGGGAGGGAGCTGCGCTTCTGAGAGCTGACGTGATAGATTACGTCACTTCCAGATACCTGGCCAATCACAACACAGGTGGGAAGGCTCTACGCTGGCTGGCCAATCACAACACACTCTGTCTTCTCGGGCGAGATTTATGGCTGAAATAGCGCGACTGACAAGCGCTTCGAAAAGGACAGATTTCAATCGGCTCTTTTACATCAACTAGGAGGATTTTGACCATAAAAACAACTTAATATATGTAAGTAGACCTCCATAACTCACATATATGTGCAACAGGACCACTCTATGTGACCCTTAACACTCAAGCTCAACCCTTAATCTTAACTGGCCCTCAAAACCAAGTGTTGAGGGTTATTTTGTCACTTAGAAATGGGACACCCCTTAAATGCAGTTACGTCTTCAGACTGTGCGGGGCAGAATAACGTGAAAGCTGTGTCCAGTCTGTCAACTCTAAAAAAGAAGAAGGAAAACACATTTACGTCATGTTTATTTGTTACGATCCGTTTGTCAGTCAAGTTATTAGGTTGTCAGTTAGTTATAAGATGATACTCATACAAATACCACAACCACGAACATATTCAGCTGACAGTTACCACACACCACGGCTTATTGAAAAGTAAACCATAGCAAAGATCACTTGTCCGCACCGGCCGGCTATTGACAAAAGATCGTAAAATAAAAATAAATGTTACACAACAATGACGTCCGTAATCCATATGGGCCTAAACTAAGATAATACAATGGTTTTCATAATTTTTATATCTCTATTAACAAAGAAAATACTTAATTTGTATCGCACTCGCTTCGCTGCTTTCGACACCATCTTTCTTATGTGAAAACACGCAATGCATACTGGGTAGCCCTTGCTCCCAAGGGTGGTCTCGGAAAATCTCAATATTGAGGGAACATAGGACCCGAACATAGATACGGTCCCGAGCAGTGATATGTGTTTGAGGAGACTTTTCTCTTACATTATGTCCTTACAGTTAACAGATAACACAGTTACTGCAAGTCAAATTATTTTATGAATTATGGAAATACAGCAAGTTTTACACTGTGTCCATGCACATGCGTCTCTGTCCCACTGTACTGTTGTATTTACATTTCATAAAAGTGCACCAGGACTCGATCAACTATAGTTAGTAGTTAGTTCAGGATCTGCTGTTTATCACAGAATGTCTGACGTGTCTTTTCAGTGGGTTTTCCCTTAAGCTGCCCATACTCATGAACGGCCTGTACTGTGAAAAATTATTTATGCAATTAATTGTGCTGTATTTTGTTGGTTGAGGACTAAGCTTGCGCAAAGCTGTAGTGTCTAATGATGCATTGCTCTTGACGAGAGCAGCGGTTGGACATTGAGGAAACTGCTGCTGCTGAGAAGAGACAGTGAGATCATTGTTATTTGACACATTTGAAATAAGCAGTACTGTCTGTGCTTCAGAGAGCTTGAGTTTGAGTTTGGTCAGTGAGTTTGGAAGTGCTGTCTGTGTGGGATCTGTTGAATTCACCTTTAGGTAAAAATACATGTTGCAACTGCTCACAGGAGAGAATCTATGTTTAAATTATTAAAATTCAAGATGGCAATAAACTGTTGTGTCTGAATATAAATATTCATTAAACTGCGCTTAATCACATGACACAATTTGCAAAGAAGCTATTTAATGTTGTTGAAATTATTGTTTACAATGTATGGGAGGGAGCCCAACGTTTGAGGATGTAATGACTACACCACAGCACAAGGGGGAGTGGTCACCCAGGTGATTGCTGGCTGTCGTCAGCCACAGTACATTGAACAGATAAGTAATCAGTGGCAACCCGTCAATAGACGGCGCTAGGGTGCCACCCCACCTGTCTCACACAAAGAAGATAGGAATCACATAAAATAATTGTAAAAAAACATGAACATTTAAAAAAAAAAAAAAAAAAAACGAGCAACACATTATACAGATGTAGTGAAACAACAGTCAAGTGATGTATTTCCTTTTCCACTGGGGCAAAAATCTACCATAGACTCTCATTATAAGTGATGCATGCACACTGGAGCCCCGTCCAAAACAAAGAATAGGAACATTCTGGGGTGAAAAATATGTGTTTTATTGGACCACAACATGTTTTTAAGGATGTTCAGAGACGTTTTCATGTTTAAATGACAAAGATGTTGTTGATAATGAGACAACAGTGCCAGTTTGCATCATGTCATCTTCCAGAGTACATTTTCACTGATAATGGGAGTTGGGACACATTTCACTTCAGAGGAGAAAAAAACATGTGGATAAATCAGGGCAGATAAACGCTCTTTTAAACTGTATTTTAACTGACATTAAATTGTCAATTTTGTGTACCACTGTTTGAGAACCATGAGTCTAAGTGATTTTCAAAACTGAACATATCCAATAATTTGGGTGAGAGTAGTTGAATGTGCTGTTTTGACGGGTCTTAGTCATCTGGGCTAACTTTTCCTTCGTGAAAGGGCGTCTTTGTTGATCTCAGATAGCCCTTTTACACTGGCACAGGTCCGGCAAAGTTCCAGTTCCCAAACCAAACTTTTTTGTGTCTAAATTGGTGACAAGTTGCTTCCCATCACGAATGAAAAAAAAAGACTTGTTATTGTCCTTGTGAACTGTTATATCATCAGACGTGCAGTATGTGTCACATGTACAGTACAAGCACATTCAGCAGATAGAGTACATATGTAGAGGTAAGTATATTCATGTCTGCGGGTTTACATGTGCAGGTAGTATGTATATGCTTATATGTATGAATGGATAGGTACATATGTATTGTTAATCTGTACCGATGTATTTATATATATTTATAATATATATATATTATATATTTTTTTTCTATTTAGGAATTGTCTTTTCTTTCTTATTTTTTTTTACATTACTTTATTTGTTTATTGTTATAATTATTTTTTTCCATATTGTTTATTGAATTGTATTGCATTGTTGTCACTTTTTTGTTGTTATAGTTTGTATTGTTGTTTTTTTGCTTGTTGGTATTGTTCTTTGTTTGTATTGTTTGTTTGTGGGTGTCCCAGCTGGTCCAAAAGAGGTCCAACATTCATTGATAAAATAGATTCTTAATAGTCATCACGATACAGGTTGAGTTCAACAGACTCATCCTGACAAAGCAAAATCTGTCTGACACAAAAAGGCATTCAGATGCCCATGCTGCTTGGGGGGAAAAATGAAAAAAAAAAGTTCAGCAGATGACAGACAAAATATCACATTTACAAAGAGAGGAAATAGAAGAAGATAGAGACCAGGACAATTACTAATATATTAATGACAATTATCATCATTGCTAGTGACCATCATCTCATCCACGGCGTGACACGTTATCGCCATCTGGGATTGGTTCCAGCTCCTCATGTGACACTCAGAAAAGGACAAGCCGTGGAAGAAGGAGGGGCTGAAGATAACTTTTTCGTTCTTTTTTTATTTTACCACTAATGAGTAGCTATAATGTAAAGTAATAGTTGTGATATTTGAGCTGTGGTGTTGAAGCTCTGGACTCAGGGATACCTGTGAAATAAGAACAAAGAGTGCAAGAGAGGAAGAGCACAAACTAGGGGGAGGAAGCGAAAACAAAGTTATAATAAAGTGAGAGAGGAGGAGGGAGAGGGAGAAGGATATATAGAGAGACAGAACGATAGAGAGATAGAGAGAGCTGTATAATGGCTGTTCCCATGAGATTTGATGAAGTGCACCACAGGTCAATGTCTTGCTGACCTGTTTTTTAACAGATGTACTGCATGTACTTACCTACGTGGACTTTACCCTCACAGACACATCATGAAGACGCAAATGGATGAGTCAGTGCAGCCTATTTAAAAAAAATAAATAAATACAGCGGGGGGGGGGCAGGGTCCGGGTACTAAAGTATAATCCGTTTTTTTCACAATACCAACTAACGAGAGCACGGAAATTTCCTTGTTTCGTATTGAACCAAAATACGAAAAAACGGAAACAGCGCCCCTATTTCCTTGTTTCGTATTCAACCCAAATATGAAAAAACGGAAACAGTGCTCCTTTTTCCTTTTTTCGTATGCAAATGTATTACTTGAGGATAGTGCAGCCTTAAGGACTTTGAGGACACATTGAGGACTGAGTTCCAATAGCGGTCATGATCTATTTTTGACGCTAAAAGCTGTGCAATGCCTTCTCATTAAGGGGAAACAGGTGTTTTAAGATGGACCATTCACATTGAAAGGTGATGTGTAAAATATGTATAACAGTGAGCTTTTAATCGTCAGCTCCCTCTCAGTGTAGGCTCATGTGTCTCTGCTGCAGTTTGAGGCATTTTTTGAAAGACATACTGAGGCTTTTTAGATCTATACCAGTTTACCATTACCACCAGTGTGCTCTCTGCTGTCATCCTGTGTCTTACAACAGACACATTTATTTTTGTGAATATACCGGCTACACTATTGTTCCCAGCTGCAAGGGGGCCATGTCCAGTGTACCGCTATAGTGCTGGTCAGGAAGGGCACCCAAGGTTAAATATCTGGTGACCTGTCCTGGCAAAATAACATTTTCTCTTTAGCAAACACACACAGATACACATTCTTATCTTTAGCACACACACACATACACATTCCTTCACACAGGTACCCCATTCATATATGCACACCTCCCTAACACTTAAATCTTAATACACATAATCCTCTTGGCACCTTTTATTACACCTAGACAGCTCTTACACAGAACAGACCAGCCTGGGGTCCAAGGTCAACCAGCTGCACACACACAGCATAGAGCCACAACAATATATCTGCAGAATTCTCTCATCTTCTTCAGAGCCATCTTAGACTTGCCTCAGAACGGTTGTCTTCTGTTGTCTCTCTCTTTGCGCAAAGAATAAACCGATGCTACAGCCCAGTTGCTTTTTCATCCAACTTTATTTCCACATCAGACATCTCAGACAAACAATTGCCACAACATATATTTTTATTGATTTTCAAAAAATAAAATAAAAGGCTGCACAAATCAATGCATACACATATCAATATTCAAAACCAGACCCCATTGGAAAAACAAAACAAAAAAAACAACATATGAACCCCACAACGTGATATCCCAAACAACCATTTCCCCCCTCACCACCCCTCAGCCAGTCCAACCCCAAGCGCTAAAAGTAATGTCAGGAGGCCTGCTCCTTTTCCAGGAAGGAAAGCAGTGGTCGCCAGATCCCTTCAAATTGTTCAGTTCTGCCTTTTATAGAGTATCTGATCCTTTCCAGATGAGAGGTGTCCATCAGCTCTTTTCAGTGTGGGTACCTCTTTCCCTTTCCAACACATCAGAATCAGCTTCTTGGCTTTGATCAATCCATATGTCAATAGAAGCGACACTCTTAAAGATCTCAGCACGTCTGAAATACCCAGGATTATTAGAACTGGATCAGGTTGTATCTGTATTTTAAATATTTTTGAGAATAAATTGAAAATATCAACCCAGTAGCCTTCTAATCTGGTACACATGGCAAAACTGTGCAACAGATCTGCTTCTGTTATCACATAAAGGTGAAATTTCAGGAAAAATGTAGTGTAACTTCACTTTTGAATAATGGATTCTGTGTAGAATTTTGAATTTAATTAAACGGTGTCTAGCATTTAAAGAGCAGGTATGGACATGTTCTAAGCTAGAGTTCCAGGTGTTATCAGTGATTTGTTGTCCAAATTCCCTCTCCCATTCAGATTTAATCTTAGTCATATCAGGGTGATAAATACCTTCATCGAAACGTTTCATCGATTCATTAATTGATCGTCCATTAATTATGACCGAAACTGTGACTCGCACTGAGAAGCCTGATCTTTCTTTATATTTATGCTTGGATATGATACATTTCGATTACATTACCCTATATTCCCAGTTAGTTCCCATAAATGCCCATTAATTCCCATTATTCCCATGGAAAGCTTCAAATATGGAATATTTCCCAAATTCCGCAGCTTAACTTCCCATGGAAATTTTATTTACTGTAAATTTTCCACCCCTTTGCAACCCTACTCGTTAATTATTGTGATAAAACATCCGAAGGTTAAAGATGTAGTTTTGCTTCTGAGAGAACTGAAGAAAACAATGAGATAAAAGAAGAAAACCTTGGTCAAAATCCTCCACAGCAATTATGTCTTGGGTCTCAGTGTGTTGCATATTTTTCCCGCAAAGTGAGAGCTGTGACATGTAATGTTCAGTCAAAGCCAAATATGACATGGCACAAGTATCTTTGTTGAAAGCGGCTATTTCAGTGAACAGTTGGAAAATCAAGTGAATAAATAATAAACACAGCTTTCTTCACCTGGTTCATGAATAAGTCATCAGCTATTCAAATAATAAACAGGAACTGTATTGATATATGCGATATGGTCTAATTCCATATCCAATTTAAAAATATATCGATATATTTTTTATATCGATATATCGCCCAGCTCTAATTGCAATATATATACTGTTGTTGTTGTTGAGGCCCGAGCCCTAATTTGCATTAAGGTTGTTGCTGATTATTCAGTGTTGGTGACGATTGTTTTACAGAATATAAACATTGTAAAGATGTGATCAGACACATGGCTGATTTTCAGCCAATTACATGTGTTTCCCAGTAGAGGGCAGTGGTGGATAGTGAATGGATTGCGGTGAAGGCAACAAAAGGCTCTGCTTGTATTAGATAAAAAGGGTGACAATTAACTATAAGGTGTCTTTTCACTTCTATTTTTAAATTGATCAAGCCAAGCTTCAGCGTAGCACGTGAGTCAGTTTTGTATGTATGAATCCACTGTTGAATTCTTTACACCTGGTGGTACACTTACGAGAAAATTACTTCTATTATTCTTGTCTCTATTATTATTATTATTATCTACTATTCTCTTGTGCTGTTTGGTTCATCTCTGCATTTGTAACTTAAAAATTACTTTAATAGAAAACATTGATTTTTTCATGGGCACATTCAGAAAGATGAGTCCTAAATGAAGTGGCAGGCTGACACATCAGTCCTCGTTTCCTGCTTTTTTAAATGAAGTAAAAGAAAGGTGGCTTTTTCAGAGACTATCCTCCCAGAGGAAGGAGTCGTCCTGCAGCACTTTGGCTAATTTCTCATTGAACGGCATGTAAAAGTCTTGCAGGATCTCTCTAGTGATGGGCAGCATGGGACCCAGGTCTTTGTCAGCCTTATGCCTGGTGTTTACCGCTTGTCTCCAGGTGATTTGTGATTCTTTTTCTTTTGTCAATGGGCCTGGAAAACACAGGCAAAAAAGCATTGAATTTACAAGATTGCAACAAGAAAGAACCGAAGTTATCCAATGCAGTGGTACACAAGAAATGACAAAATATTACAAAACAGTTAGGTTTTTAACTTTTCACATCTGTTAGGGCTGCACGATAATTTGTTGAAAAATTGTGACCATTCTAAATGACAACGATTCTTCTGCATTTTATTTCATGAGCTGCATCACAAATAAGCAATGCAGAGTTTCTCACCCCAAACACAGCCTTGTAGTGATTCAGTGGACGCGGAAGCCCGTCTGCAGCGCAGAACATAGGATAAAGTGTGTACTAAGGTTGGTGACGCAAACCCAGGTGGTAGCGACAAGAATCACACAACCGCCCGACCCGAGCTTGTGCAGAAAAAAGGTTCGCATTTGGCCCACGATTGCAGGCTTTCAGCAGGGCTGTCGGTAAATACGCCGGACTCCTCTGTTGAATGATGAGATTTTAGACATTTCCTTTGCTAAATGTCGGATGTTAACCCACATTTTCAGGATTCTTTTTAACAGATTTACAGTTCGGCATTGTTCGGTTTGATTTTTTTGCCTCTTCCTGTGATGGCACTCTGACGATGTCACGCACTTCCCCCGGTTATGACGTCACGAGCTGAGCTAGTGGGAACACGCCACATAGCCTTATGCCACTACAATAATAATAACCATAGGCCCATTATGCAGGGCCATGTTCAGAGCCTAAATAAATCACACTGTTTGGCACTTTACTTGAATTGAATGTTTCTATTCCTTTGTTCATGAGCCAGAGAATCGTGACCTCAATTCTGAGCAAAACAAATCGTGATACACATTTTTTCCAGAATCGTGCAGCCCTAGCCTGTATGAAATTGTTAGATAAATTTCCCACATCAGTAAAGTTTAACCAGCATAAGGTTTACTGCATTTAATACTACTCAATTTATAATCTACAGTGATCAATTTTATATCCTACTAAATAGGAGTCAGGGATTCCCCCAGTGTATTATAAGCCTGGCAGCCTGAACTCCCCGCAACATTCACTTCACAGCAGAGAACATTATCTCTCTTTGAGCAGTTAACAAAAGACATCAGCTCATCTGTTATGATGCATCTGTTATTCCTTTAATTGCAGCGTTAAAGCGTCTTCTTTCACAAAGATTAAGACCACGGAGTGAAAACGATGAAAAGTGCGCTCTGCTCTTCAGAGTCTGTCACCGGCGTTTTACTCAGATCTACACGGATCACCTGCACTTCATCGTGACTGTACTCCTTCATCCTCATAAAGATCATTATTCTTATGTGGGGATTAAACACGACTTAAAGGGACACTGTTTAGTATTTATGGGTTTATATAACCCAAAATCCACTTTTTAATACATATTATGTGCTCCTGCATTGTCTAGTCGTTGTATAATAGTTCTTGTTTCATTTTCGTAGTGTTTCAAAAAGTCATGTAAAATAACATGGTCGCGGGCCGCGGTTGCATAGCCACTGTTAGCAGCGAGACGCCATGTTTCTACCGGAGCCTTTAAGGACAAACGCGAGAGAACAAATCAAGCGTCGCTTTACTCGTAGCGGAAGTCCCGCCTCCACTCTCGCCGCTTCGTCTGCTACGGCCGCGGTAGCTCGCCCTCTCCCTCGCCTCACGAACCTCATCTGCTGACATGGAGAAAGACAACGAGGACGACATTTGACCAGCTGCGGATACTGTAGCGCTCAGGGAAGGGAGGGGGTGAGCAGAGGAGCAGTTCTTTGTTGTAAATTTCAGCCTCTCCTCTAGATGGCACTATAAACTACTTACTACACCTTTAAGCGAAAAAAAATTATATTTATTTAATTTCAAGAGTGTTTTTTTGCAAGACTCTATAGTTGGTGTTTAAGTATTGTTAATAAATGTCTTACAATAACACATAATAGTCATAATTAAACATTTCCAGTGAACTTTTAATTTATTTATTTATTTATTTTACAGAAAAACGCCGTCGGCCGCCAGTGGGCCCGAGAGATACCACCGGGCTTAGCCGGTTTTCTGGGGGAAACCCTGGGAGTACAGGAAAGTAACTTGTCACATGTTAGGACGTGTTGGTCACTCACCTAGGTTAAGAAAATCAAAGATTTTGTGCATTGTGTAATTCATATTGGAACGGTCTTCCAACCTCAGAACCAGAATCTGCTTCTTGCTGAAGAGAGTCAGCCAGTCCATTAAGAACACTATGTACAGGCCAACGAGCAATCTGACCTGAGCACACAAGCAAAAACAATCAGTGGGAGGTAATCAGGCAGTCTCCAAGTTAGTGTGAACATGTGCTAATGTCAAAACAGAGAACGATGAAGAATACAGAAGATTCACAATTGTTACAAACCTGCATCATAAACAATGTACCAGAAACCTCATTTCCCCCACATGGCTTTATCACCTTTACTTGTCTCTCATTAGTAATAACTTTGTAAAGCAAAATTGATTAACATTCTGTAGTTCTACTTTGATAATAATATAAATTTAATTTAATATAATATAATATTTGGTTGCATACATTGACCACTGATCTCTTTCCAAGATTTCACTGAAACATTTGTAGCATCACTCTTATTAGGTTGTTGAATTCTCCTGTGACTTATGACGGCAGAGCAATTTTTTGGCATAAATGCTTGTTACTGGGAAAGGTATTACCTCCATGTCCTTTCCCCTCTTTAGTAAATCTGAAAGGCCCTTCAGAGTAGAGGATTACAACCCAAGTAATTATTGCCTGCTTAATTCAATTTGGTATAACAGCCAATGGATATGTTTTTATTCTCTAATCTGAGCTCTAAAACTTTTATCGAGGACAGCTGGAATGCTTTTCACATGGTCTAATAACTCTGAGGAGAAATTAGTGGATGGGCAATTAGGCCAGCAGCAGAGAGTAAGCATGCTCCCACAGGGCCATAAAGCTCATCACTGGCATTTGGAGAAGAGGACTTTTTAATAGAAGGCAGCCTGGAGGGGGAGGCCAAAAGAGGACGGTCCACACTCCTCCTCCCCTTCAACTCAAGGCACTGTGGGAAAAGCTGGCCAGGGGCCCTACACTAGGGCCCTGAACTGGCTGGTCCACTGGTAAACCATTGTTTTTAAGCACAAAGAGAGGCGATAGCTGCTGCACTTCTCAGTGGCTCAATAGTCCTACCAATCCTTTTCATGGAATAGGCCCTGCAAGCTGTAAAATGCTTTAATGAGGTGTGAATTTCACTCCATTTGTCTTTATCAATCCTTTTCACCATGTTTCTTTCCACCAGCTAACATGCTAGTTGCTAATGCCCTTTTTTTTCTGCAAGTTCTGAGACAAAAGTAGGAAGGAGGGTACACTCACTGGCTTTGACTTGAAGACAGCTCTGTTGTACACACACCAGTGCATTGTGTTCTCTTTAAGGCACCGCTCAAATATCTGCAGTGATTCTGACACCCTTACATGGAAATCCTCTGCAGACTTGTTGCTTTGAGTAAAATAAAGGTACTCGGAGTATAACCTGTAAGACAACAGAAACGGTCAGTAAACACATTTGATCATTAGTTGGACAATGATAATTTACATTTGATCTGCACACTGACTGCAAGGCTACTCATTGTGTTTCTGGCTCTAACATATTTTTGCACTGACAATATTTCATGCTGCTAAAGAAAGATCTATCTTAATGCATATAAAACAATGTGCAACTGAGACAGTAGGGTCAACAATAGGGCTGATTATAGTCAAGCTTCAGATCAGTATTTGCTGTTATAAAATGTGTATAATAATGATATGCCATTAAAATATGAACTACTGTACTTGAATGAAACCTTTTCTTGGCATAAAGGAAATAGAAAAAAAAGGAATAGCAATTCATTTACGGACAATTTGTTTTGGCAGTAAAGTTGACTGACTGCTGCTTATGATTCATGTGTCTCTCATAAAACAAAGGCCAACCCATTTGCAAGCATTATCTTATTATTATTATTGGCTTATATGGGAAAAATAATACAGGAGACGCATGAACCATATAAATTGTTTCTACAATACAATTCAGTATGAGATTATATGGCATTCTCTTAAGTAAAAATCAACATTAACTGCATGAAGTGATCCCAGTTTAGACCGAATGCTTCAGGCAGTAAGCGATCCATGCGTCTAATAAAGGTGTCATCATGTGACAACCAGACTGTGTAAAAGGCAACAGCTCTTTTGTTGCCTATAAACAAATAAAGTATCTTCCTGTATCTGCAGTATAAACCGTCATGGTGGAGCCACAACGATGGCAGTATGTGTCAGGTTTGTCAATGTGGGTATTTTAAAGCAGGTTTGTATGAGAAGGCACTGAAACTTTTTGCTCCCACCTTTCCCCTGGTTCCCTGAGCGTAACGATGAAGCGGGCATCGGGCTGCAGGGCGTGAATGAGGTCCTGGGTAAGGATGTCCTTCCCTGACTGTTTGTAATCCCACATGTAGGATGGACTGGCTTCTCCTGCAAGATACAGATTGATAATTAGTAAAGTATATTGACTGCTTAAGAAGTATAATTAAATGTTGGCCATATGATTCAATTGTGATATTGAAATGGCAAAAAAGTGGGGAGAAAACATATTAATTTTGCCAATTATGCCTCAAACACCTTGAGCACCCATCCATCCATCCATTATCTACCGCTTTTTCCTCCACCAGAGGGTCACGGGGGGTGCTGTGCCTATCTCAGCAGACATTGGGCGATAGGCGGGGTACACCCTGGACAGTTCGCCAGTCCATCGCAGGGCCACATATAGAGACAAACAACCATTCACTCACACCTACGGTCAATTTAGAGTGACCAATTCACCTAATCCCCATATCTCATGTTTTTGGACTGTGGGAGGAAGCCGGAGAACCCGGAGAAAACCCACGCACACACGGGGAGAACATGCAAACTCCTTGCGATAGGCCCTTGTTCCGAAGTTGTTCCAAACGGGGCTCGAACCCAGGAACCCGGGTCTTCTTGCTGCAAAGGCAAGAGTGCTAACCACTACACCAACCGTGGGCCCCATCTTGAGCACATTCAAGAAAATAAATAGTTGATTAACTGCGGCACATTTTCACAGCAAAAGTTATTTGTTCGATCTTATTTACCCCTTGTTTAATATTGATTGTCTCATCAGGCTTTCTTTATTTAAAAACAACAAGGGGGTACTGCAATAAGCTGCAAATGCATGACATTTTTAATGTGTTCATAAATCTCCTCATTTGAGAGTGTAACTAACACTCAGACAGTAAAAACAAAAACAGCATAATTATGTGTCCAGCTGTGCACAAAAATGTGGAATGAATGCAACCAACACAGTGACAATATGAGTGTTCAATTTTCATAGTTGGACAATCTTTTCTCCAACGGTTTAACAGCAGAAACTTGAATCCGGCTGAGCTGAGCCTTCATTATTATCTTAACTGTGATGCTGTGGTGTATCTAGTCATACTATAAAGCAGGCTTTGTCTGCCTCATTTTCTGAGAGAAAGGGATGATAGCCAGGACCCATATCCTGTGATGACCATGGCAAAACCAGACGACTGCTAGTTCCTTTCTGGCTAATTGATACACACTTTGATCAAGTCTACTTAAAGGTCTCCACTCTCTCTATGTCCATTAAAAGAGCTTATTTTGGTCCATGGGGAGAGGCTATAATAGGGCAAACAAATGGAGGAGCCAGGATGACGGTGCCTCTGGTGTTTTACAGCAGCTTGGTCTTGGCTGGTGGTTTCAGAGAGGCAGAAGCCCCCAATTCTGGCCACAGGCCTTGCTGGGCTCTCCAAGGGCATGGTGTGAATACTGAACGGGACTTTGGCACACTCCCACCCCCTTTACAAGGATTATTTGTTTTAAGAGGAAGACAAAACGGGGTGGCAGGCTAAGCTGCACTCAATGCACCAACTCAGTCCAGTGTGAAAAGGCTATTGTTGAAATTAAGCAGTTCTTCTTCGCAGCTGAGCAGTCCTTTCAGATCACATTTGGATGAGGGGGAGATGACAGAGATGGATGAAAGCAAGAGGAACAGGAAATGTCTGTGCAACTAAATCTGCTAAGAGATTTCTTATAACACAATGGTGGATGGTGTTTTACATGCTATCTCAAATATCATCTGCTTAGTGAAAGGCTGTGTTTTGATTTATATTTTATAAGAATGGATAGATTGTATCGGGATGGTCATTGAAGGTCACTGGAACCTCAGTTTTTGTTCCAAAGTCCAGGTCCAGGATCAGGTTTCTCTTAAAGGGGCTAAACATTCTTCCTAAGGACATGTGTGGTCGTTACAAAACTGCAGCCACATCAGTATGCTCATGCCTGCAGGGACCCGTGGCAAATGCAAGAGAGCGTTCTGGGCTCTAGCCAAAACAACGACAGAGGAGACTGAGATATTTTATTCATGGACAAGATGCACACTGATGAGGTAACTAAAGCAACACTCTAATCTTGCTTTCACATCAGTAGCTTTCCTTTTTGGCCTGACAGACTGAGCTTGATAAAACTTTCTTTTGCTTTTCATTCTTCAAGTCTGACCTAACTCTTGAAGACAATGAGGGAGGTTGGGGAAGGTCTATTTATTTAAGTCATGCTTTGATCTGTTCATTCATTGGCATCCCTTTAAACTCGTACTGAGACATTCTACACTCATTATAGAATGTTTAAATATGTACTGTACATGAGATGAGAGATGTCGGCCATGAAATCTAAGGCACCAATTTTTCACTATGTTAATGATTTGATCATTCTCTACACAGATGGCACATTTTTTTATTTAAAAAAAATAAATAAATAATAATAATCAAATGTCACCATAGAATGTTTACCACTGAGTCTGTAATGACGCCTACCTGTGATGATGTTGGCCTGGCTGGGTCTTCCACTGGAGTTTGCCATGAGTTTGCCCTGGATTTGGTAAGCAGCTTTATCGAACAAGTCCAGGTAGCTCTCCACTGGGATGGGATTATTAGGACCTGGTTGGTGAAAGAACACAGATCATAAACACACTCAGTAGGCTACACTAATGTGAATCATTGACTGGTGCATATTTTTCATTTTTTGCTTGGATTATATTTTCTGATGCTACAATACTAAGATTAGATGGAGAACGTCTCTTCTGAGTGATCTGATCAAGTCCAGATCACGTCTTAATGGCCACAGAATCATGGAAAGCACATTTGGAGGTGGTTTGAGGACATATGTGGTCACATTCCTTAGCTGCTGTATTAGCAGGATCTTTCCACAGGCTATTCAGTGGCTGGCCCTTCAGCTGACATAGTATCGCAACAGTATAGAGCTGAGCAATACAACGATAATGATACGGTATGTATCGCGATAGACACTTCTGCGAGATCAAGAAAAAACTTTCAATAAAGTCACTCAACTTTGTTAAAAAAAAAAAAGAAAACAGAGAAAATGTTGCTTCCATGCTTGCAGCCTGTAGAGTGGTCAGAGCCTCTGGAGTTTGAGTCAAACAACCAATCACTGAACAGTCAAGTTTGGATGCGCCGTCCTCTTAAAGTGTGAGCACTGTCACGCCAATGTCACCTACAAATTACACCAGACGACCGTACCCACCAAGAGCTTAGTATTTATTATCAACAAACTTATTCTACCCTCTTCGGTGCTGGTTTACACGCACTGCACGGCAATCAACATCATCTGCCGATGTAGTGCATTGTAAGGTCAGATTTTAGATTATGTCATGCATGCCTACATGCCTCAGGGGTTTCTGCATCGTCCTTATTGCTGCATGACCTAATAAAATCTAAGTTCAGTTCAGCAGGGAACACTGGCTCTGTTTAGTTTTCAGTGTTTCCAATTAAGGGACAATGTCAAGTTAATGCTTAATTGCTTAATGTAAGACAGCACAATGTGTTTCCCATCTAAGCTGATGTGGTTGGCAGTATAATTACAATTTACTTGGCAGTTGTGGAGATACAGTGTAGGACTTTGGAGGGTCTATGCAGCATAAGGGTAATGAGGAAACTCGGGCATCTGTAACATTCAGTGATGCTTTGATGGTGTTGCAATAGAAAACCTTTCTCTGTTAAGCAGGGAAATCTGATTTAAAATCTCTGGTGAACTCCCCAAACAGCCAGCCTGCAGCATCATTCCTTTGATATGAATGAAGTGTCTCACAGTTTTCAAATGTCTCTTCTCTAAGAAAAGTTTGAGCGTGGATAGCATCAAATTACCTTTTCACAACATCGTCCGAGTGGAAACTCTGGGGGAATGAAATCAACAACTACAAAACAAGACTGTTAGAATTTAGAGTGTTCCCAAAGGATGTCTTAAGAGAAAAGTGCTGATTTCCAGTGTACAGCCCTGAGGGGAACGCAAGTGACAGCAAAGCTGAAAGCATGGGGGATTGCAGGCAGCAATAACTGAGAGGGACCTATGTCCATGAGATGCACGCATTTGCCGCTATGCAGCATCACAAGACTGCAGAAAATTCTAACTGTAAGTGCTGCGACAGACAAATAGAATAAAATAAAATAAAAACCCTCCACACCCCACAGTGTTAAGATGTGCAAAAAATGATCAATGCAAACCAAACACTGCAGAAATGAATGCAGACAAAATAGGTGTGTGAGCTTCAGTGGGATTAGTTAGTCAGCAGCTGGATGATCTATGAGGGCCGTGTAGGCCATAATTCCTTTTTTTACCTCTCACATACGCAATTTTACCTCACACGTTCACAATTTTACCTCTCACATACAATTGTTTTAACTCTCACATACTCTCTTTTACCTCTCACATGTAATGTGTAAAAACATTTAATGTGTGAGTTAAAACATTTAATGTGAGCGGTAAAAAACATTTAATGTGAGCAGTAAAACATTTAATGTGTGAGGTAAAACATTTAATGTGAGCGGTAAAACATTTAATGTGTGAGGTAAAACATTTAATGTGTAAGGTAAAACATTTAATGTGTGAGGTAAAACATTTAATGTGTAAGGTAAAACATTTAATGTGAAACACATTAAATGTGTCACTTATTCTGAAGCTCACTGAGGTATGGCTCTGTCAAAATGACATACTGTAGAAGGTCACATTTCACACTTTAAATACCCTTGGGCTCTCATTATTGTATACCAGCCTAGAGGTCTTTTACCACAGCAAATTATAGTTGTCTCTACTCACCAAACCTCTCGCGGGTCCACCACTGCGGCTCTTTAATTGTGCTTGACTGGATGTCCGGGTGCATACTGATTCTGGCATACAGGTCTGTTGTGCCACACTTTGGTTGGCCAAGGATATAGAAATAGGGAAGGCATCGCATGCGGTAGAGTTTCCCATTGCGATGCAACAAGTGCTCTTTGAAAGTTGTTCTCAATTGCTGAAACTCAGTCTGGAGCCTGTACCTGCTAGCCCTGTATGGGTCCAAAGTGACATTCTCAGTGTATTCCTCATACCAACAGGGGTTCTTGACACCAGGAAGGAATTTTTGGGGGATGACGGAAAATATCTGTGTAGGCAAAGAAAGACAGCTGCATCAAACTTCAACATTACCAAAAACCATAAATAATCATGTCAAGTTTGTACAAGGGTGCAAATATCTCAAGGAGTAGACTTGTAGTAATTGAGTTACTAATAAAACATTATACTCAAAATTAAAGGGTCAACCGATGGTGATCAATAGGCTGATAGAATCACGACAGGTTGAAGCATTTAAAGGTAGCTGAAATGGCGACCCGCCACTCCTAAATGAACGTAGAGGAAACACCGGGATAACAACTGAATAATGTTTAAAAAAAATTGTTTTTCTTCTCCAGTCATCTAATGACACGGGAACATTTCCCGATAATATGAAAATAGTGAAAGTGCTGCCATTGTTCAAAAAAGGCGATGCGCATGAGTTTACAAATTACCGACCAGTCTCAATACTACCACAACTGTCTAAAATCCTAGAGAAACTTTATAACAACAGGTTGGACAACTTCATCAACAAACACAGTCTGTTAGATGACAGCCAATATGGATTCAGAAGCAACCGCTCGACAGCTCTGGCCTTGACTGAATCAGTTGAAATAATTACTGATGCGATTGACCAGAAACTGCATTCCATAGGGATCTTTATTGACCTGAGAAAAGCATTTGACACCATTAACCATGAGATCTTGATAGCAAAACTAGAGAGATATGGTATTAGAGGTATAGCACTGGAATGGGTCAAGAGCTACTTACGCAATAGATCCCAATACGTCAAGATAGGTGATCTGCCAAATAGAACGAGTGATGACATGTATAGTCGCATGTTATCATTCAACAGCTGGCTGTCAAGGTGGTGCCCTAACAATAACGTGGGCTTCACACAGAACTGGCAAAGTTTTTGGGGAAAACCTGGTCTTATTAGACGGGATGGAGTTCATCCCACTCTGGATGGAGCTTCCCTCCTTTCCAGAAATATGACAACGTTTATTAGAACCAAAACGTGACAACAAGCAGTCGGGACCAGGAAACAGAGTTGCAGTTTAACACGCTTCTCTGTGCTCCCACTCGTTCAGTCGCCCCCTATAGATAATGACTATGCTATATATAAAGATAAAGCTGTATATGAACATAGATTTAGGATTAACACAGTGTCTGCCTCTAGGGCTCCATACATTAGACAGTCACGGAGAAACAGGAGAGGAGTCATTCATAGTAACCTCGTTAGAATAAACACGAGGACATTCTCCGAGCCGAGAACGAACAGTTTTAAGTGTGGTTTGTTAAATATTCGTTCTCTCCGCTCAAAAACGTTGCTTGTGAATGAACTGATACACGAACAGGATTTTGACTTGCTCTGCTTAACAGAAACATGGCTTCAAGTGAATGATTATGTATCTATAAACGAAGCAACGCCTCCTTCCCACACCAATGTTCATACCCCTAGAGGAAATGGCAGAGGTGGAGGGGTCGCAGCTATATCTGACTGTATACTTTCGCTCACCTCTCGACCCACGTGTACTTATGAATCATTTGAGCACCTTACTCTAAGTCTGTTAGACTCAAGTATTAAACAGAATAACAGACTCCAGCTTATAGTTGTATACCGACCAGCGAACTCCTACTCCGACTTTTTAAGTGATTTCGCAGATTTTTTATCTGATTTAGTTCTCTGTTCAGATAAAATCATCATAGTAGGTGATTTAAATATTCATGTGGACGTAGCCAATAATAGTCTTGGCTCGTCTTTTAAGCTTTGCTTGAATCAATTGGCTTCAAGCAGCAGGTTAACAAACCAACACATCGTCATGGACACACACTTGACCTTATCTTGACGTATGGTATTGACATACGTAACTTGGTAGTATTTGATGAGAATCCTTTGATATCGGACCATTGTCTGATCTCATTCGAGGTTGTACTTACTAATGTTACTGATCCTAAACAGCAGCATTATTACAGTCGCTGTTTATCCGACAGTTCAGTTGAAAAATTCACTGAACAGCTCTCGTCTGCCCTCCAGCCATGTTTTATCACAGAGGATGACTATAGAAACATCACTCCCACGGAACTTAATGGAATAGTGGATAACACAAATTTAACCTTGCAAACAGTTCTAAACACTGTTGCTCCTCTTAAGAGAAAGGTTATCACCCGGGACAAGTCTGCCCCATGGTACACAGCCCAAACTCGAGCGTTAAAGCTCAGTACACGGAAGTTAGAAAGAACGTGGCGTTCCACACATAATGACAGTCACTATGTCTTGTGGAAGAACAGTTTTGATATATATAAAAAAGCTCTTAGACATGCAAGAACTTCTTATTACTCAGAGTTAATAGAAAAAAATAAGAGCAACCCCAGGTTCCTTTTCAGCACTGTAGCCAGGCTGACGGAGAGCCATGATACAACGAATCCATCGATCCCTCGATCGCTGAGTAGTAATGACTTTATAATATTTTTTAACGATAAGATAGAAACGATCAGAGATAGAATTACCAACCAGTTTAGTACAGCGAGCCTAGACTTAATTGCGGCTCCAGCTTTACATGTATTGAATCATTTTATTCCTATAAGCCTCCGGGAGCTGACCTCACTGGTCTCCTCCTCTAAACTAACTACATGTCAGTTGGACCCTATACCAGCTAGACTCCTTAGAGAGGCTCTACCACAAGTTGGAAATATTTTACTAGATCAAATAAATATGTCTTTACTGAGCGGCTGTGTCCCAAAGGCCTTTAAGATGGCAGTAATTAAGCCATTACTTAAAAAGCCTTCTCTCGACAGTAGCATTCTGAGTAACTATAGACCGATCTCAAACCTTCCTTTTATTTCAAAGATTTTAGAAAAAGCTGCAGCCACACAGTTGTGTAATCACCTGTGTAGCAATAATGTATTTGAAAAGTTCCAGTCTGGGTTTAGAACCCACCACAGTACAGAGACTGCACTACTTAGAGTAAAAGATGATATTCTTATGGCCTCTGAAAAAGGACTGGCTTCTATACTGGTTCTGTTGGATCTCAGTACAGCATTTGATACTATAGATCATGAGATCCTGCTACATAGACTAGAACAAGACGTTGGGATTAGAGGATCGGCACTTATCTGGTTCAAGTCCTATTTATCGGACAGATTTCAGTTTGTTAGTGTAAACGAGGAATCCTCCATACTCACTAAGGTTAACTACGGAGTTCCTCAGGGTTCTTTGCTTGGACCTATTCTTTTTACCCTGTACATGCTGCCATTAGGCAACATTATCAGGAAACACAACATAGATTTTCATTGTTATGCAGATGACACTCAGCTATATGTATCTGCACGACCGGACGACCCAAACCCATCTATTAAACTCCAGGATTGTCTCATAGACATACAGACGTGGATGACTCGTAATTTTCTGATGCTTAACACAGAAAAAACTGAGGTCATGGTCCTTGGGCCAAAAGATATAAGAGCAGCACTTGGAGCTCTAAACCTAGGCAGTAACACTCCAGTCCCTTGCACTACAGTAAGGAACCTAGGAGTCCTGTTTGACCAGGATTTATCGCTGGATGAACATATTAAGCATATATGTAGAACAGCCTTCTTCCACCTTCGCAACATCAAGACAATTAGAAATATTATATCAAGACAAGACTCTGAGAAACTTATCCAC
This sequence comes from Microchirus variegatus, assembly GCF_963457635.1. Classification (NCBI taxonomy): domain Eukaryota; kingdom Metazoa; phylum Chordata; class Actinopteri; order Pleuronectiformes; family Soleidae; genus Microchirus; species Microchirus variegatus. Next base: position 7,811,720 of record NC_139818.1, on the reverse strand, counting down.
GCCTTTATAACCTCCAGGCTGGATTACTGTAACTCCTTACTGTCTGGATGTCCTAGTAAGTCCCTGAGAAGCCTCAACTGGTCCAGAACGCAGCAGCACGGATACTGACTCGAACCAGACGACGTGACCATATAACTCCTGTCCTGGCTTCTCTTCACTGGCTCCCAGTGAAAAGTAGAATCGATTTTAAAATACTTCTACTTACATACAAGGCCCTGAACAATCAGGCACCTTCTTACATTTGTGACTTAATCACTTTATATCAGCCGAATAGACCGCTGCGCTCCTTGAACTCAGGTCTACTGGTTATTCCTAAAATAACTAGAAGTAGAATCGGTGGTAGAACATTTAGCTACCAGGCTCCTCTCCTGTGGAACCAGCTTCCGCTTTCAGTCAGACAGTCTGACTCGGTCTCTGCCTTTAAGGTGAGACTGAAAACCTACCTTTTTAACATAGCCTATAGTCGAAGCTAGATCAGGTATCTCCTGATTAGAATAGTCTATCTTATGCTGCCATAGGCTTAGACTGCTGGGGGAATTTCCCATCATGCACTTAGAATGAGCACACAGACTTTGCACGAGCCGCACTTTCTCTACCCCGTCCTCGATTTTTCATCCCTCACCACTTACCCGATGTACCCCCATGAGATGTAGCACATAAATCTACATATAGCACATCTCTAACTGATTTTAATCTCTTACAGTTCTGCTGACACCAGTGAACGACATGAGGTCAGGACAGGAAAGAAGACTCCGTCATCCTCAAGTCTCTGACCACAACAGTCTTCACTACAGGCTGTGATAAACCCAGTGATCCAGATGATCCTGGCATTTAAAGACTTTTTCACTTTTTATTCTTGTCATTGTGTATTGTATGTTTTGGGTAACATCTACTGCACGTCTGTCCGTCCAGGGAGTGGATCCCTCACCTGTGGTTCTCCCTAAGGTTTCTACCCTTTTTCCCTTTTACAAGGGTTTTTTTTTTTCCCTGGTAGTTTTTCCTTACCCTGGTCGAAGGTCTAAGGACAGAGGATGTTACCAACCCTGTGAAGTCCCGTGAGACAAACTATGTTTTGTAAACTGTGGGCTATATAAATAAAGATTGATTGATTGATTGATTGATTGATTGATGAAGTGTCGTACTGCTTGGACATAGTATGTGGGGTCCCGCAGGGGTCAGTTCTGGGCCCAAAACTGTTTATACTATATATAAATGACATATGCAAGTGTCCAATATTCTGAAATTAATATTATTCGCAGATGACACAAATATCTTCTGCTCTGAGGATGATTTGAATCAATTAGTGGAAACAGTCAATAATGAAATGGCCAAAATTCAGGTGTGGTTCAACATAAATAAATTTTCCACTGAACTTGGAGAAGACTAAATATATGCTGTATGGGAAAAAGAGCCACAAGAAGAGTATCAATATTCATGTGAATGGGGTGGACATTGAAAGGGTTAAGGAACATAAAGTGTTAGGTGTGATTATTGAAGAAATGTTAAGTTGGAAACCGTATATAAGACAGTTAAAAACTAAACTGGCCATGAGTGTGTCCATACTATGGAGGGTGAAAAAGCTAGACCATAATGCTCTCTATCTATTATACTGCACACTGATCTCTCCTCACCTCCACTATTGTGCAGAAATTTGGGGGCACACATGTAAAGGGAACACGCACCCACTGCTGATACTACAGAAAAGAGCTCTGAGAATTATACATTATGCCAGTTACAGAGAACATACAAATCAATTATTTATCGAATCGAAAATACTTAAACTCTATGATGTAAAACGTTATCGTGCAGCACAGTTTATGTACAGGGCGGCTAACTACGGCCTCCCTCATAACCTTCAAATACTTCTCCAAACCAGAGAGCGGGGACTCCACCTGAGGGGGAACTTAGTTTTCAGACAGAGGAAAGTGCGGACAACACTAAAGTCTTTCACCATGTCGGTCACGGGGGTCAAGCTGTGGAACAATTTAGATGACGAGATCAAAAGTTCAGCTACGCTGAGAGTGTAAAAGGACGTATGTAAACATGATTATGACTGGGTACAGGGCGACCCAGGAAGATTGTGGATGAGGTCATAGTCAGATATCTGTTGACACTGTACGGAGATAAAATGACGGAATGCCTTATGTAACATGTAAACGTATAAAGCTGCTATTGCTGCTGTGACGTCAATATTGTCAAAAGATAAGAAAATAAGAAAAAGAAGAGAAAATAAGAAATACCATTTTCTGTGGTAATGGGGGCCGGACTAGATAAGCTTTGCTTCTCCCGCTTTCCCTTTCGGTCGTGTGTATGAATTTAAATGCTGATGTGTGCAGATGTTGATTACCTGTCATGCCCGAAATAAACGATTCATTCATTCATTCATGACTACCTTATTAGCTGTGCTTCAATTACCACAAGATGACACCATTGTTGTCATGTTTTATGTATTACACAAAGTTAAACACATTTCGGAGTCATATACGACTGTATACTACTGCCTGTGCAATTACTTTAACCATAAATTTTTAACCTTCATAAAAAAATAAATTGAATTAGAAAATGCAGCCTGTGGGCCATATTGAACCGTATGTACAGTGTGTACAGACAGGAATACAGATTTGAATCTTCTTTTCACTGCACATTCATTTACAGCATATGACATATCTGTGATTGTCAGTTAAAAGAGAGATATTATCATGCTGCTGTATGATGTTGAGAAATGGAGATTAAACTCTGAAGTAGTCATTACTAAATTAATCTGATAAGACTATTACATTTTTGGAATATTGGCATCAGTAAGATGTATTTGAGTACATTAAATAAGAATTAAGATGGATATACAGTGTTTCTTGGGTACTCACATGTGGATCACTATTAACCACCGCCTTAATCTCTGGGATCTGTCGACTGCTCTGAAACTCCAACTTGGATGTGATAGACTTGACCACCAGTTTGATGTGTGCGTAGTCTTGTGTGGGTAGTTTGATGTGTGCGTAGTCTTTGACTGAGGAGAGGTTAAAGGCAAATGGGTCGGGGCTGACAAGTCTGCTGTAAGGTGACAGGCTGAGGAAGAGGCCCTTCTTGTCTCCTGTCAGAAGGTATGAAATAATGATGAGGAATGTGACGACAAGTCCGACTAAGAAGCCAAAGAGATGGATCTTGGTGAAGCAGCTTTTGGTCATCCAGCTCTGCAGTTTCCGTTTCACCTCCGTGACCGCAAACGGGTTCACGTCCTCCATTCCTAGTGAGAAAGACAAACCTTCTTTTTAAAAAATGACTCGCAGTTCTTGGATTTTATGCAATGCCGTGACAAAGAATCAGACTGCCTCATAGTCACATCCTGTTCAAATGCTGACTTGCATTTTGTGTCATTTGGGAACTAGTTGACCACCTGAGCTGTTCTTTTCATTTTGAGTGTAATTCCTACACCCCCAGAGCATGTGTCCACATTGTCTCCAATGACATAGTAATGCTGCTTTATAGAACTGTTCAACCATTACCCTGCTCTGTTCATGGAGTTGTTGCAATATAACCTTAGGCTGAACATTGATAGCAGAGAAAAACAGTGACCGCTCTGAATATAGATGAGCTGGATCAAGTAACCGCATCCTGAAAATGATAACATGCTTTCATACGTCACTATTTTCACAGTCTCTGCTGATTCAGTTTTTAACGAGACAAACAAAAAAATCACAATGCAGCAAGGTTAAAATTAAAATCACCGACTTTGTCACACTTCTTTTTAATGAGACAGCACAGCAACACCCTCCCCAACCTCACAGTCCATCTTCCATCCTCGTCGCTCACCAGAGTCACAATATGGAGGGAGTGATAAGGATGAGGGATGCATTCAGCCTAGTAACAACGTGGCTGCATGTCAGACTCTCCTGGGCAGAGACACAAACATGAGAGATACCTGGTTCAGGCCGAAGAAGGGATTATATTATCAGACAATTGTATTTCTCACTCTGAAGTAGCACAGTGCCTACAGATAAAAGAGAGGCCAGTGTCTAAAGGGTGAAGAATCGGGGACCCTAAATGATAATGCTCCAGCAGCAGTGACGTCTGGTTTTATCCTTGAGAGGTAGGGTATATTTTGTGTTTGAAGCTCTGCCAAGTAGCACGGTGGCAGTATAATGAGAGCCAATAAAGACGAGAAACTCTGAATATTTGTTCCCTTTAAAAACTAAAGCTCATGGGTGTCGGACAAAGATGTTGTTGCTATAAAAAATAGTAAGTCGAGCTCGTTTGTAGCAACAGAGAGAGAAGAGCAAGCATTCTGAAGCCTGTGACATGCTCATGTAAGGGTGTTGGGAAAAAATGGAGGCCTTTTTTAAACAATTGACTGTAGAAGTGGAAATGTTGCGAACATGGCTGCTCCTAACAGACATCACAGAATAAAGTTAAAATGGGATGTGAGTCCATTCTCTCAGACAAGAGCCCACACACTTTACATCAAATTATGAATAAGCCATGGCAATTTTATTTGAAGAGCCAAAACTTAGGAAACGCTAGGAAAAAAAAAAATCAAGTATGCGCAGGCGTCACCTATGATTCTATGATTTGCATCACAGAAGCAGCCTGTACAACGACAGTAAATCATAACCAACCCACCTGCATATGTTGTGTTGGCAACAACATAAACGTAGACACATATGTCGCTCGGCTATCAAACACAGATGGATGAAAACCCCTCCAAACAACCGCCTTGTCAATACTCCGTGTAGAAGCTATCCATCTCTCAAGAAAAAAACTCAGCAACTCAGAAGACTTTACTTTTTATGATGCACTGTAATCATCACACAAATTAGATTTAAATATCGGATTTAACAACTTCTCTGCACACTGTTGCAGAGAAGTTGTTAAATCCGATATTTAAATCTAATTTGAATCCTGTTGGGCCTAGCCATTGTGATCTGTTGCGGCCTACTGGGAAGTCATAAAGCCTGAACTCAAGCCTGGATTTAAAATGGCGGTCATAAAAACCAAGAGACCACATGGTGAAGAACAAAAGAAGAATCTATCCCACCAGGGGGTCCCGTTTGTGATGGACTCACTCCCCACAAACCAGTGCGGCAGATGACGTCAACGACAGACAACCGTTCACCCATTGGTGGAAATTCTTGGGGGTCGTACCCCCAGGAGAAGCCTTTAAAAGCACAAACTGGCTCTTCCCAATTTCTCTTCCAACCGTTTGTCCACGGGAGCAGACGTATGTGTTTAAGGAGAGAATCAACACCCTGAAAATCTACATCCTTGCTGGCCAAGCTTTGAAGATTCTTCTACTCCTACCCCATTTTTGTTTTTTCCCCTTTTTGTTTTCTTTTATTTTTGATACAAGGACCCGTGAATAACTCCGTGCGAGTTATTCCCCGTTATTCCTGCAGAAGAGGAGACCGTGATTTGCACGCTCCTAAACCACTGTCGACCAGCTGTCCCTGTCGTGAGTCGTTGGACTACGTATTAAACAGCTACAGAGCTGCGCAACGAGACGCCCGCTCTCTTTTCCGATACCGATGGAAGGACGGATCGAACCGCGCGAAGTGGTAGCAGACCCCCCCCTTACTCGCCATAAGACGACTCACAGTAAGTGGCGATTGTGTCTGGGCAAATAGCTTATTCAGAGCTTATTATAAACACGGGTAGTGCACACCCGGTAGTTTCATTGTGTTTTTATTGTTTATGTGCTTTTCTTTTCTTTCATCGCCACCATGTGTGTCTCACACGCGGCTGTAACTTGCTTAGTATAGTATTTCTGAGCTAAAACTAGCGGACTGTATAACTGTACCACTGATGTTAAACCGTGGCACCGTCCGCACAGCTGTTTAATTGTTTTATTGCTCTCTGTTTTTTTCGCAGCGCGATTGTAATAGAAGCCCTAATTTGACCGGTAAAACGGCATATTTACTGGACAAACTCCAGCTAAATCTGTGTGGTTGAATTAGGCTTCTATTCCTCCCACGTGTCTCCCCGTTGTTGCTGTGATTTGTCCCTGTGTATCGCCACCCTGTGTCTTCAACACAGCCTGGGATCACTTTTTGAGAGGAAAACTTCCGTGATCTGTTAAAACCACAGGTCATCGCTGGATAAACTGTGATCTACAGGAGTTTCTGATCAGACACGTCCCCTTTGTCTACCTCACTTCCCTTAAATTCTCCGCGTCACTGCCGCGCACTCCTTTTACTCCTTCAACTCTCCTCTTTTACTCAGCGCCCCCGCTGGTGAAAGACGGAGGAGCTGAGCGACGAAATCTGAGCACGAGCGCCATCTCACGTTGCCTCGGGGTAACATCGTGTGACGCCATTTTTAGGTGACGTAGCGGCCACCTTTAGTAAACCGGAAGTGGAAGGAGCGTCGCACACACACACACACACATTTCTGCACCCATATCCATGCCTCTTTCCTGCACATTTGAACACTTTTATCAGTAGTTATTTAGATTAGAGGATTGATATTGTTATTGATCAATTTAATACATGAATAAATGTTAAACCTTTATTTAAAAAGTACTGTTTCTGTCTTTTGTGCTTGCTTGTTTGTGACAAGGGTAATTGAAAGAAGCCAGTGTACGACCTCACATCTTCCTTGTTAATTATTCATTAATATTAATATACTTATTATTAATTAGTGATAACTAGTTTTCTGACTCATCATCATTAAGTCCGAACAAAGAGGGAATTTGAAAGAGGACTCACATCATGTCATGGATTTCTTTTGTATTTGATCTTAATATTGGAGTCAGGAGATCAAGCATCTCTCTTTATCGTATACATGATTTGAATCATGTGTCAACTACACCTTGTTTTGCTTTGACCAATGTGAGGGCATTCATTGTAAAGTAATTCATGAATATCCTAATAAAAAGGTGACATGCTGCATTTCACTCTACAATGTCCAACTCCACTTTTAAGCTATGCATAATCAGCATACAGTATAGACCACAGCACTGATATTAACTGAAGGAGAGCTGCTGCTGCATGTTCCATCGTGGGTCCGAATGATGCGTCTCCACATCCACATCATTGCTATGCTGTTTTAACAGAAGCATCCACTTTAGGGACATATTTGTGATTGTTGTGTGTGTGTCTTGTGTGTGTATGTAATATAGCAGTGTTTTTCAACCTTTTTTGAGCCAAGGTACATTATTTTTATTGAAAAAATCACGAGGCACACCACCAAACAAAAATGTTTAAAAAATGATACTCTGTAGCCTATATTAACAATTTAGTCATTCTTATCAAAGTGTCTTGAATATTTATATCCATATTATTTGCATATAATTATTTATTTGTTTTCAAAAAATGTTTTTAGATCAATTAGGTGAAATTGGATAATTTCCCACGGCACACCTGACGATCTCTCACGGCACACTAGTGTGCCACGGCACACTGGTTGAAAAACACTGTAATATAGGAGTGTGAGTGCCGTGCTACACCATTTAACAGGGGACTAATATCATACAGGCCTACAAAGAGGGGATTTGCTGCATTTCACTCTGTACAATGTCCAACTCCACTTTTAAACAGTGCATAAACCCAGACTTTTATCTGGGATTTATAATTATTAAAAATAATCAGCACCGTCACATTGTATAACTTGATTAAAATGAAATGGGTTGTTGGATTGTTGGTGGTATAAAGAAGGGCTGTGTGTGTGTCTTGTGTGTGTATTTACTAAAGGAGGGTGATTGTTGTTAATTGCCATATCAAAGGGGACTCATAATTATTCTTTGGTACAAAGAAGGGCTGTGTGCGTGTCTTGTGTGTGTATTTACTAAAGGAGGGTGATTGTTGTTAATTGCCATATCATAGGGGACTCATAATTCTTTGGTACAAAGAAGGGCTGTGTGTGTGTCTTGTGTGTGTATTTACTATAGGAGTGTGAGTGTTGTTAGTTGCCATATCACAGGGTCCCGCAGTGGGGAAATTTCCAGTGTTACAGCAACAAGACAATAAGGATAAGGATAATAAATAATAAACATGCATTACCAAAAAGAAATAGAATATATAAAGTACAATATATAAAGATATTAACACTGACTATAAAAATAGGTTTAAAAATAGAATGTAGAATGTACATTACAACCGGTCTGCAGAATATACACAGTATGCACATGGTATTTACAGTGTAAGGAAACAAGGCTGAGCTATTAAATAAGGATATCAAATAAGGATATGGATATTTGTGATTGAGTGAGTCGTATGGACTGCATGGGCATAGGTCTATCTGTCCCCACCTACAGGAGGACAGAGGAGGCTGCTGGAGGTGGAGCCCAGGTGGAAGACCTTGAGAGGTGGAGGCCAGATCAGCTGGGCGTGGCTGGGAGAGCATACAGTTTTTTGACCATGTTGCAGGGACGATGGGCTGCCATACAGCCGTGCATAAGAGACTTTAATAGAAAGTGCTTAATATTTTATTTTGTTCTTTTATTTTGCTTTACCAGTTTATTTTGTGACAACTAAACATCTGTGAAACAATAAAATGGTCAGAAGGGACCGAACTGGAATTACCACTACTACTCATCATTTCACATGAGTCAAAACTAAAATCCACTCAGCCACAAGTAGTAGCCAGACAGAAGAAGAAAAATGGAAAATGCTACTACAATCTCTTCATCGTATACATGATACATTTGAATCATGTGTCAACTACACCTTGTTTTGCTTTGACCAATGTGAGGGCATTCATTGTAATGTCATTCATGAATATCCTAATAAAAGGTGACATGCTGCATTTCACTCTACAATGTCCAACTCTGCATGTTCCAACGTGGGTCAGAATGATGCATCTCCACATCTACATCATTGCTGTGCTGTTTTAACAGAAGCATCCACTTTTGGGACAGATTTGTGATTGTTGTGTGTGTATGTAATATAGAAGTGTGAGTGCCGTGCTACACCATTTAACAGGGGACTAATATCATACAGGCCTACAAAGAGGTCCCATGCTTCACAATATTAAGAAATAAGTACTGTAATATGCTCATGGTGTCCAAGTTATTAATCTGAGTACGTGTTTCAGTTCAATCTCTAACCTTTCCACTTCTTGTTGAGTCTCGGTAAATTGAAGCATTTTCAGTGTCTCCAACTCGTCTGCCTGATGCTCAAGTACAGGAAACTGTCATATGTATGGCCAGATAACTTCCCATTTCAGAACAATAGCTTAGAGCACCATGTCTGACCTGCTCTGATGCACCGTTCAATTACATGGAGGAAGCTTCACAATTCCATGTCCAGAGAGCATTTGCATTACTGTCTGAGCAATAGACAGCAGTTGAGCCAATCACTGCCCAGTAATCTGGACTGAGTATATACTCACTGAAGGTTCACAGCAAGCTTTTTTGACCACTGCAAGTTCTTGGAGAAGGAAACTCACCCTTCTACTACATCTTCTCGATTTCTCTCTTCAAAAAAATTAGAGAGGTAAGTTCCTAATCTTTACAAATTCTCCTTGTGTGGATCTGTTAATTCAGTGTTGGTATAACTTTGTGGAAAAATATTGATAGCGTCATAGCTAGAGTTACTCAAATCAAAATGTTTTTCATCATGTAATATTTTAAATCAAATTGTTCTTGGTCAAGACAGTGTATCATGTATGTTTTCAAATGTTTCACAGAAAAATGAGGGTTTATCCTGAAAAGGATGCCATGCACTTCATTGCCTCTGGACAAGATAACACATTTCAGAGGACAAAGGTATGTTTTTAGAATAAAGGATTATTTATCAATACTGCTTGTTCGTTCAAAATGTCATGAAAAAAAAACTCTGATGAATTCTGATTATTGTTAGGCAGGAAGTGGTGTATTGTTACAATATATGAAGTATGGTATAATATGTGTGACTGGTATGTGTCAGTGGTAAGGTAAAGAGAGGGCAACACACACACACCACTTGCTTTGTTTTTCCTACAGTGTTAGCAATTAAATCTCAATTTATCACTTCTGCAATGATGTATCAAAAACTGTCAGTCACAAAGACAGAGTGATTCCATGTTAGGTCAAAGCTGTGTATATTCCATAGTCACACATACAGCAGCTTCCTCAATCAGGATCTTTTCACACCATTAATGATTCATTATCATGATAGTAAATAGACAAATATTCAAGTCCACAATACATGCACAAAACATGGCCCAAACAAAACCTATAGACCAGTGTATAAAGTAAGATTTTGAACTCTGGGATTTTACATGAGGAAACTGCTGTATATGTGACAATGAACCTCCAACAAAGATATGACCTATTGAAGCACTGTGTCGTTTCATGCATTTAAATGTCTTGAGAAAGCTTTTTAAATAAATAAATGCTATAGTTTATAAGCATAGTTGTAATATTATGGGGTGTTTGCGTAAGAATGATACTGATATTATCATATCCACCTCAGCAAGAAATGTGTGTTAAGCAAAAGTGTCCAGCCATGGCAAAAGCATTCACAAGTCTACTTTGGGACATTTGGAGTTATTTACAGATTCGGAAAGTGTGATTTCTAAGCTTTCCAACAATGTCAAACACATGTCCATCTGATCATTTTTGAAGAAGATGTGGCCATTTGAATGTAGGCACTCCCCAAACTGCTTTAGGGAGAAATTCAGCCTGAAATATTTCGACCTTCTTGAGGAGCCAGGCCAATAGCTGCTCATTTGCATCACATTAACATGGTCACAACCCCCCACCCAGTCTAGCTGTCAGTGACATCTGATGTCTATTAGCCCACAGGACAGTAACAGTGTAGCAGTTTGAAAAAAAAAAAAGGAATGAATGTAGTTCATGTCAATGTAGTGTTATTTGCCTTAAGTACTTCAGTGGACTGATAAGAATCAGAATTTACTTTATTGATCCCCAGAGGGAAATTCTTCTGTTACAAAAAGCACTTGAATAAAAATGAGAAACAAGAAAGGTGAAAGATAGATACATACTTCAAATATCAAATAAAATATATCTAAGTGTGTGAAGGAGAGTTCAGTATTTTCCAGACCATGGACTATATTATCATCTTCAATACCAGTTCCTCCCCCACAATGTGGCTGTACCCACTCTGTCCATCACAGTTGATATGCAGGCTAAATGGTGACATCACAAGCACACTCTTCTGCTTACTGTTCTGTGCTATAACCTTCGGTGCTGGGCATGTGAAGTATTTTGCCTCATCAGAACAGAAAGGCCTGATTTTTTCAAAAAGATATGTCTGCCTGTCCATGGTCAGTCCAGGTGGGGCCAGGACGGGAAGACTGTCAACAGGGGGCAGAACTCCTGGGTTGCGCAGTGGCTGAAACTCGATAGGCTCTGCATCACTGTGAGTTTGAGCAATCACCACACCTTGGAATCAGAGCTGTGACAGAAAAGAAGCACACAACAGGATATTTAAAACATGGCTCACTGTTCACATGGAACACTATTATGTCCATTCGTGATTTTTTTATTCATAAAATGCAGAATTTTGAATATAAATACCTAAAGTGCTGATAACTCTTGATTTGTGGGAGCTTTCGAAAGTAGGGACTCAGATGTGTCTGCCAGTCGGCCTTTACTATCAAGAGCCTTAGCCGACCTCATGTATAGACGCCACACTGAGGCCTTGGACACATGGGTTGGCAGCAACTTCACATGCCAATCCTTATGCCCAGGATTCTGAAAAAAAAAGAAAATACTTGTTTCAGATCATGGTTCATGTTAACAGGCATTTAATCACTGAATCAGTATAGATTGATCAGTAGTATTGCTTGAATTATGTGTGAATACCACACCTTTATGTGCATGAATCCACGTGTAATTAACACGTTCATCACACATTGTGTTAATCATGTGTGATTCATGCATGCAAAGGTGTGGCATTCACACATCATTCAATGCAATGTTAGGTTTAGAACACGGGAGTTTCGTCTCAAAGCATTTGAATTATCAAACTGAACCTGCGGGTGTACAAAATCTCAAAGAGGGCCGTGACATGCTCCTCTTACGACTTATAATACGCTCATCTGACCGAACAAAAGTTTCGATGTGCGCATCATTCTCATTGTAATAATACAGTACCGAGCTAGCGAGCTAAGCAAGCATAGCTAATAACAATGTAGTCAAACGGCGTTATGAAACGCAGAGTGGATTATTAAAAGACAGCGTCCCTATGTGCGTCTGTATGTGACTTTGAATGAACACTAACATAACATAGATTAACAACGTTAATGAAAACTCACCCCATAAGAAACTGAAAGGTATTCCGGCAGACTTCAGTGCCTCCGAACAGATAAGAGGTCCGGGCGTGCTTCCTTTTCGTCGCAGTTTTAAGTCTGTTCGCCTCCAAATGTCCAATTCGATAAGAGATAGCGCGGTGCTGGCGTCATGTCATCATCTCAGTAGTGATGGGATCGGCAGTTCATTTGAGTGTACTGAATCACTTGAATCAGTTCATTAAAATGATTTGTTCAAAAGACGCGTTCACCGAATCGTTCAGTTCTAAGCAGGAGCCCAGTGCCCCGCTACGTGACTCACCTCCTCCCTGTGTGTCAGTTCGTCTCTCAGCGTCAGTCGTCAATCTTCGGCAAAAGACGCCAGCCAACGTGCACCGAGCGAGGAGGGAGTGACTCGTAAGAAGAACTGTGTCTGCCGTGCTGCTGTGATTCGTTCACACTGTCAGTTCACTGACTCGCTCATGATTTGCGCGTACGAACGAACTTAGTTCATTCGTAAGTTCTGTGTTCGCGAATCATGAAGAGTCGGTGACAGAGCGAGCTGAACGTCATTCATGTCCTCCTCCTCCGTGACAGCTCTCTCTGTCTCTCTGTCTCAGTTCGTTAGTACGCGCGAATCATGAGTGAGTCTGACAGCTGCTCAGTCACAGTTCACTTATTGTCCTGTTCTCTTTGCCTTCCTTTGTCAAACAAAGCTTTGATGATGACTGCTTTGATGATAATCACGCTTTAATTGCGAGCACACACACACACACACACACACAAATACTTATATTCAAAACTAAATACGAATGAATGTAAGTCTAATCCACAAAGCTAATGTCATCTCATAAGCTGAGCTGCTGCATGGACAGTGAAACAACTTTAGCACAAGGACACACGTCTGTATGGGTATGAGAAACAGAAAAACAAACGGCGACCGACGGGTGTTTGGTTCTGTAAGTTTTGAATCTGCCATCTCGTCTCTCTGTCAGTGCAAAATTGTTTTTTTTTTGCAGCTGAAATTTGCAGACAACACCACCATCATTGATCTGATTCAGAATGATGACGAGTCTGCATACAGGCAAGAGGTGGACCAGCTGGTCCACTGGTGCAGTCAGAACCACCTGGGGGCTGAACCTGCTCAAGACGGTGGAGATTGGAAGGAGAAACCCCCCATCACTCCGCCCTCTCACCATCCTCAACAACACAGTGACAACAGTGGAGTGCCACAGATTCCTAGGAACCAGCCTCTCATGTGAACTGAGGTGGTCCTCCCATGCTGACACTGTCAGGAATAAGGCCCAGCAGAGACTGTACTTCCTGCGGCATCTCAGGAAGTTCAGCCTGCCACAGATTTTGTTTTGTTTGTTGTGTTTTTATTTAGATCCCCATTAGCTTTTGCAAAGCAGCAGCTATTCTTCCTGGGGTCTATTCATTTTCAGTGTGACAAAAATACAATGTAAAATGATACAGACATGACATACATTACATGACATACATAACATAAAAAATAACAAAACAAAAAATACAAAACTAAACTAAACAAAAACAAAAAGACAGCTGCTTCAATTAAAATTAATATTTAGATAATGTCTTTTAAGTTGTTTTTTAAAACTATATAGATTTAATTGTGTAATATGATGAGGGAGTGTGTTCCACTGTTGCATTGCCCTATATATAACTGTACGTTGAATCATAGTCTTGGATTTTGGTAAAGTGAAACAACCTCCGACTGCATGCCTTGTTGAATAATTATGTGCTGCTGAACTGAAAGACACATTCTATAAATAATAAAAGGTGATTTTGTCATTATGACATTCTTAATAAAACAATAATGATAAAAATCTAGTTTAAACATCCAACCAACCTAATGATTCATGCATTTTAATAACATTAGTTCTCCATCCACAAGAAAGAGCTAATCTTGCTGCTTTATTCTGGACCAACTGTAACTTCCTTATATTACTCGATGAAGTAGTGGATCAGACTATAGAGCAGTAGTCTAAGTTAGACAAAACCAAAGCCTGTATCACTTGCCTAACTAGTTGGTGAGTTAAATATTTAGCACATCTTTTGATTATTGATATGGCATTTCCCATTTTAGTCACAACCTTTTTTATATGTTCATCCAATGATAATTTATTGTCAATGATGACTCCTAGAAGTTTTACTTCTTCTTGTTGCTTTATCACCGTTTTATTTATTGTGAGATTGAGCTTTGGTTTTTAACTTAAAGAATGATTTGTTTTCCGATTACTCTTCAATTTGTTTTAGACACATTCAGGATCAGTTTATTATTATTATCCAGTCCACCACCTTAGTCATCTCACTGGCTAAATTCACATTTAAATCATCAATTGTGGCTGCTGCTAAATATTTTATAGTGGAGTCATCTGCATACATTGAGATATGAGCTTTGCTTAATTCAAGTGGAAGGTCATTAGTAAATATAGAATAAAGGATTGGTCCCAGGCAACTGCCCTGAGGTACTCCATGCTTCACATTTATGATATCAGAATAGCTTCCATTGAAGTACACCATTTGCTTTCTATAACTTAAATTGCTGTTGATCCAGAACAAAGCAGACTGAGTGAAACCATAACATTTCAGTTTTTCAATGATTAATTCATGATTAAGAATGTCAAATGCTGCCGAAAAAATCCAACAGGACTGCACCTATAATGTGTTTCTGTTCCATTTCCTGAAACCAATCATCAACCATTTGTGTTAAAGCCGTAGCAGTTGAATATGTATTTCTATATGCATGCTGAAAATTGGTCATTAAATTGTTTTGAGCAAAGTAAGACTGAATCTGTTCATGTACAATTTTCTCCATTATTTTACTTAAAATCGGCAGTAGGCTAATGGGTCGACTGTTGGTTTCAGAAAACGGAAAAATCTATTATTTTTTGGTATAGGCACTACTTTGGATATCTTCCATGATTGCGGACACTTGTTTTCCTTGAAACTTTGATTAATAATGTATGTGACCATAGGTGCAATTAGTGCAGTAATAGGTTTGAGGAGTTTACTGTCAAAATCATCAATTCCTGGAGGTTTATCCTTGCAGGTCATCAACATCAGTTCAATTTTAGCAACACTAACATGATTGAATTCAAAACTACACCCTTTGCCTTCCATAATCTTGGCTATTAACTGAAGAGATGAGTCTATATTCTTGGACTGTAGGCTGGACACTACTTTCCAATTCATCTATTTTTGTCATGAAGTAGCTGTTTAAATGATTTGCTATGTCTACTGGTTTTGTGAGAAAACCTCCCTCAGTACAGTAAATAGCAGCTATTAGCATTAGGGGGCCTGTAACAGCATCCTAGTAATATTGGTTTAAAATGCGTCATATGAATTTGTAACCAGAGTACTTCAGTATCAGATGTCATCAGGTCCTTCCTCACTAGAGCAGGTATATGATTTTGAATATAACAAGCAACCCCTCCACCATTTGAATTCCTGTCTTTCTGAAAAATATTGTATCCATTTATCATCAGAGATGAATCCTCGAATGTACCGTCTAAACGAGTTTCTGACACTGCCAATATGTGCAAATATTTACCAACAGTACATCAGCAACTTCAGTCAATTTATTCCTGATACTACATATGTTCAGGTGGGCAATTCTAAGCCCTTTCTTAGGTAGCTTATCAAACATTGCCAATTAAACCTTCCAATTTAGAAAACCCATCATCATAGCAAAATTGCCAACTAAATTTACATGTTGCAGCTGTAACATACACACACACTAATATATACACATAAAACAAACACATACATAAACACACACCCACATGTATTTGTCCTTCAACATTGTGCGGAAGCCTCGTGGCTGTGTTGAAAAAAATAAAAATAAAATAAACTATAATTAAGTTTGCCCCATACCTCCCATCATATGTAGCCTGTCGAACTAATTCTCTCCTTACCAAACATTTTCTAACATGTCGTGGTTTTTGTTCCTGATAACTAAAACAATATTCCAAACATAATTCCAGAAACCAACGTCATTGTGCCCTAAATTGAAACAAAGGGGAAAATAAAATAAAAAAATTAAACCACCAATTATTCACTAAATTGTGACAAGTAGAAAAGGAGAGATAGTTCATCAGTATACCGCCAGAGAACCACAATTATTCATGAGATTGTGAAAAGTAAAAAAACAAAGAAAGGGGGAGAGTCCATCAGAATACCTTAAGACCACCAATCTCTGTCTTTTCCCGTGAGCTTCTTCAATAGTTCAGCTGTCTCTTCATCCAACTTCTTATTCTTGTCCCTGTGCGCTGCCTCTTATAAAAGGGCACCGGCTGTGCGTCATGCGCCCTACTGTGCATTCCGATGATGCTTTGCACTTGGAACACCTGCTCCCCACCCTTGGTAAACACCTTCATGGTAAACACCTTCACCAATACCAGCTTCATCGACACCCATCTGGCTGAACAATTCCTACGATCCCTCTCTCTCAACCCAAGATCATCTCTGACCTCAACGGGAACCTGCTGGCAGAGGTCACTCTTCGCACCATCCCCATCACCATGATCCTGTCTGGTAATCATGTGGAAGAGGTCCAACTATTCCTGATTCCGGCGTCATCGGCGTCAGTGGTTCTGGGTCTTCCCTGGCTGGCGCAACACAACCCGACCTTCAACTGGGCTTCAGGTCAACTCGCCAGTTGGAGCGTCCAGTGCCATTCCCGATGCCTCAGATCCGCTCAACCGACACCTTCCTGCCCTCCCAACAAACATCCTGAACCTCCGGACCTCACTGGCGTTCCCGAGGATTATCACGACCTCGCAGAAGTTTTTTCTAAGGACCGTGCACTTTCCCTACCTCCTCACCGTCCTTACGCCTGGCGCCACACTTCCCTCAAGGAGACTGTACAACCTCTCCCGAAATGAGCGCCAGAGCATGGAAAACTATATTAATCAGTCTCTGGCGTCTGGACTAATTCGCCCCTCTTCCTCTCCAGTCGGAGCGGGGTTCTTTTTTGTTGAAAAGAAGGATGGGTCACTCCGTCCCTGCATAGACTATCGTGGACTTAATGACATCACTTTAAAGAACAGATATGCTCTTCCTCTCCTGGACGCCGCCTTCACCCCCCTCAGTAAGGCCCGGATTTTTTTGAAACTGGACTTACGTAACGCTTACCATCTGGTCCGGATCAAAGAGGGGGATGAGTGGAAAACTGCGTTCAACACACCGATTGGACATTACGAATATCTGGTCATGCCTTTCGGCCTCACCAACGCACCAGCAGTTTTCCAACACCTAGCCAATGACATTTTGCGCGACATGCTGGACAGATTCCTCTTCGTTTACCTAGACGACATTTTAATTTTTTCCGAGACTGAGGAGGAACACGTCCAGCATGTCCGCTTAGTTCTGCAAAGACTTTTAGAGAACAGACTATTTGTTAAAGCGGAGAAATGTCTTTTCCACACCCAATCTGTCCCTTTTTTGGGGTTTATTGTAGAACAGGGCAGCCTGGCCCCAGACCCCTCTAAAATCTCGGCAGTCAAGGACTGGCCCACCCCCACCACCCGGAAGCAGTTACAACGCTTCCTGGGGTTTGCAAATTTTTACAGGAGATTCATAAAGAACTATAGCCGCATTGTCGAACCTCTCACAAAGCTTACCTCTCCCAAACAGGCGTTCCTGTGGTCCGATGACACCGAGACCTCCTTCATCCGGCTCAAAGAGATGTTCACGTCAGCTCCAATCCTCAACCATCCTGATCCAGAGTCCCAGTTCGTGGTCGAGGTCAACGCATCCGACACCGGGGTGGGGCGGTCCTCTCCCGACGTAGCCACGACGATCAGAAGCTCCATCCCTGTGCCTTCTTCAGCCGCCGTCTCTCTCCGGCGGAGCGAAATTATGATGTTAGAAACAAGGAGCTCCTGGCTGTCGTCCTGGCTCTCCAGGAATGGAGGCACTGGCTAGAGGGGACCGCCCAGCCGTTTATTGTTTGGACCGACCACAAGAACCTAGCCTACCTACAGAACGCTAAACGCCTGAACTCCAGACAAGCCCGCTGGGCTCTCTTCTTGGGGCGTTTCAAGTTTACCCTGACGTTCCGCCCTCGCACCCGGAACGTCAAACCTGACGCTCTTTCCCGGCTCTACTCTTCCGACCCTCCTGATTCCGAGGCTGAGCCGATCCTTACCCCTTCCTGCATCCTGGGCGCAGCAACTTGGCCAGTGGAGACCAGGGTCCGCCGGGCTCAACTCACGGAACCTGACCTGGGAGGTGGACCTCCCGATCGCCTGTTTGTTCCGGCGACCATGCGCTCCGAGGTTCTCCAGTGGGGCCACTCATCGAAATTAGCCTGCCTTACCCTGGAACAGCCTGCACTCTTCACTTCATCAAACAGCGGTTTTGGTGGCCAACCATGTCCCAAGACTCCGCTACATTCGTCTCAGCTTGTTCCACCTGTTCCAGAGGCAAGACGTCTAACCGCCCTCCTGCCGGTCTCCTGCACCCCCTACCCATTCCCCATCGCCCCTGGTCGCACATAGCGGTGGACTTTGTCACAGGACTTCCCCCATCTAACACCAACACAACCGTCTTGACTGTCGTGGACCGATTCTCAAAGTCGGTCCACTATATTCCCCTCCCCGGACTCCCCACTGCCATGGAAACAGCCGAGTCCAACAGGTCTTCCGCATCCATGGATTCCATGGATTCCTGGTGGATATTGTATCAGACCGCGGACCTCAGTTTGCTTCCCAAGTGTGGAAGGCTTTCTGCTCGGCGTTGGGGGCCTCGGCCAGCCTCCCTCCAGTCACAGAAACAGGCTAATCGTCATTGCACCCCAGCACCAGAATATACCCCAGGCCAGAAGGTATGGTTATCCACCAAGGATCTCCCCCTCCAGGTCGAGTCCCGCAAGCTGGCTCCTAGGTTCATCGGCCCCTTCCCCATTGACAGAATCATCAATGCCACCTTCATCCGTCTCAAACTTCCCCAGTCCCTCAAAATCCATCCAACATTCCACGTTTCCCTCCTCAAGCCTGTGGTCGAGTAAGACCTGGTAAGGCTTGAGTAAGAGTAAGAGTCACACGGAGCCTCCAGCGGATCCCCATACTTCCGGGATCGCGGCCTCCTGTTACCTCTCCAACCTCTTCGTCTCCTCCACTTCACCGCTGCAGCAGTCTTCGTCTCCAACGTTCGTGGATCTCCACTCGTACATCTCCACTCCGAGTGAGTCCGTTCCGAGAGAACGTCACCACGAACTTTGTTGCCACGAAGGAATCGCCATACGTTTGGCTCAGCTGCGTTCCGCTGCTTAGTTAGCTCAGTGCTATTTTTCCATCCATGCTAGTCTGTACACTAAAGGAAATAAAACCGTGTTTAATACACTTACCTTCGTCCTGTCTGCATCCGGGTCCTCCTCCTTAAGATCTTGTTTCCCTTTAAAGGGAAACGTAACACTTCAGCCTCGCTGGATACATAAAGTGAGACTTTATTTTCTTTTTACCTAATTCCTTTCGTATCCCGGTATACTGGCTCCTCTTCTTCATTACTGCTGGTGAGTAGTCTTGGTCGAAATAAATCCTCTCGTCAGCATGCATGATCGGGGGCCCTCTTCTTCTCCCAGACCGCTTGTAGAACTCTCTGCCGTGTCTGCCAGGTTAAGAACCGGATTACTATTGAACGAGGTGCCTCTCCGACCTCTGGTTTCTTTTGGGGGGATCTGTGCGTAGTAACTATGAACAGTTTGTTTTCCGGAATGTCCAACTTCACAGATATCAGCTCACCTAAGAATTTCACCATATCCGCTCCCTCAGACTCCTCTTTCACTTGGTGAAATCTAATCATCTTCTGAGTAAATTCAGAAGATGTACATTCTATATTCCTATAGGCCGCTACCTCAAAGCAGTCTAAAGAAAGGGCTGTGGGCTTATGAGATTTTCCATGCCATATACTGTCTTGATAGTGTATCATGTAAAAATCCATGTCCATCGTTTGGAGCAAGAGCAGGTGAGAAATGTTTAGGAGCGTCTTTTTGTCTTGTTGTCTTTTCTATCTGTGGTTATACATTTTATAACTTTATTTATGTTCTTTTTCTTATTTGTTTTTCTAGGTTTTTAAATACTTAATTACACTGTTGCTTTTACAGGCAAGGCCTTTATTTAAAACAGTCTTAAGTGTGAAACTGGGTATAAAATGCACTTTTAGCCTGTATGTGTCTTACAAAAAAATAAAAATAAACCAAGGCTCAACACATATTTTAGTTGTGGTTAAAAAAACAAAAACATGACCATTTATTTTTGCTTGTTTCTCTCTCTTTTTCATTTTTTTCATTTTGGAGTGTAAGTATAAAGGGGATTTGTGTGAGCCTTTTTTGGTAATGTGTATCATTAAATATTGCAGTTCTCTATGTGCAAATTACTATAATTGAAGGTCTAATAAAAGTAATCAGAGAGATTCAAAATAAAATACATTATCTTATGCCTGCCCATTTTATTTGTTACTTCATCCTGGTTGTTTTTTCCATATTTTTTTGTACTACTTAATACTTAAAATAACTTAAAAAGTTATTAATGCTTATTTAAAACAGGGAAAAAAATGTAAATTTTTCTTACCATTTTATTTCTAATTGTATCACTTTCTTTTCTTTTTAAGATTTTAAGAAAAATAATAACACAATTAATTATTAAAAATAATTAATCATTTGTTTTAATATTTTCTCAACAATTACAAGTTGAATCACAACATAATAGGTGCCCCGTGTGAGGCTTCTTGATATATTGCATTGTCACTGGCACGCTTGTACAAAACACAGAAACTACTCGCTGATCAGACATTCAGTTTCTGAAAAGAAGCAGTGTCGAATCAGCTAGGATACTGACTAGTGACCGCTTACGGACACTTTATACTTCTCCGATTGCCTATGCGTTATCCGACTGCGTCGGATAGGCGCTGCAATTTCCCGCCCGATCAGTAGGGGTCGCTGTGCAAGGTTGTTGTGCTTCTGGCTACAGTGAGCAATGGCGTCGAGAGAGAAAGAGAGAGAAAGACTGTTGTTGTTGAAACAGTAGCCGTTTCTCACTTTTCTGTGTCACCAAACGCAGTTTTAAGATAATTTTAGGCGAGAAATTGGCCATTTAGAGTCTAAACATGTGCTGTGTGTGTTAAGATAAGACGCATTTATAGTTTGGCAGGGGCGTTCTCGGCGGGGATCAGCTCCGCGTCTGTGGACGCTGGGTGCGCACAGTGAGCCGGCACAGAGCAGCGCTATCTCAGCCTGTCCTGAGGACCAATCCTAGCTCTTGACGTCTCCGTTGTCCCTTGACGGAGTGACGGACACTTAAAAAATATTTCGTGCAGTCGGAGACGACGCAGAGGCTCTTCGACAGTCAAAAATCAGAGACGAAGGACAACCCACAGAATGGCGTTTTGTGCAGGATTTGCAGGCTGTGAATGCTGCAGTGCAACCACGGGCTCCATATGTCCCAAATCCTTACACAATTTTGTCACAGATTCCTCAGAATTCATCAGTGTTTTCTGTTGTTGATCTTTCAAACGCATTCTTCAGTGTCCCTGTTCACAAAGACAGTCAATTCTGGTTTGCTTTTAACTTTGAGGGTCAAAGTTACTTTCACACGTTTGTGTCAGGGTTATTGTGAGAGTCCAACCATCTATAACAGCAGTCTGAAGAGAAGTCTTGATTCACTCACTCTCAGTCCTGGCTCTGCTCTCCTGCAGTATGTTGATGATTTACTGATCTGCAGCCCCACACACGAACAGTGTCTGACAGATACCATTGCTCTGCTACAGCACTTAGCAGCAGAAGGCCACAAAGCAAGCCTGTCTAAACTTCAGTTCTGTCAACCGGAAGTTTCATTCTTAGGTCACGTGATCACTGCCCAAGGAAAAACATTGTCTGCACAACGCATTGAGGCAATTCAGAAAATTCCAAAACCACAAACAAAAAAACAAATGATGTAATTTTTAGGGATGAGCTCATATTGCAGAACTTTTATTCCTAATTATGCTGTTTTGGACAAACCACTGCGTGACCTCACAACTGTCACCAAAATGCATGCGCATGCCAGATTGACCTGGAATCCTGAAGCTGAGGAGGCATTTCTTAATATGAAATTAGCTCTCCAAACTTCTCCCACTTTGGGATTGCCTGATCCAAGCAAGCCATTCACGCAAACTGTGGATGTCAAGGACAGTTGCCTTACTTCTGTCCTTATGCAAGCTCATGGGGGAAAACTAAGGCCTGTAGCATACTTCTCATCAAAACTTGATCCTGTTGCTGCTGCACTTCCCAGATGTCTCAAAGCAGTAGCTGCAGCTGAGAAAGCTGTACTGGCTTCAAGGGACATTGTGGGTTATTCTGATTTAACACTTCTTGTTCCCCATGCTGTGTCTCTCCTGCTCCTGGAACAGAAAACCTCACATCTCTCCACAGCTCGCTGGCTCAGATATTCAACTGTGTTGCTTGACCTGCCTAACATTACAGTTAAAAGATGTACTGTACTTAATCCTGCGACACTTCTTCCTGTCCCAGGTGATGGAGAAGAACATGACTGTGTTTCTGCTGTTTCACAGGTGTGCACTCCTCGACCAGATTTAAAGGACGTTCCTTTGACTAACCCTGACATGACTCTTTTTGTAGATGGTTCAGCATCACGTGATGACGTTGGACAGAACAGAGTTGGATTCTCTGTCTGTTCACAATCTGAAGTGTTGACATCTGCAGCTTTGCCCTCTCATCTGTCTGCTCAAGCAGCAGAACTGATTGCTTTAACTGAAGCATGTAAAATAGCTGATGGAAGTACTGTCACTATTTACACTGATTCACGTTATGCTTTTGGTGTTGTTCATGACTTTGGTGCTCTTTGGAAAGAAAGACATTTTTTAACCTCCTCAGGGTCACCCATTCGTAACCATGTGCTTGTTTCCGACCTACTGGCAGCCATTGTGTTGCCCTTGCTCATTGCTGTCTGCCATTGTTCCGCTCACACAGGTGGCAAGGATCCTGTGTCTCTTGGGAATGCGACTGCAGACGCGGCTCTGCTCCCTGTTCACGAAAACAATCGTTTTGTTTGTATTCCAGTCGACACTCACAGATTCACTGTCTGAAATGCAATCTTTTGCCACACCTGCTGAAAAGACTTTGTGGGAATCTAACGATGCTTCCGTTCACAGCAACGGTGTGTGGAGGGGGCCCCATGATAAGCCTTGTCTCCCAAAACATTTCTTCCCATATTTTGCAAAACTGATACATGGATTGGATCATGTGTCAAAGGGAGGGATGGCTTCAATGCTAAACTAGCATTGGTTTTCAAAGGGTTTTTCCAGCTATGCTGATAAGTTTTGCTGTTCCTGCATCATCTGTGCCACTAACAATCCAGGCAGGGTCCCTACACAACAACAGGTTGCACACCCATCACCAGAACGACCATTTGATCACCTTATGATGGATTTAACTAAATCCAGCAGAGGGAAAGAAATACTGCCTGGTCATGGTGGACATGTGGTCAAAATGGGTTGAGGTTTTTCCATCTAAACATGCAAGTGGTGCTGCAGTGGCTAAAGCCCTGCTAACTGAGATAATTCCAAGATGGGTAATCCCTACAAGGATCAGTAGCGACAATGGTACACATTTTGCAAATGTAATGCTGGATGAACTGTGTAAATTCCTAGGCACAGACGTCAGAAAGCACTGTGCCTATCATCCCGCCAGTGGAGGGGCAGTGGAAAGAGAAAATGGCACTCTCAAACGCAAACTGACTAAGTGTTGTGAAGACACAGGGCTTTCTTGGATCAAAGCACTCCCTCTCGTCCTCACTTACATGAGGATGAGGAAGAGGAGCAGAACAAATTTGAGTCCATTTGAAATTCTTTTCGGCCGACCGCCCTCCTTAGGAGTGGCTCCACCAAAGCGACCTCTGCCCTCCACTGACCAATGTGAAGATGCAATGTTGAACTATTGCAAAAACTTGTCCTCTGTATTATCTCAAGTTTCTCAACAGGTGAAAACTGCTCTGCCAAAGCCAGCATCAACTCCACTGCACAACATCGAACCTGGAGACTGGATTCTCATCAGAGAACTTCGACGAAAGCACTGGAAGCAAAGACGGTGGCAAGGACCATTTCAGGTATTACTGACTACGCACACAGCAGTGAAAATAGATGAAAGAGCTACCTGGATCCACGCCACGCACTGCAAGAAGATTGATCCACGCCCTTTCAGTGCCAACACCACACCGCACTGCAACGTCCCTCTCACCGCAACCCTAAAAGACAAGGGTACTGTCAGCGCCGTTGAATAACACAGAGTGAGTGTGCGCCGAACGCTGCTCACACTGACACAGGTACGAGAGAATACACAATACTGACGAGTTACACCTACACACACACTGTGTAACCAACATTGCTTCATCGATGGAACCACAACAGCATCCCTGGCAGCGCAGACAGTCGCCATGGCGTCGCTTCAAGCAATTTTGCGGCCTGAGAGAGATTTTGGTTTGTGTAGCGATTCTGTTTTTGATGTGTGTACTTCCTATAATGTGGATGGAAAACCATCATGTTGTTGAAGATTCAAATGATGTTGATGTTGATGTTGATGTTGATGTACCTGACCATGTGACTACTTTTGACACTCACCCCCGACATGTTAATCGCACCAAGAGAGCCTCTGCCTTTCCAGCTTCTGCTACTGAGCAGCGTAAACGCACACGGAAGTTGGAGAGAATACCTGATTATGATGATTATCATCACTATCGTACACCTACCGAATCGATCAGAGAACCAATTGTTGACCAACCGACTGACCTTCTATTTAGCTCACTTTCATCTGACGGACTAACGGATGACTTTTTACCTTATGATCCACCTCATGTTGAAGCTAGAGTTGCCTTAGCTCAATGTCATGATAACACTGCATGTGCCCTATCTCTACTGCAAGCTAAGACATTAGACGTAACAAATTGCTGGATCTGTCAACATGTTGGAGCCAGAATGCACATGACCCCGCTCACACATAGCATGTATGAGTCAAGTCTGCTAAATGTTCCCTATTCTGGAGAGTGTTCTATCCCTACAACCATGGCGTCACTACTCTATTTAGGACATGTTATGATAGATGTAACTGATCACAAATTGCCAGTCTTTTTTTCTACACACTCTAATTGGACATGCACTGACCCTAAATCAACCACTTCATTCCTGTCATTGTCTGTTCCCCGCAAACGGGGCGACACATGCCTCTGCTCAAAAGTGGGCTCAGTTTCTCTTGGTTGGAGTGCATGTAACACTTCTGTTTTGATAAGCACTACTGATAAAGGTATGGTTTGTGCCCTGGGAAACAGCACTTCTGTTTTTCCCTGTCCTTTTACTCCACCATTTGGTTCATTTGGAGCGATGATGTGGATTTGTGGCAGGAAAGCGTATCATACTCTGCCCAAGTCTTGGACAGGATGTTGTTATCCTGCTATGGTTACTTCTGTGGTCACTATACATCCACATCCACACCCAGAGGAAGAAACACCTCCCAATAATCACCAAAAACGATCTCTCAACTCAGCATGGTACAACGGCTACAAAGCAACTGACCCTTGGTCAACCCCTGGGGAAGCTGTAGGTTTATCTTTCATAGCTCCTTTCGGTGTAGCGGTTGCCCTGACAAAAATTAATGGTGTAGCACATCAAGTAGTGGCGCTGGCTAACGAAACTGAAGATGCAGTTACTATGCTTAATGAGGAACAGTCACACATTCGTGAAGCCGTCGTCCAGCACAGGCTTGTGTTGGATATCCTCACAGCAGATAGAGGGGGGGTTTGTAAGATGTTACACTCGCAGTGTTGTTTCTACATTCCTGACAACTACCATAATCTGACATCTGTTGTTACCCAGATGCGCTATTTCGTTAAACCACCTCCACCTGTCCCCGACTCCTTCCTGGCCTGGTTGACCTCATGGGGTAATTCATGGGTCACAGGTCTTGCTAGCATCGTATTTCCTATCTTGATTCCTCTGTGCGTTATCTTGTGTTGCCTTGTTCCCTGCCTTAAATCTCTTGTGAGTGGGTGGATTACCCATTCCTTTTACATGACGGCCTCTGACAGACCCACTGTACCCGCCAATAACATCGTCAATAATGTCACCATTGAAATTCCCACTCCAGCCATTCCTCTGACCCACGGACTGATTGACATTGTTCCAACCAGTCCTCTGAACCGCGGACGACTGTATGACGTTGACTATGACTGGGACGACTATGACTATGAAAATGACAGTAATTATTAATTCTTGACTTCCCTTCAGAGACTGATTCTGAAATAGGGCCACACCGGACGGTGTGGTGATGTTGTCTTTATATAATCTACTTTAAACCTAATCAACTCATTTTTGCTTATACTTTAAGTTGAAAGGTTCATATACTGGAATACGTTTTAATTACTTTTAAGGATGTGTTCATTACTTTATTATTATGTTTGATTACTTTCAATGTGATGATGATTTTTATTGTGGTGTTTGATTGATTTGCTTGTGTAATCATGGTAAATTTATAATTGTAGTAAGTTTTCCTGTTAGGCTGATTATGAAAATGTTATTTTCCATTAGCTTAATGATTATATATAATCAAAAGGGAGGAATTGTCCTGGCAAAATAACATTTTCTCTTTAGCAAACACACACAGATACACATTCTTATCTTTAGCACACACACACATACACATTCCTTCACACAGGTACCCCATTCATATATGCACACCTCCCTAACACTTAAATCTTAATACACATAATCCTCTTGGCACCTTTTATTACACCTAGACAGCTCTTACACAGAACAGACCAGCCTGGGGTCCAAGGTCAACCAGCTGCACACACACAGCATCGAGCCACAACAATATATCTGCAGAATTCTCTCATCTTCTTCAGAGCCATTGTAGACTTGCCTCAGAACGGTTGTCTTCTGTTGTCTCTCTCTTTGCGCAAAGAATAAACCTGTTACGGAATTTTTGTATTGATATTGTATAAATGTAAAAGTATGAACTGTAGTGACCTAAGATCAAGGGACCATTTGTTATTTTGTTTTACACACAGGGGTTTGAGTCGTAAACACCCTATCTTCCTCTTTCCCAATGGGGGGTCTACCTGATTCCCTCTCTTCCCGTGGGAGGGAGGAAACCTTTTGTTTCTGTCTGTGTGGGGGGGTTTGACACACCCACCAGACAGGTTAACTAGAGAGGTTTTCCATTGATTCAGCAGTCTTCGCGGGGTGACTTAATCTGCAAGTTGCTTCGTGATTGCTCTTTCTGTACAGAAATAAACTCTTGTTTGATTCCTGAGCTGGCTCCAACATCCATCTTTTAATTAATTATCCTGACATTTTGGCGCCCAACGTGGGGCCCCGATACCTGTCCCTCTCTTCACAACGGTGGACCTGAAGACCTTGCAAGGCGGAGAAAAGAAACATTTCTCCAGAAAAGACCTCCACCTCGGGGCTCTTAAAGCTCCGTTTGGTCAGGGAGGCCAGGTCCCCTGAAGAGTGGGACAGTGACGGTGACCAACCAGAGAGGGGTGACGGACCAGCCAGGGAGTCAAACAATCAAAAAGGTAAGACACGTGTCGTGTATGTCTTGTGAGGCGCCAAATCATTTGGAAATTTAATTTTGGATTGGGTGAAACAGATACTGGTTCATTTGGCTTCAAGATCAAACATAGTGAGGGCCAGATCATTGGAGAATTAGTCTCAGGGGGGTTTGAACAAAAACCCTCGTCTGGTACCAAGATTTAGAAATATCTCATGAGGACCAAATCATTGGAAACTTAATTTCAGGGGGGTTTGAAAAAAAACCCTCGTTTGGCACCAAGATTGAATATATACGTGAAGAGCCAAATCATTGGAAACTTAATTTGTGGGGGTTGAAAAAAACTCTCGTTTGGCTTCAAGAACGGGTGGTCTGTTATTTGGAAGGACAGCATAGTCAAACTAATCCCGAAGTCTCGACTGCGTCAAAATAAAAAGAGAAGGAAAGAGTCAGGGACTCTATACAATGGATGAGGTTAAGAAGATAGAAGAAGAAGATAAAACTTTGTGGTAACGAGAATAAAACTTTGTGGTGACTTATTCAGTGTCTTAAATATCCTCTGTGGATATTACAAGGGTGCGTTGCTCGGAACGAATGTGTCGTACAAACCACCTGGCTGAAAAGATTATCCAAAGTTAGTGTATGTTTGATAAAGATCCAAATGTGTGTATGAAAAATCAGGATGTGTGAAACAGTTTGAGTATATGTGAAACAGGTTGAGTGTGTGAGAATAAGAAAAAAACAAAGTTAAGAAAAAGAAGTTGAAAACCGAAGAAGATAGCCCATTGTAAGTGATATCACGCCCATTCGATGAATGGTAGGTAAAACCGGTAAAATAAAAAAAGCAGGTTAAAAAAAATTAAATAAAAATAAAAAAGTATAAAAATGGGAAACTGTAACAGTTACAAATGTTGTGAACCTGACGAGGTTCAATTTAAAGGAGATGAGAAACGGATGAGCCAGAAAGCGTTAGATAATGTGAAATATGTGAAAAAGTGGGAAAAGAAGTATGGTTTTAGAGGAAAACTACTGCTAGAAGAATGCAAAGAATTGGTAGAAAAGATTGAGGCTAAGTCTAAGGGAATTGAGAAAAGACAGGAAGAAGAGATGTAGGATGTTATAAATTTAATTCTGTTTTTAACTCCAACTGAGATAGACAGGAGAATGACGCCTCTGGGTCTCCATCCCCCGTGCATCAGCACTCAACAACCACCACCTCCAGCTCAGGCCTCTGCTCCAATCTCTCCCCCTCCTTCTCACTCTGCACCTCCTCTCTCTGTTCCTGCACATACCGGAAGTGTCACAGGAAGTTCGAAAGCGACAAGGACAGGTTAGTGGTATGAAAAGTGGAAAAGTATGCTAATGCATTTTCTGATGTGTATTTCTGAGACAACATCAATCGTGGAGGCAGGAGAGGAGGAGGAAGAGGAGGAGGACGAGGAGGATGGAGAATTGATGGAGATGAGAGCTGCTTCAATTGTGGCAAATTTGGACATTGGGCTCGACAATGTAAGGCTCAAAAAGGCAGAGGTCAAGGAGGCTGGAGGGGGGAAGGAGAAAGGAAACCCAGATGAGTTGAGGATTTATCAGAATGACTTGACAATAAACAGGTTATGCACCTACACACACACGTACACACCAGAACCTAGAAGATGAGGAAGTTTTTTAGTGTTTTATTGTGCATGGCAATCATGTGCTTTTGGAGGTTTTTGGATGTTGAATAGACTGTTATAAAATGATGAAGTTGTTTGAGAAGCAAGGAAGAGTAAGTTGATTGGGACATACTGTGGAAAGTAGTGAAAGTGAAAAGAATAAGTTAAGGTTGAAGTTGAGATATGATTAAAATGCATACAAATTAAAAAAAGTAAAAACAACAGTAACAATAAATTAACACATTAATTAATTAAATAAATAAATAATAGGAACTGTGTATTTAGTTATAAGAACTATATATTTCTTGTCACTATGGAGGTGATGATGTGTGGCTGGGGCTGAGTTAGCTCAGCTTAATTTGTTCCTGTGTTTTATATGATACATGAGATGGTTAATGAGAGGAAGATTGTCTAGGATGGAGTGTCCCTGATCAAGACAGTCCTTACCGGCTCTTGATAAGTGTGGTTTATGTAGAGTACGTGTGAATTTAAGGAAAACAACAAATGGTCAAATTGTGGCTGAAGAATCACCTGTGCTTCAAAGTCTTTTTATGAGGTTGCATTTGCATTTTTTAGTTATATTTATTTCTGTCGTACAGTTACATCTGGCCCTATGAAGGCAACCAGTATGCGGATGTGGCCTATAGTGGAAATAAGTTTGACACCTCTGATGTAGAGCATGAATGTGAATGAATGGGAGAGTTCAAGCTGTGCAAGAGTGCTTTGAAAGGCCCAGTGGACAAATGGAAATAGTTTTTAAGTTGAAGGTGTGACAAGATTTTGTTTGATTTGCAAATGGCTTTGTCTCATTGTAGACAAGGGATGTGTGTTGGTGGATGTTGTTGATGTGATGTGAAAATGACTTGTGGTAACCAACTAACATCTGAAATATACAATACAGTCACAATAGGGTTTATATAATAATTGATTAAGAATAAAAATTAATAATAAGTAAAGTAATCTACAATTAGGCTAGGAGATAATAAAGGTCATGAGGAACGACATAGGACGATATGTTGTTTCTAATGAATCGCCAAGAGAGGAGAAATCGGGGACGCTCTTTTTCTTCTCAAAGCCTTGGGTGAACTCATATTGACCAAATAAATATCTTTTGATAATTTTGGATATTATAAAGAACAATTAGATACATTTGATATAGGTATAGTGGATGACTACCTGATTCAATCCGTGAATCCACTAACAGATCTGACTGACTTATAGGAAACTGACTCTGCAGAAATAACTTTGAGTGAATGTGTCTTTGTAAATAATGAGTAGTGTCTTGGAGAGTTTAAGGTTGTCTGAAGTATGTTGATATTTAAACTTAGTACAAGGTCAAATGTGCTAATTTGGAAATGGTTTTCTGCTTCAAGGTGGTGACATATTGGTTTGATTGACTTCGATTAGGTTAAAATCAAAGAAAAAATTAACAGTATATCAATTGTTGGTGATGTAAGTTTTTGTAAATGTTGTTATTTTAGTGATATATAATGATGTAAGTGGCAATTGGGAAATCAATGTGCAGTGAGAATGGTTGTTTTTGTTGTGATTTGGAGCAGTGTACTTTTCACTGGCTTAGTGAGAAATGAAACTTGAAGACTCTCTGTGAAGTAGGAGTGGTTATCCATATGTTACTCTATTATCATGTTTCTCTGACATTTGCTCACTCCCCCTGAGTGGTGTGAAACTTTCAACACTCTCAAAAAACTTTGAAAAGGAGAAAGAACAAGATTTAAAGCCACTGTAAGTAAGCTACACATACAATTCAAATGTGGAGATTTACTAATAAGATTTGGATATAGAAATGTAAACATTTTTAGCAGATTAACTAATGCCTGGTTTGAACAAAATTAGGTATTTAATTTAAACGTTTAAAGAAATAAATCTCAAGATTTTTTTAGGTCTTTAAGGAACATGCTGACTTCATGAAGGACATCATAAAGATTACAAAGCACAGGATACAAGTAAAGGTAAAATAACAAAAGTAAGGGGACTTAGAATTAGTAATAATGTGCACAGAGAAAATCTGTGCAAGGGGGGAGAACAATAATGGAAATACATATTGAAACAATAAAATTCAAATTTGAAATTTTTGGAAAGATAAAATAAATGTAATCGAAGATTTGATAAATTATACATTTGTAATGAGGAAATAATTTAAAATTGTGTATGCAATAATATAATACATTTGTAATCTTTGGTGGTAGTTTAATACTCCACTGAGAATTCCATTACCAGATCAACAGTTTAAATTTTAGTTATGAATCGTGTAGTCATTAGGAAAAATAAAGTAATAACTGATAGTCTGTCATTGGATTGTAATAGCACCATTGGATAACCTAGAGAGAGAGAAAGAGCAGTTGGTAAAACAAATTGAGAAAGATGTTTTTGGAATTTGGAAAGAGTGGAAGTTTTAAACTCCTAGCCAGGGAATTATGTATATTGAATGTTGGAAATTGAGGTGTGAATATGGAAGTGAGTGGTTGGTTGTCATTACCGTTGATAATTTTAAAGTTAAGGTTTGGTTGATATAATTAATGCAACAGTGATTTAATAACAAAATTAAATGAAAAGTGTACTACCAAAACACTAAACTGATTATGTTTGGATAACTGCATGTTAAATCACAGTACTAACACTGCATGGAATGCTAACAGCTGAACTTATGCTTAACACAGCTGCAGAAAGGACTCACTGTTTTAAAGATTGCAATGTACTGAATATCAAATAACCCACATTAGATGAATGCCCTCCATAGGCTAGTCCATAGGTTTGCTTTACTTTCAGAAAAGATGGTGGAAGCTCAGCTTGAGACAAGGAAGTTGAGTGGCTGCGGCTGCTGTGAACCAGTGTACCCGAGGGGGGTGCAAAGGAAGTGGAAGAGCCAATGAGAGGAGGAGCTTGAACTGTGATGATAACAACATCATCAGCAGTTTAGTCTGAAGGAGCATGGCATTGTGTCAACTGAGCAAGTACAAGGAAGTGTACAACAAGATCAAGAGCAGAATTTGGTCTGAAAGTGATGCAAAAATACAGGGAAAACGTTGACTGTATGAAAGCAACAGCTCATACAGCAGAAAATGGACTGTGGGCCCTGAACGTCAGTAACAGGAAAACTGATTCAACGTAGTCTGGACATTTCAGGAGACAACACGACTGAAGTTTTAACATTCAAATTTACCGGATGACATGTGTGAATGTTTGTAATTATGTTATGTTCAAAGGGAATGTTAGATTGTAAGGATGTTTTATGTTCTGTTTTGATGGAAACAATGTTTGATTTTTTAAATGATGCTTATTTTGTGTATGATTACTGTTTCTTGTAACATGGAGTACCTGTGTGTGGTTGCCGGGGCAGCGGAACCGTGAGAGAGTTTCCCTTTCTGAAAGGATAATGGATCAATAGAATGTTTTGAACTGCTCGAAAGGGTTTTCGCTCTCACACTCTACAAAATTTATGTTATAAGTATGCTTAAAATCAGCATAAACAGGAGGGATATGTTACGGAAATTTTGTATTGATATTGTATAAATGTAAAAGTATGAACCGTAGTGACCTAAGATCAAGGGACCATTTGCTATTTTGTTTTACACACAGGGGTTTGAGTCGTAAACACCCTATCTTCCTCTTTCCCAATGGGGGGTCTACCTGATTCCCTCTCTTCCCGTGGGAGGGAGGAAACCTTTTGTTCTGCTCTGTCTGTGTGGGGGGGTTTGACACACCCACCAGACAGGTTAACTAGAGAGGTTTTCCATTGATTCAGCAGTCTTCGCGGGGTGACTTAATCTGCAAGTTGCTTCGTGATTGCTCTTTCTGTACAGAAATAAACTCTTGTTTGATTCCTGAGCTGGCTCCAACATCCATCTTTTAATTAATTATCCTGACAAAACCGATGCTACAGCCCAGTTGCTTTTTCATCCAACTTTATTTCCACATCAGACATCTCAGACAAACAATTGCCACAACATATATTTTTATTGATTTTCAAAAAATAAAATAAAAGGCTGCACATATCAATGCATACACATATCAATATTCAAAACCAGACCCCATTGGAAAAACAAAACAAAAAAAACAACATATGAACCCCACAACGTGATATCCCAAACAACCATTTCCCCCCTCACCACCCCTCAGCCAGTCCAACCCCAAGCGCTAAAAGTAATGTCAGGAGGCCTGCTCCTTTTCCAGGAAGGAAAGCAGTGGTCGCCAGATCCCTTCAAATTGTTCAGTTCTGCCTTTTATAGAGTATCTGATCCTTTCCAGATGAGAGGTGTCCATCAGCTCTTTTCAGTGTGGGCACCTCTTTCCCTTTCCAACACATCAGAATCAGCTTCTTGGCTTTGATCAATCCATATGTCAATAGAAGCGACACTCTTAAAGATCTCAGCACGTCTGAAATACCCAGGATTATTAGAACTGGATCAGGTTGTATCTGTATTTTAAATATTTTTGAGAATAAATTGAAAATATCAACCCAGTAGCCTTCTAATCTGGTACACATGGCAAAACTGTGCAACAGATCTGCTTCTGTTATCACATAAAGGTGAAATTTCAGGAAAAATGTAGTGTAACTTCACTTTTGAATAATGGATTCTGTGTAGAATTTTGAATTGAATTAAACGGTGTCTAGCATTTAAAGAGCAGGTATGGACATGTTCTAAGCTAGAGTTCCAGGTGTTATCAGTGATTTGTTGTCCAAATTCCCTCTCCCATTCAGATTTAATCTTAGTCATATAAGGGTGATATATACCTTCATCGAAACGTTTCATCGATTCATTAATTGATCGTCCATTAATTATGTCCACAGACCGGAACTGTGACTCGCACTGAGAAGCCTGATCTTTCTTTATATTTATGCTTGGATATGATACATTTCGATTATATTATCCTATATTCCCAGTTAGTTCCCATAAATGCCCATTAATTCCCATTATTCCCATGGAAAGCTTCAAATATGGAATATTTCCCAAATTCCGCAGCTTAACTTCCCATGGAAATTTTATTTACTGTAAATGTTCCACCCCTTTGCAACCCTACTCGTTAATTATTTTGATAAAACATCTGAAGGTTAAAGATGTAGTTTTGCTTCTGAGAGAACTGAAGAAAACAATGAGATAAAAGAAGAAAACCTTGGTCAAAATCCTCCACAGCAATTATGTCTTGGGTCTCAGTGTGTTGCATATTTTTCCCGCAAAGTGAGAGCTGTGACATGTAATGTTCAGTCAAAGCCAAATATGACATGGCACAAGTATCTTTGTTGAAAGCGGCTATTTCAGTGAACAGTTGGAAAATCAAGTGAATAAATAATAAACACAGCTTTCTTCACCTGGTTCATGAATAAGTCATCAGCTATTCAAATAATAAACGAACTGTATTGATATATGCGATATGGTCTAATTCCAAATCCAATTTGAAAATATATTGATATATTGTTTATATCGATATATCGCCCAGCTCTAATTGCAATATATATACTGTTGTTGTTGTTGTTGATGAGGCCCGAGCCCTAATTTGCATTAAGGTTGTTGCTGATTATTCAGTGTTGGTGACGATTGTTATACAGAATATAAACATTGTGAAGATGTGATCAGACACATGGCTGATTTTCAGCCAATTACATGTGTTTCCCAGTAGAGGGCAGTGGTGGATAGTGAATGGATTGCAGTGAAGGCAACAAAAGGCTCTGCTTGTATTAGATAAAAAGGGTGACAATTAACTATAAGGTGTCTTTTCACTTCTATTTTTAAATTGATCAAGCCAAGCTTCAGCGTAGCACGTAAGTCAGTTTTGTATGTATGAATCCACTGTTGAATTCTTTACACCTGGTGGTACACTTACGAGAAAATTACTTCTATTATTCTTGTCTCTATTATTATTATTATCTACTATTCTCTTGTGCTGTTTGGTTCATCTCTGCATTTGTAACTTAAAAATTACTTCAATAGAAAACATTGATTTTTTTCATGGGCACATTCAGAAAGATGAGTCCTAAATGAAGTGGCAGGCTGACACATCAGTCCTCGTTTCCTGCTTTTTTAAATGAAGTAAAAGAAAGGTGGCTTTTTCAGAGACTATCCTCCCAGAGGAAGGAGTCGTCCTGCAGCACTTTGGCTAATTTCTCATTGAACGGCATGTAAAAGTCTTGCAGGATCTCTCTAGTGATGGGCAGCATGGGACCCAGGTCTTTGTCAGCCTTATGCCTGGCGTTTGCCACTTGTCTCCTGATGATTTGTGATTCTTTTTCTTTTGTCACTGGGCCTGGAAAACACAGGCAAAAAAAGCACACTTCACATCCCTGCATAAAACAAATGGGAAAGAGTACAGTAGTAAAAGACTCTTTCAATGTAACTCAGCCATAATCTGACATAGCGGACAGTCTTTGTGATGATCACATCTGGACTTTTGGAAAACTGAACTGTGGAATGACCTAGTATGATATAATTAATGGGTTACAGCTGGGTTTACACATTGGCAATCTGATGAGAATATTAGTACCTCTGATCCTGAAAATATGGGGGGGGGGGGGTTGAATTTACAAGATTGCAACAAGAAAGAACCGAAGTTATCCAATGCAGTGGTACACAAGAAATGACAAAATGTAAAAAAAGAAATATTACAAAACAGTTAGGTTTTTAACTTTTCACATCTGTCTGTTAGGGCTGCACGATAATTTGTTGAAAAATCGTGACCATTCTAAATGACAACGATTCTTCTGCATTTTATTTCATGAGCTGCATCACAAATAAGCAATGCAGAGTTTCTCACCCCAAACACAGCCTTGTAGTGATTCAGTGGACGCGGAAGCCCGTCTGCAGCGCAGAACATAGGATAAAGTGTGTACTAAGGTTGGTGACGCAAACCCAGGTGGTAGCGACAAGAATCACACAACCGCCCGACCCGAGCTTGTGCAGAAAAAAGGTTCGCATTTGGCCCACGATTGCAGGCTTTCAGCAGGGCTGTGGGTAAATACGCCGGACTCCTCTGTTGAATGATGAGATTTTAGACATTTCCTTTGCTAAATGTCGGATGTTAACCCACATTTTCAGGATTCTTTTTAACAGATTTACAGTTTGGCATTGTTCGGTTTGATTTTTTTGCCTCTTCCTGTGACGGCACTCTGACGATGTCACGCATTTCCCCCGGTTATGACGACACGAGTTGAGCTAGTGGGAACACGCCACATAGCCTTATGCCACTACAATAATAATAACCATAGGCCCATTATGCAGGGCCATGTTCAGAGCCTAAAGAAATCACACTGTTTGGCACTTTACTTGAATTGAATGTTTCTATTCCTTTGTTCATGAGCCAGAGAATCGTGACCTCAATTCTGAGCAAAACAAATCGTGATACACATTTTTTCCAGAATCGTGCAGCCCTAGCCTGTATGAAATTGTTAGATAAATTTCCCACATCAGTAAAGTTTAACCAGCATATGGTTTACTGCATTTAATACTACTCAATTTATAATCTACAGTGATCAATTTTATATCGTACTAAATAGGAGTCAGGGTTTCCCCCAGTGTATTATAAGCCTGGCAGGCTGCCAGGCTTATAATACACTGGGGGAATACACTGCGGCAAAAGCGAAACTTGGCTGCGTGCGGCACAGATTATGAACTCCCCGCAACATTCACTTCACAGCAGAGAACATTATCTCACTTTGAGCAGTTAACTAAAGACATCAGCTCATCTGTTATGATGCATCTGTTATTCCTTTAATTGCAGCGTTAAAGCGTCTTCTTTCACAAAGATTAAGACCACGGAGTGAAAACGATGAAAAGTGCGCTCTGCTCTTCAGAGTCTGTCACCGGCGTTTTACTCAGATCTACACGGATCACCTGCACTTCATCGTGACTGTACTCCTTCATCCTCATAAAGATCATTATTCTTATGTGGGGATTAAACACGACTTAAAGGGACACTGTGTAGTATTTATGGGTTTATATAACCCAAAATCCACTTTTTTATACATATTATGTGCTCCTGCATTGTCTAGTCGTTGTATAATAGTTTTTGTTTCATTTTCGTAGTGTTTCAAAAAGTCATGTAAAATAACATGGTCGCGGGCCGTGGTTGCATAGCCACTGTTAGCAGCGAGACGCCATGTTTCTACCGGAGCCTTTAAGGACAAACGCGAGAGAACAAATCAAGCGTCGCTTTACTCGTAGCGGAAGTCCCGCCTCCACTCTCTCCGCTTCGTCTGCTACGGCCGCGGTAGCTCGCCCTCTCCCTCGCCTCACGAACCTCATCTGCTGACATGGAGAAAGACAACGAGGACGACATTTGACCAGCTGCGGATACTGTAGCGCTCAGGGAAGGGAGGGGGTGAGCAGAGGAGCAGTTCTTTGTTGTAAATTTCAGCCTCTCCTCTAGATGGCACTATAAACTACTTACTTCCCCTTTAAGTGAAAAAAATTTATATTTATTTAATTTCAAGAGTGTCTTTTTGCAAGACTCTATAGTTGGTGTTTAAGTATTGTTAATAAATGTCTTACAATAACACATAATAGTCATAATTAAACATTTCCAGTGAACTTTTAATTTATTTATTTATTTATTTTACAGAAAAACGCCGTCGGCCGCCAGTGGGCCCGAGAGATACCACCGGGCTTAGCCGGTTTTCTGGGGGAAACCCTGGGAGTACAGGAAAGTAACTTGTCACATGTTAGGACGTGTTGGTCACTCACCTAGGTTAAGAAAATCAAAGATTTTGTGCATTGTGTAATTCATATTGGAACGGTCTTCCAACCTCAGAACCAGAATCTGCTTCTTGCTGAAGAGAGTCAGCCAGTCCATTAAGAACACTATGTACAGGCCAACGAGCAATCTGACCTGAGCACACAAGCAAAAACAATCAGTGAGAGGTAATCAGGCACTCTCCAAGTTAGTGTGAACATGTGCTAATGTCAAAACAGAGAACGATGAAGAATACAGAAGATTCACAATTGTTACAAACCTGCATCATAAACAATGTACCAGAAACCTCATTTCCCCCACATGGCTTTATCACCTTTACTTGTCTCTCATTAGTAATAACTTTGTAAAGCAAAATTTATTAACATTCTGTAGTTCTACTTTGATAATAATATAAATTTAATTTAATATAATATAATATTTGGTTGCATACATTGACCACTGATCTCTTTCCAAGATTTCACTGAAACATTTGTAGCATCACTCTGATTAGGTTGTTGAATTCTCCTGTGACTTATGACGGCAGAGCAATTTTTTGGCATAAATGCTTGTTACTGGGAAAGGTATTACCTCCATGTCCTTTCCCCTCTTTAGTAAATCTGAAAGGCCCTTCAGAGTAGAGGATTACAACCCAAGTAATTCTTGCCTGCTTAATTCAATTTGGTATAACAGCCAATGGATATGTTTTTATTCTCTAATCTGAGCTCTAAAACTTTTATCGAGGACAGCTGGAATGCTTTTCACATGGTCTAATAACTCTGAGGAGAAATTAGTGGATGGGCAATTAGGCCAGCAGCAGAGAGTAAGCATGCTCCCACAGGGCCATAAAGCTCATCACTGGCATTTGGA
Source organism: Microchirus variegatus (assembly GCF_963457635.1). Lineage (NCBI taxonomy): Eukaryota > Metazoa > Chordata > Actinopteri > Pleuronectiformes > Soleidae > Microchirus > Microchirus variegatus. The sequence continues at coordinate 7,772,789 of NC_139818.1, read as the reverse complement.
GAAGAGGACTTTTTAATAGAAGGCAGCCTGGAGGGGGAGGCCAAAAGAGGACGGTCCACACTCCTCCTCCCCTTCAACTCAAGGCACTGTGGGAAAAGCTGGCCAGGGGCCCTACACTAGGGCCCTGAACTGGCTGGTCCACTGGTAAACCATTGTTTTTAAGCACAAAGAGAGGCGATAGCTGCTGCACTTCTCAGTGGCTCAATAGTCCTACCAATCCTTTTCATGGAATAGGCCCTGCAAGCTGTAAAATGCTTTATTGAGGTGTGAATTTCACTCCATTTGTCTTTATCAATCCTTTTCACCATGTTTCTTTCCACCAGCTAACATGCTAGTTGCTAATGCCCTTTTTTTTCTGCAAGTTCTGAGACAAAAGTAGGAAGGAGGGTACACTCACTGGCTTTGACTTGAAGACAGCTCTGTTGTACACACACCAGTGCATTGTGTTCTCTGTAAGGCACCGCTCAAATATCTGCAGTGATTCTGACACCCTTACATGGAAATCCTCTGCAGACTTGTTGCTTTGAGTAAAATGAAAGTACTCGGAGTATAACCTGTAAGACAACAGAAACGGTCAGTAAACACATTTGATCATTAGTTGGACAATGATAATTTACATTTGATCTGCACACTGACTGCAAGGCTACTCATTGTGTTTCTGGCTCTAACATATTTTTGCACTGACAATATTTCATGCTGCTAAAGAAAGATCTATCTTAATGCATATAAAACAATATGCAACTGAGACAGTAGGGTCAACAATAGGGCTGAACAATTTGGGTAAAGGATTATAGTCAAGCTTCAGATCAGTATTTGCTGTTATAAAATGTGTATAATAATGATATGCCATTAAAATATGAACTACTGTACTTGAATGAAACCTTTTCTTGGCATAAAGGAAATAGAAAAAAAAGAAATAGCAATTCATTTACGGACAATTTGTTTTGGCAGTAAAGTTGACTGACTGCTGCTTATGATTCATGTGTCTCTCATAAAACAAAGGCCAACCCATTTGCAAGCATTATCTTATTATTATTATTGGCTTATGTGGGAAAAATAATACAGGAGACGCATGAACCATATAAATTGTTTCTACAATACAATTCAGTATGAGATTATATGGCATTCTCTTAAGTAAAAATCAACATTAACTGCATGAAGTGATCCCAGTTTAGACCGAATGCTTCAGGCAGTAAGCGATCCATGCGTCTAATAAAGGTGTCATCATGTGACAACCAGACTGTGTAAAAGGCAACAGCTCTTTTGTTGCCTATAAACAAATAAAGTATCTTCCTGTATCTGCAGTATAAACCGTCATGGTGGAGCCACAACGATGGCAGTATGTGTCAGGTTTGTCAATGTGGGTATTTTAAAGCAGGTTTGTATGAGAAGGCACTGAAACTTTTTGCTCCCACCTTTCCCCTGGTTCCCTGAGCGTAACGATGAAGCGGGCATCGGGCTGCAGGGCGTGAATGAGGTCCTGGGTAAGGATGTCCTTCCCTGACTGTTTGTAATCCCACATGTAGGATGGACTGGCTTCTCCTGCAAGATACAGATTGATAATTAGTAAAGTATATTGACTGCTTAAGAAGTATAATTAAATGTTGGCCATATGATTCAATTGTGATATTGAAATGGCAAAAAAGTGGGGAGAAAACATATTAATTTTGCCAATTATGCCTCAAACACCTTGAGCACCCATCCATCCATCCATTATCTACCGCTTTTTCCTCCACCAGAGGGTCACGGGGGGTGCTGTGCCTATCTCAGCAGACATTGGGCGATAGGCGGGGTACACCCTGGACAGTTCGCCAGTCCACCGCAGGGCCACATATAGAGACAAACAACCATTCACTCACACCTACGGTCAATTTAGAGTGACCAATTCACCTAATCCCCATATCTCATGTTTTTGGACTGTGGGAGGAAGCCGGAGAACCCGGAGAAAACCCACGCACACACGGGGAGAACATGCAAACTCCTTGCGATAGGCCCTTGTTCCGAAGTTGTTCCAAACGGGGCTCGAACCCAGGAACCCGGGTCTTCTTGCTGCAAAGGCAAGAGTGCTAACCACTACACCAACCGTGGGCCCCATCTTGAGCACATTCAAGAAAATAAATAGTTGATTAACTGCGGCACATTTTCACAGCAAAAGTTATTTGTTCGATCTTATTTACCCCTTGTTTAATATTGATTGTCTCATCAGGCTTTCTTTATTTAAAAACAACAAGGGGGTACTGCAATAAGCTGCAAATGCATGACATTTTTAATGTGTTCATAAATCTCCTCATTTGAGAGTGTAACTAACACTCAGACAGTAAAAACAAAAACAGCATAATTATGTGTCCAGCTGTGCACAAAAATGTGGAATGAATGCAACCAACACAGTGACAATATGAGTGTTCAATTTTCATAGTTGGACAATCTTTTCTCCAACGGTTTAACAGCAGAAACTTGAATCCGGCTGAGCTGAGCCTTCATTATTATCTTAACTGTGATGCTGTGGTGTATCTAGTCATACTATAAAGCAGGCTTTGTCTGCCTCATTTTCTGAGAGAAAGGGATGATAGCCAGGACCCATATCCTGTGATGACCATGGCAAAACCAGACGACTGCTAGTTCCTTTCTGGCTAATTGATACACACTTTGATCAAGTCTACTTAAAGGTCTCCACTCTCTCTATGTCCATTAAAAGAGCTTATTTTGGTCCATGGGGAGAGGCTATAATAGGGCAAACAAATGGAGGAGCCAGGATGACGGTGCCTCTGGTGTTTTACAGCAGCTTGGTCTTGGCTGGTGGTTTCAGAGAGGCAGAAGCCCCCAATTCTGGCCACAGGCCTTGCTGGGCTCTCCAAGGGCATGGTGTGAATACTGAACGGGACTTTGGCACACTCCCACCCCCTTTACAAGGATTATTTGTTTTAAGAGGAAGACAAAACGGGGCGGCAGGCTAAGCTGCACTCAATGCACCAACTCAGTCCAGTGTGAAAAGGCTATTGTTGAAATTAAGCAGTTCTTCTTCGCAGCTGAGCAGTCCTTTCAGATCACATTTGGATGAGGGGGAGATGACAGAGATGGATGAAAGCAAGAGGAACAGGAAATGTCTGTGCAACTAAATCTGCTAAGAGATTTCTTATAACACAATGGTGGATGGTGTTTTACATGCTATCTCAAATATCATCTGCTTAGTGAAAGGCTGTGTTTTGATTTATATTTTATAAGAATGGATAGATTGTATCGGGATGGTCATTGAAGGTCACTGGAACCTCAGTTTTTGTTCCAAAGTCCAGGTCCAGGATCAGGTTTCTCTTAAAGGGGCTAAACATTCTTCCTAAGGACATGTGTGGTCGTTACAAAACTGCAGCCACATCAGTATGCTCATGCCTGCAGGGACCCGTGGCAAATGCAAGAGAGCGTTCTGGGCTCTAGCCAAAACAACGACAGAGGAGACTGAGATATTTTATTCATGGACAAGATGCACACTGATGAGGTAACTAAAGCAACACTCTAATCTTGCTTTCACATCAGTAGCTTTCCTTTTTGGCCTGACAGACTGAGCTTGATAAAACTTTCTTTTGCTTTTCATTCTTCAAGTCTGACCTAACTCTTGAAGACAATGAGGGAGGTTGGGGAAGGTCTATTTATTTAAGTCATGCTTTGATCTGTTCATTCATTGGCATCCCTTTAAACTCGTACTGAGACATTCTACACTCATTATAGAATGTTTAAATATGTACTGTACATGAGATGAGAGATGTCGGCCATGAAATCTAAGGCACCAATTTTTCACTATGTTAATGATTTGATCATTCTCTACACAGATGGCACATTTTTTTATTTAAAAAAAATAAATAAATAATAATAATCAAATGTCACCATAGAATGTTTACCACTGAGTCTGTAATGACGCCTACCTGTGATGATGTTGGCCTGGCTGGGTCTTCCACTGGAGTTTGCCATGAGTTTGCCCTGGATTTGGTAAGCAGCTTTATCGAACAAGTCCAGGTAGCTCTCCACTGGGATGGGATTATTAGGACCTGGTTGGTGAAAGAACACAGATCATAAACAAACTCAGTAGGCTACACTAATGTGAATCATTGACTGGTGCATATTTTTCATTTTTTGCTTGGATTATATTTTCTGATGCTACAATACTAAGATTAGATGGAGAACGTCTCTTCTGAGTGATCTGATCAAGTCCAGATCACGTCTTAATGGCCACAGAATCATGGAAAGCACATTTGGAGGTGGTTTGAGGACATATGTGGTCACATTCCTTAGCTGCTGTATTAGCAGGATCTTTCCACAGGCTATTCAGTGGCTGGCCCTTCAGCTGACATAGTATCGCAACAGTATAGAGCTGAGCAATACAACGATAATGATACGGTATGTATCGCGATAGACACTTCTGCGAGATCAAGAAAAAACTTTCAATAAAGTCACTCAACTTTGTTAAAAAAAAAAAAGAAAACAGAGAAAATGTTGCTTCCATGCTTGCAGCCTGTAGAGTGGTCAGAGCCTCTGGAGTTTGAGTCAAACAACCAATCACTGAACAGTCAAGTTTGGATGCGCCGTCCTCTTAAAGTGTGAGCACTGTCACGCCAATGTCACCTACAAATTACACCAGACGACCGTACCCACCAAGAGCTTAGTATTTATTATCAACAAACTTATTCTACCCTCTTCGGTGCTGGTTTACACGCACTGCACGGCAATCAACATCATCTGCCGATGTAGTGCATTGTAAGGTCAGATTTTAGATTATGTCATGCATGCCTACATGCCTCAGGGGTTTCTGCATCGTCCTTATTGCTGCATGACCTAATAAAATCTAAGTTCAGTTCAGCAGGGAACACTGGCTCTGTTTAGTTTTCAGTGTTTCCAATTAAGGGACAATGTCAAGTTAATGCTTAATTGCTTAATGTAAGACAGCACAATGTGTTTCCCATCTAAGCTGATGTGGTAGACAGTATAATTACAATTTACTTGGCAGTTGTGGAGATACAGTGTAGGACTTTGGAGGGTCTATGCAGCATAAGGGTAATGAGGAAACTCGGGCATCTGTAACATTCAGTGATGCTTTGATGGTGTTGCAATAGAAAACCTTTCTCTGTTAAGCAGGGAAATCTGATTTAAAATCTCTGGTGAACTCCCCAAACAGCCAGCCTGCAGCATCATTCCTTTGATATGAATGAAGTGTCTCACAGTTTTCAAATGTCTCTTGATGGGTAGATTATAACATCAAATTCAGATTCAAACTCTTCTCTAAGAAAAGTTTGAGCGTGGATAGCATCAAATTACATTTCACAACATCGTCCAAGTGGAAACTCTGGGGGAATGAAATCAACAACTACAAAACAAGACTGTTAGAATTTAGAGTGTTCCCAAAGGATGTCTTAAGAGAAAAGTGCTGATTTCCAGTGTACAGCCCTGAGGGGAACGCAAGTGACAGCAAAGCTGAAAGCATGGGGGATTGCAGGCAGCAATAACTGAGAGGGACCTATGTCCATGAGATGCACGCATTTGCCGCTATGCAGCATCACACGACTGCAGAAAATTCTAACTGTAAGTGCTGCGACAGACAAATAGAATAAAATAAAATAAAAACCCTCCACACCCCATAGTGTTAAGATGTGCAAAAAATGATCAATGCAAACCAAACACTGCAGAAATGAATGCAGACAAAATAGGTGTGTGAGCTTCAGTGGGATTAGTTAGTCAGCAGCTGGATGATCTATGAGGGCCGTGTAGGCCATAATTCCTTTTTTTACCTCTCACATACGCAATTTTACCTCACACGTTCACAATTTTACCTCTCACATACAATTGTTTTAACTCTCACATACTCTCTTTTATCTCTCACATGTAATGTGTAAAAACATTTAATGTGTGAGTTAAAACATTTAATGTGAGCGGTAAAAAACATTTAATGTGAGCAGTAAAACATTTAATGTGTGAGGTAAAACATTTAATGTGAGCGGTAAAACATTTAATGTGTGAGGTAAAACATTTAATGTGAGCGGTAAAACATTTAATGTGTGAGGTAAAACATTTAATGTGTAAGGTAAAACATTTAATGTGAAACACATTAAATGTGTCACTTATTCTGAAGCTCACTGAGGTATGGCTTTGTCAAAATGACATACTGTAGAAGGTCACATTTCACACTTTAAATACCCTTGGGCTCTCATTATTGTATACCAGCCTAGAGGTCTTTTACCACAGCAAATTATAGTTGTCTCTACTCACCAAACCTCTCGCGGGTCCACCACTGCGGCTCTTTAATTGTGCTTGACTGGATGTCCGGGTGCATACTGATTCTGGCATACAGGTCTGTTGTGCCACACTTTGGTTGGCCAAGGATATAGAAATAGGGAAGGCATCGCATGCGGTAGAGTTTCCCATTGCGATGCAACAAGTGCTCTTTGAAAGTTGTTCTCAATTGCTGAAACTCAGTCTGGAGCCTGTACCTGCTAGCCCTGTATGGGTCCAAAGTGACATTCTCAGTGTATTCCTCATACCAACAGGGGTTCTTGACACCAGGAAGGAATTTTTGGGGGATGACGGAAAATATCTGTGTAGGCAAAGAAAGACAGCTGCATCAAACTTCAACATTACCAAAAACCATAAATAATCATGCCAAGTTTGTACAAGGGTGCAAATATCTCAAGGAGTAGACTTGTAGTAATTTGGTTACTAATAAAACATTATACTCAAAATTAAAGGGTCAACCGATGGTGATCAATAGGCTGATAGAATGACGACAGGTTGAAGCATTTAAAGGTAGCTGAAATGGCGACCCGCCACTCCTAAATGAACGTAGAGGAAACACCGGGATAACAACTGAATAATGTTTAAAAAAAATTGTTTTTCTTCTCCAGTCATCTAATGACACGGGGACATTTCCCGATAATATGAAAATAGTGAAAGTGCTGCCATTGTTCAAAAAAGGCGATGCGCATGAGTTTACAAATTACCGACCAGTCTCAATTCTACCACAACTGTCTAAAATCCTAGAGAAACTTTATAACAACAGGTTGGACAACTTCATCAACAAACACAGTCTGTTAGATGACAGCCAATATGGATTCAGAAGCAACCGCTCGACAGCTCTGGCCTTGACTGAATCAGTTGAAATAATTACTGATGCGATTGACCAGAAACTGCATTCCATAGGGATCTTTATTGACCTGAGAAAAGCATTTGACACCATTAACCATGAGATCTTGATAGCAAAACTAGAGAGATATGGTATTAGAGGTATAGCACTGGAATGGGTCAAGAGCTACTTACGCAATAGATCCCAATACGTCAAGATAGGTGATGAAGTGTCGGACTGCTTGGACATAGTATGTGGGGTCCCGCAGGGGTCAGTTCTGGGCCCAAAACTGTTTATACTATATATAAACGACATATGCAAAGTGTCCAATATTCTGAAATTAATATTATTCGCAGATGACACAAATATCTTCTGCTCTGAGGATGATTTGAATCAATTAGTGGAAACAGTCAATAATGAAATGGCCAAACTTCAGGTGTGGTTCAACATAAATAAATTATCACTGAACTTGGAGAAGACTAAATATATGCTGTATGGGAAAAAGAGCCACAAGAAGAGTATCAATATTCATGTGAATGGGGTGGACATTGAAAGGGTTAAGGAACATAAAGTGTTAGGTGTGATTATTGATGAAATGTTAAGTTGGAAACCGTATATAAGACAGTTAAAAACTAAACTGGCCATGAGTGTGTCCATACTATGGAGGGTGAAAAAGCTAGACCATAATGCTCTCTATCTATTATACTGCACACTGATCTCTCCTCACCTCCACTATTGTGCAGAAATTTGGGGGCACACATATAAAGGGAACACGCACCCACTGCTGATACTACAGAAAAGAGCTCTGAGAATTATACATTATGCCAGTTACAGAGAACATACAAATCAATTATTTATCGAATCGAAAATACTTAAACTCTATGATGTAAAACGTTATCGTGCAGCACAGTTTATGTACAGGGCGGCTAACCACGGCCTCCCTCATAACCTTCAAATACTTCTCCAAACCAGGGAGCGGGGACTCCACCTGAGGGGGAACTTAGTTTTCAGACAGAGGAAAGTGCGGACAACACTAAAGTCTTTCACCATGTCGGTCACGGGGGTCAAGCTGTGGAACAATTTAGATGACGAGATCAAAAGTTCAGCTACGCTGAGAGTGTAAAAGGACGTATGTAAACATGATTATGACTGGGTACAGGGCGACCCAGGAAGATTGTGGATGAGGTCATAGTCAGATATCTGTTGACACTGTACGGAGATAAAATGACGGAATGCCTTATGTAACATGTAAACGTATAAAGCTGCTATTGCTGCTGTGACGTCAATATTGTCAAAAGATAAGAAAATAAGAAAAAGAAGAGAAAATAAGAAATAACATTTTCTGTGGTAATGGGGGCCGGACTAGATAAGCTTTGCTTCTCCCGCTTTCCCTTTCGGTCGTGTGTATGAATTTAAATGCTGATGTGTGCAGATGTTGATTACCTGTCATGCCCGAAATAAACGATTCATTCATTCATTCATGACTACCTTATTAGCTGTGCTTCAATTACCACAAGATGACACCATTGTTGTCATGTTTTATGTATTACCCAAAGTTAAACACATTTCGGAGTCATATACGACTGTATACTACTGCCTGTGCAATTACTTTAACCATAAATTTTTAACCTTCAGAAAAAAATAAATTGAATTAGAAACTGCAGCCTGTGGGCCATATTGAACCGTATGTACAGTGTGTACAGACAGGAATACAGATTTGAATCTTCTTTTCACTGCACATTCATTTACAGCATATGACATATCTGTGATTGTCAGTTAAAAGAGAGATATTATCATGCTGCTGTATGATGTTGAGAAATGGAGATTAAACTCTGAAGTAGTCATTACTAAATTAATCTGATAAGACTATTACATTTTTGGAATATTGGCATCAGTAAGATGTATTTGAGTACATTAAATAAAAATTAAGATGGATATACAGTGTTTCTTGGGTACTCACATGTGGATCACTATTAACCACCGCCTTAATCTCTGGGATCTGTCGACTGCTCTGAAACTCCAACTTGGATGTGATAGACTTGACCACCAGTTTGATGTGTGCGTAGTCTTGTGTGGGTAGTTTGATGTGTGCGTAGTCTTTGACTGAGGAGAGGTTAAAGGCAAATGGGTCGGGGCTGACAAGTCTGCTGTAAGGTGACAGGCTGAGGAAGAGGCCCTTCTTGTCTCCTGTCAGAAGGTATGAAATAATGATGAGGAATGTGACGACAAGTCCGACTAAGAAGCCAAAGAGATGGATCTTGGTGAAGCAGCTTTTGGTCATCCAGCTCTGCAGTTTCCGTTTCACCTCCGTGACCGCAAACAGGTTCACGTCCTCCATTCCTAGTGAGAAAGACAAACCTTCTTTTTAAAAAATGACTTGCAGTTCTTGGATTTTATGCAATGCCGTGACAAAGAATCAGACTGCCTCATAGTCACATCCTGTTCAAATGCTGACTTGCATTTTGTGTCATTTGGGAACTAGTTGACCACCTGAGCTGTTCTTTTCATTTTGAGTGTAATTCCTACACCCCCAGAGCATGTGTCCACATTGTCTCCAATGACATAGTAATGCTGCTTTATAGAACTGTTCAACCATTACCCTGCTCTGTTCATGGAGTTGTTGCAATATAACCTTAGGCTGAACATTGATAGCAGAGAAAAACAGTGACCGCTCTGAATATAGATGAGCTGGATCAAGTAACCGCATCCTGAAAATGATAACATGCTTTCATACGTCACTATTTTCACAGTCTCTGCTGATTCAGTTTTTAACGAGACAAACAAAAAAATCATAATGCAGCAAGGTTAAAATTAAAATCACCGACTTTGTCACACTTCTTTTTAATGAGACAGCACAGCAACACCCTCCCCAACCTCACAGTCCATCTTCCATCCTCGTCGCTCACCAGAGTCACAATATGGAGGGAGTGATAAGGATGAGGGATGCATTCAGCCTAGTAACAACGTGGCTGCATGTCAGACTCTCCTGGGCAGAGACACAAACATGAGAGATACCTGGTTCAGGCCGAAGAAGGGATTATATTATCAGACAATTGTATTTCTCACTCTGAAGTAGCACAGTGCCTACAGATATAAGAGAGGCCAGTGTCTAAAGGGTGAAGAATCGGGGACCCTAAATGATAATGCTCCAGCAGCAGTGACGTCTGGTTTTATCCTTGAGAGGTAGGGTATATTTTGTGTTTGAAGCTCTGCCAAGTAGCACGGTGGCAGAATTCTATACGTCATGAAAAAAGTCAACACAGCTAAGGGGCTTTCATATGTAAAACATCTTGGACACAGCTGTGAGGTTTTATGTATTTAATACCTGCAACCTGCGCAGCTCACTATGATATGATAATGAGTTTATGCTTCACCTCAGACCAGCTGATGTTGTCTGTACCCCACCACTCATTGCACACAAACATTGGACAACTCTGTATTTGCAGAACTGATAAGAGTCAGCTGAAGAGCTGCTCGGCTCGAGCAGTGTCATTTTCTCCCAGCTGGGCCCCCATTAAGACCCAGGTGAAGGGAAAGACCAGACACTGATTTGTTCTAAAACACCAATTTTATGCTCGTCTGGCTGCAACTTCAGACAGAGAAAATGAGAGCGCGAAAGAGAAAAAAGTATTCATGACAAAAGCTGAGACCCCAGTCAGATATGTTTTCACTTTCAGCCAGTATGTTGTGTAGTTTAAACTCACCTATTTACATTATAAAGTACATGATTTATGAGAAATGTACACAACGTGACTTGTTAATAACAGTAAATCAGTATTACTACAGACCACAAAAACACAAGTGAGTCATCTTTTTTCACACTTTGCCTACTCATAGGGCCTCCAGAGTCCCATATATAAGTATTAAAAGGATTTAAAAAGTTGATTTTGCATAACATGTCTCCTTTAAGAAATACATAGAATAAAAGCAAGACATTACAATTACATTAATCAAAATAAAAGGTACACATTGAAATGTCTACCATTTCATATTTGTAAACAAACCCTGTTCTCGGTCTTCTGGAGTCACTCTGCATTTTAACTTGGTGAACCGCTACTGAAGTCTTACTTGATGGCACATCTGTGCAACGTTTAAATACACTGGATATTTTTGCAAACACGCGATGGCACTATAATGAGAGCCAATAAAGACGAGAAACTCTGAATATTTGTTCCCTTCAAAAACTAAAGCTCATGGGTGTCGGACAAAGATGTTGTTGCTATAAAAAATAGTAAGTCGAGCTCGTTTGTAGCAACAGAGAGAGAAGAGCAAGCATTCTGAAGCCTGTGACATGCTCATGTAAGGGTGTTGGGAAAAAATGGAGGCCTTTTTTAAACAATTGACTGTAGAAGTGGAAATGTTGCGAACATGGCTGCTCCTAACAGACATCACAGAATAAAGTTAAAATGGGATGTGAGTCCATTCTCTCAGACAAGAGCCCACACACTTTACATCAAATTATGAATAAGCCATGGCAATTTTATTTGAAGAGCCAAAACTTAGGAAATGCTAGGAAAAAAAAAAATCAAGTATGCGCAGGCGTCACCTATGATTCTATGATTTGCATCACAGAAGCAGCCTGTACAACGACAGTAAATCATAACCAACCCACCTGCATATGTTGTGTTGGCAACAACATAAACGTAGACACATATGTCGCTCGGCTATCAAACACAGATGGATGAAAACCCCTCCAAACAACCGCCTTGTCTATACTCCGTGTAGAAGCTATCCATCTCTCAAGAAAAAAACTCAGCAACTCAGAAGACTTTACTTTTTATGATGCACTGGAATCATCACACAAATTAGATTTAAATATCGGATTTAACAACTTCTCTGCACACTGTTGCAGAGAAGTTGTTAAATCCGATATTTAAATCTAATTTGAATCCTGTTGGGCCTAGCCATTGTGATCTGTTGCGGCCTACTGGGAAGTCATAAAGCCTGAACTCAAGCCTGGATTTAAAATGGCGGTCATAAAAACCAAGAGACCACATGGTGAAGAACAAAAGAAGAATCTATCCCACCAGGGGGTCCCGTTTGTGATGGACTCACTCCCCACAAACCAGTGCGGCAGATGACGTCAACGACAGACAACCGTTCACCCATTGGTGGAAATTCTTGGGGGTCGTACCCCCAGGAGAAGCCTTTAAAAGCACAAACTGGCTCTTCCCAATTTCTCTTCCAACCGTTTGTCCGCGGGAGCAGACGTATGTGTTTAAGGAGAGAATCAACACCCTGAAGATCTACATCCTTGCTGGCCAAGCTTTGAAGATTCTTCTACTCCTACCCCATATTTTTTTTTTCCCCTTTTTGTTTTCTTTTATTTTTGATACAAGGACCCGTGAATAACTCCGTGCGAGTTATTCCCCGTTATTCCTGCAGAAGAGGAGACCGTGATTTGCACGCTCCTAAACCACTGTCGACCAGCTGTCCCTGTCGTGAGTCGTTGGACTACGTATTAAACAGCTACAGAGCTGCGCAACGAGACGCCCGCTCTCTTTCCGATACCGATGGAAGGACGGATCGAACCGCGCGAAGTGGTAGCAGACCCCCCCCTTACTCGCCATAAGACGACTCACAGTAAGTGGCGATTGTGTCTGGGCAAATAGCTTATTCAGAGCTTATTATAAACACGGGTAGTGCACACCCGGTAGTTTCATTGTGTTTTTATTGTTTATGTGCTTTTCTTTTCTTTCATCGCCACCATGTGTGTCTCACACGCGGCTGTAACTTGCTTAGTATAGTATTTCTGAGCTAAAACTAGCGGACTGTATAACTGTACCACTGATGTTAAACCGTGGCGCCGTCCGCACAGCTGTTTAATTGTTTTATTGCTCTCTGTTTTTTTCGCAGCGCGATTGTAATTGAAGCCCTAATTTGACCGGTAAAACGGCATATTTACTGGACAAACTCCAGCTAAATCTGTGTGGTTGAATTAGGCTTCTATTCCTCCCACGTGTCTCCCCGTTGTTGCTGTGATTTGTCCCTGTGTATCGCCACCCTGTGTCTTCAACACAGCCTGGGATCACTTTTTGAGAGGAAAACTTCCTTGATCTGTTAAAACCACAGGTCATCGCTGGATAAACTGTGATCTACAGGAGTTTCTGATCAGACACGTCCCCTTTGTCTACCTCACTTCCCTTAAATTCTCCGCGTCACTGCCGCGCACTCCTTTTACTCCTTCAACTCTCCTCTTTTACTCAGCGCCCCCGCTGGTGAAAGACGGAGGAGCTGAGCGACGAAATCTGAGCACGAGCGCCATCTCACGTTGCCTCGGGGTAACATCGTGTGACGCCATTTTTAGGTGACGTAGCGGCCACCTTTAGTAAACCGGAAGTGGAAGGAGCGTCGCACACACACACACACACACATTTCTGCACCCATATCCATGCCTCTTTCCTGCACATTTGAACACTTTTATCAGTAGTTATTTAGATTAGAGGATTGATATTGTTATTGATCAATTTAATACATAAATAAATGTTAAACCTTTATTTTAAAAGTACTGTTTCTGTCTTTTGTGCTTGCTTGTTTGTGACAAGGGTAATTGAAAGAAGCCAGTGTACGACCTCACATCTTCCTTGTTAATTATTAATTAATATTAATAAACTTATTATTAATTAGTGATAACTAGTTTTCTGACTCATCATCATTAAGTCCGAACAAAGAGGGAATTTGAAAGAGGACTCACATCATGTTTCTTTTGTATTTGATCTTAATATTGGAGTCAGGAGATCAAGCATCTCTTTATCGTATACATGATTTGAATCATGTGTCAACTACACCTTGTTTTGCTTTGACCAATGTGAGGGCATTCATTGTAAAGTAATTCATGAATATTCTTATAAAAAGGTGACATGCTGCATTTCACTCTACAATGTCCAACTCCACTTTTAAGCTATGCATAATCAGCATACAGTATAGACCACAGCACTGATATTAACTGAAGGAGAGCTGCTGCTGCATGTTCCATCGTGGGTCCGAATGATGCGTCTCCACATCCACATCATTGCTATGCTGTTTTAACAGAAGCATCCACTTTAGGGACATATTTGTGATTGTTGTGTGTGTGTCTTGTGTGTGTATGTAATATAGCAGTGTTTTTCAACCTTTTTTGAGCCAAGGTACATTATTTTTATTGAAAAAATCACGAGGCACACCACCAAACAAAAATGTTTAAAAAATGATACTCTGTAGCCTATATTAACAATTTAGTCATTCTTATCAAAGTGTCTTGAATATTTATATCCATATTATTTGCATATAATTATTTATTTGTTTTCAAAAAATGTTTTTAGATCAATTAGGTGAAATTGGATAATTTCCCACGGCACACCTGACGATCTCTCACGGCACACTAGTGTGCCACGGCACACTGGTTGAAAAACACTGTAATATAGGAGTGTGAGTGCCGTGCTACACCATTTAACAGGGGACTAATATCATACAGGCCTACAAAGAGGGCATTTGCTGCATTTCACTCTGTACAATGTCCAACTCCACTTTTAAACAGTGCATAAACCCAGACTTTTATCTGGGATTTATAATTATTAAAAATAATCAGCACCGTCACATTGTATAACTTGATTAAAATGAAATGGGTTGTTGGATTGTTGGTGGTATAAAGAAGGGCTGTGTGTGCGTCTTGTGTGTGTAATTACTAAAGGAGGGTGATTGTTGTTAATTGCCATATCAAAGGGGACTCATAATTATTCTTTGGTACAAAGAAGGGCTGTGTGCGTGTCTTGTGTGTGTATTTACTAAAGGAGGGTGATTGTTGTTAATTGCCATATCATAGGGGACTCATAATTCTTTGGTACAAAGAAGGGCTGTGTGTGTGTCTTGTGTGTGTATTTACTATAGGAGTGTGAGTGTTGTTAGTTGCCATATCACAGGGTCCCGCAGTGGGGAAATTTCCAGTGTTACAGCAGCAAGACAATAAGGATAAGGATAATAAATAATAAACATGCATTACCAAAAAGAAATAGAATATATAAAGTACAATATATAAAGATATTAACACTGACTATAAAAATAGGTTTAAAAATAGAATGTAGAATGTACATTACAACCGGTGTGGGAAATAAATTGTTTTCCTGTTCCCGTGGATGGGTTTAGTGTAAGGTTTTCTGTATGTTGTTAAAGATAACAATTAACCAAAAGTCAAGCTGTGAACAAATGATGGGATCGTAAAGCAGGGGTCGGCATGAGGTGCACAGGATGACATGTGTGGGTCATAAAGAAAGTGGGTTGTCTTGTTGTAACTTGCTTTGATGTGACTGTATATATGTTTGAGCTCTCTGAAGCAATGTGAGAGAACATTTAGACCAGCTTTGGAACAGATTCTCTCCTTCATGCATGAAGTAAAGACACGATTTAACCAACACCGATGACTCCAATGAAATTTCTTTCACACCGGTCTGCAGAATATACACAGTATGCACATGGTATTTACAGTGTAAGGAAACAAGGCTGAGCTATTAAATAAGGATATCAAATAAGGATATGGATATTTGTGATTGAGTGAGTCGTATGGACTGCATGGGCATAGGTCTATCTGTCCCCACCTACAGGAGGACAGAGGAGGCTGCTGGAGGTGGAGCCCAGGTGGAAGACCTTGAGAGGTGGAGGCCAGAGCAGCTGGGCGTGGCTGGGAGAGCATACAGTTTTTTGACCATGTTGCAGGGACGATGGGCTGCCATACAGCCGTGCATAAGAGACTTTAATAGAAAGTGCTTAATATTTTATTTTGTTCTTTTATTTTGCTTTACCAGTTTATTTTGTGACAACTAAACATCTGTGAAACAATAAAATGGTCAGAAGGGACCGAACTGGAATTACCACTACTACTCATCATTTCACATGAGTCAAAACTAAAATCCACTCAGCCACAAGTAGTAGCCAGACAGAAGAAGAAAAATGGAAAATGCTACTACAATCTCTTCATCGTATACATGATACATTTGAATCATGTGTCAACTACACCTTGTTTTGCTTTGACCAATGTGAGGGCATTCATTGTAATGTCATTCATGAATATCCTAATAAAAGGTGACATGCTGCATTTCACTCTACAATGTCCAACTCTGCATGTTCCAACGTGGGTCAGAATGATGCATCTCCACATCTACATCATTGCTGTGCTGTTTTAACAGAATCATCCACTTTTGGGACAGATTTGTGATTGTTGTGGGTGTCTTGTGTGTGTATGTAATATAGAAGTGTGAGTGCCGTGCTACACCATTTAACAGGGGACTAATATCATACAGGCCTACAAAGAGGTCCCATGCTTCACAATATTAAGAAATAAGTACTGTAATATACTCATGGTGTCCAAGTTATTAATCTGAGTACGTGTTTCAGTTCAATCTCTAACCTTTCCACTTCTTGTTGAGTCTCGGTAAATTGAAGCATTTTCAGTGTCTCCAACTCGTCTGCCTGATGCTCAAGTACAGGAAACTGTCATATGTATGGCCAGATAACTTCCCATTTCAGAACAATAGCTTAGAGCACCATGTCTGACCTGCTCTGATGCACCGTTCAATTACATGGAGGAAGCTTCACAATTCCATGTCCAGAGAGCATTTGCATTACTGTCTGAGCAATAGACAGCAGTTGAGCCAATCACTGCCCAGTAATCTGGACTGAGTATATACTCACTGAAGGTTCACAGCAAGCTTTTTTGACCACTGCAAGTTCTTGGAGAAGGAAACTCACCCTTCTACTACATCTTCTCGATTTCTCTCTTCAAAAAAATGAGAGGTAAGTTCCTAATCTTTACAAATTCTCCTTGTGTGGATCTGTTAATTCAGTGTTGGTATAACTTTGTGGAAAAATATTGATAGCGTCATAGCTAGAGTTACTCAAATCAAAATGTTTTTCATCATGTAATATTTTAAATCAAATTGTTCTTGGTCAAGACAGTGTATCATGTATGTTTTCAAATGTTTCACAGAAAAATGAGGGTTTATCCTGAAAAGGATGCCATGCACTTCATTGCCTCTGGACAAGATAACACATTTCAGAAGACAAAGGTATGTTTTTAGAATAAAGGATTATTTATCAATACTGCTTGTTCGTTCAAAATGTCATGAAAAAAAAACTCTGATTCTGATTATTGTTAGGCAGGAAGTGGTGTATTGTTACAATATATGAAGTATGGTATAATATGTGTGACTGGTATGTGTCAGTGGTAAGGTAAAGAGAGGGCAACACACACACACCACTTGCTTTGTTTTTCCTACAGTGTTAGCAATTAAATCTCAATTTATCACTTCTGCAATGATGTATCAAAAACTGTCAGTCACAAAGACAGAGTGATTCCATGTTAGGTCAAAGCTGTGTATATTCCATAGTCACACATACAGCAGCTTCCTCAATCAGGATCTTTTCACACCATTAATGATTCATTATCATGATAGTAAATAGACAAATATTCAAGTCCACAATACATGCACAAAACATGGCCCAAACAAAACCTATAGACCAGTGTATAAAGTAAGATTTTGAACTCTGGGATTTTACATGAGGAAACTGCTGTATATGTGACAATGAACCTCCAACAAAGATATGACCTATTGAAGCACTGTGTCGTTTCATGCATTTAAATGTCTTGAGAAAGCTTTTTAAATAAATAAATGCTATAGTTTATAAGCATAGTTGTAATATTATGGGGTGTTTGCGTAAGAATGATACTGATATTATCATATCAACCTCAGCAAGAAATGTGTGTTAAGCAAAAGTGTCCAGCCATGGCAAAAGCATTCACAAGTCTACTTTGGGACATTTGGAGTTATTTACAGATTCCCGAAAGTGTGATTTCTAAGCTTTCCAACAATGTCAAACACATGTCCATCTGATCATTTTTGAAAAAGATGTGGCCATTTGAATGTAGACACTCCCCAAACTGCTTTAGGGAGAAATTCAGCCTGAAATATTTCGACCTTCTTGAGGAGCCAGGCCAATAGCTGCTCATTTGCATCACATTAACATGGTCACAACCCCCCACCCAGTCTAGCTGTCAGTGACATCTGATGTCTATTAGCCCACAGGACAGTAACAGTGTAGCAGTTTGAAAAAAAAAAAAGGAATGAATGTAGTTCATGTCAATGTAGTGTTATTTGCCTTAAGTACTTCAGTGGACTGATAAGAATCAGAATTTACTTTATTGATCCCCAGAGGGAAATTCTTCTGTTACAAAAAGCACTTGAATAAAAATGAGAAACAAGAAAGGTGAAAGATAGATACATACTTCAAATATCAAATAAAATATATCTAAGTGTGTGAAGGAGAGTTCAATATTTTCCAGACCATGGACTATATTATCATCTTCAATACCAGTTCCTCCCCCACAATGTGGCTGTACCCACTCTGTCCATCACAGTTGATATGCAGGCTAAATGGTGACATCACAAGCACACTCTTCTGCTTACTGTTCTGTGCTATAACCTTCGGTGCTGGGCATGTGAAGTATTTTGCCTCATCAGAACAGAAAGGCCTGATTTTTTCAAAAAGATATGTCTGCCTGTCCATGGTCAGTCCAGGTGGGGCCAGGACGGGAAGACTGTCAACAGGGGGCAGAACTCCTGGGTTGCGCAGTGGCTGAAACTCGATAGGCTCTGCATCACTGTGAGTTTGAGCAATCACCACACCTGGTCTGTTGGAATCAGAGCTGTGACAGAATAGAAGCACACAACAGGATATTTAAAACATGGCTCACTGTTCACATGGAACACTATTATATCCATTCGTGATTTTTTTATTCATAAAATGCAGAATTTTGAATATAAATACCTAAAGTGCTGATAACTCTTGATTTGTGGGAGCTGTCGAAAGTAGGGACTCAGATGTGTCTGCCAGTCGGCCTTTACTATCAAGAGCCTTAGCCGACCTCATGTATAGACGCCACACTGAGGCCTTGGACACATGGGTTGGCAGCAACTTCACATGCCAATCCTTATGCCCAGGATTCTGAAAAAAAAAAGAAAATACTTGTTTCAGATCATGGTTCATGTTAACAGGCATTTAATCACTGAATCAGTATAGATTGATCAGTAGTATTGCTTGAATTATGTGTGAATACCACACCTTTATGTGCATGAATCCACGTGTAATTAACACGTTCATCACACATTGTGTTAATCATGTGTGATTCATGCATGCAAAGGTGTGGCATTCACACATCATTCAATGCAATGTTAGGTTTAGAACACGGGAGTTTCGTCTCAAAGCATTTGAATTATCAAACTGAACCTGCGGGTGTACAAAATCTCAAAGAGGGCCGTGACATGCTCCCCTTACGACTTATAATACGCTCATCTGACCGAACAAAAGTTTCGATGTGCGCATCATTCTCATTGTAATAATACAGTACCGAGCTAGCGAGCTAAGCAAGCATAGCTAATAACAATGTAGTCAAACGGCGTTATGAAACGCAGAGTGGATTATTAAAAGACAGCGTCCCTATGTGCGTCTGTATGTGACTTTGAATGAACACTAGCATAACATAGATTAACAACGTTAATGAAAACTCACCCCATAAGAAACTGAAAGGTATTCCGGCAGACTTCAGTGCCTCCGAACAGATAAGAGGTCCGGGCGTGCTTCCTTTTCGTCGCAGTTTTAAGTCTGTTCGCCTCCAAATGTCCAATTCGATAAGAGATAGCGCGGTGCTGGCGTCATGTCATCATCTCAGTAGTGATGGGATCGGCAGTTCATTTGAGTGTACTGAATCACTTGAATCAGTTCATTAAAATGATTTGTTCAAAAGACGCGTTCACCGAATCGTTCAGTTCTAAGCAGGAGCCCAGTGCCCCGCTACGTGACTCACCTCCTCCCTGTGTGTCAGTTCGTCTCTCAGCGTCAGTCGTCAATCTTCGGCAAAAGACGCCAGCCAACGTGCGCCGAGCGAGGAGGGAGTGACTCGTAAGAAGAACTGTGTCTGCCGTGCTGCTGTGATTCGTTCACACTGTCAGTTCACTGACTCGCTCATGATTTGCGCGTACGAACGAACTTAGTTCATTCGTAAGTTCTGTGTTCGCGAATCATGAAGAGTCGGTGACAGAGCAAGCTGAACGTCATTCATGTCCTCCTCCTCCGTGACAGCTCTCTCTGTCTCTCTGTCTCAGTTCGTTAGTACGCGCGAATCATGAGTGAGTCTGACAGCTGCTCAGTCACAGTTCACTTATTGTCCTGTTCTCTTTGCCTTCCTTTGTCAAACAAAGCTTTGATGATGACTGCTTTGATGATAATCACGCTTTAATTGCGAGCACACACACACACACACACACACACAAATACTTATATTCAAAACTAAATACGAATGAATGTAAGTCTAATCCACAAAGCTAATGTCATCTCATAAGCTGAGCTGCTGCATGGACAGTGAAACAACTTTAGCACAAGGACACACGTCTGTATGGGTATGAGAAACAGAAAAACAAACGGCGACCGACGGGTGTTTGGTTCTGTAAGTTTTGAATCTGCCATCTCGTCTCTCTGTCAGTGCAAAATTGTTTTTTTTTTGCAGCTGAAATTTGCAGACAACACCACCATCATTGATCTGATTCAGAATGATGACGAGTCTGCATACAGGCAAGAGGTGGACCAGCTGGTCCACTGGTGCAGTCAGAACCACCTGGGGGCTGAACCTGCTCAAGACGGTGGAGATTGGAAGGAGAAACCCCCCATCACTCCGCCCTCTCACCATCCTCAACAACACAGTGACAACAGTGGAGTGCCACAGATTCCTAGGAACCAGCCTCTCATGTGAACTGAGGTGGTCCTCCCATGCTGACACTGTCAGGAATAAGGCCCAGCAGAGACTGTACTTCCTGCGGCATCTCAGGAAGTTCAGCCTGCCACAGCTTTTGTTTTGTTTGTTTTGTTTTTATTTAGATCCCCATTAGCTTTTGCAAAGCAGCAGCTATTCTTCCTGGGGTCTATTCATTTTCAGTGTGACAAAAATACAATGTAAAATGATACAGACATGACATACATTACATGACATACATAACATAAAAAATAACAAAACAAAAAATACAAAACTAAACTAAACAAAAACAAAAAGACAGCTGCTTCAATTAAAATTAATATTTAGATAATGTCTTTTAAGTTGTTTTTTAAAACTATATAGATTTAATTGTGTAATATGATGAGGGAGTGTGTTCCACTGTTGCATTGCCCTATATATAACTGTACGTTGAATCATAGTCTTGGATTTTGGTAAAGTGAAACAACCTCCGACTGCATGCCTTGTTGAATAATTATGTGCTGCTGAACTGAAAGACACATTCTATAAATAATAAAAGGTGATTTTGTCATTATGACATTCTTAATAAAACAATAATGATAAAAATCTAGTTTAAACATCCAACCAACCTAATGATTCATGCATTTTAATAACATTAGTTCTCCATCCACAAGAAAGAGCTACTCTTGCTGCTTTATTCTGGACCAACTGTAACTTCCTTATATTACTCGATGAAGTAGTGGATCAGACTATAGAGCAGTAGTCTAAGTTAGACAAAACCAAAGCCTGTATCACTTGCCTAACTAGTTGGTGAGTTAAATATTTAGCACATCTTTTGATTATTGATATGGCATTTCCCATTTTAGTCACAACCTTTTTTATATGTTCATCCAATGATAATTTATTGTCAATGATGACTCCTAGAAGTTTTACTTCTTCTTGTTGCTTTATCACCGTTTTATTTATTGTGAGATTGAGCTTTGGTTTTTAACTTAAAGAATGATTTGTTTTCCGATTACTCTTCAATTTGTTTTAGACACATTCAGGATCAGTTTATTATTATTATCCAGTCCACCACCTTAGTCATCTCACTGGCTAAATTCACATTTAAATCATCAATTGTGGCTGCTGCTAAATATTTTATAGTGGAGTCATCTGCATACATTGAGATATGAGCTTTGCTTAATTCAAGTGGAAGGTCATTAGTAAATATAGAATAAAGGATTGGTCCCAGGCAACTGCCCTGAGGTACTCCATGCTTCACATTTATGATATCAGAATAGCTTCCATTGAAGTACACCATTTGCTTTCTATAACTTAAATAGCTGTTGATCCAGAACAAAGCAGACTGAGTGAAACCATAACATTTCAGTTTTTCAATGATTAATTCATGATTAAGAATGTCAAATGCTGCCGAAAAAATCCAACAGGACTGCACCTATAATGTGTTTCTGTTCCATTTCCTGAAACCAATCATCAACCATTTGTGTTAAAGCCGTAGCAGTTGAATATGTATTTCTATATGCATGCTGAAAATTGGTCATTAAATTGTTTTGAGCAAAGTAAGACTGAATCTGTTCATGTACAATTTTCTCCATTATTTTACTTAAAATCGGCAGTAGGCTAATGGGTCGACTGTTGGTTTCAGAAAACGGAAAAATCTATTATTTTTTGGTATAGGCACTACTTTGGATATCTTCCATGATTGCGGACACTTGTTTTCCTTGAAACTTTGATTAATAATGTATGTGACCATAGGTGCAATTAGTGCAGTAATAGGTTTGAGGAGTTTACTGTCAAAATCATCAATTCCTGGAGGTTTATCCTTGCAGGTCATCAACATCAGTTCAATTTTAGCAACACTAACATGATTGAATTCAAAACTACACCCTTTGCCTTCCATAATCTTGGCTATTAACTGAAGAGATGAGTCTATATTCTTGGACTGTAGGCTGACACTACTTTCCAATTCATCTATTTTTGTCATGAAGTAGCTGTTTAAATGATTTGCTATGTCTACTGGTTTTGTGAGAAAACCTCCCTCAGTACAGTAAATAGCAGCTATTAGCATTAGGGGGCCTGTAACAGCATCCTAGTAATATTGGTTTAAAATGCGTCATATGAATTTGTAACCAGAGTACTTCAGTATCAGATGTCATCAGGTCCTTCCTCACTAGAGCAGGTATATGATTTTGAATATAACAAGCAACCCCTCCACCATTTGAATTCCTGTCTTTCTGAAAAATATTGTATCCATTTATCATCAGAGATGAATCCTCGAATGTACCGTCTAAACGAGTTTCTGACACTGCCAATATGTGCAAATATTTACCAACAGTACATCAGCAACTTCAGTCAATTTATTCCTGATACTACATATGTTCAGGTGGGCAATTCTAAGCCCTTTCTTAGGTAGCTTATCAAACATTGCCAATTAAACCTTCCAATTTAGAAAACCCATCATCATAGCAAAATTGCCAACTAAATTTACATGTTGCAGCTGTAACATACACACACACTAATATATACACATAAAACAAACACATACATAAACACACACCCACATGTATTTGTCCTTCAACATTGTGCGGAAGCCTCGTGGCTGTGTTGAAAAAAATAAAATAAAATAAACTATAATTAAGTTTGCCCCATACCTCCCATCATATGTAGCCTGTCGAACTAATTCTCTCCTTACCAAACATTTTCTAACATGTCGTGGTTTTTGTTCCTGATAACTAAAACAATATTCCAAACATAATTCCAGAAACCAACGTCATTGTGCCCTAAATTGAAACAAAGGGGAAAATAAAATAAAAAAATTAAACCACCAATTATTCACTAAATTGTGACAAGTAGAAAAGGAGAGATAGTTCATCAGTATACCGCCAGAGAACCACAATTATTCATGAGATTGTGAAAAGTAAAAAAACAAAGAAAGGGGGAGAGTCCATCAGAATACCTTAAGACCACCAATCTCTGTCTTTTCCCGTGAGCTTCTTCAATAGTTCAGCTGTCTCTTCATCCAACTTCTTATTCTTGTCCCTGTGCGCTGCCTCTTATAAAAGGGCACCGGCTGTGCGTCATGCGCCCTACTGTGCATTCCGATGATGCTTTGCACTTGGAACACCTGCTCCCCACCCTTGGTAAACACCTTCATGGTAAACACCTTCACCAATACCAGCTTCATCGACACCCATCTGGCTGAACAAGCGCGAATTCCTACGATCCCTCTCTCTCAACCCAAGATCATCTCTGACCTCAACGGGAACCTGCTGGCAGAGGTCACTCTTCGCACCATCCCCATCACCATGATCCTGTCTGGTAATCATGTGGAAGAGGTCCAACTATTCCTGATTCCGGCGTCATCGGCGTCAGTGGTTCTGGGTCTTCCCTGGCTGGCGCAACACAACCCGACCTTCAACTGGGCTTCAGGTCAACTCGCCAGTTGGAGCGTCCAGTGCCATTCCCGATGCCTCAGATCCGCTCAACCGACACCTTCCTGCCCTCCCAACAAACATCCTGAACCTCCGGACCTCACTGGCGTTCCCGAGGATTATCACGACCTCGCAGAAGTTTTTTCTAAGGACCGTGCACTTTCCCTACCTCCTCACCGTCCTTACGCCTGGCGCCACACTTCCCTCAAGGAGACTGTACAACCTCTCCCGAAATGAGCGCCAGAGCATGGAAAACTATATTAATCAGTCTCTGGCGTCTGGACTAATTCGCCCCTCTTCCTCTCCAGTCGGAGCGGGGTTCTTTTTTGTTGAAAAGAAGGATGGGTCACTCCGTCCCTGCATAGACTATCGTGGACTTAATGACATCACTTTAAAGAACAGATATGCTCTTCCTCTCCTGGACGCCGCCTTCACCCCCCTCAGTAAGGCCCAGATTTTTTTGAAACTGGACTTACGTAACGCTTACCATCTGGTCCGGATCAAAGAGGGGGATGAGTGGAAAACTGCGTTCAACACACCGATTGGACATTACGAATATCTGGTCATGCCTTTCGGCCTCACCAACGCACCAGCAGTTTTCCAACACCTAGCCAATGACATTTTGCGCGACATGCTGGACAGATTCCTCTTCGTTTACCTAGACGACATTTTAATTTTTTCCGAGACTGAGGAGGAACACGTCCAGCATGTCCGCTTAGTTCTGCAAAGACTTTTAGAGAACAGACTATTTGTTAAAGCGGAGAAATGTCTTTTCCACACCCAATCTGTCCCTTTTTTGGGGTTTATTGTAGAACAGGGCAGCCTGGCCCCAGACCCCTCTAAAATCTCGGCAGTCAAGGACTGGCCCACCCCCACCACCCGGAAGCAGTTACAACGCTTCCTGGGGTTTGCAAATTTTTACAGGAGATTCATAAAGAACTATAGCCGCATTGTCGAACCTCTCACAAAGCTTACCTCTCCCAAACAGGCGTTCCTGTGGTCCGATGACACCGAGACCTCCTTCATCCGGCTCAAAGAGATGTTCACGTCAGCTCCAATCCTCAACCATCCTGATCCAGAGTCCCAGTTCGTGGTCGAGGTCAACGCATCCGACACCGGGGTGGGGCGGTCCTCTCCCGACGTAGCCACGACGATCAGAAGCTCCATCCCTGTGCCTTCTTCAGCCGCCGTCTCTCTCCGGCGGAGCGAAATTATGATGTTAGAAACAAGGAGCTCCTGGCTGTCGTCCTGGCTCTCCAGGAATGGAGGCACTGGCTAGAGGGGACCGCCCAGCCGTTTATTGTTTGGACCGACCACAAGAACCTAGCCTACCTACAGAACGCTAAACGCCTGAACTCCAGACAAGCCCGCTGGGCTCTCTTCTTGGGGCGTTTCAAGTTTACCCTGACGTTCCGCCCTCGCACTCGGAACGTCAAACCTGACGCTCTTTCCCGGCTCTACTCTTCCGACCCTCCTGATTCCGAGGCTGAGCCGATCCTTACCCCTTCCTGCATCCTGGGCGCAGCAACTTGGCCAGTGGAGACCAGGGTCCGCCGGGCTCAACTCACGGAACCTGACCTGGGAGGTGGACCTCCCGATCGCCTGTTTGTTCCGGCGACCATGCGCTCCGAGGTTCTCCAGTGGGGCCACTCATCGAAATTAGCCTGCCTTACCCTGGAACAGCCCGCACTCTTCACTTCATCAAACAGCTGTTTTGGTGGCCAACCATGTCCCAAGACTCCGCTACATTCGTCTCAGCTTGTTCCACCTGTTCCAGAGGCAAGACGTCTAACCGCCCTCCTGCCGGTCTCCTGCACCCCCTACCCATTCCCCATCGCCCCTGGTCGCACATAGCGGTGGACTTTGTCACAGGACTTCCCCCATCTAACACCAACACAACCGTCTTGACTGTCGTGGACCGATTCTCAAAGTCGGTCCACTATATTCCCCTCCCCGGACTCCCCACTGCCATGGAAACAGCCGAGTCCAACAGGTCTTCCGCATCCATGGATTCCATGGATTCCTGGTGGATATTGTATCAGACCGCGGACCTCAGTTTGCTTCCCAAGTGTGGAAGGCTTTCTGCTCGGCGTTGGGGGCCTCGGCCAGCCTCCCTCCAGTCACAGAAACAGGCTAATCGTCATCGCACGCCAGCACCAGAATATACCCCAGGCCAGAAGGTATGGTTATCCACCAAGGATCTCCCCCTCCAGGTCGAGTCCCGCAAGCTGGCTCCTAGGTTCATCGGCCCCTTCCCCATTGACAGAATCATCAATGCCACCTTCATCCGTCTCAAACTTCCCCAGTCCCTCAAAATCCATCCAACATTCCACGTTTCCCTCCTCAAGCCTGTGGTCGAGTAAGACCTGGTCCCGCCCTCCGATCCCCCCCCTCCACCCAGAATCATCGAGGGCGGAGAGGCGTTCACAGTCAATCGCATCCTGAACATTCGCCGTCGAGGTCGTGGACACCAATACCTGGTGGACTGGGAGGGATACGGTCCAGAGGAGAGGTCGTGGGTGCCGCGTCGGTTCATCCTCGACCAAACCTTGATCCAGGACTTCCATCGTGACCACCCTGATGTTCCAGTCTTGGCGCCAGGTGGCGCCCGTTGAGGGGGAGGTACTGTCACAATCCACATTGCACATTCCACACATTCCCTGTTGTATTCTCTGCTGCTCCGTTTCTCTCTCTCTCTCACACACTGTAGGGGGCGTGGCTGACCTAATTCCTTGATGACACCAGAGATGACGTCCACCTGTGCAGCTCCAGCCCAGCTGCTCCTGATCAGTGATCACGCGGGCATATAAGGCGGAGCTTCACGTCCCTCTGGTGTCAGATCCATGTTTTCGCTCAGCCGGTATAGTTCGTTCTTACTAGCTACTAGAAACATTGACTTCTTCGCCATCATACTTACCTGGAAATCCATCTGTAGTTTACCACGTCTCCTGCAGTCGAGAGTCACACGGAGCCTCCAGCGGATCCCCATACTTCCGGGATCGCGGCCTCCTGTTACCTCTCCAACCTCTTTGTCTCCTCCACTTCACCGCTGCAGCAGTCTTCGTCTCCAACGTTCGTGGATCTCCACTCGTACATCTCCACTCCGAGTGAGTCCGTTCCGAGAGAACGTCACCACGAACTTTGTTGCCACGAAGGAATCGCCATACGTTTGGCTCAGCTGCGTTCCGCTGCTTAGTTAGCTCAGTGCTATTTTTCCATCCATGCTAGTCTGTACACTAAAGGAAATAAAACCGTGTTTAATACACTTACCTTCGTCCTGTCTGCATCCGGGTCCTCCTCCTTAAGATCTTGTTTCCCTTTAAAGGGAAACGTAACACTTCAGCCTTGCTGGATACATAAAGTGAGACTTTATTTTCTTTTTACCTAATTCCTTTCGTATCCCGGTATACTGGCTCCTCTTCTTCATTACTGCTGGTGAGTAGTCTTGGTCGAAATAAATCCTCTCGTCAGCATGCATGATCGGGGGCCCTCTTCTTCTCCCAGACCGCTTGTAGAACTCTCTGCCGTGTCTGCCAGGTTAAGAACCGGATTACTATTGAACGAGGTGCCTCTCCGACCTCTGGTTTCTTTTGGGGGGATCTGTGCGTAGTAACTATGAACAGTTTGTTTTCCGGAATGTCCAACTTCACAGATATCAGCTCACCTAAGAATTTCACCATATCCGCTCCCTCAGACTCCTCTTTCACTTGGTGAAATCTAATCATCTTCTGAGTAAATTCAGAAGATGTACATTCTATATTCCTATAGGCCGCTACCTCAAAGCAGTCTAAAGAAAGGGCTGTGGGCTTATGAGATTTTCCATGCCATATACTGTCTTGATAGTGTATCATGTAAAAATCCATGTCCATCGTTTGGAGCAAGAGCAGGTGAGAAATGTTTAGGAGCGTCTATATAGGTTTAAATACATGTAAAAAAACGTTGGCTTTGAAACTTAATATGCATGTCTTGTTGTCTTTTCTATCTGTGGTTATACATTTTATAACTTTATTTATGTTCTTTTTCTTATTTGTTTTTCTAGGTTTTTAAATACTTAATTACACTGTTGCTTTTACAGGCAAGGCCTTTATTTAAAACAGTCTTAAGTGTGAAACTGGGTATAAAATGCACTTTTAGCCTGTATGTGTCTTACAAAAAAATAAAAATAAACCAAGGCTCAACACATATTTTAGTTGTGGTTAAAAAAACAAAAACATGACCATTTATTTTTGCTTGTTTCTCTCTCTTTTTCATTTTTTTCATTTTGGAGTGTAAGTATAAAGGGGATTTGTGTGAGCCTTTTTTGGTAATGTGTATCATTAAATATTGCAGTTCTCTATGTGCAAATTACTATAATTGAAGGTCTAATAAAAGTAATCAGAGAGATTCAAAATAAAATACATTATCTTATGCCTGCCCATTTTATTTGTTACTTCATCCTGGTTGTTTTTTCCATATTTTTTTGTACTACTTAATACTTAAAATAACTTAAAAAGTTATTAATGCTTATTTAAAACAGGGAAAAAAATTTAAATTTTTCTTACCATTTTATTTCTAATTGTATCACTTTCTTTTCTTTTTAAGATTTTAAGAAAAATAATAACACAATTAATTATTAAAAATAATTAATCATTTGTTTTAATATTTTCTCACCAATTACAAGTTGAATCACAACATAATAGGTGCCCCGTGTGAGGCTTCTTGATATATTGCATTGTCACTGGCACGCTTGTACAAAACACAGAAACTACTCGCTGATCAGACATTCAGTTTCTGAAAAGAAGCAGTGTCGAATCAGCTAGGATACTGACTAGTGACCGCTTACGGACACTTTATACTTCTCCGATTGCCTATGCGTTATCCGACTGCGTCGGATAGGCGCTGCAATTTCCCGCCCGATCAGTAGGGGTCGCTGTGCAAGGTTGTTGTGCTTCTGGCTACAGTGAGCAATGGCGTCGAGAGAGAAAGAGAGAGAAAGACTGTTGTTGTTGAAACAGTAGCCGTTTCTCACTTTTCTGTGTCACCAAACGCAGTTTTAAGATAATTTTAGGCGAGAAATTGGCCATTTAGAGTCTAAACATGTGCTGTGTGTGTTAAGATAAGACGCATTTATAGTTTGGCAGGGGCGTTCTCGGCGGGGATCAGCTCCGCGTCTGTGGACGCTGGGTGCGCACAGTGAGCCGGCACAGAGCAGCGCTATCTCAGCCTGTCCTGAGGACCAATCCTAGCTCTTGACGTCTCCGTTGTCCCTTGACGGAGTGACGGACACTTAAAAAATATTTCGTGCAGTCGGAGACGACGCAGAGGCTCTTCGACAGTCAAAAATCAGAGACGAAGGACAACCCACAGAATGGCGTTTTGTGCAGGATTTGCAGGCTGTGAATGCTGCAGTGCAACCACGGGCTTCATATGTCCCAAATCCTTACACAATTTTGTCACAGATTCCTCAGAATTCATCAGTGTTTTCTGTTGTTGATCTTTCAAACGCATTCTTCAGTGTCCCTGTTCACAAAGACAGTCAATTCTGGTTTGCTTTTAACTTTGAGGGTCAAAGTTACTTTCACACGTTTGTGTCAGGGTTATTGTGAGAGTCCAACCATCTATAACAGCAGTCTGAAGAGAAGTCTTGATTCACTCACTCTCAGTCCTGGCTCTGCTCTCCTGCAGTATGTTGATGATTTACTGATCTGCAGCCCCACACACGAACAGTGTCTGACAGATACCATTGCTCTGCTACAGCACTTAGCAGCAGAAGGCCACAAAGCAAGCCTGTCTAAACTTCAGTTCTGTCAACCGGAAGTTTCATTCTTAGGTCACGTGATCACTGCCCAAGGAAAAACATTGTCTGCACAACGCATTGAGGCAATTCAGAAAATTCCAAAACCACAAACAAAAAAACAAATGATGTAATTTTTAGGGATGAGCTCATATTGCAGAACTTTTATTCCTAATTATGCTGTTTTGGACAAACCACTGCGTGACCTCACAACTGTCACCAAAATGCATGCGCATGCCAGATTGACCTGGAATCCTGAAGCTGAGGAGGCATTTCTTAATATGAAATTAGCTCTCCAAACTTCTCCCACTTTGGGATTGCCTGATCCAAGCAAGCCATTCACGCAAACTGTGGATGTCAAGGACAGTTGCCTTACTTCTGTCCTTATGCAAGCTCATGGGGGAAAACTAAGGCCTGTAGCATACTTCTCATCAAAACTTGATCCTGTTGCTGCTGCACTTCCCAGATGTCTCAAAGCAGTAGCTGCAGCTGAGAAAGCTGTACTGGCTTCAAGGGACATTGTGGGTTATTCTGATTTAACACTTCTTGTTCCCCATGCTGTGTCTCTCCTGCTCCTGGAACAGAAAACCTCACATCTCTCCACAGCTCGCTGGCTCAGATATTCAACTGTGTTGCTTGACCTGCCTAACATTACAGTTAAAAGATGTACTGTACTTAATCCTGCGACACTTCTTCCTGTCCCAGGTGATGGAGAAGAACATGACTGTGTTTCTGCTGTTTCACAGGTGTGCACTCCTCGACCAGATTTAAAGGACGTTCCTTTGACTAACCCTGACATGACTCTTTTTGTAGATGGTTCAGCATCACGTGATGACGTTGGACAGAACAGAGTTGGATTCTCTGTCTGTTCACAATCTGAAGTGTTGACATCTGCAGCTTTGCCCTCTCATCTGTCTGCTCAAGCAGCAGAACTGATTGCTTTAACTGAAGCATGTAAAATAGCTGATGGAAGTACTGTCACTATTTACACTGATTCACGTTATGCTTTTGGTGTTGTTCATGACTTTGGTGCTCTTTGGAAAGAAAGACATTTTTTAACCTCCTCAGGGTCACCCATTCGTAACCATGTGCTTGTTTCCGACCTACTGGCAGCCATTGTGTTGCCCTTGCTCATTGCTGTCTGCCATTGTTCCGCTCACACAGGTGGCAAGGATCCTGTGTCTCTTGGGAATGCGACTGCAGACGCGGCAGCCAAGGCCGCGGCTCTGCTCCCTGTTCACGAAAACAATGGTTTTGTTTGTATTCCAGTCGACACTCACAGATTCACTGTCTGAAATGCAATCTTTTGCCACACCTGCTGAAAAGACTTTGTGGGAATCTAACAATGCTTCCGTTCACAGCAACGGTGTGTGGAGGGGGCCCCATGATAAGCCTTGTCTCCCAAAACATTTCTTCCCATATTTTGCAAAACTGATACATGGATTGGATCATGTGTCAAAGGGAGGGATGGCTTCAATGCTAAACTAGCATTGGTTTTCAAAGGGTTTTTCCAGCTATGCTGATAAGTTTTGCTGTTCCTGCATCATCTGTGCCACTAACAATCCAGGCAGGGTCCCTACACAACAACAGGTTGCACACCCACCACCAGAACGACCATTTGATCACCTTATGATGGATTTAACTAAATCCAGCAGAGGGAAAGAAATACTGCCTGGTCATGGTGGACATGTGGTCAAAATGGGTTGAGGTTTTTCCATCTAAACATGCAAGTGGTGCTGCAGTGGCTAAAGCCCTGCTAACTGAGATAATTCCAAGATGGGTAATCCCTACAAGGATCAGTAGCGACAATGGTACACATTTTGCAAATGTAATGCTGGATGAACTGTGTAAATTCCTAGGCACAGACGTCAGAAAGCACTGTGCCTATCATCCCGCCAGTGGAGGGGCAGTGGAAAGAGAAAATGGCACTCTCAAACGCAAACTGACTAAGTGTTGTGAAGACACAGGGCTTTCTTGGATCAAAGCACTCCCTCTCGTCCTCACTTACATGAGGATGAGGAAGAGGAGCAGAACAAATTTGAGTCCATTTGAAATTCTTTTCGGCCGACCGCCCTCCTTAGGAGTGGCTCCACCAAAGCGACCTCTGCCCTCCACTGACCAATGTGAAGATGCAATGTTGAACTATTGCAAAAACTTGTCCTCTGTATTATCTCAAGTTTCTCAACAGGTGAAAACTGCTCTGCCAAAGCCAGCATCAACTCCACTGCACAACATCGAACCTGGAGACTGGATTCTCATCAGAGAACTTCGACGAAAGCACTGGAAGCAAAGACGGTGGCAAGGACCATTTCAGGTATTACTGACTACGCACACAGCAGTGAAAATAGATGAAAGAGCTACCTGGATCCACGCCACGCACTGCAAGAAGATTGATCCACGCCCTTTCAGTGCCAACACCACACCGCACTGCAACGTCCCTCTCACCGCAACCCTAAAAGACAAGGGTACTGTCAGCGCCGTTGAATAACACAGAGTGAGTGTGCGCCGAACGCTGCTCACACTGACACAGGTACGAGAGAATACACAATACTGACGAGTTACACCTACACACACACTGTGTAACCAACATTGCTTCATCGATGGAACCACAACAGCATCCCTGGCAGCGCAGACAGTCGCCATGGCGTCGCTTCAAGCAATTTTGCGGCCTGAGAGAGATTTTGGTTTGTGTAGCGATTCTGTTTTTGATGTGTGTACTTCCTATAATGTGGATGGAAAACCATCATGTTGTTGAAGATTCAAATGATGTTGATGTTGATGTTGATGTACCTGACCATGTGACTACTTTTGACACTCACCCCCGACATGTTAATCGCACCAAGAGAGCCTCTGCCTTTCCAGCTTCTGCTACTGAGCAGCGTAAACGCACACGGAAGTTGGAGAGAATACCTGATTATGATGATTATCATCACTATCGTACACCTACCGAATCGATCAGAGAACCAATTGTTGACCAACCGACTGACCTTCTATTTAGCTCACTTTCATCTGACGGACTAACGGATGACTTTTTACCTTATGATCCACCTCATGTTGAAGCTAGAGTTGCCTTAGCTCAATGTCATGATAACACTGCATGTGCCCTATCTCTACTGCAAGCTAAGACATTAGACGTAACAAATTGCTGGATCTGTCAACATGTTGGAGCCAGAATGCACATGACCCCGCTCACACATAGCATGTATGAGTCAAGTCTGCTAAATGTTCCCTATTCTGGAGAGTGTTCTATCCCTACAACCATGGCGTCACTACTCTATTTAGGACATGTTATGATAGATGTAACTGATCACAAATTGCCAGTCTTTTTTTCTACACACTCTAATTGGACATGCACTGACCCTAAATCAACCACTTCATTCCTGTCATTGTCTGTTCCCCGCAAACGGGGCGACACATGCCTCTGCTCAAAAGTGGGCTCAGTTTCTCTTGGTTGGAGTGCATGTAACACTTCTGTTTTGATAAGCACTACTGATAAAGGTATGGTTTGTGCCCTGGGAAACAGCACTTCTGTTTTTCCCTGTCCTTTTACTCCACCATTTGGTTCATTTGGAGCGATGATGTGGATTTGTGGCAGGAAAGCGTATCATACTCTGCCCAAGTCTTGGACAGGATGTTGTTATCCTGCTATGGTTACTTCTGTGGTCACTATACATCCACATCCACACCCAGAGGAAGAAACACCTCCCAATAATCGCCAAAAACGATCTCTCAACTCAGCATGGTACAACGGCTACAAAGCAACTGACCCTTGGTCAACCCCTGGGGAAGCTGTAGGTTTATCTTTCATAGCTCCTTTTGGTGTAGCGGTTGCCCTGACAAAAATTAATGGTGTAGCACATCAAGTAGTGGCGCTGGCTAACGAAACTGAAGATGCAGTTACTATGCTTAATGAGGAACAGTCACACATTCGTGAAGCCGTCGTCCAGCACAGGCTTGTGTTGGATATCCTCACAGCAGATAGAGGGGGGGTTTGTAAGATGTTACACTCGCAGTGTTGTTTCTACATTCCTGACAACTACCATAATCTGACATCTGTTGTTACCCAGATGCGCTATTTCGTTAAACCACCTCCACCTGTCCCCGACTCCTTCCTGGCCTGGTTGACCTCATGGGGTAATTCATGGGTCACAGGTCTTGCTAGCATCGTATTTCCTATCTTGATTCCTCTGTGCGTTATCTTGTGTTGCCTTGTTCCCTGCCTTAAATCTCTTGTGAGTGGGTGGATTACCCATTCCTTTTACATGACGGCCTCTGACAGACCCACTGTACCCGCCAATAACATCGTCAATAATGTCACCATTGAAATTCCCACTCCAGCCATTCCTCTGACCCACGGACTGATTGACATTGTTCCAACCAGTCCTCTGAACCGCGGACGACTGTATGACGTTGACTATGACTGGGACGACTATGACTATGAAAATGACAGTAATTATTAATTCTTGACTTCCCTTCAGAGACTGATTCTGAAATAGGGCCACACCGGACGGTGTGGTGATGTTGTCTTTATATAATCTACTTTAAACCTAATCAACTCATTTTTGCTTATACTTTAAGTTGAAAGGTTCATATACTGGAATACGTTTTAATTACTTTTAAGGATGTGTTCATTACTTTATTATTATGTTTGATTACTTTCAATGTGATGATGATTTTTATTGTGGTGTTTGATTGATTTGCTTGTGTAATCATGGTAAATTTATAATTGTAGTAAGTTTTCCTGTTAGGCTGATTATGAAAATGTTATTTTCCATTAGCTTAATGATTATATATAATCAAAAGGGAGGAATTGTCCTGGCAAAATAACATTTTCTCTTTAGCAAACACACACAGATACACATTCTTATCTTTAGCACACACACACATACACATTCCTTCACACAGGTACCCCATTCATATATGCACACCTCCCTAACACTTAAATCTTAATACACATAATCCTCTTGGCACCTTTTATTACACCTAGACAGCTCTTACACAGAACAGACCAGCCTGGGGTCCAAGGTCAACCAGCTGCACACACACAGCATCGAGCCACAACAATATATCTGCAGAATTCTCTCATCTTCTTCAGAGCCATTGTAGACTTGCCTCAGAACGGTTGTCTTCTGTTGTCTCTCTCTTTGCGCAAAGAATAAACCTGTTACGGAATTTTTGTATTGATATTGTATAAATGTAAAAGTATGAACTGTAGTGACCTAAGATCAAGGGACCATTTGTTATTTTTTTTTACACACAGGGGTTTGAGTCGTAAACACCCTATCTTCCTCTTTCCCAATGGGGGGTCTACCTGATTCCCTCTCTTCCCGTGGGAGGGAGGAAACCTTTTGTTTCTGTCTGTGTGGGGGGGTTTGACACACCCACCAGACAGGTTAACTAGAGAGGTTTTCCATTGATTCAGCAGTCTTCGCGGGGTGACTTAATCTGCAAGTTGCTTCGTGATTGCTCTTTCTGTACAGAAATAAACTCTTGTTTGATTCCTGAGCTGGCTCCAACATCCATCTTTTAATTAATTATCCTGACATTTTGGCGCCCAACGTGGGGCCCCGATACCTGTCCCTCTCTTCACAACGGTGGACCTGAAGACCTTGCAAGGCGGAGAAAAGAAACATTTCTCCAGAAAAGACCTCCACCTCGGGGCTCTTAAAGCTCCGTTTGGTCAGGGAGGCCAGGTCCCCTGAAGAGTGGGACAGTGACGGTGACCAACCAGAGAGGGGTGACGGACCAGCCAGGGAGTCAAACAATCAAAAAGGTAAGACACGTGTCGTGTATGTCTTGTGAGGCGCCAAATCATTTGGAAATTTAATTTTGGATTGGGTGAAACAGATACTGGTTCATTTGGCTTCAAGATCAAACATAGTGAGGGCCAGATCATTGGAGAATTAGTCTCAGGGGGGTTTGAACAAAAACCCTCGTCTGGTACCAAGATTTAGAAATATCTCATGAGGACCAAATCATTGGAAACTTAATTTCAGGGGGGTTTGAAAAAAAACCCTCGTTTGGCACCAAGATTGAATATATACGTGAAGAGCCAAATCATTGGAAACTTAATTTGTGGGGGTTGAAAAAAACTCTCGTTTGGCTTCAAGAACGGGTGGTCTGTTATTTGGAAGGACAGCATAGTCAAACTAATCCCGAAGTCTCGACTGCGTCAAAATAAAAAGAGAAGGAAAGAGTCAGGGACTCTATACAATGGATGAGGTTAAGAAGATAGAAGAAGAAGATAAAACTTTGTGGTAACGAGAATAAAACTTTGTGGTGACTTATTCAGTGTCTTAAATATCCTCTGTGGATATTACAAGGGTGCGTTGCTCGGAACGAATGTGTCGTACAAACCACCTGGCTGAAAAGATTATCCAAAGTTAGTGTATGTTTGATAAAGATCCAAATGTGTGTATGAAAAATCAGGATGTGTGAAACAGTTTGAGTATATGTGAAACAGGTTGAGTGTGTGAGAATAAGAAAAAAACAAAGTTAAGAAAAAGAAGTTGAAAACCGAAGAAGATAGCCCATTGTAAGTGATATCACGCCCATTCGATGAATGGTAGGTAAAACCGGTAAAATAAAAAAAGCAGGTTAAAAAAAATTAAATAAAAATAAAAAAGTATAAAAATGGGAAACTGTAACAGTTACAAATGTTGTGAACCTGACGAGGTTCAATTTAAAGGAGATGAGAAACGGATGAGCCAGAAAGCGTTAGATAATGTGAAATATGTGAAAAAGTGGGAAAAGAAGTATGGTTTTAGAGGAAAACTACTGCCAGAAGAATGCAAAGAATTGGTAGAAAAGATTGAGGCTAAGTCTAAGGGAATTGAGAAAAGACAGGAAGAAGAGATGTAGGATGTTATAAATTTAATTCTGTTTTTAACTCCAACTGAGATAGACAGGAGAATGACGCCTCTGGGTCTCCATCCCCCGTGCATCAGCACTCAACAACCACCACCTCCAGCTCAGGCCTCTGCTCCAATCTCTCCCCCTCCTTCTCACTCTGCACCTCCTCTCTCTGTTCCTGCACATACCGGAAGTGTCACAGGAAGTTCGAAAGCGACAAGGACAGGTTAGTGGTATGAAAAGTGGAAAAGTATGCTAATGCATTTTCTGATGTGTATTTCTGAGACAACATCAATCGTGGAGGCAGGAGAGGAGGAGGAAGAGGAGGAGGACGAGGAGGATGGAGAATTGATGGAGATGAGAGCTGCTTCAATTGTGGCAAATTTGGACATTGGGCTCGACAATGTAAGGCTCAAAAAGGCAGAGGTCAAGGAGGCTGGAGGGGGGAAGGAGAAAGGAAACCCAGATGAGTTGAGGATTTATCAGAATGACTTGACAATAAACAGGTTATGCACCTACACACACACGTACACACCAGAACCTAGAAGATGAGGAAGTTTTTTAGTGTTTTATTGTGCATGGCAATCATGTGCTTTTGGAGGTTTTTGGATGTTGAATAGACTGTTATAAAATGATGAAGTTGTTTGAGAAGCAAGGAAGAGTAAGTTGATTGGGACATACTGTGGAAAGTAGTGAAAGTGAAAAGAATAAGTTAAGGTTGAAGTTGAGATATGATTAAAATGTTGAATAAAATGCATACAAATTAAAAAAAGTAAAAACAACAGTAACAATAAATTAACACATTAATTAATTAAATAAATAAATAATAGGAACTGTGTATTTAGTTATAAGAACTATATATTTCTTGTCACTATGGAGGTGATGATGTGTGGCTGGGGCTGAGTTAGCTCAGCTTAATTTGTTCCTGTGTTTTATATGATACATGAGATGGTTAATGAGAGGAAGATTGTCTAGGATGGAGTGTCCCTGATCAAGACAGTCCTTACCGGCTCTTGATAAGTGTGGTTTATGTAGAGTACGTGTGAATTTAAGGAAAACAACAAATGGTCAAATTGTGGCTGAAGAATCACCTGTGCTTCAAAGTCTTTTTCTGAGGTTGCATTTGCATTTTTTAGTTATATTTATTTCTGTCGTACAGTTACATCTGGCCCTATGAAGGCAACCAGTATGCGGATGTGGCCTATAGTGGAAATAAGTTTGACACCTCTGATGTAGAGCATGAATGTGAATGAATGGGAGAGTTCAAGCTGTGCAAGAGTGCTTTGAAAGGCCCAGTGGACAAATGGAAATAGTTTTTAAGTTGAAGGTGTGACAAGATTTTGTTTGATTTGCAAATGGCTTTGTCTCATTGTAGACAAGGGATGTGTGTTGGTGGATGTTGTTGATGTGATGTGAAAATGACTTGTGGTAACCAACTAACATCTGAAATATACAATACAGTCACAATAGGGTTTATATAATAATTGATTAAGAATAAAAATTAATAATAAGTAAAGTAATCTACAATTAGGCTAGGAGATAATAAAGGTCATGAGGAACGACATAGGACGATATGTTGTTTCTAATGAATCGCCAAGAGAGGAGAAATCGGGGACGCTCTTTTTCTTCTCAAAGCCTTGGGTGAACTCATATTGACCAAATAAATATCTTTTGATAATTTTGGATATTATAAAGAACAATTAGATACATTTGATATAGGTATAGTGGATGACTACCTGATTCAATCCGTGAATCCACTAACAGATCTGACTGACTTATAGGAAACTGACTCTGCAGAAATAACTTTGAGTGAATGTGTCTTTGTAAATAATGAGTAGTGTCTTGGAGAGTTTAAGGTTGTCTGAAGTATGTTGATATTTAAACTTAGTACAAGGTCAAATGTGCTAATTTGGAAATGGTTTTCTGCTTCAAGGTGGTGACATATTGGTTTGATTGACTTCGATTAGGTTAAAATCAAAGAAAAGATTAACAGTATATCAATTGTTGGTGATGTAAGTTTTTGTAAATGTTGTTATTTTAGTGATATATAATGATGTAAGTGGCAATTGGGAAATCAATGTGCAGTGAGAATGGTTGTTTTTGTTGTGATTTGGAGCAGTGTACTTTTCACTGGCTTAGTGAGAAATGAAACTTGAAGACTCTCTGTGAAGTAGGAGTGGTTATCCATATGTTACTCTATTATCATGTTTCTCTGACATTTGCTCACTCCCCCTGAGTGGTGTGAAACTTTCAACACTCTCAAAAAACTTTGAAAAGGAGAAAGAACAAGATATAAGCCACTGTAAGTAAGCTACACATACAATTCAAATGTGGAGATTTACTAATAAGATTTGGATATAGAAATGTAAACATTTTTAGCAGATTAACTAATGCCTGGTTTGAACAAAATTAGGTATTTAATTTAAACGTTTAAAGAAATAAATCTCAAGATTTTTTTAGGTCTTTAAGGAACATGCTGACTTCATGAAGGACATCATAAAGATTACAAAGCACAGGATACAAGTAAAGGTAAAATAACAAAAGTAAGGGGACTTAGAATTAGTAATAATGTGCACAGAGAAAATCTGTGCAAGGGGGGAGAACAATAATGGAAATACATATTGAAACAATAAAATTCAAATTTGAAATTTTTGGAAAGATAAAATAAATGTAATCGAAGATTTGATAAATTATACATTTGTAATGAGGAAATAATTTAAAATTGTGTATGCAATAATATAATACATTTGTAATCTTTGGTGGTAGTTTAATACTCCACTGAGAATTCCATTACCAGATCAACAGTTTAAATTTTAGTTATGAATCGTGTAGTCATTAGGAAAAATAAAGTAATAACTGATAGTCTGTCATTGGATTGTAATAGCACCATTGGATAACCTAGAGAGAGAGAAAGAGCAGTTGGTAAAACAAATTGAGAAAGATGTTTTTGGAATTTGGAAAGAGTGGAAGTTTTAAACTCCTAGCCAGGGAATTATGTATATTGAATGTTGGAAATTGAGGTGTGAATATGGAAGTGAGTGGTTGGTTGTCATTACCGTTGATAATTTTAAAGTTAAGGTTTGGTTGATATAATTAATGCAACAGTGATTTAATAACAAAATTAAATGAAAAGTGTACTACCAAAACACTAAACTGATTATGTTTGGATAACTGCATGTTAAATCACAGTACTAACACTGCATGGAATGCTAACAGCTGAACTTATGCTTAACACAGCTGCAGAAAGGACTCACTGTTTTAAAGATTGCAATGTACTGAATATCAAATAACCCACATTAGATGACTGCCCTCCATAGGCTAGTCCATAGGTTTGCTTTACTTTCAGAAAAGATGGTGGAAGCTCAGCTTGAGACAAGGAAGTTGAGTGGCTGCGGCTGCTGTGAACCAGTGTACCCGAGGGGGGTGCAAAGGAAGTGGAAGAGCCAATGAGAGGAGGAGCTTGAACTGTGATGATAACAACATCATCAGCAGTTTAGTCTGAAGGAGCATGGCATTGTGTCAACTGAGCAAGTACAAGGAAGTGTACGACAAGATCAAGAGCAGAATTTGGTCTGAAAGTGATGCAAAAATACAGGGAAAACGTTGACTGTATGAAAGCAACAGCTCATACAGCAGAAAATGGACTGTGGGCCCTGAACGTCAGTAACAGGAAAACTGATTCAACGTAGTCTGGACATTTCAGGAGACAACACGACTGAAGTTTTAACATTCAAATTTACCGGATGACATGTGTGAATGTTTGTAATTATGTTATGTTCAAAGAGAATGTTAGATTGTAAGGATGTTTTATGTTCTGTTTTGATGGAAACAATGTTTGATTTTTTAAATGATGCTTATTTTGTGTATGATTACTGTTTCTTGTAACATGGAGTACCTGTGTGTGGTTGCCGGGGCAGCGGAACCGTGAGAGAGTTTCCCTTTCTGAAAGGATAATGGATCAATAGAATGTTTTGAACTGCTCGAAAGGGTTTTCGCTCTCACACTCTACAAAATGTATGTTATAAGTATGCTTAAAATCAGCATAAACAGGAGGGATATGTTACGGAAATTTTGTATTGATATTGTATAAATGTAAAAGTATGAACCGTAGTGACCTAAGATCAAGGGACCATTTGCTATTTTGTTTTACACACAGGGGTTTGAGTCGTAAACACCCTATCTTCCTCTTTCCCAATGGGGGGTCTACCTGATTCCCTCTCTTCCCGTGGGAGGGAGGAAACCTTTTGTTCTGCTCTGTCTGTGTGGGGGGGTTTGACACACCCACCAGACAGGTTAACTAGAGAGGTTTTCCATTGATTCAGCAGTCTTCGCGGGGTGACTTAATCTGCAAGTTGCTTCGTGATTGCTCTTTCTGTACAGAAATAAACTCTTGTTTGATTCCTGAGCTGGCTCCAACATCCATCTTTTAATTAATTATCCTGACAAAACCGATGCTACAGCCCAGTTGCTTTTTCATCCAACTTTATTTCCACATCAGACATCTCAGACAAACAATTGCCACAACATATATTTTTATTGATTTTCAAAAAATAAAATAAAAGGCTGCACATATCAATGCATACACATATCAATATTCAAAACCAGACCCCATTGGAAAAACAAAACAAAAAAAACAACATATGAACCCCACAACGTGATATCCCAAACAACCATTTCCCCCCTC
The DNA here is from genome assembly GCF_963457635.1 of Microchirus variegatus. Taxonomy (NCBI): domain Eukaryota; kingdom Metazoa; phylum Chordata; class Actinopteri; order Pleuronectiformes; family Soleidae; genus Microchirus; species Microchirus variegatus. The sequence goes on along the minus strand of NC_139818.1, from coordinate 7,731,194 downwards.
ACCACCCCTCAGCCAGTCCAACCCCAAGCGCTAAAAGTAATGTCAGGAGGAAAGCAGTGGTCGCCAGATCCCTTCAAATTGTTCAGTTCTGCCTTTTATAGAGTATCTGATCCTTTCCAGATGAGAGGTGTCCATCAGCTCTTTTCAGTGTGGGCACCTCTTTCCCTTTCCAACACATCAGAATCAGCTTCTTGGCTTTGATCAATCCATATGTCAATAGAAGCGACACTCTTAAAGATCTCAGCACGTCTGAAATACCCAGGATTATTAGAACTGGATCAGGTTGTATCTGTATTTTAAATATTTTTGAGAATAAATTGAAAATATCAACCCAGTAGCCTTCTAATCTGGTACACATGGCAAAACTGTGCAACAGATCTGCTTCTGTTATCACATAAAGGTGAAATTTCAGGAAAAATGTAGTGTAACTTCACTTTTGAATAATGGATTCTGTGTAGAATTTTGAATTGAATTAAACGGTGTCTAGCATTTAAAGAGCAGGTATGGACATGTTCTAAGCTAGAGTTCCAGGTGTTATCAGTGATTTGTTGTCCAAATTCCCTCTCCCATTCAGATTTAATCTTAGTCATATCAGGGTGATATATACCTTCATCGAAACGTTTCATCGATTCATTAATTGATCGTCCATTAATTATGTCCACAGACCGGAACTGTGACTCGCACTGAGAAGCCTGATCTTTCTTTATATTTATGCTTGGATATGATACATTTCGATTATATTATCCTATATTCCCAGTTAGTTCCCATAAATGCCCATTAATTCCCATTATTCCCATGGAAAGCTTCAAATATGGAATATTTCCCAAATTCCGCAGCTTAACTTCCCATGGAAATTTTATTTACTGTAAATGTTCCACCCCTTTGCAACCCTACTCGTTAATTATTTTGATAAAACATCTGAAGGTTAAAGATGTAGTTTTGCTTCTGAGAGAACTGAAGAAAACAATGAGATAAAAGAAGAAAACCTTGGTCAAAATCCTCCACAGCAATTATGTCTTGGGTCTCAGTGTGTTGCATATTTTTCCCGCAAAGTGAGAGCTGTGACATGTAATGTTCAGTCAAAGCCAAATATGACATGGCACAAGTATCTTTGTTGAAAGCGGCTATTTCAGTGAACAGTTGGAAAATCAAGTGAATAAATAATAAACACAGCTTTCTTCACCTGGTTCATGAATAAGTCATCAGCTATTCAAATAATAAACGAACTGTATTGATATATGCGATATGGTCTAATTCCAAATCCAATTTGAAAATATATTGATATATTGTTTATATCGATATATCGCACAGCTCTAATTGCAATATATATACTGTTGTTGTTGTTGTTGATGAGGCCCGAGCCCTAATTTGCATTAAGGTTGTTGCTGATTATTCAGTGTTGGTGACGATTGTTATACAGAATATAAACATTGTGAAGATGTGATCAGACACATGGCTGATTTTCAGCCAATTACATGTGTTTCCCAGTAGAGGGCAGTGGTGGATAGTGAATGGATTGCAGTGAAGGCAACAAAAGGCTCTGCTTGTATTAGATAAAAAGGGTGACAATTAACTATAAGGTGTCTTTTCACTTCTATTTTTAAATTGATCAAGCCAAGCTTCAGCGTAGCACGTAAGTCAGTTTTGTATGTATGAATCCACTGTTGAATTCTTTACACCTGGTGGTACACTTACGAGAAAATTACTTCTATTATTCTTGTCTCTATTATTATTATTATCTACTATTCTCTTGTGCTGTTTGGTTCATCTCTGCATTTGTAACTTAAAAATTACTTCAATAGAAAACATTGATTTTTTTCATGGGCACATTCAGAAAGATGAGTCCTAAATGAAGTGGCAGGCTGACACATCAGTCCTCGTTTCCTGCTTTTTTAAATGAAGTAAAAGAAAGGTGGCTTTTTCAGAGACTATCCTCCCAGAGGAAGGAGTCGTCCTGCAGCACTTTGGCTAATTTCTCATTGAACGGCATGTAAAAGTCTTGCAGGATCTCTCTAGTGATGGGCAGCATGGGACCCAGGTCTTTGTCAGCCTTATGCCTGGCGTTTGCCACTTGTCTCCTGATGATTTGTGATTCTTTTTCTTTTGTCACTGGGCCTGGAAAACACAGGCAAAAAAAGCACACTTTACATCCCTGCATAAAACAAATGGGAAAGAGTACAGTAGTAAAAGACTCTTTCAATGTAACTCAGCCATAATCTGACATAGCGGACAGTCTTTGTGATGATCACATCTGGACTTTTGGAAAACTGAACTGTGGAATGACCTAGTATGATATAATTAATGGGTTACAGCTGGGTTTACACATTGGCAATCTGATGAGAATATTAGTACCTCTGATCCTGAAAATATGGGGGGGGGGGTTGAATTTACAAGATTGCAACAAGAAAGAACCGAAGTTATCCAATGCAGTGGTACACAAGAAATGACAAAATGTAAAAAAAGAAATATTACAAAACAGTTAGGTTTTTAACTTTTCACATCTGTCTGTTAGGGCTGCACGATAATTTGTTGAAAAATCGTGACCATTCTAAATGACAACGATTCTTCTGCATTTTATTTCATGAGCTGCATCACAAATAAGCAATGCAGAGTTTCTCACCCCAAACACAGCCTTGTAGTGATTCAGTGGACGCGGAAGCCCGTCTGCAGCGCAGAACATAGGATAAAGTGTGTACTAAGGTTGGTGACGCAAACCCAGGTGGTAGCGACAAGAATCACACAACCGCCCGACCCGAGCTTGTGCAGAAAAAAGGTTCGCATTTGGCCCACGATTGCAGGCTTTCAGCAGGGCTGTGGGTAAATACGCCGGACTCCTCTGTTGAATGATGAGATTTTAGACATTTCCTTTGCTAAATGTCGGATGTTAACCCACATTTTCAGGATTCTTTTTAACAGATTTACAGTTTGGCATTGTTCGGTTTGATTTTTTTGCCTCTTCCTGTGACGGCACTCTGACGATGTCACGCATTTCCCCCGGTTATGACGACACGAGTTGAGCTAGTGGGAACACGCCACATAGCCTTATGCCACTACAATAATAATAACTATAGGCCCATTATGCAGGGCCATGTTCAGAGCCTAAAGAAATCACACTGTTTGGCACTTTACTTGAATTGAATGTTTCTATTCCTTTGTTCATGAGCCAGAGAATCGTGACCTCAATTCTGAGCAAAACAAATCGTGATACACATTTTTTCCAGAATCGTGCAGCCCTAGCCTGTATGAAATTGTTAGATAAATTTCCCACATCAGTAAAGTTTAACCAGCATATGGTTTACTGCATTTAATACTACTCAATTTATAATCTACAGTGATCAATTTTATATCGTACTAAATAGGAGTCAGGGTTTCCCCCAGTGTATTATAAGCCTGGCAGGCTGCCAGGCTTATAATACACTGGGGGAATACACTGCGGCAAAAGCGAAACTTGGCTGCGTGCGGCACAGATTATGAACTCCCCGCAACATTCACTTCACAGCAGAGAACATTATCTCACTTTGAGCAGTTAACTAAAGACATCAGCTCATCTGTTATGATGCATCTGTTATTCCTTTAATTGCAGCGTTAAAGCGTCTTCTTTCACAAAGATTAAGACCACGGAGTGAAAACGATGAAAAGTGCGCTCTGCTCTTCAGAGTCTGTCACCTGCGTTTTACTCAGATCTACACGGATCACCTGCACTTCATCGTGACTGTACTCCTTCATCCTCATAAAGATCATTATTCTTATGTGGGGATTAAACACGACTTAAAGGGACACTGTGTAGTATTTATGGGTTTATATAACCCAAAATCCACTTTTTTATACATATTATGTGCTCCTGCATTGTCTAGTCGTTGTATAATAGTTTTTGTTTCATTTTCGTAGTGTTTCAAAAAGTCATGTAAAATAACATGGTCGAGGGCCGCGGTTGCATAGCCACTTTAGCAGCGAGACGCCATGTGTCTACCGGAGCCTTTAAGGACAAACGCGAGAGAACAAATCAAGCGTCGCTTTACTCGTAGCGGAAGTCCCGCCTCCACTCTCTCCGCTTCGTCTGCTACAGCCGCGGTAGCTCGCCCTCTCCCTCGCCTCACGAACCTCATCTGCTGACATGGAGAAAGACAACGAGGACGACATTTGACCAGCTGCGGATACTGTAGCGCTCAGGGAAGGGAGGGGGTGAGCAGAGGAGCAGTTCTTTGTTGTAAATTCCTCTCCTCTAGATGGCACTATAAACTACTTACTTCCCCTTTAAGTGAAAAAAATTTATATTTATTTAATTTCAAGAGTGTCTTTTTGCAAGACTCTATAGTTGGTGTTTAAGTATTGTTAATAAATGTCTTACAATAACACATAATAGTCATAATTAAACATTTCCAGTGAACTTTTAATTTATTTATTTATTTATTTTACAGAAAAACGCCGTCGGCCGCCAGTGGGCCCGAGAGATACCACCTGGCTTAGCCGGTTTTCTGGGGGAAACCCTGGGAGTACAGGAAAGTAACTTGTCACATGTTAGGACGTGTTGGTCACTCACCTAGGTTAAGAAAATCAAAGATTTTGTGCATTGTGTAATTCATATTGGAACGGTCTTCCAACCTCAGAACCAGAATCTGCTTCTTGCTGAAGAGAGTCAGCCAGTCCATTAAGAACACTATGTACAGGCCAACGAGCAATCTGACCTGAGCACACAAGCAAAAACAATCAGTGGGAGGTAATCAGGCACTCTCCAAGTTAGTGTGAACATGTGCTAATGTCAAAACAGAGAACGATGAAGAATACAGAAGATTCACAATTGTTACAAACCTGCATCATAAACAATGTACCAGAAACCTCATTTCCCCCACATGGCTTTATCACCTTTACTTGTCTCTCATTAGTAATAACTTTGTAAAGCAAAATTGATTAACATTCTGTAGTTCTACTTTGATAATAATATAAATTTAATTTAATATAATATAATATTTGGTTGCATACATTGACCACTGATCTCTTTCCAAGATTTCACTGAAACATTTGTAGCATCACTCTTATTAGGTTGTTGAATTCTCCTGTGACTTATGACGGCAGAGCAATTTTTTGGCATAAATGCTTGTTACTGGGAAAGGTATTACCTCCATGTCCTTTCCCCTCTTTAGTAAATCTGAAAGGCCCTTCAGAGTAGAGGATTACAACCCAAGTAATTCTTGCCTGCTTAATTCAATTTGGTATAACAGCCAATGGATATGTTTTTATTCTCTAATCTGAGCTCTAAAACTTTTATCGAGGACAGCTGGAATGCTTTTCACATGGTCTAATAACTCTGAGGAGAAATTAGTGGATGGGCAATTAGGCCAGCAGCAGAGAGTAAGCATGCTCCCACAGGGCCATAAAGCTCATCACTGGCATTTGGAGAAGAGGACTTTTTAATAGAAGGCAGCCTGGAGGGGGAGGCCAAAAGAGGACGGTCCACACTCCTCCTCCCCTTCAACTCAAGGCACTGTGGGAAAAGCTGGCCAGGGGCCCTACACTAGGGCCCTGAACTGGCTGGTCCACTGGTAAACCATTGTTTTTAAGCACAAAGAGAGGCGATAGCTGCTGCACTTCTCAGTGGCTCAATAGTCCTACCAATCCTTTTCATGGAATAGGCCCTGCAAGCTGTAACATGCTTTAATGAGGTGTGAATTTCACTCCATTTGTCTTTATCAATCCTTTTCACCATGTTTCTTTCCACCAGCTAACATGCTAGTTGCTAATGCCCTTTTTTTCTGCAAGTTCTGAGACAAAAGTAGGAAGGAGGGTACACTCACTGGCTTTGACTTGAAGACAGCTCTGTTGTACACACACCAGTGCATTGTGTTCTCTTTAAGGCACCGCTCAAATATCTGCAGTGATTCTGACACCCTTACATGGAAATCCTCTGCAGACTTGTTGCTTTGAGTAAAATGAAAGTACTCGGAGTATAACCTGTAAGACAACAGAAACGGTCAGTAAACACATTTGATCATTAGTTGGACAATGATAATTTACATTTGATCTGCACACTGACTGCAAGGCTACTCATTGTGTTTCTGGCTCTAACATATTTTTGCACTGACAATATTTCATGCTGCTAAAGAAAGATCTATCTTAATGCATATAAAACAATATGCAACTGAGACAGTAGGGTCAACAATAGGGCTGAACAATTTGGGTAAAGGATTATAGTCAAGCTTCAGATCAGTATTTGCTGTTATAAAATGTGTATAATAATGATATGCCATTAAAATATGAACTACTGTACTTGAATGAAACCTTTTCTTGGCATAAAGGAAATAGAAAAAAAAGAAATAGCAATTCATTTACGGACAATTTGTTTTGGCAGTAAAGTTGACTGACTGCTGCTTATGATTCATGTGTCTCTCATAAAACAAAGGCCAACCCATTTGCAAGCATTATCTTATTATTATTATTGGCTTATGTGGGAAAAATAATACAGGAGACGCATGAACCATATAAATTGTTTCTACAATACAATTCAGTATGAGATTATATGGCATTCTCTTAAGTAAAAATCAACATTAACTGCATGAAGTGATCCCAGTTTAGACCGAATGCTTCAGGCAGTAAGCGATCCATGCGTCTAATAAAGGTGTCATCATGTGACAACCAGACTGTGTAAAAGGCAACAGCTCTTTTGTTGCCTATAAACAAATAAAGTATCTTCCTGTATCTGCAGTATAAACCGTCATGGTGGAGCCACAACGATGGCAGTATGTGTCAGGTTTGTCAATGTGGGTATTTTAAAGCAGGTTTGTATGAGAAGGCACTGAAACTTTTTGCTCCCACCTTTCCCCTGGTTCCCTGAGCGTAACGATGAAGCGGGCATCGGGCTGCAGGGCGTGAATGAGGTCCTGGGTAAGGATGTCCTTCCCTGACTGTTCGTAATCCCACATGTAGGATGGACTGGCTTCTCCTGCAAGATACAGATTGATAATTAGTAAAGTATATTGACTGCTTAAGAAGTATAATTAAATGTTGGCCATATGATTCAATTGTGATATTGAAATGGCAAAAAAGTGGGGAGAAAACATATTAATTTTGCCAATTATGCCTCAAACACCTTGAGCACATTCAAGAAAATAAATAGTTGATTAACTGCGGCACATTTTCACAGCAAAAGTTATTTGTTCGATCTAATTTACCCCTTGTTTAATATTGATTGTCTCATCAGGCTTTCTTTATTTAAAAACAACAAGGGGGTACTGCAATAAGCTGCAAATGCATGACATTTTTAATGTGTTCATAAATCTCCTCATTTGAGAGTGTAACTAACACTCAGACAGTAAAAACAAAAACAGCATAATTATGTGTCCAGCTGTGCACAAAAATGTGGAATGAATGCAACCAAAACAGTGACAATATGAATGTTCAATTTTCATAGTTGGACAATCTTTTCTCCAACGGTTTAGCAGAAACTTGAATCCGGCTGAGCTGAGCCTTCATTATTATCTTAACTGTGATGCTGTGGTGTATCTAGTCATACTATAAAGCAGGCCTTGTCTGCCTCATTTTCTGAGAGAAAGGGATGATAGCCAGGACCCATATCCTGTGATGACCATGGCAAAACCAGACGACTGCTAGTTCCTTTCTGGCTAATTGATACACACTGTGATCAAGTCTACTTAAAGGTCTCCACTCTCTCTATGTCCATTAAAAGAGCTTATTTTGGTCCATGGGGAGAGGCTATAATAGGGCAAACAAATGGAGGAGCCAGGATGACGGTGCCTCTGGTGTTTTACAGCAGCTTGGTCTTGGCTGGTGGTTTCAGAGAGGCAGAAGCCCCCGATTCTGGCCACAGGCCTTGCTGGGCTCTCCAAGGGCAAGGTGTGAATACTGAACGGGACTTTGGCACACTCCCACCCCCTTTACAAGGATTATTTATTTTAAGAGGAAGACAAAACGGGGCGGCAGGCTAAGCTGCACTCAATGCACCAACTCAGTCCAGTGTGAAAAGGCTATTGTTGAAATTAAGCAGTTCTTCTTCGCAGCTGAGCAGTCCTTTCAGATCACATTTGGATGAGGGGGAGATGACAGAGATGGATGAAAGCAAGAGGAACAGGAAATGTCTGTGCAACTAAATCTGCTAAGAGATTTCTTATAACACAATGGTGGATGGTGTTTTACATGCTATCTCAAATATCATCTGCTTAGTGAAAGGCTGTGTTTTGATTTATATTTTATAAAAATGGATAGATTGTATCGGGATGGTCATTGAAGGTCACTGGAACCTCAGTTTTTGTTCCAAAGTCCAGGTCCAGGATCAGGTTTCTCTTAAAGGGGCTAAACATTCTTCCTAAGGACATGTGTGGTCGTTACAAAACTGCAGCCACATCAGTATGCTCATGCCTGCAGGGACCCGTGGCAAATGCAAGAGAGCGTTCTGGGCTCTAGCCAAAACAACGACAGAGGAGACTGAGATATTTTATTCATGGACAAGATGCACACTGATGAGGTTACTAAAGCAACACTCTAATCTTGCTTTCACATCAGTAGCTTTCCTTTTTGGCCTGACAGACTGAGCTTGTTAAAACTTTCTTTTGCTTTTCATTCTTCAAGTCTGACCTAACTCTTGAAGACAATGAGGGAGGTTGGGGAAGGTCTATTTATTTAAGTCATGCTTTGATCTGTTCATTCATTGGCATCCCTTTAAACTCGTACTGAGACATTCTACACTCATTATAGAATGTTTAAATATGTACTGTACATGAGATGAGAGATGTCGGCCATGAAATCTAAGGCACCAATTTTTCACTATGTTAATGATTTGATCATTCTCTACACAGATGGCACATTTTTTTATTTAAAAAAAAAAAAAAAATAATAATAATCAAATGTCACCATAGAATGTTTACCACTGAGTCTGTAATGACGCCTACCTGTGATGATGTTGGGCTGGCTGGGTCTTCCACTGGAGTTTGCCATGAGTTTGCCCTGGATTTGGTAAGCAGCTTTATCGAACAAGTCCAGGTAGCTCTCCACTGGGATGGGATTATTAGGACCTGGTTGGTGAAAGAACACAGATCATAAACACACTCAGTAGGCTACACTAATGTGAATCATTGACTGGTGCATATTTTTCATTTTTTGCTTGGTTTATATTTTCTGATGCTACAATACGAAGATTAGATGGAGAACGTCTCTTCTGAGTGATCTGATCAAGTCCAGATCACGTCTTAATGGCCACAGAATCATGGAAAGCACATTTGGAGGTGGTTTGAGGACATATGTGGTCACATTCCTTAGCTGCTGTATTAGCAGGCTCTTTCCACAGGCTATTCAGTGGCTGGCCCTTCAGCTGACATAGTATCGCAACAGTATAGAGCTGAGCAATACAACGATAATGATACGGTATGTATCGCGATAGACACTTCTGCGAGATCAAGAAAAAACTTTCAATAAAGTCACTCAACTTTGTTAAAAAAAAAAAAGAAAACAGAGAAAATGTTGCTTCCATGCTTGCAGCCTGTAGAGTGGTCAGAGCCTCTGGAGTTTGAGTCAAACAACCAATCACTGAACAGTCAAGTTTGGATGCGCCGTCCTCTTAAAGTGTGAGCACTGTCACGCCAATGTCACCTACAAATTACACCAGACGACCGTACCCACCAAGAGCTTAGTATTTATTATCAACAAACTTATTCTACCCTCTTCGGTGCTGGTTTACACGCACTGCACGGCAATCAACATCATCTGCCGATGTAGTGCATTGTAAGGTCAGATTTTAGATTATGTCATGCATGCCTACATGCCTCAGGGGTTTCTGCATCGTCCTTATTGCTGTATGACCTAATAAAATCTAAGTTCAGTTCAGCAGGGAACACTGGCTCTGTTTAGTTTTCAGTGTTTCCAATTAAGGGACAATGTCAAGTTAATGCTTAATTGCTTAATGTAAGACAGCACAATGTGTTTCCCATCTAAGCTGATGTGGTTGACAGTATAATTACAATTTACTTGGCAGTTGTGGAGATACAGTGTAGGACTTTGGAGGGTCTATGCAGCATAAGGGTAATGAGGAAACTCGGGCATCTGTAACATTCAGTGATGCTTTGATGGTGTTGCAATAGAAAACCTTTCTCTGTTAAGCAGGGAAATCTGATTTAAAATCTCTGGTGAACTCCCCAAACAGCCAGCCTGCAGCATCATTCCTTTGATATGAATGAAGTGTCTCACAGTTTTCAAATGTCTCTTGATGGGTAGATTATAACATCAAATTCAGATTCAAACTCTTCTCTAAGAAAAGTTTGAGTGTGGATAGCATCAAATTACATTTCACAACATCGTCCAAGTGGAAACTCTGGGGGAATGAAATCAACAACTACAAAACAAGACTGTTAGAATTTAGAGTGTTCCCAAAGGATGTCTTAAGAGAAAAGTGCTGATTTCCAGTGTACAGCCCTGAGGGGAACGCAAGTGACAGCAAAGCTGAAAGCATGGGGTATTGCAGGCAGCAATAACTGAGAGGGACCTATGTCCATGAGATGCACGCATTTGCCGCTATGCAGCATCACACGACTGCAGAAAATTCTAACTGTAAGTGCTGCGACAGACAAATAGAATAAAATAAAATAAAAACCCTCCACACCCCATAGTGTTAAGATGTGCAAAAAATGATCAATGCAAACCAAACACTGCAGAAATGAATGCAGACAAAATAGGTGTGTGAGCTTCAGTGGGATTAGTTAGTCAGCAGCTGGATGATCTATGAGGGCCGTGTAGGCCATAATTCCTTTTTTTACCTCTCACATACGCAATTTTACCTCACACGTTCACAATTTTACCTCTCACATACAATTGTTTTAACTCTCACATACTCTCTTTTACCTCTCACATGTAATGTGTAAAAACATTTAATGTGTGAGTTAAAACATTTAATGTGAGCGGTAAAAAACATTTAATGTGAGCAGTAAAACATTTAATGTGTGAGGTAAAACATTTAATGTGAGCGGTAAAACATTTAATGTGTGAGGTAAAACATTTAATGTGAGCGGTAAAACATTTAATGTGTGAGGTAAAACATTTAATGTGTAAGGTAAAACATTTAATGTGAAACACATTAAATGTGTCACTTATTCTGAAGCTCACTGAGGTATGGCTCTGTCAAAATGACATACTGTAGAAGGTCACATTTCACACTTTAAATACCCTTGGGCTCTCATTATTGTATACCAGCCTAGAGGTCTTTTACCACAGCAAATTATAGTTGTCTCTACTCACCAAACCTCTCGCGGGTCCACCACTGCGGCTCTTTAATTGTGCTTGACTGGATGTCCGGGTGCATACTGATTCTGGCATACAGGTCTGTTGTGCCACACTTTGGTTGGCCAAGGATATAGAAATAGGGAAGGCATCGCATGCGGTAGAGTTTCCCATTGCGATGCAACAAGTGCTCTTTGAAAGTTGTTCTCAATTGCTGAAACTCAGTCTGGAGCCTGTACCTGCTAGCCCTGTATGGGTCCAAAGTGACATTCTCAGTGTATTCCTCATACCAACAGGGGTTCTTGACACCAGGAAGGAATTTTTGGGGGATGACGGAAAATATCTGTGTAGGCAAAGAAAGACAGCTGCATCAAACTTCAACATTACCAAAAACCATAAATAATCATGCCAAGTTTGTACAAGGGTGCAAATATCTCAAGGAGTAGACTTGTAGTAATTTGGTTACTAATAAAACATTATACTCAAAATTAAAGGGTCAACCGATGGTGATCAATAGGCTGATAGAATGACGACAGGTTGAAGCATTTAAAGGTAGCTGAAATGGCGACCCGCCACTCCTAAATGAACGTAGAGGAAACACCGGGATAACAACTGAATAATGTTTAAAAAAAATTGTTTTTCTTCTCCAGCCATCTAATGACACGGGGACATTTCCCGATAATATGAAAATAGTGAAAGTGCTGCCATTGTTCAAAAAAGGCGATGCGCATGAGTTTACAAATTACCGACCAGTCTCAATTCTACCACAACTGTCTAAAATCCTAGAGAAACTTTATAACAACAGGTTGGACAACTTCATCAACAAACACAGTCTGTTAGATGACAGCCAATATGGATTCAGAAGCAACCGCTCGACAGCTCTGGCCTTGACTGAATCAGTTGAAATAATTACTGATGCGATTGACCAGAAACTGCATTCCATAGGGATCTTTATTGACCTGAGAAAAGCATTTGACACCATTAACCATGAGATCTTGATAGCAAAACTAGAGAGATATGGTATTAGAGGTATAGCACTGGAATGGGTCAAGAGCTACTTACGCAATAGATCCCAATACGTCAAGATAGGTGATGAAGTGTCGGACTGCTTGGACATAGTATGTGGGGTCCCGCAGGGGTCAGTTCTGGGCCCAAAACTGTTTATACTATATATAAACGACATATGCAAAGTGTCCAATATTCTGAAATTAATATTATTCGCAGATGACACAAATATCTTCTGCTCTGAGGATGATTTGAATCAATTAGTGGAAACAGTCAATAATGAAATGGCCAAACTTCAGGTGTGGTTCAACATAAATAAATTATCACTGAACTTGGAGAAGACTAAATATATGCTGTATGGGAAAAAGAGCCACAAGAAGAGTATCAATATTCATGTGAATGGGGTGGACATTGAAAGGGTTAAGGAACATAAAGTGTTAGGTGTGATTATTGATGAAATGTTAAGTTGGAAACCGTATATAAGACAGTTAAAAACTAAACTGGCCATGAGTGTGTCCATACTATGGAGGGTGAAAAAGCTAGACCATAATGCTCTCTATCTATTATACTGCACACTGATCTCTCCTCACCTCCACTATTGTGCAGAAATTTGGGGGCACACATATAAAGGGAACACGCACCCACTGCTGATACTACAGAAAAGAGCTCTGAGAATTATACATTATGCCGGTTACAGAGAACATACAAATCAATTATTTATCGAATCGAAAATACTTAAACTCTATGATGTAAAACGTTATCGTGCAGCACAGTTTATGTACAGGGCGGCTAACCACGGCCTCCCTCATAACCTTCAAATACTTCTCCAAACCAGAGAGCGGGGACTCCACCTGAGGGGGAACTTAGTTTTCAGACAGAGGAAAGTGCGGACAACACTAAAGTCTTTCACCATGTCGGTCACGGGGGTCAAGCTGTGGAACAATTTAGATGACGAGATCAAAAGTTCAGCTACGCTGAGAGTGTAAAAGGACGTATGTAAACATGATTATGACTGGGTACAGGGCGACCCAGGAAGATTGTGGATGAGGTCATAGTCAGATATCTGTTGACACTGTACGGAGATAAAATGACGGAATGCCTTATGTAACATGTAAACGTATAAAGCTGCTATTGCTGCTGTGACGTCAATATTGTCAAAAGATAAGAAAATAAGAAAAAGAAGAGAAAATAAGAAATAACATTTTCTGTGGTAATGGGGGCCGGACTAGATAAGCTTTGCTTCTCCCGCTTTCCCTTTCGGTCGTGTGTATGAATTTAAATGCTGATGTGTGCAGATGTTGATTACCTGTCATGCCCGAAATAAACGATTCATTCATTCATTCATTCATTCATGACTACCTTATTAGCTGTGCTTCAATTACCACAAGATGACACCATTGTTGTCATGTTTTATGTATTACTCAAAGTTAAACACATTTCGGAGTCATATACGACTGTATACTACTGCCTGTGCAATTACTTTAACCATAAATTTTTAACCTTCAGAAAAAAATAAATTGAATTAGAAACTGCAGCCTGTGGGCCATATTGAACCGTATGTACAGTGTGTACAGACAGGAATACAGATTTGAATCTTCTTTTCACTGCACATTCATTTACAGCATATGACATATCTGTGATTGTCAGTTAAAAGAGAGATATTATCATGCTGCTGTATGATGTTGAGAAATGGAGATTAAACTCTGAAGTAGTCATTACTAAATTAATCTGATAAGACTATTACATTTTTGGAATATTGGCATCAGTAAGATGTATTTGAGTACATTAAATAAAAATTAAGATGGATATACAGTGTTTCTTGGGTACTCACATGTGGATCACTATTAACCACCGCCTTAATCTCTGGGATCTGTCGACTGCTCTGAAACTCCAACTTGGATGTGATAGACTTGACCACCAGTTTGATGTGTGCGTAGTCTTGTGTGGGTAGTTTGATGTGTGCGTAGTCTTTGACTGAGGAGAGGTTAAAGGCAAATGGGTCGGGGCTGACAAGTCTGCTGTAAGGTGACAGGCTGAGGAAGAGGCCCTTCTTGTCTCCTGTCAGAAGGTATGAAATAATGATGAGGAATGTGACGACAAGTCCGACTAAGAAGCCAAAGAGATGGATCTTGGTGAAGCAGCTTTTGGTCATCCAGCTCTGCAGTTTCCGTTTCACCTCCGTGACCGCAAACAGGTTCACGTCCTCCATTCCTAGTGAGAAAGACAAACCTTCTTTTTAAAAAATGACTTGCAGTTCTTGGATTTTATGCAATGCCGTGACAAAGAATCAGACTGCCTCATAGTCACATCCTGTTCAAATGCTGACTTGCATTTTGTGTCATTTGGGAACTAGTTGACCACCTGAGCTGTTCTTTTCATTTTGAGTGTAATTCCTACACCCCCAGAGCATGTGTCCACATTGTTTCCAATGACATAGTAATGCTGCTTTATAGAACTGTTCAACCATTACCCTGCTCTGTTCATGGAGTTGTTGCAATATAACCTTAGGCTGAACATTGATAGCAGAGAAAAACAGTGACCGCTCTGAATATAGATGAGCTGGATCAAGTAACCGCATCCTGAAAATGATAACATGCTTTCATACGTCACTATTTTCACACTCTCTGCTGATTCAGTTTTTAACGAGACAAACAAAAAAATCATAATGCAGCAAGGTTAAAATTAAAATCACCGACTTTGTCACACTTCTTTTTAATGAGACAGCACAGCAACACCCTCCCCAACCTCACAGTCCATCTTCCATCCTCGTCGCTCACCAGAGTCACAATATGGAGGGAGTGATAAGGATGAGGGATGCATTCAGCCTAGTAACAACGTGGCTGCATGTCAGACTCTCCTGGGCAGAGACACAAACATGAGAGATACCTGGTTCAGGCCGAAGAAGGGATTATATTATCAGACAATTGTATTTCTCACTCTGAAGTAGCACAGTGCCTACAGATAAAAGAGAGGCCAGTGTCTAAAGGGTGAAGAATCGGGGACCCTAAATGATAATGCTCCAGCAGCAGTGACGTCTGGTTTTATCCTTGAGAGGTAGGGTATATTTTGTGTTTGAAGCTCTGCCAAGTAGCACGGTGGCAGAATTCTATACGTCATGAAAAAAGTCAACACAGCTAAGGGGCTTTCATATGTAAAACATCTTGGACACAGCTGTGAGGTTTTATGTATTTAATACCTGCAACCTGCGCAGCTCACTATGATATGATAATGAGTTTATGCTTCACCTCAGACCAGCTGATGTTGTCTGTACCCCACCACTCATTGCACACAAACATTGGACAACTCTGTATTTGCAGAACTGATAAGAGTCAGCTGAAGAGCTGCTCGGCTCGAGCAGTGTCATTTTCTCCCAGCTGGGCCCCCATTAAGACCCAGGTGAAGGGAAAGACCAGACACTGATTTGTTCTAAAACACCAATTTTATGCTCGTCTGGCTGCAACTTCAGACAGAGAAAATGAGAGCGCGAAAGAGAAAAAAGTATTCATGACAAAAGCTGAGACCCCAGTCAGATATGTTTTCACTTTCAGCCAGTATGTTGTGTAGTTTAAACTCACCTATTTACATTATAAAGTACATGATTTATGAGAAATGTACACAACGTGACTTTTTAATAACAGTAAATCAGTATTACTACAGACCACAAAAACACGAGTGAGTCATCTTTTTTCACACTTTGCCTACTCATAGGGCCTCCAGAGTCCCATATATAAGTATTAAAAGGATTTAAAAAGTTGATTTTGCATAATATGTCTCCTTTAAGAAATACATAGAATAAAAGCAAGACATTACAATTACATTAATCAAAATAAAAGGTACACATTGAAATGTCTACCATTTCATATTTGTAAACAAACCCTGTTCTCGGTCTTCTGGAGTCACTCTGCATTTTAACTTGGTGAACCGCTACTGAAGTCTTACTTGATGCCACATCTGTGCAACGTTTAAATACACTGGATATTTTTGCAAACACGCGATGGCACTATAATGAGAGCCAATAAAGACGAGAAACTCTGAATATTTGTTCCCTTCAAAAACTAAAGCTCATGGGTGTCGGACAAAGATGTTGTTGCTATAAAAAATAGTAAGTCGAGCTCGTTTGTAGCAACAGAGAGAGAAGAGCAAGCATTCTGAAGCCTGTGACATGCTCATGTAAGGGTGTTGGGAAAAAATGGAGGCCTTTTTTAAACAATTGACTGTAGAAGTGGAAATGTTGCGAACATGGCTGCTCCTAACAGACATCACAGAATAAAGTTAAAATGGGATGTGAGTCCATTCTCTCAGACAAGAGCCCACACACTTTACATCAAATTATGAATAAGCCATGGCAATTTTATTTGAAGAGCCAAAACTTAGGAAACGCTAGGAAAAAAAAAAATCAAGTATGCGCAGGCGTCACCTATGATTCTATGATTTGCATCACAGAAGCAGCCTGTACAACGACAGTAAATCATAACCAACCCACCTGCATATGTTGTGTTGGCAACAACATAAACGTAGACACATATGTCGCTCGGCTATCAAACACAGATGGATGAAAACCCCTCCAAACAACCGCCTTGTCAATACTCCGTGTAGAAGCTATCCATCTCTCAAGAAAAAAACTCAGCAACTCAGAAGACTTTACTTTTTATGATGCACTGTAATCATCACACAAATTAGATTTAAATATCGGATTTAACAACTTCTCTGCACACTGTTGCAGAGAAGTTGTTAAATCCGATATTTAAATCTAATTTGAATCCTGTTGGGCCTAGCCATTGTGATCTGTTGCGGCCTACTGGGAAGTCATAAAGCCTGAACTCAAGCCTGGATTTAAAATGGCGGTCATAAAAACCAAGAGACCACATGGTGAAGAACAAAAGAAGAATCTATCCCACCAGGGGGTCCCGTTTGTGATGGACTCACTCCCCACAAACCAGTGCGGCAGATGACGTCAACGACAGACAACCGTTCACCCATTGGTGGAAATTCTTGGGGGTCGTACCCCCAGGAGAAGCCTTTAAAAGCACAAACTGGCTCTTCCCAATTTCTCTTCCAACCGTTTGTCCGCGGGAGCAGACGTATGTGTTTAAGGAGAGAATCAACACCCTGAAGATCTACATCCTTGCTGGCCAAGCTTTGAAGATTCTTCTACTCCTACCCCATTTTTGTTTTTTCCCCTTTTTGTTTTCTTTTATTTTTGATACAAGGACCCGTGAATAACTCCGTGCGAGTTATTCCCCGTTATTCCTGCAGAAGAGGAGACCGTGATTTGCACGCTCCTAAACCACTGTCGACCAGCTGTCCCTGTCGTGAGTCGTTGGACTACGTATTAAACAGCTACAGAGCTGCGCAACGAGACGCCCGCTCTCTTTCCGATACCGATGGAAGGACGGATCGAACCGCGCGAAGTGGTAGCAGACCCCCCCCTTACTCGCCATAAGACGACTCACAGTAAGTGGCGATTGTGTCTGGGCAAATAGCTTATTCAGAGCTTATTATAAACACGGGTAGTGCACACCCGGTAGTTTCATTGTGTTTTTATTGTTTATGTGCTTTTCTTTTCTTTCATCGCCACCATGTGTGTCTCACACGCGGCTGTAACTTGCTTAGTATAGTATTTCTGAGCTAAAACTAGCGGACTGTATAACTGTACCACTGATGTTAAACCGTGGCGCCGTCCGCACAGCTGTTTAATTGTTTTATTGCTCTCTGTTTTTTTCGCAGCGCGATTGTAATAGAAGCCCTAATTTGACCGGTAAAACGGCATATTTACTGGACAAACTCCAGCTAAATCTGTGTGGTTGAATTAGGCTTCTATTCCTCCCACGTGTCTCCCCGTTGTTGCTGTGATTTGTCCCTGTGTATCGCCACCCTGTGTCTTCAACACAGCCTGGGATCACTTTTTGAGAGGAAAACTTCCGTGATCTGTTAAAACCACAGGTCATCGCTGGATAAACTGTGATCTACAGGAGTTTCTGATCTGATATACGTCCCCTTTGTCTACCTCACTTCCCTTAAATTCTCCGCGTCACTGCCGCGCACTCCTTTTACTCCTTCAACTCTCCTCTTTTACTCAGCGCCCCCGCTGGTGAAAGACGGAGGAGCTGAGCGACGAAATCTGAGCACGAGCGCCATCTCACGTTGCCTCGGGGTAACATCGTGTGACGCCATTTTTAGGTGACGTAGCGGCCACCTTTAGTAAACCGGAAGTGGAAGGAGCGTCGCACACACACACACACACATTTCTGCACCCATATCCATGCCCCTTTCCTGCACATTTGAACACCTTTATCAGTAGTTATTTAGATTAGAGAATTGATATTGTTATTGATCAATTTAATACATGAATAAATGTTAAACCTTTATTTTAAAAGTACTGTTTCTGTCTTTTGTGCTTGCTTGTTTGTGACAAGGGTAATTGAAAGAAGCCAGTGTACGACCTCACATCTTCCTTGTTAATTATTCATTAATATTAATATACTTATTATTAATTAGTGATAACTAGTTTTCTGACTCATCATCATTAAGTCCGAACAAAGAGGGAATTTGAAAGAGGACTCACATCATGTCATGGATTTCTTTTGTATTTGATCTTAATATTGGAGTCAGGAGATCAAGCATCTCTTTATCGTATACATGATTTGAATCATGTGTCAACTACACCTTGTTTTGCTTTGACCAATGTGAGGGCATTCATTGTAAAGTAATTCATGAATATCCTAATAAAAAGGTGACATGCTGCATTTCACTCTACAATGTCCAACTCCACTTTTAAGCTATGCATAATCAGCATACAGTATAGACCACAGCACTGATATTAACTGAAGGAGAGCTGCTGCTGCATGTTCCATCGTGGGTCCGAATGATGCGTCTCCACAAATCCACATCATTGCTATGCTGTTTTAACAGAAGCATCCACTTTAGGGACATATTTGTGATTGTTGTGTGTGTGTCTTGTGTGTGTATGTAATATAGCAGTGTTTTTCAACCTTTTTTGAGCCAAGGTACATTTTTTTTATTGAAAAAATCACGAGGCACACCACCAAACAAAAATGTTTAAAAAATGATACTCTGTAGCCTATATTAACAATTTAGTCATTCTTATCAAAGTGTCTTGAATATTTATATCCATATTATTTGCATATAATTATTTATTTGTTTTCAAAAAATGTTTTTAGATCAATTAGGTGAAATTGGATAATTTCCCACGGCACACCTGACGATCTCTCACGGCACACTAGTGTGCCACGGCACACTGGTTGAAAAACACTGTAATATAGGAGTGTGAGTGCCGTGCTACACCATTTAACAGGGGACTAATATCATACAGGCCTACAAAGAGGGGATTTGCTGCATTTCAAAATAATCAGCACCGTCACATTGTATAACTTGATTAAAATGAAATGGGTTGTTGGATTGTTGGTGGTATAAAGAAGGGCTGTGTGTGCGTCTTGTGTGTGTATTTACTAAAGGAGGGTGATTGTTGTTAATTGCCATATCATAGGGGACTCATAATTCTTTGGTACAAAGAAGGGCTGTGTGTGTGTCTTGTGTGTGTATTTACTATAGGAGTGTGAGTGTTGTTAGTTGCCATATCACAGGGTCCCGCAGTGGGGAAATTTCCAGTGTTACAGCAGCAAGACAATAAGGATAAGGATAATAAATAATAAACATGCATTACCAAAAAGAAATAGAATATATAAAGTACAATATATAAAGATATTAACACTGACTATAAAAATAGGTTTAAAAATAGAATGTAGAATGTACATTACAACCGGTCTGCAGAATATACACAGTATGCACATGGTATTTACAGTGTAAGGAAACAAGGCTGAGCTATTAAATAAGGATATCAAATAAGGATATGGATATTTGTGATTGAGTGAGTCGTATGGACTGCATGGGCATAGGTCTATCTGTCCCCACCTACAGGAGGACAGAGGAGGCTGCTGGAGGTGGAGCCCAGGTGGAAGACCTTTAGAGGTGGAGGCCAGAGCAGCTGGGCGTGGCTGGGAGAGCATACAGTTTTTTGACCATGTTGCAGGGACGATGGGCTGCCATACAGCCGTGCATAAGAGACTTTAATAGAAAGTGCTTAATATTTTATTTTGTTCTTTTATTTTGCTTTACCAGTTTATTTTGTGACAACTAAACATCTGTGAAACAATAAAATGGTCAGAAGGGACCGAACTGGAATTACCACTACTACTCATCATTTCACATGAGTCAAAACTAAAATCCACTCAGCCACAAGTAGTAGCCAGACAGAAGAAGAAAAATGGAAAATGCTACTACAATCTCTTCATCGTATACATGATACATTTGAATCATGTGTCAACTACACCTTGTTTTGCTTTGACCAATGTGAGGGCATTCATTGTAATGTCATTCATGAATATCCTAATAAAAGGTGACATGCTGCATTTCACTCTACAATGTCCAACTCTGCATGTTCCAACGTGGGTCAGAATGATGCATCTCCACATCTACATCATTGCTGTGCTGTTTTAACAGAAGCATCCACTTTTGGGACAGATTTGTGATTGTTGTGTGTGTATGTAATATAGGAGTGTGAGTGCCGTGCTACACCATTTAACAGGGGACTAATATCATACAGGCCTACAAAGAGGTCCCATGCTTCACAATATTAAGAAATAAGTACTGTAATATGCTCATGGTGTCCAAGTTATTAATCTGAGTACGTGTTTCAGTTCAATCTCTAACCTTTCCACTTCTTGTTGAGTCTCGGTAAATTGAAGCATTTTCAGTGTCTCCAACTCGTCTGCCTGATGCTCAAGTACAGGAAACTGTCATATGTATGGCCAGATAACTTCCCATTTCAGAACAATAGCTTAGAGCACCATGTCTGACCTGCTCTGATGCACCGTTCATTTACATGGAGGAAGCTTCACAATTCCATGTCCAGAGAGCATTTGCATTACTGTCTGAGCAATAGACAGCAGTTGAGCCAATCACTGCCCAGTAATCTGGACTGAGTATATACTCACTGAAGGTTCACAGCAAGCTTTTTTGACCACTGCAAGTTCTTGGAGAAGGAAACTCACCCTTCTACTACATCTTCTCGATTTCTCTCTTCAAAAAAATGAGAGGTAAGTTCCTAATCTTTACAAATTCTCCTTGTGTGGATCTGTTAATTCAGTGTTGGTATAACTTTGTGGAAAAATATTGATAGCGTCATAGCTAGAGTTACTCAAATCAAAATGTTTTTCATCATGTAATATTTTAAATCAAATTGTTCTTGGTCAAGACAGTGTATCATGTATGTTTTCAAATGTTTCACAGAAAAATGAGGGTTTATCCTGAAAAGGATGCCATGCACTTCATTGCCTCTGGACAAGATAACACATTTAAGAGGACAAAGGTATGTTTTTAGAATAAAGGATTATTTATCAATACTGCTTGTTCGTTCAAAATGTCATGAAAAAAAAACTCTGATGAATTCTGATTATTGTTAGGCAGGAAGTGGTGTATTGTTACAATATATGAAGTATGGTATAATATGTGTGACTGGTATGTGTCAGTGGTAAGGTAAAGAGAGGGCAACACACACACACCACTTGCTTTGTTTTTCCTACAGTGTTAGCAATTAAATCTCAATTTATCACTTCTGCAATGATGTATCAAAAACTGTCAGTCACAAAGACAGAGTGATTCCATGTTAGGTCAAAGCTGTGTATATTCCATAGTCACACATACAGCAGCTTCCTCAATCAGGATCTTTTCACACCATTAATGATTCATTATCATGATAGTAAATAGACAAATATTCAAGTCCACAATACATGCACAAAACATGGCCCAAACAAAACCTATAGACCAGTGTATAAAGTAAGATTTTGAACTCTGGGATTTTACATGAGGAAACTGCTGTATATGTGACAATGAACCTCCAACAAAGATATGACCTATTGAAGCACTGTGTCGTTTCATGCATTTAAATGTCTTGAGAAAGCTTTTTAAATAAATATATGCTATAGTTTATAAGCATAGTTGTAATATTATGGGGTGTTTGCGTAAGAATGATACTGATATTATCATATCAACCTCAGCAAGAAATGTGTGTTAAGCAAAAGTGTCCAGCCATGGCAAAAGCATTCACAAGTCTACTTTGGGACATTTGGAGTTATTTACAGATTCCCGAAAGTGTGATTTCTAAGCTTTCCAACAATGTCAAACA
Source organism: Microchirus variegatus (assembly GCF_963457635.1). Taxonomy (NCBI): domain Eukaryota; kingdom Metazoa; phylum Chordata; class Actinopteri; order Pleuronectiformes; family Soleidae; genus Microchirus; species Microchirus variegatus. Next base: position 7,708,768 of record NC_139818.1, on the reverse strand, counting down.
CATGTCCATCTGATCATTTTTGAAGAAGATGTGGCCATTTGAATGTAGGCACTCCCCAAACTGCTTTAGGGAGAAATTCAGCCTGAAATATTTCGACCTTCTTGAGGAGCCAGGCCAATAGCTGCTCATTTGCATCACATTAACATGGTCACAACCCCCCACCCAGTCTAGCTGTCAGTGACATCTGATGTCTATTAGCCCACAGGACAGTAACAGTGTAGCAGTTTGAAAAAAAAAAAATGGAATGAATGTAGTTCATGTCAATGTAGTGTTATTTGCCTTAAGTACTTCAGTGGACTGATAAGAATCAGAATTTACTTTATTGATCCCCAGAGGGAAATTCTTCTGTTACAAAAAGCACTTGAATAAAAATGAGAAACAAGAAAGGTGAAAGATAGATACATACTTCAAATATCAAATAAAATATATCTAAGTGTGTGAAGGAGAGTTCAATATTTTCCAGACCATGGACTATATTATCATCTTCAATACCAGTTCCTCCCCCACAATGTGGCTGTACCCACTCTGTCCATCACAGTTGATATGCGGCTAAATGGTGACATCACAAGCACACCCTCTTCTGCTTTCTGTTCTGTGCTATAACCTTCGGTGCTGGGCAAGTATTTTGCCTCATCAGAACAGAAAGGCCTGATTTTTTCAAAAAGATATGTCTGCCTGTCCATGGTCAGTCCAGGTGCGGCCAGGACGGGAAGACTGTCAACAGGGGGCAGAACACCTGGGTTGCGCAGTGGCTGAAACTCGATAGGCTCTGCATCACTGTGAGTTTGAGCAATCACCACACCTGGTCTGTTGGAATCAGAGCTGTGACAGAATAGAAGCACACAACAGGATATTTAAAACATGGCTCACTGTTCACATGGAACACTATTATGTCCATTCGTGATTTTTTTATTCATAAAATGCAGAATTTTGAATATAAATACCTAAAGTGCTGATAACTCTTGATTTGTGGGAGCTTTCGAAAGTAGGGACTCAGATGTGTCTGCCAGTCGGCCTTTACTATCAAGAGCCTTAGCTGACCTCATGTATAGACGCCACACTGAGGCCTTGGACACACTTGGCAGCAACTTCACATGCCAATCCTTATGCCCAGAATTCTGGAAAAAAAAAAGAAAATACTTGTTTCAGATCATGGTTCATGTTAACAGGCATTTAATCACTGAATCAGTATAGATTGATCAGTAGTATTGCTTGAATTATGTGTGAATACCACACCTTTATGTGCATGAATCCACGTGTAATTAACACGTTCATCACACATTGTGTTAATCACATGTGTGATTCATGCATGCAAAGGTGTGGCATTCACACATCATTCAATGCAATGTTAGGTTTAGAACACGGGAGTTTCGTCTCAAAGCATTTGAATTATCAAACTGAACCTGCGGGTGTACAAAATCTCAAAGAGGGCCGTGACATGCTCCCCTTAAGACTTATAATAAACAAAAGTTTCGATGTGCGCATCATTCTCATTGTAATAATACAGTACCGAGCTAGCGAGCTAAGCAAGCATAGCTAATAACAATGTAGTCAAACGGCGTTATGAAACGCAGAGTGGATTATTAAAAGACAGCGTCCCTATGTGCGTCTGTATGTGACTTTGAATGAACACTAGCATAACATAGATTAACAACGTTAATGAAAACTCACCCCATAAGAAACTGAAAGGTATTCCGGCAGACTTCAGTGCCTCCGAACAGATAAGAGGTCCGGGCGTGCTTCCTTTTCGTCGCAGTTTTAAGTCTGTTCGCCTCCAAATGTCCAATTCGATAAGAGATAGCGCGGTGCTGGCGTCATGTCATCATCTCAGTAGTGATGGGATCGGCAGTTCATTTGAGTGTACTGAATCACTTGAATCAGTTCATTAAAATGATTTGTTCAAAAGACGCGTTGACCGAATCGTTCAGTTCTAAGCAGGAGCCCAGTGCCCCGCTACGTGACTCACCTCCTCCCTGTGTGTCAGTTCGTCTCTCAGCGTCAGTCGTCAATCTTCGGCAAAAGACGCCAGCCAACGTGCGCCGAGCGAGGAGGGAGTGACTCGTAAGAAGAACTGTGTCTGCCGTGCTGCTGTGATTCGTTCACACTGTCAGTTCACTGACTCGCTCATGATTTGCGCGTACGAACGAACTTAGACAGAGAGACAGGGAGAGCTGTCACGGAGGAGGAGGACATGAATCACGTTCAACTTGCGCTGTCACTGACTCTTCATGATTCGCGAACACAGAACTGTCACGGATTGAGTCCACGGCGAAACAGTCGCGGTGGCGCGCTGCATTATAGAAGACTTTTTACAGACAATTTAGCGTCCTTTTCTCCAAGCTAACGGCTAATGTTGAGTCAAACTACGCCACTTGAAAACAAGCACACACACAAACGTGTTTGTTTTGAGTGTTGTTTCCTAAATATTGACGTGGTGACACACATACTCTGAGTTTTGATATAAAAGTACAGTTTAATTGCAAAACAGCTGTTTTTATTATTATTATTATTCGTAGTAGTATTAGTATTATTATGGATGCACAGAGAGGATAATAATAATATGTACATATACATCTAAGTTCGTTAGTACGCGCGAATCATGAGTGAGTCTGACAGCTGCTCAGTCACAGTTCACTTATTGTCCTGTTCTCTTTGCCTTCCTTTGTCAAACAAAGCTTTGATGATGACTGCTTTGATGATAATCACGCTTTAATTGCGAGCACACACACACACACCCACCCACACACACACACACACACACACACAAATACTTATATTCAAAACTAAATACGAATGAATGTAAGTCTAATCCACAAAGCTAATGTCATCTCATAAGCTGAGCTGCTGCATGGACAGTGAAACAACTTTAGCACAAGGACACACGTCTGTATGGGTATGAGAAACAGAAAAACAAACGGCGACCGACGGGTGTTTGGTTCTGTAAGTTTTGAATCTGCCATCTCGTCTCTCTGTCAGTGCAAAATTGTTTTTTTTTTGCAGCTGAAATTTGCAGACAACACCACCATCATTGATCTGATTCAGAATGATGACGAGTCTGCATACAGGCAGGAGGTGGACCAGCTGGTCCACTGGTGCAGTCAGAACCACCTGGGGGCTGAACCTGCTCAAGACGGTGGAGATTGGAAGGAGAAACCCCCCATCACTCCGCCCTCTCACCATCCTCAACAACACAGTGACAACAGTGGAGTGCCACAGATTCCTAGGAACCAGCCTCTCATGTGAACTGAGGTGGTCCTCCCATGCTGACACTGTCAGGAATAAGGCCCAGCAGAGACTGTACTTCCTGCGGCATCTCAGGAAGTTCAGCCTGCCACAGCTTTTGTTTTGTTTGTTTTGTTTTTATTTAGATCCCCATTAGCTTTTGCAAAGCAGCAGCTATTCTTCCTGGGGTCTATTCATTTTCAGTGTGACAAAAATACAATGTAAAATGATACAGACATGACATACATTACATGACATACATAACATAAAAAATAACAAAACAAAAAATACAAAACTAAACTAAACAAAAACAAAAAGACAGCTGCTTCAATTAAAATTAATATTTAGATAATGTCTTTTAAGTTGTTTTTTAAAACTATATAGATTTAATTGTGTAATATGATGAGGGAGTGTGTTCCACTGTTGCATTGCCCTATATATAACTGTACGTTGAATCATAGTCTTGGATTTTGGTATAGTGAAACAACCTCCGACTGCATGTCTTGTTGAATAATTATGTGCTGCTGAACTGAAAGACACATTCTATAAATAATAAAAGGTGATTTTGTCATTATGACATTCTTAATAAAACAATAATGATAAAAATCTAGTTTAAACATCCAACCAACCTAATGATTCATGCATTTTAATAACATTAGTTCTCCATCCACAAGAAAGAGCTACTCTTGCTGCTTTATTCTGGACCAACTGTAACTTCCTTATATTACTCGATGAAGTAGTGGATCAGACTATAGAGCAGTAGTCTAAGTTAGACAAAACCAAAGCCTGTATCACTTGCCTAACTAGTTGGTGAGTTAAATATTTAGCACATCTTTTGATTATTGATATGGCATTTCCCATTTTAGTCACAACCTTTTTTATATGTTCATCCAATGATAATTTATTGTCAATGATGACTCCTAGAAGTTTTACTTCTTCTTGTTGCTTTATCACCGTTTTATTTATTGTGAGATTGAGCTTTGGTTTTTAACTTAAAGAATGATTTGTTCCGATTACTCTTCAATTTGTTTTAGACACATTCAGGATCAGTTTATTATTATTATCCAGTCCACCACCTTAGTCATCTCACTGGCTAAATTCACATTTAAATCATCAATTGTGGCTGCTGCTAAATATATTATAGTGGAGTCATCTGCATACATTGAGATATGAGCTTTGCTTAATTCAAGTGGAAGGTCATTAGTAAATATAGAATAAAGGATTGGTCCCAGGCAACTGCCCTGAGGTACTCCATGCTTCACATTTATGATATCAGAATAGCTTCCATTGAAGTACACCATTTGCTTTCTATAACTTAAATAGCTGTTGATCCAGAACAAAGCAGACTGAGTGAAACCATAACATTTCAGTTTTTCAATGATTAATTCATGATTAAGAATGTCAAATGCTGCCGAAAAAATCCAACAGGACTGCACCTATAATGTGTTTCTGTTCCATTTCCTGAAACCAATCATCAACCATTTGTGTTAAAGCCGTAGCAGTTGAATATGTATTTCTATTTGCATGCTGAAAATTTGTCATTAAATTGTTTTGAGCAAAGTAAGACTGAATCTGTTCATGTACAATTTTCTCCATTATTTTACTTAAAATCAGCAGTAGGCTAATGGGTCGACTGTTGGTTTCAGAAAACGGAAAAATCTATTCTTTTTTGGTATAGGCACTACTTTGGATATCTTCCATGATTGCGGACACTTGTTTTCCTTGAAACTTTGATTAATAATGTATGTGACCATAGGTGCAATTAGTTCAGTAATAGGTTTGAGGAGTTTACTGTCAAAATCATCAATTCCTGGAGGTTTATCCTTGCAGGTCATCAACATCAGTTCAATTTTAGCAACACTAACATGATTGAATTCAAAACTACACCCTTTGCCTTCCATAATCTTGGCTATCAACTGAAGAGATGAGTCTATATTCTTGGACTGTAGGCTGACACTACTTTCCAATTCATCTATTTTTGTCATGAAGTAGCTGTTTAAATGATTTGCTATGTCTACTGGTTTTGTGAGAAAACCTCCCTCAGTACAGTAAATAGCAGCTATTAGCATTAGGGGGCCTGTAACAGCATCCTAGTAATATTGGTTTAAGATGCGTCATATGAATTTGTAACCAGAGTACTTCAGTATCAGATGTCATCAGGTCCTTCCTCACTAGAGCAGGTATATGATTTTGAATATAACAAGCAACCCCTCCACCATTTGAATTCCTGTCTTTCTGAAAAATATTGTATCCATTTATCATCAGAGATGAATCCTCGAATGTACCGTCTAAACGAGTTTCTGACACTGCCAATATGTGCAAATATTTACCAACAGTACATCGGCAACTTCAGTCAATTTATTCCTGATACTACATATGTTCAGGTGGGCAATTCTAAGCCCTTTCTTAGGTAGCTTATCAAACATTGCCAATTAAACCTTCCAATTTAGAAAACCCATCATCATAGCAAAATTGCCAACTAAATTTACATGTTGCAGCTGTAACATACACACACACTAATATATACACATAAAACAAACACATACAAAAACACACACCCACATGTATTTGTCCTTCAACATTGTGCGGAAGCCTCGTGGCTGTGTTGAAAAAAATAAAAATAAAATAAACTATAATTAAGTTTGCCCCATACCTCCCATCATATGTAGCCTGTCGAACTAATTCTCTCCTTACCAAACATTTTCTAACATGTCGTGGTTTTTGTTCCTGATAACTAAAACAATAATCCAAACATAATTCCAGAAACCAACGTCATTGTGCCCTTAATTGAAACAAAGGGGAAAATAAAATAAAAAAATTAAACCACCAATTATTCACTAAATTGTGACAAGTAGAAAAGGAGAGATAGTTCATCAGTATACCGCCAGAGAACCACAATTATTCATGAGATTGTGAAAAGTAAAAAACAAAGAAAGGGGGAGAGTCCATCAGAATACCTTAAGACCACCAATCTCTGTCTTTTCCCGTGAGCTTCTTCAATAGTTCAGCTGTCTCTTCATCCAACTTCTTATTCTTGTCCCTGTGCGCTGCCTCTTATAAAAGGGCACCGGCTGTGCGTCATGCACCCTACTGTGCATTCCGATGATGCTTTGCACTTGGAACACCTGCTCCCCACCCTTGGTAAACGTAACACTTCAGCCTCGCTGGATACATAAATTGAGACTTTATTTTCTTTTTACCTAATTCCTTTCGTATCCCGGTATACTGGCTCCTCTTCTTCATTACTGCTGGTGAGTAGTCTTGGTCGAAATAAATCCTCTCGTCAGCATGCATGATCGGGGGCCCTCTTCTTCTCCCAGACTGCTTGTAGAACTCTCTGCCGTGTCTGCCAGGTTAAGAACCGGATTACTATTGAACGAGGTGCCTCTCCGACCTCTGGTTTCTTTTGGGGGGATCTGTGCGTGGTAACTATGAACAGTTTGTTTTCCGGAATGTCCAACTTCACAGATATCAGCTCACCTAAGAATTTCACCATATCCGCTCCCTCAGACTCCTCTTTCACTTGGTGAAATCTAATCATCTTCTGAGTAAATTCAGAAGATGTACATTCTATAGGAAGGGCCGCTACCTCAAAGCAGTCTAAAGAAAGGGCTGTGGGCTTATGAGATTTTCCATCTCATAAGCCCATATACTGTCTTGATAGTGTATCATGTAAAAATCCATGTCCATCGTTTGGAGCAAGAGCAGGTGAGAAATGTTAAGGAGCGTCTATATAGGTTTAAATACATGTAAATAAACGTTGGCTTTGAAACTTAATATGCATGTCCTGTTGTCTTTTTTTATCTGTGGTTATACATTTTATAACTTTATTTATGTTCTTTTTCTTATTTGTTTTTCTAGGTTTTTAAATACTTAATTACACTGTTGCTTTTACAGGCAAGGCCTTTATTTAAAACAGTCTTAAGTGTGAAACTGGGTATAAAAGGCACTTTTAGCCTGTATGTGTCTTACAAAAAAATAAAAATAAACCAAGGCTCAACACATATTTTAGTTGTGGTTAAAAAAACAAAAACATGACCATTTATTTATGCTAGTTTCTCTCTCTTATTTTTTTTTTTCATTTTGGAGTGTAAGTATAAAGGGGATTTGTGTGGGCCTTTTTTGGTAATGTCATTATCATTGAATCATTAGGGTCCTCGTTACACTACAGTGACGAGGAACCTGTTGTAATTGTAAAAACGCGTACACAAGACTGCGTACACAACAGTGATGAGGGTAGGGACCTCGTACACAACAGTGATGAAGAGCCCAGTGATGATGAAGAGCATAGATTTAAATTGAAATTGTAAAGATTAACAAGACCATCCATCACGTCAATGTTTTTAATCAACATTACCCGCGCATCCTTGCTGAGCAACAACGTCTCAGCCAAACACGTGTGAGACGTTTTGATATGATGGCGCCCTTTCAGCTCAAGCTTTCCTGTTTTCTTACTGTTGACATAATCTTGAGCAGCTATCTCCATATAATCGGGACAGGTTTCCTTTAGCTGCTGAATGTTGTGCCCATTTACTTGCAGATTTGTCGGGTAAATGTATAAAGCTGGGCAGACTTCACCGGTTTCACAGCTTTTCAAAACGTCAACATCACTCTGCAGCATGGGGACCCCCTTTGAACGAGTTCTAGCTCTGTTCAACAACTGCGCAAACTCACCGTCCTTCTGTCGCACTATCTCAGTGAGTTCTACGACAGAGAAGGTCGACCACAAGTTGACGGGACCACTGTCAACGTACAAGGGTTTACCTCTGACCGGAGGCAGCTGGAAAAAATCTCCCACGGCAATCACGCTGACATTCGCAAATGGGGAATAGTCACCGGTCTGTTTAATCTGTCTCAATCTGCCGTGAATATAAGACAAGAGGTTATGGTCCACCATTGATATTTCGTCAATTATCACTAATTGCAAATCAATATATTTAGCACGCAAAGCATTGAGCTTCTCTTCACCCAATGGGGTGTACGGCAAGCTCACATCCTTTCCGATGCTAAAAGTGGTGTGAATAGTAGACGCATGCAAATTGAATGCAGCGATCCCAGTGGGAGCGGTTAACAAGACACAAATGTTGTCTGGTTGACGACACACTGGTGACAATAACCTCGTTGCCTCGTACTGAATGGCCTTGATCAAGTGACTCTTCCCTGTCCCGGCACCACCTGTGACAAACAAATGGAACGGATCAGGGTTTTGCCCGTTGATCTTGGCCAAACACCACTGACGAATCTGATAGAAAACAGACAGCTGGGTTTCATTCAAAGACCTAATCAAAGCCAATCCGTCACTTCTGCACAGAATGTTGGATTTCTTTTCCAAATGTGCAACCTGCTCACGAGTGACCGCCAAATCTGGTATGTTTTCCGTTTCGTTTTCTTCCACAGCCTGTCTGCTCTCCATCCGTTCCTCATTGGTCTCAGCTCGCTCGATCTCTTGCTCTGGGCACAATTGCGCCCAGGCATCTTCAAATTCATCGCCGAGGTCTACGTTTTCCTGAATATTTGTCAATACTGCCGAGTCGATCTTTTCAAAGCTGCCTCTGTTTTGGTCAACCACTGATTTGACAGACTGCAACGACCCATCACTCAACCCGACGTGACCATCCTCGTAAAACTGCTGAAAGGAATCGAAAGTTGAAGGCTTCAACTGTACGTCGAGACGATAGGGCAAAAACAACTGCAAAATAGTCCTGTGAAATAATTCAGGATTTTTGGTCTCAGAAACGCGCATGTAACGAACAACTGCCGGTTGTGTTCGTGTCCTTTTAGCGATAAAACCGCAATTGTTGGTCAATCTAATTGGGTTCTTCGATTTTTGATTTTTGCTCAGAATCCGATATTCTGAAGCAAACGTTGCTATGCACATGTCGTTAAATGTGCTGTCGTTTGGACGATTCTTGTAGTGCTCAACCAAACTAGTCATCCACATGTTTGAAGTGGTAAGTTCATTTGCAGTTGCCTTTTCCTTCAACCGACTTATAGGCAGGCTCATTTTCACAACATTTTCCCCGGTCGGAACAAACACCACATTCCTAGAATTTTCTCTGAGATGCATGTTTGTCAATCTATAAACTGCTTCCTGAGCACACACATCTCTGTTGTGAAGATAAACACTGCCCAACTTTTTCAGCGCTTCTTTCGCACTAACGTTACCTTTCGCAGCCTCTTTCTGCGCGTTCGCCAACAACAATCCCATCTCCCGCTCTGCCTTGGAAATGTAAGAAATGATGTACACAATGCAGGCATATGCGTCGACCACATACTGGATGTCCAAATTTGCATTCCAGCATTTGAGCAGTGGCTGACTATACTGATTAATCCAAACTGATTGAGGCTGCCTTTTCAACACAATGTGCGTTTTCTTGACACATCGTTTGTATGCAGCCTCAAAAAGGGCTTGGCTGATACCCAAAGATTCAAACAAATGTTCTGTGCTGTCAAAGGTAAGGTCCTCATTTGACACCGCCGTCTTGATAGCCGTCAAAATTTCACAGGCAATCTCCCTAGGCATCCTCTGAGGCTTGTCCTCACCCCGTTTCCCACAGGTGCATCTTACCTCATTTGTGTCGACATCAACATCCTTACAATGGCACGTGTTTTTGTTTGCCTCATCGTCTGCGTTGCGGCATACAAATGTCCGTGAGGAGACCGGTCTGGGAAAGTTGAACCGACAAACCGTGTTCTTCTTCTTGCAAGTTTTGGAATGCCTCTTTGAATGCTGCTGCACAGATGTCACGATGTCCAGTAACCCTTCGTCTCGTGAAGGCAGTTCACAAGTTACGTACCTGTCGATGAATTGAACTACCTCTTCGTCTGTGTTTTCGTCAATCTTGGGGGCATTTTCGATCCAAAACAAGCAATGAACGTGAGGCGAACCTCGCTGCTGAAATTCCACTCGGTAAAAGAAGTCGATAATTTTACCGATCGGATGCGATGGAGACTTGAGAACCTCGTTCAGAAAAACGTGCCAGCGGAAATCAAACATCCTGGCTGCAGTGACAGGATTACGTCGGAGCAGGTCACATCTGTCTGCCCACTCCAAACTTTCCACTGTCTGAGTTCTCCCTTCTTGCTTCAAAATAGTTTTCAGAAGATTAGTCCGCGGTAGATCAGCAGAAGAAAACGAGCAGAACCACGTCGGAATACCCAGCTGACGGACACAAGCAATCAAGTCGCGCTGCACTCCTTGCCAAAAAGCCGGGGTACCTCTGATCGGCTTCAGAAAACGATACCCTTCGTCAAACTGCAAAAGCTTCTTCAAAGATTCTGGATCTTTCAACAAGCTTTTGCTCACCCTTTGTGTCGCACCGCCTCCTTTCCCTTTTCGCAAGGCAATCGACACACTGGATACAACCTGCTGAATCTCCGACATATACTGGCCATAAAAGATGTATTCTACATTCTGCGCAAACCTGCCATCAGCATGTAGAATCCTGTTGTTGAGATATCGTGACATTGTCAAACGATATGGCCTAGTCTCATGATAGGTGTTACGTCCGAGGGGAAACAACACTGGGTAGCATTTGGCTTCATTTGTGAGATCCGACAGCATTTTCACAGGATTGTTCCCTTCTCCTGGAGCCAGATTCAGTATATGGTCCAGATATTGATCCAGCACCTCCTGCCCAACGTCTACAGGCAGGAGACAGGTGTCCTGGAACATACAGTGCCGCTGGCGATCATGCAAGAACTCGTCCTCAGCATCTGCTTCACCACCATCCACTGTGTCGCCTACCCTTTCGTCCTGGCTCTGCATATCATCAAAATAGCGATCCAAGGATTCCTCTCCAACATCAACAGGGATGTCCTGTAACACACAGTCCTGCTGTCCATCACGCAAAAGCTGATCTTGAACATCTGCAGATGCTTCACCAGACCCTACTCTGGCATCAACATCAACAACCATGGAACAAGTGCCCTCTAACACACAGTCCTGCTGTCCATCATGCACAAGCTGATCTAGAACATCTGCAGATGCTTCACCAGACCCTACTCTGGCATCAACAACCACAGAACAAGTGCCCTGTAACACACAGTCCCGCTGTCCACCACGCACAAGCTGATCTTGAACATCTGCAGATGCTTCACCAGACCCTACTCTGGCATCAACAACCATGGAACAAGTGTCCTGTAACATACAGTCCTGCTGTTCATCATGCACAAGCTGATCTTGAACATCTGCAGATGCTTCACCAGACCCTACTCTGGCATCAACATCTACTTCCACATCCTCTACATCTGGTTGTCTCTCTAACTCATTGAGCCACTCCTCATTGAACTCAATGTCTTTATAATGGACATTATTCTGTTTTAAGTAGCGCAAGGCTTCTCTAATGTGCGTCGTGTCAACATACTGATACCTGTAATGCCCTTTGTAAGTTAGCTTACGTTTGAGCTTCACAGGTACCAAAGACCCTTCCATAGTGGAACGGGGCAGCACATTGCTTGTCTGAACAATGTTGGCTGGAACACACGTAACAGGACCGTGTACTCCGTTTTGCCTGCCCTTTGGCAACGCCAACATTTTCATAAAGGGAATGTGCAATGCAATCAAGTGCTGCTCTAAACTATTTAAACACGCCAACTCGGGTGGAACAGGATGAAGCTCTAACCTATTTATTGCACATTCAGGTGGCATGTCACCTCTCTTCACCTTACGATGACGTGTAACAAATCCAAAGCTTCCCTCTAGCTGTATCCACCCACCGACACGGCATCACACACTCATCATTACAGCGATGTAAAAAATCTTCTGTTATGCATTTTTCAGCAATAGCAGCAGATTTTTTACTCTCTCTGTAATCATCTATGGAACAAACCTGAACCTGATGTTTAAAAAATGATCTACGGCAGGAACAACACGCAAACTCTGGACCGTCTTCCGTTTTTTCCGAAAAATGATCCTGTACAACATCAAAATTCTGAGACTTATCTTTAATTTGTTGCATCTTCTGCTTGTTACCTGCTGCAACACGTCTCCTATGGGCCGGATTTCCATGATACTTCCGTGTACTCATGGCTTTTACAGTCTCCCTGTGCTTTTTATCTACACTGTATTTTTGTTTGCTTGCAGCTTTAAGATTTTGCCTGTGTGTTACGTTTTGCCGGTATTTTTCTTTGCTCGCGGTTTTTACATTTTGCCTGTGTGTTACGTTTTGCCGGTATTTTTGTTGACTTGCGGTTTTTACATTTTGACTGTGTTACGTTTTGCCGGTATTTTTGTTTGCTTATTTCCTTTAAAGTCTGCCTGTAGCGTTCATTTCCCCGATACTTACTTTTCAGCTCATCATTTACTTTCACTCTATACAACACATTCTCATGATATTTGATTTTCTTTTGGGTGGTCTTTTTCATGTTTACGTACTTTGAAAGGCTAATACTTTCAACACTTTCCGTCTCCACCTGACATGAAAATGTCTTGGTACTCTGTCTGAGGTTGTACACCTCAGAAAAAGACACAGTGTCTTTGCAGAGACCATAGCAAGCCTCGTGTTGAGACACACAAACACAAACAACAAGGTCATAATGGTTGCCGGCTTTATTGTCCAAGTAGATGCCCTCTGTAGAACTGCACCTACTGCAAGTATATTCAAGCCACCGGCCATTATAATATGTGAAAATATTCACACCTAAACGATCTGCCGTGGCTTGAATCTCAACCTCAGTAGCCCAGCTTCCAACATACTGGCTTGAATGTACTGAGAGACTGAAGAATACTCATCTCTTAAGATTTTCTCATATTCTCCAGAATCCGATTGCAGCTGCTTCACAGCAGCATTTCGGATCTTCTTGTGGCTTTTCTGTGAACCACTCACAGCTTGGGACACTGCTCTGAAGAAACAGTTCCCATCAGCCACAATGCTCTCAGTCCTGCACGGCCTTCCCAATGTACCAACCGATGTAGACACTGGTGGAAAGGGTTTCACATACCCCACATTCAGCTGTCTACATACAGCCTGAGCAAGGTCTTTGCCAATTGGGTTGAACTCCAGCTGCCTAGGATTCACATCACCAACACATTCAACATCTGAATCATCCACAGTGACACACCTATCACTGCTTCTGACTGGGGCTGTGTGACTGACCGTAACACTGGCGATCTCAAATGCACTGCTGCTTCCCCCTAGGGCTGCAGCCAAAGCACAGATGTGATCCTGAACACCTTTGACACTGCTGAAATATGACACAACGCCTTGTCCATATCCAGAAATATCAGGCATTCCACCAGCATCACGCGAATGGGAATCGACAAACGCAAAGTGGCCATTCTGACAAATAATTGCATACGTACCGCCACACACCGTCAGAAGACGTGTGATACGTAGCAAACACCTTTTCCAGTCCCTTTTCGAGAGTGTGACAATGACCACCCTCGATCAGGGACACATCCACAGCACCTAAAGCTCCACTGACCACTTCAGGATACTCAAAGTAACAGAGCTGGCCATCAATCACCGACTGTTTGGGCAGCTCTGAAACACACAAAATCTCAAACCCCTCAGTGATCACGTTGCCTTCTCGCAATGATGTGTACAACTCGTCACCTAAAAAGGATAACAGTGTCCACATCTTGGGTTTGCCAGGAAAACACACTGTCGTCTGTGTGTTTGGCGAGGCTTATTAAAGCCACAGCCATACACTGGACTCCAGCATATTTAAATAGCGAACCGTCCCCCTGATGAAATGATCCTCGCACCGTGCGACCATCCACCCTGGGAGGACCGAGATCCTCTGGCTCAGTTGCACCATCATGGTCAACCTGAGCCTCAACCTGAACCCCGAGAGACGTACTGGCCTCAAGTACGTCTACATCCTCGACCGCTACGGAAGGGTAAGAAAGAGTAACATCACCTTTGCTGGATCTAGGTGCGTGATGACTCTCCTCCTCCACCCCATCCATGGCAGGAAATGGCTCCACAGACACCTCGTCCACACGCGGTGCTGCCTCCACCTAGGGAAAAACAATTGAAAAGCAGTGTTTTTAATAATATATATATATATATATATATATAAAAAGACCCATGTCTTTACCTTAGTACTAATAAAATGCTCTTCTACTCAAGACAAGTAATTTTAAATAACTCTAATGTTGGACGTCGACAATAAAATGACAAACCTTCTGCCTGCGGGAGGCTCTCCTGCGTCGCTCCACCACCTTCTAATGACAGAAAAACAAAAAAAGTTAAACAATTTTTCTGCAGTCTTTCTGGAGTCTCAGACAGTCGTTCTTAATTATTGCCATCTAAATAAATAGAGAAACATGTATTTAGCAAATAACTTAATCATGGACAGAAATGACTGATATAATAATATATTTATCAGCAAAATATATCAAGTTCTAACCTGATATTTACAAAAACAAAACCACTATGAAATTACGTTTTAAAACATAATTTCCTTACCACCACAGCCCTGGTTGGTAATGGCCACTCCTCCTCCAGGTCCACCTTGGAAAAACAAAAAAACAAATCAAGAAGCTGTATGAGGTGTATGTTTTTCCACACTTAATTCCCTTCGACACCTTTAAAACGTACATGTTGAATAAGGAATACAAAGTTTGAGGTCATAGCAACAAACACTGCACATTGTTCACACCCACGTAGGCACACACAACATTTTCCAATTAAAAATAACACTGCAACAAAGTGGATTACATATACAAAAAAAATAAAAAACTGGAAAACATACTTAAGTAATACCTTAGTGGTGTATTTACTTAATGGCACATTTATGCATTACATTCCAATTGATCTGAATTCTTTATTAATATATGATAGGATTATTTGTTCCAGACACTCCACGCAAAGTAGGTAAGAAATACAGCATGAGGAAACGAGAGCTAAATATACAGATAGAAATAAAACAGTCAAATGGGCAATAACATAAATCAAATAAAATATACAATTCAATAATACAATAAAGTGGACAATCAGGAAACATACACAATATACAGTTAAAGTTGGTGTTAAAAAGAAGTGAAATGAGAACGAGTTATCGTTTATTTTGTATAAAGAGTCTGATCAGAGAGAGGAGTTGTACAGATTAATGGACACAGGCAGGAATGACTTCCTGTGGCGCTCAGTGGCGCATTTACGAGCAATTAGGTCTCTGGCTGAAGGTGCTCCTCTGTTTAACCAGAGCGTTGTGGAGAGAGTGAGAGCCAGAGGCATACTGCAGTATTGCCCGCACCATCGACAGCATCCTCCTGTCCGACACTGCTGTCCAGGTTCACCCCCACAACGTCACTGGCCTTTCTGAGCAGTCGAGTCTGTTGGCACCTGCTACTCTCAGTCTGCTGCCCCAGCACACAAGAGCAAACACAATAGCACTGGCCACCACAGACTTGTAAAACATCTGCAAGAGGATTTGAATCCAATTCTGCTACAGTGTTACAACTGTGCTGTGATAATGACACATTTATGCATTTAATTGTAACTTTTATGAATTAAAGACACAGAAGAAATCACTTAATGGTGTGTTTTAAATAATGAACAACACATGTATGCATTTCATTAATTACTATAATATACATGACCATAGCAGATACTCCACCTTGTGGCAAAAAACAGAAACCACACATCTGTATGTGCTTGCCGGAACTAGAGCACAGATAACATTTTGTGGGCTACACTGCTTCGCAGATCATTACATTATAATTCTTATCGTCATTTCATGGTGCAATGCATGTTTCATGGTGTTTTTCACACATATATATATATTTTTATTACATTTTCTGAAAAAGCACAGACAACAAAACAAGGCCACAAACAACAGATTACCCAGTATGTGATATACACAGTACAATGTATGTACACATACATACACAATTTTGTTTTTCATTCCAATTTGAATGATGAATGATTGACACATTCAAGCAATTATTTAATATTGCTTTTCTTGTTGTAATTTTGGCACCTTAATTTCTCCGTAAAAGAAAAGGGGATTTGTGAATGCACACGTGTGTGATTGTGTGTGCGAGCGTGCTGGAAACGTACCATCGGTGCATCGTCCTGCATCATGGTGGATTTCGCCGACCTCGTCTGAATTTTCACCATCTGATAGTACACAGCAGCAAGTTTAAATAATCTTGAAGTGACACAGTGATCTTGATAAGCAGGAGGTGGGAAAACGTACCTTTGCAGGTGGAGACTGTGTGGGGTTGGGTCCAAAAGTCCTGGTGCTCCTGGTGTGTGACGGTTTTCCAGGCTGCTGTTAACACATGTTAGATATCAGTAAAATGAAGCTCACCACCTAGTGTTTTGTTTTAATACGTTATGTTTTGTTCAAAGGAAAATGTGTCGAGTATGCTGCAAGTGTTTTAAATGACTAAACTGTCAGAAGGAACATACTTGCTCAACAAGTGAGTGTGAGCATGACGCTGCCATTGCTCTGGTCACTCTGTCCGAGTCACCTACAAACGCAACAAATCAAAAGGCATTTAGTGACACAATATACTCAGTTGATATTAAACAAACATAACTGTAAGCTAATTTAAACAGGCAAGAAAAAAAAAGTAAAGAAATGTATCTAATGTAAAAACCTTGCTTCGCGTCCTCTTGCTTGGGGTTTTCTGCAGACACAACAACAGAGACAAAACCTTTAAGTTTACCTTCAACTTACAACAGTGATGCATTTGGACAATATTGGAAATTTTAGATTGCATAGAGAAGGAAGAAATTCTGTACAACAATGAATACAACTATGACTTCCTAAATAACTGTTAAGACACACAAAGTCTTAACTGTACAGTACCTTTGGAGTAGGCGGGCTGACAGCGATGTCGAGCTGTGATGGAACAAACTGATCCAACACATCCAAGACATCGCTGGAGAAGACCACAGGATTCAGTGGAATGGGACGAGCCTGTGACACGGCTGGCCGTCCCTGTAAAAGACACATGTAAAATGTAAATGTGTGGTTGCTTTCCTTGTCAAAATGGCAAAACTCTACACAGCTTCAGGGTCATCAAGTTACAGTGTGTGAAACCATTACCTTCCTGTGTGGTTCAACAACTGTCCACGCAAAGGGGTTGGTTGTGCGCGGGACAGTTGCTTCTCCGGTCACCACCAGCTTTGGAGAAAAGCGTCTCGGAGAGGATGGTGGTGGAGACGAAACCTGTTGCAGTGGAGCTGCATTTGGCGGATCAAAATGATTCATTGCAACACCCCACAACAGCTGCGCCAGGACGTCCATCCCTTGCTTCTCACTGAGGTGCACCTGCAAGAATGTGCATTTAAAGTTCATTTATGTCCAAGAACTGGTCAAACTTGATATTAAACATTACATGTGCCCTTTGCCTCAACATTCTACTTACATCGTCTCTGCACCACAGCCAAGTCTTAAAAAACTCGAAGTGCTCAAAGGAGGACCAGTACGGGACACCTTCAAACAAACAAACAAACATTCATCGATCAAACAATTAATGCAACTTTCAGCATTTGAGGAAAGACTGATTAATTTTATCAGGTTTGCCAACAACGACATTCGACAGGTATCTGCTCTTCAAATTCTATCCATTTGTACATACCCATTTTTGCTGCCACACGATGATACTCCTGAGTCAGGAGTACTTGCATGCCAACCCCAACGTTCCGTCTCGGAACAAACTCCAAGACAGACAGCTGTGAAAATAAGAAGTCATTCAGTACAAGACATCATAGCCATTGAAATGAAAGAAATATCGCTTTAAAAAAATTTTTACATTTTAAAACACAAGAAATTCACCTGAGGCCAGCGACTACGGATAGTAGTCAGAAGCTTGTTGAAGTCTTCCCCTGATCGGGTGATGGTGGTGTTTTTGGCTGTCAAGTTGTTGCCAGGAGCCAAAAGACAGACCAAGTCAGGGATCCGATCCAGTTCAACATTCCTGACCTCAGTCCTCAACCGCGCTGCAGTGGCCCCCGGTGTTGACATGAAGCCAAAGGAGTACTTTCCTTCAACCTTTTTGGAGAATCCATCTACGAAGCCTCGTAGATGGGAGTCACCAATGACCAACACAAACTGCAACATGAGAAGAAATGTTTTTAGAACAAGTGTCACAAATAATTCATAGAATAAAGCTCTGAGCATAAACCATACAGAAAGACATACCTTTTTGTTTGGTGACTCGGCTGGTACAACCATTTTGTGTTGCAGCCCAGTGAACTCTGAAACTGCCCATGGTTGCACTCGCCTACGATGACCAGTCCCGTGACCTATTTAGAAACGGGGAAGAGGAAAAAAAAGGGATGTTCAACTAGTAAACATTATTTATATAAAGACAATAATGCAAAACACACAAACAAACACATAAACCCTCCACAGAAATAGGTTACTTACAGGCACGGGAAGGTGCATCATCCAAAAGAGCCGCGGGCCTGGCCGGTGGCGTCCCTTCCTGGAGTCCGTCCGGGTCCAGTTTGGTCCAGCGCAGCTTCTGGGCCTGGGAGCACTTCCCCTTCCGCGGCATCCTGGAAAAAAAAGAAAAAAAAGCAGCCAAGGAAACAATAGACTAGACTAAACTAAACAAATCTAATCTAATCTAATCTAATACAAACGGACTAATCTAAACTGCTTAACTGATAGTAAAAATGTAAGAATAGAAAAGCTCAACAAACACTGTGAGGTGATGAAGATGATAATCGATGTCTCTGATGCAGTCTCTCGCCAGAAGCTCAAGCCAACCAAAAGATCCAACGGTAAACTGGTGCAATCCGAAAGTCTTCAAACATATGAAAAAAAGAGACAGAGGGAAAAGCAGGAAAGATTATGTTGTGGATACAGCAAACATTTACAAAGAGCAGAAAGATGACACATCACACTGTTACAGGTAATGACACGGCCTTAATTCTTGTTATAGGTTTCTAGCCATTTACTCAATTTCACATCGTAAAAAAGGTCTCCACCAATTATACAATCAACACGTCATTTAAAAACAGACAAAATAAAGATATAATACTTTACAGCTTGTAACAGTGGTTCAACAGGACTTTCCACAAAAAACACCTATTTCCACTTTTGTAATTTTCTGTTTTTTTTTATAATTTCCTAAAGTAGTGAGCAGGTGCTTCATGAGCTGTAGCTTAGACCGTGTGTGTGCAATCTCTCTCACACACACACACAAAGAGACAGACAGAAATATACCACTTTACACATTCTGTACGGTAAAATAGCTTTCTTTAAAAATTAACCATATAACACACACACGGGAAACCTGCGAAATCACTCACAGACAGGCATATTACAGGAATGAAAAATATATCCATTTACAAATTTTCTGTACAGTAAAATAAGCAGGGTGAGTTATTCACCTGCTTATAGGCTGAATAAGCAGGTGAATAACCCATGGAAGCCTCTCGCTCTCTCACTCAAACAGAAATATACCACTTTACACTGCACTTTACATTTCTGTACAGTAAAATTACTTCGTCGGAAGCCTGCAAAATCAGTCACAGACACACATATCTCAGGAACAAAAAATATATTAATTATTCTTACACAAAAGAACCAGACTACCAGATTTCCTTCTATGAACAACAAATTTCAGATAAACTTGGATTATAATCCCCCATTATAAAACACGCTTTACAGTGAAAATACACCATCTCCCCACATAATTCCAACCTTCTCAGATAAAACGGCCACGTTAATATAACGTATAATATAATATATAATAGCCATAATTGTTTAAAAGTTTTAACAAGCAGAGAAATAGAGAGCGCAAAAGTGTATACACAGTCTCACAGTCTAAACATAGCGCGGGCTTCAGATGAGGATCGAAAGCGTAAAAACTCGCTTGTGCCTTTAAATTAATCCTCACAAAAAATACAAAAAAACATACACTTTTGTTTGGTCAATATACAACAGTCAAGACATATTTCGCATTAAGCAAAAAGTACCAGACCAGCAGATCTCCTTCAATAAACAACACATTTAAGCCGCACACACACAGACACATTTCTATACAGTTAAACAACTTTCTTCAACAATTAACCACACAAGACACTCACACACGGGAAGCCTGCAAAATCAGTCACAGACAGGAATGAAAAATATACCAATTTACACATGTTCTGTACAGTAAAATAACTTTCTCTAAACAGTTCCGCTTCATACCAAGGACATTAAAAACGTCAAACACGCACACACACACAGCCCAACGAGCTACATCATGGCTTTAAATGAATCCTTACAAAAAAGAACCAGACCTCCTTCTATGAACACATTTAAGATAAACTTGGATTATAATCCCGGAAAACACGCCTTACAGTGATAAGACACAATCTCCCCACATTATTCGAACCTTCTCAGATAAAACAGCCAAGTCAACATACCGTTTAATATAATATATAATAACCATAATTGTTTAAAAGTGACGACGAAACGAGCAGCGTACCGATGACGCGCTTCACACACACACAGTCTAAAAATAGCCCGGCCCTCAGCATGGAGGACAGAAACCATAAAAACTCACTCATAGCTTTAAATTAATCCTTACAAAAAAAACATGTTTGGTCAATGTACAACAGCGCAGACATGTTTATCAAAGCAAACATTTCCAGATGAAATAATTCTCACACAAGCGCACACACAAACGCAAGCGCACACACAAACGCAAGTGCGCACACGCATACACACACACACACAGCTCCAAGCAACGCTAACACATGAAAAATGCTTCCACACTGCGTCAAAAGGAATGAAAAATATACAAATCTACACATCCGTGCAAAGTAAAATATGTTCCTCTAAAAAGCTTCTCTGAAATAACCAAGTTCACCACGAGGCCATGGACACACATGCTAACGCTAACAAGCTAAGGCTAAGGAGCTAAGGCTAAGGAGCAACACGAACAGCGTACAAACACATTTAATATCGACAGAACAACTTTCTGACATGAGCACATTCAAATTAACAGTAAAACAGCATTGTTTAATTATGAAAAAGTTGAGCTACAGTTGTTCAAACATGTTAATGAGCAGATAAATACACAGAGCAGCACAGAGAGACACTCAGTCTCAGTTTCAATATAGCCCAGGCATAAGCGCGTGAAAACAAATTATTGGAAGCTTTTCAGGAAAAACGGCCACGTATAATATAATATATAATAGCCATAATTGTTTAAAAGTTTTAACAAGCAGAGAAATAGAGAGCGCAAAAGTGTATACACACAGTCTCACAGTCTAAACATAGCGCAGGCTTCAGATGAGGATCGAAAGCGTAAAAACTTGCGTGTGCCTTTAAATTAATTCTCACAAAAAATACAAAAAAAACCACACACTTTTGTTTGGTCAATATACAACAGTCAAGACATATTTCGCATTAAGCAAAAAGTACCAGACCAGAAGTTCTCCTTCAAAAAACAA
The DNA here is from genome assembly GCF_963457635.1 of Microchirus variegatus. Taxonomy (NCBI): domain Eukaryota; kingdom Metazoa; phylum Chordata; class Actinopteri; order Pleuronectiformes; family Soleidae; genus Microchirus; species Microchirus variegatus. The sequence goes on along the minus strand of NC_139818.1, from coordinate 7,687,190 downwards.
CACATTTAAGCCTCACACACACACACAGGCATATACCACTTTACACATTTCTATACAGTTAAACAACTTTCTTTAACAATTAACCACACAAGACACACACACACGGGAAGCCTGTAAAATCAGTCACAGACAGGAATGAAAAATATACCAATTTACACATGTTCTGTACAGTAAAATAACTTTCTCTATACAGTTCCGCTTCATACCAAGGACATTAACAACGTCAAACACGCACGGCCTAACGCTCAACGAGCTACATCATGGCTTTAAATTAATCCTTACAAAAAAGAACCAGACCTCCTTCTATGAACAACACATTTAAGACAAACTTTGATTATAATCCCGGAAAACACGCCTTACAGTGAAAAGACACAATCTCCTCACATTATTCGAACCTTCTGAGATAAAACGGCCACATCAACATACCGTTTAATATAATATATAATAACCATAATTGTTTAAAAGTGACGAAGAAACGAGCAGCTACCGATGGACACGCTCTTCACACACACACAGTCTAAAAATAGCCCGGCCCTCAGCATGGAGGACAGAAACCATAAAAAACTCACTCATAACTTTAAATTAATCCTTACAAAAAAAACCTTGTTTAGTCAATGTACAACAGCACAGACATGTTTATCAAAGCAAACATTTCCAGATGAAATAATTCTCTCACACACACACACACACAGCTCCAAGCAACGCAAACACATGAAAAATGCTTCCCCACTGTCACAGGAATGAAAAATATACAGATCTGCACATCCGTGCACAGTAAAAATATTTTCCTCTAAAAAGCTTCTCTGAAATAACCAAGTGCACCACGAGGCTATGGAGACACATGCTAACGCTAACGGGCTAAGGAGCTTAGGCTAAGGAGCAACACGAACAGCGTACAAACACACGTTTACTATCAACGAAACAACTTTCTGACATGAGCACATTCAAATTAACAGTAAAACAACATGGTTTGATAATGACGCACACACACACACACACAGAGCTCCAAGCAATGCAAACACATGAAAAATGCTTCCACACTGCGTCACAGAAATTAAAAACATAGTGCACCACGAGGCCATGGATACACAAACTGAAAAACCAAGTGCACCACGAGGCCATGGATACACAAACTGAAAAACCAAGTGCACCACGAGGCCATGGATACACAAACTGAAAAACCAAGTGCACCACGAGGCCATGGATACACAAACTGAAAAACCAAGTGCACCACGAGGCCATGGACAAACAAGCTAAGGAGCTAAGGCTAAGGAGCAACACGAACAGCGTACAAACACGTTTCATATCGACGAAACAACTTTCTGACATGAGCACATTCAAATTAACAGTAAAATAACATGGTTTGATAATGAAAAGGTTGAGCTGCAGTTGTTCAAACATGTTAATGAGCAGATAAATACACAGAGCAGCACAGAGAGACACACGGTCTCAGTCTAAATATAGCCCAGGCCTCAGCGTGTAAAAACACATTATTGGAAGCTTTTCAGAAAAATCGGCGACGTTAACATTATGTATAATATAATATATCAGTCACAGACAGGAATGAAAAATATACCAATTTACACATGTTCTGTACAGTAAAATAACTTTCTCTAAACAGTTCCGCTTCATACCAAGGACATTAACAACGTCAGACACGCACACACACACAGCCCAACGAGCTACATCATGGCTTTAAATTAATCCTTACAAAAAAGAACCAGACCTCCTTCTATGAACACATTTAAGATAAACTTGGATTATAATCCCGGAAAACACGCCTTACAGTGAAAAGACACAATCTCCCCACATTATTCGAACCTTCTCGGAGAAAACAGCCACGTTAACATACCGTTTAATATAATATATAATAACCATAATTGTTTAAAAGTGACGAAGAAACGAGCAGCTACCAATGGACACGCGCGTCACACACACAGTCTAAAAATAGCCCGGCCCTCAGCATGGAGGACAGAAACCATAAAAACTCACTCATAGCTTTAAATTAATCCTTACAAAAAAAAAACTTGTTTGGTCAATGTACAACAGCACAAACATGTTTATCAAAGCAAACATTTCCAGATGAAATAATTCTCACACGCACACACAAACGCAAGCACACACACACAAACGCACACACGCACGGCCTAACACTCAACGAGCTACATCATGGCTTTAAATTAATCCTTACAAAAGAGAACCAGACCTCCTTCTATGAACAACACATTTAAGATAAACTTGGATTATAATCCCAGAAAACACGCCTTACAGTGAAAAGACACAATCTCCCCACATTATTCGAACCTTCTCGGAGAAAACAGCCACGTTAACATACCGTTTAATATAATATATAATAACCATAATTGTTTAAAAGTGACGAAGAAACGAGCAGCTACTGATGGACACGCGCTTCACACACACAGTCTAAAAATAGCCCGGCCCTCAGCATGGAGGACAGAAACCATAAAAACTCACTCATAGCTTTAAATTAATCCTTACAAAAAAAAACATTGTTTGGTGAATGTACAACAGCACAGACATGTTTATCAAAGCAAACATTTCCAGATGAAATAATTCTCACACGCACACACACAAACGCAAGCACACACACACAAACGCACACACGCACGGCCTAACGCTCAACGAGCTACATCATGGCTTTAAATTAATCCTTACAAAAGAGAACCAGACCTCCTTCTATGAACAACACATTTAAGATAAACTTGGATTATAATCCCAGAAAACACGCCTTACAGTGAAAAGACACAATCTCCCCACATTATTCAAGCCTTCTCAGATAAAACGGCCACGTTAACATACCATTTAATATAATATATAATAACCATAATTGTTTAAAAGTGACGAAGAAACGAGCAGCGTATCCATGACGCGCTTCACACACACACACACAGTCTAAAAATAGACACACACGCACTGCACACACACAGCTCAAAGCAACACAAACACATGAAAAATGCTTCCACACTGCGTCAAAAGGAATGAAAAATATACCAATCTACACATCCGTGCACAGTAAAATATTTTCCTCTAAAAAACTTCACTGACAAACCAAGTGCACCACGAAGCCATGGACACACATGCTAACGCTAACAAGCTAAACGCTAAGGCTAACGAGCTAAGGAGCAACAAGAACAGCATACAAACACAAGTTTACTATCGATGAAACAACTTTCTGACATGAGCACATTCAAATTAACAGTAAAACAGCATGGTTTAATAATGAAAAAGTTGAGCTGCAGTTGTTCAAACATGTTAATGAGCAGATAAATACACAGAGCACAGAGAGAGACACAGTCTCAGTCTAAATATAGCCCAGGCCTCAGCTCGTAAAAACACATTATTGGAAGCTTTTCAAAAAAAACGGCCACTTTAACATTACATATAATATAATATATCAGTCACAGACAGGAATGAAAAATATACCAATTTACACATTTTCTGTACAGTAAAATAACTTTCTCTAAACAGTTCCGCTTCATACCAAGGACATTAACAACGTCAGACACGCACACACACACAGCCCAACGAGCAACATCATGGCTTTAAATTAATCCTTACAAAAAAGAACCAGACCTCCTTCAATAAACAACAAATTTAAGATAAACTTGGAATATAATCCCAGAAAACACACCTTACAGCGAAAAGACACAATCTCCCCACATTATTCAAGCCTTCTCAGACAAAACGGCCAGGTCAACATACCGTTTAATATAATAACCATAATTGTTTAAAAGTGACGAAGAAACGAGCAGCGTCTGATGACACGCTTCACACACAGTCTAAAAATAGCCCGGGCCTCAGCATGGAGGACAGAAACCATAAAAACTCACTCATTGCTTTAAATTAATCCTTACAAAAAAAAAACTTGTTTGGTCAATGTACAACAGCACAGACATGCTTCTCAAAGCAAACATTTCCAGATGAAATAATTCTCACTCACGCGCACACACAAACGCAAGCGCACACACACACACAAACGCGAGCCACATCATGGCTTTAAATTAATCCTTACAAAAAAGAACCAGACCTCCTTCAATAAACAACAAATTTAAGATAAACTTGGATTATAATCCCAGAAAACACGCCTTACAGTGAAAAGACACAATCTCCCCACATTATTCAAGCCTTCTCAGACAAAACGGCCACGTTAACACAATGTTTAATATAATATATAATAACCATAATTGTTTAAAAGTGACGAAGAAACGAGAAGCGTACCGATGACCTCACCAACCACTGTTTATCCGGGATCTTGAAGTGGAGCGGGTGAGCAGCTTTAAGTACCTCGGGGTCCACATCACTGAGGACTTCACGTGGACCACCAACACAACATAGCTGGTCAAGAAAGCACAGCAACGGCTGTATTTTCTGAGGAGGCTGAGGAAGTTTGGCATGTCGACAAAGATCCTCAGCAACTTCTACAGCTGTGTCGTGGAGAGCAGTCTGACCAACTGCATCACCGCGTGGTACGGCAGCACTGTGGCCATGGACCGCAAACGCCTGCAGAGAGTGGTAAAGACAGCTGAGAGGATCACCAGGTCTCCACTGCCCTCTCTGCACAGCATCTACCACCGCAGAGTCCACAGGAGAACTGCCACCATCATAAAGGACAGCACCCACCCACTTCTATATACATGGACTGTTTACACTCCACGCTGCACGCTGCCCAATTTAAACGCGTTGGTTCATTCCTCACAACTCATGTGGATGGACATTGTACTGTATGTAGAGCAAGAGCAAAAAAGGCTGCACGGAAATAAGACTTAACACCTGGGAGTCAGGGATCGTATGAATGGAGGCAAAAGCTGTCTGAGGCTGGAGTGTATCACAGGAGAACAGGATGTGGAGTGGGTGGACAGCTCCAGGCTGGAATACTCCATGCTCAGCTGGCACAGTCTTTTGTCAGCAGGTGTTCACTGTTCACCCACTCCACATGCAGACAACACCTATCCAAGCTGTCTGGGAAGTAGAAGAAGAAAAAGAAGGAGGGAAACAGATGGAGGAATGAGAGGAAGGCATCCAAGAGTACTGTAAGATTTGATCACATGAAATATCCTCCCTCTTTTCACACCTTGAGGCAAATGCAACTCTCATATAGTTGCACTGGCAGTTATTTACCATTAAGGCAAACACTCTATACTTAAAGGTGCATTGTGTAATAAATCTAAAGCAACTGGCTGTAAAATCCTCCTAATATGTCACAGAGACTCAGGAATAATGTTCATATAACATACTGAACTCACCAACAAAAACAGTCAGTGCAGCCAAAGTATTCGCATATGGCATGGACCGCCACCGCCCTGCCGTCCTGGAGCACAAGAGCGGGTACGGCAGCCACCGCTGCCGCCTGCCCCTTGCGCTGGAGCCCCATATCGGGGAGAGCAAATGCAGCCGCCTCATCAAAAATGAAGGACAGTTCTGTCAAATATCATGCATAAAGTTATTCTGTCTGATATGTCCATCCCAAGTCGACAGCTAACGTTACCATAAATTATAACACATCTTGATCTTTACAGAGAGAACAGAATTAACTTGTTATTCAAAAAAAGACCCCAAAAGTATTTTTGAATGTCTTGAAATTGTACACAGTCATAGTCAAGCATGCCCTGAACAAGAATCCATTGAAAATATTTCATCAGGAACTAGTTTAACTTGGGGTAACAGGGTATAATATGGGCTCTTTAAAAGTCATGTTGGTGCTCGTATTAGAATTGACAATAAGCCCTACAATAGTTTACCCAGTGACACCAATATGGATGCTTGAGGGTCCAGAAAAAGACTGGCACTTGCTCAAGCTTAAAAGGAAAGGAAAAGACCAAATAGATTTGGTAAGGGCATTTAAGTGTCATATAATGGGAGAATATAGTGAATTTATAATCATATATACAGATGGAGCTAAGGAACCTGAAACAGGAGTGACAGGATTTGGGGTAGCTGTACCAGCAAAGAGAATTGGACTAAATAGGAGAACATCAGATATGTTAGGGGTCTACACAGTGTTGATGGCACTAAGATGGGTAGAAGAGGCTAGACATAATAAGATACTGATTTGCTCTGATTCGTCATCAGTTCTATCGAGCATGAATTCATGTCATTCCAACAGCCGACAGGACGTACTGTATGAAGTTCTGCAGTCAGTAAATAGAATAATGAAGAGAGGAAATCAAATTAGATTTATGTAGGTACCAGCACATGTAGGAGTGAGGGGGAATGAGAGGGCAGATGAACTGGCAAAGAGGGCATTAAGGAAAAGTAGAGTAGAGATGGAAGTGAGTGTCAGTAAGGCAGAGGCTAAGAGTGTAATCTGGGGGAAAATCAATCAAATGTGGCAAGAGAGGTGTGATAGAGAGGGTAGAGGGAGGCGTCAGGGTTAACTCTGCATGAAAACCCAGATTATCGGCGCCGCTCACGCCAGATAACTGCCCCGAACGCCCGTGATTCTCAGCCATTATCAGCCGTCCTCCGCGACGTTCGCCTGTTCCCCATAACGCCAGATTATAGTTGAGAACGGACGGGGGGGGGGGGGTTGGTTGGGGGGTGTAGCGAGGGAGGGGGTGCGGGGGCCGCCCGCTCGCGAACCCCCGCTAGGTCCTCCTCATCAGACATCAGGTCAATTGTCGAGCTCAAGACCGGAAGGTAGCCGGTTCAATCCCCGACCAGTCCGCAGCTGAAGTGCTGTTGAGCAAGGCACCTAACCCCCTCACTGCTTCCCGAGCGCCGCTCACTGGCATGGCAGCTCACTGCGCTGGGTTACATGTTCTACACCTCGCTGTGTGTGTTCACTAACTCACTGCAGAATTGAATTTCCCCTTGCGGGACTTAAAGGGTTCTTAATCTTAAAATAATCTTAATCATCCTTGGTTAAAACAGCCCTCCTCGCTTTCAGCAGCTGGAAACACAAGTAGTACAATTAGTGCTGCTCCATGTGTGTATATATACACACACGTATGTATGTATGCGTTTGTCTAATTAACCAGTTAGTTTAGTAAAATGTTACGCTTAGTACTTAGTATTAAGGTCAAGAAAAAACATTTTTAAATCATGCACTGATTTCAATCGTACCCTCTTTCTTCTCTGTCTGCTCCGGGCTGCACCTCTCACTGCTCCTGATTGGGCCTCAAGGTCTGGCTGACTTTATCTGTTCATATGTAAGTTCTTCTGGAGTGTCTCATAGTGTCTTACATGCCGCTGACAAAAAGAGAGGCAACAGGCATTAATATATATATTTATATATATATATATATGTATTTAAAAAAACACCACAAACAAAACAATTTTTTAGATTAAAGTTACTTACATATAAAGACTCCAGAGTCTACTCCACACACATCCAGCCTTGCAGAGAGAGTTTCCACCGAATGTAAAGTCACAGCAGAATTGTGGGGCGAGTCAAGCTGAGTCTGTCCGCAAATAAAAAATACAGTCAGGTCAGATACATTGACTTATACTCCTACATAAAATGTCACGTTTTTTTTCCTTAAAATCTTACCCTTATATGGAGTCATAGCGCCTGTCGTTTCCCTTTGAGTTATGAAAACGAGAGAAACATATTTACTGCAATTTTGGGATTGTGCACCCCTCTTTTCCTCTTCAAATCAGAACAGCCACGGTTTGTTGCTCTGGATCCACAGCTGCTTCCTCCAGAGACACCAGTCTGACCTCCATGGACACCATTTTGGTGTCTGGGTCGCTATAGAGAAGATACATGTGTGAACATTTTATCCTCTTCAGTATTTAGATTCTACAAAATTACAATTCTACTTACTTTTGCTGTTCACATGTTTTTTCAAGGTCCCAATTGACAGCTGATTGGCACAGTTTTAGCGTCTGTTTGAGTGTCTGTATGGATAAAATGACCCTGGAATGGAAAATAGTAAAGATTAAAATAATATTACTGCCCGAAGTTTGAATAACAGTTCTCTGTGAAGCGGTTAGCACACACGCGGAGTGTTTTGGGAATGTAGCAGCGGCATTCCCATCAAAAATAAGATATCCACTCCGCTTTTGTGTCCTCGTCGACAGGAAGAAATTGGAGTGTCTGGTGTTGGTTATTACAACCTAATACAGAGCAAATACTCGCAGATTTATAAGAAACATGTTCATATTTACATCCATGAGACAGACACGCTGCTGTTTCTTCTTCTACCGCTTATATCCATCTATAGGTGCACTACCGCCCCCTAGGTGCATTACCACCCCTATGACAGACAATTTGACCCTCTATCTCATGGGTGTCAAACTCTGGCCCGCGGGCCAAATTTGGCCCGCCGTGTAATTTCATTTGGCCCTTGAGACAATATCAAATTAACATTAGAGCTGGCCCGCCGGTATTATACAGCGGCACCGCCGCTGTAACACCGCATTCACCGCTAATACTACAAATCCCATAATGTTCTGCTGTTGTTTTGTATTCATTGTTATTTTATTTTCAAATGTATTAGTTTGTGGAAAAAGTTAATGTTGATATTTACCTCAGAAGCCTGCAAATAGAAAATAGGCATTCAATTTTTTATTTAAATTTTATTTAATATGCCATTGATGTTTTGTCGTTTGTTTTTTGAAAGTTGATTTTGCACTATTAAGTTATATAAGCGTTGCTTGTTCCATATTCAGTGTTAAAGCAAATCAGTGTAGCAAACTGAGCAATAATTAACATTTTATTCATGGACTTTCTCTTGCTACTTCAAGGCTTGAATGTTTGATTCATTCATTATTGTTATTTTATTTTCAAATGTATTATTAGCATGTGGAAAAAGTTTATTTTGATATTTACCTCAGAAGGCTGCAAATAGAAAAGAGGCATTCAATTTTTATCCATCCATTATCTACGTCGCTTACCCTGTATTTAAGGTGCATTCAATTTTTATTTAAATTTTATTTGATATGCCATTTATATTTTTTAATTATTATTATTATTTGAAACTCGATTTTGCATGTCACTATAAAGTTATATAAGCCTTGATTGTTCAATATTCAATGCAAAACTTGTTTGGGTCCCTATTAAAAGGTTAATTTGTTCAACCTTGGCCCGCGGCTTTGTTCAGTTTAAAATTTTGGCCCACTCTGTATTTGAGTTTGACACCCCTGCTCTATCTGAACCAAGACCAGCTGTTATAAAGCAGTTTTTAGTTGTTAATGTCATGTCCAAAACCACTGCATTCAAACATGTCCTTGCTAAAGTTTCTTGGCTTGTCTCCATCCACACACACATTTTAATGACAGCCAGTAGAAGTTTGGAGTTTGCAGGGAACAGACACATCACACCCAGAATGGTTTCTCCCTGTAGAACACATTGCTTGAAGATGTGTTGTAAACACATCCACTGTGCAGTTAAGCTGTACTAGAGAAAAGGTGACAGTAGTCATACCACTCTGCACGCTGGCTGAAATTTAGAACAATTCAGTTCAAGTCTTGTGGCACTTTCTCTGGAAACCGCTGAAGTGTAAAAAATTCATATGTAGAACATTCTCTTCTTTTTGGGGGCAGTTTATATAGATATTGTTATACAATATAAAACATGTTAATTGTTTTAAACTGTCAGGCACCTTTATAGATTTTTATCAAAGTTATTGTCTTATGTTTTCTCATCATTCATAGTAAAGTTACCATGAACAGCTGGGAATCCACACACAATGTAAATACATGGCATGACTAAGTTTTTTTTTTTTAATGTTTTTTTTGGGCCTTTTTGCCTTTAATGATAGCGTAGTATAGAGAGACAGGAAACGGGAGGCAGAGAGATGGGGAATGACACGCAGGAAAGACCGCTTGGTGCTGGAATCGAACCAGGGTCGCCTGCAGCGAAGACATATGGTCTACCAACTGAGCCACTGCTGCCCCGGCATGACTGAGTTTAAAGGTGTGTTGGAATAATCCAGTTTTTAACCACATAATACAATTAAATAATACTCCAATTGTTCAAAGAAATAATGGCTCTTCAAAATGTAAAATTAAATTCCTTCTACAGGGAAACTATTGAGCAAAACTCAATGGCTCCTGAGACAGTATCTATTCCATGGAGACACACACTCCTGATTTGCATTTGAACAGATCACAACATGGTCATTTACATATGAAAACCTTACCCGCTCCTAGGAGCTGGGGGGGTGACTTTCTCACCTAGACTGCAAGTTTACGGCAAATCCTGGCAGTTATCGGCAACTGACTGAAACACCCAGTTGACTGGGAGTTTCACGGCAATTCTCAGGGACGATAACTGCCGAAAATCCCACTTTTCATGAAGTGAAATAGAGCAGGTATGAGACACAGGAGAGAGGAGGTCGTGGTGATGAGGTTAAGGTTAGGACACTGTGCACTGAATAAATCACTTAAATGAATAGGGAAGCATCAGACAGGATTGTGTGAGAGGTGTCAGGAAGAGGAAGAATCTGTGGAACACGTACTTTTGAGGTGTAGGGCATATGAGGCACATGGAGAGGAGATGGAAAATAATCTAAGGAAATTAGGGGATCAAGAATTTAATTTAAAAGGAGTATTGGAAATGAGGGAGAAAGCACAAGTTAGGGTAGTAATACATTTCTTACGGATTACGGGGCTATTTCATAGGGTATGAAATAGAAAACTGGTGGAATATATAGGATAAGAGTGAGTGTATGGTGTGAGGGTGGCCTGTATCTGGGCCACACTCCAGAGCAGAAGGGGGCGGTAATGCACCTGTAGATGGATGCCAACCGCCATAAAACTAAAAGAAGAAGAAGAAGCCAGAGAAACCCCTTTCCCTGGTTTCCCTCTAACTCACCTGCTGCATGTTACTGTGATTGCCTCCACTCAGTTCACTCAGCCTGGAGCAGTTCACCAGTTTGGAGGTTTGTTTGCTCTTGTCTTTGAGTCCTGACTGTCACATGTTAGCATTTGTGTTAGCCCATTAGTTTTTTGTTTGTTAGCAACTTAGCCCAGTAGTTTGTTGTATGTTATCCATTAGCATGTTGTTTGTTTGCATATTAGCATTGTATGTCAGTCGATTAGCTTTTTGTGTTGTATATTAGCATTTATGTCAGCCTATGGTTAGTTAGCATTTGTATGTTCGCTCATTAGATTTTAGTTTGTTAGCATGTTAGCATTTGTATGTTAGCTCACTAGCTTTTAGTTTGTTAGCATTTTCAGTTAGCCTGTTGATACTGGCTTGTTTAAATATAATTAACAATTTGGCGACAATGTTCTTAATTTAGAGATGAATTTGATGAAAAACCTTTGATGTTTGCAGTCCTCACACCTGCTGCAGCAGTAGCTAACGCTAGGTAGGAGGCAGCACATGGTGAGTGAAGTGTTTGCTCTGCACTTTCTCTTCTCTTATTAAAGTGCTAATCTCCAGTTATGTGACATTTTAGAATTTGACTCTACAGAGATTGTTGTTTTGCACTTTTTTCATGTTGTAAAAACATGTAAATTCAGCTCGTCATGAAGCTCTGCAGAAGCCTGATAACGAGCTGTTGATCTGAATCAGGTGTTGGAGCAGGACAACATGTAAAACATGGAGGACAGAGTTCCCTGAGGACCGGGGTCAGGAAACACTGCTCTAAACAGGCTCAGGTTAGCATTAGCTCACTGATGTTTGGTTTTTAAAAACATTTTTACAGTGTGCTGTGGTATCATATCACATTTGCTTTTTTTTCAGCTTATTTCCTGCTCTCATTCTTATCGTCCGTTTACCAGAACAGGCTTATTGCTCTTTGCTGCAAAACCCGGAACGGATTCCATGGACGGACGGGACTGGATTGGATTTGGGTTTCTGCTGTAAGTACAACAGAAAGCTCAGTTTCTAGGTTATTTGTAAGTGTACAAAAATCTCTATATATAGATATAATACTCTCTGTCTCTATATGTATATTTGTTACATACGTGTGTGTGTACATACGTGTGTGTGTACATAGATTAAGATTAAGAACCCTAAGATTAAAATTAAGAACGTGTGTGTGTATACGTGAATATAGTCACAAAGCACTGAATACGGTTCAAACACAGGTTGTTTTTTGATATATAAACAGACTCAGGGTTCACGTTTGTTTCATTTTTGAAATGAAATGTTTGGTGTGGTTTAAAAACAATGAAAGGATTTCAAAGGTGTGTGTAGAGGGGCCCCTCAAGTCAAACAGGTTTGGGTCCAATGATTTGTGTTCCTTGGCTTTATTTATGGTGTTTGTACAAACGAGGTTTACAAAGGTTTTTACTCTGAACTTCTTTCATAAAACATGTGGTATGGTGTCCTGTGAGTGTCAAATGTGCGGTGTTGAAAACAAGGTTTTGCCAGAGTTGAAAGGTTTTTTTTAACTGTGGTGTTTGACTTAGCACTGTGCTGTATATAAAGGTTTGTGTCTTTTTGGTTTGGTGTGAGGTATTATACAGCGGCACCGCCGCTGTAACACCGCATTCACCGCTAATACTACAAATCCCATAATGTTCTGCTGTTGCTTTGTATTCATTATTTTACTTTCAAATTCATTAGTTTGTGGAAAAAGTTAATGTTGATATTTACCTCAGAAGGCTGCAAATAGAAAATAGGCATTCAATTTTTTATTTAAATTTTATTTAAATAAAAAAAGTCACCCAGTTGACTGGGAGTTTCACGGCAATTCTCAGGGACGATAACTGCCGAAAATCCCACTTTTCATGAAGTGAAATAGAGCAGGTATGAGACACAGGAGAGAGGAGGTCGTGGTGATGAGGTTAAGGTTAGGACACTGTGCACTGAATAAATCACTTAAATGAATAGGGAAGCATCAGACAGGATTGTGTGAGAGGTGTCAGGAAGAGGAAGAATCTGTGGAACACGTACTTTTGAGGTGTAGGGCATATGAGGCACATGGAGAGGAGATGGAAAATAATCTAAGGAAATTAGGGGATCAAGAATTTAATTTAAAAGGAGTATTGGAAATGAGGGAGAAAGCACAAGTTAGGGTAGTAATACATTTCTTACGGATTACGGGGCTATTTCATAGGGTATGAAATAGAAAACTGGTGGAATATATAGGATAAGAGTGAGTGTATGGTGTGAGGGTGGCCTGTATCTGGGCCACACTCCAGAGCAGAAGGGGGCGGTAATGCACCTGTAGATGGATGCCAACCGCCATAAAACTAAAAGAAGAAGAAGAAGCCAGAGAAACCCCTTTCCCTGGTTTCCCTCTAACTCACCTGCTGCATGTTACTGTGATTGCCTCCACTCAGTTCACTCAGCCTGGAGCAGTTCACCAGTTTGGAGGTTTGTTTGCTCTTGTCTTTGAGTCCTGACTGTCACATGTTAGCATTTGTGTTAGCCCATTAGCTTTTTGTTTGTTAACATCTTAGCCCAGTAGTTTTTTGTATGTTAGCTATTAGCATTTTGTTTGTTTGCATATTAGCATTGTATGTCAGTCCATTAGCTTTTTGTATATTAGCCCATTAACTTTTTGTGTTGTATATTAGCATTTATGTCAGCCTATGGTTAGTTGGCATCTGTATGTTCGCTCAGTAGCTTTTAGTTTGTTAGCATGTTAGCATTTGTGTTAGCCCATTAGTTTTTTGTTTGTTAGCAACTTAGCCCAGTAGTTTGTTGTATGTTATCCATTAGCATGTTGTTTGTTTGCATATTAGCATTGTATGTCAGTCCATTAGCTTTTTGTGTTGTATATTAGCATTTATGTCAGCCTATGGTTAGTTAGCATTTGTATGTTCGCTCATTAGATTTTAGTTTGTTAGCATGTTAGCATTTGTATGTTAGCTCACTAGCTTTTAGTTTGTTAGCATTTTCAGTTAGCCTGTTGATACTGGCTTGTTTAAATATAATTAACAATTTGGCGACAATGTTCTTAATTTAGAGATGAATTTGATGAAAAACCTTTGATGTTTGCAGTCCTCACACCTGCTGCAGCAGTAGCTAACGCTAGGTAGGAGGCAGCACATGGTGAGTGAAGTGTTTGCTCTGCACTTTCTCTTCTCTTATTAAAGTGCTAATCTCCAGTTATGTGACATTTTAGAATTTGACTCTACAGAGATTGTTGTTTTGCACTTTTTTCATGTTGTAAAAACATGTAAATTCAGCTCGTCATGAAGCTCTGCAGAAGCCTGATAACGAGCTGTTGATCTGAATCAGGTGTTGGAGCAGGACAACATGTAAAACATGGAGGACAGAGTTCCCTGAGGACGGGGGTCAGGAAACACTGCTCTAAACAGGCTCAGGTTAGCATTAGCTCACTGATGTTTGGTTTTTAAAAACATTTTTACAGTGTGCTGTGGTATCATATCACATTTGCTTTTTTTTCAGCTTATTTCCTGCTCTCATTCTTATCGTCCGTTTACCAGAACAGGCTTATTGCTCTTTGCTGCAAAACCCGGAACGGATTACATGGACGGACGGGACTGGATTGGATTTGGGTTTCTGCTGTAAGTACAACAGAAAGCTCAGTTTCTAGGTTATTTGTAAGTGTACAAAAATCTCTATATATAGATATAATACTCTCTGTCTCTATATGTATATTTGTTTCATACGTGTGTGTGTACATACGTGTGTGTGTACATAGATTAAGATTAAGAACCCTAAGATTAAAATTAAGAACGTGTGTGTGTATACGTGAATATAGTCACAAAGCACTGAATACGGTTCAAACACAGGTTGTTTTTTGATATATAAACAGACTCAGGGTTCACGTTTGTTTCATTTTTGAAATGAAATGTTTGGTGTGGTTTAAAAACAATGAAAGGATTTCAAAGGTGTGTGTAGAGGGGCCCCTCAAGTCAAACAGGTTTGGGTCCAATGATTTGTGTTCTTTGGCTTTATTTATGGTGTTTGTACAAACGAGGTTTACAAAGGTTTTTACTCTGAACTTCTTTCATAAAACATGTGGTATGGTGTCCTGTGAGTGTCAAATGTGCGGTGTTGAAAACAAGGTTTTGCCAGAGTTGAAAGGTTTTTTTTAACTGTGGTGTTTGACTTAGCACTGTGCTGTATATAAAGGTTTGTGTCTTTTTGGTTTGGTGTGAGGTTTTTCCTGTTGTGCATCAAAAGGTTCAAACTACAAAGTGGTTTCATCAAATCTAAAAGCCCTCAGGTTTTGGTCTTCAAGACAAAAGGTGTCAATGGTGTGTTTTTACTTTCTGGGTTTTTCTCTGGGTAAACCAATTTAAAATGGCTGAAAGCTGAATGAAATGGTTTTGATAACATTCAAACAGGTTTGATCTGTGTGGTGTACTTTGGTTATTTTTGGTGTTCGTACAAACCCGGTTTAGAAAAAACAACTTAAAGCCGTTTTGCTCAATGGGATTTATCATCTCAAAGGTGTTTTGGTTTAAGGTTGCTTACTTTTGGTGTTTGATTACATGGCATACTGAGGGGCTTTGGTTTGAGTGTCAAATGTGTGGTATTTAAAGTTTTAAACACAAGAGGGCGCTGGTATGGGACAAAGTGGAGTAAATGCCACTGCGCTGTATAGTGGGAGGTTTTTCCTGCTGTGCATAAAAAGGTGAACTACTTTGGAATCAAGGACCCAACATGGCTTCAATCTCCAAGTTCCAAAGATGGTGAGTAAACCAGACTCCTCCTCTGATATGAGACACTGATGTTTGCTGCTGCTTTAGTTTTTGTTGTTTTCATATCTGTTCCAGAATCAAGACCCGACATGGACCTTGTGATGGAACGGTCACGCTTGGTGGACGTTCAGGACAACTTTGACCAACTCTCTGAACTCTGATTGGACGGAACTCTCAAAACGTGACGGCGAAAAAAAAATCTGCTCACAAGGACGGACAAACTGGAATCATGGCTTGGAAATGCAAAAGTAACTTTCTGGACAACTTCGTCAACACGATGATGCAGCAAATGGAGGAATTGATTCACCTCAGTGAATCTACTCTTGGAAAATGGATGGATCTGCATGATGATCTTTGAGGAAATGGGATCAGTGGATTCAAAACCTGGAGGAACGGAACACAAGAATCTGAAAAAAACCCAACATGAACTGCACAAAATGGCCTCCTTGTGGTCGTCCAACCAAAACCACTGACTTACAAAAGTTACCTCCTCTTGTCCTTTCTGTCCTCCTCCCATTCCACCCCAACCGGTCGAGGCAGACGGCCGCACACTTTTGAGTCTGGTTCTGCCAGAGATTTCTTCCTGTTAAAAGGGAGTTTTTTCTCTCCACTGTTGCCACGATTGCTTGCTCATTGTGTGAATTGTTGGGTTTCTCTTCTCTCTAATATTATGAATGATTAAAAAAAAAAAAAAAAGAGTGCAAGTCCGACTGTCACCTCCATGTCGTTAACGCTAACGACGGCGGCAAACGATAAGTTTACCAGGACATTTGTGACTTATTTGAAATGTTGATCTTTTTGAGTAAATGTTAATGTGTAGAATGTGTTTGAATGTTTGTTTGTCGTCGTTGTGACGATAAAGTCCAGTTAATTTTCACTTCATGTGTTTTCATGTGTCCAGAAACGGCAGCAAAACATGGACTGGATTTCACCGACTGGACTTGATGTGGTTTCCCTGTGAGTCGACAAACTCATATTTATTTCCTTGCTGTCCTTTTATTGCATTCCTTTTCTCATTCCTTCCATTCTTTTTCATTTCTTTCAGCCCTTTCTTTTTGCCATTGCTCCTATATTTTCATTCTTTTTTCTTTCCTCCATCTCTACTTTCATCCCTGTGTTCTCTCCTTCTCTAATGGACTTTATTGCTTCCTTCCTTTTTCTGATTAAATGAGGTTTTAGTCCAACCAGCAGGGGGCGTCACAGCCACTTCAGCCTCAGTGAGTGAAGCTGAGTCTTTTTTCTTTTCCATTTCTAATTCACAGTGTAAGTGGTTTAAAGCCAACAGGGTTTATGAAGAATAAGTTCTTGTTTTTATTGTTATTTAAAGCTAACTGTATTTTCTTCTCTGTATTGTTTTATTGCGTTGAAGAGAAGAGCCTGTGATTGTTTGACTTTAATTTCTACTTAAACTTTATATGTTTCTTTGATGCCATTTTGTTTCTTTTCTGCTTTGTGTTGATGTTTTTTCCATCTTGAATCTTTTGTGTTAAATAAATAAGTCACTTATTTGAAGTCTCTGGCTCTTTCACTCACACTCACTCTGCTGAACTGGCTGAACAAATGTGTGCCACAGTCTGGCCCTCGGTGAAACTCTGTATGGCCTGAACCCTGAATGTTTTCTCATGTTATTTATGGGCTGGCAGTGACTTAAACACACATCTGTGTTTATCACACGTTGTTTGTTTGCTAATGATTTTGCTAATTTTCCTCACATTCCAACAATTCAGCAGCTTTGAATACATTTTTCATCTACACGTAATGTCACCTTTGTCCACTGGAGGTCAGGTTTTTGCAGTTCTGTTTTATGATTAATTATTTATGGCTTGGCAGGGTCTTAAACATAAAAAAACTGTTTCCCTCACAAAAGTTACTATTTATTTCACCAGTTTAGCAGCTCTAAATCTCATGTGACCTTACATGTAATGTCAAACGTGTCCACCAGAGGGCAGTTTCAACATGTAAACACATTTCAAGATCCTCTTCACCACCTACAAATCCTTCTTACCTTCAGACCTCCTCCATTCACTCACACCGAACACGCTGCACCGTCAAACATCTGTGTAGCCCCAGTTAAGCCCCTCAATCATTTTATTTTAGATTTTATAAAATATAAAATATAGATGTTTTTTTGAAGTTAAACATTTAAAAAGTTCAAGTAGCCATTCTGTTCCAATCCAATCCCTGTGTGTGAGTGAGAATGGAATAGGTGAGGGCGGGTCGTAACTGTGGAGCTTCGGGTGCTGTCCGTGGTGCTGAAAGGCTGCTTTGTTAGATGAGTGTGTGACTTTTTTTTCTTTTTTTTTCCTCTACATGTAAAGTGACTTTTGTGATAGAGGAGGGAAGTGTGATGGAGCCTTGAGGGATTCTGGACTCATCACCAGGCTCGCTTCTCCTCGGCCTCAAATCTCCAAGGACCTGAAACACAAGGTCCTTGAAACTGTAGGGATGTTTTTAAGGTAGAACATTAGCTGAAAGGATGTTGTCGATGAATTCGTTCTTCATTGATGAAGCAGAGCATGAGAGAGAATAGATCAAAGCAGGAGAAACATCTTCTACATACGTAGAGTAAGATTAGAAGTAAGAGGAAGATTCTATTGAATAATATCTCAAATATCCAATGCCTTACCTGAACATTACTGGGCTCAGAGATGGAGAAGCTGGTCTCCTGAAAGTTGCTGCCATCTGCTGGTTTACCAGACAACGCCAGATCGGTCCTGCTGGATCTCAGTGCAGCATTTGATACGATAGATCATGAGATCCTGCTACATAGACTAGAACAAGATGTTGTGATTAGAGGATCTGCACTTGTCTGGTTCAAGTCCTATTTATGGGACAGATTTCAGTTTGTTAGTGTAAACGAGGACTACTCCATATTCACTAAGGTCAACTACGGAGTTCCTCAGGGTTCCGTGCTCGGACCTATTCTTTTTACCCTGTACATGCTGCCATTAGGCAAAATTATCAGGAAACACAACATAGATTTCCATTGTTATGCAGACGACACCCAGCTATATGTATCTGTACGACCGGACGACCCAAACCCATCTATTAAACTCCAGGATTGTCTCATAGACATACAAACGTGGATGACTCGGAACGCTCTGATGCTTAACACAGAACAAACTGAGGTCATGGTCCTTGGGCCAAAAGATATAAGAGCACCACTTTGAAGTGGAGCTCTAAACCGAGGCAGTGACACTTCAGTCCACTGCACTACAGTAAGGAACCTAGGAGTCCTGTTTGACCAGGATTTATCACTGGATGAACACATTAAGCATATATGTAGAACAGCCTTCTTCCACCTTCGCAACATTAAGACAATTAGAAATATTATATCACGACAAGACTCTGAGAAACTTATCCATGCCTTTATAACCTCTAGGCTGGATTACTGTAACTCCTTACTGTCTGGATGTCCTAGTAAATCCCTGAGAAGCCTTCAACTTGTCCAGAACGCAGCAGCACGGATACTAACTGGAACCAGTTGACGTGATTATACAACTCCTGTCTTGGCTTCTCTTCACTGGCTCCCAGTGAAAAGTAGAATAGATTTTAAAATACTTCTACTCACATACAAGGCAATGAATAATCAGGCACCTTATTATATTTGTGACTTAATCACTTTATATCAACCCAATAGACCCTGAACTCCGGTCTACTGGTTTTCTTAAAATAACTAAAAGTAGAATCGGTGGTAGAACATTTAGCTACCAGGCTCCTCTCCTGTGGAACCAACTTCTGCTTTCAGTCAGACAGTCTGACTCTGTCTCTGCCTTTAAGGTGAGACTGAAAACCTACCTCTTTAACATAGACTATAGTCGAAGCTAGATCAGGTATGTCCTGATTAGAATAGTCTATCTTATGCTGCCATAGGCTTAGACTGCTGGGGGAATTTCCCATCATGCACTTAGAATGAGCACACAGACTTTGCACGAGCCGCACTTTCTCTACCCCGTCCTCGATTTCTCAACCCTCACCACTTACCCGATGTCCCCCCATGACATGTAGACCATAAATCCACATGTAGACCATAAATCCACATCTAGCACATAAATCCACATGTAGACCATAAATCCACATGTAGCACATAAATCCACATGCAGACCATACATCCACATGTAGACCATACATCCACATGTAGACCATAAATCCACATGTAGCACATAAATCCACATGTAGACCATAAATTCACATGTAGACCCTCTCTAACTGATGTTTAATCTCTTACAGTTCTGCTGACACCAGTGAACGACATGAGGTCAGGACAGGAAAGAGGACTCCTTCATCTTCAAGTCTCTGACCACAACATCCTTCACTACAGGCTGTGACAGATGATCCTGGCATTTAAAGACTTTTCACTTTTTATTCTTTGTCATTGTGTATTGTATGTTTTTGGTAACATCTACGTCTGTCCGTCCAGGGGAGTGGATCCCTCACCTGTGGTTCTCCCTAAGGTTTCTACCCTTTTCCCTGTTACAAGAGTTTTTTCGCTGGTAGTTTTTCCTGACCCTGGTCGAAGGTCTAAGGACAGAGGATGTTACCAACCCTGTGAAGTCCCTGAGACAAACTATGTTTTGTAAACTGTGGGCTATACAAAAAATAAAAAATGATTGATTGATTGATTTAACAGAAAAAAACAAAAGTATCTTGGAATGTCTTGAAATTGTACACAGTCATAGTCAACGACACCCTGAACAAGAATCCGTTGAAAATATTTGCATATCTCTTAAGGAATATTTTTAATGAATTTTTGAAAATCAGGAAAGCGACCCATGCACTTAGGCAGTGACTTAACTTTTGATGTTTTTGGTTTGTTTTTAAAGCATTAAAGCTGCAGGAGTTCATCCATGTCGCCCAGTCGCTGGAAACAAACGTTTGGACACCATGGATCACACAGCAGAAAATCAGGTGAGACGGAGGAAACGATCCATTTGCCCTGATGCACTTAGTGACTTGATTTTTTTTTCAAAAAAGACCCCAAAAGTATCTTGGAATGTCTTGAAATTGTACACAGTCATAGTCAAGCATGCCCTGAACAAGAATCCGTTGAAAATATTTGCATATCTCTTAAGGAATATTTTGAATGAATTTTTGAAAAACAGGAAAGCGATCCATGCACTTAGGCAGTGACTTAACTTTTTATTCAAAAAAGACCCCAAAAGTATCTTGGAATGTCTTGAAATTGTACACAGCCTAAGTGCAGGCCTCATTTTCAAAATTCATTAAAAATATTCCTTAAGAGATATGCAAATATTTTCAATGGATTCTTGTTCAGGGCGTCGTTGACTATGACTGAGTACAATTTCAAGACATTCCAACATACTTGGAATGTCCAAGTGCATGGATCGCTTACCTGATTTTCAAAAGTTCATTAAAAATATTCTTCAAGAGATATGCAAATATATTCAACGGATTCTTGTTCAGGGCATGCTTGACTATGACTGTGTACAATTTCAAGACATTCCAAGATAATTTTGGGGTCTTTTTTGAATAAAAAGTGAAGTCACTGCCTAAGTGCACAGACTTTCCTCATTTTCAAAAATTCATTAAAAATATTCCTTAAGAGATATGCAAATATTTTCAATGGATTCTTGTGCAGGGCGTCGTTGACTATGACTGAGTACAATTTCAAGACATTCCAACATACTTGGAATGTCCAAGTGCATGGATCGTTTTCCGGATTTTCAAAAATTCATTAAAAATATTCTTCAAGAGATATGCAAATATATTCAACAGATTCTTGTTTAGGGCATGCTTGACTATGACTGTGTACAATTTCAAGACATTCCAAGATACTTTTGGGGTCTTTTTTGACGAAAAAGTTTAGTCACTGCCTAAGTGCATGGATCACTTTCCTGATTTTCAAAAATTCATTAAAAATATTCCTTAAGCGATATACAAATATTTTCAACGGATTCTTGTTCAGGGCGTCGTTGACTATAACTGGGTACAACTTCAAGACATTCCAACATACTTGGAATGTCCAAGTGCATGGATCGCTTTCCTGATTTTCAAAAGTTCATTAAAAATATTCTTCAAGAGATATGCAAATATATTCAACGGATTCTTGTTCAGGGCATGCTTGACTATGACTGTGTACAATTTCAAGACATTCCAAGATACTTTTGGGGTCTTTTTTGAATAAAAAGTTAAGTCACTGCCTAAATTCAGAGACTTTCCTCATTTTCAAAAATTCATCAAAAATATTCCTTAAGAGATATGCAAATATTTTCAATGGATTCTTGTTCAGGGCGTCATTGACTATGACTGAGTACAATTTCAAGACATTCCAACATACTTGGAATGTCCAAGTGCATGGATCGCTTTCCGGATTTTCAAAAATTCATTAAAAATATTCCTTAAGCGATATACAAATATTTTCAACGGATTCTTGTTCAGGGCGTCGTTGACTATGACTGAGTACAATTTCAAGACATTCCAACATACTTGGAATGTCCAAGTGCATGGATCGCTTTCATGATTTTCAAAAGTTCATTAAAAATATTCTTCAAGAGATATGCAAATATATTCAACGGATTCTTGTTCAGGGCATGCTTGACTATGACTGTGTACAATTTCAAGACATTCCAAGATACTTTTGGGGTCTTTTTTGAATAAAAAGTTAAGTCACTGCCTAAGTGCACAGACTTTCCTCACTTTCAAAAATTCATTAAAAATGGTCCTTAAGAGATATGCAAATATTTTCAATGGATTCTTGTTCAGGGCGTCGTTGACTATGACTGAGTACAATTTCAAGACATTCCAACATACTTGGAATGTCCAAGTGCATGGATCGCTTTCCTGATTTTCAAAAGTTCATTAAAAATATTCTTCGAGAGATATGCAAATATATTCAACAGATTCGTGTTCAGGGCATGCTTGACTATGACTGTGTACAATTTCAAGACATTCCAAGATACTTTTGGGGTCTTTTTTGAATAAAAAGTTAAGTCACTGCCTAAGTGCACAGACTTTCCTCATTTTCAAAAATTCATTATAAATATTCCTTATGAGATATGCAAATATTTTCAATGGATTATTGTTCAGGGCGTCGTTGACTATGACTGAGTACAATTTCAAGACATTCCAACATACTTGGAATGTCCAAGTGCATGGATCGCTTTCTGAATTTTCAAAAATTCATTAAAAATATTCTTCAAGAGATATGCAATATTCAACGGATTCTTGTTTGAGGAATGCTTGACTATGACTGTGTACAATTTCAAGACATTCCAAGATACTTTTGGGGTCTTTTTTGACGAAAAAGTTAAGTCACTGCCTAAGTGCATGGATCGCTTTCCTGATTCTTAAAAATTCATAAAAAATATTTTTTAAGCGATATGCAAATATTTTCAACGGATTCTTGTTCAGGGCGTCGTTGACTATGAATGAGTACAATTTCAAGACATTCCAACATACTTAGAATGTCCAAGTGCATGGATCGCTTTCCTGATTTTCAAAAGTTCATCAAAAATATTCTTCAAGAGATATGCAAATATATTCAACGGATTCTTGTTCAGGGCATGCTTGACTATGACTGTGTACAATTTCAAGACATTCCAAGATACTTTTGGGGTCTTTTTTGAATAAAAAGTGAAGTCACTGCCTAAGTGCACAGACTTTCCTCATTTTCAAAAATTCATTATAAATATTCCTTAAGAGATATGCAAATATTTTCAATGGATTCTTGTTCAGGGCGTCGTTGACTATGACTGAGTACAATTTCAAGACATTCCAACATACTTGGAATGTCCAAGTGCATGGATCGCTTTCCGGATTTTCAAAAATTCATTAAAAATATTCTTCAAGAGATATGCAAATATATTCAACGGATTCTTGTTCAGGGCATGCTTGAATATGACTGTGTACAATTTCAAGACATTCCAAGATACTTTTGGGGTCTTTTTTGAATAAAAAGTTAAGTCACTGCCTAAGTGCACAGACTTTCCTCATTTTCAAAAATTCATTAAAAATATTCCTTAAGAGATATGCAAAAATTTTCAATGGATTCTTGTTCAGGGCGTCGTTGACTATGACTGGGTACAATTGCAAGACATTCCAACATACTTGGAATGTCCAAGAGCATGGATCGCTTACCTGATTTTCAAAAGTTAATTAAAAATATTCTTCAAGAGATATGCAAATATATTCAACGGATTCTTGTTCAGGGCATGCTTGACTATGACTGTGTACAAATTCAAGACATTCCAAGATACTTTTGGGGTCTTTTTTGACGAAAAAGTTAAGTAACTGCCTAAGTGCATGGATCGCTTTCCTGATTTTCAAAAATTCATTGAAAATATTCCTTAAGCGATATGCAAATATTTTCAACGGATTCTTGTTCAGGGCGTCGTTGACTATGACTGAGTACAATTTCAAGACATTCCAACATAATTGGAATGTCCAAGTGCATGGATCGCTTTCCTGATTTTCAAAAGTTCATTAAAAATATTCTTCAAGAGATATGCAAATATATTCAACGGATTCTTGTCCAGGGCATGCTTGACTATGACTGTGTACAATTTCAAGACATTCCAAGATACTTTTGGGGTCTTTTTTGAATAAAAAGTTAAGTCACTGCCTAAGTGCACAGACTTTCCTCATTTTCAAAAATTCATTAAAAATATTCCTTAAGAGATATGCAAAAATTTTCCATGGATTCTTGTTCAGGGCATCGTTGACTATGACTGAGTACAATTTCAAGACATTCCGACATACTTGGAATGTCCAAGAGCATGGATCGCTTACCTGATTTTCAAAAGTTAATTAAAAATATTCTTCAAGAGATATGCAAATATATTCAACGGATTCTTGTTCAGGACATGCTTGACTATGACTGTGTACAATTTCAAGACATTCCAAGATACTTTTGGGGTCTTTTTTGAATAAAAAGTTAAGTCACTGCCTAAGTGCACAGACTTTCCTCATTTTCAAAAATTCATTAAAAATATTCCTTAAGAGATATGCAAATATTTTCAATGGATTCTTGTTCAGGGCGTCGTTGACTATGACTGAGTACAATTTCAAGACATTCCAACATACTTGGAATGTCCAAGTGCATGGATCGCTTTCTGGATTTTCAAAAATTCATAAAAAGTATTCTTCAAGAGATATGCAAATATATTCAACGGATTCTTGTTCAGGACATGCTTGACTATGACTGTGTACAATTTCAAGACATTCCAAGATACTTTTGGGGTCTTTTTTGAATAAAAAGTTAAGTCACTGCCTAAGTGCACAGACTTTCCTCATTTTCAAAAATTCATTAAAAATATTCCTTAAGAGATATGCAAATATTTTCAATGGATTCTTGTTCAGGGCGTCGTTGACTATGACTGAGTACAATTTCAAGACATTCCAACATACTTGGAATGTCCAAGTGCATGGATCGCTTTCCGGATTTTCAAAAATTAATAAAAAATATTCCTTAAGCAATATGCAAATATTTTCAATGGATTCTTGTTCAGGGCGTCGTTGACTATGACTGAGTACAATTTCAAGACATTCCAACATACTTGGAATGTCCAAGTGCATGGATCGCTTTCCTGATTTTCAAAAGTTCATTAAAAATATTCTTCAAGAGATATGCAAATATATTCAACGGATTCTTGTTCAGGGCATGCTTGACTATGACTGTGTACAATTTCAAGACATTCCAAGATACTTTTGGGGTCTTTTTTGAATAAAAAGTTAAGTCACTGCCTAAGTGCATGGATCGCTTTCCTGATTTTCAAAAATTAATTAAAAATATTCCTTAAGCGATATGCAAATTTTTTCAATGGATTCTTCTTCAGGGCGTCGTTGACTATGACTGAGTACAATTTCAAGACATTCCAACATACTTGGAATGTCCAAGTGCATGGATCGCTTTCCGGATTTTCAAAAATTCATTAAAAATATTCCTTAAGCGATATGCAAATATTTTCAATGGATTCTTGTTCAGGGCGTCGTTGACTATGACTGAGTACAATTTCAAGACATTCCAACACACTTGGAATGTCCAAGTGCATGGATCGCTTTCCTGATTTTCAAAAGTTCATTAAAAAATATTCTTCAAGAGATATGCAAATATATTCAACGGATTCTTGTTCAGGGCATGCTTGACTATGACTGTGTACAATTTCAAGACATTCCAAGATACTTTTGGGGTCTTTTTTGAATAAAAAGTTAAGTCACTGCCTAAGTGCACAGACTTTCCTCATTTTCAAAAATTCATTAAAAATTTTCCTTAAGAGATATGCAAATATTTTCAATGGATTCTTGTTCAGGGCGTCGTTGACTGCGACTGAGTACAATTTCAAGACATTCCAACATACTTGGAATGTCCAAGTGCATGGATCGCTTTCCTGATTTTCAAAAGTTCATCAAAAATATTCTTCAAGAGATATGCAAATATATTCAACAGATTCTTGTTCAGGGCATGCTTGACTATGACAGTGTACAATTTCAAGACATTCCAAGATACTTTTGGAGTCTTTTTTGAATAAAAAGTTAAGTCACTGCCTAAGTGCACAGACTTTCCTCATTTTCAAAAATTCATTAAAAATATTCCTTAAGAGATATGCAAATATTTTCAATGGATTCTTGTTCAGGGCAGGCTTGACTATGACTGTGTACAATTTCAAGACATTCCAAGATACTTTTGGGGTCTTTTTTGAATAAAAAGTTAAGTCACTGCCTAAGAGCACAGACTTTCCTCATTTTCAAAAATTCATTAAAAATATTCCTTAAGAGATATGCAAATATTCTCAATGGATTCTTGTTCAGGGCGTCGTTGACTATGACTGAGTAGAATTTCAAGACATTCCAAGATACTTTTGGGGTCTTTTTTGAATAAAAAGTTAAGTCACTGCCTAAGTGCACAGACTTTCCCCATTTTCAAAAATTCATTAAAAATATTCCTTAAGAGATATGCACATATTTTTAATGGATTCTTGTTCAGGGCGTCGTTGACTATGACTGAGTACAATTTCAAGACATTCCAACATATTTGGAATGTCCAAGTGCATGGATCGCTTTCCGGATTTTCAAAGATTCATTAAAAATATTCTTCAAGAGATATGCAAATATATTCAACGGATTCTTGTTCGGGGCAAGCTTGACTATGACTGTGTACAATTTCAAGACATTCCAAGATACTTTTGGGGTCTTTTTTGACGAAAAAGTTAAGTCACTGCCTAAGTGCATGGATCGCTTTCCTGATTTTCAAAAGTTCTTTAAAAATATTCTTCAAGAGATATGCAAATATATTCAACGGATTCTTGTTCAGGGCATGCTTGACTATGACTGTGTACAATTTCAAGACATTCCAAGATACTTTTGGGGTCTTTTTTGAATAAAAAGTTAAGTCACTGCCTAAGTGCACAGACTTTCCTCATTTTCAAAAATTCATTAAAAATATTCCTTAAGAGATATGCAAATATTTTCAATGGATTCTTGTTCAGGGAGTCGTTGACTATGACTGAGTACAATTTCAAGACATTCCAACACACTTGGAATGTCCAAGTGCATGGATCGCTTTCCTGATTTTCAAAAGTTCATTAAAAAATATTCTTCAAGAGATATGCAAATATATTCAATGGATTCTTGTTCAGGGCATGCTTGACTATGACTGTGTACAATTTCAAGACATTCCAAGATACTTTTGGGGTCTTTTTTTAATAAAAAGTTAAGTCACTGCCTAAGTGCACAGACTTTCCTCATTTTCAAAAATTCATTAAAAATTTTCCTTAAGAGATATGCAAATATTTTCAATGGATTCTTGTTCAGGGCGTCGTTGACTGTGACTGAGTACAATTTCAAGACATTCCAACATACTTGGAATGTCCAAGTGCATGGATCGCTTTCCTGATTTTCAAAAGTTCATCAAAAATATTCTTCAAGAGATATGCAAATATATTCAACAGATTCTTGTTCAGGGCATGCTTGACTATGACTGTGTACAATTTCAAGACATTCCAAGATACTTTTGGAGTCTTTTTTGAATAAAAAGTTAAGTCACTGCCTAAGTGCAAAGACTTTCCTCATTTTCAAAAATTCATTAAAAATATTCCTTAAGAGATATGCAAATATTTTCAATGGATTCTTGTTCAGGGCGTCGTTGACTATGACTGAGTACAATTTCAAGACATTCCAACATACTTGGAATGTCCAAGTGCATGGATCGCTTTCCGGATTTTCAAAAATTCATTAAAAATATTCTTCAAGAGATATGCAAATATATTCAATGGATTCTTGTTCAGGGCATGCTTGACTATGACTGTGTACAATTTCAAGACATTCCAAGATACTTTTGGGGTCTTTTTTGAATAAAAAGTTAAGTCACTGCCTAAGAGCACAGACTTTCCTCATTTTCAAAAATTCATTAAAAATATTCCTTAAGAGATATGCACATATTTTTAATGGATTCTTGTTCAGGGCGTCGTTGACTATGACTGAGTACAATTTCAAGACATTCCAACATATTTGGAATGTCCAAGTGCATGGATCGCTTTCCGGATTTTCAAAGATTCATTAAAAATATTCTTCAAGAGATATGCAAATATATTCAACGGATTCTTGTTCGGGGCAAGCTTGACTATGACTGTGTACAATTTCAAGACATTCCAAGATACTTTTGGGGTCTTTTTTGACGAAAAAGTTAAGTCACTGCCTAAGTGCATGGATCGCTTTCCTGATTTTCAAAAGTTCATTAAAAATATTCTTCAAGAGATATGCAAATATATTCAACAGATTCTTGTTCAGGGCATGCTTGACTATGACTGTGTACAATTTCAAAACATTCCAACATACTTGGAATGTCCAAGTGCATGGATCGCTTTCCTGATTTTCAAAAGTTCTTTAAAAATATTCTTCAAGAGATATGCAAATATATTCAACGGATTCTTGTTCAGGGCATGCTTGACTATGACTGTGTACAATTTCAAGACATTCCAAGATACTTTTGGGGTCTTTTTTGAATAAAAAGTCAAGTCACTGCCTAAGTGCACAGACTTTCCTCATTTTCAAAAATTCATAAAAAATATTCCTTAAGAGATATGCAAATATTTTCAATGGATTCTTGTTCAGGGAGTCGTTGACTATGACTGAGTACAATTTCAAGACATTCCAACACACTTGGAATGTCCAAGTGCATGGATCGCTTTCCTGATTTTCAAAAGTTCATTAAAAATATTCTTCAAGAGATATGCAAATATATTCAACGGATTCTTGTTCAGGGCATGCTTGACTATGACTGTGTACAATTTCAAGACATTCCAAGATACTTTTGGGGTCTTTTTTGAAAAAAAAGTCAAGTCACTAAGTGCATCAGGGCAAATGGATCGTTTCCTCCGTCTCACCTGATTTTCTGCTGTTTGATCCATGGTGTCCAAACGTTTGTTTCCAGCGACTGGGTGACATGGATGAACTCCTGCAGCTTTAATGCTTTAAAAACTAACCAAAAACATCAAAAGTTAAGTCACTGCCTAAGTGCATGGAGTGCTTTTCCTGATTTTTAAAAATTCATTAAAAATATTCCTTAAGAGATATGCAAATATTTTCAACGGATTCTTGTTCAGGGTGTCGTTGACTATGACTGTGTACAATTTCAAGACATTCCAAGATACTTTTGTTTTTTTCTGTTAAATCAATCAATCAATCAATCATTTTTTGTATAGCCCACAGTTTACAAAACATAGTTTGTCTCAGGGACTTCACAGGGTTGGTAACATCCTCTGTCCTTAGACCTTCAACAAGGGTCAGGAAAAACTACCAGCGAAAAAACTCTTGTAACAGGGAAAAGGGTAGAAACCTTAGGGAGAACCACAGGTGAGGGATCCACTCCCTGGACGGACAGACGTGCAGTAGATGTTACCAAAAACATACAATACACAATGACAAAGAATAAAAAGTGAAAAGTCTTTAAATGCCAGGATCATCTGTCACAGCCTGTAGTGAAGGCTGTTGTGGTCAGAGACTTGAAGATGACGGAGTCCTCTTTCCTGTCCTGACCTCATGTCGTTCACTGGTGTCAGCAGAACTGTAAGAGATTAAACATCAGTTAGAGAGGGTCTACATGTGAATTTATGGTCTACATGTGGATTTATGTGCTACATGTGGATTTATGGTCTACATGTGGATGTATGGTCTACATGTGGATTTATGTGCTACATGTGGATTTATGGTCTACATGTGGATTTATGGTCGGGTAAGTGGTGAGGGTTGAAAAAATCGAGGACGGGGTAGAGAAAGTGCGGCTCGTGCAAAGTCTGTGTGCTCATTCTAAGTGCATGATGGGAAATTCCCCCAGCAGTCTAAGCCTATGGCAGCATCAGATAGACTATTCTAATCAGGACATACCTGATCTAGCCTCGACTATAGTCTATGTTAAAGAGGTAGGTTTTCAGTCTCACCTTAAAGGCAGAGACAGAGTCAGACTGTCTGACTGAAAGCAGAAGTTGGTTCCACAGGAGAGGAGCCTGGTAGCTAAATGTTCTACCACCGATTCTACTTCTAGTTATTTTAGGAATAACCAGTAGACCTGAGTTCAGGGTCTATTGGGTTGATATAAAGTGATTAAGTCACAAATATAAGAAGGTGCCTGATTGTTCAGGGCCTTGTATGTAAGTAGAAGTATTTTAAAATCGATTCTACTTTTCACTGGGAGCCAGTGAAGAGAAGCCAAGACAGGAGTTGTATAATCACGTCGTCTGGTTCCAGTCAGTATCCGTGCTGCTGCGTTCTGGACAAGTTGAAGGCTTCTCAGGGACTTACTAGGACATCCAGACAGTAAGGAGTTACAGTAATCCAGCCTAGAGGTTATAAAGGCGTGGATAAGTTTCTCAGAGTCTTGTCGTGATATAATATTTCTAATTGTCTTAATGTTGCGAAGGTGGAAGAAGGCTGTTCTACATATATGCTTAATGTGTTCATCCAGTGATAAATCCTGGTCAAACAGGACTCCTAGGTTCCTTACTGTAGTGCAGTGGACTGAAGTGTTACTGCCTCGGTTTAGAGCTCCACTTGAAAGTGGTGCTCTTATATCTTTTGGCCCAAGGACCATGACCTCAGTTTGTTCTGTGTTAAGCATCAGAAAGTTCCGAGTCATCCACGTTTGTATGTCTATGAGACAATCCTGGAGTTTAATAGATGGGTTTGGGTCGTCCGGTCGTACAGATACATATAGCTGGGTGTCGTCTGCATAACAATGGAAATTTATGTTGTGTTTCCTGATAATGTTGCCTAATGGCAGCATGTACAGGGTAAAAAGAATAGGTCCGAGCACGGAACCCTGAGGAACTCCGTAATTGACCTTAGTGAATATGGAGTAGTCCTCGTTAACACTAACAAACTGAAATGTGACCCGCCACGGACCAAGAGGGAACAAGTCGGCCGAGCGCAAAACGAGAAAAACAGGAAAACTTTTTTTTTTTCAAAATTAGGGATTTCCGTTTTTTTCAAAATTACACAAGTTGAAGTTTTGAAGAAGCCACTACCTGCTTCAAATCACAGTATTGTGGGTCTTAAAACCATAAACTTTGTGTTTGAATTAAGGTTGTTTTATCGCTGTGAATCACTCCTAGTTTGGGTGTGGCGATCTCACATTCCAGAGCCTTTGTTGCTTTTTCAGCCAATCAGCTGACGATCACGGAGAATACACATGGCTAATTAATATGCAGCTCTCACTCAGAGAGAGAGAGAGAGAGAGAGAGAGAGAGAGAGTGAGAGAGAGTGTGTGTCGAATGTACAGCGTATGTGTGCAGTGTGTGTGTGTGTGCAGTGCGAAATTAAAGCGTGATTATCATCAAAGCAGTCATCATCAAAGCTTTGTTTGACAAAGGAAGGCAAAGAGAACAGGACAATAAGTCAGCTGTGGCTGAGCAGCTTCTTCGCGGACAGGGACAGAGAAAGCTCAGAGACGGCTGTGTGTGGACTGTTAGCATTTTAAGCTAGCGATCTTTATGCTAACGTGTTAGCAGACTTCATCGTCACAAAAACAACAAACAGATGTATTATTCCGCGGCTGAAAGAGAGCAGGACACACACGGTAGTTGTCTGAGATGATGACGTGACGCCAGGACCGCACTATCTCCTATCTAATTGGACTTTTGGAGGCGAACAGACTTAAAACAGCGACGAAAAGGAAGCACACCCGGACCTCTTATCTGATCGCACTGAAGTCTGCCGGAATACCTTTCAGTTTCTTATGGGGTGAGTTTTCATTAACGTTGTTTATCTATGTTATGTTAGTGTTCATTCAAAGTCACATACAGACGCACATAGGGACGCTGTCTTTTAATAATCCACTCTGCGTTTCATAACGCCGTTTGGCTACATTGTTATTAGCTATGCTTGCTTAGCTCGCTAGCTCGGTACTGTATTATTACAATGAGAATGATGCGCACATCGAAACTTTTGTTTATTATAAGTCTTAAGGGGAGCATGTCACGGCCCTCTTTGAGATTTTGTACACCCGCAGGTTCAGTTTGATAATTCAAATGCTTTGAGACGAAACTCCCGTGTTCGAAACCTAACATTGCATTGAATGATGTGTGAATGCCACACCTTTGCATGCATGAATCACACATGATTAACACAATGTGTGATGAACGTGTTAATTACACGTGCAATTCATGCACATAAAGGTGTGGCATTCACACATAATTCAATACTACTGATCAATCTATGCTGATTCAGTGATAAAGTGCCTGTTAACATGAACTATGATCTGAAACAAGTATTTTGTTATTTTTTTTCAGAATCCTGGGCATAAGGATTGGCATGTGAAGTTGCTGCCAACCCATGTGTCCAAGGCCTCAGTGTGTTGTCTATACATGAGGTCGGCTAAGGCTCTTGGTATGTGTATAAATTGATTTCTATACAATAGCCAAATGCTTATATAGACTGCAATATGTAATCTGTAAAATGTGATTTTTTTTTTGGAAAAGTAAAATAATTATTTTCATTGTGGTTCTTGCTGTCAACAGGTAGTGGAACACAGCTCTCCTGAAAGTCGCCTCAATATTCCGCAGCTTGTTGGAACGGCAGATGGCAGAGTGATAGTAAAGACCATCGACTGGCAGTCCCTACTTTCGAAAGCTCTCACAGATCAAGAGTTATCAGCACTTTAGGTATTTATATTCAAAATTCTGCATTTTATGAATAAAAAAATCCCGAATGGACATAATAGTGTTCCATGTGAACAGTGAGCCATGTTTTAAATATCCTGTTGTGTGCTTCTAATCTGTCACAGTTTTGATGCCAACAGACCAGGTGTGGCGCTTGCTCAAACTCACAGTGATGCAGAGCCTATCGAGTTTCAGCTACTGAGCAACCCAGGAGTTCTGCCCCCTGTTGACAGTCTTCCCGTCCTGGCCCCACCTGGACTGACCATGGACAGGCAGACGTATCTTTTTGAAAAAATCAGGTATTTCTGTTCTGATGAGGCAAAATACTTCACATGCCCAGCACCAAAGGTTACAGCACAGAAGAGTAAGCAGAAGAGGGTGTGCTTGTGATGTCACCATTTAGCCGCATATCAACTGTGATGGACAGAGTGGGTACAGCCACATTGTGGGGGAGGAACTGGTATTGAAGATGATAATATAGTCCATGGTCTGGAAAATATTGAACTCTCCTTCACACACTTAGATATATTTTATTTGATATTTGAAGTATGTATCTATCTTTCACCTTTCTTGTTTCTCATTTTTATTCAAGTGCTTTTTGTAACAGAAGAATTTCCCTCTGGGGATCAATAAAGTAAATTCTGATTCTTATCAGTCCACTGAAGTACTTACAGCAAATAACACTACATTGACATGAACTACAGTCATTCCTTTTTTTTCAAACTGCTACACTGTTACTGTCCTGTGGGCTAATAGACATCAGATGTCACTGACAGCTAGACTGGGTGGGGGGTTGTGACCATGTTAATGTGATGCAAATGAGCAGCTATTGGCCTGGCTCCTCAAGAAAGTCCAAATCTTTCAGGCTGAATTTCTCCCTAAAGCAGTTTGAGGAGTGCCTACATTCAAATGGCCACATCTTCTTCAAAAATGATCAGATGGACATGTGTTTGACATTGTTGGAAAGCACACTTTCAGAATATGTAAATAACTCCAAATATCCCAAAGTAGAATTGTGAACCCTTTTGACATGGCTGGACACATTTGTGTTAGCCCATTAGCTTTTTGTTTGTTAACATCTTAGCCCAGTAGTTTTTTCTATGTTAGCCATTGGCATTTTGTTTGTTTGCATATTAGCATTGTATGTCAGTCCATTAGCTTTGTGTATCTTAGCCCATTAACCTTTTGTGTTGTATATTAGCATTTATGTCAGCCTATGGTTAGTTGGCATCTGTATGTTCGCTCAGTAGCTTTTAGTTTGTTAGCATGTTAGCATTTGTGTTAGCCCATTAGTTTTTTGTTTGTTAGCAACTTAGCCCACTAGTTTGTTGTATGTTAGCCATTAGCATGTTGTTTGTTTGCATATTAGCATTGTATGTTAGTCCATTAGCTTTTTGTGTTGTATATTAGCATTTATGTCAGCCTATAGTTAGTTAGCATTTGTATGTTCGCTCATTAGCTTTTAGTTTGTTAGCATGTTAACATTAGTATGTTAGCTCACTAGCTTTTAGTTTGTTAGCATTTTCAGTTAGCCTGTTGATACTGGCTTGTTTAAATATAATTAACAATTTGGCGACAATGTTCTTAATTTAGAGATGAATCTGATGAAAAACCTTTGATGTTTGCAGTCCTCACACCTGCTGCAGCAGTAGCTAACGCTAGCTAGGAGGCAGCACATGGTGAGTGAAGTGTTTGCACTTTCTCTTCTCTTATTAAAGTGCAAATCCACAGTTATGTGACATTTTAGAATTTGACTCTACAGAGATTGTTGTTTTGCACTTTTTTCATGTTGTAAAAACATGTAAATTCAGCTCGTCATGAAGCTCTGCAGAAGCCTGATAACGAGCTGTTGATCTGAATCAGGTGTTGGAGCAGGACAACATGTAAAACATGGAGGACAGAGTTCCCTGAGGACCGGGGTCAGGAAACACTGCTCTAAACAGGCTCAGGTTAGCATTAGCTCACTGATGTTTGGTTTTTAAAAACATTTTTACAGTGTGCTGTGGTATCATATCACATTTGCTTTTTTTTCAGCTTATTTCCTGCTCTCATTCTTATCGTCCGTTTACCAGAACAGGCTTATTGCTCTTTGCTGCAAAACCCGGAACGGATTCCATGGACGGACGGGACTGGATTGGATTTGGGTTTCTGCTGTCAATACAACAGAAAGCTCAGTTTCTAGGTTATTTGTAAGTGTACAAAAATCTCTATATATAGATATAATACTCTCTGTCTCTATATGTATATATGTTACATACGTGTGTGTGTGTGTATACGTGAATATAGTCACAAAGCACTGAATACGGTTCAAACACAGGATGTTTTTTGATATATAAACAGACTCAGGGTTCACGTTTGTTTCATTATTGAAATGAAATGTTGGGTGTGGTTTAAAAACAATGAAAGGATTTCAAAGGTGTGTGTAGAGGGGCCCCTCAAGTCAAACAGGTTTGGGTCCATTGATTTGTGTTCTTTGGTTTTATTTTTGGTGTTTGTACAAACGAGGTTTACAAAGGTTTTTACTCTGAACTTCTTTCATAAAACATGTGGTATGGTGTCCTGTGAGTGTCAAATGTGCGGTGTTGAAAACAAGGTTTTGCCAGAGTTGAAAGTTTTTTTTTAACTGTGGTGTTTGACTTAGCACTGTGCTGTATATAAAGGTTTGTGTCTTTTTGGTTTGGTGTGAGATTTTTCCTGTTGTGCATCAAGAGGTTCAAACTACAAAGTGGTTTCATCAAATCTAAAAGCTCTCAGGTTTTGGTCTTCAAGACAAAAGGTGTCAATGGTGTATTTTTACTTTCTGGGTTTTTCTCTGGGTAAACCAACTTAAAATGGCTGAAAGCTGAATGAAATGGTTTTGATAACATTCAAACAGGTTTGATATGTGTGGTGTACTTTGGTTATTTTTGGTGTTTGTACAAACCCGGTTTAGAAAAAACAACTTAAAGCCATTTTGCTCAATGGGATTTATCATCTCAAAGGTATTTTGGTTTAAGGTTGATTACTTTTGGTGTTTGATTACATGGCGTACTGAGGGGCTTTGGTTTGAGTGTCAAATGTGTGGTATTTAAAGCTTTAAACGCAAGAGGGCGCTGGTATGGGACAAAGTGGGGGAAAATGTCACTGACACGACAACGCAACCTGCAGAAACAACAGCAGTGACAGCACCTCCTGACACGACAACGCAAAACCCAGTAACCACAGCAGTGACGACACCTCCTGACACGACAGCGCAACCCCCAGTAACCACAACAGTGACGGCATCTCCTGACACGACAACACAACCTCCAGAAACAACAGCTGTGACGGCACCTCCTGACACGACAGCACAACCCCCATTAACTACAGCAGTGACGGCACCTCCTTACACGACAGCGCAACCCCCAGTAACCACAGCAGTGACGGCACCTCCTGACAAGACAACGCAACCTCCAGAAACAACAGCTGTGACGGCACCTCCTGACACGACAGCGCAACCCCCATTAACTACAGCAGTGACGGCACCTCCTGACACGACAGGGCAACCCCCAGTAACCACAGCAGTGACAGCACCTCCTGAAACGACAACGCAACCTGCAGAAACAACAACTGTGACTGCCCCTCCTGACACGACAGCGCAACCTCCAGAAACCACAGCAGTGACGGCACCTCCTGACACAACATCGCAACCTCCAGAAACAACAGCTGTGAGGGCACCTCCTGACACAACAGCTCAACCCACAGAAACAACAGCAGTGACGGCGCCACCTGACACGACAGTGCAACCCCCAGTGACCACAGCAGTGACGGAACCTCCTGACACGACAACCCAACCTCCAGAAACAACAGCTGTGACGGCACCT
This sequence comes from Microchirus variegatus, assembly GCF_963457635.1. Taxonomy (NCBI): domain Eukaryota; kingdom Metazoa; phylum Chordata; class Actinopteri; order Pleuronectiformes; family Soleidae; genus Microchirus; species Microchirus variegatus. The sequence goes on along the minus strand of NC_139818.1, from coordinate 7,650,700 downwards.
CCTGGCACGACAACGCAACCCCCAGAAACCACAGCAGTGACGGCACCTCCTGACATGACAGCGCAACCCCCAGTAACCATAGCAGTGACGGCACCTCCTGACACGACAGCGCAACCCCCAGTAACCACAGCAGTGACGGCACCTCCTGACACGACAACGCAACCTCCAGAAACAACAGCTGTGACGGCACCTACTGACACAACAGCTCAACCCACAGAAACCACAGCAGTGACGGCACCTCCTGACACGACAACGCAACTTGCAGAAACAACAGCTGTGACGGCACCTCCTGACACAACAGCTCAACCCACAGAAACAACAGCAGTGACGGCACCACCTGACACGACAGCGCAACCCCCATTGACCACAGCAGTGACGGAACCTCCTGACACGACAACGCAACCTCCAGAAACAACAGCTGTGACGGCACCTCCTGGCACGTCAATGCAACCCCCAGAAACCACAGCAGTGACGGCACCTCCTGACACGACAACGCAACACCCAGAAACCACAGCAGTGACGGCACCTCCTGACACGACAGCGCAACCCCCAGTAACCACAGCAGTGACGGCACCTCCTGACACGACAGCGCAACCCCCAGTAACCACAGCAGTGACGGCACTTCCTGAAACGACAGCGCAACCCCCAGTAACCACAGCAGTGACAGCACCTCCTGACACGACATCGCAACCTCCAGAAATAACAGCTGTGACGGCACCTCCTGACATGACAGCGCAACCCCCAGTAACCACAGCAGTGACGGCACCTCCTGAAATGACAGCGCAACCCCCAGTAACCACAGCAGTGACAGCACCTCCTGACACGACATCGCAACCTCCAGAAATAACAGCTGTGACGGCACCTCCTGACACGACAACGCAACCTCCAGAAACCACAGCAGTGACGGGACCTCCTGACACAACAGCTCAACCCACAGAAACAACAGCAGTGATGGCACCACATGACACGACAGTGCAACCCCCAGTAACCACAGCAGTGACGGCACCTCCTGACACGACAGCGCAACCCCCAGTAACCACAGCAGTGACGGCACCTCCTGAAACGACAGCGCAACCCCCAGTAACCACAGCAGTGACAGCACCTCCTGACACGACAGCGCAACCTCCAGAAATAACAGCTGTGACGGCACCTCCTGACATGACAGCGCAACCCCCAGTAACCACAGCAGTGACGGCACCTCCTGACACGACAGCGCAACCCCCAGTAACCACAGCTTACAGACCTCCTGACACGACAACGCACCTCCTGACACGACAGCGCAACCCCCAGAAACCACGGCTTACAGACCTCCTGACACGACAACGCAACCTCCAGAAACAACAGCTGTGACGGCACCTCCTGACACGACAACGCAACCTCCAGAAACAACAGCTGTGACGGCATCTCCTGACACGACAGCGCAACCCCCAGAAACCACAGCAGTGACGGGACCTCCTGACACAACAGCTCAACCCACAGAAACAACAGCAGTGATGGCACCACCTGACACGACAGTGCAACCCCCAGTAACCACAGCAGTGACGGCACCTCCTGACACGACAACGCAACCTGCAGAAACAACAGCAGTGACAGCACCTCCTGACATGACAACGCAACCTCCAGAAACAACAGCTGTGACGGCACCTCCTGGCACGTCAATGCAACCCCCAGAAACCACAGCAGTGACGGCACCTCCTGACACGACAACGCAACACCCAGTAACCACAACAGTGACAGCACCTCCTGACACGACAGCGCAACCTCCAGAAATAACAGCTGTGACGGCACCTCCTGACATGACAGCGCAACCCCCAGTAACCACAGCAGTGACGGCACCTCCTGACACGACAGCGCAACCTGCAGAAACAACAGCAGTGACGGAACCTCCTGACACGACAACCCAACCTCCAGAAACAACAGCTGTGACGGCACCTCCTGGCACGACAACGCAACCCCCCGAAACCACAGCAGTGACGGCACCTCCTGACATGACAGCGCAACCCCCAGTAACCATAGCAGTGACGGCACCTCCTGACACGACAGCGCAACCCCCAGAAACCACAGCAGTGACGGCACCTCCTGACACGACAACGCAACCTCCAGAAACAACAGCTGTGACGGCACCTACTGACACAACAGCTCAACCCACAGAAACCACAGCAGTGACGGCACATCCTGACACGACAACGCAACCTCCAGAAACAACAGCTGTGACGGCACCTCCTGACACAACAGCTCAACCCACAGAAACAACAGCAGTGACGGCACCACCTGACACGACAGCGCAACCCCCATTGACCACAGCAGTGACGGAACCTCCTGACACGACAACGCAACCTCCAGAAACAACAGCTGTGACGGCACCTCCTGGCACGTCAATGCAACCCCCAGAAACCACAGCAGTGACGGCACCTCCTGACACGACAACGCAACACCCAGAAACCACAGCAGTGACGGCACCTCCTGACACGACAGCGCAACCCCCAGTAACCACAGCAGTGACGGCACCTCCTGACACGACAGCGCAACCCCCAGTAACCACAGCAGTGACGGCACTTCCTGAAACGACAGCGCAACCCCCAGTAACCACAGCAGTGACAGCACCTCCTGACACGACATCGCAACCTCCAGAAATAACAGCTGTGACGGCACCTCCTGACATGACAGCGCAACCCCCAGTAACCACAGCAGTGACGGCACCTCCTGAAACGACAGCGCAACCCCCAGTAACCACAGCAGTGACAGCACCTCCTGACACGACATCGCAACCTCCAGAAATAACAGCTGTGACGGCACCTCCTGACACGACAACGCAACCTCCAGAAACCACAGCAGTGACGGGACCTCCTGACACAACAGCTCAACCCACAGAAACAACAGCAGTGATGGCACCACCTGACACGACAGTGCAACCCCCAGTAACCACAGCAGTGACGGCACCTCCTGACACGACAACGCAACCTGCAGAAACAACAGCAGTGACAGCACCTCCTGACATGACAACGCAACCTCCAGAAACAACAGCTGTGACGGCACCTCCTGGCACGTCAATGCAACCCCCAGAAACCACAGCAGTGACGGAACCTCCTGACACGACAACGCAACACCCAGAAATCACAGCAGTGACGGCACCTCCTGACACGACAGCGCAACCCCCAGTAACCACAGCAGTGACGGCACCTCCTGACACGACAGCGCAACCCCCAGTAACCACAGCAGTGACGGCACCTCCTGAAACGACAGCGCAACCCCCAGTAACCACAGCAGTGACAGCACCTCCTGACACGACAGCGCAACCTCCAGAAATAACAGCTGTGACGGCACCTCCTGACATGACAGCGCAACCCCCAGTAACCACAGCAGTGACGGCACCTCCTGACACGACAGCGCAACCTCCAGAAACCACAGCAGTGACAGCACCTCCTGACACGACAACGCAACCTCCAGAAACAACAGCTGTGACGGCATCTCCTGACACGACAGCGCAACCCCCAGAAACCACAGCAGTGACGGGACCTCCTGACACAACAGCTCAACCCACAGAAACAACAGCAGTGATGGCACCACCTGACACGACAGTGCAACCCCCAGTAACCACAGCAGTGACGGCACCTCCTGACACGACAACGCAACCTGCAGAAACAACAGCAGTGACAGCACCTCCTGACATGACAACGCAACCTCCAGAAACAACAGCTGTGACGGCACCTCCTGGCACGTCAATGCAACCCCCAGAAACCACAGCAGTGACGGAACCTCCTGACACGACAACGCAACACCCAGAAATCACAGCAGTGACGGCACCTCCTGACACGACAGCGCAACCCCCAGTAACCACAGCAGTGACGGCACCTCCTGACACGACAGCGCAACCCCCAGTAACCACAGCAGTGACGGCACCTCCTGAAACGACAGCGCAACCCCCAGTAACCACAGCAGTGACAGCACCTCCTGACACGACAGCGCAACCTCCAGAAATAACAGCTGTGACGGCACCTCCTGACATGACAGCGCAACCCCCAGTAACCACAGCAGTGACGGCACCTCCTGACACGACAGCGCAACCCCCAGCGACCACAGCTTACAGACCTCCTGACACGACAACGCACCTCCTGACACGACAGCGCAACCCCCAGAAACCACGGCTTACAGACCTCCTAACACGACAACGCAACCTCCAGAAACAACAGCTGTGACGGCACCTCCTGACACGACAACGCAACCTCCAGAAACAACAGCTGTGACGGCATCTCCTGACACGACAGCGCAACCCCCAGAAACCACAGCAGTGACGGGACCTCCTGACACAACAGCTCAACCCACAGAAACAACAGCAGTGATGGCACCACCTGACACGACAGTGCAACCCCCAGTAACCACAGCAGTGACGGCACCTCCTGACACGACAACGCAACCTGCAGAAACAACAGCAGTGACAGCACCTCCTGACATGACAACGCAACCTCCAGAAACAACAGCTGTGACGGCACCTCCTGGCACGTCAATGCAACCTCCAGAAACAACAGCTGTGACGGCATCTCCTGACACGACAGCGCAACCCCCAGAAACCACAGCAGTGACGGGACCTCCTGACACAACAGCTCAACCCACAGAAACAACAGCAGTGATGGCACCACCTGACACGACAGTGCAACCCCCAGTAACCACAGCAGTGACGGCACCTCCTGACACGACAGCGCAACCCCCAGTAACCACAGCAGTGACGGCACCTCCTGACACGACAGCGCAACCCCCAGTAACCACAGCAGTGACGGCACCTCCTGAAACGACAGCGCAACCCCCAGTAACCACAACAGTGACAGCACCTCCTGACACGACAGCGCAACCTCCAGAAATAACAGCTGTGACGGCACCTCCTGACATGACAGCGCAACCCCCAGTAACCACAGCAGTGACGGCACCTCCTGACACGACAGCGCAACCTGCAGAAACAACAGCAGTGACAGCACCTCCTGACATGACAGCGCAACCCCCAGTAACCACAGCAGTGACGGCACCTCCTGACACAACAGCGCAACCCCCAGTAACCACAGCTTACAGACCTCCTGACACGACAACGCACCTCCTGACACGACAGCGCAACCCCCAGAAACCACGGCTTACAGACCTCCTGACACGACAACGCAACCTCCAGAAACAACAGCTGTGACGGCACCTCCTGACACGACAACGCAACCTCCAGAAACGACAGCTGTGACGGCATCTCCTGACACGACAGCGCAACCCCCAGAAACCACAGCAGTGACGGGACCTCCTGACACAACAGCTCAACCCACAGAAACAACAGCAGTGATGGCACCACCTGACACGACAGTGCAACCCCCAGTAACCACAGCAGTGACGGCACCTCCTGACACGACAACGCAACCTGCAGAAACAACAGCAGTGACAGCACCTCCTTACACGACAACGCAACCCCCAGAAACCACAGCAGTGACGGGACCTCCTGACACGACAACACAACCCCCAGTAACCACAGCAGTGACGGCACCTCCTGACACGACAACGCAACCTGCAGAAACAACAGCAGTGACAGCACCTCCTGACATGACAACGCAACCTCCAGAAACAACAGGTGTGACGGCACCTCCTGACACGACAACGCAACCTGCAGAAACAACAGCAGTGACAGCACCTCCTGACACGACAACGCAACCTCCAGAAACAACAGCTGTGACAGCACCTCCTGACACGAGCAACCTCCTGGGGGTTGCTCCTGACACGACAGCACAACCCCCAGAAACCACAGCAGTGACGGCACCTCCTGACACGACAACGCAACCTGCAGAAACAACAGCAGTGACAGCACCTCCTTACACGACAACGCAACCTCCAGAAACAACAGTTGTGACAGCACCTCCTGACACGACAGCGCAACCCCCATTAACTACAGCAATGACGGCACCTCCTGACACGACAACGCAACTTGCAGAAACAACAGCAGTGACAGCACCTCCTGACACGACAACGCAACCTCCAGAAACAACAGCTGTGACAGCACCTACTGACACGACAGCGCAACCCCCAGTAACCACAGCAGTGACAGCACCCTACTGAAACGACATTGCAACCTGCAGAAACAACAACTGTGACTGCACCTCCTGACACGACAGCGCAACCTCCAGAAACCACAGCAGTGACGGCACCTCCTGACACGACATCGCAACCTCCAGAAACAACAGCTGTGACGGCATCTCCTGACACGACAACGCAACCTCCAGAAACAACAGCTGTGACGGCTCCTCCTGACACGACAGCGCAACCCCCAGAAACCACAGCAGTGATGGGACCTCCTGACACGACAACACAACCTCCAGAAACAACAGCTGTTACGGCACCTCCTGACACAACAGCTCAACCCACAGAAACAACAGCAGTGACGGCACCACCTGACACGACAGCGCAACCCCCAGTAACCACAGCAGTGACGCCACCTCCTGACACGACAGCGCAACCTCCAGAAAGAACAGCTGTGACGGCACCTCCTGACACGACAACGCAAACTCCAGAAACAACAGCAGTGACGGCAACTCCTGACACGACAGCGCAACCTCCAGAAACAACAGCTGTGACGGCACCTCCTGACACGACAGCGCAACCCCCAGAAACCACAGCAGTGACGGCACCTCCTGACACGACATCGCAACCCCCAGAAACCACAGCTGTTACGGCACCTCTTGACACAACAGCTCAACCCACAGAAACAACAGCAGTGACGGCACCACCTGACACGACAGCGCAACCCCCAGTAACCACAGCAGTGACGCCACCTCCTGACACGACAGCGCAACCTCCAGAAAGAACAGCTGTGACGGCACCTCCTGACACGACAACGCAAACTCCAGAAACAACAGCAGTGACGGCAACTCCTGACACGACAGCGCAACCTCCAGAAACAACAGCTGTGACGGCACCTCCTGACACGACAACACAACCTCCAGAAACAACAGCAGTGACGGCACCTCCTGACATGACAACGCAACCTGCAGAAACAACAGCTGTGACTGCACCTCCTGACACGACAGCGCAACCCCCAGAAACCACAGCAGTGACGGCACCTCCTGACACAACAGCGCAACCTCCAGAAACAACAGCTGTGACTGCACCTCCTGACACGACAGCGCAACCTCCAGAAACAACAGCTGTGACGGCACCTCCTGACATGACAACGCAACCTGCAGAAACAACAGCTGTGACTGCACCTCCTGACACGACAGCGCAACCTCCAGAAACCACAGCAGTGACGGCACCTCCTGACACGACATCGCAACCTCCAGAAACAACAGCTGTGACGGCATCTCCTGACACGACAACGCAACCTCCAGAAACAACAGCTGTGACGGCTCCTCCTGACACGACAGCGCAACCCCCAGAAACCACAGCAGTGATGGGACCTCCTGACACGACAACACAACCTCCAGAAACAACAGCTGTTACGGCACCTCCTGACACAACAGCTCAACCCACAGAAACAACAGCAGTGACGGCACCTCCTGACACGACAGCGCAACCCCCAGTAACCAAAGCAGTGAAGCCACCTCCTGACACGACAGCGCAACCTCCAGAAAGAACAGCTGTGACGGCACCTCCTGACACGACAACGCAAACTCCAGAAACAACAGCAGTGACGGCAACTCCTGACACGACAGCGCAACCTCCAGAAACAACAGCTGTGACGGCACCTCCTGACACGACAGCGCAACCCCCAGAAACCACAGCAGTGACGGCACCTCCTGACACGACATCGCAACCCCCAGAAACCACAGCTGTTACGGCACCTCTTGACACAACAGCTCAACCCACAGAAACAACAGCAGTGACGGCACCACCTGACACGACAGCGCAACCCCCAGTAACCACAGCAGTGACGCCACCTCCTGACACGACAGCGCAACCTCCAGAAAGAACAGCTGTGACGGCACCTCCTGACACGACAACGCAAACTCCAGAAACAACAGCAGTGACGGCAACTCCTGACACGACAGCGCAACCTCCAGAAACAACAGCTGTGACGGCACCTCCTGACACGACAACACAACCTCCAGAAACAACAGCAGTGACGGCACCTCCTGACATGACAACGCAACCTGCAGAAACAACAGCTATGACTGCACCTCCTGACACGACAGCGCAACCCCCAGAAACCACAGCAGTGACGGCACCTCCTGACACAACAGCGCAACCTCCAGAAACAACAGCTGTGACTGCACCTCCTGACACGACAGCGCAACCTCCAGAAACAACAGCTGTGACGGCACCTCCTGACATTACAACGCAACCTGCAGAAACAACAGCTGTGACTGCGCCTCCTGACACGACAGCGCAACCCCCAGAAACCACAGCAGTGACGGCACCTCCTGACACGACATCGCAACCCCCAGAAACCACAGCAGTGACGGGACCTCCTGACACAACAGCTCAACCCACAGAAACAACAGCAGTGATGGCACCACCTGACACGACAGTGCAACCCCCAGTAACCACAGCAGTGACGGCACCTCCTGACACGACAACGCAACCTGCAGAAACAACAGCAGTGACAGCACCTCCTGACATGACAACGCAACCTCCAGAAACAACAGCTGTGACGGCACCTCCTGGCACGTCAATGCAACCCCCAGAAACCACAGCAGTGACGGAACCTCCTGACACGACAACGCAACACCCAGAAATCACAGCAGTGACGGCACCTCCTGACACGACAGCGCAACCCCCAGTAACCACAGCAGTGACGGCACCTCCTGACACGACAGCGCAACCCCCAGTAACCACAGCAGTGACGGCACCTCCTGAAACGACAGCGCAACCCCCAGTAACCACAGCAGTGACAGCACCTCCTGACACGACAGCGCAACCTCCAGAAATAACAGCTGTGACGGCACCTCCTGACATGACAGCGCAACCCCCAGTAACCACAGCAGTGACGGCACCTCCTGACACAACAGCGCAACCCCCAGTAACCACAGCTTACAGACCTCCTGACACGACAACGCACCTCCTGACACGACAGCGCAACCCCCAGAAACCACGGCTTACAGACCTCCTGACACGACAACGCAACCTCCAGAAACAACAGCTGTGACGGCACCTCCTGACACGACAACGCAACCTCCAGAAACAACAGCTGTGACGGCATCTCCTGACACGACAGCGCAACCCCCAGAAACCACAGCAGTGACGGGACCTCCTGACACAACAGCTCAACCCACAGAAACAACAGCAGTGATGGCACCACCTGACACGACAGTGCAACCCCCAGTAACCACAGCAGTGACGGCACCTCCTGACACGACAACGCAACCTGCAGAAACAACAGCAGTGACAGCACCTCCTGACATGACAACGCAACCTCCAGAAACAACAGCTGTGACGGCACCTCCTGGCACGTCAATGCAACCTCCAGAAACAACAGCTGTGACGGCATCTCCTGACACGACAGCGCAACCCCCAGAAACCACAGCAGTGACGGGACCTCCTGACACAACAGCTCAACCCACAGAAACAACAGCAGTGATGGCACCACCTGACACGACAGTGCAACCCCCAGTAACCACAGCAGTGACGGCACCTCCTGACACGACAGCGCAACCCCCAGTAACCACAGCAGTGACGGCACCTCCTGACACGACAGCGCAACCCCCAGTAACCACAGCAGTGACGGCACCTCCTGAAACGACAGCGCAACCCCCAGTAACCACAACAGTGACAGCACCTCCTGACACGACAGCGCAACCTCCAGAAATAACAGCTGTGACGGCACCTCCTGACATGACAGCGCAACCCCCAGTAACCACAGCAGTGACGGCACCTCCTGACACGACAGCGCAACCTGCAGAAACAACAGCAGTGACAGCACCTCCTGACATGACAGCGCAACCCCCAGTAACCACAGCAGTGACGGCACCTCCTGACACAACAGCGCAACCCCCAGTAACCACAGCTTACAGACCTCCTGACACGACAACGCACCTCCTGACACGACAGCGCAACCCCCAGAAACCACGGCTTACAGACCTCCTGACACGACAACGCAACCTCCAGAAACAACAGCTGTGACGGCACCTCCTGACACGACAACGCAACCTCCAGAAACGACAGCTGTGACGGCATCTCCTGACACGACAGCGCAACCCCCAGAAACCACAGCAGTGACGGGACCTCCTGACACAACAGCTCAACCCACAGAAACAACAGCAGTGATGGCACCACCTGACACGACAGTGCAACCCCCAGTAACCACAGCAGTGACGGCACCTCCTGACACGACAACGCAACCTGCAGAAACAACAGCAGTGACAGCACCTCCTTACACGACAACGCAACCCCCAGAAACCACAGCAGTGACGGGACCTCCTGACACGACAACACAACCCCCAGTAACCACAGCAGTGACGGCACCTCCTGACACGACAACGCAACCTGCAGAAACAACAGCAGTGACAGCACCTCCTGACATGACAACGCAACCTCCAGAAACAACAGGTGTGACGGCACCTCCTGACACGACAACGCAACCTGCAGAAACAACAGCAGTGACAGCACCTCCTGACACGACAACGCAACCTCCAGAAACAACAGCTGTGACAGCACCTCCTGACACGAGCAACCTCCTGGGGGTTGCTCCTGACACGACAGCACAACCCCCAGAAACCACAGCAGTGACGGCACCTCCTGACACGACAACGCAACCTGCAGAAACAACAGCAGTGACAGCACCTCCTTACACGACAACGCAACCTCCAGAAACAACAGTTGTGACAGCACCTCCTGACACGACAGCGCAACCTCCATTAACTACAGCAGTGACGGCACCTCCTGACACGACAACGCAACTTGCAGAAACAACAGCAGTGACAGCACCTCCTGACACGACAACGCAACCTCCAGAAACAACAGCTGTGACAGCACCTACTGACACGACAGCGCAACCCCCAGTAACCACAGCAGTGACAGCACCCTACTGAAACGACATTGCAACCTGCAGAAACAACAACTGTGACTGCACCTCCTGACACGACAGCGCAACCTCCAGAAACCACAGCAGTGACGGCACCTCCTGACACGACATCGCAACCTCCAGAAACAACAGCTGTGACGGCATCTCCTGACACGACAACGCAACCTCCAGAAACAACAGCTGTGACGGCTCCTCCTGACACGACAGCGCAACCCCCAGAAACCACAGCAGTGATGGGACCTCCTGACACGACAACACAACCTCCAGAAACAACAGCTGTTACGGCACCTCCTGACACAACAGCTCAACCCACAGAAACAACAGCAGTGACGGCACCACCTGACACGACAGCGCAACCCCCAGTAACCACAGCAGTGACGCCACCTCCTGACACGACAGCGCAACCTCCAGAAAGAACAGCTGTGACGGCACCTCCTGACACGACAACGCAAACTCCAGAAACAACAGCAGTGACGGCAACTCCTGACACGACAGCGCAACCTCCAGAAACAACAGCTGTGACGGCACCTCCTGACACGACAGCGCAACCCCCAGAAACCACAGCAGTGACGGCACCTCCTGACACGACATCGCAACCCCCAGAAACCACAGCTGTTACGGCACCTCTTGACACAACAGCTCAACCCACAGAAACAACAGCAGTGACGGCACCACCTGACACGACAGCGCAACCCCCAGTAACCACAGCAGTGACGCCACCTCCTGACACGACAGCGCAACCTCCAGAAAGAACAGCTGTGACGGCACCTCCTGACACGACAACGCAAACTCCAGAAACAACAGCAGTGACGGCAACTCCTGACACGACAGCGCAACCTCCAGAAACAACAGCTGTGACGGCACCTCCTGACACGACAACACAACCTCCAGAAACAACAGCAGTGACGGCACCTCCTGACATGACAACGCAACCTGCAGAAACAACAGCTGTGACTGCACCTCCTGACACGACAGCGCAACCCCCAGAAACCACAGCAGTGACGGCACCTCCTGACACAACAGCGCAACCTCCAGAAACAACAGCTGTGACTGCACCTCCTTACACGACAGCGCAACCTCCAGAAACAACAGCTGTGACGGCACCTCCTGACATGACAACGCAACCTGCAGAAACAACAGCTGTGACTGCACCTCCTGACACGACAGCGCAACCTCCAGAAACCACAGCAGTGACGGCACCTCCTGACACGACATCGCAACCTCCAGAAACAACAGCTGTGACGGCATCTCCTGACACGACAACGCAACCTCCAGAAACAACAGCTGTGACGGCTCCTCCTGACACGACAGCGCAACCCCCAGAAACCACAGCAGTGATGGGACCTCCTGACACGACAACACAACCTCCAGAAACAACAGCTGTTACGGCACCTCCTGACACAACAGCTCAACCCACAGAAACAACAGCAGTGACGGCACCACCTGACACGACAGCGCAACCCCCAGTAACCACAGCAGTGACGCCACCTCCTGACACGACAGCGCAACCTCCAGAAAGAACAGCTGTGACGGCACCTCCTGACACGACAACGCAAACTCCAGAAACAACAGCAGTGACGGCAACTCCTGACACGACAGCGCAACCTCCAGAAACAACAGCTGTGACGGCACCTCCTGACACGACAGCGCAACCCCCAGAAACCACAGCAGTGACGGCACCTCCTGACACGACATCGCAACCCCCAGAAACCACAGCTGTTACGGCACCTCTTGACACAACAGCTCAACCCACAGAAACAACAGCTGTGACGGCACCTCCTGACACGACAACGCAAACTCCAGAAACAACAGCAGTGACGGCAACTCCTGACACGACAGCGCAACCTCCAGAAACAACAGCTGTGACGGCACCTCCTGACACGACAGCGCAACCCCCAGAAACCACAGCAGTGACGGCACCTCCTGACACGACATCGCAACCCCCAGAAACCACAGCTGTTACGGCACCTCTTGACACAACAGCTCAACCCACAGAAACAACAGCAGTGACGGCACCACCTGACACGACAGCGCAACCCCCAGTAACCACAGCAGTGACGCCACCTCCTGACACGACAGCGCAACCTCCAGAAAGAACAGCTGTGACGGCACCTCCTGACACGACAACGCAAACTCCAGAAACAACAGCAGTGACGGCAACTCCTGACACGACAGCGCAACCTCCAGAAACAACAGCTGTGACGGCACCTCCTGACACGACAACACAACCTCCAGAAACAACAGCAGTGACGGCACCTCCTGACATGACAACGCAACCTGCAGAAACAACAGCTGTGACTGCACCTCCTGACACGACAGCGCAACCCCCAGAAACCACAGCAGTGACGGCACCTCCTGACACAACAGCGCAACCTCCAGAAACAACAGCTGTGACTGCACCTCCTGACACGACAGCGCAACCTCCAGAAACAACAGCTGTGACGGCACCTCCTGACATGACAACGCAACCTGCAGAAACAACAGCTGTGACTGCGCCTCCTGACACGACAGTGCAACCCCCAGAAACCACAGCAGTGACGGCACCTCCTGACACGACATCGCAACCCCCAGAAACCACAGCTGTTACGGCACCTCTTGACACAACAGCTCAACCCACAGAAACAACAGCAGTGACGGCACCACCTGACACGACAGCGCAACCCCCAGAAACCACAGCAGTGACCGCACCTCCTGACACGACAACGCAACACCCAGAAACCACAGCAGTGACGGCACCTCCTGACACGACAGCGCAACCCCCAGTAACCACAGCAGTGACGGCACCTCCTGACAAGACAGCGCAACCCCCAGTAACCACAGCAGTGACGGCACCTCTTGAAACGACAGCGCAACCCCCAGTAACCACAGCAGTGACAGCACCTCCTGACACGACAGCGCAACCTCCAGAAATAACAGCTGTGACGGCACCTCCTGACATGACAGCGCAACCCCCAGTAACCACAGCAGTGACGGCACCTCCTGACACGACAGCGCAACCCCCAGTAACCACAGCTTACAGACCTCCTGACACGACAACGCACCTCCTGACACGACAGCGCAACCCCCAGAAACCACGGCTTACAGACCTCCTGACACGACAACGCAACCTCCAGAAACAACAGCTGTGACGGAACCTCCTGACACGACAACGCAACCTCCAGAATCAACAGCTGTGATGGCACCTCCTGACACGACAGCGCAACCCCCAGAAACCACAGCAGTGACGGGACCTCCTGACACGACAACACAACCTCCAGAAACAACAGCTGTGACGGCACCTCCTGACACAACAGCTCATCCCACAGAAACTTCAGCAGTGATGGCACCACCTGACACGACAGCGCAACCCCCAGTAACCACAGCAGTGACGGCACCTCCTGACACGACAACGCAACCTGCAGAAACAACAGCAGTGACAGCACCTCCTGACATGACAACGCAACCTCCAGAAACAACAGGTGTGACGGCACCTCCTGACACGACAACGCAACCTGCAGAAACAACAGCAGTGACAGCACCTCCTGACACGACAACGCAACCTCCAGAAACAACAGCTGTGACAGCACCTCCTGACACGAGCAACCTCCTGGGGGTTGCTCCTGACACGACAGCACAACCCCCAGAAACCACAGCAGTGACGGCACCTCCTGACACGACAACGCAACCTGCAGAAACAACAGCAGTGACAGCACCTCCTGACACGACAACGCAACCTCCAGAAACAACAGCTGTGACAGCACCTCCTGACACGACAGCGCAACCCCCAGTAACCACAGCAGTGACAGCACCCTACTGAAACGACATTGCAACCTGCAGAAACAACAACTGTGACTGCACCTCCTGACACGACAGCGCAACCTCCAGAAACCACAGCAGTGACGGCACCTCCTGACACGACAACACAACCTCCAGAAACAACAGCTGTTACGGCACCTCCTGACACAACAGCTCAACCCACAGAAACAACAGCAGTGACGGCACCACCTGACACGACAGCGCAACCCCCAGTAACCCCAGCAGTGACGCCACCTCCTGACACGACAGCGCAACCTCCAGAAAGAACAGCTGTGACGGCACCTCCTGACACGACAACGCAAACTCCAGAAACAACAGCAGTGACGGCAACTCCTGACACGACAGCGCAACCTCCAAAAACAACAGCTGTGACGGCACCTCCTGACACGACAGCGCAACCCCCAGAAACCACAGCAGTGACGGAACCTCCTGACACGACATCGCAACCCCCAGAAACCACAGCTGTTACGGCACCTCTTGACACAACAGCTCAACCCACAGAAACAACAGCAGTGACGGCACCACCTGACACGACAGCGCAACCCCCAGTAACCACAGCAGTGACGCCACCTCCTGACACGACAGCGCAACCTCCAGAAACCACAGCAGTGACGGCACCTCCTGACACGACAACGCAAACTCCAGAAACAAGAGCAGTGACGGCAACTCCTGACACGACAGCGCAACCTCCAGAAACAACAGCTGTGACGGCACCTCCTGACACGACAACACAACCTCCAGAAACAACAGCAGTGACGGCACCTCCTGACATGACAACGCAACCTGCAGAAACAACAGCTGTGACTGCACCTCCTGACACGACAGCGCAACCCCCAGAAACCACAGCAGTGACGGCACCTCCTGACACGACAGCGCAACCTCCAGAAACAACAGCTGTGACTGCACCTCCTGACACGACAGCGCAACCTCCAGAAACAACAGCTGTGACGGCACCTCCTGACATGACAACGCAACCTGCAGAAACAACAGCTGTGACTGCGCCTCCTGACATGACAGCGCAACCCCCAGAAACCACAGCAGTGACGGCACCTCCTGACACGACATCGCAACCCCCAGAAACCACAGCAGTGAAGTCACCACCTGACACGACAGCGCAACCCCCAGTAACCACAGCAGTTACAGCACCTCCTGACACGACAGCGTAACCCCCAGAAACCACAGCAGTGACAGGACCTCCTGACACGACAACACAACCTCCAGAAACAACAGCTGTGACGGCACCTCCTGACACGACAGCGCAACCCCCAGAAACCACAGCAGTGACGGCACCTCCTGACACGACATCGCAACCCCCAGAAACCACAGCTGTTACGGCACCTCTTGACACAACAGCTCAACCCACAGAAACAACAGCAGTGACGGCACCACCTGACACGACAGCGCAACCCCCAGTAACCACAGCAGTGACGGCACCTCCTGACACGACAGCGCAACCCCCAGTAACCACAGCTTACAGACCTCCTGACACGACAACGCAACCTCCAGAAACAACAGCTGTGACGGCACCTCCTGACACGACAACGCAACCTCCAGAAACAACAGCTGTGACGGCATCTCCTGACACGACAGCGCAACCCCCAGAAACCACAGCAGTGACGGGACCTCCTGACACAACAGCTCAACCCACAGAAACAACAGCAGTGATGGCACCACCTGACATGACAGTGCAACCCCCAGTAACCACAGCAGTGACAGCACCTCCTGACATGACAACGCAACCTCCAGAAACAACAGCTGTGACGGCACCTCCTGGCACGTCAATGCAACCCCCAGAAACCACAGCAGTGACCGCACCTCCTGACACGACAACGCAACACCCAGAAACCACAGCAGTGACGGCACCTCCTGACACGACAGCGCAACCCCCAGTAACCACAGCAGTGACGGCACCTCCTGACAAGACAGCGCAACCCCCAGTAACCACAGCAGTGACGGCACCTCTTGAAACGACAGCGCAACCCCCAGTAACCACAGCAGTGACAGCTCCTCCTGACACGACAGCGCAACCTCCAGAAATAACAGCTGTGACGGCACCTCCTGACACGACAGCGCAACCCCCAGTAACCACAGCAGTGACGGCACCTCCTGACACGACAGCGCAACCCCCAGTAACCACAGCTTACAGACCTCCTGACACGACAACGCACCTCCTGACACGACAGCGCAACCCCCAGAAACCACGGCTTACAGACCTCCTGACACGACAATGCAACCTCCAGAAACAACAGCTGTGACGGAACCTCCTGACACGACAACGCAACCTCCAGAATCAACAGCTGTGACGGCACCTCCTGACACGACAGCGCAACCCCCAGAAACCACAGCAGTGACGGGACCTCCTGACACGACAACACAACCTCCAGACACAACAGCTGTGACGGCACCTCCTGACACAACAGCTCAACCCACAGAAACTTCAGCAGTGATGGCACCACCTGACACGACAGCGCAACCCCCAGTAACCACAGCAGTGACGGCACCTCCTGACACGACAACGCAACCTGCAGAAACAACAGCAGTGACAGCACCTCCTGACATGACAACGCAACCTCCAGAAACAACAGGTGTGACGGCACCTCCTGACACGACAACGCAACCTGCAGAAACAACAGCAGTGACAGCACCTCCTGACACGACAACGCAACCTCCAGAAACAACAGCTGTGACAGCACCTCCTGACACGAGCAACCTCCTGGGGGTTGCTCCTGACACGACAGCACAACCCCCAGAAACCACAGCAGTGACGGCACCTCCTGACACGACAACGCAACCTGCAGAAACAACAGCAGTGACAGCACCTCCTTCCACGACAACGCAACCTCCAGATACAACAGTTGTGACAGCACCTCCTGACACGACAGCGCAACCCCCATTAACTACAGCAGTGACGGCACCTCCTGACACGACAACGCAACTTGCAGAAACAACAGCAGTGACAGCACCTCCTGACACGACAACGCAACCTCCAGAAACAACAGCTGTGACAGCACCTCCTGACACGACAGCGCAGCCCCCAGTTACCACAGCAGTGACAGCACCCTACTGAAACGACATTGCAACCTGCAGAAACAACAACTGTGACTGCACCTCCTGACACAACAGCGCAACCTCCAGAAACCACAGCAGTGACGGCACCTCCTGACACGACATCGCAACCTCCAGAAACAACAGCTGTGACGGCATCTCCTGACACGACAACGCAACCTCCAGAAACAACAGCTGTGACGGCTCCTCCTGACACGACAGCGCAACCCCCAGAAACCACAGCAGTGATGGGACCTCCTGACACGACAACACAACCTCCAGAAACAACAGCTGTTACGGCACCTCCTGACACAACAGCTCAACCCACAGAAACAACAGCAGTGACGGCACCACCTGACACGACAGCGCAACCCCCAGTAACCACAGCAGTGACGCCACCTCCTGACACGACAGCGCAACCTCCAGAAAGAACAGCTGTGACGGCACCTCCTGACACGACAACGCAAACTCCAGAAACAACAGCAGTGACGGCAACTCCTGACACGACAGCGCAACCTCCAGAAACAACAGCTGTGACGGCACCTCCTGACACGACAGCGCAACCCCCAGAAACCACAGCAGTGACGGCTCCTCCTGACACAACATCGCAACCCCCAGAAACCACAGCTGTTACGGCATCTCTTGACACAACAGCTCAACCCACAGAAACAACAGCAGTGACGGCACCACCTGACACGACAGCGCAACCCCCAGTAACCACAGCAGTGACGCCACCTCCTGACACGACAGCGCAACCTCCAGAAAGAACAGCTGTGACGGCACCTCCTGACACGACAACGTAAACTCCAGAAACAACAGCAGTGACGGCAACTCCTGACACGACAGCGCAACCTCCAGAAACAACAGCTGTGACGGCACCTCCTGACACGACAACACAACCTCCAGAAACAACAGCAGTGACGGCACCTCCTGACATGACAACGCAACCTGCAGAAACAACAGCTGTGACTGCACCTCCTGACACGACAGCGCAACCCCCAGAAACCACAGCAGTGACGGCACCTCCTGACACGACAGCGCAACCTCCAGAAACAACAGCTGTGACTGCACCTCCTGACACGACAGCGCAACCTCCAGAAACAACAGCTGTGACGGCACCTCCTGACATGACAACGCAACCTGCAGAAACAACAGCTGTGACTGCACCTCCTGACACGACAGCGCAACCCCCAGAAACCACAGCAGTGACGGCACCTCCTGACACGACATCGCAACCCCCAGAAACCATAGCAGTGAAGTCACCACCTGACACGACAGCGCAACCCCCAGTAACCACAGTAGTTACAGCACCTCCTGACACGACAGCGCAACCCCCAGAAACCACAGCAGTGACAGGACCTCCTGACACGACAACACAACCTCCAGAAACAACAGCTGTGACGGCACCTCCTGACACAACAGCTCAACCCACAGAAACAACAGCAGTGACGGCACCACCTGACACGACAGCGCAACCCCCAGAAACCACAGCAGTGACGGCACCTCCTGACACGACAACGCAACCTGCAGAAACAACAGCAGTGACAGCACCTCCTGACATGACAACGCAACCTCCAGAAACAACAGGTGTGACGGCACCTCCTGACACGACAACGCAACCTGCAGAAACAACAGCAGTGACAGCACCTCCTGACACGACAACGCAACCTCCAGAAACAACAGCTGTGACAGCACCTCCTGACACGAGCAACCTCCTGGGGGTTGCTCCTGACACGACAGCACAACCCCCAGAAACCACAGCAGTGACGGCACCTCCTGACACGACAACGCAACTTGCAGAAACAACAGCAGTGACAGCACCTCCTGACACGACAACGCAACCTCCAGAAACAACAGCTGTGACAGCACCTCCTGACACGACAGCGCAGCCCCCAGTAACCACAGCAGTGACAGCACCCTACTGAAACGACATTGCAACCTGCAGAAACAACAACTGTGACTGCACCTCCTGACACAACAGCGCAACCTCCAGAAACCACAGCAGTGACGGCACCTCCTGACACGACATCGCAACCTCCAGAAACAACAGCTGTGACGGCATCTCCTGACACGACAACGCAACCTCCAGAAACAACAGCTGTGACGGCTCCTCCTGACACGACAGCGCAACCCCCAGAAACCACAGCAGTGATGGGACCTCCTGACACGACAACACAACCTCCAGAAACAACAGCTGTTACGGCACCTCCTGACACAACAGCTCAACCCACAGAAACAACAGCAGTGACGGCACCACCTGACACGACAGCGCAACCCCCAGTAACCACAGCAGTGACGCCACCTCCTGACACGACAGCGCAACCTCCAGAAAGAACAGCTGTGACGGCACCTCCTGACACGACAACGCAAACTCCAGAAACAACAGCAGTGACGGCAACTCCTGACACGACAGCGCAACCTCCAGAAACAACAGCTGTGACGGCACCTCCTGACACGACA
This sequence comes from Microchirus variegatus, assembly GCF_963457635.1. Lineage (NCBI taxonomy): Eukaryota > Metazoa > Chordata > Actinopteri > Pleuronectiformes > Soleidae > Microchirus > Microchirus variegatus. The sequence goes on along the minus strand of NC_139818.1, from coordinate 7,630,422 downwards.
GCGCAACCCCCAGAAACCACAGCAGTGACGGCACCTCCTGACACGACATCGCAACCCCCAGAAACCACAGCTGTTACGGCATCTCTTGACACAACAGCTCAACCCACAGAAACAACAGCAGTGACGGCACCACCTGACACGACAGCGCAACCCCCAGTAACCACAGCAGTGACGCCACCTCCTGACACGACAGCGCAACCTCCAGAAACAACAGCAGTGACGGCAACTCCTGACACGACAGCGCAACCTCCAGAAACAACAGCTGTGACGGCACCTCCTGACACGACAACACAACCTCCAGAAACAACAGCAGTGACGGCACCTCCTGACATGACAACGCAACCTGCAGAAACAACAGCTGTGACTGCACCTCCTGACACGACAGCGCAACCCCCAGAAACCACAGCAGTGACGGCACCTCCTGACACGACAGCGCAACCTCCAGAAACAACAGCTGTGACTGCACCTCCTGACACGACAGCGCAACCTCCAGAAACAACAGCTGTGACGGCACCTCCTGACATGACAACGCAACCTGCAGAAACAACAGCTGTGACTGCACCTCCTGACACGACAGCGCAACCCCCAGAAACCACAGCAGTGACGGCACCTCCTGACACGACATCGCAACCCCCAGAAACCATAGCAGTGAAGTCACCACCTGACACGACAGCGCAACCCCCAGTAACCACAGTAGTTACAGCACCTCCTGACACGACAGCGCAACCCCCAGAAACCACAGCAGTGACAGGACCTCCTGACACGACAAAACAACCTCCAGAAACAACAGCTGTGACGGCACCTCCTGACACAACAGCTCAACCCACAGAAACAACAGCAGTGACGGCACCACCTGACACGACAGCGCAACCCCCAGAAACCACAGCAGTGACGGCACCTCCTGACACGACAACGCAACCCCCATTAACAACACCTGTGACGGATCCTCCTGACACAACAACGCAACCTCCAGAAACAACAGCAGTGACAGCACCTCCTGACACGACAACGCAACCTGCAGAAACAACAGCTGTGACTGCACCTCCTGACACGACAGCGCAACCCCCAGAAACCACAGCAGTGACGGCACCTCCTGACACGACACCCCCAGTAACCACAGCAGTTACAGCACCTCCTGACACGACAGCGCAACCCTCAGAAACCACAGCTGTGACTGCACCTCCTGACACGACAGCGCAACCCCCAGAAACCACAGCAGTGACGGCACCACCTGACACGACAGCGCAACCCCCAGTAACCACAGCAGTTACAGCACCTCCTGACACGACAGCGCAACCCCCAGAAACCACAGCAGTGACGGGACCTCCTGACACGACAACACAACCTCCAGAAACAACAGCTGTGACGGCACCTCCTGACACAACAGCTCAACCCACAGAAACAACAGCAGTGACGGCACCACCTGACACGACAGCGCAACCCCCAGTAACCACAGCAGTGACGGCACCTTCTGACACGACAGCGCAACCCCCAGAAACCACAGCAGTGACGGCACCTCCTGACACGACAACGCAACCTCCAGAAACAACAGCAGTGACAGCACCTCCTGACACGACAACGCAACCTCCAGAAACAACAGCTGTGACGGCACCTCCTGACACGACAGCGCAACCCCCATTAACTACAGCTGTGACGGCAACTCCTGACACCACAGCGCCATCCCCAGAAACCACAGCAGTGACGGCACCTCCTGACACCACATCGCAACCTCCAGAAACCACAGCAGTGACGGCACCTCCTGACACCACAGCGCAATCCCCAGAAACCACAGCAGTGACGGCACCTCCTGACACCACATCGCAACCTCCAGTAACCACAGCAGTGACGGCACCTCCTGACACGACAACATAACCCCCGGAAACCACAGCACAACCCCCAGAAAGAACAGCAGTGACAGCACATCCTGACACAACAGCGCAACCCCCAGAAACCACAGCAGTGACAGCACCTCCTGACACAACAGCGCAACTTCCAGAAACCACAGCACAACCTCCAGAAACCACAGCAGTGACAGCACCTCCTGACACAACAGCGCAACCCCCAGTAACCACAGCAGTGACGGCACCTCCTGACACAACAGCGCAACCCCCAGAAACCACAGCAGTGACGGCACCTCCTGACACCACAGCGCAACCCCCAGAAACCACAGCAGTGACGGCACCTCCTGACACAACAGCGCAACCCCCAGAAACCACAGCGACGACACCAGTTTTAACTCCAGCGACGACACCAATTATAACTCCAGCGACGACACCAATTATAACTCCAGCGACGACACCAATTATAACTCCAGCGACTACACCAATTATAACTCCAGCGACTACACCAATTGTAACTCCAGCGACGACACCAATTATAACTCTAGCGACGACACCAATTATAACTCCAGTGACGACACCAATTATAACTCCATCGACTACACCAATTATAACTCCAGCGACTACACCAATTATAACTCCAGCGACGACACCAATTATAACTCTAGCGACGACACCAATTATAACTCCAGTGACGACACCAATTATAACTCCATCGACTACACCAATTATAACTCCAGCGACTACACCAATTATAACTCCAGCGACGACACCAATTATAACTCCAGCGACGACACCAATAAAAACTCCAGCGACTACACCAATTATAACTCCAGCGATGACACCAATTATAACTCCAGCGACTACACCAATTGTAACTCCAACCACGACACCAACCACACCCACAGCGACAACAAAAGTGCCAGGTTTGTTTCACCAGCAACTTTTTTTGCACAATGCTCACTCCTTTAATACCAAAGCCAATAGAACATTTCCGCTGTTAATGGCTACACTGATTTGCATTTCTGTTTTTCCTTGAAGGTCCTTGTGATTCAACCCCATGCGGTCATGGGAGCACCTGTGATCCCCGTGCTGACTTCACTTTTGTCTGCTTGTGCCTGGTTGGGCAAAACTACAATTATGTCAGAAAAACTTGTGAGATTGGTAAGTATTTGTCTGTGTACCAGTACTATGATGTTATTAATTTATCCCAAAGTTATTTTTATGCAAACATTTGTATAAGTAAATTTTTGTGAGAGCTAAGATGTCCAGTGGTCTCTTGAAGCCTTGTCATTACCATGAGGTCCCCTTCCAAATAGATGAGATTCCCATATTGTTAGCCTTATTGATAAACTTACTGTTTTTTGATGCACTATTCCATATTCAAGTAAACAGTTTGGGTTTTTCAATGTGTGGTTGTATAAGGTATTGGTCCAAAACCCCTGGGGATAGAAACCACCTTAAAAAGATAATAGGTTATTGTCCATTTGCACACTCACCATTTCGCATAAGACAAAAGCAGACCCAAACATTTAGCTTTAAAATTATGTCCATAACATAAAAATTTTAAATATTAATATAATGGGGAATTAATGGAATTTTGGTCATTGTTTAGCTGAATACTGGAGTTACTGGACTACTGCTGCCACATCAATCAAGATTAGATTGGGGCAGCTGTGGCCTAGTGGTTAGGGCTTCAAGCTTGAGGCCGGAGGGTAGCCGGTTGAACCCCGACCTGTCCGCAGCTGAAGTGCCCTTGAGCAAGGCACCTGACTCACTGCTCCCCGAGCGCCGCTGAATGCAGGCAGCTCACTGCTCTTGGTTAGCATGTACTTCACCTCACTGTGTGCTGTGTGTGTTCACTAACTCACGGATGGGTTAAAACTGCGGGACTAATAAGGGAATCTTAATTAAATTACAGATTCACTTAGGTAAATTGGAATGAAGGATTTCCAGAACTGAAATCACAAAATACTACATTTGAATTTACTGATATGGTCAAGTGGATCAACACGTCATGTGCTATGATGTAACATCACTGATTTTCTTTATGGACTTTGGTGTGGGGAGTGAGAGAGAGAAATTGCAAAAAGGATCTGTTGAAGGACCTATCTGTAGCTGAGGATCCAAAACCAGCGGGATGTGGGAAGCAGAATTAGAAGGGAAAGAGAAATATGATCTGAAGCAGTGGAGGGAAAAATAAGTTTGGGAATGTGGCAGACAGGAGGCAAAAAAAGACACAAAACAAGGAGAGCTTGAAGTTCATTTCAGCCGTGAGGATTTTAACTGAAACGTTATAATGTCCTACAAGAACACTGGGAATTTACATCTTTATGTCACATTTTGGCTGAATGTCAATGTCATTATCAACAGATGTCTCTGTGAGATGGGGTACACCCTGGACCATTCGCCAGTCCATCACAGAGCAACATATAGAGAAAAACAACCATTCACTCACACTCTCACACCTATGGTCAATTTAGAGTGACCAATTCACCTAATACCCATATTGCATGTTTTTGGACTGTGGGAGGAAGCCGGAGAACCCGGACAAAACCCACACACACACGGGGAGAACATGCAGCTTCCTTGCAGAAAGGCCCCTGTTCCAACGGGGGCTCAAAGTTTTTCCAACATGGGCTTGAAGCCGGGAACCTTTGTATTGTTGCTTCCCCAACAAATCATTAATTGTAAATGTTTATGACAGGACTGATGTTTTCTTATTTCAGCCAAAGTTTTCCCTGGACAACTTCAACTGCAAAAAGTACAATATCATGAAAACATGAAAGACAAGCACTCAGCAGAATTTAAAGACGCTGCAAAGAACATTACTGATGAGGTAGGTCATGGGTGTCAAACTCTGGCCCGCGGGTCAAATTTGGCCCGCCGTGTAATTTCATTTGGCCCTTGAGGCAATATCAAATTAACATTAGAGCTGGCCCGCCGGTATTATACAGCGGCACCGCCGCTGTAACACCGCATTCACCGCTAATACTACAAATCCCATAATGTTCTGCTGTTGTTTTGTATTCATTGTTATTTTATTTTCAAATTTATTAGTTTGTGGAAAAAGTTAATGTTGATATTTACCTCAGAAGGCTGCAAATAGAAAATAGGCATTCAATTTTTTATTTAAATTTTATTTAATATGCCATTGATGTTTTGTCGTTTGTTTTTTGAAAGTTGATTTTGCACTATTAAGTTATATAAGCGTTGCTTGTTCCATATTCAGTGTTAAAGCAAATCAGTGTAGCAAACTGAGCAATAATTAACATTTTATTCATGCACTTTCTCTTGCTACTTCAAGGCTTGAATGTTTGATTCATTCATTATTGTTATTTTATTTTAAAATGTATTATTAGCATGTGGAAAAAGTTTATTTTGATATTTACCTCAGAAGGCTGCAAATAGAAAAGAGGCATTCAATTTTTATCCATCCATTATCTACGTCGCTTACCCTGTATTTAAGGTGCATTCAATTTTTATTTAAATTTTATTTGATATGCCATTTATATTTTTTAATTATTATTATTATTTGAAACTCGATTTTGCATGTCACTATAAAGTTATATAAGCCTTGATTGTTCAATATTCAATGCAAAACTTGTTTGGGTCCCTATTAAAAGGTTAATTTGTTCAACCTTGGCCCGCGGCTTTGTTCAGTTTAAAATTTTGGCCCACTCTGTATTTGAGTTTGACACCCCTGAGGTAGGTAAACTGTAAAATCATTTTCATAAAGGTTAGGCATGGAAAATACTTCACAATGCCTGTATGCATGCTTTAATATCACTTTCTCCACAGCTAAGAAGGATGTATTTGTCCATGATTTGCTCCAATGTTTTTATTTTGATCTTCAAAGCAACATAAATGTATAAAAGCAAATGTAATGATGGAAATTTAGAATTGTAAACCTCAGGGTGTGTGAATTACTGGTCAGATGATGACCTAACACATTTTAATTTCCTCTCCTCAACACAGCTGACAATTACCTTCAATAAAACTGAGGGTTTCTCCAATATCACAGTGCTTGAAATCAGGTGAGTCTAAGAATGGTAGTCTGTTTGTCAAACCAGACATCTTACAGTGGAACAGTCTATTACAATAAACTGTAGAATATAATCACATACTAAGTATGATCTTTGTCCATACAGGCCACTGCCACTGCCACAGAGCAGAGCTGTTTGCGGAATCAATGCAACCGTGGACATCATTTTTAGCATAATCGCCGAAGTCACGACAGACAATGTTGAGGAAATATTGATAAACGCTAGTAAGTGTGAAGACTGTATACTGGCAGGAGCAATATTCAATGGTAAGTTTAACACATGAATCAAGTGTACATCATGTTCAACCATTATCACATTTGACTTCAAGATTGTTCTTACAGTATTCGAACAATATAGATTTGTGCACAAGTAGAACATACCTTCTTTTTTAACAACATCATAAAAGACATTAACACAGTTCAGTCAGACAACTTACGTTTGAATGAAACACAAATGGTTATGTTTGGCGTTCAGGCTCCTACGTAATCACTTCCCACAAATTTGTTACATATCAGGGAGTGACCGGAGCAAACCTTAATCTTAAATCCCCCCCCCCCCCATGGAGCATACAGGTTGAACTTGCTCGCTGGCTAACATCACTAACTTTAAAATATACAATGCTTCTCAAAATTGATAAAAACTTGTATGGACATAAAACTCACTGTACAATCAAAGTTTGAATAATAAAACCAATAAATATGGCAATAAATTGAGCTTAACTGAATCAAAAGGAAATTAAAAACAATACCTCGCAAGTCATACAGCGCTAATTTACCCCTAGTGCTCACATGGTACAGATCAGTAGCAAACACTTGGTAAATTACAGTGGGAATAATACACAACTCCTTATATGGACATCCTGGGGTGTGTGTTTGGAGGTCACATGTTCAGGGTTTATATTTTTTTGTGTGTCTTTTTATGTGTTGTTGAGTCAAAGTTATGATTTGAGTAGCGATAATTGTGCAGAACGTGACGTATTTACAAATTTCACAAATTCAATCTGATCTTTAGTACCTTTTGCTCTGGTGTGTTTATTTACAGTAGTTCACCAGCTTGCCTATAGGTTGTGCAGAAAAAAGGAGCTAACGTAGTATTGGGAAAAAAGAGCCTAAATGCTCTGTATTCTAACGGTCAAATGCTAAAGTGAGGAGATACATTCTCAACATTTGTTTTAAAGTTTTGAATGTGGCACGCAGGTAGTCAAGTGGTTTAGAGTGCATGCTACATATGCAGCAGACTCTGTTCGAATCCTGTCCAAAGGACCTTTGCTGCATGTTAAATCCCCCTCTCTCTCCCATTTCCTGTCTATTTACTGTCGAAAATAAAGGTGTCTATGTCTGACAATTAGTTCAGATATTGGAATCTGTATTTTGAAGACCTTCACTCTTTTTCATGGGTTTCTGACTCATGGGATACAGGATTGGGCACATCCAGGATAATGATGAACCATTAGTATGCACATCTCAGTGCAGTTGTCTATTTTAGTACCAATCCACTCATCATCTGGGTGGTTGAGTGGAGCAATGAGACTTATCTATTTCCAAAGCACGTTCTGATCTGCCACTGCGTTGTTCTACACATAAATATGCCCCCATTAATGAAATGTAAGTTAAAATCAATCTAAAGCCGTTATTTTTCTTCACCGAGAAAAATGTTCAGCCAATATTTATTGTCGACTACACACTATATATATATGTATATCTATATACATACATACATAAATATACATATATGTTGACCGCTGCACCAAACTGCATTTTATTCCACATTTCAGGCCACCTCATAGAAGTAGTTTTGATTTCCATCTGGTCAGATCATGTTTCTCCATGTCAGAAGTCCAGGTGCGATGCATCTGAGTGGGTTTGCCATTTGAACGATTGCTCTCAGCTTTCTTGTTTATCAATGCCTTATCATTCCTATTCTCGTGCTATTCCATGACTCCATGTGATTTCTGCACCCAGAAAAAGAGCCATAATCATTTCACTTTATTTCAGACGGTCACCGTGAATCGGCCTCAGGTGAACCTCTACGGTCAGAGCCAAGGCCACAGTAATCCGTCCTTCATACCAGACAATGGTTTTTCAATCAATGACAAACCATAAAGTTTTCTGACATTTATCCAGATCAAAACACGTCACAGGTCCTTCCCCTGACGAGTAATATCCCGATGTAAACAAGCCAATTGCATTAGACCATCAATTATGTTGGTCTAATGCAATATGTTGACAAAAAAACTGACACTCTAAAATTAAAAGTTAAAGTCATTTTCTCGTCTATGAATTTCCAAATTGTTTTGCATGAAATGTTTATGGCATTGCGATCGTGTTAAACACTATTTTAGCCCATTGTTTCATGAATGAGACGAGTTTGATTTTGAGTTCTTCCTTGAAATCATTACCCATGAGGTGCCTTTAAGTGCTTTTATGCAGTTTATGAAAATTTTTTACGACATTATATTTTGTATGACTAAGAGTATTTTGTTTATGTATAACCTATTTCAGTGATTGATTGACACTGACACTATTGTGTAGCAGGAATAAAACAGCAATATTTAGAATTATTTTACCATGTCATGTAAGGTATTTGTTTTGCTTTGTAACTCATATTATCATATATTTAACCTTATTATAAATGTATGTGCACTATGGATGTATGTATTGTATTACAGCCCTGTGGCAAATTCGGTGTCAAGTGAGCAAAAATGTGGGATTGTGGTTTTAATTTGTTTTACAATTTTTGGAGTGTAAAACTAATTGGACTTCATAATTTTTAGTGAACTTTATATGTGGAAAGTTGGATATGAGAAAAAACAAAGATCAGAAAATAATACACTGGTTATTATTGTTATTATTATTATTATCATTATAATTATTATTTGTGGACATCTTGCACTCGCTGCTAATCCCCCTCCTCCTGGTGAGAATTTTGCTTGAAAATGATTGTGGACTACGTCACTTTAGAAATGTTGATGGAACAGTTGCCTTTCAGGCATCCCACTGTAGATATTGATCAGACTCATTATGAATAAGATCTGAATCCAATGCCTATTCTTTGTTGCTTAGTGATTTTTTTTTTTTTATGCCTGTGCATAAACCAATCAAGCGATATATAACTTTGCAAGGTCACATAGTGTAAAAACACAATAAACTAACTTCATTGCATGATGGTGCGATGTGGCACTGATTTGATAATAAAGTTTTACCAAAACCACCGACTTCTTACAGTTCTTTCTGTAGTTTTTCTGTCCTCTGTTCAGTTTTGGTTAATGTGAGGATCAGACTCTAAATTCTGATTTTCAAATTAAGTTGAGGGGCAAGTTTAAGGGCTGTATCGCCCTCAATATTGATTTTTTTCTGAGACCACCTTTGGGAGCAAGGGCTACCCAGAATGCATTTCGTGTTTTGACATAACAAAGATGGCGCAGAAAGCAGCAAAACGAGTACGCTAGAAATTAAGTATTTTCTTTGTTAATAGAGATATAAAAATTACGAAAACCATTGTATTATCTTAGTTTAGGCCCATATTATGGATTATTTACGTCATTGTTGCTTTTGTCAGTAGCCGGCCAGTGTGGACAAGCGATCTTTTGCTGGTGTGATCGCTTGATTTGTTGTTGACACGTTGTTTTGTTTTAAATGCAAAAGTTTTGACCTGACAGTGTGAACATTTGTATAATAGTAATGTTTAATTTATTCTAACTTTGAATTTTAGATTTATATTAAAGTCGCACTGTCATTCTATATATATTTAAATGTAATGGATAGTATAATATAGTGTCCATTATATTTAAATACATATATATATATATATATATATATATATATATGTATACAACACACATATATATATATATATATATATATATATATATATATATATATATATATATATATATATATATATATATATATATATACACATATATATAGTGTACATATATACTGTATATTACGCCACACTGCTCTAATTTATCTATTTTCCAAATGGTACTGTATATTTTTATAAAAATTAATTAATACATTAAGTTAAATATTTAAAATGTGAAAATAACAACAACATATGCATTTATTAAAAGTATTTTATATGTTCATTCATCAACACTGTAGGTCGCAGTAAAGTGCCTGCGCCACCCGCAAATACAATGGTTTTCATCATTTTTATATCTCTATTAACAAAGAAAATACTTAATTTGTATCGCACTCGTTTCGCTGCTTTCGACGCCATCTTTCTTATGTGAAAACACGCAATGCATTCTGGGTAGCCCTTGCTCCCAAGGGTGGTCTCGGAAAATCTCAATATTGAGGGCGATACAGCCCTTAAACTCGCCCCTCAACTTAATTTTTCTGAGAATCGGGACAGCACTTGCACTAGAGGGAGCGTGCATTTTTGAGATTGAGGGTTAAGCAAGGAATTGGAATTCACCCATTCACGACAGATTTGCAAATATAAAGGTGTATTGACAGTACATACAACACAAATACTTTAAGGTAAATTAATAAGTAATGAAAAAAGGGTCCCCGGGGAACATAGGACCCGAACATAGATACGGTCCCGAGCAGACCGGAGACTTTTCTCTTACATTATGTCCTTACAGTTAACAGATAACACAGTTTCTGCAAGTCAAATTATTTTATGAATTATGGAAATACAGCAAGTTTTACACTGTGTCCATGCACATTCGTCTCTGTCCCACTGTACTGTTGTATTTACATTTCATAAAAGTGCACGAGGACTCGATCAACTAGTTAGTAGTTAGTTTAGGATCTGCTGTTTTTCACAGAATGTCTGACGTGTCTTTTCAGTGGGTTTTCCCTTAAGCTGCCCATACTCATGAACGGCCTGTACTGTGAAAAATAATTTACGATGGTGCTGTATTTTGTTGGTTGAGGACTAAGCTTGCGCAAAGCTGTAGTGTCTAATGATGCATTGCTCTTGACGAGAGCAGCGGTTGGACATTGAGGAAACTGCTGCTGCTGAGAAGAGACAGTGAGATCATTGTTATTTGACACATTTGAAATAAGCAGTACTGTCTGTGCTACAGAGAGCTTGAGTTTGAGTTTGGTCAGTGAGTTTGGAAGTGCTGTCTGTGTGGGATCTGTTGAATTCACCTTTAGGTAAAAATACATGTTGCAACTGCTCACAGGAGAGAATCTATGTTTAAATTATTAAAATTCAAGATGGCAATAAACTGTTGTGTCTGAATATAAATATTCATTAAACTGCGCGTAATCACATGAAACAATTTGCAAAGAAGCTATTTAATGTTGTTGAAATTATTGTTTACAATGTATGGGAGGGAGCCCAACGTTTGAGGATGTAATGACTAAACCACAGCACAAGGGGGAGTGGTCACCCAGGTGATTGCTGGCTGTAGTCAGCCACAGTACATTGAACAGATAAGTAATCAGTGGCAACCCGTCAATAGACGGTGCTAGGGTGCCACCCCACCTGTCTCACACAAAGAAGATAGGAATCACATAAAATAATTGTAAAAAAAACATGAACATTTAAAAAAAAAAAAAAAAAAAAAACAAGCTATACATTATACATATATACAGATGTAGTGAAACAACAGTCAAGTGACATATTTCCTTTTCCACTGGGGCAAAAATCTACCATAGACTCTCAATTGCCGCGTTTCCCAGATTTGTTAAGAAGCTCTTAGCGCTAAGATCTTCTTTGGAGCGCTCTTAAGAACGCTGTGAAAGAAGAACGTGTGTCACGATCTCACCTGCACCTTCCTCACTATTTTTATTATTATTGTGTATTGCTGCTACTGCCGCTTCCTTCCTCTGACTCTGCAGGGGCTGACCTACTTCTCCCAGACGCCGGTGATTCTCCACACCTGCGCGGCTCCGCCTCACCTGCTCCTGATGAGCAATCAGCAGGACTTATAAGCGGAGCCTTTCCTCTTCACCGGCGTCAGATCGTTTTACATGCTACACGGTAAAGACATGCTTGTCGTCTACTCGCTGAACTTACCTGCTCTGGATACTCACCCGCTTTTCCTCGCTCCAGGTTGCCACCTCTCCTGCTCCATTCGTGAACTCACTGGTCTTTTCCCGTTTCCCTACGCTCCTGGGATTCTCGTCTCCAAGACTGTGAGTTGGTTCCAAGCTGGAACACTTCCACCCTGCCGAGCCGTCCCTGTGGTAGCTGGAAAGACACTTTTCCTTCTTTCAATCTCTAACCTGTCCACTATCACTTCCCTAGTTTTTGGAAGTCGTTTTATGTTTACGTTTTGTAAATAAATACTTTTGTTTTGTAACATCACTACTGTCTCCGTCTGCTTCCGGGTCCAACCTTAACAAACCCTGACAACGTGTTTCCCAGAGTTGCTCTTAGCTTAAGAAGATCTTTCACTAAGAAGAAAACGTAAGATCGAGCTGACCAACTCTTAACAGCCTTCTTAGCGATCAAATGTTCAGTGATCACAGCCTGCCGCTAGGGGCGTCTAGATTTCTAGGTTACAGTGATCAAGCCGCATCAGGGAAATTTATATTCTCCACTTTTAGAAATAATAAAATAATGTTCAATGTTGAAATGCGCTCATAGCTGTGGACCACTGGCGCAAGAAACATAGACTAATAGTAGAGAAGAAAAAACTCTTATTGAATTACCAATTATGAGTTTATAGTACTATAAAATATCAACAACCCTGTGGCAGTTCACAGATATCAAGGAAACAGATGTAATTGAGCACATCTGAACCTAATCCAGAGAGGCTTCACCTGCTACTCTATATAAAGGCGTTGCCAAAGTCCACATGTGTGAGAAACCATGACTGCAATACAGCAATTCTCGCTGCTAATCAACAGCGTCGCCGAGCGCGGAGCCAGACAGGCTTTTTCAATGCAAAATGATCCACACAATACATGGTTGAAAAGGAAACCAAAGTTTATTGAAAGCATAATGAGGGAGGAGGGGTTGCGTCTCCGGCTTTACTGGGCGTCTGCATCACCTGCAATGAAGGGGGATTGATTAATGAAATTGAACGGGATACATTGCGTAATGCAGATAAAAAAATAGAAATGTCCCGTACCTGAATCCTGGGGAAGGATGATTGGAACGGAGATGGAGGGACGGTTGAACTGCACCTCAGCAAGCGCCAGTTGTCTCCGGTGCAGCTCCAACCTCTCCTGCTTCATCCGGACCATCTCTTCCTGAAGGGCCGTTTGTCTTACGAGCTGGCCCTCTATCCCCCGCAGCACCACCAGCTTCTCCCTCTCCAAGCGCACCAGCGTCTCGCTGCAGGTGCAGGTGGTTATTGCTGGCCGCCTGGTTAAGCCTCCCCGCATGCGGACACCGGGCCCTGCTGGTTGGCGCACAGGGACAGGGCACGGCTGTGTGGGGTCGTCCTCTCCTGTGGGCGTGCATGTCCCTGCGCCGCTCCCGGATGGCTCCTCTTCCTCACTTTCTGAGAGGCCCTCGTCCCCCTCAACATCAATGCCCCCTGTGATGCCTTCAGAGGCCGTCTTCCCGATTATGGACAGGACTTTCTCTTCATCGGGAGTGAGGGTCGTCCCACCCGGTGCTCCACCACCCGTACCCATGGCTTCCTTTCTCACCTGGGCACTCTTCTTCTTTGTCTGGCTTTGGAATTCCTGCCACTTCTTTCGGACAGCACCCCAGTCACGCAGGCCACATGGGCTGGAGGGGGACATCTTCTCGGCAATAGCCTGCCATACACGGTTCTTCACCGTGATGCTTTTCTTACCTTTCGTTCCACCAAATAGACATTCACGGTGCTGCCACACCTCGTCCACCAACACGCCCATCTCCTCCGTGGTAAACGACGGTGCCCGCTCGGTTCTTTTGCTGCAGATTTCTTCCATTGTCACATGTGTGTGCCAATATTCACGGGGATATATATGCGCTAATGGGCTTGATTACTACTTGGATACACCTGCTGGCACACACACACGTTATCAAATGAACTTAATGCTATATCCACGTGCAAACACTTTGTTTGAGCGGGAGAGACGGGCGTGCGTACCATAGCATTAATTCCTGCAGGCGCCCCTGAGCCTAATTGCACCTGTGTGGGGGGACCACGGGGCGATGTGTGTGACTCATGCGCTGATAAATCGGTGGGTGATCGATTTGCCTGGCATTGATTGATTCAGTTTCAGCACCACCGTGGGGAACAGCTCTCGTTAAGAGCTTCTTAAGAAGCTTCTTTGGCTTGATCTTACGATTCTCCTAAGAAGGCAGTTAAGAACGCGTCTGGGAAACACCCGTATCTTAGCGGTCCTTCTTAGCCGTTCCTTCTTAAGAGCCTTCTTAAGTCCTTAAGAAAGATTTAATTTGGGAAACGCGGCAATTATAAGTGGTGCATGCACACTGGAGCCCCGTCCAAAACAAAGGATAGGAACATTCTGTGGTGAAACATAGTAATGTGTTTTATTGGACCACAACATGTTTTAAGGATGTTCAGAGACATTTCATGTTTATATGACTAAGATGTTGTTGATAATGAGACAACAGTGCCAGTTTGCATCATGTCATCTTCCAGAGTACATTTTCACTGATAATGGGAGTTGGGACACATTTCACTTCAGAGGAGAAAAAAACATGTGGATAAATCAGGGCAGATAAACGCTCTTTTAAACTGTATTTTAACTGACATTAAATTGTCAATTTTGTGTACCACTGTTTGAGAACCATGAGTCTAAGTGATTTTCAAAACTGAACATATCACACATATTGTCCTTGTGAACTGTTATATCATCAGACGTGCAGTATGTGTCACATGTACAGTACAAACAATTTCAGCAGATAGAGTACATATGTAGAGGTAAGTATATTCATGTCTGCGGGTTTACATGTGCAGGTAGTATGTATATGCTTATATGTATGAATGGATAGGTAAATATGTATTGTTGATCTGTACCGATGTATTTATATATATTTATAATATATATATTATATTTTTTTTTCTGTTTAGAAATTGTCTTTTTTTTCTTATTTTGTTTATTGTTATAATTATTTTTTTCCATATTGTTTATTGAATTGTATTGCATTGTTGTCACTTTTTTGTTGTTATAGTTTGTATTGTTGTTGTTTTTTTGCTTGTTGGTATTGTTCTTTGTTTGTATTGTTTGTTTGTGGGTGTCCCAGCTGGTCCAAAAGAGGTCCAACATTTATTGATAAAATAAATTCTTAATAGTCATCACGATACAGGTTGAGTTCAACAGACTCATCCTGACAAAGCAAAATCTGTCTGACACAAAAAGGGATTCAGATGCCCATGCTGCTTGGGGGGAAAAATCAAAAAAACGAGTTCAGCAGATGACAGACAAAATATCACATTTACAAAGAGAGGAAATAGAAGAAGATAGAGACCAGGACAATTATTAATATATTAATGACAATTATCATCATTGCTAGTGACCATCATCTCATCCACGGCGTGACACGTTATCGCCATCTGGGATTGGTTCCAGCTCCTCATGTGACACTCAGAAAAGGACAAGCCGTGGAAGAAGGAGGGGCTGAAGATAACTTTTTCGTTCTTTTTTTATTTTACCACAAATGAGTAGCTATAATGTAAAGTAATAGTTGTGATACTTGAGCTGTGGTGTTGAAGCTCTGGAATCAGGGATACCTGTGAAATAAGAACAAAGAGTGCAAGAGAGGAAGAGCACAAACAAGAGGGAGGAAGCGAAAACAAAGTTATAATAAAGTGAGAGAGGAGGAGGGAGAGGGAGAAGGATATATATATAGAGAGACAGAACGATAGAGAGATAGAGAGAGCTGTATAATGGCTGTTCCCCCAGCAGTCTTGGCCTGCGGCAGCATAGCTAAGCAACGGTTCAGAGTTCACATCGACCAGCCCTAACTATAAGCTTTATTATAAAATAACGTTTTAAGTTTAATTTAGTGAGAGTGTCTGCCTCCCGTACCCAAAGTGGGAGCTGGTTCCACAGGAGAGGAGCTTGGTAACTGAAAGCCTCTATTTTCAGAGCAGAGCGGTCTATTTAGTAGTAAGGAATAATCGTGTATTTGAGACATGATGGGACCTGATCACTGAGAAGGATTTTAAATTAGGTTCCACATTTTACAGGGGAGTTGTATTCACATATGTTATTGACTTCTTTCAAGCTTCATGCATCTGAAAATGTAGATCTATTTTACAAGATTTCTTATAATACAATGTATTTCATTTTAGTTTATACTTCAATCTGACTCTGACCTGAGCCTTGAATATCTTTGAATACATTTTATTATATCAGTATATATATATAAGTAACTTCTTATCAGTTGACTTCATTTACTGTACTTCCATTATTTATATCATATTTATATCAGTATCTTTAGTCTCGGATGCTGATTGTTGAGATTTGATGAAGTGTATCACAGGTCAATGTCTTGCTGACCTGTTTTTTAACAGATGTACTGCATGTACTGCATGAACTGCATGCGCTTACCTACGTGGACTTAACCCTCACAGACACATCATGAAGACGCAAATGGATGAGTCAGTGCAGTCTATTTTTTTTTTTTAAATACAGCGGGGGGGGGGGGGGGGGGGCAAATGGATTCCACATGGACAATAGTGAACCTGGGCCTTAGGAAACCACCTGAACACTTTCATTCCTAAACTTTGCTTAAAAGTCAACAAACAGAGGTAATCCAGTGAAATAAACCGAGTTTTCCAATTCAATCCAGTCCAACTTTACTTGTAAAGAAATTTAAAGCAACCACAGTGAACCAAAGTGCTGTACAGACGTATAAATAAAGGACACAATAAATAAAAAGCATAGACGCTCACAAGAGGCGATAAGATACATCTACAACAACTAAAATAAATGAAAAGACATAAAAATGTGGATGAAACAATAGAAACAGATCAAATCAAATAAATAAAACATGAACTGTTTCCAGTTTTCACTTCTCTGTTAACCAAAGGGATGTTGCCCACACAACTATATTAGTTTAGATAAGGCACCTGGTTTTCTTGATACAATTTCTGTTCATTGAAATAAAAATATCTAACCTTTTTGGAACACAGCACATCCTTTGATACTTGGGCCAAATAAGTATTATAGTAAGTGAGTAAATGGTCTTTGTTCACTCTGAAACAGATTTGAAGATTTTATTGGTCATACCATTTACCAACTCTTCTGATTGTATTTGGTAATAACAAGTAAGGAAGATAATTAGAGTAAAGTATTGGAGTAAAAGCTGCTAGAAATATAAACAGCAAAGTAAACTAACATCAATTACTTTGTTGCATTACAACACTGCTCTGAAAATAAACCCTCCATTGTCCATGGTCTGGTAAGGAAAGGGGATATCCTTTGTCCAATGAACAACATTCTATTATTTATTTCAGCAGTTATAGACATTTATTTTGTTAATATTATGCTGTCTCTGTTTGGTCCCCATGAACAGAAATGATGTAGCATTGCTGTGTCTCATCTGAAAACAGATTCCGTCAAGCAATACTATCAGACCACCACTCTGATCAACACACCATCAATAATTCCCATATATACGTATTGTTTTCATATTTTGCTTATGTTATGCATCAACATAACATGTATGCTAAGAGGCTCACACTGGATACTTATACATAAAGTGGAAAACTTGAGCAGCAGCACACTACTACAAGAACATACTTCACATTTTAAAAAACTGCATAAGGAAACAGGAAGTCATACGTATAGCTTCCCGCCCACATAAAAAAAATTGATTGTGCAAAAAATAGAACCATAGACCAAAATAGAAACCTACGTATGTTTGCTGTGTTGCGTCAGCATTAGTTAAAATATAGCTCCTTTTATCTGTAGTTTATTTTAGTCAATCTTTCCAGTGATAGCCATGATGACGCTGATGTGACGTGAGACTTGACTCTTGGGTTAATTATTCAGATATGGGACGATAGTCAGCTGTATAGTTTCAGTGCTGGTGGGATGGCACCTTTTTTGACATTTAACTTCAAATTTGTCGGAAAAACATTTGCAAAGACCCTTTTTTTTCTCCCCCAAAGCAATATTTCAAAACACTACTCCAATTGTTCTACTATATGTATGTTAATTTCTTTTTCTTTTAATTGTTGTTGTTTTACTGTTTACAACGAGATCATGTTAAGCTTATGACACCATTAAATCAAAGGTCACCTTTCCATCATCCCACCCTGTTTTATTGGCCACTAAGTTTCAGATAACACTGTTGTTAGAGGGTTAGAACACTTTCTTAAGCAACATGGAGACTTTTAGTCTCACGGAAGCTGGTTGTGTGGACACAGTCATGTTTTAACTGGGCCTGACGAGAAACTGGGCTTGTTGAACTTGACTTAGGATGAAATAATGATTGTTGAAATTGCCATAAAGTCATAAAATACTTGCTGAGGAATGTCATCTGTATCCCTGTTTATCACGAATGCGTCTGTCAGTAACTTATTAAGTCTGAGGCTGAGATGTTCATTAGAAACCTTGTTTATACATGGGGCAGCCTATGTCCAGGAGGAAAGGAATTGGGCTTGTCACCGGTTCAAATCCGGGGCCCAATCCCCCATTGCTCAGTCGTCTGTTATAAGGATGGGTTAAAAGCCGATGTCAAATTCACCATCCCTAATTGGCATATGTGCAGAAATTCTAACTCTAATACAGGGCCTATTCAGCCCAATCCTTTATAGGGTTAGGGGCTAAACTAAATGTGTTTAATGTAGGAGTGTGTGACTATTAATGATACCATGCAACACTTTATAGTGCATTAATTATGACCTAAAAACCAAATCACTTTTAAATATTTATATGTTAAAAATGTGTTGGTGTTGTTTTTTCTCCACACACTACTAGGCCTTAGTTCACCTATGTCTTGGACTGGCTCCAATTGTAGCTAATAAACAAGAATTTCCTCTCAATGAACAGTTTTGTTTTGGCTACGTACATAAAATCATCCAGGAAAAATGTAACATTTTCCGTATATTGCATAATAAACTCAGTAATAAATCTCCTGCTGTAAAGCTTCACCCCAATAAAAAAATAAAAACTAGTTGATTTCCAACTCCAATTTTCTATATAGCTATCATTCCTACGAGCAGACACCATTGCTTCTTCTTCTTCTTCTTCTTCTTCTTTTTTCTACTACATCTTTCTCTACCTTCTTCCCTGGCAAATCTCTTGGTAACAGGATAGTGTACTTGTATGAGGTTTTACCCCTGACACATCTCCTTTGCTGAGAATTAAAGACACTCGCTGCCATGGGGGACACACAAGGAGAAATTGTCAAGGGCTCATCTCTATCTTAGGAGTAGCATAAGATAAAAAAGCACATTTTCTCTGTGGACTTTGGTGTGGAAATTAAGGTCTAGTTCCCAGTAGCAAACATATTCTTAAATTAAAATATTGTACACTTGAGATGGTGTACACGGGTAAGCCTTTCATTGAGAGCGAGTGTCAGTGTCTCAAGCTGATTCAGACACCACTGACTATGTGCTAGTGCCTCATGCAAATGTATCACTTGAGGATAGTGCAGCCTTAAGGACTTTGAGGACACATTTAGGACTGAGTTCCAATAGCGGTCATGATCAATTTTTGACGCTAAAAGCTGTGAAATGCCTTCTCATTAAGGGGAAACAGGTGTTTAAAGATGGACCAGTCACATTGAAAGGTGTAAAATATGTATAACAGTGAGCTTTTAATCGTCAGCTCCCTCTCAGTGTAGGCTCACGGGTCTCTGCTGCAGTTTGAGGCATTTTTTGAAAGACATACTGAGGCTTTTTAGATCTATACCAGTTTACCATTACCACCAGTGTGCTCTCTGCTGTCATCCTGTGTCTTACAACAGACACATTTATTTTTGTGAATATACCGGCTACACTATTGTTCCCAGCTGCAAGGGGGCCATGTCCAGTGTACCGCTAGTGCTGGTCAGGAAGGGCATACAAGGTTAAATATCTGGTGACCCTAGAGAGGGATGTGTGAACGGTTTGTTCAAAAGCAAAAATGTTTTTTCCATTTAGTGATTACACTTTGTTTTTAATTGTGATTATTTTAGCTGTTAAATATTGAAATAATTGGGGGCCAAGGGGAATTGGGCATGTGACTGGAGGGTTGCCAGTTTGACGCCCCACCAGGTCAAGGCCACTGGCTTAAAAAGAAAGAAAAAACTGCTAGAAAAGCCCTTATATTTCTACAGATCATGAAACCTGGGCAGGAACTCTACCTCTCCCTCAGCAGACAGTCCCACCTTTAGAGGTGTGGCAAATGAATAAAACGGTAACGGTCGCCTTTCCTTATCACTTATTGTTCAGGACACTCCAGCCTGTTCCACTCACAGCTGTCTCTGAATGTATTTCTTCTGGTCAAGATTATTTTCCCCAATGGCTGAGAAATTCAAACTCCTGTCTTTACTGTGGCTACTCATAGCCTGTTTTGGTAAGTTGCTTCATTCATTTATTATTTACATTTTGTTGATTTGAGAGTCTCTGATAGATGGGGGTTGCTCATATGTGTATTTATTTTTCCTCCCCATCATACTAAATTCAACACACAGCCGGAGGGACACACTGGAAAGAAAATGTTCCCCTAAAAAAATCATATTATATCACATATGTTTGTCACTTTTTTCCTGCTGATAAACTGCATTTTTCAACTGGAAACAAGTTGTATGAAACGCTTGCTCCATGAACCGAAGTCCATTGATAAAATAGGGAATTTTACATCACGACACACCTCTGCTCCCTCTGTACTTGGGTTCAAATGTGTTATTTTGTGACGTCGATGTTTGAAATCCCTTGTTCAGATTGAGGAGAAAATGTGAACCAAAGTTTTCAAAAACCATTTGACAAGCAGCCCCTGTTACCACACCAGCTTAAAAATTATGATTTTCTCTATGGACTTTGATGCAAAAGATTGAGCAACTTAGAAACCTCGTTTCCAGAGGGAAAAGGCTGATTAGCAGCATGATAAAACTGCAAAGACATTCTTAAGATTTATACTTAAGCAGGTGTACATTTTTGAAGGTGAGGCTTTTGTGAAGTAGTTAGAATCACATTCAAGCTGGTTCATTGAGTGCAAAATGAAAACTTTGCGTTGAATTGTACGTTTTTATTCAACAGAAACAAAGCTGTTTTCATAAGGTCTCCAAGTTTCCATTAGATATTCTAGCCTGAACAATGATGGACCATGTCTGCATAATATCAAATTATCTAGGTATTTTTGCTTGATTCTGAACTCAATCTCAAACTGTATCTTTTTTTTTGATAAAGAAACTGATTTACATTTAATGGGAGG
The DNA here is from genome assembly GCF_963457635.1 of Microchirus variegatus. NCBI lineage: Eukaryota > Metazoa > Chordata > Actinopteri > Pleuronectiformes > Soleidae > Microchirus > Microchirus variegatus. The sequence goes on along the minus strand of NC_139818.1, from coordinate 7,609,293 downwards.
GAGGAAAAAAACTATTTTCACATAGTCTGCCGATTTAAAAAAAAATGTCTGTCAAACTACCACCCAGGAAAACGAGCTGGATTAGGGTTAAACAAGAATTCAAATAATTAGCCTTACATGAAATGGGTTATTTCAGGTTTCACTCACCTAATAGTGGTCAAGAACCTTAATTCTCTTTTATATAGATAATTGACCCTCACTTTTAAAAAAAAATTTTTAAAAAATGAATACTTGATGAATACGTAATGCTTGAATTTAGTTTCCTCACATAGGTATACATGTAATGTAATTTTATTTGACTTTAAAATGTGAATACGCCCTTGGCACCCCCTTGGGGGCCGTGGTGTCTTTGTTGGTAGGTACAAGAAGATCTCTGCCGTTTGAAGTCTGAAGATAGTCTATCTAATCTAATGATTTCCCAGCAGGATGTGGCGGCCAGTGCACAACAGCAGGTCAGAGTGCAGCTGATAAAAGCTCCACTCCCACTGTGCTCTCATGATGCTCTCTCTCTCTCCCTCTCTCAGACACACACCTCATGCCTTATGTTCCATCCACATCAACTTTACTGGTGCTAATGACTGACACACTTCATTTGCAGCCATGGTTATTCACGTTGTAATATGTAGTTACTTTAAAGCGGCAGTGCCTAAGTGTTCTGTTGTCAACAGTACAGATGTAACTATTTGTTTGCTGTGTCCTTTATGTGAAAACAGGCTCTGTCAATCAGACCTGACGGGGGAGCAATTTGGCACGTTTCCATTATAGAGTTTTACTCGACTAGACCAGGGGTCTGCAACCTGCGGCTCTAGAGCCACATGTGGCTCTTCAGCCACTCTGCAGTGGCTCCTTGTAGCTTTAGAGATCAAGGCGACAAATAAAAGTGTTTTAGTATCTTGTGCAACATCCAATGTCGACGTAAAATGCAATATTCAGTACATGTTTGGATGTGTCCTATCCATCTTTGGATCCACATACCATTTTTCTTGAGCACGAACAACATACAATCCAAATATTTGCTTCATTTATTTCAAAGTGGGTTCATTTTAATTTCTTTAATTTGCCTCAAACAATGAAACAATGGAAGAACCAGGTCTACGGGGTATAGAGGTTGGGTATAAACTGAACATGTTGTAGTTCTTAAATGTCATAAATGAAAGAGACTATTACTATTGTATATAGTTTGTCTGTATAAAAACCTTTATATGTGTTATTATCTTCATCTTGTGGGTTTTTTTGCGGCTCCAAATGAATTTTTGGGTGGAGAGACGACAAAAATGGCTCTTTTCATCCTAAAGGTTGCAGACCCCTGGACTAGACTCTACTCTGTATCTGACGCGTCATTTCCCATTACAATAATACCTCCTCGACGTGGATGGAGTCATCAGAGCATGGCTGCACAAAATTGCCATGACGTTGTTTTATATGCGAAACAAACACACAGTTCTGTTAGTACAGTATTGTTGTACTGAATCGTCCAGCATTTTCTGCATGACCGGAGCACAGACAAGTATTTGTCAGCTTTGCTGTCACTAATTACACCAGACTCTGTTAAATATTGAGATTCTAGAAATGTCCTTGCCAAATGTTGGAGATTAACGCAAGTTTCTGGATTTTTAAATCTTTTTAACTGATCTACAATTTGGCATTGTTTTGGTTTGATTCTTGTGTGGGATGTCGTGTTTATGACTGTTCCAACGACGACACTCTCTGACTAATCAGGGGCTGGCAATCTGTTCATGTCACATTTTAGTATTTATTTAATTATTTATTTCATGTTTATTTGGAAGGGACATTGCACATTAATGAACATCAGTATCGAATAGAAATGTAAATATGCCCTGAGTTCGCATAACTGCTAAGTCTAAAGTCTACAGTCTAAATAATACACAAAACAACAACACAGACATTCACAACAATACAACCTAAGATGGGAAAAGTGCAATAAATATTGTATAAAATGCCGAATTGAAGTGCCGTCAAATCAAATAAACAGAAAAACACTCAAGTGACAGGTACACACAGGTAGTATTGGCTCAGCTTGCTTGGAACCTTGCCAGAGCAGGTGCCCAAAAAAAAGTACCGGGAAACATGTACTATCGCTAATGGAAAAGCAAAAACTTGAGTTGATTTGTGCTAAAACTGTGTAATGGACAAGTGCCATTAGTTTGTATACAGCAGCAGTGCAGGGGTGGGTGGAACACTACAGTTTTGCCATTCACCCATTCACACCCATTCACTCACACTTTTGGCATGCTTCCACCGGCTTGATACCAGGTAACAGGTACTTTTTTTAGTACCTCCTCTGACGAGGTTCCAAGCGAGCTGAGGCGATGTTATTCGCAACGTCACCAGACTGCCAGCCACTGACTGGTCAGAGTGCCGTCATAGGAAGATACGTCTGACACAAGAATCAAACCAATGCCGAACTGTAGATCAGTTAAAAAAAACTCAACAATCCTAAAAATATATATACATATACATGTATATACATATATATGTGTATATAAAAATGTGGGTTAATCATCAATACCTTTTTACTTCTTAATTGACTTCACCCAGCAAACCAGAAGGATATGTTCACTTTTCATATGGTCTGTGGTCATGGGTACTTCCTTGTCCTTCTTTTTTTCATCAATAATATTACCAGGAGATTTGAGAAAGATGTGTTTTATTAATTTAAGTTGATTCATCAAATCATCTGATTTGATAATGCCTGATTTTTCCACAGCTCAGACCCACTCTACAACAACCTCAAACATTACAATGCCAATTTCTGAAAACTCAAGCATGACAACGGCTCCACCTCCTATCTCAACCACGGCGGCTACTATTATCTCAACCACGGCGGCTCCTACTATCTCAACCACGGCGGCTCCTACTATCTCAACCACGACCCCTCCTATTATCTCAACCACGGCGGCTCCTATTATCTCAACCACGGCGGCTCCTACTATCTCAACCACGGCACCTCCTACCATCTCAACCACGGCGGCTCCTACTATCTCAACCACGGCGGCTCCTACTATCTCAACCACGGCGGCTCCTAATATCTCAACCACGGCACCTCCTATTATCTCAACCACGGCACCTCCTACTATCTCAACCACGGCGGCTCCTACTATCTCAACCACGGCACCTCCTACCATCTCAACCACGGCGGCTCCTACTATCTCAACCACGGCACCTCCTACCATCTCAACCACGGCGGCTCCTACTATCTCAACCACGGCACCTCCTACCATCTCAACCACGGCGGCTCCTACTATCTCAACCACGGCGGCTCCTACTATCTCAACCACGGCGGCTCCACCTCCTACTATCTTAACCACGACGACACCACCTTCTGATAACTCAACCTTAACAACGTCACCTTCTGATAACTCAACCATAACATTGCCACCTTCTGATAACTCAACCACATCAACGCCACCTCCAACTGAAACAACAGGTGTGTTTTGTTGATTTTTACATCACCAGCATCTTATATCCTTCAACTACAAAGCCAACTGACAAGTCCAGTTCTAACTGTATTCAAATTCGAAATGTCCGCTCATTATGCTGTTAACAGTGTGTTTTCCTTTTTCTTTGAAGGTCCTTGTGTTCTAAACCCATGTGGTCAGGGCAGCACCTGTGATGCTTATGGTAACCACAGCTTTCTCTGCTTGTGCTTGCCTGGGGATAATTACAATTATGAAAGAAAAAGTTGTGAGAATGGTAAGTATTTATCATCACTCTGGTGTTGTGAATCCATGTTAAAATATGTAACATAACATTACAATTAGAAGATATTTAGTTTTTTATGTGGGAGCTGATCATGTACAGGACGACAGCAGTGACTTCAAGAAGCCTTTGTCATTACAAGATTCAAGAGGTTTATTGCCATGTACACAGTAAAAACACAGGGTCAACAGTGCAATAGTTTAAAGTGCTCTGTGCTTGTGCATCAGATTAGCAATTAAATACAGTTGGGGGTTTGGGAGATGGTAGTTCAGGAGTCTGATGCCTTTGGGTAGAAGCTGCTTGTCAGTTTTGCACACAAGGGGAGATAGATATGCTCCCTTTGGCTTCGTTCTGTGTTGATCTTGTGGTTTTACATTAAAAAAAACAGGTACAAACTCCAGAATTAAGATTTTTTTTTAAATTAAATTAACTATTTAAACCAATTGACAGCCCTAAAAGTAACACATTTTTACGCAACTTTTGTGTGTGTGTTTACAGGTGGTTTACGGGGTGATGCAAACTTCAGTCTACTGTACTGTAGTTAAAGGCTTCTCAACATTGAGATAATGTGGCAAACATAATATCACATATCATAGACTTACACTAGGTGAGCCATTTGATGAATGGATACAGTTTGTACTAGTTCCCCCAACCACATTTCAAAATAACCAGAACTTTCTCTTTAACTGACAGAATTTGAGTTAATTGTGGTCAGCTCTCTCATGTAAGTCTCAGCAAGAAATCAAACTGGAACCTTTCCCCAAAAAGATGTGGAGCTGTTCCTTTATTTTAATATTATTGACATAAACGTTTTGATGTGTTTCATCCATTTTGTTTTTTATTCCAGCCCAAATTTTCCCAGGACAATTAGCGCTCCGCGATATAGTATATAAGACAGGCATGGAAACCAAGGGCTCCCCAGCATTTATTGAAGCTGTGACAAATATAACTACTAAGGTAAGCAGATGTTTATCTTCTTTCCTTATGTTTTTGTGAGCAAATATATCACATACTGTACCTTAAAACAAAAGATCAGATTCACATTTATAAAGATGTCTTTCCTCTGACTGTCATGCGAATGTGACACTGAGACATTTTTGCACGTGTCGTCAAAAGTAACAGAAAACATTGTTTTTCCCCTTTGTTGGGACCCAGGTAAAAAAAAACGATCTGTGTCACATCAGCTGCAAATATTGGCTGAGTCACTTCAGCCTGGTGATCTGAGTTTTGCCTTATTAATGGGGTCTCAATCAATCAGTAATACTCTATTTTAAAGATGTTATCGGCCGACATTGGCTTTAAAATGTAACTCAAGGTCCACAGATATGACTAATGACTAGGCTGAATAGATTGCTATCTCCTTGACTTTTATGCTTGCATCCTCCCCAACTATTTTTGTTTTAATGTGTATTTGCTTTGCACAATGAAGACAATGGAAACCAACATCTATTGCAAAATGAGTATGAAAAATATCATGTCAATTCAACCTCTGAAGAGACTAAAATACCTCTACAATCCAACATTGTGCATTCCTATTTCCTTTTTATACAAAGCAATGCCAATTTTAGTCAAAGTATCAAATGGGATAGAGACAGAGTGACTTATACCAACCCACCCCCACCTATCTGTAACAACACCAATGAAAATGCACTGCAAATGTAACAGGGAAAAAATGGTAATGAGGAAAAAAGGAGCCACATTAATAATCAAAGCACAGCTGGAATAAAAGAAAGTTAAATACATAAATCAGTGGTCAGCAACTGGTAGCCACCACCAGCATCAGCATTTGGACTAGCAGATTATTATTATTATTTTTCATTAAATTTGCTTATTTGAAACACCAATTTCATACAGAATTCAGAGCTTTTATGCAAAAAAACCAAACAAAAACAAATTCATAGACATTCTGTTGCTCGAAATGACATATTGCATTTCAATAAAATTGAAATTATGCAAAAATAATTATAAACAGTAATGAAAAGATCACATTTCTAGTCATATGATGACCCATTTTCTTTTCTTTCTTTTCCTCAACACAGCTGACACGGGTCTTCGATTCAACTGAGGGTTTCTCCAATGTCACAGTGCTCGAACTCAAGTGAGTCTCAGAACGGCAGTCTGTTTTGTCAGACCAGACTTCTTACGGTGGAACAGTCTTTTACAGGAAATGACTGTATAATATAATCACACACTAAGGAATATCTTTGTCCATACAGGAAACTTGTACCAACCAGAGATGCTTCAGAGTCAGAGTTAGGAGTCGATGCAACTGTAAACATCATCTTCTTCGCAAATTCGGGTATCGAAACAAGTGATGTTATAAAAGCCCTTAATAAATCCGGATTAGAATTCACCAGTAAGTTAATTATATCAATCTAGTATGTTCACTGCTTTGTAGTCTGACATTAAGATTTATAGAACAATTCAACAATTCAAAGGAGACCGATTTGTGAAACAATTTGTGTTTCTCGTGAGACCCAAAGATTTGCGAAGCTCTTGCTTTTGATTCAGCAGACATGATCTTGCAAGGCTACTTTTCTGTTCACAGACGGTAGGGGGAGTGGAGACAGCTACAAATCCCCCCACAACGACAATAAAATGGAAATAATATGGAAATATGGAAATAAAATGTGGAATAAAAAATCCACAACTGCTGCGATTATTATTTGATTGCTGTTTATCTAGGGTGGGCATGAGGTTAACTAGCAAATAGTGTGAGTTGGCTGAGGGGAAAACAAACTTAAGTGTCTGCACAAGAGCATAGAGCAGCAATGGATAGAATTTGCCCTTTAGACGATACTATGATCTCTCTGCTTTGGCAGATCGTCAGCACGTTTTAGTCCTTAACAATTAAATAATGTCATATTGCCCACCCCATGTTGTTATTTATTTTGGAGAATTTTGTTCTGCTGCACTTTAGTTACATGTACTGAGACCATCATCTTGTGTTTCCATCTATTCAAGATAAAAGCCTGTGTGTTGACGAGCCCTGTGATATTAAAACCACAGAATGCGGTTATCAAAATGGAATGTTTAACTGTACATGTGACAAGAACTACATCAAGTCAAACTTCACCGACAGAATATGTATCGGTAAGTGCAATAGTAAGTGGGAGATACAACCAATTATAGTTTTGTGAATCACACACTACCTACCACTGTTGTCCACTTTTACAGCTTGTGCCAGTGGAACCTATGCCTCTGTTTCAAAATGTGATAAGTAAGTTTTTAACATGTTTTAAAATGTCACATATCAACCTATCTATGTCCCTCCTTCTTTACCTCATTTGCCTGTGTACATACTGTATATTTCAACAGTCGTCAAAGTAATTTTTTTCTCTGCAATTGAATATTTGGCCAAAATGTTTCATCTTCATCAGGCAAAACCTGAAAATGTGCCACCAACTGTTTGAAAAGTCAGAGATAAAAAGCTACATTTGTGAGATGCCTTAAGTTGACAATAGTTGCCTGGTGATAAAGTGGACAAATAACATTTCCAAAAAATGCTCTTAACAAACTACATGTTCCCTATTCTGTACTGTTAATAATTATTGTGCATCATTTCAATTTTGAGAATGAATGCTTCTGCTTTGAGCCAAGCATATGCTAGTAGTTATTTTGCAGATGTTTTATTTTCCAAACCAAACCTGTCAGTTTTTTTTTTCAGAACAAAGCCCTAGATTTCTGTGTGAAATTGTATTTTTTTGTAAAAATAAGCAAACCTTTTGAAACACATTTTCAAAAATCAGACCACTGCTGTACTACCGGTCAAAGGTACTGGTGTAAATGAAATTGTCCTCTTGTCTTTCAGATGTCCCTTTGGTTACACTGGTTTGAACTGTGAAGAACGTAAGTATACATTGGGCTTTGTATAAGACAATGAAAACTAAATCAACAAAAATTACATAACAATAACAATGTTTGAAAAATAATCAGACATTTTGTGGAGAATTTATTGACAGTGGCATAGGATGACAGAAAGATGAACAACCATTCACACTCACACCTATGGTCAATTTAGAGTGACCAGTTTACATCTGCATGTTTTTGGACTGTGGGAGAAAACACACGGGAAGAATGTGCAAACTCTACACAGAAAGGCCTGAACTGGGATGCGAGCAGGCAACTCAGCGATGGTCACTCAGTGGTCGAGCGAGTTGTCTTTCAATTTGAAGGTTGTAGGTTCGAGTTTCCGGCTCCGCTAGTCTTCATGTCAATGTGTCCTCAGGCAAAACACTCAACCCTACGTTATTCCTAGAAAAGCAATATATAAACACAGACCATTGGTGCGAGGCATCAGTGCCAGCCACGTGTTGCATGGTGTGTCCCAGCAGCATTTATTGAGCTTCAAGACATTTATCTTCTGATCCAACTGACTTTGTTAAACCCACTTTCATGTGCTTGTTTTACCATTAACCTGTGTGTCACTGTGTTTTGTTAGACTGGCAGCTAGCGCTAATAATCGTTGCCTGCGTGCTTGGGGGAGTGCTTCTCATCTGCCTCATCCTTCTGCCCGTGCTCTTTTGCAGGTGAGAATCGACTTCACTTGCTTCCACTCTCATTTTTATCTCGATCTGTCATTTCTGTGCTATTTTACAACTCGCTTTACTCATTAACCTTTATTGAACTGACCAGATTAACTCTGAACATTATATATTGCATCATGCTAACATGCATTTGTATTAGTACTTACTGTAAAAAATAATAATACAAAATACAATTATAATACAGTATGTCCTATTTAAATCTCGTTAGGTCATCGAAGAAGAGCTCCAAGAAGAAGAATCAAAATGTAGATCTTGGGAAGCCTTATGTCAGTCACTCCCCTGCCAAGTCACCGTTGGTATACAGTAACAGCTACCTGGAAAACAGCCAGCAATCCTCACAGAGTGGCTTAGTATATGGCAAAGGAGGTGCGCCAGAGATCCCGCGGGCCAAAGCCACCAGCATTTGGGACAGAACGACCAACCTGGAGTTGCCTTCAAGGAACCGGCAAAACATGGACAAGGAGTCGGTGAGCATGCCTCCTTGTGTAATAAACATGCAAAAACAAGTAATGTGGGAAGCCGGTGCCTTTTTAAAAACAGCTGATTGCTGTGCGGTGTCATGCAACTTAAAGTGGAACTAAACCACTTTTTTCAGATGTAAACCAGTGTATATGGGTATTGAGTAGTGTTATTTGTCGATCCAGGTACAAATATGCACAGTTTAGCATGAAGTATTGAAATCTTAAATGGCGTATCTACTGCCCTCTCTGGTCAAACACCAGCTACTGCATTCAAATGTTGCAACTGGTTTTTGACCCTGATGGGCTGGGATCAGATATACTGTATGGTTTACTGGAACAGAGAGTATCTCTTGTAATTTGTGTTGATCACAATTTCAGGAGGAGAAAATAAGTTTTTGTTTGTATTTTCAGACTTTGAAGTTTGTTTTCTCTCTCCCTCTCTCTGTCTTTACTAGAACCACTTCTTTGACGATGACATGAACTCACAGGCTCAGTCTCGACCTCAGAGCGAACACAGTGCTTTTGTACGACCCCGGAACCCATACGTCCAGAATCGACCTCCAGTCAACCCGTACAGTCAGAGCCAGGGTTACAACAATCCTTCCTTCGTCCAAGACAATGGAAGATTCCGCAACTAAAGACACACCATGAAGTTTTCTGACATTTTAAACGATCAAAACTCCTATTACTGTATGTTTAGAGACATAAAGACTGTCTACTTACTATCTACCATAAATTATTGTAGTCTTTTCTCGTCTGTGATATGATCTTTTTGAAGATTTCTCAACTTGTTTACTGTCGTTCAGTCAAAATAAATATTATTTACTCAATGATATCTATGAAAACTGTGAAACACACTCAAGAGCTGTTTGATATCATTCTCTTGTCTATCAATTTACACATGTACATTTACCGGATTTTAATAACATTTAATACCATTTTAACCCATGTCTAGTGAGTGAGATGATTTTATATGCCTTTTATAAAACTTCTGAATTCTTCCATCAATTTCCGGCCTTATTTTTAATCTGTATTAAAGAAAAAAATGTTTCTGCTATGAAAATTGAATTATTTTGAATGAATATATTTAACATTTAACCATTTTCAGTCGCTGATTGATACCAGGATATTATGTTGCGTTATGTTGCATTGTACACTATACTAGTATAAGAGGTTCAAAGACACTGAAGCCTATTATGAAATAAAAAGACTTTGCACTTTTTTGATTTGTCATTGTCATATTTACTGAGGGAAAGTCTGGTCCGTTTACTGGTTTAATATTATGTTTAAGAGGCAGTTACTTTAAAATAACGAACAAAACATTTGACCCTTGATGGATATATCTGATAGGTAGTGCACCAGTACAGTCATTTAAATGTTTCTTTTCCCAAGATCGATGGGTGTTTCCACCAGAAAAGTCTCTGTGATAGTTATTGGAAAACATGGATTTACACACTGATCACCGCCACCTGTTGGTCTCCAGGGGCACTGCACTGGTCCCACATCCTCACAAAATAACTAATGTGGATCAACCTGCAGATGCTATATAAATTGCAAATTTCAATAAATTGGAATTGCATTTCTGTGCACATTTATCATGCGTTTCAAGTTTGCCTCCATGAATGGGAATTAAACTACATGATAAATGGAACCATATCCAACTTCCTCAGGTTCACATCAGCCTAAGACTTCATATAAAATTGGACGTAGTCTTCTAGCTGCATAACAACCTCCAGTTAGAAGGCTTCAGATTACACCCTGACAGTTTTTTGAAACTATAAGCTCACAGATATCACCTGCAACCAGGCCTCTACAGGTACTAGCTGTCAGTCACAGTCATCGGTGGCAAGCATTATTTACTAAATTGACATTGTATTGTTTTGGGAAAAACCTAAAACTAGTGAATAAGACTCCTCAAGAAAATGTTTATTGACCACTGAAAGTAGAGGCTCATTTTCCCATTGACATCCAGTAAAATGGAGTTCTTTGCAACCTTTGGAGTCGCGGTGTGGTAGCTATTCAATAAATTGTTGCTTCCTGATTGGACTCACCCTGCAAATCAGAAGATGATATCCACCTTTTTTATAGCGTCTACAGCTAGTTTTCCATTAAATGTATCACAAATTTTAATAGCATTTTCAAAAAAAGTCTGTAAAACAAAATTTGTGTGGCACCTACGTTCATGTCACAATGCACCATAAATAAAGAGCACCAATATACATTGATACATGCTTCAGTTCATTACTGCCATAATATTAACTTCAAGCCCTTATTTTTCAGTATATGCTGAGTCAAATCTTGCAAAACATTTTAGTTGTCGTGTGGGGTATTATGTGTGAATGCACTCTCTGTTCACTTCCTGTAAGCATCCTGTCAGTTTTGTCTACTTTCTTTGTTTTTCCCATCTTGTTATTTGTATGTTTGGTCTCTGTCTCCCCCTGCTGGCTGGGCATGGCTGACCCACTTTCCGGCTTCTGCAACCTACCAACAAACCTGCTGCTCATCCCACTGATGGCCAATCCTCACCACCTGCTGTTCAACTCCAGTCTTCATTAGGGCATTGTTGCATTGTCTGTGTGAGTGATTGAACATACAACAGTATAGTATGTTTAAATGATGGACACTCAAATTGATGTAAATGCGACAAATAAGACCTGACACTGGTGTGAAATAATGTTGATGGTGTATCAGAGAAGAACTATAGGGAGTGATCGTGTCCAGTCTGGTGCAAGATTACAGTAGAGTTGTTGGATGTTGGAGGGGAATGGATCTTCCAAATTAGGATGTATTTGTGAAGTGAAGTGAAGTGAATAGACATTTAAGACAGGTCAGTGAGGAACTGAGTATATAAATGCTAGACCCACAGGGTGGGTATGGCAACTGATGTGGGGAAAAAAGGAAGGGAAATTGGTGTTACTATGAAATTTTGAAATTATCACTCCAAAGGCTCAAAAAGCACGAAAGCAGCGACTTGAGCCCTGGTCCTCATCCATTGCACAAGCTGAAAGATTGTAGATGGCATACACGCGCATATGTGGCCCGCCACGGTTGAAGGGTGCACAAGTCGGCTCAGCGCAAAATGAGAAAAAAGTTTTTAGTTTTTTTTCAAAATGGATTTTTGTTTGGAAGAAGGCACTACATGCTTTAAATCACAGTATTGTAGGACTTAAAACACGAAACTCTGTATTTGAATTGGGGTTGTTTGATCGCTGTGAATCGATTCCTAGTTAGAGTGTGGGGATCTCACATTCCAGAGCTATTGTTGTTTTTTCGGCCAATCAGCTGCTCAACACGGAGAAAACACATGGCTACTTTATATGCATGTGAGATGGCTGCTGCTGCTGCTGCAGTAGGACGTCAGAACGTTATGTGGCTGCATTGTTATTCACTATAGCTCCAGGGCCAGCACAAACATGTGCTGATGTGCTTGAATCATGTGTGAATGACACAGCTTTGTGTATGAAGTATTGACTGTGATGCTAATGATTTAGCAACTAGCTGAGAGTTAGCACATCATCAGCTCATTCAGTAACAGACTGATCCATCCACACTACACCCCAGAGACATCTGGTTTTGTTGTTTCATAACAAAACCAGATGATGGAAATATGACTACATGAGTGTAAGGACAAGAAATGATAACAGAATAAGCCACTCCCCCACCTACATTTTTTTTAAAGTTATTTCATTTCAAATCTTAAGAGGGTATTATGTTCAGTTTTTTTAATGTATTGTATATGTATTGTTCTGTGTAGCAGTGTAGCTCACAACAATAATATCTGTGCTCATACAGAGCAGGGTGTGGTTTCACTGACAGCTTAGACCAGAAGGTGTAAATCTGAGTGCCTATGTTACAGGCCTCAAGACGAGTTACCTGTTCACAGAAGATATGTCCTTTTTTCACAGGAAAAGAAGGGACAGAAGTCATCAGTCGCGTTTCTCATAGCAGGCTGTTAGCTGTCTTACAGATTTCACTCTTCTTCTTCATACGCTCAGTTCTCTACTATCATTCCTCATCGTACTCCATAAATCACCACAACATATGATGAAATAACAAAACATGTCTGTGTCATTAAAACCACATTTCCACTGTTATAATCAGCATTTTCAACATTGTACTTGTGCTTTTAACACCTTTAACTGCTATTGTAACAGTTTTTACATTACTACTGCCTGTAAAACACGTTTCTTTATATATAATCCCTGTGTCAACATACTTTTAACGAACGAACAACTGTAGCATGAGCATTTAAACACACATTCATGCACTCTCAAACAATTGCTAATGTATCACCGATTAAAATGAAGTCTCTCATATAACATGAAATGAAAATAAATGCCCAGGAGCCACACAAAACCGAATGAAAATATCGACAGACCGCCATTTTCTATTGTCGTTCCCCACGGAAGAGAGTGAAATTCTTTCTACTTCATTTTCACAGTTTACAACATAATTCTCATCTACAAACTTCATTTATGCATCCAGAAGGGTTTTAACAGTCCTTAAACATGGATTGTGGCCAGTTAACACACTTTACTGACCTGTTTTCACAGGAAAAGAAGGGACAGAAGTCATCAGTCGCGTTTCTCATAGCAGGCTGTTAGCTGTCTCAGGAACGTACCACAATTAGCGCTCACTACAGGCAATACTCCCCCTTGTGGTGGAATTAGAGATGAACACTCTGCTAAAATCCATTGAAAAACATTCAATCTGCCTCATTTTTCACACAAAACACATATACACAATACAATAACTCAAATATTTGGGACCATACATATTTGTGGATGTCACACCTACATTCAAATGAACATCTTCTTATATCCATATCTTATAAGGACAGACAAGTTGTGATCTGTCTGCTTATAGTCTAATGCATATCTGATATATTTCCACATACAAATGAGGCCTGAGTCTGATCTGATGGTATCTGAATCAATGTGTTTTTTTTCCTGCTTATTCTATCATGAGTCATACCTGATTTGTGCCACATGCAAGGAAAACAATCTGAATTGGGTCCCTTGCACCATGCAACAGTATTTACCGTATGTAACTGTACAGAAACTGACAAAATGCCTTTGTGAATGCGTAAAGACACATACATTTTTGCCAGTCACATACATGTTTACATTTCTCACAAACCGAAATGGTGTTGTTGGTGTTTGATGTAACAAAATATGAATATTTCGTTACTGTACTTAAGTACAAAATTATCTGTGCTTCACTTTTTGTCATTTATTTTTCCAGCAACTTACTTTTACTCCATTACATTTCCTCTAACTATCTTTGTTACTCGTTATTATTAAAATCTGAAGAAGAAGAGTTGGTATTATGGTTTGTATTTATATAGAGCTTTTCTAGTCTTGATGAGCTGCATTACACCATAGTTTTGTAATTCAGTTATTCACACATGTTTCATACCCATTCACATGCTGTAAAGTCTTAAACTTTTACTTAAGTATTATTATAAAAAATTACTACAATTTCTACCGCAGTCATTTTTGGTAACATATTTGTATGAGTAACCCTTTAAGGTACGTTATACAAGGCTGCTTAAGAATGTTTAAAAATAACCATTATCATTTGCCAAAACAGATAATGATAAATGTAAAGTAATCTGTGCAGATACTTTACTGCTCCTCTTTCCGGTGCAATAAACCAATCAAGGAATTTCACAGTCACATGGTCACATCATAAAAACACAATAAAAATGTAAGCAGCAGAGACTGCCAGTCATAACTTTGAGTGCAAATACGGTAATGTGATGTGATTTGATAATAAGGTTTTGCTCAGTTCACCTGTAATGCTACTATTTTGTTGTTCTGTCCACAAATTCCCTAATTACTGTATCAGGACTTAAACTGTAATGTGATGTAACACCAGATGAACCAACAAACGATCATCTGTAGTCGTCCTCATCGTAGATTAAAAATGCTTTTTTTTTTTTTATTATTCAGCCTGTGTTTGGTCTTTGAACAGAAATGATGTAACGTTATCTCTATGCTTCATCATTTATCTGAAAACAGGCTCTGTCAAGCAAAACTATCAGACCTGACTGGGGGAGCATTAACTGCAGCAGGTTTAGGGGTGGGTGGTGACAAGTAGAGTTAATCCTGTCAAACCTGTCCTGCTGAATGACTGAGTTTTTTTGAGCAGTACAATTCACGTGTGAAATTTGTTTGCAGCTCCATCACTTTTCCAGCACATTGTTGCTTTTGCCTCCATGTATCTCAACATAAAATCACTTGTTTTGTGCAGTACAAAAGCTTCACCTGGCGACATGAGGTCTTGGCTATGGGCTGCCCACTGATTGCTTATTATATACTTTATTTTAATATTTAATATAAGAGTGAGTTAATATTGGTGTATAATGCAACTTGGTAAATAATAATTTCCTTACCTCAGAATCCACACTCCATGTTATACTTCCTCTTATGATAGTTGGCATTCAATCGATAAATCGATAGAAAATGAGGGAGTGAGTGATGTAGTTGCTCTATGTTCCAAAATGCCCCCAAAACACATTTCACACTAAAAAGTGTGGCTACCACATTCGCATGTTTTTAACTTCTAAGTTGCAGATATTTAAGTTTGCAGTATATAAACTGTCTTCCAATTGCCCTAACCCACAAAAAATGAGCAGTCACATTTTCTTGCTGATGTAGACAACATACCAGCAGGTAAAAGTTAATCTTAGATGAAGTTTATGTAAAAGGAGACAGCCATAAAAAGCTGTGTTACTCTCATGTCACATTGTTAGTCCGCTGCGCTGCTCCAGGAAATACATCTTTAGTCCCAGGGCGCAGTGTCGTCCTCCCGTCTGTTTGGATGAAAAGAGTCAGGATGCAGATTTAATACAAGTGCACGATAGCACCTGAACACAAGACAACTGGAGAGGAAGCCTGAGAATTAAAATATGGCCTTTGAAGGTCTTTATCTTCTGTCGCTTCTGTTCCTGACACGTGGATTCACATTTGTTCAAGGTGAGTGTTTATCCCTAATCAAAACAGCAATATATTTAATCTAAAAACAGTAGATAGAAGAAGAACGACAGCATTTGGACGACGTTTATACAACATCGTGTGCTTTTTCTGACCAAAATTTCGAGTTCAAATTCAAAGTATAATAAATGTACTCCAGCAGGACATTTGGCAAGTCTAAAAAAAACCAGATAATTTAATAGGCTATAATATGATACATATATATGATAATATGTAACTTTAAAACTAAGATGGAGATCATTCATTGATTCCCAAGGGGCCAAATTCATGTGTCACAGAAAGAAAAGAAAGTAATACCAATATAGAATATCCTCGAGATGAGCCGTATACTGAACAAAATCCCTGGATTGTGTATCGTAAATATCGTAAATAACAAATCAAATCAAATTTAAATGTCAATCAAAAGCAGCAACATGATTTTAACTGAGTCATTTCATTAGCTCTTTATTTCTTTACTGGAGCAAAATATCTTTGAAATGAAGTTGAAATTAAATGTAGTTTTTTTTTTTTTTCACATTTCTGATGATGACTCATCCAAAGAGCTATTGAGCCATGTAGTATGTTATGTCAATTGTAGCATTATAATATGATATACACACATTGGTCAATTCATTAGGTACAAAGGACACCCTATATGATTAGCTTGCTGCTGTTGTTGCTGTGGTTATTTGTGTTACTTGATTATTCTGCTCCGACCTCTGGCATCCAAAGCACATTTCTTCCCAGAGAACTGCTGCTCACTGGATAGTTTCTCTTTTTCAGACTTCATTCTTCGTAAACACTACAGATGGCTGTGTCTGAAAATTCCAGCAGCTTCTGGAAAAACTCAGACCAGCAACCAATGTAGAAATTCACTTTCATGAAATTGTCCTCCTCATTTTAATGCTTGGCTTGAACTTCAGCTGCTCAGCTTCACCTTTTCTCCCTGACCAAATCCAGTGAGTTACTGTCATGTGATTGGCCAATCAGACATTTATAATAAAATATATGGTGTAAAATGCACGATAGATAGATAGATAGATAGATAGATAGATAGATAGATAGATAGATAGACAGACAGACAGACAGACAGACAGACAGACAGACAGACAGACAGACAGACAGATAGATAGATAGATAGATAGATAGATAGATAGATAGATAGATAGATAGATAGATAGATAGATAGATAGATAGATAGATAGATAGATAGATAGATAGATAATGTTTTTGTAGCTGGAAAATAGACATCTGTACACAGTAAATATTTTTATGGGGTCCAAACTCAATGATGAGAATCCCTTAAATTTTACTGGCAAACAATACAAAGTGCACATTGATGTGCTGAATCCCACATAAATCCTATGTGGTCAAGTGATGCACCGTCCATTCACAGTGAAGAATTAACTCTCCTTTAAAGGCCAGAATCACATGTTTGGAGGTTTAAATGCTACAGCCATCATAAACGTAGTAACTTATTGGTCAAGATAAGAGTAAAATACAATTTAATTTCACTAGTGAAGTGTTTTCCGTTGTGCTCTATGTTTTCTTGGACTTTTAGTACTTTCTGTTTTCCCTGCTAGTTTTGTGGTCTTATTTTGTAGTTTTCTTTCCATCCAGGTGTTTCCTCAACTTGTCTTGCTGTTTTATTTTGTAGTGACATTTAAACTAGGCTTCCTTCTTCTTAAAATAACAGATGATGAGTTGATGATGTGGGAAATATTCTGCTGACACAAGGCTTGTATGAACAAAGAAAACGTTATTGTAGCAAGCCACTATCGGTTTGGACCCTGCAGGTGTCCGACAGAGTTTAAGTCGAATCCTGGAAAACTCTGTTTTCCTATAACCACACATTTTCAAAGTCTGTCTGACATCATTGATTTCTTACATTATTACATTATTTGTCACTCCTGGTCTTTACACCCTAGGCTGATGTTCTTGTGCTCTTTTTAACTTTTGTACATACATTTCCAATGTATTCTCTGTCCCTTTTGTTGGTTTATTCGATGATCAGGCCAGTTTTGGTTTACATTTTGAGTTGCATGCAATTGTACCAGTCTTTTTTTTTTACTTGTGTTTTGAGCTCAAACTCTAACAACAATCTCAATTTCGTCTGCACTAAACTAAACCTGTAAAATATACATGCCGGTTAAAAAATAAGTTTTAATGACATGACAGCATTATTCTTAGAAGAAAAAAATCAAAACAGCCTTACACATCTACCTTACTTTGAAACGATTACTTCATCTACTTTGTTACCCCTCTCTGTTTTGTGCAGGAAGCTGCGGAAGTGCTGAGTTCCAGTGCACCAATGGACAGTGTATAGACATAGCCTGGAGGTGTGATGGAACTAAAGACTGCACAGATGATTCAGATGAACTAAACTGCCGTGAGTGTCATCGGTAGAACACATGCTCCACCAAAGCAAACCTGTGATTTTGATTTTGCCCATCAATATATCAACCTCCCCCACCCCAAAATAACCCATAATCTCTTCCATTGTTATTTTTCTGCAGCAACTCCAACATGCACCTCACAAGAATTCAAGTGTGTGACAAGCGGTGAGTGCATTTCATTGGCGTTTGTCTGCGATGGTGAGAAAGACTGCGTTGATGGCTCGGATGAAGAAAGAGCATGTGGTAAGTCAGTGTGATGTAACAACCTTCCTACGTCTCCCAAAAACAACAAAGTGAAGCAGAGTCAAATTACAGAGGTTTTAGTAAAGAGATGCCTCCGCGTTCTCTCGCTTGGCACAGTTTGGCACCATCTGTGCCATTTGAGATTTGAGGTACCAAATTATTAAAACCCATTTCATTTTACTTACATGTCACCATTGATCTAAGAAAAACAAACCGGTTTAGATGTGTGTTTTTTTTTCTTCTTTTAAAGTAAGAAAACTAGCTTTAAATCTATACTCCCTGTGTGAAGTGTAAAGACAACTCTCTATGTAACTGGTGTAGTTTTGTCTGCGTTGTGAAGAATTTGTCACTCGATGGATATCGTTTGGAGCAGTCTCCGTTTATTTCTGACACAGGGTAAACAAAAGAAACTTCCATCAGCATGTGAACCACAGCGAAAATGTGCCCTCTCTCCCACAGTGTGCAGCGGCAAAAGGGCTGTTACTAAACGAAAACACATAGCGACATACCTGACACAGGGTAAATAAAAGAAACTTCCATCAGCATGTGAACCACAGCGAAAATGTGCCCTCTATAAAATAAACAGATACAGCATGTCAAGTTTAGCATGACAATCTCCATACCTGCATAATGACAATGCTAAACAATATGGAAGTCACATAAACGCACATTACGTACCTCTCCCACAGTGTGCAGCGGCAAAAGGGGAGAGGTAAGGGCTAGACACGCACATAAATACCTGATGGGCACTGGAAAAAGTGAACGTGGGGAACAGAAAAGTGACAAAGGTTCCACATGCGAACTTAACCTACCGTGTCAGGATAAAATATACAAAATAAAACTATACACACGTTTTGTGTAATTATAACATGAAAAGGAAATATAAAATAAATATCAGGTGTAATGAATTGCAGTATGTTACAAATATGCTGTCGTAACTGACCCTGTTACATCTACATTGGTCAATTTGGGTGATTAACAGCTTGTTTTAATCCTCTAAATCAGGGTTTTTCAATCCTGGTCCTGGGGACCCACTAACCT
Source organism: Microchirus variegatus (assembly GCF_963457635.1). Classification (NCBI taxonomy): domain Eukaryota; kingdom Metazoa; phylum Chordata; class Actinopteri; order Pleuronectiformes; family Soleidae; genus Microchirus; species Microchirus variegatus. The sequence continues at coordinate 7,589,908 of NC_139818.1, read as the reverse complement.
GCATGTTTTAGAAGTTATCAGGCTTCTGCAGAGCTTGTTTGTTTTGAACCAGGTGTGTTGGAGCAAGGAAAGTTCTAAAACATGCAGGGCAGTGGGTCCCCAGGTACAGGGAGGCATCAGGGAAGAATAGGTTAATATGCATATGGTCCTCACTGTGACTGCTGCTTCGAGAAGCTGCCTGTGTTTTCACCATTGAATGAAGAGGGACAAGGAAAAACGAATTGTAGAAGAAACTAAGAACTTTGACTGTACTTCTTAACAAAGACAGAGGCTTCTGGTCATGACGACACCGATCTCGCTTCTGCTATGCTAGCGGACTTTATCGCTAAGCATTAGCATTTAAGCTAGAAGACTTTATCATTAACACGTTAGCATTTAAGCTAGTGGACTTCATCCTCCCAAACTTTCTCCAGAGCTTATACACAACAATTGGATGGATTATTTTGCGCCTAAAAGAGAGTGGGAGGAAATGAGAATCACTGGACACCTTGAGGCGAACAGACGCCAGCGATGAAAAGAAAGCACCCCAAACCTCTTATTAACATTCTATCTTCTTATGGGGTGAGTTTTCATCAAAGCTGTTAATCTACATTACGTGAGTGTTCATTCAAAGTCACATACAGGGATTAAAAATGTTTTTCCATGCTAAACACTGTTTTTTAATAATCCAATGTGTGTTTCAGAACATTATTAGCTAGCTCAGTATTGTCATTTTAAAATGCAAATGTTACGCACATCTAAACTTGTGTTTAATCAGATGATCGTATTATAAGCTGTAACAGGAGCATGTGAGCATCTGCTATTAATATGAATAACAAACCAACCTGATGTGCTTGAATAATGAGTGAATGACACAGTATTGATTGTGATGCTAATGATTGAGCAACTTCTGGCCAGCATCACTACCAGTTCTGACCACCGACTTTCGGTGTAACTTTCAAACTTGTGCATTTGTAAAGTCATTGTTAAGCAATAGACAACACATTTTAGAATTAAAGGGTCTAGAGAAGCATTATTAAAGGTTAACAATGGTTAATGAATGTTTGATTGAAATAATGCTTATTTATTTTACAGTTAACAGGTTAACTGATGGAACTGATGTTACTTAATGCACACTTATTGTAAAGTGTGTGTGTGTGTGTGTGTGTGTGTGAACACAGGTGTAAAATATAAAATATAAATAAATAAAATCAAATAAAACAAAGGAAGGAAACATTAATACTACTTATAAATGTATAATAAATATTCACAAAAAATGCCATACATGTCTATATACAAACACCTGAAAACCCAAATAATTACCAATAAATTTATACAACCATAAATGCATTTAATATGTGTATACAACCACTTTCCACTTCCTACTTGGTACCTCCCGGAACTAACTTGAGGTATGCAGGCCTCCAGGGAATTTTCCCCGAACACACCATTACAGTGAAAACGGCGCATTTAAATGTCTCGGTTTCACCAAAAACATGTAGAACAGAAACTGGAAAAACTTCTTGGGTAAGAGGTGAAAAAGACTGGGGTGACATGAACAAGTCACCCCACCACCATTTGTGTCCATACTAGATCTGCTTATGTTTTGGAAAGCACAAACAGACTGACCCAAGAAAGTTTGAACATGGAAAACCTGCTCACGTTTCTCTTGGTGCAGGTGGACGGACGTGCAACCCTGACCAGTTCACGTGCCACGAGGGTCAGTGCATCCCCAGCAAATACAGATGTGACAGAGTGAAGGACTGTGTGGACAACTCTGATGAGAACAACTGCAGTAAGAATGTTGATCTCTTCTCTTCGTCCTCCATTATTATCATTACAATTGTTGTTGTTATTGAACCAAGAAAACTTCAACGAGATTAAACATCTCTTTTACAAGACGGTCCTGGCCAATGGAGTGTATTTATATAATGCCATGTCTACAAAATGGCAGAAATAAAATAATATTCATCAACTATTCATATAAAAGAGCCAAATGATAAACTATCAAAATATACATCCTAAAACATTATTCAACAATTAAAACAGCCATATAGGACATATACAGTATCATCAGATTCCCATGAGGCCAGTTTTTCCAAGATTTTGGGGTGAAATGTGTACATGTTATACATGTGTATATATATACATTTGTTTACATTTTTCCCCCAGCATTATTCTAAAGATTTGTTGATGTCTACATTAAAAAGGCAGAAAATGATGTGCTAAGTGTTCTTGTGCCAACGTCTTTCATGATTATAGTAGTCATTTTTGAATAACATGTACATGGATATCGTGGTGTATAGGCACAAACTATGTGGACTGCTGCTGCATGGATGTATATTGTATTATTTGATAGAAACAAGTCTTGTTTCTCCCTCAGATCCAGGAAGCTCCTGATATCTGCCATGTTCTTACCACTACTTGATTATGGCGATGTTGTGTACATGTGTTCCTCTCACAGCTGTCTACAGTCTTTGACACCAGTCTATCATTGTGCTCTGAGGTTCATCACTGGCTGTAGTCGCCTCACCCATCACTGTGAACTGTATGCAAATGCTTCCATGTCTTCCCTGTCTGTAAGACGCTACACACACTAGATGACTCTGGTCTATAAGGCTCTTCTTGGCTTGGTCCCTGCTTATTTAAGCACTTTTCTTCAGAGAACCAGAAGCCACTACGCCTTGCGTTCAAATGACATTTTGCACTTGTCTGCTCCACGTGTTCGGACCGAGATGGGGAAAAAAGCTTTCAGTTTCTCTGCCCCTGCTGCTTGGAATACTCTCCAAACTGAACTTAAAATGCCGGCTTTTATTTCATAAGGAGCTTTTCGCTCCATCTTAAAAGACAGACAACAGAAATCCTTTGAACAGTGTCTATGTTCTTAAATCGTTACTGTGATCACAACTCCTGCACTTTATGTTTATCTAGTTGCAATTTTATATTTCAATGTTTTGATTTGTAAATGTTGCCTTTCCTGCTTCTTATTTAACTTTTGATGTGTGCTGCTGCCTTTCTTGGCCAGGTCACCCTTGTGAAAGAGATCTTGATCTCAATGGGTCTTTTATCTGGTTAAATAAAGGTTAAATAAATAAAATTATTTAACATATTTATAGAGATATGTGTATTTACTAGTGTTTATTCTGGACATTTTATTTTTCTATGGGTGGTGCTATGAGACTTCTGGTCAAGTTTTAAATAAAACATAGTGTATCTTTTGGAAATGGCTATAGTTCACCTATTCAAAATGTGAAGGAAAAGTCAGGAAACAATAAGAAAAGATAGATTTTTCATATTATGACTTGGGTTAAGGTAGATTGCCATCTTGCCAAAAAATATTTCCTATTTAAAATACTGAGGAAAAGCTAAGCACCAACATGATCATTATCAAATTTAGTATATAGTGTGATTTAATTTTATGATGAGCAATAACCTTTCATTTAAGTCTTTTTTCATTTCATTATGTGCAGACTATCCTCAGTGCACTCAGAAGACCTGTGCTAACGGTGCCTGCTATGACAACTCCCAGCACTGCAACGGGCTACAGGACTGCAGAGACGGCTCTGATGAATTTAACTGCAGTGAGTAGATCGCGCCTATTATGTGGTGTGTTTGTATAAGGCCTACTGAGTGCTCACTAACGGCCAGATTTTAAAATTCCTATTCCCGTGTTTGGTACAGTTTAGTTTACTACCAAAATAACCACTTCACTATAATTAAGCATTTATTAACCATTATAACCCATTTATATAACAATTATAATTAATGCTCATTGGGACCCTTGTATTGTAAAGTGTGAAATACATACTGTACTCCCCATACATTCATATTATGAATCCCTTCACTTTGACTTTATAAATGTATGGGGAGTACAGTACACCTTAATATTAACAATTCTTTGTTAAATGACACGTGATCCACTGTGTGTGTTAATAAATGTTAAAAATGGTTCATAAATGCTTAATTACATACTTATTAAGTCAGTACTTATATACTACTTAGTCAGTTATTACTGTGTTAACTGACATTACCAGTAGCTTTATAAACCCTTTAATAATGTATGAATTGATTAACTTGATTAAATGTTTAGTTAAAACATTAATTAAAAGTATTAAATGCTTATCACAGGACTGACTGATGTTAATTAATGTACCCTCGCTACAGCAACCCTACTGGTGCTGACTCCTTTATATAGGCTGACTCTAATTTGAAGACTGCTATTAATAGCTAATCATTATTAGCTAAGCCAAGGCATAACACAGACACAATTCTTCCCAAACTCCAAGGGTTTATTTGCTGATGTCAGTTGTACATAACGCTACTCTGCATGTACATTTTAAGAACAAGCTATCTTTAAGGATAAAAGTGATATAATGTCTAAGGTAGCAGTTGCTTCTGGATTTAGCTTCATTCAGCTTCCTCATTCTCCGTCGACTGATCTTTTCATGTGTTGTAAATGTCGTCACATGTGTTTAATTGACAGCGACCCAGCATTGTCCCATCCACCAATATCAGTGTGTGAACGGCTACTGTATCCCAAACTCCTTTGTGTGTGACCACTGGGACGACTGTGGGGACAACAGCGATGAACAAGGCTGTGGTAAGGATGACAAGACGTTTAACAAAAGCCATGAAAAACTTTTATTTCTCTAAGAATTAGGGACATCTAGTGGTGCATATACCACTGCACCATTCAGTACGTTTACTTGAACTGTTTAATTGAGCTAAGGCCTTAATCGGACTAAGATAGGTAATCGGACAACCTGCCGAATCTGCATACATGTGGAGAAGAGAATTGATTTATTGGCTGTGTATGTCTGACTCTGCCTCCATAGGTGACGCTGTATGTCTCTATGAGCTAGTGCGTATTGAATCAGTTTCCTGATTACCTTTACATCACTGACAAAACAGTGAACTGTGGAACTGTGAAGCTATCTTGTCTCTTCCTCAGTCCAAAAGTGGGTCTTCTCCATCGTTGGTACTGCAGTTTACATACCGTGTCCTACGGTGGCCGATAGGGGCAAACACACTGCAAACCCCAAAATACCTGCAAGTAAAAAAACGCCAGCAAATAACAAAACGCCAGCAAGTAAAAAAAACGCCAGCAAATAAGAAAACACCGGCAAGTAACAAAACGGTCTGTGGGGGCGCTGTCGTGCAGGTCTTCGACCAACCTGTTTACTGGCAGTGTTGGGCCAAATACCGGTAAGTGATGGATGAAGGTGATAAAAATGTGTCTTTTAAGTGAACGTGGCTTTCGTTTCTGCCGAATGTATAAAAGAGGTGATAGTTTTGTAGTGAAAGAGTGTGTTTTCCTGGTCTTTAACAGGAACTAATGGACTTCCGTTTTGTTACTTGCTGGTGTTTTCTTATTTGCTGGTGTTTAATTATTTGCCGGTGTTTTGGGATTTGCAGTGTGTTAGTCCCTGTCGACCACCGTAGTCTCCTTATACTTTTACTTTTACTTCCGTGTCAAATAAATTTTGGTGCATGCGCAGAATGCCAAGTCTGACTCCAGTCCAACTAAGCATTTACATGCAAAAGTAATCAGACTTTGAACCATATTATACAGGTATGTTAGTCCTGTGCTGTACCATTCTTATCACTGAAGCCAATTAATTTAAATTTAAATTTGCTCAATGTCTGACAAATACTTTAATGCTGTAATGTTGGTTCAGTCCTGCACATTGCAGTATGGTGACGATGGGTAAAAACCTAAACCTGAATAACTGGTAGATCTGTCTGTTAATCCCTTAGTGTACCAGAGCTGCAGTGGCAGTGAGTTCACGTGCACCAGTGGCCGCTGTATTCCTCAGCGCTGGGTGTGCGACAAGTTCAACGACTGTGGGGACTTCAGTGATGAGAAAGGATGCGGTGAGAGAAGTTGTTCCCTTTTAGTTTTTTTTGCATCACTTTTTTCGAAGCAGCCTGAGGAAATGTTTCTAATCCATAATCCTGTGTGTTTCTGCGGTTTTTAGATAGTAACTCTCGAGACTGTTATCCCGGTGAGTGGGGATGTCCAAGCTCAACAGAGTGTATACCAGTGGCCAAAGTGTGTGACGGCAACCCTGACTGTCCTGGAGGAACAGATGAGACCAACACCACCGCACAGCAAACCTGCAGTAAGTGACACAAACCTACACATGTGACATTAGGACTAAACAACAGAGAGTTCACAGTAATGTTAATTATGTTGACTCATGCAGTGATGTCAGAAATTGGTCAAAAATCAACCAACCCAGTCAAAGGTTATTATAATCCAACAAGGTTATTATTTTTTCCCAGCAGGTTTAATTGTGTATTCTAGCAAAAAAAATAGTTTTTATACTTTGTTGAGTTAACATATGTATATATATATATATATATATATATATATATATATATATATATAGATCATTCATGGGGTAATAAAAAAACCCAACTACAATTCCTACAATCAGGTGATTGTTCACTTTTTCGTTTGATTTTCAATTATTAATTCACAATTAATTCACCTACATTTTACATACTGGACCTTGTGTTTCTATTGGCCATAGGTCGCTGCACACTAACAACACTTTAAATGTATGTAGGAGCAAGCAAGTGATTGACACACTTTAATGCATGAAACTTGTGTTTCTCAGAAGTCAGCAGTTAAAAGTGAAGCATAATCACAGCTTTTACCTTCCTTATCTCTGCCCTCACACCTGCTTTATGGTCATGATTGTTTAGGTAATTGTCAGCTAACAGTGGTCGTAATGCTGGTCACGATTCCCATAATGAAGCTCTCTGGGGCATTAAATGCTGCTCAGGTGACCACGGGTGATCACAAGCCAAAACCCAAAGTGTCCTGACCTTGATTTTTACTACAGTATCGCTCTGCTTAATTATTCACACACAGGCCTGGATCGCTGCTCCACCTTGAGCTGTGAGTTCCACTGTCACCCATCACCTCAAGGAGGTTCTTGCTACTGCCCTGATGGTTTCACTGTAGCCAATGACAGTCGCTCCTGTGTAGGTAAGTGATCTATAAAGTAGGTATACACGAATTTTGAAAGAACTTGAGATATCCGAGGCACTATTACTAGAAGGGTAATAGTTAAAAAGCCTTTAATATTTCATGGCTATACAATAACCAGGTTTCAATGGAGAGCTTTTCTCGAAGTATCTGAATGCATTTGAAAATAATAATACTTTTTTTTATTTTTAATTATTGATGTTTTGATTTTAATTTATAGATTTTTGATTTTCCAAGTCTGTTTTTCCTGTTGTTCATGTCGCCATGTGACCTGAACTGCGTGTAGAGGTCATGTGCCACTGTGCTCACATGACCATAAGATAAATGGAATGTTTTTATTGTCGGTATGATTCAATAGCCATTATAATATTAAATACTAAATTAAATACTTTTTTTTTAATTATTACCATCCTGTGTGCCTCAGGCTCCTCTAGTTGTCTTATATTTCCTAAATTTGTTTGATTTAATTTATCATTATTCGGCTCAATCCCTTTCACCCCCTTCTACTCAGTTTTTACATGTAGACGTATGGGTGTCCTATTCTTGGGGTTATAACTAGCCCTTAAAAACAATATTTTTCAGGGCCACACTTAAAGTTAATGGTTATGAGGTCTTTCCCAGATTAGCTGAATTAAAGGAAGCAAACATTACTACCATAAAGCAAAACAAATAAATATTGTTTTTTTTTATATTGTCCAGACTATAATGACTGTCAGATCTGGGGGATCTGTGACCAGATGTGTGAAGATCGACCTGGGACACACCACTGCAGCTGTGCTGATGGATACTTCTTGCAGCAGGGCCACTTGTGCAAAGCCAATGTGTCAGGTACACGTCACAATAGAAGTAAACAATATGTAATCAATAGATATGTGTTGGAAAGATCATTATGATATGTATAAGGGGACAGTAATTAAATGAGACCATACAATTCTGTACACTTTTCTTTCACACAAGTGAAATGTATGTTATCTAAACTGTGTTTTTGTTCTTAAAGTCTGAGTTTCACTGGAAACATGTCTGCCATCGTGGACATAGAGCTCATATACATCTTTCTCAACTCAAGTCTAAGACAGCCTTTTCCAACAGGGAACTGAAGTTTATAAACCTCTCTCTATTCCAAACCAGAGGCCATTTAAAAAAAAAAAAAAAAACACAGTAGTGGTTTACTCCTGTTTCATTTGCTAAGTTTATATCACTTAGGTTAAATTAACTTTTTTGTTGTTTAAATGATGTAAGTTGAAAATTCGAAGAAGCCACTACATGCTTGAAATCACAGTATTGTGAGTTTTAAAGGTGAAGTAAGTAGTTGTAGTTGTAGTTGTAAGTAGTGACATCTAGAGGAGAGGCTGAAATTTACAGCAACAAACTGCTCCTCTGCTCACCCCCTCCCTTCCCTGAGCGCTACGGTATCCTCAGCCGGTCAAATGTCGTCCTAGTCGTCTTTCTCCGTTCTCCGATGAGGTTCTAGTATTTATTCAGACAATGAGAGGGAGAGGGCGAGGACAAGGACGAGCGACAGCTCTTTGTGGCCGCGGTAGAACTGTCAGAAGCCGGCGAGGGAGAGGGCGAGCTACCGCGGCCGTAGCAGACGAAGCGGAGAGAGTGGAGGCGGGACTTCTGCTACAAGTAAAGCGACGCTTGATTTGTTCTCTCGTGTTTGTCCTTACAGGCTCCAGTAGAAACATGTTGCCTTGCTGTTAACAGTGGCAATGTAACCGCGGCCGTTATTTTACATGACTTTTTGAAACACTATGAAAATTAAAAAAAACTAATATACAGCGACTAGACAATGCAGGAGCACATTATATGTATAAAAAAGTGTAATTTGGGTCACATAAAACCATAAACTTAGTATTTGACTTAAGGTTGTTGAATTGTTGTGAAACGATTCCTAGTTAGGGAGTGGCGATATCACATACCAGTGCTTTTGTTGTTTTTTCAGCCAATCAGCTGCTCGCTACTGAAGCCGAGAACAGCTATGGATTTTACTTCTTTCTGTTATCTAACAGAAAGACTTTTGTTTTCGTGGGATAATTTTCAAGTCTGATTATGTCTGATGCACACTGGTTAACATGATCATCCTGATTTCAGCCTTCAACAGCTGCCAATGTCTGGTCCAGTAGTGTCCCAGGGAGGTGAAAATGGCAGATCACATTATTGATCAACACATCAGGATGTACTTCAATCAAGGTCTTTCAGAAATTGGCAGAAATTGCATTGTGCCTTTCTTTTAGAGACGGAATTCAGATTAGTCCTCAACAGTTAAGTGATCCTGCTGAGATTGTAAACTTCATCAGCATTATATGACACAAAAACCCATCTATAAATGTGTTTATCCCGATGTTGAAAGGGGTCAGCTTGTCATAGGAAAATCATAGGATAATCTATGGCCATTCTCGGCTTCTGTAGCTCACAGAGGAAACATATGGCTACTTAATATGCGCTGCTGCTACAGAGGCTCCTCACTGTTTCTGCTGCTTTGAGAAGCTGCCTGTGTTTTCACCACTGAATGAAGACTGACAAGGAAAAATGCATTGCAGAAGAACCAAATCATGGCTTTGGCTGTACTTCTTAAGACAGAGGCTTCTGGTCATGCCAACGCCATCTCACTTCTGCTGTGTTAGTGGACTTTATCGCACACATTAGCATCTAAGCTAGCGGACTTTATCGCTAACGCGTTAGCATTTAAGCTAGCGGACTTCATCGTCGCAAACTTTCTCCACAGCTTATACACAACAAACGGATGGATTATTTAGCAGCCGAAAGAGAACAGGACATTAGAATAATGGGACACCCCGAGGGCGAACAGACACAGTTGTTACTTCTGAGATGATGACATGACGCCCTATCAAAAGAAAGCACACAGAACCTATTATTAACCTCCTGTCTTCTTATGGAGTGAGTTTTCATTGACATAATTAATCTATACCTTAGTGTTCATTCAATGTCACATACAGGGATTAAAACATGTTTTTTCATGCTGGACGCTGTCTTTCAATAATTCACTGTGCGTTTCAGAACATTATGTGGCTATATTGTTATTAGCTAGCTCAGTATGGTTTTAAAATGCAAATGTTACACACATCTAAACTTGTGTTTGATCAGATGATCGTATTATAAGCTGTAACAGGAGCATGTGAGCAGCTGCTATTAATATGAATAACAAACCAACCTGATGTGCTTGAATAATACCCAGGATCTCAATCAGCAACTGAAATCACACTTTCAGAATATGTAAATAACTCAAAATGCCCCTCAGTCTACTTGTTCCTGTTTTTTCCAAGGCTGGGCACTAATTACAGCAAAGGATTTTAAACACAGATGACACAAATGAACACCTTTGAATTTAGTGATGGGGGCTGCAGAAAATTAGTTACTCCTGTTTCACTCTATTCACTCCTCACACACTATTTAAAATGTCAGATTTTCTCTCTGGACTTTGGTGTGGGAGAGTGAATGCAACACAACTTTCCAGTCCGAGAAGTAAAAACTGTTAAATATTCTTGATATGCAATAGACTTGTTATGTGGCTGGCAGCCATGTTTTCAGTGAAGGTGAGTATCTGGGTCTCATTCAAAATATCACTGATATTTTTTTTTTTTTATCACTGATTTATATGTGACTTAGATGAGTTTTCTCTATTTTTATTGTATCAATATTTGTAACGAATAATACTGGTTTTTGAAAATTGAATTCTAAGGTGTAGTGTTTGTGTTTTTCCAGCTGGATTGCCACAACTAATCTTTACAAATGGTGGTGATGTGGAAATGGCCGACATACACGGGCGATTTGTCAGAGTATTAGTGCCATCCCAGGGCAAAGGTTATGCGGTCGGTGTCGCCTACCACTCACATAGTAACCTAGTTTTCTGGAGTGACACATACACCAAAAAGGTCAGAGTCATTTGAAGTTGTATTCCTCAAGGGCACTATGGCAATACTAGTTTAAGAGGAAAAGCCTTTAATCCCAACCCTTTCCCCCCTCTCTTTTAACAGGTATATTCAGCTGACTATAATGGGGGTAACATTAAGGAGATTCTGACTGCTGCAGTCCACAATGTCCAGAACCTGGCTGTGGACTGGATCAACTTCAAACTGTATGTCTTAGAGGCCATGGTGGAGCGTATCGACATGTGTGACTTTGATGGAGGGAATCGAGTCACACTGGTGGCTGAAAACCTGGAGTCACCTCATGGTCTTGCCCTGGACCCAACATTAGGGTAAGTTCAAATGTGTACATGGAATCAGACACTATGTACATTTATGCCATTGTTTAAAACATTAGGTTACATGGACTTGGTTTTATTTTAAAATAGTAAACTTATTTATTTCTTTGTCGTAATAATGCTTCTTTGCATTAAAGTGTATACCATTGGAAAGCCTGTTTATTTCTATTTTAAATGGTGCCAAATTTGTAAGGAAAATGCATTTTTGTGGTGAACAACAGAGTTGTCAATGCCAAACAGATTATTCTGCATTTGACTCTTGTTTGGTGTCATTTATTGGACTGGATGCTTGAAGTCTGAAAAAGCAAGACATACTGGCAATAATTGCCAGTAAAAAACAGGTAAAAAACAGGAACATTTTAAAACAGTGTGTATGTAAGTAATTATATTATATCTACTGTTGGTAGCAAAATGACTATTATTCATCTCTTAAATAGTTACTACAAAGTAAAACAAGATACACAGGGGAGTAACAACCAGTGTCATATCAATGCAATCGTTTTATTTTAAATGTGTTTGTTATATTGATTGTTACAATTTGTCTGTTTTTTATTCTCTCTGGGACTTTTTGCACTGTTGAGTACTTGTATCTTCATCTGATAATGCATGTAAAAATCAACATTATTATTATTGTTATTATAATATAAATAGTAGTATTGTTGTTAGTATTAATCTGCATTTAGTGTTGAGGTGTATGCATTCTGAGCACTTTTTTAGCTTCTTTAAATGAAAATCTAAAGAAAAAAAAATACATTTTACCTTGATATACGTCTTGATATACAGTGTCATACAGTGTACATTAAATAATAACATTTGTTTGCAGCTACATGTTCTTCACAGACAAGGGCTTCTCCAGTGAGCAGATGAAGCTTGAACGTGCCTTTATGGACGGCAGCAATCGCCTCGAGCTGGTAAAGAAGGGACTCGGCACTCCGACAGGAATTACCGTTGATATTGTCACGCAGAGAGTTTACTGGTCTGACAGCCACTTTGACACCGTGGAGACTGTCACCTACAATGGTTTGGAAAGGTAAAGTGTTTTTACTCAAAATGTTGTCGTCAAAGGTTTCAAGGTAACACTTTGTTTTAATAGTCTATTGTTGATTCTCTATCAGATTTTTAGTATCATGTCAACAGATAATCAGTAGACAATAAGTTGTGCTTCAAGTGTTTCTAACCCTATATGAAATAGCCTGTTGACTAGTGAGCGTTATGCTACGATCTCACTGTACACGCTGCAAATGTACAAGTCAATGCACAGATCACACAGGCCAGGTCGCGCAGCATGAATAGTGCAGAACGTTTTCACATCATTTGAAAAACAACTGAGAACAGTGGATACAAATAGGTGTCATCTGATTATCTCTTGATATGATACTGAATTCTAGTAGGGAGTCGACAATGGGCTATCAAAATAAAGTGCTACCGGTTTCGATTTATCGTCATCGTGTTCTCCTTGATTCCCAGGAAAATGGTCCTCAATGGTGCCACCCAGTCCCCACATCCTTTTGGAATCGCTGTGTTTGAAAACCACGTGTTCTTCACTGACTGGACCAAGATGGGAGTCATAAGAGCCAACAGGTTCAACGGCAGTAACCCAGCACTCCTCTACCGAACCACAAAGAACCCAGGTCATGTGGTAGTATCTCATCCTGTCCTTCAACCTATTGGTAAGGAAGTGGACCTGCAACAATTCTTCAGTCTTGTTCAACACTTTAACCTCTATGGGTCTCATCTGAAACTGTCATGTCTTACAGTGTTGAACCCCTGTGGGAGACATAATGGCCGCTGCCAGCACATTTGTGTCTTGAGTCACCGAACTGACAACGATGGCCTGGGCTTCCGCTGCAAGTGTCGCCATGGTTACGACTTGCAGAGTGACCACCGCACCTGCTTTAGTGAGTTGTCCAAAATATATACAATATTTAAACAGTATTGTCTTATCTTTTACATTAAAGGACTCATATTATACCCTATATCTACAAGTTAGCCTAGTTCCCTGGTGTCCTAATTAACATGTCTGTGACATGCTTTGGTCAAAATACCTTAAGGATGAAGCACCATAGCAGTTCACCCTGCCAAAACAGTTCGGTTCAGAACGGTCAGTTTTGAGTGCCTGTCTCTTTAAATGCAAATGAGACACAGGAATCTATGTCAGCTTCACTGAGGCAGCTAACAGCCGTTAGCATTTGGAAAAGCGATCATTTGCAGACTCCAGTCGGCACATTGCTGTCATATATGAAATGTATCCACTGGAAACGTAAATCCTCTGAGGCTGGAAGGCTGTGTAGAACTCTGTGCTGCACTGTGCAGCCAAGAATAGAACACTTTGCGTACGACCGCTCTTCCGGATACTATGCCCTCGCCTGTACTCTAAGTTTTTTAGGGACAAAGCGGAGCTCCGCGAGACAACAATTCCAACAATGTGACGTCACATTGCGTGAGTCATCTTTTCTCACATTTTGCCTACTCATAGGGCCTCCAGAGTCCCAAATATATATGTATTAAAATTATTAAAAAGTTGATTTTACATAATATCTCCCCTTTAAAATTAATTTGACAATTGTATTGTCTGTCACTTTTGTGTAAACAGCAGCAGCTCAGTAGTGGGCGGGGTCAAAGGGCATTTATCTTGTCAAACTGCTGGCTGAATGACAGCATTATTGAGCAGTGGAATTAATTTCTGAAACCTTTTGAGGGTGCTTCGTTGTGTTTTCAGTCATACTCCAACTGGTTTGCGGTCGTTTTACTTTACGAGTACAATGTTGCATGTGCTGTCACACAGAGACACAAATGATAGACTTTCATTTGAATGTAATACTTTCAATAATGCGATAAGTTGGGGCCTGCATTTGGCCCACAGGCCACCAGTTTGACACCTCTGACTTAGACAAGTCAATATTTGTATGGTTTGAATGAAAAATACATTTGTTTGTACTGTATTCAAAAGTGAGTCGCTGTTGCCTAAATGTACATTGTGCTTTTTGATGCTTTCTAGCATTTGTTTCCTATCTGAATTGTTGATTTTTCCAAATGAAAGATCAGGGATCAATCACCAGCTCCCGGAGGTGGAAAGTAACAAATTACATTTACTCATGTTACTGTAATTGAGTCAGTTTTTTGTGTACCTGTACTTTTAAAGTAATTTTTAAAACGCCTAACCTTCTGATTGGAAGACAATCGTCTCCACCACTGAACCACAAATGCTCCTTCTTTAATATTTATCTAATATATAAACAACAAACAGTACACCACACAGGATTTATGATTCAGATTTAGGAGAGTGTGATGAGCTGCCAGTAACGGCTGCATCTCCCTCCTTGAACAGAGTTGAAGAGCTACTTGTTGCTGGCCACTTCTCTTGCGGTGCGGGGAATCCCGCTGAACGTGTCCCTGCAAGAAGACGTCACTCTGCCCCTCACAGGCCTAGCAACCTCATTCGCTGGCTCTGCTGTGGAGTTTGATGGCAACGAGGAGGCCATTTTCTACAATGACAGATCGAGAGGCCTCGTCTATAAGTCAAACCTCAATGGCACTGGTGAGTTTGTGTAAAGAAACTCCATCACCAATTAGTACAATATTATACTTACTAAAACAAAGACTCACCAAATATTTGAATGGAACACAGTCCAACAGATTTTGACGGGCTACAGAGTGGGAACAATTGATGCCATGGCTTACGACTGGACGTCCAAAGTTCTGTTTTGGACCACAAGCACATACAAGGTGGTGGCAGCCTTTAGAGTCACAGACAAATCCAGACGAGACATTGTGACTGGACTGAGAAATCCAAAAGGAATTGCAGTGCATCCGAGTGCTGGGTGAGTGAAAATCTATAGATAGTGAGTCAGCTAGGGAAGGTTCTCTTTGTCCTGTTGTTATGCAACGTGGGAAAGTATATGTCACTCACTATCCTGCACCAAAGTCCACACTTTTATATCACACAGGAGTTGTTGAGCCACTGCTGCTGATCACATTTGGTGACTTGTGTGACTCTCAGGTGGATTCTCAGCACAGAGAGCATGTCCAACTCAGATTTTATGGCATGTTTCAACAGGAAATACAGCAGTCAGGACAGTGGGACCGTCAGTTCGTTTACATGCATGTTAAAATCTGACAAGAAAAGCGTTTGATGTAAACATGTTCAAACTATTCTTAGTTGGTTTTACTGAGATAACTCGATTCAAAGTCATTTATTCCTGCATGGAGTTGGACTTTGTCTTCTCCACAACCGCAGTACTGTTGCCAGAAAAGAACAAACAAAACCGTGGCATCAGCTAGAACGAAAGGGATGGAGAAGACCCACATTTTGGACTGACGACCTTCATGCTCGGGCAGCTGAAAGAACCAAATATTTCATCTCACGGTGTGATGTTTGTTTGTCTGTGACGTAAAAAGGTCAAAAGGAAACTGATTCATTAGAATCAGCTTATAGAGAGATACAGCCACCTATAGAGGCAGTCAGACATTCATGGTAAACAAATGGAATTTCCCTCTGCAGGTACTCTCAGACTTTACAAGTTGTCTGATTGCCTGATTCATTCAAGCAGTGGTATGGTGCAGCTCGAAAAGCTGTGCTTGTAAACATAGTGAGTGAATGTACCGAGCATGCATACTGAAAGTGAGGAAGCTAAATGTAACTTAGTCATCATTCCAGTAGCGATTGCTCTAAGACGGCAAGGAAAGTTCAGCGGAAGTCAACATTGCATGTTTTATCTCCTGTACTTGCACTGAAGCCGACACCAAAAACGTGACTGAGTCATAATTTTTCACATTTTTGCCGAATCATAGGGCTTCCAGAGTCCCAAATATAAGTATTAAATTGATTAAAAAGTTTTACATAATCTGTCCCCTTAAAACCCACTTGAATCTTGCCTTCAATTGTTCTCTATGGGACAACACAGAATACGTTTCTCTCACTGCTGTGAGCTTGACTATGATTGGTCATGTGCGGCAAAAACGTCACTTCCATGGAAGCGGCCATGGACGCTGAGCTTCTGTGTGATGATTGGAGGAACTGTCTGAAAGGAGGAACCAGTTTTTTATTGACAGCGTTGCAGAAACATACACGACAGCGGAGCCTTTTCTGCCTCAGTCCTCTGTGTGGATTTTGTGAGGGAAGTCTGTAAAGAAATAGCTGGTCATTGTGTGTTATTTCCTTGACGATATAGACCATATAGACTGTAACTAATGACACTTTTATAGCATTTCAGTTTTACATAATTATGTAAGAATGTATGTACTGTATAAATAACAGCTTGAAATGAGCTCCCTCTGTTTCAAAGACCAGTAGCCACCATTGCATCACTCGTTTGTTTACACTCGTGCTTTGCCATCAGTATAATGTCAAAATGGCTGCCTTGAAAAAGAGATACAAGAGATCTTGAGAAATATGAGAATCAATAGTAAAAACAAATTAAATACACCCAAGTAAAAAAAAAAAGTGCATTCTATTTAGGGTAACGTGATTTGAATTATACTTTTTTTGACTGTTGACAGCTACTTGTTCTGGTCGGACTGGTACCGTCCAGCTGTCATCATGAGAGGCTTCACCGATGGCAGCAATGCTGTTCCTCTGGTCAACACTACACTGGGATGGCCATATGGGCTCTGTGTGGACTATATGTAAGCCCAATTACATCAGTGGATTTTTGGGGAACTATGAATGGGGGATTTAATGGTGTGTATTGTGTGTGGACTATCCCTTTAAATCCTCTGATGGATTTGACAGGTTGGACAGATTGTACTGGGTGGATTCTCTCTTGGACCAGATTGGTCACATTAGCATTCAAGGCCATGGCAGAGAGACGTTCACCAACATCGGCCAGATCACTCAGCCGTATTCCTTGACGATATATTCAGGTGAGGTTCTCTTGACATAACTCACTTATTCATTGGAACTAGGGATGCACCGAAAATTCGTCCCAAAGTCTTTTATCACGAAACAAAGCCACGTAAACGATGTTGTGATGACTTATTGTAAAAACTGCAGCCGTCACGCACCTGTCTATTCCCACGTAGAGTCTGTCCAAGATCAGTTTGAAACACCAATAAACGGTTCCAACAAGATGTGAGTACACATGGAGCAGCACCTACTAAATGCTGGAAAATCTCTTTGCCTTTGATGGCCGAGTTTGACAGATAAAACAAATTCATGATGAGCTGCAACACAGGACCATGAAATCATTAATTGAATAGTGAAATAATTATATATTTTTTTTACATAAAATTAATTGGTATTTTAATGAATGAATGAATGAATGAATTAATTAAACATTTTATTAATTAATGACACATTTAAGTAATTATTTAATGGTGTATTTATTTATTTAATTTTGTCACTTTCCGTCCTCCATATCCAACCTGTCTTTCTACTGAAACATAACCCCTAAATACAACCCATAAGTACGTTATATAATAATTTGCTTTGTCGTGTGTCAAGGTATAACGTGGGAGTCAGACCTGTGTCAAAATCTCATTTAGTCTCAGGAGGACAGCCCCGTCTTTCCAGGATTTTGTGGGCTGTTTTTGTCATTGTCCTGGCAGCTTTTGAAAATTTATAGGGATTTCTTGTGACAGAGGCGCAGACAAAGAATTGTACAGTCCAGAAACAAGATAACTTAATCACTGAAACTGCACACACTGTTACATTTATACTTTTAATGTTGTACACTGTATATTGTTAATTTACATAATATTTAACTTTTTTTTTCATATTTATTCTATATTTGGCTGTCACTTTTTTCTTTTCCAATATCTATTTTTTCTTGTCAATTGTTGCATTTTGCTGCTGTGTCAGTTTGAAGTATTAAAGTATTTAAACAAGTTATAAAAAAGTAACCAACATATGGGAATACTGTGTGAAACACCTTTGTTCCTGTAATAACTGGTTAAATTGTGAAATGTTTTGCTTATTTCCATAGACTACCTGTATGTGTCTGACACACGGACCAGAGCAATATTCGAGATGAGGAAGAGGGACGGAGGAGGAAACATTAGGGTCAGACAAGGAGTGAATGGAATCATGAACATCAAGGCCTACACAGCTGATCTTCACAGCAGTAAGTCCACACAGAAGATGAAGATGAAGTTTCACAATAAAATTATACAGTTGCTGTTGTAGACTGGTGATTGAAAGCCAGAATTATGGCAGGTTATCTGCATTCCTAATTTCGTCTTGTCACTCGCTCTGTGAGTTTTTAATCATATCTTATTCCCGCATTTATGGTACACTTTAAAGTCCAGCACGTAGTACTTGAGCACAACTCAGAAAAAATCACTGTTCCAGCTAACGCTACTGTGCTATCAACATACATAAGTATGTTCATATAAGTGCATCGTCACAAAATGTTTCATTTTGGTAGCAAGGGCTTTGTTTTACAGAGGTCGGCATCTTGTGAAACAGGATGAAACATGGTGATTTGCATGTTTCTTGCATGGTCAAACCAGCCAGAGCATGTAATTCACATGGTGAAGTGGAAGTTTATTATATAAACAAAGACGAACGGCAACGTTGGTGGTAGATGTCCCAAAGTCTTGGACAGTGGATAATTAAATAAACACATGAACATTAATATGATAAATATATAAACAGGTTTCTGTTGTGCAATAATGCCGTTTTGATACTGACTCGTCCCTCATCATCCTCTGAACAGCGTTCACGAGCCGATGCAACACCGTGCCCAACGGACGCTGCAGCCACTTCTGCTTCCCAACTCCCTTCTACAGTCGAGTGTGTGGTTGTCCATACGGCATGAAGCTTCAGGACAACCAGAGGGACTGCGTCAAGGACGATTCAGTCATCCCACCTGACAACATCTGTGGCAACAATGCCTTTGAGTGTGACGAAGGGCGGTGTCGGCCCAACTCTTACCGCTGCGATGGGATTGTTGACTGTGTGGATAAGACCGATGAGGCCAACTGCACAGATACAGGTGAACAACCCAGTTTAAGGCCTCACATTTACTTTTATATGTTTCTGCAAACCGTAGCTTTATGTGAACTTGACGTCTATATGATGGTGTTTAAATCACTTACGTATGTTATTTTTATTTCTTATTCATTGGCAACATAAATACATCAACGTGATTCAGTTTCATTCAATGCCGTCATTATTGAAATATCATGATGGAATATCTATCATTTTAAGTGCAATTCTCTCTCCTCTTGCTTTTTCCGAAACATTTTGACTATTGGACACTCAGTGGCCTCCAGGTGATTTGAGTTTGAGACCCCTGCAATAGAGGGTCTTTACAATCATGCCTTGAAAATCCTGGATAGAAAACAAAGAAGATAACATCACTGTCACTTATTAACAAATAGGAAATCTTGAGCTTTGATACATTTATTGGTTTTTCACTATGTTAAGCCTCTATATAAATGTTTAAATGTCTTTGCTCCTCAGCCTCTTTGTAAACAAATCCATGATCCACAAGAGCTGCATCAAGTGGAAATTGTAAAATCAGATTCTGTAAAACATATTTCGCGCAGACAGCTTTTTCCGTAAAAGGAGCAAAATCTTGGAACTTGAAATCAGCACAGATAAGCTGAGCTCTGATGGTTGATGCTGGGTGATTCAGCAACAACCTGCATGCGTGTCTTGTCCTTGGATGTAATTTATATTTCATTTTATATTATCACCATCTGTCTGCCTTTCTAAGGACAAGTCTGTTATTGTATCTGTCCCTATAAAAATGAAACCTAAATAAAAAAAAATGCCAGCTCAACTTAATGGCAGAAGCCATAAATTGTCAGATTTACACTTAGTAATGTGTGATTAATGGAAGAAAAAAGAAATCATTGAGCCAACCATTAATCCATTCACCTGCCTTACCTGTCTTTACCAGGAACAACCTGTTCTCCATATGCGTTCACCTGCAACAATAAGCACTGCATCCTGCCCAGCTGGCGCTGTGACGGAATGGACGACTGTGGCGATGGATCTGATGAAGTGGACTGTCCCACTCGCGTCCCTACCACCTGTTCAGCCAGTTCTTTCACCTGCGACAACAGCAGGTGTATTTCCAAGCAATGGCTGTGTGACGGTCACAATGACTGTGGCGATGGCTCCGATGAACATAACTGCAGTGAGTTAATCATTGTTTCTCTCCCAGTGGGATCATACTAGGTGATATCATCTTTGAAAATTCATATATATATATCTGTAACTTGCAGACGCAACCGTCACAACTTGCCCACCGTCCTACTTCCTTTGTCCTAACCAAGGCTGTATCTACAACTCCTACATCTGTGATGGAGACCAGGACTGCCTGGATGGATCTGATGAGAAAGACTGTGGTAATAAACTCTTTGAAGGGGTGATATGTATGTGAAATATGAGAAACTGTGGCCATTAGTATGGTGTTGTAGAGGTTAGCATTGTTATCTCACAGGGTGAACGACACTAGTTCCGTTGGACTGAGGGCCTTTTTGTGTGGAGTTTGCATGTTCTCCCCATGTTTGCATTGGTTCTCTCTGGCTTCCTCCCAGGTCCAAAATCATGCAGGGTTGGGTTGAGGTTAATTGGACACTAAATCAGGGGTTCTCAAAGTTTTGATACCTGAGGGCCATTTTAGGAACCCAACGTTGGACTGAGGGCCGCCAAAGGGAAAAAAAACCCAGAAAGAAATCCCATTTGTAATCATTTTAATGACCAGATTGCAGTTGTACAGTTTACACTTATTTGTATGTATCCAGTAATGTCCAATAACCATTTAACAAGCTTAGTAGCTCCTGGATTTAAACTATCAACTGTAATTCATTGCGGGCCACCACAAATGATTAGGCGGGCCGCCATTGGCCCCCGGGCCGCAGTTTGAGAACCAATGCTCTAAATTGATCATAGGTGTGAGAGTGAATGGTTGTTTGTCTCTGTAAGCTGGCCCCGTGATGGACTGACTTCCGGTCCAGGGTGTACCCTCCCTTTTGCCTTATGTCAGCTGGGATTGCCTCCAGCTCCTGCCATGACCCTCTGTGGAGGATAGAGCCGTAGAAAATTAATGGATGTGATCAGTAGTGTTTAAAACAGGTACTACAATTCCAATTAAAAATATTAGAGGGTAAGCTCCACTTACAGTATACCTGGTGTTACACTGTTATCAGGCACATAAAGTACATTCATAGTTATTTTCGTCAATTTGCATCTGCTCTGTTCGAGACATTTTTGAGAGTTGCAGTGCAGTCCATTTTATCTGACCCACAGCTGCAGCTCACCTTAATAGCTCACTTACTATTTTGTCAATCCAGGTGAAGGGTGACAAGCTGTGCTGTGTTATTTGGTGGGTGGAGGTGATTAATACAAACAATAAACAGAGGGGTTTGATTCAAAATTAAACAATGATAATAAATGATAATAATAAATGAATAATAATAAACTGGGTGTATTTCACTTTCACATGTTTCCTTTTTCTCTGACATTAAATAAATAATTGTCTTGTATGTATCCGTAACTCAATGTTTAGTATGTCACCTTCTTTTTAAGGCCCATTTATACTCCATTTTCATCTGTTTTACATCCGTCTGCCCCAAACGTTACTTTCTTTACTACCCTACATACCATGTCTTTTGCGTCGGTATGAGCGCTACGCAATACTTCCTCTACAAGGCAGTGCCGATTGCCAAGTTGCAGGCATCAATAAACACGGCGACCATTAAAGAGGTTTCATCCGAAATAGACAGAAACACAAGCAGGAATTTTGAAAGTTAGGCCACTGAATGTAAGTCGTCCCATAAATTTGGAGTATAACTTGTTTAGTGTTAGTGATGTTCACCTCACGGAGTGGGAGTGAAGTATTGTTTTAGTGGCTCTGTGTGTCTGTCTGTTTGTTTGTTTGTGTTTCCTCATTTGCACTTGCCAATATGACCAACAGAGGCCGCCACAGGCTTGTTGCGTGAATTGGGTGAAGTCTGTCATCTCTGATTACCTTGTTTCCAATGTTTCCATATATCCGCCACAACTTGCTTTACAAGATAGGCCCTTGAATTAAACATGCTGTGTACCACAGCACCAGTGACTGAGTCACTGTCTGTTTTCTGTTTTTAATGCCTGTGTAGACTTTGTCGTTTTTTAGACTGATTGGACCATTGACTTTATACTGCACCCACCATTTCCAGTGGTTTTGTTGCATTTAATCATCATAAGCTATCCTGCAAAGTGCAAAATGAAGGACAAAATGAACACAAATTATGGACGAAAGGCTCTGTGCATGTCCCTCTTTTAGTATAAATGGTCCTGTAAGAATGACGATTGACTGTGGCTGGATATTAAAGTGGCAATGATGAACGGTGATGGTAGAAGGAATCAAAATTTATATTTTAGTCCAAACAAAATCACCTTCACACGAGCAATGATCTCAGCACTGACCTGCAACACAGACAGATGTCAGAGAGTCACAGAGTCAAACAATTTATTTTTAACTTAATATGTTTAAGATGTTTTTACAAATGTTTAATATTTATCATTATTATTATTATTATTATTGTTATTATCATTATTATTATTATTATTATATTTAAAAACAAACTACACTCACCATTAAGATTCCAAAAATCCTATCCATCTTCCACAAGTTCCCCCTCTCCTTTCTCCCCACTTGGTCTGCCCTGGAACCATAAATAAGTTCCTGCTCCCCCCTTGGGACTCTTTTACCCGACAAAAGAAAGAGGTGAGTGTCTTGCCAAACTTGAACATCTGTTTAATATTGCACTCCTAACACATATTAACACATTTTACCCACAGAACTTTCTGACTTTAATGAATTCAGTCATTAATATACACATTGTTATTGCCTGTTCTAATTCTTCTTTCTTTCCAGGAGGAGCTGAGTGGCCACCACAGCAACTGCCCCAATTATTATGTGGTTTTATAGGAAATGTGCAAATAAAGTGCCAATTAATATTAAAGTGTCAAGTGCCATTTTTTATGTTCAATGTTAAACAAGATGTTAAAAATGCAATAACCCAAAACCCAAATAGTGCATAATCATCAGTAATGAAGTTTTTCTTCCTTCTTTCTTATTTACTTTAAGAGTTTCCCTGTGTCTCCTATGAGTTTGCCTGTGCCAGCGGGGACCAGTGCGTCAGTTCGGGATATCGATGCGATGGAGTGTTTGACTGCAGGGACCATTCTGATGAACAAGACTGTCGTAAGATGCCAGCATTGACTTAACATATACACTCATATGTACTCACAAAAAGTTAGGGATAATTGGCTTTTGGATTTTAATTCCAGAATGCACCTAAAATGCACATTTACAGATGAACTCAAGTTAACCTTCTCTAAACTTTTGAATGCACATGTCCAATTGATGGATGTATATGTAGTGGTTCAATTGTTATCATAGTGGTTGAAGGCCCCTGCCTAAATGTATTTAATAGGCTTATGCTAATTAATTGAAAACAAACAGATTATATTTTAAAGCAACTATATATTTTATAAACGTTTGTATGTGTATTTCTGCCAATAAATCCTCCTAAATATTACTCACTGGGCCTTTGAGTCATGAAGTTAGCTTTTTCAGTTGGCTCAGTTAAGCTATATAATATCATACCCACTGACTGTCATTTTTTGAATTTTTTTCAGTTCAAAAGATATTTTTTGACTTGCTATTCTGATTCTTGAGCATTTTTTATTTTTTAAATTTAGTCTTTTGGGTATTTTGTTAAAATGCATCAGGAAAAGTCGCTGCACTTTCAGTCATTTTAAATGTCTTTCCAACAGCCACTCGAGGTCCAGGCCTTTGCCACAATGATGAATTCCAATGCCAGACAGATGGTTTCTGCATCCCGAAGACATGGGAGTGCGACGGCCATCCGGACTGTGAGGACGGATCTGATGAGCACAACTCCTGCCCTCCCATCACCTGCGGACCCAACTACTTCCAGTGTGCCAACAAAATATGCATCTCGATAAGTTGGCTGTGTGATGGTGACAATGACTGCCGGGACATGAGTGATGAACAGAACTGCCCCACACCTCCATTTAGTTGTTCGTCTGGACAGTGGCTGTGCCCCACTGACCAGGTATGCATCAACCTGGACAAGGTGTGCAACGGTCAGAGGGACTGCCCCAACGGAGCAGATGAATCACCGATCTGCAGTGAGTGTCAGACATATTACTGATTTTAAGAGCATGACCGATTTGCAGTAATTTGATTTTCGATTTCAAGGTAAATTTTTTCTCTCTTTTAGCGCAGATGGGTGTGCCATTTTTTCGATTTGTCTAGTTTAGTCGAGGATCCTTGGTTTAGTTATGAGTTATTATGAGTGATATTATGTCCATCATTTGTTTGCAATATACCACACTAAGGCCTTAATATCAAATTTTAATAATTTATTAGCAACCAGTCAATTAGAAACTACCTTTAAAAAGAAGTTTTGAGGATTCTGATTCTGATTTCCGAGTATTTCTCCTTGACAGTGCAAATAAAACAAGGTTTTCTAAAAGAAAAATTTAATAATAAAATACAAATATTAACATTTCACAATTAGTATGAGACTTGGATTACCAGAACTACACTGCTATATTTTAGCTTTTAACTGAACTGAAGTAAAAGTCAACAATAGTATATGTGCCTTTTATTCATAACTTGCTGTCATGTCATTTTCTGAAGATCAAGATGATTGCGCACTGAACAACGGGGGCTGCAGTCACGACTGCATCCAGGGACCTTTTGGGGCTCAGTGCACCTGTCCACCAGGGTTTCATCTTAATGACACCAAGAACTGTGAGGACATTAACGAGTGTCTGATCCCTGGGTTCTGTAGCCAGCAGTGTTACAACGAGAGAGGAAGCTTCAGGTGCTACTGCTCACACGGCTACCTCCTGGAGCCTGATGGGCGCACCTGCAAAGCTACAGGTGAGCACCAAAAGCATGAAATCAATACAACAAGATGACTAGTATATATATTTTTTGATGCTTTGCCTCTGGCAAAAACAGACTAAATACATGTCATGCCTCACAGATTTCTCCACTGAAAGTTATGTTGGTGGTCTTGATAATCTCTCGGGCGTTACACACCTCGACATTGACTATAGTTCCTCTATGTGTAGATATTAACACTGCAAAATACAAAAATTCCAATTCCATTATCTGCCCTTAGATCAACTATCTGCTGTACTTCTGGTTGCAAGGCGTAGCCAGATAATTGCAAACCATATCAACATGAAGCCACCACAGATGAAACCAGTGAGCAGCGGCTCCAGCATTGTGACTGTCGACTTTGATAGTGTGACTTCCAAAATCTACTGGGCAGATGCCTCACAGAAGAAGATATGGAGCTCCAACCAGAATGGCACCAACAAACGTGAAGTAAGAGATGTCCAGATGTATAAAAGGAAAGCTGTGAGGTAGTTTTTTTCATCATGAATAGTGTTCAATATATCTGTTCTAGGTGTTCTCCAGTGGTCTGATGGTTCCAGAAAGTGTAGCGGTGGACTGGGTGGGTCGTAATCTTTATTGGACTGACTCTGTCATGGAGAACATTGAGGTGTCCACTCTCGATGGCCACTTCCGCAAAGTCCTCCTCTCTAAGAATGTAACCAGCCCCCGTGGACTAGTTCTGGACCCCCGCAACTAGTACGACTTGAATTTGTTCTATATTTTAGAATGTTTTGCTCAATAATGATTTATATAGCAGTGTCCTTTTCATGCCTAGACAAGAATATATTGTAATAAAGTCTCATTCCTTTAGCACAAACCTGATGTTCTGGACAGACTGGGGTCAGAACCCCAAGATCGAGAGTGCCTTCATGGATGGAACATTAAGACAAGTCATTGTCAGCACTAAGCTCTACTGGCCCAATGGTCTGGCCCTGGACTACACCACACGTAGGGTCTACTTTGCTGACGCCTACCTCAAATATATTGACTACTGTGACTATGATGGCAAGAACCGTCATCAGGTCATAGCAAGTGACATGGTAGGTTTGATTTGATTCTGTTTTTCATTAAAAACACAAGAGAGATAGTTTTCACTGCGCTGATGGCAGCGCTGCCCAGCCTTGCGAGCTAGCCATATTCACATAAGAAGCCGCAGCGTGCCCGGTGGAAATGCCCACATTGATTAGAGTGGCAGCGATCAGCTCCGGTGACCGCGGCGCTTACATTCCGTGGCGGTGACAGAAATCGGGGGTTAGTCTGGTTCCGGGGCCGATGGTCTTCACCGTCTATTTTGGTAGACTATGCATATGTGAAAGCAAACCGTACCCACGTCTGTTTGCTACATTGTAACATTTTTCTAACTGGTGCGGACCAAAGCAGTCGAACTATAGGTGTGAAAATGCTCAAAGAAAAGATCTTGGGCCTTTCTGCCCATCTCACTGCAAGTCCATGGGAATTCTCTGGTTTCCTCCCACAGAGTGCAGAGACAATGTAAACTGCAACCTTATTTTATAAGTATCTCAAAGCTTGGGGATGTCCCACTTGGTCATAAATGTATGAACATACTTCAGTAACACTGACCTCTGTATGTGCACTCCTCACACCAGGTTCTCCAGCACCCACATGGCATGACCATCTTTGAGGACAGCATCTACTGGTCTGAGCGTTACACCAGTAAAGTGATGAAAACAAACAAATTTCACGGTGGCAACATCACCACTCTGATGAACAACGTCTACCAACCCATGGGCATCGTTATGGATCATCCTATCAAACAACCAATGGGTAATATACAAAACCACTAACTCTTACCACTGATGTTAATATTTGAACTTGAAGCTGTTAGTAGCAAGGTCATCTTTTGGCTCACATCTTTTTAGCTTCCCCTGTTGTCCCTAAATGATCTCACAAACTTGTTGTGAGGAGTAATTGTAACAACACATCATGTAATAACACCGCATTATGTAATAATGTAATAAATTTGCACGCCATTATGTAATAACTGCAGTATTTTGTAATAATCTGCCACATTTTGTAATAACTTATTACATATTGCAGTTGTTACTACATAATGCAGGTGTTGCGATTTTATTTTAGCAAAATGTAACAATTGGTGCATCATATAATAACCAACAGAATTTGAAATTAAAACAGAAAAATAATTTGTATTTTACTCAAAATTAACACTTAAGCGGACAGTATGTCAAACTATTGCTCAGCTTACATTGCAACAATCAACCCTTTAACTTCAGTTGTTGCAAAAAGAGGTTATTTTCAATGTCCACAGTCAGATTAGTCGTGAGATCAAGTTTGGAGGTACGTGCTTCTGATAAATTATAGAATTGTCAACTAAATATCTGTCTTTGCTCAACCAACAGTATAGAAAAGATATACAGCACCAAATAATTAAACACCAGGTAGTCTAGCCTATTCAATAAATGTCATGCCCCATGTAACATTTCCATTCTTTCATAATGCATATTTCTAATAACAACTACATTAATGTGGCACTGACAGTGTTACAAAATGGTACTATAGTATTTTTCTGTAAGAGGTAAAAAACAGTACTAATTTTGAGTAAAATACACATTATTTTGCTGTTTTAATGTCGATTTCTGTTGGTTATTACACAATGCACCAATTGTTGCATTTTGCTAAAAAAAGAAATTGCAACACCCACATAAAAAATTTATTACATAATGTTATTACATAATGGCGTGCACATTTATTACATTATTACATAATGTGTTGTTACAGAGCACACCGAAAGAATATTCACGCCACAAGATCATTTTTGTGTACATCATAGAAGTGATATAAATTGTAGAATCTCATCACTAAATATCATTGTACTGTATGAGGCGAAGTACGAGCCAAAGTTGAAATTTTTTTGAAACTCAAGTTAATGGAGCAAATGACGTGAAAGCGTGCTGCTGATAGTTGGGTTAATCAAGTCAAGGAAGACTCATTTTAAGTAAACATTTGTGACATAAGAGAATTTCTTTGGCCAGTTTTTCCAATTTGTCTGTTTTTTAACAGCGTAGTCTAAAGCACAAATTAACTGTCTCATATAGAAAGCAAACAAAGATTATAGGAGTCTATCAAAACCTGAGTTTTCAGGACATTCAGTCCAATAAACCGTAATCAGACAGGCACAAGTACAACTAAAAATATGAATAACACTAAAATCAGAAGAAGAGAAACAAGAAATAGAGGCAACAAAGTTAATTTATAACATGTATAGTATGTATAGTATAGGCAAATGTTAAATGTTATGCCTGATTAAAGGTGACATTGTGGTTTTGTGGATGTGTTGTCAGCCATCAACCCATGCAGAGAGCACCTGTGCACTCAGCTGTGCCTGCTGTCAGGCCTGAGACCCAGGTACTATACCTGCCACTGTCAGTCTGGCTGGAAGCTGGATGCTGACAAACGCACATGTGTCAAAGGTAAGAATTAAACAGCAGTGATCTCTGTGCAACCAGATCTAACCGTGTGGAAATCTTATGAATACACTATGTGGATCAAAATATGTCCTCTAATGTTATATGTTACTGTATAGCTTCATGGTTCACAGCTAAAGAGCTGTTTGACAGTCGCCTCTATCACAGTTGCTTTCAACACAGGGATTTATTTATGTCAAAACTATTAATTATTTTTACATTTTTAATTTCAATTAAATTGTTTCCTGCAACTCCTGGATCTCTCCAGCTCCAGTGTCACTCAGGAAGTAAAATGGGTCAACCTCTAAGCAGAAAGTCAGGGGTTTGGGTTAAGGTTAGGGTGAAAGACAATGAACAGCTGTGTGTACGTGTGTGAGTGAGTCACTTCCAAACAACAACATTGAATTGAAATAGGCTTGATGATGACCCAGAGCTGCTTTAAACTACAGATTTGACATTCACCCATTCACTCACACGTTCATACAATGCAACACTTTTTCCTATTACACATCTTTTACACCCAGTTGCACACTGCTGACACAGCAGTCAGGAACAACTTGGAGTGAAGTGTTTTTTCCATGAATGTAGTCAAGAGGAGGTGGGAATCGAACCCCCAATCTTTGGTGGAGGTTTGATTTGAGTGCTGAGATACAAACAGCTAAAACTAACTTTGGGGGAGCGAACTTCGCAACATTATCACTTCTGGTTAAACTGTCACATTAAATCCTTTGCATAGATTATATTACTGAATAACATGTACTTATTAATCACTGACCATTGAATGATCTGGCTGTCTCCATATCCCTGAAAAGTGCTGTTTTGCTTACAAATAGCTTGGCATCTTCTTTCTTTCTTTTTTTGTCCTCCACATCATGTGTGATCCCATTCTGTCACAGATGACACTCCCTTCCTGATGGTGGTGAGAGATTCTGTCATATTTGGCATTCCTCTCGACCCTGCTGACCCTTCAAACAACGCAATGACCCCCGTGTCTGGCATCAGCCAGGGACGTGACATTGACTTCGATGACCAGGAGCAGTTTGTCTATTGGGTGCAGGGCACTGTGAGTACTGATCTTGGAAGGGTGCACGGTTTGGGTGCATGAGGTACTCACAAATAGTCAGCACTGACTGTACTGTCTATGCCCCCTGTGCTAAGAACCAGCTCAAGACACAGACACTAACACACACTGAAAACATGGCTGCCAGCAGGAACAAAAAACTCACCTTACAAAATCAATGCCTGCCTAAGTCTATAATGTCTTAAGCATATGTTGATTTTGGTCTACGTACATAACTTGTTATGATGAATGCTATCTGACTTCGCTCTTATATCAGGGTTCTATATGGCGAGTGAAAACCAGTGGTACCAACAGGTCAGAGTTTGCTCCGGCTGCCTTCATGGGTTCACCCTCTGGACTTGCTTTTGATTGGATAAGCCGGATAATGTACTACACCAATCCCACTGCAAAAACCATAGAGGTAAACCTCAGACAACCTTTTTTTTTTTTTATTTCACTTCTTTTGGCAGTTAGTCTGAGTGCATGTAAATAAACAAACTTCACTCAGGTGATCCGTGTTGATGGGACACAACACTACAGGAAGACCCTCATTACCTCCACTGGCAAACCGGAGGGAGTGGGAGAAGCCATGGGAATAGCTGTGGATCCAGTACGAGGGTAAAGCATTATGTTCACTGAAAAAAAGAATCCTACGGTAAATTTGTCTGATTTTAATGAAAGAGCATGGATAGGAATGAAGAAAAAGAGTTGCAATCAATTTATCAAGATCTGACCAGTGCTACTGTAGATGACTGTTGTCTAAATATTTGAAAGACATGTAAATTACTTAAAAATGTGTTTCTCCAGCAGCAAACAGCCATATTTATTGTGATTTAAAGACGACACCACCAGAACTATACACAATTCCATCAGTAGAAATGCAATATGATGATATAGTCTTCAGAAAAGAACTACACACTGTTTGTAGGTATCCATAATGTAGTCCTATTCTGGCCGTTTAGGGTAATATGGGTTGGATTTCTGGGCCAACAAGGTGATACAAATCTTTATCTTAATATCTAAGAAAATAAGGTGAATGAGAACATTTTCCTTTTCCTTTTTCCTTGAGGTTGTTGATTTACAGTACACAAAAATGTATCATGTAGTATGAACATGACACAATTTGAAGAAAAATGGCAATTAGACATTTTGTAAAGTCAAGTTGTTCTATTTAAAAATGTTCATGAAGAAAACAGGTTGTGTGAATGAGGTGAAATTGAGAATGAGTCACACTTTCTTCTGTATTGTTCTAATTTCCAGCCAGCACGTCCATGTGGACCCTATAAGGATTATACTGTGTCGGACAATATGGGTTCCAAAGTGGGTTTGTCGATGGTTTCCATGGTGGCCCAACACACACTTAGTACCCTTTCCAGGATACGTGGGCACAACATTTAGCAGGTTCCATATGATTTCAGTAACATTGTTTGTCACCCTTGTTTGGTGGTCCACCCTTGTTTGGACCACCAAACAAGGGTGGGGCCACCATTGAAACCACGGACAAACCCGCTTGGGATCATCAGCCCGAATGGGGCCCACATGAACATACTGGCTGTGTTATGATGAATTAAGGCATTATTTTCTATGCATGACACAATAATGGAAATGAATCAACCTGTCAATCATATATACAGTCTTTGCTGCTTTCCCAGGGAATCAACAGCAACAATTGAAAAAGTGCACATGCATGTGTGAGAGGACTGAAAAATAGAAGTTATGTTTCTGAATGGACGTGATCATGAGCTTCATTTAAATGGCCAGAAGTGTAAAATTAAGTGAAATAAAATGACTCTACCCATCTGAAATATCTTTCGTCATCACTCACATTCCAAATCTCTCTCTGCAGGAAGTTGTTTTGGACAGACAAGGGCTCAGACAGTGGAGTCCCTCCAAAGGTTGGCAGTGCTGACATGGATGGGGGAAACCTCCGGAACCTCTACACGGGCAACATGGCCAACATAGGATTCATCACAGCAGACATATCTGCTAGTAAATTGTACTGGGGTGTAGCAGGCTCAGGAGTGGTAGGTACAGTATATATAGTAAAACAGACAAGTAAAGAAAAAAAGTTTTAGTCAAATATTGGACATGTTCATGCTACCTGAAGTTGACTTTCACAAATAATATCTGCTTCAGTAACTTAGGTGTTTATGCTTTCTAATGCATCTGTATTCATCTCTATGATGGTCCAGATTCAGCTCCCTCCTGCAACCTCTTTTCTCTCCCCTTTTTTTTTTCTTCATAGATTGAAAGTGGTACCATGGATGGAGTGAGTCGGGTGAGGGTGGTCGGTAGTCTGTCTCATCCGTGGGGGTTGACAATCCACCAGAACCACCTCTACTACACCGACCTGGACTATGAGGTCATCGAGAGGGTGGACAAGGACACCGGAGCCAACATGGTGGTGATGAGGAGCGGCATGTCTGGTCTACGTGCTCTCAAAGTGCATGCCAGAGACAGTAGGTGGATTTGCTCTTTTGTTTTTTTTTGTTTTTTCATAAATGTCTATCCTTGAGCTTTGTGATGCTTTTATCCAAGCCAATTTGTCAAAAATTCTAAAAAAAAATTCCCCCCAAAGAGTGAATATGTGTGAAGGAATATGGTACGGTGGCCCTGAGGTGCAAACGCAAATCACAAAACACAACACAAATCAAAAACTCAAACGCAAATCACAAAACACAAACACAAATCAAAAACACAAAAACATTAACTCAAAATGGAAACACAAATCACAACGCAAACACAAAAGCAGAAAACACGAAAACATTAACTTACAACGCTCACAACATTGTAAAATAATGTTTTTGTGTTTTCTGCATTTGTGTTTGCGTTGTGAGTTAATGTTTTTGTGTTTTTGATTTGCGTTTGTGTTTTTTGATTTGCGTTTGTGTTTTTGATTTGTGTTGTGTTTTGTGATTTGCGTTTGTGTTTTGCACCTCAGGGCCACCGTACTTTGGTGTCCTTTTCAAGGACAGAAAGAGTGAGCGCCATATGCATTTCTTATATGAGCATAGGTTGTTGGTTTTTAGGTTTTTGAAAAGACTTTTTACCCTGCGATGGACTGGCGAACTGTCCAGTGTGTACCCCACCTATCGCCCAATGTCAGCTGAGATAGGCACAGCACCCCCCCGTGACCCTCTGGTGGAGGATAAAGCGGTAGATAATGGATGGATGGAAGGCTTTTTACCATTTAATTGCTAATAAACGTCTTCCCAAACATTAACATTATGGCGATTGATTTAAAGCAACAACCTATAATAAACAACCTTAAATATAATAAACTGGTGAAACAATTGAGCACATTTTTTTCTTTCAGATTATAGATATGTAAGTGTCAATGATAATCAAGATTTACTTTTTAAGACAAGCATCTTAAGGTCAAGGTTAGCCATTTTGGCCAGATTTACCTCAAAATATATTTTCATCTCAAGGGACTTTCTGGTCATACACAGTTTGAATGAAATAAAAAAAAGATGTCTGAATATCACATTATCAGTAAGTGCAGCCTTTTTCTTTTGTGTGCTGCTCTCACATTATCCACTAACACTCGCCTAATCCACTCCTCGTCTCTCTGCTCCACACCTAGACTCAGCAGGGACCTCAAATGCCTGCAGTTCCAACAATGGCGGCTGTCCTCACCTCTGTCTGCCCAAACCAAACAATCAGAAGACCTGTGCCTGCACCACAGGATTTTACCCCTCTCAGGATGGCACCCGCTGTGAACAGTATGAATCCTTCGCTGTCATCTCCACCCCCAAGTACATCCGTGGTTTCCACATAAACAGCTCAGATCACTCTGAGGCTATGGTGCCTGTTGGTGGACGTATGTCGACTTCATATTATAGTCTGTATTTGATGTTGTACAGCCTGTTAATTGATGACCATAAATGCCAATCTTGTGTTTCCTCTTTGTAGCTTCCTACTCCATTAAGGGGAAGCTGGACCTCCATATTGAATCTGGCTTTGTGTACTGGACTGATAACACCACTTCCACGTCATACAGGGGCATATTCAGGGCCAAAACAGATGGTGGGGATCACAGTTATGTCATCAATTCAGGCATTGGAAGAGGTGGCATCCAGGGCCTTGCTGTTGACTGGGTTGCAGGTATGACACCAAATTACTTTTTGTCTTTGGCTTCACAAAGTGGCTAAAAAAAAAACGGATAACAAAAACACACAAAATTTAATTTCACATGATATACACACTCAATAATAACAAGCATAGTTCCAAATTCATAATTGCAAATTCCAAAAAAAGAATTCTTATGAATTTTCTTTGCGGATACTGCAGCTCCATAGATAAATAGATAAACCCAGAAATGTCAGATTGGCTATATGTCTCTCTGAGGGCAGTTTTATTAATTCTTGGGACGATTATGAGCCCTGAACACTGACAAGAAATGCCCCCCCACACACACACACACACCATTCTGCCCATGTACAAATCCACAGCAGTACAAAGAGAAAAAAAAGAAAATGCCACAGATTATCCTCCTCCCACCAGCCAAATGTGCTTTTCATCAGGCAATGTCTGGCTAATAATAATAACATTGATAATGATAATAATAATATGAATGAGGGGCCCTGCACTGGTGTTAACATTGTCCTCTTTTCCATTTCACCTTTCATTTCTTTAGGTAATTTATACTTCACCAATGCCTTTGACAGCGAGACCTTCCTGGAAGTGTTGGCCATCAACACCACCTACCGAATGATTTTACTCAAGTCCTCCCAGGACCGGCCCCGGGATGTGGCTGTCAGCCCCAAGCTACGCTACCTCTTCTGGACTGATGGTGGCCAATCACCAAAGATTGAACGTGCTCTCTTGGATGGCACTAACCGCACAGTGTTAGCATCAGAGAGCATTGCTTCACCTCGCGGCCTGACTGTTGATTACACTAATGACTTCCTCTATTGGACAGATGATGTTCTTGATATGATCTCCCGTATGGCCACAGACGGCAGTCAGAGGCAGATCATCAGGTATGGGAGTCGGTATCCGTCTCCAACAGGAATGGCTATATTGGGGAACTACATGTTATGGGTGGATAACAAGCTTGGGAAGCTCTTCCAAGCCAGCAAAGACCCAGCCAATACCAACCAACCAGAGGTAAAATAAAATTAAAGAACTATGACAAAAACCTGGTGCCAGTGTCTTTTCCGCTAACTTCTTGTTTGTTGCTGCCCTTAGCATTCCCATCCCTTCTCTCTGTCACCTTATTAGCACATTTGGTGAGGGGTGGGCATTTACTCACCGACATACTGTCTCGGTTCGGTTTCTGACTCCTGATTGGATAAAATGTTACTTCGGAATATTCTCCAAGAGTTTCTCTAGACTTTCTGTCAGAGCTCTGAGACTGAGAGATCCATATCACTGAGCAAACACTCTCAGTTTGTAATTACTTTAAGAACATAGAGCTGTTTAACTCAGATTTCAGCCCAAAGCATTTTACTGACTCCCATAATTATGTCTCAAATTTCTACTAGTCAAAACTACATGGACATTGACATTGTCAACTGCCTATCTAGCACCGATAATGATTTATAATGATTTAGAAGTTTGCTAACAATTACATATAAGCCAGATTCAGAGATGAGTGACAGGTAGACAAATCATCAGTATAGGGACTTTAGTAACTATTCCTATGCCACTGAATGATAAAATCAATATTCACAATGTCCCCAGGTAATTCGAGACAATCTCGATGGGGTGATGGATGTCACCATCTTTGACGCTCATGTCCAGCCCACATCTGCAAACCAGGTGGGCTTTCACCCATGCCAAGAAGATAACGGACGCTGCCAGCAGCTCTGCTTCGCCATTGCCGGCCAGGAGAAACCAAAATGTGGTTGTGCGCATGGGTCACTCCTTAATAATGGAGTAACATGTGGTTATGGACTGGACGAGTTTCTGGTTTTCACCACAGACTACACACTGAGTAGCCTTAGGCTAGACCCTGCAGACCACAGCACTCCTTTTCCAACAGTGAACTTAGGGTACAACATGATGGGTTTGGATTACGACTTCAAGGAGAAGCGGATTTTCTTCAGCCAGTACATGGGGATTGGCCGAAGCAGGATTGCCTACATCACTACAACATCTGCTACCAGCCCCCCTGTCAATATAGCTACAGGTGAGTTGAGCAGTTTACTGTGTTGTCAATGTAGAATAACATCTTTTAACACATTTTCAAGTTAATTTTTTTTCTTTTTTTCTTTCAATTATTTTTCTTTCCCTTCCTCTGTTGTACTGCACAGATTTAGATGATCCAGAGGGACTGGCATATGATTGGGTCAATAAGCGTCTCTATTTCACTGACTACTATGGAGACAATGTCCAGTCCATTGGGTTGAATGGGATGAATCGTTCCATTATTGCCCAAGCAAACCGCCCCAGAGGCATTGTTGTCGACCCCTGCTACGGGTAAA
This sequence comes from Microchirus variegatus, assembly GCF_963457635.1. Classification (NCBI taxonomy): domain Eukaryota; kingdom Metazoa; phylum Chordata; class Actinopteri; order Pleuronectiformes; family Soleidae; genus Microchirus; species Microchirus variegatus. The sequence goes on along the minus strand of NC_139818.1, from coordinate 7,553,890 downwards.
AGCAACTTACCATTATTTCATTAATAAATTCCCATCAATCACAGCTTTGAGATGATTGCAAGGTTTTAATGGTATGATCACCTTTAATCTACAATGATCAGCCTCCACACAAGAACCAGTACTTGCTTTTACTGTAACCTTTGTATGAGCTGATGTAGGTTTAGGTGGACAGCTTTGTCCTGGTCTGAGGAGTTGGCTTTCCTGTGTTAAGCCATGCATCAATTTATTCCTCACAGCACTGGAATGCATAACCAAGTGACTCCTCTGGATATGCGGTGTGTGGTCTTTGGGATGAAAAAGTTGCTGTCTGTAAATGTACAGTTTTGTAAATGTATGTAAATTCCCTTGTGAATGAATCTCTTTAATCTAATCGTATATTGTCTGAGGTTGTTGCTGGGTTTGAAAAACATGGGGATATGAAGTTATAAAGATATGAATATATGCAGCTATACACAAATGGGATGACAATCTTTCTCTTTATTGTCCACTGGCTTGGAAATATTCTCTCTGGTCTTGGTGGCAGTTTTCACAGAGGTCCTGTTGGGATATCCACAAGTTTTTAATCCCTGTTTCATGTTTTGGTGTTACTCCTGTTGAGAAAAAAATACTGGTTTCTGTGTTGGCTTCCTGTAAACTCTGATGTGAATGCTCCAGTATCCATGTGAATGTCACAATCCAGAGAAAGCAAGCCGTTGTATTTGACGTCTTCCCTGATGAATTTGATATTTCCATTTCATATTTTTATTTAATATTCCACAGAGTTGATGTGCTCTATAAAATAAGCACTTCCTGGATTTTGGATTTTTGGGGGGCTTTATACTCTACTCCATGTGGACATTGGCCACAATAAGTAATACTTGGGAATCCATAGTACATCAACATGTGCCTGTAGAAATTCCCTTTGTATTTGGGAAAAAGCTGGTGTTCAGTCAGTTTGGCTTAGGAATGCTTGTTGTTGTTGTTTTGGGGGTAAATATTGTCTGGAATGCCTTACTTTTTCTTTACATTTTTTGTAAAGAACCAAATAATTGGAAGAATATGGATGGATGTATGCCTGCCCTTGGTGGAGACCTTTGCTGCCTTTCCAAATTGCTCTCTTTCTTTACTCTTTCTGCCCAGATACCTCTACTGGACTGACTGGGGTTTTCCGGCTAAGATCGAGAGAGCAACACTGGGAGGAAACTTCCGCATTGCTATCATTAACAGCAGCCTGTCAACACCCAATGGCCTTTCTCTGGATTATAAAGAAAGAATGCTCTACTGGGCTGATTCGTCATTGTATGTCATTTTTTTTATGCTATGTACTACCCTACTATAGACTTTTGGGACAACATTTTTTCTCCCTTCTTCCCACAGAGACACGATAGAACGGGCTTCTCTGACGGGACAAAATCGGCAGGTGATCGTGCAGGGTGTCATGTACCCCTTTGCCATGACAGTCTTCCAGCAGGACATTTTCTGGACTGACTGGAATGAAAGAGGCATCTTCCGGGCCGGGAAGGACGATGGCTCTGGCTTTGCGGTGTTAGCCCAGGATATGCAGTACCGACCAAACGACATCCATGTTTACTCTGCTTCCAATCAAGAGAGCTGTACCAGCTCCTGTCAGCAGTTCAATGGCGGCTGCAGTCATGTCTGTGTTTCAGGTAAGAGAAAGCTTTATCAAAGCTGCCATTAGTAGTAAAATCTATTGTCATGGTCAATGCTAACCTTTGGCTAACCTTCTGTGCAATTAGATTACATTTTTTTACATCATGCAGTTTTTCTTATGCCTTATTTCTACTGAGTGCAACAGTTTGGTTTGGAACAGTACAGTACTTTTTTTTTAATAAATATTCACTATACCAGAATATCACAAAAAATTGACCCCAACCATTCCATTCTACAGTACCCTTTCCTTGGGGTACTGGAGTAAAATGATACAGTAATGTCAGTAGAGCAGCTCCACCCACTAAAGTAAGCTGCTTGAAAAACTACAGAAAAACAGGCAAACGCATGCAGTCTATTCTCATACAAATCTTGGCACCGTTTCGAGACATTTAGCCACAACCCGAGCACGACAAAAAGAGCTGCTGGATGTCCTCCACTGCTGTCTGTTGTGTCAAGTTCGATGTCACTGTTCATTGTCGTCACACCGAGGACGTAGCCCACACCCTGTCTGCCAAGTAAAGTTACTCGTCTCATTAGAAACCCAAGCCTGACCAAGGGTGTTACCATTCCAAACCGTACTGTAACAAACTGAAACCAACACAGCATTACATATACAAATATAAATCTTGTTTGATTTTTTCCCTGAACATAAACAACCCCCCAATCATTAGGCAGAATCCTTCATCTGTTAGTAGTGTGGTATCAAATCTCAAATGGGGCCCGGTTAGATAAGTTGAGTGGGAAGGAAAGATCTAATATTACTGGGGCACTGGCAGATTAATTTATGGTGGAATATTCAATGTTTTTAACAAAGGGGAGTAATACACTGTCATACGAAAAAAAGAATCGATTCTGCAGTTTGGTTCATGAACGATGACAATGTTTTAGCCATTTTGTAGGGAATCTTTGATAAAAGGTAATTTGTACACTTTAGGTCTCCTCCAAAAATTAGGCTGTGTGAGTTTAAGTCAGGTATAGACGAGATTACTTTTTCTATGAATTTCTCATCGTCCCACTTAGATGCATAAACGTTAACCATAAGGATAGGTTTGTGGTAGAGGAATCCTGAAAGGATAATAAACGACAATGTGGGTCACATATATTTGTGGCATTAAAGAGTGTTTTTTCATGAATTATGATTGCTGTGCCACGTGAGCTGGAATTAAAACGAATGAAGAATGAAAAATTTGGCCAACCCACGGTTTTCTAAATCTGATGAACCATTAAATGCGATTCTTGTAAAAAAACAACAACTTCACATTTTTAAAAATTTAAGATGTGCAAATATTCTAGCTCGCTTTACAGGTCCATTCAATCCCTTTACATTTCATGAGATAAATTGTGCATCTGTACTCTGATTACTTTCCTGTGTCCTATTCATGGTCTACGAAATCTATCAGTAATGCTCTGCAGACTCCATAAAAAGTGTCTCCACTTAAGAGTATAATAAAATAATGAAAACAAACTCATAAAACTGCTGAAATGGATTTGAAATCCTGGGATGTACACACCCATAACCCTGACAGAACCCCCAATTACCCAAGATGACAACAAAACTACAGGCTCAACATGCCTCCCCTGTCCTTCCGGGAGTGCACCCTCGTTAATTTATTTGCACAGGAATATAGAGCTTTTTTATCACAGATAAAGGTTTTCCACTGACAGCAGATTGACATTTCTTCATGCCCCCTGAAATCTCAGGTCCAGTGGGCCCAGAGTGCCAGTGTCCTCATGAGGGAAAGTGGTACCTGGCCAACAACGGCAAAGACTGTATTCGGGACACAGGATCACGGTGTCACCCAGAACAGTTTACCTGTCTTGATGGTAACTGCATCTCGGCAAGCTGGAAATGTGACGGCCGCAGTGACTGCTATGATAACTCTGATGAGCTGGAGCGAGTGTGTGGTGAGAAATGAAAATAACAAATAAAACTTTATTAATCAATGTACCAATTTTTAAAGGGGTGGAACTGTAATGATGGCTCAATCTATAATGTTTAAAGTGATAATTATTTTCATTCATGTGGTTGAGTGACACATTGCTGTGCGTTCCTTACTCTTTTCAGTCAGTTTAAGACTATAATAACTTCTTAATAAAATAAAATCTTAATTGTCCCTTGTTATGATAATAAATCTAGAGTCTCTTGTTCCTCCTGCTCAGCCTTCCACACCTGCTCAGCTATGGATTTCACCTGTGACAACGGTCGGTGTGTGCCGCTCGGGTACGTCTGCGACTACACAGACGACTGCGGTGACAACAGCGACGAGAGGGGCTGCCCCTTCCCCACCTGTAACCCCACCACCGAGTTCACCTGCGCCAATGGACGCTGCATCAGCGCAGCCTTCGTCTGCGACGGCCACAACGACTGCAGAGACAACGCCACCTCTGATGAAATCAACTGCCGTGAGTGATGATTGTAAAAATCAGAGGACTATTTAAAAACTGAGGAACAGATTATGGTGGATGATACTGAATATATAAAGCATTAAATCAAGATTTTGGAAAATTTTAAATCATTGATTTAACTCTGAAGAGAACGGCCCCTCTGCACAAATGCCCAAACAGTTAAGACATTCCTCAACAGCTGTTTGTAAAATAATATGATTGGATGAGGTATTTTTCAAATTTTACGAACCTCTGTTAAAGAAAGTTCCACTGGGCTATTAATGCATTTACATAACATTAGGGTTAAGGCCACATTATACTTCTCCGACTGCGTAATGCGTTATCCGACTGCGTCACCACGTAGACCACTCGAGCCTTCATACTTCTGCGTTGTGGTGACGGACACGCACTGCAACTTCCCGCCCGATCAGTAGGGGTTGCTACACAAGGTTGTTGTGCTTCTGGCTACAGTGAGAAATGGCGTCCGAGAGAGAAAGACTGTTGTTGTTGAAAGAGTGGCCGTTTCTCACTTTTCTGTGTCATGGAACGCAGTTTTACGATAATTTGAGGCGAGAAATTAGCCATTTAGAGTCTAAACATGTGCTCTGTGTGTTAAGATATGACGTATTTATAGTTTGGCAGCGACGTTGTCGGCGGTGATCAGCTCCGCCTCTATGGACGCTCGCTGCGCTCTGTGGCCGGTACAGAGCAGCTTCGCTCGGCCTGTCCTGAGGACCAATCGCAGCTCTTGCCGTCTCCGTTGTCCCTTGACGGAGTGACGGACACAAAATATTTTGTGCAGTCGGAGACGACGCAGAGGCTCCCCGACAGGCTCTGCGTCGACGCAGAGGACTATGCATAACCTACGCAGAGCACTTTACGCAGGAGTATAAATTGGGCTTTAGTTCAAAAGTGTCAATGTTCGTGTTAGTCTTCTTTCATCTACCTTCATTACTTGTGTCCTCTTCTGTTACATCAACTGTCCTCATGTCCTCCTGAACAACATCCATGAAGCTTCTCTTTGGTCTTCCTCTGTTCCTCCTGTAACATCCCTTGTCCAATATGATCACTGTCTCTCCTCTGCACGTAACCAAACCATCTCAACCTTGAACTCTCTTACTTTATTTCCAAACTGTTCCAAACTCGAGCTGTCCCGCAGAAGTATGCTCAAAATGGCGTTAGGTAAACACATGCAGTTACGCACATGAATTGTGACCTTATTTGCTTTCAACAATCCTCTAGTTCTCAAATGTAATCAACCTGAAAATACAGTGATGTAAATAGACCGTGCAAAGTCAGCTATCAGTGCTCTCATCATCCTCTTTCTCACATATACTTCAGACAGTGGTATAGTGAAATTAGATTAAGATGGAGTGAGAGATAAGGTGACTCTAATTATTATGTTACTTCCACACACTCCATTCAAAATTCCTCAGCTCCACTCTGATCACATACCCTGCTACAGTAGAACAGTATTTCTGAAGCTACCACTGGTGGCACACGTGCCACAGTTTGACAACAATGGCTCTAGACCACCGCTGAGTGTCTGTTTTCCCTTCTTGGCTCTCTCCAGCTGACAGGACATGTCCTGCTGGTCAGGTGAAGTGCGACAACACAAACATCTGCATCTACCCTGAAAATCTGTGTGACGGCTACAACAACTGTGGAGACAACAGCGATGAGAATCCTCTCTTCTGTGGCAAGTGGAACTCTGCCAAACATAAAGCAAAGTGGGAACACAAATGGACACAGATGTAAAATTCATGAAACTGTATTTGTGTGTTAAATCCACCACAGCGAGCCACACGTGCTCTCCAGACCAGTTCCGCTGTGATGGAGGAAAGTGTATCCCTGAGGATTGGGTGTGTGACACAGTCAGAGACTGCACTGATGGGACAGATGAACCTTTGTCCTGCAGTGAGTGAGAACTAGGTTTTCAGGTCACAGGTTACATTCTTCTTCTTCTTTACATGGGGCCGTTACCTCGAATGTGTTTACGTCTGTTCTTAATCCTGCTGTTTCAAACCAGTGCCCTTTCTGTCGCCTTCATGAGACAGTTTTTCACATTTTTAGCGAGTGTAAGAGACTTAAGGTGCTCTTCTCTCTTTTAACCAATGTTTTGAATCGGTTTGATGAAACATTTAATATATAAAAAATGTATTCATGTTGGGGTATATTAAAAAATGAACCAAACATTTTTTTTATTTCTGGTGAAACCAAACTGACAAAAACGTGTGGGAAAAAAAAACGAAGTTGTAAACAATACAGGTCAAGATCTTGCCTCTGTGTGGCGCTGTTTTTATTTTAATAATATTTCGAAGAATGTCTGCCCTTAAAGCACTTTAGCAAACTGATGATGTAATGTATCTTGTGAACATGTAAAAGTGTTGACATTCTTATTACTTCTCCATGTCCTCTAATTGCAATGACAATTGCAATGGTAAAAAACCTATAACAGTCTACCTCTTCTTTAAATGCAACAATCCAAAGCTAGGTTTCACATTATTGCGTGATAATATTAAATAATTGTTCAGTGGGAGGCTATTAATTTTAATACAAGGGAACTCAATGAGGAATAAGAATACCTAATAAGAATAATTGATTAAAAGAGTTTCCCAAATGTTTTACACTTAGACCGACTTTATATAAGATGACAAAGCATTGAGACCCAATCTATAGTAATGTTTTTGCTGTGATTTCTGCTCAGTTAATATTATTTACTCTATATGGACACAGTTATTGGGACACTTGTCTGACCATTACACCAACAGGGACTGTAATGACTTATTCAAATGCATATACAGTACTTTAATAGTTTGAGTCGGTCCCTTTTGCAGCTATAACAGCTTCAACTCTTCTTGGAATACTTTTCTCAAGAAGTTTTTCTATGGGAATTTGGTTCAGTCAAGTTCTTCCACACCAAACTCAAAGTCAAACCATGTCTAGTGCACTGGGGCAGTCGTGTTGTAATAGAAAGAGACTTTCATCATCGGAGTATAATGTTGACAGTCTGTAGGTTACTGTTACTGTTAACACTTATGTTTATTGTCAGTCTTACTTTTAGACTTTTTCCCTTTTTTTTTATGTATAGGTTTTTTAGTGACCTGTTAATACAATAGTTGTTGTTGAACGGCCAATAGGAGCACCCGTGGTCTCTGCCCTGTGACTGGTCAAAGTCTCCCAGTCAGATTTAGCAAAGGCTGTAAAAAGAGGAAGTGAGAAGTCTAGATTTCCTCCCAGGTCATTCGATCACTTTACATTTAACTGAAAGGTTATAATGGAATTATTCATCACAAGTAAACATCTGCTCTGCATACCTTTAATGTTCCCTTGTATGTTCCTGTGCAGAGGACCAGATCAAGACATGCAGCCCCAGCCAGTTCACATGCACCAATGGACACTGCATTCCCCAGTCAATGGTCTGCGATGGCAACAATGACTGTTGGGACAACAGTGATGAGGTTCCTGAACTACAATGCGGTGAGATAACATTTAGAAATTAATTTGTGACAGTAATGTTTATCTAAATGCTGTATATTTTAGCTTTTTCAAATGTTTGTTTTGTATATTATTGTGTTGTATTTAATCTCTGACCATTCCCTCTGTCCCCTGCAGGACAACGTACCTGCAGTTCCAGCCAGTTCACCTGCCCGACCTGGTATCCTGGCCAGCCACGATGTGTCCCGTTGAGCTTTGTGTGTGACGGGGAGAGAGACTGCGCCGATGCTGCAGATGAACTCCAGAACTGCCCCAATCGGACCTGCCACATGGATGAGTTTGCCTGTTCCAACGGACTTTGCGTCCTTCTTCATTACCGGTAAATAGGAATTGCCAAAAGGTGCCAAAGAAGAAGGGACTGGGTATTTTGGTACTATTCTTAAAGGAAACGCAAGAAGGAAAAATACTATATATACATACATACCATACATATAGTATTAACTGGAAACTGGATAATCAAAGTCTCCTCCTCTCCAGCTGCGACCGTGTGAACGACTGTGGTGATGGCAGCGACGAGTTGGGCTGCGTTTACGACACGTGCACTAGCAACCAGTTCACCTGCGGCAACGGAGCCTGCATCTCCTCCTACTTCACCTGCGATGGGGAAAGCGACTGCACGGATGGCTCCGACGAGGCGGAAAGTCTGTGCACCACGCCCCATCCCACCTGTGCTCCCCAGCAGTACATGTGCAAGTCAGGCGATTGCATCGACAACAGCAAGGTGTGCAATGGACAGAAGGACTGCCAGGACAACAGCGACGAAAAAGGCTGCGGTGAGCGATAAGAGTGTCGAAATTCTTGATCACAAATATAAAGAAAATATAGTCTGAAGCGGCTTTGAGTGGTCATTAAGATTAGAAAAGAAGTCTTCAAACACTGGTCACTTGACTTGGCAAGTGGACTTACTTCACCTCTCATCCAAGAGGCTTCTTCAGTTCTTCTCCATAACTCCACTACTGAAATAGCCTCTGGATGACTGCATGGGGAATGCAATTTCTTTACTTAACTCAAGCAAAAACACATAAATTCTCAATTGACTTTGATGTGGTGGACTTTGGTGTGGTTTACCAATGTTCTAATCTAAAACATTGTCTCACAAGTCTAAGAAAAAGTGACAGGCAATTAGTTTATCTCTGTGGCAGCCATGTTTTAGTGAGTGTGCCACTGCTTCTCAAAGTGCACTAAAGCCAGCATGTCCATGGGCCCCATTGGAGTTATATTTATTCATATATTTTATATAAATTTATATCCGCGAGAAATGCGGATATTATGTAATCGGTCTCTCGCGTCCGCGTCCGCAGATTTTAGCCGTTAACGCGATAACTGGAAAGGCGTTTGAGATTAAATTTTCACATACCACCTGTAGATGATCCCTATTGATTTTGAGCTGTCTACCATTAATTAATTAATTAATTACTTAATTAATTAATTAATTAATTAATTAATTATATAAAAACCATATTTTCGCATGTATCTTCCAAAGTATTGCAGGTATTGGCTTCAAATGTTGCTTTCTGTCGGCCCCCGACAGCCTAGGCTAGTTCCAAATGGGTTTGTCCACTTCAAGCTCCTGCCCAATTGATATCCACTTAGTACCCTTCCCAGGCTACCTTGGTACTAAGTGGGTATTAAATGGGTGTGGGCTTGAAGCGGGAAAATTATGCAAGTCCCATGTGGTGTAAGCATCGTCAACTGTAAAACATATACTTTCCCTATAATTTTTTCCTTGATCTTGTTTTCTTGTTCTTTTCAGGAATCAATGAGTGCAACAACCCCTCGGTCCACAGGTGTGCTCAGATCTGCACTGACACCCTGACCAGTTACTACTGCTCTTGCCACCCTGGCTACCAACTCATGCCGGATGGCAAAGCATGCGAGGACCTCAACGAGTGTGTGAACACACCTGCCGTCTGCAGCCAGATCTGTGAGAACTCTGTTGGCTCGTACCACTGTAAATGTGCCCCAGGATACATCAGGGAAGCCGACGGTCGCACCTGTCGCCAGAACAGCGGCATTGCGCCATACCTGTTGTACAGCAATCACTACTACATCCGCAACTTGACCACAGATGGGTCACATCTGAGTATCGTCCTGCAGGGTCTGTCTAATGTGGTGGCACTGGAGTTTGATCACTATGAGAAGAGGCTTTACTGGGTGGATGCTGGCTCAGGGAAGATTGAAAGGATGCGCTTTGACGGGACTGAGAGGGAGACGGTGGCAGATGAAGACATGAGAGGCGTTGAGGGCCTGGCACTGGATTGGGTGGGCAGGTATGTAAAGTGGGAGGAGCAGCTAGCGAAATATGTTCTCTTGGTAAACATTTACTAAGGGTTGATTAATATTTGAACAAACCAATCCCAGTCAGTATGTCCATGTAGAATGCATAAGTGTTATATTTGGGCTGACAAGTGGATTTCTCTGTGGTATCCATGTTAGCCCCCTCCGTGTTTGCTCACACGGGGCCCATGTTACAGAAACTATATGGGACCTGCATAATTTGTCCACTTCAAGCCCATGTCCACTTAGTAGCTCCAATCTAATTTCTTACACTAAAACACTGCTCATGTCCCCTAGGGCAATCAGAGTTTTCTGAGAAGACGACTCTAGGTCCATATTCTCTTTTAACATTTGTTTCAGTATCTCTTTACCATGCTCATGTTTCAGAGAACCAGGAATTCCAATTAACGCTGTTTTTTAAGTGTGTATCTGCGTCATTGCTTTGTTTATGAAGCCCTGAAGGTTCAAACAGTTCAGCCACTGCTGAGAACGCTGTGTTTTATTGTAATCTCGGGCTCAGCAAGATCTCTGAAAAAAACCTGATCCGGTTACGTAAACAGCGGTTCTCTGGAACAGCAGATCGTCCCGCTCCGGGCACTAGTCCGGGCACATCCGGTTGCGTACATTGAACCGCAGAAGAAGAAGAACGTCCGTTGTGGAGGTGTTTCACGAGCGACAGTGTCTTCTGACTCCAGGTCAAAGTCATAAAAGGGACTGCGGCGGGGAGTCGTGAAGAAGCTATTTTTACACTGTTAAAACAACGTTTTGATAATAATTAGCAGTGCATCCAACGTTCCAGAGAGGGGAGCTGCGCTTCTGAGAGCGGGTGTGCTGATTATGTCACTTCCGGGTATTGGCCAATCACAAGACAGTTGGGAAGGCTCTATGCTGGCTGGCTAATTACAACACACTCTGAAATATTGCGGCTGGGGAACAGCGTCAGAAAAGACAGATTTCTATCGGCTCGTTTACAGCAACTAGGTTTTTGACCATAAGAACAAGTTAATGTATGTAAGTAGACCTCCATAACTAACATATATGTGCAACAGGACCACTCTATGTTAGCTTTAAACCTATAGTTTACTCATGTAGCTGTTATGCTTCTGCCTTCCCTCCATCGGTTATGTCATAAAACACATCACTTTGTTTCCACAGACACAAAAATAAAACTACTGCTATACTGTGATACAATGTTTTGAATGTAAAGGGGCATTAGTCAGAACAAAGGAAAACTGGATTAAAGTAAACATGCAGGACATGTTTGAGTCCATCAAACCAAGCTCTCAGGAAGGAAATTAGAACATTTCTTTAGCTCCCACTATAGGAATACATACTTCCTACGGGCAAAGCACTAGTTTTAATGAAAAAAACATTTTAAAACTTGTGTTAAACTACTGTGTATGATGAGTAAGTAAGTAATGAGACAGTGACTGACCAAACGAAGGCTGCAGTGATGTTAACGGAGCGTTTTTGTGTGTGCTACAGGAAGTTGTACTGGGTGGATGGTTATTATGGCTCAGTGCATGTGATGGAGCTGGATGGGCGCTACCAGAAGAGACTGCTGTCAGGGCAGTTCACAGTTGGAAATAACACCTACATTATCAGCAGACCTCGCGCTGTCGCCGTCAACCCTAAATTTGGGTACGAGGACACACTCACACATGCAGAAACGGTTTTACCAGCTACAGTTTGGTCTTACATTGTTTCTCCATTTCTCCACCAGTTGGCTTTACTGGACTGACTGGGCTGATGAAGCATATATTGGCAGAGTTGGCATGGATGGAAGCAACGTCAGCGCCATCATCACCACCAAGCTCGAGTGGCCGAATGCTTTGACCATAGACTACACCACCAACAAGATCTTCTTTGCTGATTCCCACCTTAACTTCATGGAGTGAGTTAAGACAAAGGACATATTATCTCTACATGATAATTGCTCTGAATTCCTGAAGCCAAAAACACACACTACATAACACTGCTAATGCTGTTGCTTGGTGGAATAGTGACACGGAATAACATCCAGGAACAGGTCAACAATCGTTTTCCTTCTTTTATTAAATTTTTTTGTGTCTGAGCATCAACCATAATGCTTTGCTGCCATGATTGTTAACTCCCTGCCTTCACAATGACCTATGATCTCGGTGTCAGTGTCGTGAACAATGATTGGTTGTGGTCATACTTGTAGTGTTGCCAATCCCCCAAACAAGGATCCATGGTGCTGTGATTGATAATCTGACATGGTGAACATTGGGAAAGACATACATATTGTGTAGCGGTCAGTACTCTTGTCTCACCAGGAGTTTGCACCAGTTTGTGTTCCTTGTATTCTTTGACGAATGGGGTGATGTCATTACTGGCCTCATGTAGTCTCTCTTCAAAGCAAGTATTATCTTTGAACAAAAACAAGCTGGTCACACATTTTGGGCTGAGTGTAGGTCCACTCATACATTTGTAAGTGTATGCAGACCATATAATTTATGTCATGTGGACCTCAGCAGATTCAGACATGCCAAAAGTATGAATTGGCCTTAAGGGTCCAATGTTTAGGAGGTTAATTGGTAGAAATTAAATGTACTACCCAGTGCATATGTTCATGGCTTTCTGTGGGTGTTTCTCCATACATGGGTTAGGGTTAGTGTTGTGTTCCCATGTCTTCCGGTGACCAAGGTTACATATCGGGAGTAGCGAGGTAACTGCAAATGGTCAGAGCATGAGATAAAAATGTCAAAAAGCACCCAGGAAAGGTTTCAGAAGTTGATACTTAAAGGTGAAGTAAGTAGTTTATAGTGACATCTAGAGGAGAGGCTGAAATTTACAACAACGAACTGCTCTTCTGCTCACCCCCTCCCTTCCCTGAGCGCTATGGTATTCTCAGCCGGTCAAATGTCATCCTCGTCGTCTTTCTCCGTGTCAGCAGATGAGGTTCTAGTATTTATTCAAATGTTTAAGTGTCTTTTGGATATCGTATTAGCTCCGTCAGTGAAGGCGGGACTTCTGCTACAAGTAAAGCGACGCTTGATTTGTTCTCTCGGGTTTGTCCTTACAGGCTCCAGTAGAAACATGGCGTCTTGCTGCTAACAGTGGCTATGCAACCGCGGCCCGCGACCATGTTATTTTACATGACTTTTTGAAACACTACGAAAATGAAACAACAACTATTATACAGCGACTAGACAATGCAGGAGCACATAATATGTATAAAAAAGTGGATTTCGGGTCATATAAACCCATAAATACGACACAGTGTCCCTTTAAGAAAAAAACTGGAAGTTCAACACTTTGACATGATTAATGCTTTAATTATAAGGTACCAATAATCAGGTGTTCTCATAGCCCCCTCCAGGGGAAACAGACATTATGCACGTGACCGTTGAAAAAAAAATGTTTGAGCTCCGTATAACCTTTTTAGGCAAGTGCTATAGCAACCAAAACAGACAAACCAGCTCAAGCCTGCATTTGGACAAGAACATCCTCTGGACAGGGAAGGGTGAGTGTAGGGGTCGTCCATTTGATACAGTCTTCAATCTCACTATTAGATACCACTAATCCTAACATTCTGGCTTCATTATGTACTAACCCTGTACTAACCCTTCTCAGCTATGCAGACATGGACGGTCAGAACCGACAACGGGCCTTTGCTGGGACTCTTCCTCATGTTTTTGCAGTCTCCCTCTTCGAGGACTGGCTCTACTGGACCGACTGGAACACGCACACTGTCGAGAAAGCCCACAAGTACACTGGCGAGCAGCGCACCATCATGGGGAACAACACACATCGACCATACGACATTCATGTCTACCACCCCTACAGGCAGCCTAGAAGTATGTCAGTCACAACCGCACATGTTTGTATTGGTAATATTACAATAGCCTGCAGCTCAGAACTTACCATGATGCCTGTGGTCATCTTATTTCCTCAGGTGAAAACCCCTGCTCCTCCCATCACCTGACCTGCAGCCACCTGTGTCTGATTGCATCTGGTGGCCAACAAGCTACCTGCATCTGTCCTGATCACTTCATCGGCCTGGCTGTGGGCTTTAAGATTCAGTGTGTCGCTGACTGCTCCAGCACCCAGTTCCGCTGTGGGGACAACGAGAGGTTAGTCTCTTATGTCCCTAAACAGACTATGTAGCTTCATTTAAACCCTGTCTCTATAGAGCTCCAGGAGCTGACATCACGCAACAAATTAGGTAACACCTCCACACATCCACTGGCAGGAAAGAACGCGGCTCATCCCATTGACTTATACAGGAGACGGCACATAAATGAGGCAATATGTCAGAAACATTAGCAATGGCCAGTGTAAGGTAAATACAGTAATTGCAGTCTCTGACTGTTTTGACATCCTAGGATACAATAGCTATCTATTTTCTGAGATATTGCCTGATTCATGTGCTGTCTACACACTAAGAAATCAAAGTACAAGACTGTACCTAACAAGGTACAAATGCTTTGTCGCTCCAGTTGTACCCTATCAGGGTACAAGCACTGTACCTTTAAAAAATTAAAATGTGTACCTGCTTGTTTGTACCTCGAAAGAAACATTTCTGCACCCCTAGTGACACAAATGTACCTGTACACACTGAGAAAGGTACAGTGCTTGTACCCTTATAGGGTACAACTGGAGCGACAAAGCATTTGTACCTTGTTGGGTACAGTCTCGTACTTTGATTTCTTAGTGTGTATTGTATATGTCTATGGGATGAGCCGTCTTCTTTCCAGGATTTGGGCATGTCAGTCACGTGACGTTATATACCTGACCTGTACAGGATGATGATTTATTGCACGTGTCAAATTCAAGGCCCGGGGGACAGATCTGGCCCACCATGTCATTTTATGTGGTGTTAAAATTTCACTTACGTCGTTGACCACAAACTACATTTCCCGCCACTAGATGGCAGTGTATCATTGTATATGCATCATGCAACGAGTGAAATTGAGTGATCGCAGCAGAATGTGTTCACATAAGTCACAACCAAAACACGATGTGGCAGTGAAAGCTAGCTTTACTGTGGCTGAAGAAATGGCCTGTGCTTCAAAGTATTTCTGAGGGTGCGTTTTTGAAGCAGTGCATGATGAAGGTGTGTGAGCAGGTGTACCCCGACCAGATACAGACTCTTAAAACTGTGAGTTTGTCAAGAAACACCATCGCGGACCGGATTACATCTATAATGCATAATATTTGCAACTTGAATAAGTAATAAATACAGAACGTTTTTTAGCAATACGTTACAGAGTAGTTACCTTTATTTTACATTATATTTGTTTACATTTATTCTGTATGACAGTTATCTGACCCTTTGAGGGTAGCCATTATGCTGATGTGGCCTTCAGTGAAAATGAGTTTGACACCCCTAAATTGTAATGCAGCTCTCATTATATTAATCAGTCTAAATAGATACATGTTTTCTACTGTATATTTGTTTTTGTTCAGTTTCAAGCTCTTTTGCCGTTAGCCAGTTATTCAGCTATTTCACTGACGGCAGTTTCGAATTGACCAGTTTTCTATTTAAAATAATATTTTAAATATTTTATTTTTTCGTTTTTCGACACACTCAAAAATATATTATATTTTTGAGTGTGTCGAAAAACGAAAAAAAAAAAAGGATTCTGGGTCTTTAAATTCCTTGTCATACATGCCATATTGGTCAAATGATTGCAGTCTTTTGTCTTTCTGTCTTTTGATATTGCACTATTGGAAAATTGCCGATTTCCTCTGTATGTGATCATTGATGCCCTAACCCCTACCAAAGCATAAATCAAACATAAGAAACAGAACTGAGGAAACATTAGAGGATAAAAAGTAGGATTAAAGCTGCTTTCGTTGTTTTCAGGTGTGTTCCAATATGGTGGAAGTGTGATGGGCAGTCAGATTGTGGCGATGGCTCAGATGAACCTCAGACATGTCCTCCTCGTAACTGCCCCATTGGCCAGTTCCAGTGTATGGATGGTAACTGTACGTATCCCGGCTTCCTCTGCGACGGCCACTCAGACTGTACTGACGGCTCAGACGAGGACGCCGCACTCTGCAGTATGACAATTTTTCCCTTTAGTGCAAAATAATGTAAAAGGAGGATGAAAGACAACATTGTGTGATAGAAAAGTAGAGAATAAGTTGTTGTGTAGTTTTGGATTTCTAGTGCCGTTTTCATGGTTGGTGTCTGTAGGTAACCACCGCTGTCAGGAAAACCAGTTCCAGTGTAAAAACAAAAACTGCATCCCTGTGTCCTGGCACTGTGATGGAATGAAGGACTGTTCAGACGGCAGTGACGAGGACTCAGAGACTTGTGCCCAGAGAACCTGTCCACCGGGGCAGTTCCAGTGTGCCAACGGGCGCTGCCTGCCATCGAGCTACGTGTGTGACGCACAGGATGACTGTGGAGATGGATCTGATGAACCGTACGATACCTGCAGTGAGTGTGATATGAGGAACTTTTTCTAGTCTAGTATTTTTATTTTTGCCTGTTTCTCTATGGAGCTCCCCCTACAGTTTCGGAGTAAACATCCATCCATTGTCTTGCCTTATCCTCACTGCCATAAAATCTCAATGCTCCTCATCCTGTCTGCTTTAATAGTTCTGCTTTAATGTCTGTCATGGCCAACTTCATAGCAAGAACTGCAGTAGATGTGTGTCCATCTCTTTCTCTCTCCAGTGGGCCCAGGCTACAAGTGTGACCCGGACACTGAGTTCTCCTGCAAGACAAATTACCGCTGTGTTCCTCAGTGGGCTCGCTGTGATGGCACCAATGACTGCATTGACAACAGTGATGAGCAAGGCTGCGGTCAGTATTTAAGTGTTGGTCGATATGTGTTTGTTGAAACAAAACTGCACTACTTTAATCCATTTATGAACTTCTTAATTTGTCAGTATTTACAGAAGTACAGTTATTATAGGTGGCTTGTTGTTAGCATGTCAAGTGCCATGTCTTCCTACCATCCATGAAATTTAAAATATACAATTATTTAAGCTGGCAGATCATAAAATCAGTCACCTTGTCAGTCTAAAAAATATTTATGTTGCTGTTGCCTTATTCTTGTGTGTACGGGCTCTGTTCTTTCTGGGTTTCAGCCCAACTACGCTTTTAACACAATCATTTGTTATTTTTCTAATGATATCTCTGTGATTTGCCTGACTGGGCTGCAGATGACCCCTGCAATGGACTCTGCCTTTCACCCTATGTCAGCTGGGATTACCTCCAGTTTCCCCGTGACAATCATGTGGATGATAAAGGGGTAGACAATGAGTGAAGATGTTAAGAATGATGTGTGCAGACTGTAGAGTTTAAACAAACACCTATTAAACTATAGGCTACATAGGTTGCATGAACCTTTGACTGACTTTGTGCTTCATACAGAGGAGGTGACATGTGATCCTTTGGGAGATTTCCGATGCGACAACCACCGCTGTGTCCCCATTCGCTGGCAGTGTGACGGCAGCAACGACTGCGGTGACGGCTCAGATGAGAGGAACTGTCGTGAGTCTCATATTTTTCACCACCACCTATTTCATTTTTAAAAATGAAATATGTGTTATGTTTGTTTGTTTGCAATCTAACTTTACTTTGTAGTTTTATTGTGCTCAACATTAGATATGTATACAAAAACACAGGACCCTTCTGTCTTTACAAATATACAGAAAAAGATTAATGCAGAGTAAGTCATGGGTGTGCAAAAAAAAAACTGTTGAAACAATTCAGTATCAATGGTAATTTCTGAGTTGGCAAGAAACTCAACAATGACAACAATGTGTCTTTTTTGACTGTCTTGAAGCTACAATAAACACTGTCTTAAACGTGTTATTATGAAAACTGATTGCACTTTGATAGAAAAATTTGCATTTGCATTTATATTTGAGGTTTTTCTTCACTGTATCTTGATGGAGTTTTCATGGAATAACAACACATTGACTTATGATACAAAGGAATTGTGTTATTCTGTATTCAAAGCACATTTACCTGATATCTTCACCAAGTGATGTTTATTATGACACAAGACATGTATGAGCTGCGATCTGCAGTTTCAACACCAGGTGTCACTAACTCTTACACACTGGGCCAAAAGCATGAATAAGCATTTACTTAAACACTTTGGTTGTGTGCAGTGTTTAACACCTCACTTTGATCTTGTGCTGACACCATCTTTGTGTCTGTGTGACTGTGGCGTGTAGAGCCGAGGCCCTGCTCTGAAAGTGAGTTTCGATGCGACAATGCGCAGTGCGTCCCTGGAAACTGGGTGTGTGACCATGACAACGACTGTGGGGACAACTCAGATGAACGAGACTGTGGTGAGCGTGGGGGGGACGCAACACATAAATTCACTCCTGCTAAATATTCCCTGTCATAAAGAACACACACTCATACCAAAGTTAACATCATGGCTCTCTTCCAGAGCTGAAAACTTGTCGTCCAGGTTTATTCCAATGTGACTCAGGTCACTGTATCCCCGCTGCCCTGGAGTGTGATGGCCGTGCAGACTGTCAGGACCTGTCAGACGAGACCAGCTGTCGTAAGTAAACAACATGAAAATGAATAGATGTCTGCCAAGTTCACATTTAATTTGTTTTTCTGCTCTGGCTTTAATAATTAAGACACCAGGGAAGGAGGTTAGAGGCAGGTTAGAGGCAAGTTTAACATCTGTGTTCCACCCTTAGTTAGGACACAAATTAAGTCCTTCTCACCAAACATAGAACTAAAACAAGGACAAACAAGGAATAAAAAAAAATCACAAGCATACATAAGAAACATAGAGTGAAAAAAACCTCTTTATGTATACATAAAAATATACACATAGTACATATCACTTTTTCCTGTGGATGGAGCTGCTTTTGCTGCTTTTTGTAGGTTCTTTTAACGGATGACCTTCGAAAGAGAAAAGGGAAGTGACGTGGGATGGCACTGGCATGATGGGAATAAAATAAGCGAGAACATCGAGAAAAAAAAGAGCAGCAAAATGTGGCAAACACTCATTAAACTTTGTGCTCCCCTACTTTGGGCCCCACTTATGTGTTTTTGGTGTATGCGTGTGTGATATGCAGTACATCAGGGAGAATGGACAGAGTTTCTCACACTTATGCACACTTTACTGGGGACCAAAGCAGGTGAATGTTATATAAAGGAGATTTGATATTGGAGTGTTTACATTGATATTCTGTCCAAAGAAAAAGGGGTCCCCCCAGGTAAATTTTCATCAATTCCCATTAATATGCAGCTCACTACCACTACATCCAACCCACTCAATGGGGATAAAGACACTGATTTCACAAGTTGGATAGTTACACATTGTCCTGTGCGTTGACAAAGCCAGAAGAGATATGTTTTATCGCATTACTTGTACTTTAACTTCAGTAAACTTGAGCAACTTTTTCTTCTCTCCGACAGCTACTCGTTACCCAGGAGGCCGCTGGTGTCCTCTCAGCCAGTTCCAGTGTGACAATCGACTGTGTGTGAGCCAGGGTTGGGTGTGTGACGGCATGGATGACTGTGGGGACAGCTCTGACGAACAGATCAGTTTATGCCGTGAGAGTCAATATATTTCTTATATACTGTACAGGATATGAATTCATCACAATACTATGCTACAATAATTCATAAATACAGAGGAATTAAACCACCTCTAGTGAATATATTGAGAGAAAATAATCAGTAGTATTTGTGCTTGTTCGGCCAGTTAACATCACCTGTGAGATGCCGTCCAAGTTCCGCTGTGCCAATGGTTACTGTATCTACTCCGGCCGTGTGTGCAACCAGAAGGACGACTGTGGAGACGGCAGTGATGAAGCAGAAGAGCTCTGTATGATTCTCTCACACACACTAGAATCTGTACAGTCTGAAAGGATTGTTTTAAACAGAAACGTGACTCCTAACTCATTGCTAGTACTCACTAGCAGTGTCTTCACATTCATATTTATACCACCACTATGGTCGTCAGTATGTGTCATACCGCATCTATTGTATATTTGAAGAGTTTAATTCCAGAATGAGATATTTGTCACCTATTCTGAGAAACTGCTAACTGTGAACCATCAGTATCTTTTTCAAAACGTGTTTTTTTTTTGCGTTTAGATGTTGTAATTTAATTTTACAGCCAACATATAGGTTTATTATAAGGTATGGATATTATACATGTGATAAAAAGTTGTGTATCTACTGCCTCTCTGGTCAAACACTAGCTACTGCATTTAAATTTTGCCACTGGCTTTCTTAGTCCATGCATGCATCACTGGAACAAGCTTTCGTCAGCGTGAGGCTCCTCACACAGCTTCAACTCGATGTCAGATTCTTCTACTACTCCCTCCCACCTGCCTCCTTTCTGCTCTCAGCCCACATTTTGGCATTTTTTCCAAAATCAGGCATTGGGCTGAGATCAGTTACCCTTTAATGTCATAATGCCTTCAGCTGTGGGCTAATAACATAACCTTTCAAATTAGGCAGAAATGTGTCCATTGACAGGAAGATGAACTGGTTAAAGTTTTGTGGTCAAAGGTCAAGGTCAATGTGACCTCAGATTGTTAAGTGTACAAGTTATTTAAGCAATGTAATATGTCTCATATTATATATAAACATATTTTAAAAGGTTGGAATAATATTAGTATATTACATGATGCTAATATTAGTTACTTATCAAAGTTAAGATGCATTATTCACTATATTACGTTATACTGCATCTTGTGTCAATATGTAACAATGCTATTGTGTTTTTAAATTCAAAACGTCCCTTCTCAGATGTATAATCAGTTCAGTTTCTACAAACTCTCCACTGATCAGTTCCCTCATCAGTTTCTGGGCTCACTGAGGATTAGTCAGGACAACATTAATGCCTCCTGAACTCTACATCCTCCAGTGAAATGAGAAGGTCCAAAATGACATCCATGTTTGTGCAGGACACCAAAGCCTGAGACATCATACAAGGGATGATGTTTAATGGAATTATTAAACAATCAGCTTAAAAAATCAATCAGCAAATTATTACAAGAGCAGATTAAACAGTCGGGTTCAGAGCAGAGGTGGACATTGGCTAGCTCATCCTAATCCTTTCGTTTCCCGTGAAAGCGAGACAATATAGACAGAGGAGAATGTGTGGACAAGCATTTGAGTTGGTGTGATGGAGAATGTTGCGATGTTAAAGTGGTAGTTCGGGTATTTAAGTATCACATTTATCACAAACTAGAAACTGAAAAAGAAAATGTTTATACAAACTTAGGACATGAATTCACTGGTGATATTGAATTTCATTCAAGTTAACAATAAAACATGTTCATATTACTAACTTAATTAATTAATACGTTTTGTTTATAGTTTGTCCAACCATTCCCTTTTTAAAATGAAATCAACAAGCTACCAGAATTAGGATCCAGATGATATAATACTGTGTGGTGGACATGGAAAACCTTATGTGGAGATAAATCACAAATACACTGCAATTCTTTTAAGTTTGGGCAAGCTACAGTTATCAGAAGTGTTGAGAGACAATACGTGTGTGTCTTCATCTGAGAACTTGACTGAGAATTCCAATAAGTACACAGTCCATTCAGGGTTTCTCTTATGTTTTTTTTTTTTTTTTGGGGCAGTTGGTGGTTGAACCAGGGTTCCCATAGATCCTTGAAATTGAAAAAATAATAATAACAATAATCAAGGCCCTTGAAAAGTTTTTGAAAATTGCCTTAAATAGACATGGGTCATTGAAAGCTTCGATTTTGTGCAAGAAAGAAGTTACGTTGATATTTAAGTAAATGTCCCCCAGGCCTACTCAGAACAGACGTTGAGTCATAATTAATAGCGTTGATGTGGACACTGTCTAACGTGTAGAGCAAGAGAGAGCAAATGACATGATGCTTGGGAAATGAAAATACCAAGATCTCTTGCTCATCAAAGAAAATTACAACAACTGACTTTGACAAAGATCCCAAGGACAATCACTTGTCCAGATGCAGCGTGCTGCAAATCAATTAAAGTGGACGAAAAGTGAAGCGGCTCTTACAAGTTGCCCTCCCATCTTTAGCTGTGTCAGCACATTCAGTTCTTAAATTTGAGGGGATTGGTCCTGAAAAGTCCTTGAAAATGAACGTTCAAACGTTTGTGTTAATGACTTCTTTTGATTGTGTCGCCCTCAGGCCGCGAGCCCACGCTGCCACCTTGCACACTGGAAGAGTTCAAATGCACCAACGGAGTCTGTGTGCCTCTGCCATATGTCTGTGACCACAACGACAACTGTGGGGACCAAACTGATGAGCTGGGCTGCAGTGAGTCACATACAATACACCAATTGGACTAATTCACTTTTACATGTGTTTTTTGGTATTGAAAAATAAAACCATCACTTCAATATAGATTAAACTGTTGCTTAAAACATGTTCATTCAACACGTGAATCTTTTGGAAAGCCTGAGCCTGTGTGAATAAAGTAAGCTTTGTGTTGTCTGGCTCCAGACTTTGGCCTTGATCGCAACTGTGAGGAGAAGCTGTGCCAGCACGAGTGCACCAACCTGAACGGCACTGGTTTCATCTGCTCCTGCAGGAAGGGATACAGAGTGGACCCAGACAGCACCTACAACTGCTTAGGTACAGTACACACACACACACTCACACACACACACACACTGTGGTCGTTTCTTTCATTCAGGGAATGAACATATTATCGCAAAACTCAAAAAACACCTATAAACTATCAAACCAACAATATAGATGAGAAGTTTCCTTTTGTCTTTTAGACATCAACGAGTGTGACGTGTATGGCACCTGTCCTCAGTACTGTAAGAACACCAAAGGCAGCTATGACTGTGAGTGCGCCCCTGGATACAGGAAGGTGGGCAACGGCAACATGTGCGAGGCTGAAGGTGAGAAAAATGTTTACGCAGCCGACGTAGGCAAGTAGCTGTCGTATGAAACTGTTGCTGATTTATCTGTTGATGTTGTTATTCTGTCTCTATTTGATCTTCATGAACAGAAACGATGTGGCATTACCCGTATGCCAGGGTTCGAAATACCCATTAATAATCGGGGGGGTCCCCATCTCCCATTTGTTGCACAATACTCTTTCACCACCCCAGGTGCCACCCTGCAGTATTGGCTATCTTCCCTGTCAGATGTGGGCTTGTGTGGGCCTTTTCCACAGCACCATTTGGAAAGCAAATAATTAAAACATATATGTATGTATGTAGATCATAATGTAAAACAGAAACATGAAAAAAACAGTTACACTGTAACATGTTTAGACCCCCCTAAAATTTTGCATTTGAGGCTTTCAGGGGGTCTTGAATGTTAATCAGGGGGGTCATTCTTTAGTATTTTGGTCACCAAAAATGACAAAATAAGAGATTTCTATTTACTTATGGAGGCTGCAGTGGGTCAACAACCTGTGATTTTACCGTAGACTCTGGTGACCTAATTTTCCAAGGTTGTCTAACGAGATGAAGATTTTTCAGGTGAACCCTTCTAGAGGCTAAATTACATTTTTCCTTGTGTTTCCTGCGTGCGGCCATGTTTTCAGAGAGCGTCTCTCCTGTCTACCTATTTGGCTAGTGATGTGTTATAGTCAACCACACCTAATACATTTTAAATATCCCTTAGTTCTCTTTTGAAATTCTAGTTTATTTACAAATTGCTAGAGTCAGAGGAACATGTTAAGGATAAATCTCTGTCTTTTTCAGGAGCAACTCCCCTGCTCCTTCTGCCTGAGAACATTCGTATCCGGAGGTTCAACCTACAGACGGAGGCCTACCATGACTTCCTCCAGGAAGAAGAGCATATCATGGGTCTGGACTATGACTGGGACCACAACAACACTGGATTCAGTAAGAATCTCACTGAAACACGCATTTTTACAGCACCGCTGTGAACATCCATACATTAATTCATTGTCTACGGCTTTATCCTCACTGTACTGAAAGCTCACCACTGATGCTCCTTCCCTTTCCTCTCCTGGCCATGTGCATTTGTTTTCAATGGAGCCAGTGAACACAAGCTGTGGAGTCATGTCTGTGTCCAGTTTTTCGAGCTACTTTGTTTTTCAGTTCTTGCCATAAGTAAAAAGCCGGTCTGATGTTTACTCGTATGTGGGCCCTCGATCAGTCAGACAGTCGTTTCCTCTTCCTCGCTTCCTCCGACCAGCTTCCTCAGCTGCTTTTTTCGCAGCTCTTCCTCGATGAACGTCTAAAATAATGCTATCGCTGCCTTGATCTTATAACTGGTACCTGGCTAGGGGTGTGTGTGTGTGTGTAGGAAGCGATTGGTAATTCTCGCAAGATCCAAGACTTTGTGAGAACTCCTGATGCTGAGGACTATGGGTCGACAGCCTGATCTTGCAAGGCTAGTTTTCTGCTCACAGACAGTAGGGGGAGTGGAGATAGCCCCCAATCTCCCTGCAACAAGACATTTAACCATCACAATGACTCCAAAGCTGTTAAATGATGGTAAAAATCCTGCATAGTTCTGCTTTAAACATCAAATGTTGAAAATGTTTTCTTTGTGCTTCCTCAGGTATGGTGTACTTCACTGTGGCCAGTCAGGACTCTGTGCCAGGAGCCATAAAGAGAGCTTACATACCTTCAGTGGATGACGGCAGCAACAATATTGGTGCTGCTGTTGACCTCGGCATCAAATACATCACTAGTCCAGGTGGCATTGCCGTGGACTGGGTGGGCAGGTGTGTAAGCACTGACGCGACTGAAATATCATCAGGGTTCTTGCATCACAAAGATACTGTAAATCTGTGACCTATTTTATTAAACGTTATTTTCATGGTATATTCAGGTAAAGCACGAGTGTGTACTGCACTACTGCAGTATCAGTCTTGGTATAACCTCAGTGATCCAATCACATGGATAGCTTTAAGTAGGACTTTTCACACCTGGCATTAAAATACATTCTGGGTGCATCTCCTGTTATCACATATGATCAGATCTGGTTTCTCACGTCCTTTATTCAAATATACAGTGATGTCAAGACAGTTGAATGTTTCTAATGAGCCCATTACTGCTAATGAGCAGTAGGCAGGATTTATTTTTGTGTAAATGATTGAAGATTCAATATTAGCCTTTTAGCGCAATGTAAATTAAATGACCTGAGAGTGAGGAGGCTTTGACCAATCACATGCTGATCCAGAGAGCATGAGTGCTCGTATTGGCTGGTCTACCTACACTATGCTGCGAAGAAACCTTAAAAAAAGGGAAACGACTCAAAGACAAACAGCCAAGACAATAAACATAACCAATCATGTGTCAATATGAGCCAAACCTTTCAGAGTTGGAGAGATTGCTTTGAGTCTTCTACCACATATGAACAGTATATCCATCCATCCATTATCTACCGCTTTATCCACTCACCATAGGGTCTTCGTTGGTGCTGTGCCTATCTCAGCTGACATAGGGCGATAGATACATAGGGCGGTACACCCTGGACAGTTCGTCAGTCCATCGCAGGGCCACATATAGACAAACAACCATTCACTCACACTCACACGCCTACGGTCAATTTAGAGTGACCAATTTACCTAATCCCCATATCGCATGTTTTTGGACTGTGGGAGGAAGCCTGAGAACCCGGAGAGAAAACCCACACACACACGGAGAGAACATGCAAACTCCTTGCAGAAAGGACCTTGTTGACCAGGGCTCGGACCTGGGATCCTGGGTCTTCTTGCTGCAAAGGCGAGAGCGCTAACCAATACATGAACGATATTCTTTCTTTTAATTTTTAGAAACCTTTACTGGGCAGACTCCCGCTTGAAGAGGTTAGAGGTGGCTTTGTTGGATGGACGCTACAGGAAGCACCTGGTCACGACTGACCTAGGTCACCCATCTGCTGTGGCTGTCAACCCACGACTTGGGTAAGATGGCTACCAGACTTTAAAGAACTGCTTTTCATGGATTGCTGTAATATATGTATTAAAAGATGAGATTTATTTACACATGTACCAATTTGTGAATTAGTGGTAATGAATTTGACCCCTGCATCTTCTTCACACACCAGTAGTAGACTCGCACACACTGGATGCAGGAGCAGTGGCCAGTTGTTGACCCAGTTAGAAGCCAAATTCCCTTCCACTTGTACGGTGGCCCTGAGGTGCAAAACACAAACGCAAATCACAAAACATAACACAAATCAAAAACACAAACGCAAATCAAAAAACACAAACGCAAATCAATAAACACAAACGCAAATCAAAAACACAAAAACATTAACTCAACGCAAACACAAATGCAGAAAACACAATAATATTAACTCATCACTCGTGTAATTTGTGTTTTCTGCATTTGTGTTTGTGTTGTGTGATTTGTGTTTCCGTTTTGAGTTAATGTTTTTGTGTTTTTGATTTGCGTTTGTGTTTTTTGATTTGCGTTTGTGTTTTTTGATTTGCGTTTGTGTTTTGCACCTCAGGGCCACCGTACACTTGGCCTTTTTTTGGTCACTTTGTGAATCTATCTCAACTGATGTACTAGTGCTCTGCAGTGGAGCACCTTACAGGAAGGTCCGGCTGTATAATACAACACAGTGGTTCTTAAAGTGGCGTCCATGGGCCCCAAGGGTTCCACAACCCATAGTTTCAGGCTTCACAATATTATCTCTCTATTATCTCAAGGATCATCCATCTGTCCATCTGTCAACTGCATAACAGTCGAACAGTTTGCTTGACTGTTCTGTCAGCAGCAGTGTGTGCAGTGGGACTGGTAGAAATCGCTCAAAGAGCCAATTCAGTCCAATGAGAAGTATCAGTAGAAATGTGACATACAGTATATACCGCTAAACATGCCACTGCATTCTGTATGCCTTAAGACAGTGGTGCCTATAGAGAAAGGATACACAAGGCAAAGTGTTGCTCTAAACTGTGCTGCATTTCTACAGGATGTTGTACTGGGCAGACCGAGGGGAAGCAGCCAAGATTGAGTGTTCTTGGCTGGATGGTCAGGAGAGGAAGGTCCTAGTGGCAGACAGTCTGGGTTGGCCCACCGGCCTGTCCGTTGACTTCACCAATGGTGACAGAGTCTACTGGTCCGACTCCAAGGAAAGTCGCATCGAGTCTGTTCTGCCTTCAGGAGACGATCGAAGAACTGCTGTTTACATCGGTGAGGACCAAAGAATATGAGACTCTAAATTGCATTATTTGAAAATTCTGAAAGTTAACTTTGGAATTAAATTTAATTTAGTAAAGTTGACTACACATATTTCAACATAGACGGAAAGATGTTTTGCAAACTTCCTATATGGGGACCCACTTATGAACAATGGCAAATTATACTGACCCACTATTTAAATTTTGACAAGAGCAAATGTAGCAACTAGTGTAATTTGCAGCCATATCTGTAACACCTATGATTTTGATTTGGTGAACAAACCATTTCCAAAAGACTTTCAGTTAATCAATCAAAACTTCATATCATGTGTACACGGTTGGTAAAATTCCGAAAATTTATTTGGGGACCCCTAAAATCTCCCACGACCCATTTTTGTGTGTTTTGGAAGCACTGGTTCAAACTATGATCATTTGCTGATTAAGCTTATTATATTTTAAGTTAAAAAATTATTTTAATAATATTATGGTAATCATTTAAAATGCATATGTCTATTCACAAATTTTACAAAATGAAACAACACTGTAGTAACATAAATCTAAGTGTAGATGGCCATATCCTTAAATTACAATATGCATCATCCAAATCATCTCTCAATATAAAGTACATCTTTTTAAACTTGGCAATATTTTAGCAACCCGTAAAGTTATTTACCTCAAAGCCCAAAGGCATGAGTTAAATTGATGTTGACAAAATTCACAAATTTGAATTTTCACTTATGAAAACCTCATAAATTCTTATAAGTGGTGTTAAAGACAGGAAATTATCTCACATTACGTAATTTGTCTAGATGTGAGAAACCCCTTCAGTGTAAGCGTATTCGAGGACCACGTTTACTGGAGCACTCAGGAGAAAGGCGAGGTGTTCCGCCAGGAAAAGTTTGGCCGTGGAGCAAAGATCAAGCTGCTGACTGCCGGACCCTGGCTCACTCAGGTGTCTGTGTACCAGCAGCAGAAATACAACTCCATAGGCAGTAAGCTGAGCACACTCTCACACACACACACACACACACACACACACACACACACACACCCCATATTTACACAAATGTACACATTTTCTTTGTTTCTCGCATCAACTATTTTTTTTTATTATTTCTGCAGTGAAGAATCCTTGTAAAGGAGCCTGTAGCCACCTGTGTCTGCTGCGCCCGGGAGGATACACCTGCGCCTGCCCCGAGGGCATCAGCTTCACCCCTGGCAGTAACACTGACTGTGATGCTGGTAAACACACAAATAATCCAATGCTACTTTGTTTTTTTAGAAAAAACAAATCACGTAATGCACTGAAGCTGTAAAAATTGATGAGTAGCTTCAGCTTTAATAATTGTCTGGCAGATGATGTTTATAGTTCTAGATGTTTATAGTTCACATGCACCCAGAACCAGCCTGAAGAACACACTTAGGTTAGTTTTAATGCAATCATAGTTCCCATCGTGGGGACACAAGGAACAACAGATTGTAGCCACTCACCAAACTCCCTCATAAAATATAAACCAACTTATCTGAATATCTTACGATATTTATAAACCACTCATTCTCCTGCACCAAAGTCCATAGACAAAAACAGTTTTTTTTAATCTCACTGGGACACAGGAGCTGCTGGTCTACTGCTGCCTTGTTTGGCACGTTTGTGTCTCTGAGGTAAATCTGAACTAAAGGTTTCAAATACCAGAGTCGCGGTATAACACATTTGGAGGCAGCAGTTACATAAACAACTCATGTATGCTGTGTGAAAATGTTTCATTTCAGCGGCTTACAAAGCAGTACACGCTTTAGTTTCTACGCTGAAAAAAGCTGCCTAATGGTGAGATTAAGATACAGTACATAGATTTTGTTTGAAGGCCTAGCATAGTAATAGTGACATCTTAATGGTGAGACGACAGATTACACGTGTCAGGGAACCTCCTGCACCAGAAAGGTTGTAAACACTCTTTCACTCTTAAGCCCAATTTATACTCCTGCGTAAAGTGCTCTGCGTAGGTTACGCAGAGACTCTGCGTAGACGTAGAGCCTGTCGGGGAGCCTCTGCGTCGTCTCCGACTGCATGAAATATTGTGTGTCCGTCACTCCATCAAGGGACAACGGAGACGGCAAGAGCTGCGATTGGTCCTCAGGACAGGCCCAGCTAAGCTGCTCTGTGCCGGCTCACAGTGCGCACCGAGCGTCCACAGTTGCGGGGCTGATCACCGCCGACAACGTTGCTGCCAAACTATAAATACATCATATCTTAATACACAAACCACATGTTTAGACTCTAAATTGAATTTAATTTCTCACATCAAATTATCTTAAAACTGTGTTCCGTGACACAGAAAAGTGAGAAACGGCAACTGTTTCAACAACAACAGTCTTTCTCTCTTTCTCTCTCGGACGCCATTGCTCACTGTAGCCAGAAGCACAACAACCTTGCGCAGCGGCCCCTACTGATCGGGCGGGAAATTGCAGCGCATATCCGTCACCACGACGCAGAAGTATGAAGGCTGGGGGGTCTCCGTGGTTGCACAGTCGGATAACGCATTACGCATTCTGAGAAATATAATGTGACCTTAATGCCTTTTCCAATGCTAAGAAATCTCAGCAATTGTTGATTTAAACCAATGCTACACTAATACCAGCATCCTTCTGTGTAGTATATCCCAGTTCTCCCATTAAACCCAACTAAATGTTCCACAGTGGATAGATAGACATAGACATAGATTATACAAGAAACTTTTCTAGTGTCTTTCAGGAACTTGAACTATCACTGAAAGATTATTTATTCATATGAAACATTTCAGGATTCATTCCACCGCCTACTATGCCACCACCATGTCAGTGTCAAAATGGAGGCACATGCTACTTTGATGACAACAAAGCTCTCTGCAGGTAAGATTTTTTTTTTAGTCTTTATGATCAGAAATAAAAAATTAAGACATATCCTAGTGGGTCATCATGATAAATGTGTTTCATTCGGTTCACAGATGTCCTCCAGAATGGTCAGGAGACTACTGCGAGACAAACATATATACCGTGGTCGCATCCTCAAGTATATTTCATTTTATAGCGTGATATGTAACAATACGTTTATTCATCATTTACAACTCATAAAGCTCTCTGTTCATGTCCCTGTGTCTCAGTTGGAATAGCAATAGGAGTGACAGTCGCGATCGTGGTGTTGCTAATGTTTCTGGTCTACGCTGCCAGGAAGAAATCAAACCTTCTGGAGACGGTGCGGGACAACCTGCCCTCCATGCCTAAAATGCCCAGTATGCCATCATTCCCCACCATGGCAAACTTCAGGTGAGATGATGATTGAAGACAAAAGAAATGTAAATAAATACTTTTTGATATAGCAACAGTTACAAACCAAGACCAAGCTGAAAGCTCCAGTGTGTAAGAGCTGAACGGGTTGTGATTCGGTCACTATCGCCGGCTTTTGGCAGTGCTGTCACTAAATACACCAGGCTCCTCTGTTAAAGGTGCCATGTAAGAATGTGGCCAAAAACGGTTACTACATTCAAATTCAAAATACTGAGGTCTTTTCAGTTGCTTTAGATTTATTACATAATAAAAAAATTCCTAGCTAAATGTTAGAGATTAGCGCATGTTTTCAGGATTTTTAAGTCTTTTTAACTGATCTACCGTTCAGAATTGTTATTGGATTTGCTGAGGCTGATTCTGACAGTTTAAGCTGTTTTGTTAATTTTCACCTTAATTTCATAGGATTTCATTTCTAGCAGCAGAAAATGTTTTTTTTATATATATATAAATTTCTAATCAGTATACTGTATCAGCTAATATATAAGTACACCAGCGTTTTCTAAACTTCACTGCACAAATGGAAGCTTTAATAGGATTTCTATTAAGTTTGATAATATGTGTTTCAGTATTGTGTTGATGAGGTGGGCTTGTCCCTTTTGCCTGGCACTCCCTTGAAATGCCCCTACAGCCCAATGATACTGTTTCTGTGTTGATGATTTTCAGGAGGCGAAATGGCCCAAGAACAGAAAACGGTGAAACAAGAGTGAATTCAGAACCGGTCAGAAGCTCGAAGCACTCATTCAAATCTAACCATTTTATTAATTGCCAGTAACTTTTGAAACCTTATATGGTATTTACTTGTTTACTTGTCTTCTCCCAGGTGCCCTCTATGTCCGTTTCCATGGTGGACAAGGACGACAATAATTTTGAGAACCCAGCGTATGAAGCTGGAGAACAACTCACTTTCAGCAGCGTGGTGCCAGTCACGTCTGTTCCTGCTGGAATAAACAAGGTCAATAAACACAATTCACTGTCACCGTCTCTACTCACACTCCTTACAACTGGCTGTGCCTGTTATAAATCATGAGGAAATGGTGACAGTTACTTTTTCCAGACACTTTTATTTTGATACTTTTGATATCAACTTATTGTCATTTCTGTAGCAGAACAAAAACCCATTAAGCAAACACAAGATATTAATGTGATAGTTTTTGGAAGTTTGGTGACACATCTCTATGGTGGCCTAGAGATGGCATACAGTGGCCTAAAAAGTGGGACATTTCACAAAATAAATGTACAGGATGCAAAACAAATACACTGGCGAACTGTCCGCGGTGTACCCCGCCTATCGCCCTATATCAGCTGAGATAGGCACAGCACCCTCCGGTGGAGGATAAAGCAGTAAATAATGGATGGATGGACAAAACAAATACAGAGCTTGAGACAAATTTTGCATTTTTTGATTCAAAATTTTACAAATTTACAAAACATGACACACTTTTACCAATCCCCAAATAAATGAACAAAAGCCACAATTCTGACATAGAGGAAGCACACTTACAATTCCAGAAACCAAATTCACCTATGCTGCACAGCTAAAAACAAATGAGATGAGGATCTTTACATGAACCAGTTACCAGCAGACCAGGGGCCTGTTTCACAAAGCAGGTTTAGTGAAAACTCTGAGTCTGTTAACCCTGAAATGATGGAAACTCTGAGTTTTCCGTTTCACAAAGGGAGGTAAGTCAAACCAGAGAAAGAGGAGTAACTCTAGCCTGTTTCACAGAGAGAGGTAACTTAAGCTCTCGGTCAGTTACCATGGTAACATGCTCTTTGAAACTAACCTGGTCGGGACCAGGTTTTTCTCCGCAAACCTGGAGTTTCTCTCTGTCTCCGCCCTCTTTCAGACACACACGGTATTTGATTTCCTCGTTCATTCAGTCAGCAGGCAAGTTTTGGCGTAGTATAGTTCTGCGTCTGCAGCCATACACTCTTGTCTACATTAGAAGTTATATTAGGTGGCGACTATTTTCACTACCATGTCCTTTTGACAGTGATCCCGTGGATGAAGGTGCAGCATTACTGCGCAGATAATTAAATATTCGTCACGAGATGATTATCAGACCGCGCATAGATGTTCTTACATTTCCACACACTTCTCTTTTTGAGCGGAACTGTTTCACGATACAGTTCATATCATTTACAAACAGAACTAATCAGTCCTTACATTTTAACATTAACAACCAGAGTCACGCTCTCAAATTACAGCAGAAATTGTGTTGCGCTGCAGTTTTTTTTAATTATTTTTTTTACTTACAAATTTACAAATTTTTCTTTTATACAACGTCATAGATACAGAGCACTTGAGCGTGACATAAAGAATGAGAAGTCATTTATGTGTGAAAACAGCATAATGTTGGTGATAACTGTACAGTCAAACAGCCACTTCATATTTACTTTATGTAAAACATGATCAAAATGAGGTAATCCCATGAGATTATACCAAGGTCTTACCTGTTTGAACAATGTTTTTATGTTTCATCTTAAACTGCTGCAAACTGTGCTTCTCCCCCGCGGGATTACACCTAAATGAAATAAATAAATTAATAGTCTACAACTCAAGCAGTTTCCGCCTGTAATATTATTGGAATTGTGCAAAGGACGACATTTAAACTTCCGCATCAGCAGCAGTTGTTCTCTCTCTCTGCTGTGTTACACTTCTTTCTAAAAACATGCTCAAACTCACGCATTAATATTTTCAAATCCAATGGGGTGAAGAACGTCACCCTCCGCTTCCCCATTGTCATGGTGACTCGTCGAAACGGGGCTCCATTCATGCTGTCTTTTAATACTTGTTGCGCACGCGCTTAACTCCAGGTGAAACTACTCCGAGTTGAACAAACTAACTCAAATCAGCTGTTGTGGAACCGAAAACTCAGAGTTTCCTTTCTCAGAGTAGATCAACTCAGAGTTCAGGGTTAGACTCAGAGTTTGTTGAACCTGCTTTGTGAAACAGGCCCCAGACCTTTTTGTGAGTTTGAGGCAGTCATTGGACATTTTATGGGTTTCTTTTGCCCTTCAAGTGTATTTTAACAGGTAAAAAGGACAGGGAGAGGTATATTTTGCCAAACCATGACTGAAAGCAAGCTTTCGAAGCAGAAAAAAACCTTTAGTTCACAAAGTCGGTTTAGTGCATTAGAGCGTTTTACGTGTTGTTAAATAGGTACAGGTAAATAGGAGTGGATTAGGTATAATTTGCCAAATCATGAATGTAATCAATTGATTTTGAGGTTCAAAAAAACAATGCAATCACTTTTTGGCAAGACAATCTTATATAGCACCACTTCCTTTTAACATGGCTTTCAAAATAAGATCCTCTGACTTTGGCTTTTTACCACTTCTTATATCAAACTTTTGCCATAATGCCAAACAATAAAAACGGTTCACAGTTTCTGTGTTAGTAGACATTCCTCAAGTGTCTGTAGCAGGAAGTGGTCTCACTTTGCACCTGTGCAGAACAGAATTGAACTTCCCAAAGAGAAAATTAAAGAGAAAGTACTTAAAATCATTCATTCAGTTTTACCTGAGACACAAACTTACCAAACAACAATCCCCTTACACTACATAACCACACTTGAAAAGTAGTCTCTTTGTTGTATTTGTATTTTTCTCATTATTGCGATCCTGTTTTTCCTTCCCCAGGAGAACATTGATAATCCTTTGTACACAGAAGAAGTTCAAGCAGAGGACAAGGCCAGGAACACTGCAGAGAAACCTGCTCCTACCAAAAAGGTTGGTTTCACATCCACAATCAAGTTAGTCATTCAAACCAAATGTTTGTTCACTTCCCATGATTTACCTTTGAATCTAGATTATCAGAAAACACTGAATAAACTACAGAGGATTAAATCAGGTCTAATGAGGTGTTCTTCAGACTAAACCACTGAAAATGTGGTTTGTTTTTCTTTTCCTCCCTGAGACCAGAACCAGAGAGACATTTGCTCTCACTGAAAACATGGCTGACAGCAGGGACACCAGGAACAGCAAATTTCTATATGTTTTGACATTATGTCTATAATGTCCAAAGAATATGTTTGCTGCTTTAAAGGTGCCATATGTAAGAATGTGGCCAAAAACTTCAAAAAATTCAAAATACAGAGGTCTCTATGGTTTCGTTTTCTGACGTAACTGGCAACCCATGGTTGCTCTGCAGCTGAGACTCTACTGACTGCAATGATTGGTAGACGGCGGTAGGTGGCGCCACATGCCAAGACATGATTTCAAAACATAAACAAGATTTGCAGTCTGCAAAATATTGTTTTTAATGCAAATATTTTGGCTGTACTGTTGTTGTTGGTGAGTTCAGTTTGTTATATGAACATTATTCCTGAGTCTCTGTGACATATTAGGAGGATTTTATGGCCAATTGGTTTAGATTTATTACATAATGCACCTTTAACTCTAGTCTAGACATTATGTCTAGACAAGTCTAGACATTGGGAATAGGACGCATTCCTAACAAAGAACAATAGGACGATGCTACAGCTCCCTCGGAAATGTCCGCTGGGCAGGGGAGCCAGGGTGTCAGCCTGTTCGAGGGTCGCCAGGTCGAGGCTTTTGTTGACTGTCCTTGGCGACTTCTTCTGTTGTCAAAAAAAATTTTTTCTGCTTGGTGAGCGGTGGGGCAGTAATTGCGAGGTTCCAAAATGTGGGCTGGGCTGTTGTCAAACGGATGTATACCAGGGACTTTAAGCAGGTGAAGAATTTATCAGATAAGCCCTCTAAAATCAGTTTTTAAGAGTCCATGTTTCAAGCTGGGTCTCGGTGCAGTGCTGATGTGTCAGTACTCTTTAATTAAAAACTATTCCTTTCTTTTAACTGTTTACATTTTAGGAGGCTTTTGAGAACCCAGCTTATGACTCAGAGACAGAAAATGCTGACTTTCCTTCTGCACAACCGGCTGCAGCAGGCATACAGGTAGCCATGGAGATGCAATGTGTCACATCAGCACATAATAAAATGCTAGGAGTGTTGGATATAAAAGTCAAATGTCTGAAGTTGATTCCTTAATTTCTTCTTTTCTTGGTAGTTTGGAGCCAGTGGACAAGACAGTTTTGTGGCTTTCAAAAATCCTGCATATACGGTGAGTAGCACGGAATGAATGTGTCATGGACTAAAAGCACACTAAAGCCCAATTATACTCCTGCGTAAAGCGTCGACGCAGAACCTGTCGAAGAGCCTCTGCGTCGTCTCCGGGTGCACGGAATATTTTTTAAGTGTCCGTCACTCCGTCAAGGGACAACGGAGACGGCAAGAGCTGCGATTGGTCCTCAGGACAGGCCGAGCGAAGCTCCTCTGTGCCGGCTCACAGTGAGCAGCGACCGTCCACAGAGGGCGGAGCTGAAGACCACTGACTTCGTCGCTGCCGAACTATAAATACGTCATATCTTAACACACACAGCACATGTTTAGACTCTAAATGGTCAATTTCTTGCCTCAAATTATCTTAAAACTGCGTTCCGGGACACAGAAAAGTGACAAACGGCCACTGTTTCAACAACAACAGTCTTTCTCCCTCGGACGCCATTGCTCACTGTAGCCAAAAGCACAACAACCTTGCGCAGCGACCCCTACTGATCGGGCGGGAAATTGCAGCGCCTATCCGTCACCACGACGCAGAAGTATAAAGGCTCGAGTGGTCTACGTGGTGACGCAGACGGATAATGCATTACGCAGTCGGAGAAGTATAATGTGGCCTTAAGTATGTAGCTCAGTGGTAGAGTGAGTCGACTTTCAACTGCAAGGTTGTGGGTTTGATTCCCGGCGCTGCTACGTGTCCTCGGACAAGACTGGGTGAATGGGTATGAAAGATGTGCTACAGGAAATGTGCTGCACATAACTCCGCTGTATGAAAATGTGAATGGATGAACGTTTGGTGCTGAACCGTCATACAGTTCTGACTTGACTTGACGTCTATATGTGACACAAACACACACACTAGTGACTGGCAAAGCAGTTGTTTTCAGTGGAACTGAATCATTATAATCAGTTAATTAAAAATATTAGTTCAGTATTTCCTCCATGACCGAAGAACAGACTCCATCTGACACAGTTATTGAACTGAAATACAGCTGAACCGGTTTTCAGCAGTGCTGTCACTAAATACACCAGACTCCTCTGTTAAATATTAAGATTTTAGACATTTCCTTTGCTAAATGTTGGATATTAACATGGTTTCGGGATATATAAGTCTTTTTAACTGCAGTTCGGCATTGCTCAGTTTGATTCTTGTGACATACGGATGTCGCACTCATGACTCTTCCAGTGACGGCACTCTCTGACCAATCAGGGGCCAGCAGTCTGTTGATGTCACATTTTAGTATTGGCTTAACTCGCTTGGAACCTCGTCAGAGCAGATACCAAGATTTGAGTCAAGTCGAGCCGAGCCGTGCTAGAATTGTATAATGGAAAAGTGCCATTTGTCTGCGATGCAATTGGTCGACCGTTGAAATGCATAAAGATGCCAGTATATATGATATGATAGAAACATTCAAACAATAAATAATAGACATTGCTGCCATTTTCCCTTTATTTTCAAACAGGAATACTCACAAGCACCTGCTGCTGATTCTGACGTCTGATGTCACCTCTGCATCTAGGATTAGACTGGACCACATGTCAAGTCTGACACCTCATTCTTGAAATAACTGCACGGTTCAACAGACTGAAAATTTCACATGCTGGACAACCAGGAACAAATCAACCCAAATAGTTTGTACAAGAAAATTACTTTATGTGTCACATCATAAATGCACTGCTTTATTTTCAGTTTCGCTTATTCTATGATTTAATGTAACTAGTTTGTTCAATGATGGAATTGATGAATAAAAATGTTTATGATGAAGTGTGTTGTGCGTCACTTCTGTAAACTGCACACAAAGTCAGTGCAAAAGTGCACCAAGAACCAGCCTGAAAACATGGCTTTCAGCAGGGACGAGGGGGAAAAAGTCTACTAGACCGGAAGTTCAAATTAACGCTGTTTTTTAGTGTGTATCTGCGTCATTACCTTGTTTACGAAGCCCTGAAGGTTCTAAACAAACAGTTCAGCCATTGCTGAGAACGCTGTGTTTTATTGTAATCTCGGGCTCAGCGAGATCTCTGAAAAAAACTGGTCCGGTTACGTAAACAGCTGTTCTCCTGAACAGCAGATCCTCCTGCTCCGTCCGTTGTGGAGGTGTTTCACGAGCGTCAGTGTCTTCTGACTCTGGGTCTGACTCCGGGTCAAAGTCATAAAAGGGACTGTGGCGGGGAGTCGTGACGAAGCTATTTTTAAACACTGTTAAAACAATGTTTTGAAAATAAGTAGCAGTGCATCCACCGTTCCAGAGGGGGGAGCTGTGCTTCTGAGAGCGGGTGTGCTGATTATGTCACTTCCGGGTATTGGCCAATCACAAGACAGTTGGGAAGGCTCTACGCTGGCTGGCCAATCACAACACACTATGTCTTCTGGGTGGGAGAGTTCAGTCTGAAATATCGCGGCTGAGGAACAGCGTCAGAAAAGACAGATTTCTATCGGCTCGTTTACAGCAACGAGGATGTTTTTGACCATAAAAACAAGTTAATGTTTGTAAGTAGACCTCCATAACTAACATA
The DNA here is from genome assembly GCF_963457635.1 of Microchirus variegatus. NCBI lineage: Eukaryota > Metazoa > Chordata > Actinopteri > Pleuronectiformes > Soleidae > Microchirus > Microchirus variegatus. Next base: position 7,516,122 of record NC_139818.1, on the reverse strand, counting down.
TATGTGCAACAGGACCACTCTATGTGAGCTTAAAAACTGCTAAAAATCAATCATTGTGTTTGTTTTTATTTAGTCAACACAATTTCACTGAAAATATCCTCTTAAGATACTTTAGATCTAGAGAAGTGGACTGAGCTTGTGACGCTGAATGCTTTATCCGATGAAGCACAGATCCCTCTTGTCTGTCATGTGATGGTGGGCAGGTGCACACATCACAAGAGGATCTGTCAACACCCGTGTAACACACTCACTCATTGCAGATAGTGTGATCACCATTACCGTGTCTGGTCCACTAAACTGGAATGCTTTGTCATCATCCATTTAATCGCACACAGATATAGACACACACACTTGAGACTGTGATTACTGAGTGGCTGCAGTGATTCGGCTCATCCACTCACCACGTCTGAACACATCAAGGTCAAAACAGGGGGAGGAAAAGATGGCAGAAAGGGGGAAATGAACACGTAGATAATGGTAGTCTGTCATTGTTTTTCACCCCATATTTCCACCACAGGGTGTTTTTGACCATCAGCCAAAGCACGCATTCGTTCCCCGTTCCCTGAGGTGCACACAGTGGAGGGAGGGCAGGAACGGCAATGGATGGATGTGAGAGGGGTGAGGCCAAGTGGTATGTAGCATATGTGCTCACAGTGCAGCCTTCATAGGCAGTCACAAAATGATTTATTAAAGGGCCAGTGTGTTTGAGCAGAAAGCTAATATACTTTCACTAAGTATGTCGTTAGAAGTGTTTTTGGTTGTTGTTTTTTGGTGTCCCCCTCCCTAGGGGTTGATCACCTGCTTTTTCAGTGGTTTGCATAGTTGAGTTGGCAGAGAACACACTGGATGTTTATTTGCAATTCCTAAAGATGACAAAATGAAGTAGAGAAGAAGAACAGAAAGAAGAGCAGCCTCCTGCTGTGAGGCTGCAGTACCACTGAAAGAGAAGGAGGGAGACAGAGAGCAGGACTGTAGCTAAACCAGCTCTGTGTTTGTTTACAGTAGTGCAGTGCCCATAGGAAGTATGTATTCTTATAGTGGGAGCTGAAGAGGATTTTTCAGTTATGGCCAAATGGCTGTGTGTGTGTGTAGGTTGAATGTAAGAGGTGTACTCTTGTGTAGTGTTAATTAGTTTTACAGCGAGTAATTAGTCGGTTTTGGAGTGTTTTTAATTTTCGCTGATTTATCACGCTACAGGCAGGGTTGTAGCGTGATAAATCAAGCACACCACCTTAGGTCGATCTGACTAACGGTCAGCGAGATATGCCCGTCACAGACACACACAGACACAACTTGCTTTCTAGAAAGAGGTCAATACAACTGTGTTCAGTTAACCATTGTTGACCAAATAATAATAATAAAATGACCATCAGGTCAGAATGTGTGTGTGGTTGTGCATTAAGGAGAATTCCTCCTACATTCATGCTTTCGGCGAGACCGAAGAAGCAGGTGAACGTCACTGCTCTCTAAGTAAGTGTGTGTGTCTAAGAGTGTGTTTGGCCCCAACCAGAGAATGTTGCTGAATTTAAACCACATTTTCAAACACTTATGGACTTCTTTTAATCATTAAAATGTGTGAGTGGGTTGTATCAGGCCACACGTTTGGTGTGGTGCAGGGGTCTGCAACCTGCGGCTCTGGAGCCACATGTGGCTCTTCATTTTAATTTCATTAAAATGTTCATTTTAATGAACATTCATTTTAATTTCATTAATTCATGGTTCATTTTAATTTCATTAATTTGCCACTAACAATGAAACAATGGAAGAACCAGGTCTACAGGGTCTAGAGGTTGGGTATAAACTGAACATGTTGTAGTTCTTAAATGTCATAAATGAAAGAGACTATTACTATTGTATATAGTATGTCTGTATAAAAACCTTAATACGTGTTATTATCTTCATTTTGTGGGTTTTTTTGCGGCTCCAAATTAATTTTATTTGGGTGGAGAGGCGACAAAAATGGCTCTTTTCATCCTAAAGGTTGCAGACCTCTGGTGTAGTGGATAGACCTGAAGGGAGGGCCTTTCTGCATGGAGATGTGTGCGTGGGTTTTCTCCGGGTTCTTCGATTTCCTCCCACAGTCCCAAAGCATGCAATTTGGGGATTAGGTGAATTGGTCACTCTAAATTGACCGCATAGGTGTGAGTGTGAATGGTTGTTTGAATGGTGTCCCTGTGTTGGACTGGCGAACTGTCCAGGGTGTGACCTGCCTTTTGCCCCCCGTGACCCTCGTGGAGGATGAAGCAGTAGAAGATGGATGGATGGTCACATTTTATGGTGGCCCCCCCCTCAGTCAGGTTGGGAAAATGCACCTATTGCAAGGGAACAGGATAGAAGGCCAAAGGTTAATTAGTGCAAGTGAATGCAAAGGTAAAATAAGGAAATGCAAAGGCCACCCTGACCCTGAGAGGTGACTATTTTGTCACTTTAAAGGGACTTTAATGACCTCTCACGGTCAACCTTCAAAACCTACAAGGTCCACCAGGGGGCCGGAGTCCACATTTTGGGAATCATTGCTGCTATCAATCTCTTTTGTAACATTCACGTGAGGCACAGTTTGCTATTTGCTTTTCTCTTCTTTTTCTTTTTTGCTTTATACTGTAATTTGAAAACAATGACTTGTTCATCCACGCCACTGTGAATGGATCTGTACTGAACTGGAATTGAACACTGGCTGGTGATGATGTGAGTGTGAATCTTCCATGCCTTGTTAGAGCTTTACAGGGAGCACATGAAGGCAGCACACACACACACACACACACACACACACACAGTGAGAGAGGAGGGGGAAGGGGAGGCTCATTCACAGAGCCGTAGATTGAGGAATAATAGCTGATGGAGAGATAGATGGAGAGAGGGAGCAGGAGAGGGAGAGAGGAGGAGATAGAGGCAGACTGGTGTTGTCTGGTGTGGAGAGAGGCAGACAACAGAGGAACAACACAGACTGAGAGGAGCCTCACCAAGGTAAGGATGCTTTGCCATGGTCACCTCTCTAACCATTTGCATTGTTTCCACTGTGTACGTATGTCTGTGTGAGAGAGAAAGATATAAAGAAAGAGAGAAAGAGGAGATAAGCTGATCTTGACACTGATCCAGAATAAACATGCTTTATTCTGTCTTGTGCAAAAATCTGGAAAGTCCATGTCTTTGAAGGCTTTTAATGAATGGAGGATTACTGTTGTTTGTGTGTGTGCGTAAAAACCATGTGGATGTTTTTTTTTTTTCCTGGGCTGCACATTAAAGGGGTGGTTCAGGGTTTTTTTCTTGTTTAAGTGTGGTTGTATAGGGAATTGACACATTGTCAGCTTCACATGCTACTGGCACAGTCATCAGGAGTAACGTGGGGTTAAGTGTCTTGCCCAAGGACAAATCGGCATGGAGACTAGCAGAGCCAGGAATCAAACCTACAACCTTTAAGTTGAAAGACGACTCGCTCTAGCACTGTGCTTCGAAGCACCGAACCCCTCCTTAATTCTACAATATTGTCTATGTTGTGGTAAATGGTCTTTTTTTTATATAACACCTTTCTGGTCTTGATAACCACTTGAAGCTGCTTTGCCATTCACCTACTCACTCTCACATCCATGCAACACAACGTGGGGTTGCCCAAGGACACAAAATCTTCCAGTTGAATGGCATCTCGCTGTAGCACTGATCCACCATCACCATTACACAGACATTTGCAGCTGAAAGTTTGTGTGACTTTTTTCTTGAATTCTTCTTGTTTCATGCAACATTGTATTACATACAATCATATACAGTTCAAGGGTACCAAGCAGGTGTACATGCCACTAGAGGGCAGTCCATAACAGTCAACGTCCCCTAAATGTCCATAATCAGTCCCAGTAAGTTGGAAGGGATAATTAATTGTCCATGGACCCCTCTTGTGACTTTTTAAACTCCTCTCAACAAACTTCACAGAGAAAGCCTGTGAATATCCTGACTTCTGTGTCATTATAATCTCACAAAAAACCTGAGCTGTCCCTTTAACTGAGGCTTGTATCACCTGTGATTGATTGGACTACATTCGATTATTATATGAGTAATCCATATGTGTATGCACTGCTGTAACAGGTAATTAAAGGTCCAGTGTGTAAGATTTCCTAGAAGCATCAGAGAACTACGGTGGCCTTCACACTAGGGCTGGGTTTTTAAAAAATTATATTCTGATTCACATAAAAAAAATATTCAGAAGATGTGATATCATAAAATCCTTGAATTGATCTTGTAATAAAGACAATTTCCTGTTTCCGGTGCACAAAAAAAAAAGAAGTGCATTCACTTAAAGGTGCATAATGTAATAAATCTAAAGCAACTGGCCATAAAATCCTCCTAATATGTCACAGAGACTCAGGAATAATGTTCATATATCAAACTGAACTCACCAACAACAACAGTACAGACAAAATATTTGCATTAAAAAAAAAATATTTTGCAGACTGCAAAATCAAATCACTGCCGCCTACCAATCATTGCAGTCAGTAGAGTCTCAGCTGCCGAGCAACCACAGGTTGCCAGTTACGTCAGAAAGCAAAACCTAAAAGACCTCTGTATTTTGAATTTGAATGTAGTAACCGTTTTTGGCCACATTCTTACATATGGCACCTTTAATTACTTTTGGGTATTTATTTATTATTCAATCATTGCTATTTTTAGTGATGCACCAAGTTATAACCAAGCAAAATTGCTATTGAAACTGAAATATCTAAGTATTTTCAGTCCTTCATTATGTACCAGACAGGATGTAGTCATGAATAAGAGAGGCGGAGTTGTCTCTCAGCTGATGATGCCTCGTAGGTACAGATGTTTTAAAGTGCTAATTATTTATTTTAACTTAACGTCAAAGTCATGTAAGATAGTGAGCATTAGGGCACTTTTCGATTACAGTTCTAGCACTACTAAGCTTGGCTTGACTCGACTATACTCAGTATTGTTGCTTTTCCATTAGTACCTGGTACCAAGTGCTTTTTTAGCACCTGCTCTGATGACGTTTCCAAGTGAGCTGAGCTGAGTTTTTAGCTCACTGGGAAACAGTAGCTACTGGTCTAATGCTGCCTTTTTTGGTAAATTTGTGTCCCTGGGCTTCATCTCAACGGAGGATTTCAAACAGAAATGTCACAAAATCACACAGTTTAACTTGCTGATGGAGGCGGCAGTGGATCGACAACTCCTGTGTGCTGTGACGCCAAATCGCTGATTCTCTACGGACTTCGGTGTGGGAGAGTTAGTTAGTTTCGTGAGCCGAATCACAACCCGTTTAGCTGTAGTTCAGTGACTTTGTCAGTGCTTGGGTCATGCAGGAAGTACTGAAACAATCTTTTTAAATGTTAGGGTTAGCTGATTCTAATGATTCAGTACACCGTAAATAACTGCTTTGCTAAAACGATCCATGCAGCCGTGCTATTATGACCCCACCCACACTCGGGTGAAAACGGCACGCTTGATACCAAACCGGGTGGAGTGTGAAACGTGGAGGCTTCCGTAGAAACGTGGAGGTGCAAGATGATGGACTTCATGAGTTTTATTTTAAACATATTTTTTACACAATTACAAGCATATACTTACAGGTATTATACTCAATTTCTAAATGTCATTGGACCTTTGAATGATGAAAACAATAAGCACGCTGTCCCTCTGTCGGCGTAAAAAAGGGATGAAGCTGATCGATAAGAAAGCAGCAGTGCCTGACCTGAGGGAGAGTCGGCTGACAGCACAGGCCTGTAGCCACCTCTTGGTCACGCTCTGGCTCTGCTGCAGGGCAGGACAGCCTTAGTTTTATGGCTTTATTGGCTTTGAGGAGAAGCAGCAGGAAAGAGCAGATTCAGTGAAGGTCAATGTCATGGCACTATGGTTCGAGTAAACAGAAAGTGTCAAGGGAAAACCAGGTGACAACAGATGCTGTCGTGTTGTATTTTCTGTGAGAAAGACGTTGTAAGTGAAATAGAGAGCGTTATGAGTGAGAGAACACTGTTTTAGAGGCAGGTGTTTTGTAAAAGTGGAACTCAGCGTCTGTTTAAAAGGACCCTTGAATGACTTGTGGAAAAACAGTGGTTACACGCCACAGTAACAGTCAGCTGCTTTGATGATAATATTTTTGAATAAAAACATCAAATGCAAACCCATATTCTCTGGGTTCTTGCTGCTTTCTTTGTCATACGTCATATCAACTTGGCATTTTGCTGAGTGTGCCGGATTTGATCCTTTATGACATGTATGTATAACACTGTTAAATCTGTGCTGTGCACTAGAAATCATTCCAAATGAGGGTCACCGTAAATCTTCTGTGGGGTCGTTATTCTGGATTAGTATTGTAATACGACTGCAAGTGTACAGCAGGCAATTTCAATTCCACAGTCAGATATTGGAATGAAATCTCTCATATCCAAACGTGTCAGGTCAGCCATGTGGGTGACGTCATGGAGAGAGAGAGAGAGAGAAAGAGAAAGAGAGAGAAAGAGAAAGAGAAAGAGAAAGAGAGACAGAGAGAGAGAGGTGGGCAGATGGCGTCAGCAGGCTGGTGACCTCACCCATTTTTGTCTCTCTCTCGGGACCTATGCACCAACAAATAAGTGCGTGTGCGCGCGCATGTACTTGAAAAATAAAAAAAAGACCTTGTCAGGGAGAACCTAATTTTTAGACTAAGATTTAAGAGTGTGTGTGTGTGTGTGTGTGTGTGTGTGTGTGTGTGTGTGTGTGTGTGTGTGTGTGTGTGTGTGTGTGTGTGTGTGCGTGTGCGTGTGTGTGTATATATATAATAAAATGATTATAAATATAATGTAAATGATTATATTTTAAGGTGAAGACATGTTTTAAGGTTAGGGTTGGGATTAGGGTAAAGGGTTGGGGTTAAGAGCTTAGGAGGCTGTAGTGATGGCCTGTTAAAAAATAAATAGATATAGGGCTTATAATTGTAAATCATAAACAATTTAAAATCAGTGAGACAAGTTTGTAGATAGTTGGGGGAGTTATTTTGATTTATAAAAGGAATAATTGCTAAAAAAACAAAACAAATTGGGGTGGGGGTGGATGCCCTCCCTCCTGAGCAGGGGATGGGAGATGTGCGAGTAGAGTAATGTGATGGGGTTACCAGTATGGGAGGATTTCCAGGGTACCAAGCAGCCAAAGAAGGGGGTCAGGATGTGACGACCACCCCAGGCGTGGTGGTCCCGAGCCTGTGGATCCAGATCCTTTCCACCCTCTTTCTCTGCCAGTAACCCAGGAGTTATTATTTTCTAAGCCGGAGATGATGAGATCAGTGGGGGAATGTATTTGAAAATGTTTAACCAGTGGAGTCTGGAGTCTTACCTTCCCCAATATTGTAAAGATGCTGCTTTAAACGGGTGAGTATTGAATGTTTAGTTTCAGTTTAGTTAGATGTAATGTCTAGTGCATGTTTTGCATGTGATAATGTAAACAATGTTGTAAACTATCTTGTGAAGATTCCAGTTTCTCCTGTAGGCTGAAATGGGTCTGTAGTTCTGGAAGGCTGGTTCAAAAAATTGTTGAAGTTATTTTTGATACTGCGATGGAGTCCTATAGTTCTATGGGAGATAGTGGATATGAATGGAAAGAGTCGTGATGGGTATGGTCCGGTTGCAATGTCAGGTCCGGGTCAAATACCAAAAATGTCGTCACAAGGTGGGTTGAAGAGGACACTTGGCCAGCAAGTCCCCATAATGTAAATGATTATGTTTTAAGGTTAGGTTGAGGTTAGGGTTGGGATTAGGGTAAGGTTAGGGTCAGGGTTAGGATTAGGATTAGGCCAGTAGTAATTATGGTTAAGGTTAAAGGATTTGATCAAAAGGATGAAGCACCATAGCAGTTCAATCACCCTGCTAAAACAGGCCTGTTCAGAACGGACGGTTTTGAAACTACGTCAGCGTCACTGAGGCTCTGGCAGGTAACAGCAGTTAGCATTTGGAAAAGTGATCATTTGCCGACTCTAGCCGGCACTTTGCCGTCATATATAAAATGTATCCACTGGACACGTAAATCCTATGAGGGTAGAAGTTTTTGTAGAAAAAAGAATAGAACACTTCGCAGACTTCTGCTCGTCCGGATACTATTGCCCTCACCAGCACTCTCGCCGTTTTTAGGGAGAAAGCGGAGCTCCACGAGACAACAATTCCAGGAATGTCTCATTGTGACGTAGCAGTGAGTGCAGAAGTCAACATTGCATGCTTTATCTCCTGTACTTAGACCGAGGCAGACCCCCAGAGTCCCAAATATAAGTATTGCAATTATTTAAAAGTTGATTCAACCTTCAAGTCAATGTAATGTCATCTGAAGTCATGTAAGCCGAACATGTGTGTATTATTGATACACACGTGTGTATTATTGATACACACGTGTGTATTATTGATACACATTAAGTTGTCTTATTTATACCAAACCAGTGTCACTCTTTTTTTCACATTAGAGGGCAAATCACAAATGGGACTTTTGCTTGTGCTACATAGGAGACTGGTATGGTTTTTGTTTTGTTTAGTTTTTTTCATATCAGACTCAAAAACTAATGACATGCAAACGTTTTTTTTACTTTTTACTTGACAAGACTGAGAAGTCTTCCCCGTCTACCAATCTTCCTTATCCGAGCTATTGTGCTCATAGAAATCCTCTGATGTATGCAGTCGTCTTAAATTAAGGGAGCTGGATAATTCCACCATATGGAACCTTAAGTATTTAGTCAATAGTGTCAGTCGGAGAGAGAGAGGGCAAAACACAAAGATGCTGCTTTTAATCTCTTGTGATTGGAGAGAGAGAGAAAGAGTGGTGGGAGGGGGGCGGGGGACGGGGGTTCAGGGACATGGGTTGAGTGTGCAGGAGGGAGGGTTAGGGTGAATTCCAATTCCTTGCTTAACCCTCAATCTTAACCCTCAATCTCAAAAATGCACGCTCCCTCTAGTGCAAGTGCTGTCCCGATTCTCAGAAAAATTAAGTTGCGTGTTTTCACATAAGAAAGATGGCGTCGAAAGCAGCGAAACGAGTGCGATACAAATTAAGTATTTTCTTTGTTAATAGAGATATAAAAATGATGAAAACCATTGTATTATCTTAGTTTAGGCCCATATTATGGATTACTGACGTCATTGTTGCGTAACATTTATTTTTATTTTACGATCTTTTGTCAATAGCCGGCCGGTGCAGACAAGTGATCGTTTGCTATTGTTTACTTTTCAATAAGCCGTGGTGTGTGGTAACTGTCAGCTGAATATGTCCGTGGTTGTGGTATTTGTATGAGTATCATCTTATTACTTACTTACTAACTGACAACCTAATAACTTGACTGACAAACGGATCGAAATAAATAATCGTGACGTAAATGTGTTCTTCTTCTTCTTTTTTGGAGTTGACAGACTGGACGCAGCTTTCGCGTTATTCTGCCCCCTACAGTCTCAAGACATATCTGCATTTAAGGGGTGTCCCATTTCTAAGTGACAAAATAACCCTCAACACTTGGTTTTGAGGGCCAGTTAAGTCAACGGGCCAGGGCCAGTTGAGCTTCAGGGTTAAGATTGAGGGTTAAGATAGGAATTGGAATTGGCCCTTAGAGGATGTTTTTATCTCAGAACTTGATAGATAAATGATTACCATGATGATCTTCACTGAATCAACTGTGATTCATGATATTGTTGTGCTATTTGTAAACAGAACATGCTTTTATTATCATTGTGAGGTCATATAATAACTGTAAAGATGTAGGTGCCCTCTTGTGGCATAAATAACCATTGGCGCTTTTCCACTACCCAGTTCCAGCACGCCATGGACCCACAATAGCTCGGATAAGGAAGGTTTGGTATGGCTTTTCATTTGTGTAGTACCTCCTCAACATGGGCAACATGAGTCAGTTGTAAAGCAGATGTTTGCAGTGTATCTGAATCATTAAACTCAGTTATTTAAAGTATATTAATTAATATTGCCGTCATATATAAAATGTATCCACTGGACACCTAAATCCTATGAGGGTAGAAGTTTTTGTAGAACAAAGAATAGAACATTTCGCAGACTTCTGCTCGTCCGGATACTATTGCCCTCACCAGCACTCTCGCCGTTTTTAAGGAGAAAGCGGAGCTCCACGAGACAACAATTCCAGGAATGTCTCATTGTGACGTAGCAGTGAGTGCAGAAGTCAACATTGCGTGTTTTATCTCCTGTACTTAGACCGAGGCAGACCCCCAGAGTCCCAAATATAAGTATTGCAATTATTGAAAAGTTGATTTTGCATAATATGTCTCCTTGAAATAGATTTGTTCATGACCACATGCATGACACAGTCACTGAACTGAAATACAACTGGGTTGCGATTCGGTGGTGCTGTCACTAAATACAACACACTCCTCCAGGGCCGGCCCAAGCCTCCATGGGGCCCTAAACAAAATTAGATTTTGGGGCCCTCTGTTACAGCCAATAATAATGATTATTGATCATTCACACACCTACTATACTAAAGCTATTCTACTTATTCTACTCTGTCACGAATACGAATAAACTTGTAAAACTGAATGTGAGAACTTCTTGTTTGACACCAGATTTCCAAAGCTTACAGAAAAATCTTTCAATTAATATTTGACAAAATCACCAACTCCCCCTACTGGCAACAATACACTCCTGTAATACAAATATTCGACTTGTATATGTAAAAAAACACAGCATTAAATAAAATAGACAAATACTTAAATAATAATGTAAATCAACAGAGGCACCCGGAACAAGGTCATAAAAATGGTTTATTAATAAAATATAAAGTTAAATATCTGTAAAAAAAAAAAAAGCTTTGGTAAAAAATGGGGAGAAAAATTCTAAATAAACTACAGCAATCCAAACATTTCTCTCTTTTTTTCTCCAATCCAAACATTTCTCTAAGCCTAAGCCCCACGATGACTAGAGGGCCCCCAAGAGTCGCCATGGGGCCCTAAGCAGCGGCTTAGTTCGCTTATGCCTTGGGCCGGCCCTGCACTCCTCTGTTAAATGTTGGAGATAAATGGAGATGAATGCATTATTTTCAGGATTTTTAAGTATTTTTAACTGATCTACAGTTCAGCATTGTTCCATTTGATTCGTGTGTCGGACATCACGCTCGTGACTCTTCCAGTGACGACACTCTGACCACTGTTTTGCAATGTGTGATAAATTCATATTGTCCAATCCCCTCAGCCCATATTTTAATGTTAGTAATATTAGCTGTTTTGTCATCTTTTCATCACTGACCTTCATGAATGTAGTCTGCAGTGATAGTTGATGTCCTCAGCTTTATTAACAAAATACCTAAAGATAAGAGCTAGATTGTAGTGTACCTCATCAAATGTATTGTTTTCATATACACCTATTTAGGCAAATATCATTATTTTTTTATACAAGTTTTTGTTGCCTGTTCTTGGTGTAAGGTTTATTTAGCTCAGGGTTCTCAAACTGGTGGCCCCCCATTTAATATCATGTTATAATGAAAACATGACCCACGACCTCACCGTCTAAACACAGTGTGTAGCTGGGACCGTATCTATGTTCCCCGGGTCCTATGTTCCCTGCTTTGTATGTGACCGGGGAACATAGGACCCTTTCTCTTACCCTAATCCTAACCCTACCCTTTTTCCAAAAATGTTTTTAACAGTAATAATAAGGCATTTGGTCATAATAATCCCATTATTAAGAGTATCATATACAACATTCAATTACATATATAAATACGCCTGTTAGAGCCTGAGCCACGAAGGGCAGTGGCCGAATTTTAAAGTTAATTTTAAGTTGTCCACACTATTATTTATGTAATTTTAAATAAATGTCTGTTTTTAATATTAATACATTAATTTAGCATCATAAATAGTGAGTATACATGTGATATCATGATGCAATATTGTGAACAGTTGTTTTTTTTCCCACTTTTGTTCTCTAGGCCGGCCCCCTCTTGACCACAATAGATGCGCATTGGCCCCCAGGTCATTTGAGTTTGAGACCCCTGATTTAGCTGTAATCCTTTCATATCTGGAGGATAATTGGAGAAGGTGGAATCATCCTCTGGCTGCCTGCTGTGAAAATGTCATTCTGTTTGGCAAAGCTATTTTTAAGTTTCATGATTAAATCACTCACTCTCCTGCACTAAAGTCCATAGAAAACCAGAAAATTTCAATTTTTCAGGAAACAGGAGCTGGTGGTCAACTGCTGCTTTGTGTGCTAAATTTGTGCCACATATGTAAATCCACACAAAGGATTTAAAACCGTGAACTTACTGATGGAGGCAGCAGTGGATCGATCAATCAATTCTCGTGTGCCATGATGTGAAATTGCTGATTTTCTCGATGGACTTTGGTGCAGGAGTGAGCAGATTACAAAGCAATGCAAACTTCAGGTTCTGGTTGCAAAAAGATGAGATAAGTTGATTTTACTTCATATGGGCTATAATGCTCACCTAAAAGCTGTAGCTTATATGAAATGAAATACCTGCAGCGCAATACGTGTATCACTGTGCATCGGTACTGTGTCAGTACCATATACAACCATGTTTTAAGAAGCCAGCCACCATATTTTTACAGCAGCTTTCAACAGAAAAATCAGCCAGAGAGTGTTTGTATTTTGAAGCAGAAACTTATTACACAAACGAAGATGACTGGCAAGCTACAATCTGCAGTCGCATCATTAGATGTCACTCATTTGTATACACTAAACCTTAAAACACCCCCACTAAAAAAAAACTTTCTCCTCTCATTTGTTATGGCCCGTATAATCTTCCATAGACATCATACTTTCTAAACACATACAGTGTCAAACAAGTATAATATATTTTGCCATCAGAATAACTAAAGAATGCACATTTCTCATCGTCATGGTTATCAGGCACCTCACTTCGAGATCAAAGGCATGTCTCCATTAGTTTTCAATGGGGGAAAACGTGTCAGAATGTCTTTCATTTTTAAAAGAATGATGTCATAGGGAAAAAATTTAATAGTACAGAGAATTAGTAATGCCAAAGTGCCGTAAAAACAACTCCAAACTACGGCAGCAATGGACCTCGCAATGTATGGCTGCCAGAATTTAGTAGATTACCAGTTGCAGCAGAGTTAAAGCAGAAGTACCACTGCAAATCTTGAAGAAAAGGTTTTCTTCTATTCACGGAAGAAGACAAGCATTCAGGTAAGGCTGGACAGCGAGACATGCACTTTACAGATATTTGAGTTTGTAAACATATCACTCCTAACTTGTAACCTCATTCAGATTAGCAAAACTAAACATAACTTCAGCTGTCGATTAAATAAAAAAACAACAGCAATTTTCTTTCTCAAACATAAAGATCTTACTTTTCTGTCAGATTGTTCCATTAACATCAGAACTCTGAAGTCAGAGTGGCATTATCCTCACAGATTCAGAATTCCACTTGATAAGTCAGAAAAGCAAATGTATTGAACTAGCCATTGTTAGCAATTGTTAGCTATTGTTAGCAATTGTTAATCATTGTTACTGTAGCAATTGTTAGTCTTTGTTAGCAATATCAGTCACATTCTACGGCGGATTTGCTCACACAAACATTGTAGCAACATGTTTACAGTTAAAAATGTTTACAGTTAAAAATGAAGCAGTAAGTTAACGACTTATTTACTGTGAAACAACTATGACAAAAGTGCTATTAACAGTGAAGTAGCAGTGTTCTGAGTTCCAACAAATGGAATGCACCATTATCTTGAAGAAAAGTTGCCTGGATAAACTTTAAATGTGCCCATGTCTTGTTGCATGTTGTTTCAAGTTAAAAATGTGTTGGTCTAAGTAGGACAACCTCATTGGCTCATTTTATGACCACTCCCCATTTACTACAATGGGAAATGGGTACTCAAACGTTTAGAAAAGTTTTTTTAACGAATATATTTGTAGCTTGTCAGTTGCAGGACCTTTTTTTATTCCAATAACTTTTTTTAGTTAAAGGAATTCATTTCAACATGCCACCCTGGCCTCTCTATTAAATTTTGGAAAAACAGCCACACAATTAATGAACAAAATACAAAATTAAATGATAAAGAAAAACATTATTGCCTCAACTACTGTTACAATCTTTTCTCCCTCTGATTCTACATCAGCCATGGCAGGAGTTTGGTATATTTTAACGGATACTGACGCTCCCAGTGACAACTTTAGTGCCTGTTTCAGTACCACACACAGTACTGTACTGAGTGGAGTCCCATTTGGAGGAGTGCCAGTTGTGTTCCTGCTCTATCTTGGTGTCTTTCTGGTATAGTATACTCTTGTGATTTGGATTAAATTACTATCAATATATTTTAACCCCAGTTATATACTGTATCTTTTTCTGTCTTGTTGACTTCTAAAGACTATGTGGTCAAGTTTAAAGACAAGAAAGGCAGTAATGAGCTATAACGTCTCGTCTGGTCTACTGCAGGTCATGGGGCTCATCTTCTCTGTTCTTAAGAAAGTGTCCGACCACTGGCGAATTGCACACTTTGCAGATGAAGCTGGACGAGAAGTGTGAGTTAAATTGTGGCTTGAGCTGAGTGTGTTAGACACAACTGGTCAAGCAACTGATCAAGCTGACATTTTGTATTTCAGGTTCACTGAGGTGACACCACAACCCGGTGAATACATTCCACCAGTAGAAGACGCGCGTGAAAGGGTATGTAAACTATGTTTTACTACTGATATTCATTCAAATACACTTTATGACAAATCAGCGCTGCGAAACCACGTTGTTCAGGTGTAAACCAGTGTATATGGGTATCTAGTAATGCACACTAGCAAGTTTGCTAATCCAGATGCAAATCTATACTGAAATGATTCATATACATACTGCCTCTCATGTCAAACACCAACTATTTTATGCGCCATGTGAGTGATTTAGAGTGACTCTCCACCCACTTTGTGGCATTCTTCAAAAACAGGCATTTGGTAGAGTTGGCCTCAAAAGAGGGGGTTTAGTCACACTTTACAAGTCGAATGAGGCTTTACCATACAGAGCTAGCACTACCCAACTCGGCTCGACGCGACTCTACTCGGTTTTATGCCTTTCCATTGGTGATAGTACCTGCTACATGGTGCTTTTTTTGGTACCTGCTCTGGCGAGGTTCTAAGCAAGCTGAGCTGATACTGAAATGTGACCTCAACAGACTGCCACTGATTGGTTGGAGAGTGTTGTCATCGAAAGAGTCATGAGCGAGATGTCTGACGCAAGAATCAAACCCGCCATTTTTTTTAAAAACCTGTCAAGAGTGTTACAGCCACCATACATGGCTGCTGTCCGTAAAAATACACCATGGTCCTTTACCGAGGTACAGACATATCCAGAGATACCCAAAATGCCAAGAGTTGAGTTGAGAAGAGACGAGTAGTGCTAGAACTGTATAATACAATACAACGGATTCACATTAACTAAATGATGTCATCTGCAAAGCGATAGAACGTGTCAGGGTAGGAATTAAACTTTAGCTTTTTTAACAGGGGCTTATGTTTCAGGAGCATTTTGGATCATTTCTAGGGCAACTTTATGCAACATTGGGAAACACCTTTTTATAGACTTTCTCAGACTCACTTAACATTGACTGCGTTTAGAGGCATTACTTCAACAGGCTCACAGATGGATGAGTTTGCAGACCTCATGTTGGTGCACAGATTGCTGGCTGGCCATTTTCAACTCAGACTCCACATAAGTTTACTATCTATTTTATGTGGTTTTTTGAAGGCTTAGTCAGTTGTCTCTCAGGGGAGAAAGTCATATAATTCTAGGGCCCTCACTAATATCCTAACCTGGTGTACAACGTACACAAGATTGTGTACGTGTAGCACTCCCGAGCTTTGGGTTGCGCATTCATGTTTTGGTCGAAGCAGACAGCGACCATGTATAGTTGCTTCTGTACCCTCGTGTACAACCCGTCAACGCACATGGGGATGAACTTTAGGAGAAGTTGTGTTTTTTCCTGGCATGGATTTTGAGTTTGAGTATGAATGAGTAGACTACTAGATTTGACGTGGAACCTAATTTTAGTGCAAATGGAACCGTGGAAATGCAAGCAGATGTGCATAGCCAGTGTTGACATGACATCCCACTGGATAAATCTGTTATTTACCTTCCGATGAGACTTGTTTCAGTGCAAATAGGCCAAACAGAGTTTAGTGGCTCACAGTGTTGCCTTATAAAGGGGGCGTTCAAACTGATTGATATAGATAACACTGTAAATATGATGAACACAAACCTTTGAACGCACTATTAGGCACATTATGAATTTGGTAAGACCACAAATAGCATGTACACCAATGATTCTTCATGCATATAATTGTGATAGAATGTTAGTGCAATGAAAATTATCTGTTTTTTTTAGGGCTACATATCGTGGCTGGCTTACTTCCTAACCTTTACGTAAGTATCTCTGGTTTGATTCCTCTCTTGTTGGTCACTGGTTTTTTTTTGTGGTTTTTTTACCTATAACATGTCATTGTTTGTCATAGTGTGTCTACAAGCCATGTTTCCATTCATTTTATTTATATGTGTGTTGTCTTTTTTTCATATCAGTGAGGATGAAATCAGGGAAAAATGTGGCCCAGATGGTATCAATTACCTGTCCTTTCAGCTTCACCTGATTGTCTCTCTAGTCATCATGACATTCTTTGCCTTGGCAATCATACTGCCTGTCAACATTCATGGAGACCTGCTCGGTGTGTTTGATATTACGACATAAAATCATTTTTGATTGTTTTTTTGTGCACTTTTGTTCCTCACATTTTAACTTAGGAAACAAACGACTGTTTTCCTCTTTCAGGCGATAGCCCACTGACTTTTGGAAGGACCACTGTTGCAAATATTCCAAGGAGGTACACTAACTACTACTGTGTAGAAGTATGACATATACAGTTTATTAGTCAATTCTTTTGGCCCAAACTATTTGTTGAGGTCTATTATTTTTCGCTCAGGAACAAAGTGATTTGGCTACACACAGTGATTCCAGTTTTGCACCTGTTCCTGATCATTTTTCTGCTGCAGTCTCACACATCAAAAATTACAGAAAGTAACACAGTAAGTTTTTTTAGTTTTTTTTAACATTTTAAAGGGATATTTCAGTTTTCCTGAAGTATGGTTGTACGAGATACTAGCTATGCTTACATGTGCAAAATGTGTTCATTCAAAATTAAGTGAAAGTACACAAGCATCAAGTGTTCAGTCGGAATGGACTGTTTTGACATGCAGCATAAAGTAGAGGCAGAAGAAGAAGCTTCCCATTCTGTAAATAAACGCTGCACGTGTCTGCTCGTCCCCTTACTGTTTGCTATCCCTCTCATTTTATTCCTCTTCTGCGTTTGTGACTTTTGTGTCTGTTCATTATTCTTTTTTGGAATGAAAATACAGCAGTTACACAACAGAATTTACGTGGATCAGACACATGATACCACCAAACCAGGAAGTAATGATCAGACTCACTCAGACAGAGTGTTTATATGAGAACTGATCCAGATCGGTATCTCAACATACAGCTACTGATACATAGCCAATACTGACCTCTGCTTTTGTCAGTATCTCATACAATCACACTTCCAAAAACAAGAACTATCACTTTTAGACTGGATTATTACCTCCGCCAAGGAGGTTATGTTTTTGCCGGAGTTTGTTTTTGTTTGTCTGTCTGTTAGTTAGCAACATAACTTATATCACAGACAGATTTGGATGACATTTTCAGGAAATGTCTGCAATGGGACCAGGAACAGTGATTTTGGGTGTGATCCATAGACACCATCACTGGTTACAACACTCGCTGTCTGACACAGGCGCGCCGGCAGGGTGTATTTTGTAGGCACTGTGCCTACAACTTTTTCACAGCAATTTTTTATATGTTGTCAAAATATCAGTGTAGATTTTCAAAGTCCAAATGGGGGGCTGAGCTGCCTTGGCGGAGGTCTGCACTCTCCGAATGCTTTTCTAGTTTTCTGATGTCACAGATGCATACATTTCAACCTATATGTGTGTATGTATAATAAGTCATAGCATATTAAGCGTTAATCACACTAACTAGATGTCTTGGCACTTTCTCTTTGTAGATCAAAAACACTTTGATGATGTCCTCAATTCCTAAAACAGCAACAAAAGAGGAGATTGAGGCCCATTTTAGGTGAGTTGGTATTAATTAGGGCTGTTAATAGATTTTTTCTTTTATTAATCTCACATTTTGAAATTTGCTATTGATTAATTAAAGTAACCATTGTTTAAATGTATCTTTCTTTTTAAACACATTTCAAAGAGAATCAGGCTTATAAACTCTAATTTGGCTGTATTAACCGCAACGATTAATGCGTTAACTTTGACCAACCTAGCTGGCCAAGTCATTGTGATCACATGTTACCATAATAGCCACCTGCTCTATTTCTTAATGTCAGTGTTGTTTTCATACAGTGAGGCATACCCTTCCTGTCACGTGTCTGCTGTGTCCTTGGGCCACAATGTCAACACGCTCATGAAACTTCATATAGAAAGGTAGGAAATCAGACGTTGTTGGCTCAGTGGTCAAGAGGGTCATCTTTCAGCCTCAGGGTTGTGGGTTCAATCTACCCCAAGACACTAAACTTTTTATTGCTCTGGATGGCTGTGCCCGCAGTGTCTGAATGACTTTGATAGGTGTGTGATAGAAAAAGCAGCTTGGAGTGGTCATCAAGACTAGAAAAGCTACACTATGAAACATGCTCACAGTGGGAAAAAAAGAGTGATGGGAAATCCACAAGCAACAGATTTTGTGGTGAACTCTAAATCTAAATTTACCAAGAGCTGCACAGCAATTATTTACATGGCACTGATTCACGACATCATTCGCCAAAGATTCCCGAGTTAGTCAAAGGACGCGGCAGTTCCACTCCCGGCCACCATGCTCGCTGCTGAGCTCAACTGAACTAAGAAAGGAACGAATCAGTTCATGAAGTGATCCCAGTCAGTTTGTTCACTCTAAAGATCAGTTCTATTGAACGAATCGTACGTGACCGACAACACTACAGCAGTGCAGGGGCAGGTGGGGACAAGTGTTGATCCAGTCAAAGTGATAAATGACTGGGATTTCCTTAGCAGTAGAATTTACTTGTGAAGCTTTTTTTTTCAGTGAAACTACAACCTGTTGTTTTTGGGGTTTTTTTAATTGTAGAAAATAAATATTGTCTGCGTCTAAGAGCTAGAGCAGCAAGAAAATAATTAAAACTGATTAGCTGAGTTATCTCACAGTTGAATCTAAAGTATCTTCTAAGTCTTTCCTGGACTGTCAAGGCTCTGTACCCTTCAAATGTTCTTATTTCCCATCTGTTCTCTCCTCTTTCTCACTTACATGCATTGCAAGCTGCAATTATAGCTAAACAGCTTACCCCACCTACTGTGAATCCACCACAAGAAGTAAAGCAGCTATATTATTTGCCTTCATTCTAAACTTATTTGGACTAATCACAACGATTTACACGTTTATTGAACATTTTGATGGCCCTTATTTTACAGTTTGACATTGAATCTACTGTTTGTGCACTGTGGAAGTTGTGGATGGTGGAATTATTACCTGTGATTTATTAAATTAATTTCACGGAACACACATTCTCTATATGTTTTTTAACTTGTGTTCTGTGGATGGGTTTTTTTTTTTATAATCCCCCAGGGTTCGATTGGTAAAACACCTGCGCTACTACAGGCATCTCCAAAAGACAACAGGAATCCGTGAGATGATTAACCCCTATTTGTTAGGAAGACTCCTTGTGTGCCTCGAGCATGAGAAGGTGAGATGGAAGGATTATGATTACAGTAAAAGTACATTGAGCTAAATAAGGCAAAATCAAACCTTTTGTCACGATTTAAGGTTGAAGAAATGTAAAACATTTCATCAGTCACGTCTGTGCTTTTTTTTCTAGGTGGACGCCATAAATCACTACCGCATTAAACATTTCCAGGTGCTGGAAAAGATACAGAAAGAAGCAGAGAAGGTGCCACAGAACCCGCTGGGGATCGCCTTTGTCACTCTGAAGAACGAGACCATGGCCAGTTAGTGAGTCTTTTTTGTTCCATATATCTATAAATGCATGGAACATGTGTCTGACTGTTAATGGCATAACTTTCTAGTGGTTTGCTTGGTAGGCTTCAATGTTGGCAGGTGACTTACTATGGGCATCAGAGTGTGTTTTATGAACTTATTGTTTGGATAAGGAATACAAGAGAAATTGTAACAGATATATTCCATTCATATGACTCATATTCACATAAGTGTCCAACAGCATTTACACAGTACAGTTTGGAGTAGTAAAGCCTTGGGTCAGGCTTGTGTTTCAGTGCCTTTACTTAATAGGCAGGTTGTGTGGGTTGTTCCTGATAGCAGCATGATGTTGTCAATGAACACAACACATCACAACAGACAACGATGGAGCACATCCAGCAGCTCTTTTTGTCCTGCTCGGTTTGTGGCTCTTTGTCTCAACATGACATCAAGCTCTGTATGAGAATAGATTGTGGGCCTTGATTTCCATGTCATATTTACACCGATCTCAAGTGAGTGATGTTTTTCTGTTGCCCAATCTGCTGACTGTCATGGGTGGAGCCAATTTAGCTTCACCTGGACCGTATCATACCAATTTACTCTGGTACCCCAAGGGAAGTCTGCCAGAGAATGGAGACTGGTTATTTTGGTCCTATACACAAAAACAGAGGCAACTGTTTGACGATGTTTGGATAGAAAATGAAGGAGATACTGGTAGAAATGTGAGAGCTATATTGCTAAACGAGCTGCTTCTGCCCTATCAGAAATCGGGCAGGAAAATGCAGCATTAACATTTAACAATTGAAACAGGGGATGAGTAGGCTACAAACCAGAGGAGCCACATAAGACACCCTGGAGGCAGCAGAGAAGGCCTCCAGGTGGCTGTGGACCCGGAAGGGAGAAAGATCCATGGTTGAACACTCTGCTTGGACACAAGTTAGGGACCGATCTCCCCGGTGACCGTGTCTGCTGACGAAAGACCCTAAACCAGGGGTCACCAACGTGGTGCCCGCGGGCACCTGGTAGCCCGCAGGCAGCCAATACGGTGCCCGCGGGCTCACTTCACTTCACCTCACTTGCATGTATCCGTATGATCGCTCAGTAAAATATCTTTGATATTGTTTATACAAACTGATAATCGTTAGGAGTAAGCACTGGAATGAATGTGTATGCAGTTGAATGCATAATATTAATCATTTAAATGGTAAACAAACAAAAAAATATTATATGGAAGCCCTCCATATTATTTTTTACCCTTAAGGTAGCTCTCTGTCTCAAAAAGGTTGGTGACCCCTGCCCTAAACACACAATGACCCTGGATTCATGCACTGATTATGTGTCCAAGCCAGTCCAAAGTAATACTATTAATAATAGTAATGGCACCACCTGAAAAGCTGCAACGCTGCAGTGATCAGACCCTTGTAATGGTGGTCATCACAACTGCGTGCTGCTGTTAACTGGACAGAAACTCTTCCTCATCTGTCTTCGATCTTGGTTGCTACGGCTACTGTGGTGTTAGAATTAGAATTACTCATATTCTTTGCACACACACAAATTTGTGATAGTGAATTTAACAAACCTCTACATTTAACCCATCCTTTTTTTCCACGCCAATAGTGAGCACACACCAGGCTCTCTGGTTACCAATTCCTTTTCCTTTTGGCCATGGGCCAAGATGAAAGTTTGAGACTGATATGAAAGACCACAACATTCTAAATGGCCAGGACTTACAATATGTCTCTAATATACTTTTTTGCTCTTACTGACCTTATACCTATACCTGTCAAAACAAGGGGGCCTACGCATACATCAGCATCGTTTTGCTAGTCAAGTTTTGCTACTGTTTCCATTCTCAGTTTTTTGTCACCACATGATTATGTTTGACTACAAACAGTTATTTAGACACCCGTCAGTTTCAAACCTTTGTATCGCAAACTGCTGTCATTTACTCCCCCCAGCATTCTGAGGAACTTCAATGCGCTCCGGATGGACAGCATATTTGTTGGAAGGCAGCCCGAACGTTCATCCCAAAGTCGTAAGCTGAAGGTGAACAGTTGGAATGTCAGCATTGCTCCCCATCCTCAAGATTTGAACTGGTAAGACACCAGCCAACCACATAACATGTGCTCATGTAGATCACGTGAGGTGTTATTTAGAAACCTGGTGCATTCGAGTTATAAATAACACCAATTCTGTACTTATACTTATATGTACTTATAGTTGGAAAGTACCTGTATGAGGTCCTGACACATAGTCGGCAGGGGTTGTATTAACCGATATTTTTTACCAGGCTGTGAATAAGGATAGAAGTGGTATGTTGGGGTAATGGAAGGGCGGAGACGGTTCATGCTGCTTAGATGAAACTCAGCAGACCGGGTAATATTATTGATAAGGGATTGGAATTATGTTGGTAGATGACTTTTTATGCTACACCAGGCATACTGCATGGTGTAAACTATGCTCACTGAAGAAGAAAATAAAAGATTCCCTGATAGAAGTTCCCCACATTGTTATGTTGTCTGTACTTTGTATGTAATTGCTCTGTTGTTTCTGTTTTTTTTTCTGTTTTCCCATCACGCAGGGCAAATCTGTCAGTACAGGGCTTTTCCTGGTTCTTGCGCAATGTTGTGCTCAATTTCTTCCTATTCTTCTTGCTCACCTTCCTTACGACTCCCACCATCATTTTGAACACCATGGACAAGTTCGACGTGACGAAGACCATCAATGAACTCCAAGTGAGACTGAAACATGCACTCGCTCAAATTTGTAATTTTTCCAAATATTTGACTGACGGTTTTTGTTTTTGTTTTTCACCCCAGAGTCCCATCGTCAGTGAGTTCTTCCCTACTCTCCTGATGTGCATTTTCTCATCAGCGCTGCCCATCTTAGTTCATTATTCCACAAGATTTGAAGGACACTGGAGCAGGTATGACACTCGCAACTCACAATACTCACCTGGTATTAATGGGATGTCCATTTGTACTCCATTGGAACTTGGAATTTTCAAGGTCACTGAAGGGCAATCTTACTGACCACGACATTGAATTACAAAATGGCTGCCACCATACAAACACTGCTATCTTTACTGTTGATAGGACTTCTGTCTGTTTCTGCTTTCTGTTTCACAGCAAATCTGTCATGCACATAGAAATGTTTGTTGTATTTGTAACCATAGACAAGTTGCTGTGAATGGATGGGTGAATCAAAGTAACCGTAACATGAAATATGATTTTAACCATTACCAAAAAGAAATCATGTGGCAACAGTGTTTTAGTAGTAGTGTCTTCAATGAGTCCTGAGTAGATCATTACATGATCTCATTCCTGTGCACATATTATGTGTCCTCAAACCACCTCCATGTGTATTTTTTTATGATTGGAGAATGCATTTAAGATACATTAATACACATCGAGGAAACCCATACTAATAATGCATTCCCTAGCCCCTAACCCTAACCCTTATCCTAACCCTAACCTTAACCCACTTCTAACCCTAACCCTAAAACCACATCTTAAAGTGATAGTTCGGAATTTTGAACATACGACCTATTTTCCAACTCAGTGTGATGGAGACGTCTGGAGACGTTTTCAAGAAATTTCATTCAGTTCTTCTAGTTGCCGAGTTTGCTGGTGCTATGGCTAGCGCAAGTCAATGGTACCTGCTAGCATGGCATTAGAAACACTCTTACCGACTCCACAGTGCACCCGAGGCAAAAAAAAATGAAATTTCGTGAAAACGTCTCCAGACGTCTCCATCACACCGGCTGAGTTGGAAAATAGGTCTTATGTCCAAAATTCCAAACTATCCCTTTAACCTTCAAAAATCTCCTTTAAGGGTTGACAGAGCTTGAGGACCAGCCAAAATGTCCTGACTTTCCCAAAATGTCCTCACTCCCTATGGTTTATATGTTTTGTTGCTCCTCACAATGATACACATACAAGAACACGCACAGGAACATGTTTTAATCCCATGTCCTCTGTCTCTTCTAGGTCCAGTGAGCAGGTGTTCATGTTGCGCAAACTCTACTTTTTCCTGATCTTCATGGTGCTAATCCTCCCCTCACTCGGACTGTCAAGGTATTTTGTGTTACCACTGGTTTTTGAGCAAATAATGTCCACACAGCACTCGGCTTGGGTATCACTGCCAAATTTCCCAAATGGATGGGGTTTTTGACCCACAAGGTCCCGGTTCAATTCAGTTTTTGTCTCATTTTGAGATATTTCAGTTTCCATACCAATTCTGCTTGGTTATGAAAAATATTTACATAGGACTAATGCTGACAATTTGAAAAAAAGAGATTCTCAAAAAAAAATTTGTTTTGTTCTTTTTTGACCCATTGACTGCCCAGTCTTTATTAAATGGTTCACATGTAGTGTCTAAAAATGCAACCAAAACCTGGGAGATGCTAAGATGACTGAAGTCGCTGCAGCTTCACTGAATGAATTAACACATTAAACTAAGAGGAATAAAATAAACAGTTATTTCATATGTTCAACTTTTTTTTGAGCTCAATGTACTTTTTCTTTTTCAGCCTGTCAGTGTTTCTCCGCTGGACGCTTGACACCAAGTTTTTCTCACAAGCAAAACTTAGGTTTGAGTAAGTATTCCATCTTTTCTTGCGTTTTCAATGTTAACTTAAAATAAAATACTGCACATATTATGTGCAGTATTTTATTTTCACCGTGCAACAAAATACATGTTTGTTGCAAGTTTGTTTTCAAATCACGTCTCATGTTTGACATTGTCTTCTCAAGCTGCTGTCATTGAAATGGTAAATGATCTATAGCAGATCCTGCATGGGTCAATTTTTTTAAAACCTACATCCGTCCATATGCATGAAGCTCCGTAATGGCACCGACCCATTAACCGTCATTATGTCCAGAGGTGGAACCAGTACTGAAATACTCTAGTAGAAGTACCTAAAATTTACTAAATTTAAAGTTTTTAAAAAAAATAGCTTGTTTAAAATACGACTCAGAGTAAAAAGTTACTTATGGTGTGTTTCTACCGGCTCGCCTCAGCACAGCAGGGTTAAGTTTTGTTTCCACTAGCATAGTAGCTGGTGCAAACCATGCAGAAAGGCCCTTGTTCCAATTGAATCCACAAACCCTGTATTTGATGTAAACGCTTCACTGAACTCAGGTAAAAATGCTGGAGTGAGGGCTGTAAATGTCTGCCACACAAATGAAGCATTGTTTTTGAAATGGCTGTCCTTAAATGTTCATAACAGCTAAAAGACCTAATTTTCTTTTTCGTCTGTTTGTTTTCGTCTCCTCCTCCTCTTTATACCAGGTGTGTGTTTTTGCCCGACCAAGGTGCATTTTTCGTAAACTACGTGATCGCAGAAGCCCTGGTGGGATCTGGGCTGGAGTGGTTGCGGCTGCCACAGTTAGTGCTGTACAACATCAAGATGGCGTTAGCAGACTCTGACGCTGGAAGGAAATATGTCAAAGAGGTTTGTAGTGTGTTACCATGAAATAAAAGCCTGAAGCTGGGCACCAAAGCCCATGGTTTCTTTCTTTTAGTCAAAAATATTTGGGAGATAATTAATTGAACTATATCTTATAGCCATCATATGAAGGCATGTAATGCAAATATCTAGTTAAGTGTTTTAGTATATGCAACAAAGGCATTCATTTATAATCAAATATACAGATTGATTATATTAAATACATTTTGGTAAAGATCTTAAGTGATAATACAGGTTTTTTTTGAAGCAAGGTTGAGTCGTCGACCTCAGTGTGCACACCTGAAATATTCCTATGTTTGTAGATGACTTTTATAAGTAACCTGACTTGTGTCTCCAGAATCAGGCCTATGAATTTCCATACGGTCCGGCGTACGGATGGAACCTCTGCGTGTTCACTGTCGTCATGGCTTATGGCGTCATTTGCCCCATCATAATGCCGTTTGGTGAGAAATAGTGAGCTGTACAGCAGCACAGACACTCGTACATTCTCACATCATAACCTTGTGCAAAGCTGGCCCAAGGCATTTAAAGGCTCCATTTCCACTAGCACGGCACACCTCGACTCGCCTCGGCGTGGCATGGTTATTTTGTGTTTCCATTAGCGATAGTACCTGGTACTTTTTTTTGTAGGTTCCAAGATTCAGCCAAACCGAAGGTGAAGACTTAGAAATCCTAAAAACGTGGGTTAATCTCCAACATTTAACAAAGTGAAATGTTTAAAATCTCATCATTTAGGAAATGGTGTATGGAGAAAAACAACATTTTAACATATTAACGATATCTAGATATCTGTATCTAAATAGTGTTGAGCTATAAAAGTTATATGGTTTTATTTTGTAGTTGAAGATTATGCTAATTTTGTGCCTAAGTTTTAAAACCCAAAGTCATAAACTAGGTTGACTTGTTTAATTCAAGTTTAGTATCACCACACGTGAAACTGCAAATTAATAAGAGGCCACTTTTGTGATTTTACTTTTATCTAAAAACAAGCGTGATACTGGTTTGGTGTAAATAACACAACTAAAATTAATTTAATTTATAATTACATTTCTATCATAATAGTCAACCACTGGCTACCTTGAGGTGGTGGGAGGGTCCATAGAATCTTGGGTCAGCTCTGCCCTTGTGCAACATTTACCTCTCGATTACTTCACAATATCAGATTTTCTCTTTCAACTTTGAATGTGTAAGACATATGACTTCTTTGTGTGTGACCCTGTCAGGTCTCCTGTACATGCTAATGAGACACCTGGTGGACAAATTCAACCTGTGCTATGCCTACCGGCAAGGCCGCCTTGACTGCCATGTCCACCAGGCAGCTGTCAATCAAGCTCTGGCCGCGCCCATCATCAGCATCATATGGCTTTACTACTTATCGGTTCTCAGAACAAGTAAGAACGTGGAAGAAAATATGCTCTCCTGACATTCAACTTTTCCAACCATGATTTCTCAAGTGATCTTGAAACCTATTACTATAGAGCTCCTGTAGCTGATGTCACGTCTATAGTACTATACTCTGTATGTACAGTGGCATACAGCAACACAATCAAGAAATCGAACTGCTGATGATGTTGTTCTTTCAGGTTTGAAGGCCCCGACATCTTTATTCATCCTGGTGGTCCTTGTGTTCACTGTCTTCATATGCATCGGCCACACCTGCTTTGGCTATTTCAAATACCTTAGTCCGCACAAGTACAAGGTGAATGTTTGATTGTGGGTGCACTATGTCTTTGTCATCTCTTAATCTCTCACAATGAGTGACTTGTGATGATGCTTTTGTTGTTTTTGCAGGTGGTAGACCTGGGCCAGGACACAGCTGAGGAAGCCCCAGAGGTACTCTTTATGTTATACACACACATATATATATATATACACACATACCTATACTGCATATTGTTTGGAATCCATATAAAATAGTTGTTATACATGTATACTTTTATTTGTACATATTATTTATGTTTTGTTTCATTTTCTCTCCTATCGGATTTAAAATGTAAATCCATTCATCCATTATCTACCGCTTTATCCTCCACCAGGGGGTGCTGTTCCTATCTCAGCTGACATACATCCCGGACAGTTCACAGTTCACAGGGCCACATATAGAGACAAACAACCATTCACTCACACACCTACGGTCATTTTAGAGTGATAATTCCAATTCACCTAATCCCCATATCACATGTTTTTGGACTGTCGGAGGAAGCCGGAGAACCCGGAGAAAACCCATGCACACACACCATGCAATCTCCTTGCAGAAAGGCCCTTGTTCCGAAGTTGTTCCAAACGGCGCTCGAACCCAGGAACCCGGGTCCTGGGTTCTCTTGCTGCAAAGGCAAGAGTGCTAACCACTACACCAACCGAGGGCCCATTTAAAACCTAAATTTAGAAGTTAAAAGATTGAATGGCGAGCAAAAAGGTTGTGGTGTTTTTTGAAGTGCAGTTGAGTGACAAACTGACACAGTACTGTGCATTCACCACTAATAAAACTAATAAAACCTGTGACTCCTCAAGTCTACAATATCCTAAGAAACATTTTGTAACCACAACCAGAAACCAAAGTTTTTGTGCACTCTCTCTCTCCTGCACAAAAGTCCACATAGAAAATCAGCATTTTGTCAACTCCTGCCTCTTTCGTAAATCTTAACAAAGGATTTCAACTCACTAAATTACACGTTTACATTTACTGATAGAGGTAACAGTGGATTGAGAAGTCATGTGTGCCATGATGTAAAATTGCTGATATTTTTCAATGGACTTTGGTGCAGGCAGTGTGGAGCTCACAAAACCTGAGTGTTCTTTGCTCTGATTTACCTCAGTGACACAAGCTTACCAAACAAGGCACCAGCAGCCTCTGTGTTCAAGCTAAAAACATTGACTTGTCTTTGACGACACAGTCAGCATTGACTTATACCTCCTACAAACACATCCATCCATCCATCCATTATCTACCGCTTTATCCTCCACAAGAGGGTCACGGGGGGTGCTGTGCCTATCTCAGCAGACATTGGGCGATAGGCGGGGTTCACCCTGGACAGTTCGCCAGTCCATCACAGGGCCACATAGAGACAAACAACCATTCACTCACACACTCACACCTGCGGTCAATTTAGAGTGATCAATTCACCTAATCCCCATATCGCATGTTTTTGGACTGTGGGAGGAAGCCGGAGAACCCGGAGAAAACCCACGCACACACGGGGAGAACATGCAAACTCCTTGCAGAAAGGCCCTTGTTCCGAAGTTGTTCCAAACGGGGCTCGAACCCAGGAACCCGGGTCTTCTTGCTGCAAAGGCAAGGGTGCTAACCACTACACCAACCGTGGGCCCCCATACAAACACACTCTCCCTTTAAATTTGCTGTATATTCATTAATGCTACTTTGCTTTTGTAAGACATGCAATATTGCATGAAACACATCTTCATATACAAGTAATGTGTGTTTTCAGAACTCATCTCTCTTGCTCTCCCTTTTTTTTTGGAATTATTTACAGGCCTTTGTTCCCAAAGAACTTGATCCGGATTCATATCTGGACGAGGAGGAAAACATGGTGGACATATACGACCTGTTTGCGCTCTGAACCGATTGATAACTTAAAGATGAAGATGAAGATGACAATTTCAGATGGCAACGATTACAGTTAAAGATGAAGAGGATGAAGATAAAGATGAAGAATATGTTACATTAAAACTTTACTGAAGAAGATGATTTTGGCGTGTGTGAGTGTGTGAGTGTAAGTTACAATACAGAAAATTAATCGGAAAAAATGTATACAAAAAAATGAGTACAAAAGTCAATACTAATAAGTAAAGCAACGAAAGACAAGTGGGCACTACTACACTACTTTATTCATTAATGTAGAGCGAAATATGTTATTAGTTTACACCTGACATTGAAATGTGTCAGGAAGCACGATATTATCAGTATGGGCAGATATTGGCTTTGAAAGGTTTTATTGGATATCAGCAAACACGGCGAGATTTGCCGATATGACTAATTACTACAACAGTAGACTGAAAAAGCTTCTACCTCCTTGACTTCTATGCTAGCGCCACCTATAGCTATTTTTTTTCATGCACAATAAAGATATTTCATATCCACATCTGCTGCAACACAAGTATGAAAAATAGTATGTTAATTTCACTACAGAAGAGATTTAAAGACCTCTGCAGTTGGGCTAAAGGAAAGACACACAGTATATACACATACACGTACGTATACACAAGTATACATGTTCCTAATATACACACATATAGTATAAATATATACATATGCAGTTTTCAGTGGCATGCTCTGGCCTAGTGGTTAGGGCTTCGAGCTTGAGACCGCAGGGTAGCCGTTTCGATCCCCGACCAGTCCGCGGCTGAAGTGCCCCTGAGCAAGGCACCTGACCCCCTCACTGAATGCAGGCAGCTCACTGCATGTACTTCACCTCACTGTGTGCTGTGTGTGTTCACTAATTCACGGATAAAAAAATGCAGTAATTGGAAATTTCCCCACTGCGGGTCTAATAAGGGACTAAAAATAAATAAATAAAAAATTATTCAGGTTAATTTGACATTTTAGTCTTTTAAAATCTAAACTTAAAACATTACATTTAAAGTCACTAACGGATTTGGATGAAAATTTCAAGAATGTCTGCAATGGGACCAGGAACAGTGATTACATTTTGTGTTTGATCCGTAGACGCTATCACTGGTCTCAACACTCGCTGTCTGACCCAGGCGCGCCAGCAGGGTCACTGTGCCTACAACTTTTTCACAGCATTTTCACCTTAATGATTAGGCTAAAATGTGTTTTTATATATGTTGCCAAAATATCAATGCTAAGAGTAGATTTTCAAAGTCCAAGGGGGGGTGGCTGAGCTGTCTTGGCGGAGGTCTGCGCTCTCCAAGTGCTTTTCTAGTTTTAACAATGTAATATTAATACTGTAAAAAAACAAGAAAAGGAAAAAAGTTTGAAAAAATATGTTTGTTTTTATTATGAGCGGCATAACCCATAGGCAAAAAACGTTTTTCTATTTTTTTTGGGCCACCAGTGTGGAGCTAAAACAAACCACTCATAGAGCATTTAAAAAAAAAATACAAACATTGATTCAAAATGAGGAGGGGGGAAGACACAAGGAAGATTTATTTCTCTGACACTTGACATCAGTCATTCAATGTATTTTATAGATATAAAAGTAGCAGATACAGAAATATTACATTCATTGATTGATTGATTTAAATAAATAAATCTTATATAGCCGTTTACAACACCGACAATGTATCCATAGTTTACTTAAAGGTGCCATATGTAAGAATGTGGCCAAAAGCGGTTACTATATTCAAATTCAAAATACCGAGATCTTTTAGGTTTTGTTTTCTGACGTAACTGGCAACCCGTGGTTGCTCGGCAGCTGAGACTCTTGCTGACTGCAATGATTGGTAGACGGCGGTAGGTGGCGCCACATGCCAAAACATGATTTCAAAACATAAACATGATTTGCAGTCTGCAAAACATTATTTTTGATTCATAATCATTATGATACATTTCTGTGATCTGATTTGATTCCCATCTCCACTAGTCGACGTGCCAAAGAAAGGGAAAGACACTAAACCCAACATGAATGGGTATGAAAGTGAGTGATAGAAAATGAGATGTGTATGAAAGTGAGTGAATGGGTGATTGGCAAAACTATAGTGTCAAGCAGCTTTGCATGACACTACCCTCATCAAGACTAGAAAAGTGCTATATGAATACAGACCGTTTACCATTACGAGGCACGTGACACACATGCAGGTCAGCAGCTGTAGAGATGTCAGCCTCTCGTCTCTGCCACGGAACGATGTCACATGAGAATTATTACTCGATGTTTGTCAGTCATTAGTCGGTAGTAGTGTGATTACAGGACATCTTTATTTAATGCATTTATGCATAGTTTTCTGTTGAATGCCATCAAATGAAGCCACGTTCTTTGACATCATGAAGGTACAGTCTCAAAAGTGGCATCATGTGTTTGCAGCGTTACTACTCTTATGGTGTCGCCATGGCGACGACGACAACAGCTCCTATACGACGACGAGTTTGCGCTTGTTTGACTGCCTCACTCTGTCATAAAAGACATGGACGCTTTAAACCCTGAGCAATGAGAGCAGATGTGCTCAAATGTATGTACAGTTTCAATGAGAAATGGATGTTTTAAGTTCAGACTTGAACCTCTTTTTTTTTGTTGTTTCCCTGCCCAGTACAGTCTGTGATTTTCTACTGTGACCAATAAGAAGAGGAGTGAAGAGCTCACAGGAGAATCCAGCTGCTCTCCTGTGTTTACACCCTGTGACTGAAGCCATGCCTATCGTGTCTGCAAACACAGGTACAGTTGAACAGTCAGTCAGCAGTTTAAATGCATCGTCCTTGTATTGTACTAAAAGTATATACTTATAACATATAAGTATATATATATGTTATAGGTCTACATGAGACCCTGGCCCTTCTCACCTCTCAGCTCCACCCAGATGCCAAACACAAAGAAGACCTATTCTTCCTCAAAGATGTCCTCAGTGAAAGAACCCTCGGTTATCTTATGAAGGTACAGCACACGTGATTGAAATAATTCATTCATTTTATTCCCAGGGTTCCCACAGGTCCTTGAAATCTTGAAAATTGCCCTACATAGACATGGCTCAAGAGAGAGCAAATGATGTGATGCCTGGGAAATGCAGACTCAGAGAGCTCTGTCTCACCAAACAAACTGACAAAGACTGACTAGAAGATCCCAAGGACAATCACTTGTCCTGATGCGTATCCTGAAGTGTGCTGCAAATCCATAAAAGTGGACGCCATGGGAAGCGGCTCTTATAACTTTGAAGCAATTGGTCCTGGAAAGTCCTTGACAAGTCTTTGAATTTGACATAAACCAAGGTGTGGGAACCCTGTATTTCAGTTTGTTTTTTTCTTGAAAAAAAAGAAGAAGCAGTTTCGCATACATTTCTGAAAAATTAATGACCAGAAAAAGGAAGATTCTGAATCTTAAGGCTCATTCCTATACCCAATTTTCCAAATAACCCAGAATATCAGCAATAAAACAAACACACTGACTTACAGCTGGAATAAAAGCAAGAAAGGGATAGTTCAGGTTTCTTCAAGTGTTTCCTCTGAGGTTTGCTGATATAAAACTCGTGCTGACTCCACTGTGTGCATATGCTGCTTTACCTTCCAACAGGAAACTGAAGATTTCTTTGTTTTAAGATCCACTCACTCACTCACTCCCTGCACCAAAGGCCACCCAGAATATTAGTGATTCCACAGCACAGTACACAGAAGTTCTTAATCCTCTGCTGCCTCCACCAGTAACTTCAAATGTGCTCTTTTGTGACTTCAGTGTGCCAAAAAAACTGACAGCAATAGACCAACAGCTCCTGTGTCTCCACAAGCTAAATCAACAGGTTTTCTCTCTAAACTTTGGTGCAGGAAAGTGACACATTCACACGCTTCTGTTTCAATTCATAAAGGTTGTTTGTAAGATAAAGCAGCAGATATATTTTTCAGCGTGTCCAGATCAAAGGAAAGTTTTACCTGAACTATAACTTTAATCCAGGGCTCTCAAACTCAAATGACCTTGGGGCCACCGAGCATCAAGTCTGGCCAGTAGGGGGCCGGTCACAAACGTCCATCGTTGTATCACAATGGCAGATATTTCACAGAATTTCTAAATAAAAGTGTGGTGATACAGAACAATAAACAGTTCACGCTAAAAGTGACGCAAAATGAATCGATTAATAAAAATAAATTACGTATTAATTTGTAATAAGTGGCACGGCTGCAGGGCCGCATGTGGCCCACGGGCTATGAGTTTGAGACCTCTGCTTTAATCTGGAATCTTCATGGAATTGTATTAATGTTCATAAAGTCACTTTCATAAATTGAGAGTAATCTTGCTGAAAAGACAGACTAACAGAACTGAAAAAATCATCTCTTTGGCAGAGGTAACAATAAAAGTACAACATCCAACAATGAATGTAAAAAAAAGGAAAATTGCAGTTAATTGAAGACATGGATAAGGAAAGAGAATCATTTACTGTAAATACAGAATAATAACGTTTAATCAACTGTTTGTTTGTTTTTAAATAAAATAAAATGAAAAATATGTTGTGCTCATGTTTGTTGATCCACCACAGATCCATGAGAAACTCAAGCAGTATGAGAAACAGAGCCCGACTCCAGTCCTGCACAGCGCCTCCTACCTGGCGGAGGATGTAGGTGCAGCCACTCCTCAAATTTAAACTCCAAAGATTGTGTGTGGGGGGGAAAAAAAGATTTTATGAAATGGATTTGATTAATGGGAGGAGTCATTTTTCTGCTTCACATCGTCAGCTTTCTGAAGAGCTTCAGAACGGCCGTCTGGAGGAGGATGAGAGAGAACTGCTGCTCCTGCTGAACACTCCTCACCTCAAGGTGTGTGTGTGGGGGGGGGGGGGGGGTGCGTGCGTGTGTGTGTGTGTGTTTGTGTACATTTTTTTTATAAGGCGCCATATTTAAGAATGTGGCCAAAAACGGTTACTACACTCAAATTCAAAATACAAACACAGCATATTATTGAATTTCGCTCAAGATTCAAGATCAAAATTTGACAAAAACATCATACGTCACCCAAAATTTGATTTAAAAAAAACGGCATACTACGGTATTTCGCTCAAGATTTGACTATTTATTTGAAAAAAAAAATTTGGTCCAAAATTTGTCAAAAACAACATACTATACTATGTTGTCCCAAAATTGAAAAAAAAATTGGAAACGTTTTTTGGTCCAAAATTTAACAAAATACTTACTGCAATGATTGGTAGATGGCGGTAGGTGGCGCCACATGCCAAAACATGCTTTCAAAACATAAACATGATTTGCAGTCTGCAAAAGAATATTTTTAATGCAAATATTTTGTCTGTACTGTTGTTGTTGGTGAGTTCAGTTTGTTTTATGACATTTTAGTCAGTGAGAGAGAGAGAGATGAGCTGAGCATTGGAGTGATGTGATCTCTTTTCCTGGTTCTTGTCAGCATCTGTCAGCAGAGAGCTACAATCACAGGCTGGTGATTCTAGTTTGATCTAACCTTTCCTGTGTTTGTAAAATGTTCATGCAGGCAGTGCTGTCAGCCCACGACACAGTGGCCCAAAAGAACTTTGACCCAGTGCTGCCGCCGCTGCCTGAGGACCTGGCTGAAGAACTGGAGGAAGAGTCGGTGAAGATCGTACGACTGGTGAAGAACAAGGAGCCTCTGGTGAGTTTCTGTTAACTGTCTTTTGAAACTGCATATTTATTATGGTAGTAGGTTTTGTACATATATGAGTATTTAGAACTAAGTGTTGAATATCCAGCCGGATCACTGTTGTCTTCCGATTTTTCCACATTTATTTTTGTATTTCTTTGTATCTTCTGGGGAGGAATCGCTACTGTATGTGTGACAGACTCTCGTGTTGTTCATGCACAAATAGCCAATAAACATCTTGAACATCATGAATCTGGAACAACTTGAAGTGAAGATATGAAAATTATGATTTTTTTTTCCATCCTCCCATGACTTCTGTCCTTATATCTCACTTTACGTTAACGGCATAGTGAATTTCTTCCACAGTGTGAATTTGTGTAGCTGTGAGATAAAAAAAAAAATGCTAATAGAAATTCATTACCATAGATTATGATACTTGAATAAACTAATTATGGACACACATGTTCTCTCGTTCTCTAGTCAGGTAATGATAGAATGATATAGACTGCTGTACTTTGGGGAAACATTAAGAAACATTACTGAGGTGCTATATGAATGTTAGGTCAACCACAACATGCAGTATTTGAATCACACTCAAATGGCCCACATTTACATTCTATGGATTAACCCTTAAGCCTCAAAATGTCCGTTTGTTTCTTTTAACCATAGAAGGGCTAGAAAATGTCGTGTGAGTAAGAACTTTTGCCCAATTTCCCAGAATAACTTTCAATAACCTGGTTATTGAATCTGGTGTTCGTGTAAAACTACAGTATCTTTCTAAAACCGTTTGTTTTTCTTCATTTTAAACTGTAAATAACTGCCAGATATTCAAAGTCTGGCCCTTTTATGGTTAAAATAAGTCTAAAATGGGGGACATACAGGGATGATTTTGCTGTGACTGTGCAATTTTGGCCATTTCCACTGACAAGATTGAAGATTGAAATTTTGCAGCAAACAATAGCAACCTGCACCGCTCTGTCAGAGGAGTGTGTCAGCTCACTGACACAATCTGGAGATTAGATCTGTGTGTGGAAATCTGATTTATCGCCTGCGTCTTCTCTACCAGGGAGCCACTATCCGGAGAGATGAGGCGACGGGAGCTGTAATCGTGGCCAGAATAATGAGGGGAGGCGCGGCTGACCGCAGCGGTGAGACCAGCAGTGTTCACACTCCAAACATGACGAGTCACATTTGTGTGTCCGTGGTGAATTCTGCAGGTCCTTATTTCCTTTTTTTACCTACAAGTGCCACAGGTGAATTTAAATTAGCTATTTTTTGCACACACAACAATTAATGATACTGAATTTGATCCCTCCATTTAACCCATCCTCTTTTTTTTACACACCAGTAGTGAACAAACAAATCAGGTGCAGGAGAAGTGGGCAGCACCTATCTGTGCCCGGGGGGGGGGGGGGTAAAGGCCCTTGACCCGAGATTTGAACCAGCGGTTTGTGAACTTTCTTCACTGACACACTGAGAGGGCAATGCAACGATTACACTGCATGACCACATGAACTTTCCCGTCATGACATCGCAAGAGGAATGTTTGTGGTGATGTTGTGATTAAATTTGGGTTAATCCGCTGCAGTGAGACCTAGAGAGGGTGAAGCTGGGCCACATGTGGTACAAAGGCCACAACCTTGAGATCTCTGGATTAGAGCCATGACATTATGTATTTTAGATTATACACAAGAGTCCCTCCTGATGTCATGGAGGTGTTTTTTTGGTTTAAATGTGAGCGCCATCGTCTAAAAACGCAGTTTTGTGGTACTGGGTGTGTGTGTTTATGTCTCTAGGTCTGGTGCATGTCGGGGATGAGCTTCGAGAGGTCAACGGAAATCTGATCACCCACAAGAGGCCAGATGAGATAAGTCAGATTCTGGTAAAGTGGGAAACTGAAAAAAAAAAAAAATTATAATAAATAGTGGCTTGTAGCATGAGACTGTTGTGGCTGGTGTTGCTGTGGTTACAGTGGATAAAGTTGCTTCTCTGCTGTTTTTATTTCCATCCCAGTCCCAGTCACAAGGATCCATCACACTAAAAATCATCCCAGCTGTTGCAGAGGAAGACGAACTGAAGGAGAGCAGGGTGAGCACTTTGCCTAAGTCCACAATTCATCCTCATCAGGCATTATATGATTACAGACATTATTTTATCTCATCCTTGACTTCAATCGTCTTACTTTATCTTCAAACTTACGTTTTTCTTAAAAACTCGAAAGTCCTGAGCGCTCAGAGCGTCTGCTGCTCCCTCCCTCCAGGTCTACCTTCGTGCTTTGTTTGGCTACACCCCTTTTGACGACAAGGCCACGCCATGTCAGGAGGCAGGACTTCCCTTTCAAAGGGGAGACATTCTTCAGGTGGTGAGCCAGGAGGACGCCACCTGGTGGCAGGCCAAGAAAGTGGGTGACTGTAACCTGCGTGCAGCCCTCATCCCTTCCACACAGTTCCAGGAGAGGTATAGCCTGCATAAAACAAACATAGAATAGATAAATACACATGTATTCTTTCACTAGAAGAATAATTCATCTGTTTTTCTTGCTGCCAGGCGTCTTAGATATCGGATGAAAACGGGGTCCTCTGCTTCTCCTGTGTCGTCAAAACCTGCCACGTGTAAGCCCTGTTTTACTTGCACTAACTTTACAACCATGAGTGAAGCTTGGATGTACAGATAAAGCTTGTATTGCAGGTCAAATCTAATCTAACCAAAGAGACAAAGGATCTGCAGTTAATCTCCGAAAAAAAAACAACATAATCCATCATTTCATTCCCCAGCACAAGTTTTGGAAAAAGTAAAAAGTGGTCTGAAAACCAACAATTATTTTTTTGCCGTATTAATCATATCTATCTGCATGTAAGTCTTCATCTTGTATTCACTCTTTAATTACCATAAAAACATAGTGGAGTAGACGATATTAAAGGGATAACTCAGGTTTTTTTTAAGTGAGGTACTAAGATATAGTCCACATGTGTCAAACTCAAGGCCCGGGGGCCAGATGTGGCCCGCCATGTCATTTTATGTGGCCGGCGAGTGATTAATTGTTCTTAAAAATCTGTGTTAAAATAGGTCTATGCTGCTTTAAGGCATGCATTGACCATAAACTACATTTCCCACAATTCATGGCGATTGCGTTACCCGCAAAGTGATGGCATCCTGCCACTAGATCGCAGTGTGTTAT
Organism: Microchirus variegatus; assembly: GCF_963457635.1. Taxonomy (NCBI): domain Eukaryota; kingdom Metazoa; phylum Chordata; class Actinopteri; order Pleuronectiformes; family Soleidae; genus Microchirus; species Microchirus variegatus. Next base: position 7,478,268 of record NC_139818.1, on the reverse strand, counting down.
TGTATATGCATCATGCAACGAGTGAAATAAGTAGTAAATACAAAAAGTTATTTAGCAATATGTTACGGAGTAGTTACCTTTATTTTACTTTATATTTGTTTACATTTAGATACATTTATTCTGTATGACAGTTATCTGGCCCTTTGGGGGTAACCATTATGCTGATGTGGCCCTCAGTGAAAATGAGTTTGACACCCCTGATATAGTCAGTGTCCTTCTTACATGTGACTGCGCTCTTCACACTCTCTTTGCCACTGGAAACAGGCAGGCACACACTCTGTGAAGCATGGCTGCCAGTGGGGACACTGGGAAAAACACATTTTAGTCACTTAACTCAAAAAAAGAAAAAACTACCTCAGCTAAAATGCCCAGTCCCCGCACCAAAGTCCATAGAGAAAATCAGTTATTTTACATCACCTGCACGGTAAATATTTAGATTTTCTCTGTGGACGTTGGTATGGGAGAGTGAGTGGTTTACACAGCGAGACAAAGGCTGTCTAATGGTGAGATAAAGCGGAAAACAAATCCTTAAAATAACTTAAAACACTAAAACCAGCATCAATTTTATGAGGTGAGCCTTTTGTTAAGTTGTGTACTGTTCCTGTTTTCTGTTTCCTTGTGAATTATCCCCTTTTAAGTACAGAGCTAGATTTGAGGTTTTATGGTGATTGTGAGAAAATGTACTTCATAATCAAATAGACTAAGGCACAGATATTATGCTGTAACACTCTACAGTGATACTGTGTGTTATTCCTTGCATTGCTGTCCCCAGATGATCGTGCTGAGCGAGGTACGTGGACAAACCCTCACACTGTAGCTCTTCTCTCATCCCTGGACTGAATTTCCTTGTGAAATTCTTTTCAGCAGCTCATTTCTGACTCGCACAACCATCACAATCATCCTTTCTGTGTGGAGGATCCTTTCAAGACTCCATCCTATAGAATCCTAGAGATGCACAAATGTTAAAATAGAGAGGTTCTGCCCAACAACATCTGCATGTATAAAGGAAAACGCACACATTACACAACATATAGCATAACACATAATGAAAAATATTAAAATTACACGGAAAAATGTCATCGTGGAAAGCATGAGATGGATTTTAGTGTTTATGTATTCATTTTGTATGGCAAATATAAACACAATCAGAGGTCCAAGGGAATATTTCAACTGTGAAACATACATATACTGTATATATCAATATAAATTATATATTTTACAAATCATTCTTTTTATTACCTCCAGAACCCTATTTGTACATTAAAATTTTGAGTAAAGTAAAGAAAAAAAAAGGTTGCACAAAGGCTTGTGTGAATGTATGCTGCTCTGAGGATCCTTGTAAAATCTCTGTGAGAAAAAAGACTCAATCCTTTGTAAAAAAAAAATTTTTGAAGCATCCTAAATTTCCACGCTCCCTCGTGCCAAAACTGTGTTAATCCTCTTAATCCTCATCTGGCCCACAGTGACTTCACCAAATGTGAAGTTGATCACAATAATAAGCTACTACTCAACCATTTGGTCGACCACACTTTAAGTCACTATATCTCATTGAAAAATGCATCAAGCTGAACTTCGCTAACACTTTAATGCGACTTGTTCTGAATGTTGTACATTTATGAATTATGCAAACAAGGTTTATTATGAACAGACGTCTCAACCGTTTTGTAGAGGCCTGCATCTGAAGTACTGTAGGGTCTAATTTAATGTTATTGTTATCATAAGTAAATAAAATAAACATGTGAAATCGCCTGAATTGGTCCAACATGGCTGTTTGACCCAAAATGGCCACCTTCCTGTAGGGTTTAGGCATGGATGTATAATATGAACTGGATAGAGCACCGCCCCCCTCTGCCTTGAAGACAATTTTTACATGGTGGCCACTGTGGGTACTGCACCAGAAAACCCCATAAAAGCCCAAAAAGCTATTTTCCCATTGACAATAGTAAATAGTAAAAGAGACGCCTGTAAACGTGTCCACAGGACACCTCGAGACATGGACAGGCTTTTATAGATCTTTATATGGTAGTGACACTACTGCGCATGCTCTATGGGCCCCATAACCCGGAAATAAATGCAGAAGTCAAAAACTTTTTTGGCATATGCGCTGGGTGAGCAGCTTCAAAGAAATGAACAGAAGCGAAGGGGCGGCGCTCTATCCAGTTCATATTATACATCCATGGGTTTAGGTAATAGATCAAAGATCTTAATCCCTTCATTTGACTTTTTACATTTTGTCTCTACAAAAACAAAAAAGCCCTCCCATCAAAGTTACTGTACATAACCATCAAATTAGCTCAGCATCAGCGTCTCCCTCCTGCTCTTACAATTTCCTCTTCTCCTGCTTGCCGTCCCACAGAAGACTGCGACAGTGAGGCTGCTCTGAATGGAAAGGACGTAGGTGAGGAGTCTTTGTTGCATTTAATCATTTAATTGGCATCACATTTCTGCTAAATCTATGTGCTAATCCATCCTGTCTTTATAGAAGCGGTATACGTGTATAGTGGACTGTTTTGTGCTGCTTTGGTTGTGATTTGTGGGTGAGGCCACATTATACTTCTCCGACTGCGTATGCGTTATCCGACTGCGTCACCACGGAGACGCCTCGAGCATTTATACTTCTGCGTCGTGGTGACGGACACTCGCTGCAATTTCCCGCCCGATCAGTAGGGGTCGCTGCGCCAGGTTGTTGTGCTTTTGGCTACAGTGAGCAATGGCGTCCGAGGGAGAAAGACTGTTGTTGAAACAGTGGCCGTTTGTCACTTTTCTGTGTGACGGAACGCAGTTTTAAGTTAATTTGAGGCGAGAAATTGGCCATTTAGAGTCTAAACATGTGCTGTGTGTGTATAGATACGACGTATTTATAGTTCGTCAGCGGCGTTATCGGCGGGGATCAGCTCCGCCTCTGTCAGGACGCCCGGAGCGCACTGAGAGCCGGCACAGAGCAGCTTCGCTCAGCCTGTCCTGAGGACCAATCGCAGCTCTTGCCGTCTCCGTTGTCCCTTGACGGAGTGACGGACACTTAAAAAATATTTCGTGCAGACGGAGACGACGCAGAGGCTCTTCGACAGTCTCTGCGTCGACGCAGAGTCTCTACGTAGCCTACGCAGAGCACTTTACGCAGAAGTATAAATTGGGCTTCGAGAACACCTGGTGTGATCTGGGAGCATGACAGAGGGAACATGTTGTTGTACACTCTAAGAAATAAGGGTTCCAAAAGTGTTCTTCTACAAGGGGTGGAGTTCTACCTGCAACCATTTGCTTCTGAAAAACCCTTTTCTGAAGAAAGGGTTTTTGAAGGTTTCTTAGTAACACCAATGGTTTCAGTAAGAGCCATTTATGGTTCTACTTAGCACTTTTGTAATGGCACTCTAGCTTTTTAAAAAGAAGAAAAAAAAAAGACCCATTGCTAAGTCCAGTTGTCAGGAAAACATGTTATTGTACAGCAGGGGTGTCAAACTCTAGCTACAGAGGGAAACAATAAAAAACTGTGTCTACGTCTAGGGCCAGACGAGGTCAAATAACCAGATTAAATATGGAAAACAACGGAGATCACATTTTAAACATAAGATGTATTAGTGAAGGAAATGCTTTTTCTTAAAATAAGATGAATTGATTTCCCCATGGGATCAACATTGGACTTCTGTTCTTAAAGTTATATACACATCAGTTAGAATACTCACAAAAAACATCAATGTTCAAAATATTATGCGGTAAATAATTTATGACAGATGTTCCATCGAAGTCAGCAGTATTATAGTAATGCAATTTCCCTGTAGATAGTTCAGGCCTGTAGTCACACGTATGGCAGTTTGATTGCTGCATCATGATCCAATGACTTTGGTGTTTTACAGGCCTGTCTGTTCCACAGGGGACTGACATTTGTCATTTTTGTGCCAATCCATTAATTAATTGGTTACACTTGGGGTGTGAAGAGACAATACACAATAAGCAATACAGTAAAAATGCTCCAAGAAATGATCTCCCACACCACCTTTAAGTGAGAGGTAATTTGATGTGTGGTGTTTGTCAAAGTAGGAGCAGGAGAGAATTAACATATTATATCATGTTGTGGGCCAGAGGGTTGGGGAACTTTGGGAATTAACGAATTCAAGACATATTAGATGTTACAGAAATGGCTATAATTGCTATATTTTGCACAAATTTTCTCTTTTCACGATTTTACATAGTGCCTTGGGTCGTGATAGTTTGCCATCTTTTGGGAAACACTGATTTACTGCATAATCACTCATTGATAATGGGGTGAAATATTTTAATTGTAATGTTGACCTCAATGTTATGCTTTACAGTTTGTATAATCTGGGTTTGGGCCACTGAAGTTGAGTACATTTTTTAAGGGTATCAAACCTCTGAAATTTGCAGCAGAGGTCTAAAATGGCTATTATTGGATAGTATTATTTATTTAACCCTTTTTCTTAAACGTGCAGTATATATATTTCAGAACAACCTGGGCAATCTGATGGAAAAAAATAATAATTTCACCTAAACGCACTTGAGTGTACTCAAAATGTTTAAAAATCTGATTTAATTTGTGAATTTTGGAAATGCATCACAGTTCAAAGTTCACTTGACTCGTTTTTATGCACAAAAACAAAAGAAAAAAACGGTCTTTTTTGTGACTTCTGCACAATTATTTAATTATTACTTTATATCACTACTAAAATTGTTATATTAAATTAAAAAGCCTGAATATGTGACCTATAAATACATACCCCCAGGACGTCCATATAAGGAGTGTATTATTCCCATGGCAATTTACCATGGGCGCACCTGCGGCACAGATCTGTGCCACGTGAGCACTAAGGGTTGATGTCGTTATTTGACAGGAGTTGATGAGCGTTTTCAATGGAGGTGCATTGTCATGTCCCTCACTGTTAAAGGCTGTGTGTGTGCGTGTGTGTGTGTGTGTGCGTGCGTGCGTGTGTGCGTGCGTGTGTGTGTGTTACAGTACTGTACAGCTCATTAATCTCACTAACAGTGTCTCCTCCAAACACTTGCACAGCGCAGGTTCTTGTTGCATGTGTTGTGTATGGAGGCAGCCACTGCGGCTTGCATGGCTTCACCTCATCTCTGCAGTAAAGCTGGTTTATTGGTGGAATAAATCAATCAATCAATCAATCAATGGTCTAATATAAGCTGTAGTTTCTCCCAAGAGTAAGGCAGCCCCTGCCTTCTGTGGCCATGCTTTCTCATGGGATTTTTACTCAGGTACTCTTCCTAAACTTCTTCTGGTGGTGTTCAGTGCATCTGTGTCGTGTGATGTTATGATGCCACAAGAAGTGTGTTTTTCATTTACTCTTGACTTAATGTTTATGATTTTCATTATTTTATTTGATCATAAACGAATGATCGCAGCCAGCCTGTGCAGAAGTCTCCACCTCAGGAAAGAACGTCAAGACTCACCGGGAGAACCTTGCACTCCAGACGCCAATCACTCAGACTTCCTGATATACGAGGAAGTAACGCAACACCAGCCCTGCCCCGGAGAAAGGCCCCGCCTCGTAGTACTCATAGGTACGTCTACTGTTTTGGTTTGATGACAAAAAAGGGATAGTTTACTTCGTCTTTTTTTTGTCTATAAAAAATATGATTGATTTTTTTTAATGAATACAGAACTATGACAAGTTTATAAACTTCCTTTTCCAGTTGAAAATTGCACCAAGATGTAAATATCTTATTATATATATAAGATTTCATAGAGGTAGCCATACACGCCTTGATTAGTTCTAGACTGGATTATTGTAACGCCATTTATGTTGGTGTCACTCAGTCTTCTCTGAGTCGCCACAAAATGCGGCTTCTCGCCTTTTTAACAAACTCAACTCGACGGGAGCACATCACGCCAATATTTTATTCTCTCCACAGGCTACCTTTGCGTTTTAGAATTGATTAAAAACTTTTTATGTTTGTTTTTAAAGTCCTTAATGGCCTCACCCCAGAAATGTTAACTGTTTGCAAGCACACCGGAGATTTAAGGTCGTCCAAACAGCTTATGCTCTCAGTCGCCGCCCCTAGACTCTGGAATAAGCTCCTCCCCCCTGAGATTTGTGCTATCACTGACTTTTTAAGTCCTTTTTAAATCCAAACTTAAAACATATTTATTCAGAATGCTTTTATTTATGTTTCATGAAATGGTTTATACCGTCTGTTTTCAATGTAAAGCTTTTATTTTGTAAAGCACTTTGGTCACCTGCAGGTTGTTGAAATGGGCTTTGAAACATATAGTAAATAGGCTTAAATGTCCAGAGTTGATTGGAAGAAATTGAATATACTCCCCATAATTATGTTTTTATGAGTGTGTGATAACTGCAAAATAATAATATAAAAAAGGCTTGAGTGTGTGTTTTGCCTTTTCAAGCAGAAGTTGTGAAAGAGTGCTTACACCCTTAATGGCAGTGGTTCTCAAAGCTTTTATAACTAGTACCACCTGAGAAAAGTAACACCATACAGTTAAAATACAGTGGTGTAAATAGGCCGAGCAAAGTCAGCTACAGACTTTATTCTCTCATCATCATCTTCCTCTTCCTCACATGTACTTCACACACTGGTTAGATTAAGATGGAGCGAGAGATAATTATTAGATAGTCAAAATTCTGATCACATGCCCTGGTATATACAGTAGAACAGTATGCAGTAAATGGGTATTTTTTTTAATCAGTGGTAGTTAAAACCATTACCCTAGAGCTTAAACAGGTTTCTGACCAATGGGAATCACCTTTCACAAATTTCCTCTCCTCTCCTCTCCTCTCTCCTCTCTCCTCTCTCCTCTCTCCTCCCATCTCCTCTCTCCTCTCCTCTCCTCTCTCCTCTCTCCTCTCCTCTCCTCTCCTCTCTCCTCTCTCCTCTCTCCTCCTCTCTCCTCTCTCCTCTCCTCTCCTCTCTCCTCTCCTCTCTCCTCTCTCCTCTCCTCTCCTCTCCTCTCTCCTCTCTCCTATCTCCTCTCCTCTCCTCTCTCCTCTCTCCTCTCTCCTCTCTCCTCTCCTCTCTCCTCTCTCCTCTCTTCTCTCCTCTCCTCTCTCCTCTCCTCTCCTCTCCTCTCCTCTCTCCTCTCTCCTCTCTCCTCTCTCCTGTGTGGCCTCAGGTTCGCTGGGTGCTCGGATCACTGAGCTCAAACAGAAGGTGATCGCTGACAACCCTCAAAGCTACGGTTTGGCTGTGCCCCGTGAGTCTCTGCAGGTTTTTCTTTTTTATAACTATTTAATATTCAATATTTACCCTCCATGTAGCATGCCATTCTTTTGGAGATAAAGGATCCTGGGACTATAGTTAAAGGGACAGTCTGGGATTTTTCAGCCTGTGCCGTATGTTTAGTCCTTTAACACCTAAGCCTTAAAACATCCGTCTAGACCAGCAGTGTCAAACTCATTTTCACTGAGGGCCACATCAGCATAATGGTTTCCCTCAAAGGGCCAGATGGAACTGTAAGACAGAATAAATGTAACTAAATGTAAACGGACCCTCAGAAAAAGACGAGTGATTTCTTTATGGCTTTTGTGAACCCATTCTGCTGCGATCCCAGTTTACTTTTTACTTCTTTGACAATTTGTTGTTTTTCTTGAAGGCTGATTTTGGCATACTTGGCTCCTTGTTTGGTGTCAAAATGCAGACGTAGATCGTACTCTTTGAACATGTATTCGCCTTCCCATCTTTCTTGAAACTGCCTTCCATCTGCATCGATCGTTCTCTTCCTGGATAATTTGGGATCATTTGTGGATATTTCAATCTAAATTTGATTCGTTGCATGACGCATATATAATGATACACTGCAAACTAGTGGCGGGATGCCGTCACTTAACGGGTAACACAATCATGATGCATTGTGGGAAATGTAGCTCATGGTCAACACACACCTTAAAGAAGCATAGAACTCGTGGGCCAAATAAAATGATGTGGCGGGCCTTGAGTTTGGCACATGTGGTCTAGACCTAGTCCATATAGTCTTATTTTAACTATAAAAGGCCCAGAAAATGTCTTCTGAGTAAGTGATTTTGCCCAAGTATGCTTGCCCTGGTTCAGTCAGTAAAATCCTATGGGTCCAATAATAATAATTACTTCTTATCATTAGATTGTTTGATATTAGACATATTTCATTAAATGTGAATATCTATAGTGTACAAGGGAGATATAACATTATAATATACAGTGCATTCACTGTATTTCAGTTTCACTTTCTGAGAGACTGATCACAGACTTCAAATAGTTATTCAGAATTGTTTTTTTTGTTTTGTATCCTTATTATAAAACGAGACACTGTTGGAACATGGAGGAAGATGTTCAGTGAGCAGTTTTCTCTCCCCTCTCTGTCTTCCTGCTCCCTGTGACTGAACACATGCTCTGAAGACACCACTCGAGCCAGGAAGTGTCATGAGAGAGAAGGAGTGGAGTACCACTTTATCACCAAAGCAGCTTTTGAGGCTGACATCCAGAAGGGCAAGTAAGTCCCCCAGACTGAATAAGACATAGTAAGACGAAAACCTTTACAATGTTATAGAGAGAATAGAAACTCATTCGCACAATGACCAAACACCTCAGTGGAGAGAAAAAACTCTCGTGAAAGGGTCAATTTAAAAGTCACTTATTGCTCATGTTATCGCACATTTCCTTTTCTAATTCATTCATGTCACCTCTGTTTCTGCAGGTTTATTGAATCCGGGGAGTATAAAGATAATTTGTACGGCACCAGTTTGGAGTCCATCCATAGAGTGTTGGATCAGAACAAAGCCTGTCTAGTGGATGTGCAACCAGAGGTTTGTAGTGAAATAATATTTTATTCTGATTTCTGATATTAATTCATATGACTTGGTCATGTATTAAATATTTCAATTTATAATGTGTGCATTCCCTGTGCCAAGAATCAGCCTCAAAATTGATTTAAGCGGAGAACAAGCCCACTTCATAGGATATACACCTGCTTCAGGCTACAATATCTATTTACTCACTTTATCTCACATTAGATGACCTTTTCTGACTAAGAAATGAAATGTGTGTCGCTTTATGAACCGCTCATTGCCCCCCGCACCAAAGTCAATGGAGAAAATCAGCAATTTTACATCACAGCACAGTACACAGGGGTTGTTGATCTGCCAAAATTAAAATGTGTTATGTTGTGGTGTTCTGTGTTTAAAATACTTTCATTAGATTAACCAAAGTGATGCAAACTTACCAAACAAGGCAGCAGTAGAACAGCAGCTGCCACGTCCTGTGAGATAAAAATGCAGAATTTTTCTATGGACTCTGGTGTGAGAGAGTGACCAGTTTACAAACTTACATTTCTGGTAGAAAAAAAGGCTGCTCTAAGGTGATATCACTTATGTACTGGTTGTACGTTGGTCAATACCTCCTGTATTTTACTGTCTGCTGAAATAAGAAGGTGCTTCTCCTGCCACATCCAGGCACTGAAGATTCTACGTACTGCTGTCTTCAAGCCCTATGTCATCTTTGTACGGCCTCGGTTCTTTGACAGTCACAGGAAATGGCTTGGCTCCACGTCCTCCCTTAGCGTAGGCCTCACGGTAAGTTGAAGACACAGCATAAAGAATTGCAAAACAACAACTGACTTTCAAGAACGGCAACCAGAAATGCTGTCTTACCTTTGCTGGTCCGACGGCTGACGTTTAAATAACGGAGGTCAGGGCAATTGGGCTCCTTTGGTTAGCAGTGCGGAGACTGGGGTCCAAGCCGGGTTGCAAGAAACCACAGAGAGCTTTGTCTGCTCTGAGGTTGTGAGGTTATTAAATTTATTTACGTGCACATCACATTTAGAAAATCCAAATCACACCCTCTACTAGATAATCTGTATCTGAACTCTGTATCACTCAAATTAAAAGCAATTTTTGGTCCACGTTTACATGAATGAAACAACTTATTACCAACACATCTGTGACCTCTGAACTTCTGTGACCATAACTGCGTGATCAAGTCTCATCAAGACAAAATATCATACGTGTCTGAGAAACGTAAACGTACCAAAGACTCTCCGGTTAAAAAAGGCAATATCTTGGTTTTGATTTGATGGAAGAACAGAACAGTTTTTATCCATGCACACTGTGAGAAACAAAAACCTACATCTGCTGTTTATTTTTGCATGTAATGATTCATTTGGTGTGTGAGCACAGGGGAAAGGTAGTACGGTGGCCCTGAGGTGCAACACACAAACGCATATCACAAAACACAACACAAATCAAAAACACAAACGCAAATCAAAAAATACAAACACAAAAGCAGAAAACACAAAAAACATTGACTCACTTTAGCTCACACACAAACACAAAAGCATGTAACACAACATCATCATCTCAAAACGGAAACGCAACTCAAAAACAACAATGAAAAACGTTGTTCCCCGTCGAGACCAGTGTCGTCGCTCATGTGTTTGTTTTTGATTCATGTTGTTTTGTGATCTGTGTTGTGTTTTGCACCTCAGGGCCACCGTAGTACGACAGGGGCCTGTTTATCAAGTCCATCATGTGAATGAGAGCTGTTAAGGTCCATAATTCAGTTGGATAATTTTGTTTTTGAAATTTGAACTTATCTTGGTGGTTATCACAAATATTGACAGCAAAGCTGTTTAAACGAGGTAAAAGACTATGTCTGACTAATATCAGCAGGAATTCATATTTTTGTATTTATATTTGTATTTTCTACATGAGAAACCACTCACAACACTTCATGCTACTATCATGTTCATCATTCATACAGTGCATTTCATTTGCAGACCATTGAAACCTCCCATGTGTCTCTCCTCTCCTCTTCCTGACCAGGAGGACGACCTACAGGAAATGAGACAGTCTGCAGAGCGGGTGGACGAGAGCTACGGCCACTGGGTGGACTACGTGTTGGTGAAGGAGGATCCAGTCAGTGCTCTGGCAGAGCTGCAGCTCGTACTGGAGAGGGTGCAGACGGAGCCTCAGTGGATGCCTGTGTCCTGGGTCAGAAGCTAGTGGAAGTGGACCAGTGTGTGAGGACACAGAGATACAGTTTTGGGAGTGATCCAGTGTTTACTGCCATATAACCAAGATTCCACAGAGGGTCATTGTCCTTACAAATGTCAGCCATGACTTTAAGTCAACAACTACAGTAATTGGTTCTGATTAGAATCCATGACTTGTGACTACTCCCTTTTGGACTTCTGAGTTGGGAATGAAGATATGCCAAAAAATGGCACTAGCTATTGAAAACTATATTGATATAGTAGCATTCACACTCTGTGACCAATTTATTAGGTACACAGGACACCTAATAGCGACAGTGGCACTAGTTTGTCTGCTTCAGGGTGGAACATGGTGTGTGTGTGTGTGTTCAAAGTAGGGTTGCACAATTCCAGGAATTATCAAAATGGTAAATGTTCCATGGGAAGTACAAGAATTTTCAAAATTTTGAAGGTTGGGAACTTCAACAGGGCATATGCAGGAATCCTGAAGTTAATTTCAATAATTTTTTAAGACTTTTTTTTTTAAGACCTGAGAATATTTTCTGACACTGTGCGAAATACGGTAGGAGATTAACATTTGAGACCAAAATTTGAGGGGGGTCTAAACATGTTACAGTGTCATTAAGTCATAAAGATTTTTGTAATTTCAGTTTTATATGATCTACATACATAATACACTTTACATTTACATAATGTAAATTGCTTTCCAAATGGCGCTGTGGAAAAGGCCCACACAAGCCCACATCTGACAGGGAAGATGGCCAATACCGCAGCGTGGAGCATAGAGTTGGATATCAACGCCTATTCTAATGCATCTGCTTCATGTTTCAACTGTATTATTTCGTATGCATGTCTACTTATGACAAAACAAACATGTTTATATTTTAATATAGCAACAGTTTCTTTAAATGATTGTAATGAGTGAATATTTAGAGTAAGTTACACCAGTTGGTCATTCTCTTCTGATCTCTGGCACCAAGAATACATTTTATCCCAGAAAGCTGATCAACAGTTTCTGACACAAAGTCACTAAATCACAATTTTTCCACATTCTGATGCTCAGTTTGAACAACAGCAGGTTGACTTGGCCATGTCTATATGGCTGAAGTGTTAAGTTGCTGCTGTGTGATTGGCTGATTAGATATTTGCGTTAAAAAGCAGTTGAAGGAGTGTACCTAATAAAGTGGGCAGGGACTGAGCCAACAGCTTAAGACTGTTGTTAAGTAGACATATTTGATAGCTGTTGTGTCACAATGTGAATAAAGTTTACTCTGAAATGGTGACAGCCGTCATTTTTGTTTGGAATTGCCTACTTGTATTTGTACATCTGCTGTTTAACTGTGCTCGACAGATTCAACCATAATGACTTGGACTGTTTCTGGAAATGTACCAGGAATGTTCCGCCCCTTTGTAAACCTAAATACTTCTCAATAGTACGGTGGTAGTAAACATAACAGCTGACGACAATGTTTTAGTAGCTCTTAAATACAGAGCCATACTGAAAATGAAAAATCTTATTATTAAAACACCATCTGTATCTGTCGTGCTGAAAAATGCTCCTACGTTTCTGTGACCGTGTCTTTAATGTGAAATAAACACAAGAAATGTGGAATTAGTCTAAGAAAAAAATAAAACACAATATGTCCAGTGTTATTTGGGGGAAAAACCATTTACTTTAGAATGACGTATGCAACAATAACAAACCCAACCATAAAAGAAAGAAAAATATACATATTGTTGTTGCATATTGTGCAACAAAACACAAGGCCTTTTTACTTCCACAGCTTCTTGATGGACATGTTCTTCTCACTGTCTTTTTGCATGACCTGGTGAAGAGTATGGACAACAGTGTCAGAGTCGGGTACAAACATTTACCACTTTTCCATTATACAATTGTAGCACGGCTCAGCTCAACCTTACCCTGGTTTTTTTTTTTGCTTTACCATTAATGATAGTGCCTGGTACCTGGTACCGATTTTGTTACCTGCCCTGGCAAGGTTCCAGGTGAGCTGAGCCGATACTAAAATGTGACGTCAACAGACTGCCGGCCACTCATTGGTCAGAGTGTCGTCGGCGGCCAACACAAGTATCAAAGTAAACAATGCCGAAGAGTAGATCAGTTAAAAAGACTCCTGAAAATGTGCATTCATCTCCAACACTTAGCAAAGGATATGTCGAAAATATGAACAGAGGAGTCCGGTGTATTTAGTGACAGCACCGCCAGCAATCGTGAGCCAAATCACAAACTGTTCAGCCTTATATTTGTTCAGTGACTGTGGCAGACGTAGTCTGTGCTCCAGTAACGCAGGACATAATGAACTAATTTAATTAACAGATTCTAATGATTCAGTACACCGAAAGAACCGATTTGCTCGTCACTAGTTTGTGTGTTTGTCGCATATAAAACGGCGTCGCTGCAGGTTTCATGCAGCCGTGCTATGACGGCCACGTTGAGGAGGTACTATTGGAACAGAAATTGATGTGCCTGATACCAAACCGAGTAGAGTATTGCTAAAACTGTATAAAGGAAATGTCTATCTATAGATAGAGTAGTCCACTAACCTTTGCCACAGCCATCTCAAAGTCCTCCTGGGTGACGTGAACTCTCCTCTCTCTCAGAGCGTACATGCCTGCCTCTGTGCAAACACCCTGAGAAAACAAAACACTGATACTTAACTGCTGCAACTCAAAATGTATGTGATATTACAATGTGAAGCGCTTACCAGTCAGTCACATATAAAATAAAATGAATAACACATTTATATGAAAGAAATTTGCTTAAAATATTTTAAGAAACAATACAATGGATTAGATAAATCTTCACAAAAATGTAACACGACACCCACTGCCACCTGTGTGAGTGAGTTGTGATGTCACAAACACAAGTGGGAGGCAGAAGAAAACACCACCATAGAACTCTTGACACAAAGCCAATAAAAACATGCATGCACAGCTTAGTCATCACTACCTGAATCTCTATTATGACATGAGATAAGATAAGTTTGGATATTGTCATATCCTGCTAACGTATGTGTGATGACGTTGCCTGGTTTTGACTGTTGCATTGATAATCATCATTATAGAATTTTATCTTTACAAATATAACACATCGTAACTTAAATATCCTTCACTTAACATAAAATAAATAAAGCAGAGATTATCTGTCAATGAAAGGTAAATCCAGAGAAACAACCCTTTTTTATACATTTATCTCATGTATCGTATCGTGTAAATCATGTATCGTATCATGTAAATCATGTAAAATATACAGATTATTTATAAGTCATATGGCCCAGCCTTAACGTGTAGGAAATGCAAATATCACACATTCCTTTTTTGACCAGCAGGAATGAGGTATTGGTGCCTTAACTCTCACCTTAACCTCAGCACCAGAGGCTCCAGGCATCAGCTCTGCGATCTTTCTCAGGTTAATGCCACGAGTCAGGTTCATCTTCCTGGAGTGGATCTTCAGGATGTCCAGGCGGGCCTAAAGTTAGAACACACTCAATCATTAAATCTCTCCAGAGAAGCCTGTGGAGTGAAGTGAAAATACTGCACTCAGAGTATCAACCTCTTCATTTGGTGGAGGAAACTCAATCTTCCTGTCGATCCTGCCTGGTCTGAGCAGAGCCGAGTCCAGGATGTCAATACGGTTGGTGGCCATGATGACCTGCAGCAACACAGACAGAATCTTACTTAAATCTTATTTCCACAGTTTTGTTTAACTGTCCGGAATTTACAGACCGGAGTCCTAGGACTAAACTCACAGAAAAATCACTTTTTGACTTTTTGAGAAAATTAGCTTGGTTTTTTTTCTGTGTGCTGTTGAGGAATATCTGGTAATATAAGACTGCAGACTCGAGTCTGACGGCCCTGATGGCACATCACATACATCTGCGCTATAATATCATAGCCCCTGCTTTCCAAAAATATACTATGTCAACTCATAATATCAGCACAAGAACTGTTGAGGAATATTTTGATTATTTGGCTCCGGGACATAGGAGCTCAGCTGTGCGGCTGCAAATAGACTATAAACTTAAATCTTTTACTCTTAAACACAGAAGGTAATTCCACTTTAAGAAAAAAATATTTATTTAACAAACCAGATCAAGAAATCTGCCACCAGATGACCTGCTGTAGCCACGGCACGACAAATTGGCTCTTGTTTTTAGCGCAGCGTTACCTGACGCCCTGCATCTCTAACCTTTCATGCGACTCCTTTAGTGTTTCCACACAGAGTGCCATGAGCCGCATCGTCACATACAACAGACACTCTCTTTTCTTCTGGAATTTCAAAGGCATCAACAACTTCAGATAGTCACACAGCAATGTTTCTTCCTCTGTGACAGAAATGTTTCTTCCTCTGTGCGCCTCCATCTCTTCTATCTGTCTCTAGTGGGTTGGGCTAATCCAAAATAGTGAAAACAAGGGGGGTGTTCTCTGAAGACACGCTGTTACCTGTGAAACAGGGGTGCTCTGAAAACACCCCCATGAGCATGTGGTACTTTCCTCCTGATGAAATTAACCACAGTATGAAATTAACACGGCAAAAACTTGTCCAATCAGAAGTTGGGTCGAACCAGATCGTATTATCGACCAGTCAACTAGGACTTTACAGCCTTAGAGTCATTTATGTAAATTCTGTAATGGTTAAGCATGTTGAGGCATATATCATGCATAAAGGCTGCATTATAAATCAAATGTATTAGTATTAGATAATAAAGGAAAACGTAAATTCAATTATGTCACGGTGTCTGTGAGAGAGGTGTACCTTGATGTTCTTCGTCGCTTCAAATCCGTCCAGCTGGTTGAGCAGCTCCAACATGGTCCTCTGCACCTCGCTGTCACCACCCGAGCCGCCCTCCAGCCGAGACGAGCCGATGGAGTCAATCTCGTCCATGAAGATGATGGAGGGAGCATGCTCTCTGGCCATGACGAACAGCTCACGTACCATACGAGCACCTGGGGCCAAAAACATGACAGTTCTTACTCAACTAGATGATGAGGATGCACCGATTACAGTAAAAACGAGAGAGACAGAGGAGCTCACCTTCTCCGATGAACTTCTGGACCAACTCTGAACCAGAAACCCTGATGAAGGTACAATCAGTGTGGTGGGCCACTGCTCTGGCCAGCAGGGTCTTCCCTGTACCTGGTGGGCCATACAACAGCACGCCCTACAAAAACACAGAGCAACAAATGAATCTCAACCATCTGGAAACTGTCAGACTGAAAAGAGTATATGACATCAACTCTGAATCCATTTTTGTATGTGTTGAATTGTTGTTTTATGTCATTGTTAACAGCAAGGGTGTGGTCAGACTGAGTGGCATCTAAAAAAACAAAAAAACAATAAACACTTCAACAGTTCAGACTTAAAAGTGCAGTTGATAACTTCAGGTGATTTTTGATGATATTATTCTGCCTTTGTTTGGTGTTAGTGAAAAACGAATTTGGTAACATTGTTTGCATGCTGCAAATAAAAGCAAACAAAAGTTGCCCACTTAAGTTTTAAACAATGTAAGAAGGAAATGAAAAATGAAGGGAAAAACGTGCTTTTATCCTACAAGCTCTTCAGTCAGTCCCTCACCTTGGGTTGTGCGATACCTAAAGCCTCAAACAGCTCCGGGTGCTTCACAGGGAGCTCAATAACCTCCTTGATCTCCTTAATCTGCTTATCCAGGCCACCAATCATTTCGTAGGTGGAGTCTGGCACCTTCTCCACCATCATGAGGGACACCAGAGGGTCCACCTTGTTGGGCAGAATCTTGTGCAGGGTGTAGCTGTCATTACGCAGAGCAACACGGCAATTGGGAGTCACCTGGTGCAGAAGTGACAAAATGTAGGAGAGAATACTTCAGCTTTTATTTCATATTTCTGAGAATGAAAACCTCAGTATTTAATCTTGTGCTACGGTAATAACGTATGTACTTATTTCCATCTATAACTACTGTATACTTACATCATTGATGTCAATGTTCTTGTCAACATCCACCACAAATTTCCCTTCTGGGTGCACCTGTAAATAGTGACAAGATGTTTTATTCTCACTGAAAACTTTCACTCACAATGAGGTGACCTTTGAAAATAAATTCACAGCTTACCTTGACTAACACCTTCTTTTTGTCCATGACCCTAACCACTTCTCCCACATAGGATCCCTGCTCCTGCAGCAACTGCAACTCCTCACGAAGGAGTCGTACTGTGAGGACAGAGAAAGTTGAGTTTTTCCACCCATACGCACCATGTCAGTAAAGCTTCACTTGACACCACAGTGTACCTTTGGCATTGAGCTCATTCCTCTGCGCCTGCAAACGTCTGAGATTTTGACTCTTTTCGTTCACTGTAAGCTGCAGAAAAAGAAAACAGGTTCAGGATTTACAGGCAACCAGGAGATGTGATCAGTCACAAACTTTGATAATGTTTTATTTTCTCACCTGTAACTCTTCTATCTTAGACAAGTAGTACTGCCGGAGACCTGAGCCACCTTTACTGTCGCCCATCTCCATCTGTCAATTTAAAATATATATATATATATATATATATACATATATACATATATACATACATATATACATACATATATACATACATATATACATATATATACACATATATATATACATATATATATATATATGAAAGAAAATGAAAAGTGTTAGACATTTCAATTACTTTCCTGCTAAATGAATCACCAACTCTCTGGAAAAAGTCATTTTAAGAGTTTTTTTTTTCCTAATATAAAAAGGTACAATCGTTCTGTGACTTTTGCTATTTAAATGTAATAAAACTAATGTTTACCGTCTTTCCGTTATTACTCCGTAGTTTTCTGTTTGCCACTAACTTACTGGTCTAAGCTTACATGCATTTATATGCCAAAGACGAAATAACTACGGATTACTCGAAGTTCGGTAATAGCTGTATTTTATTATTATTTTACGATAAACACAAAGCCAGCTGCCAGTCATTGAGAAGCTAACCTAAGCTAAGTGCACACAAGTGTCATGGTGCTCGGGCTTACTATTTAGCCGGGTTAGCTACAATGAGACGCCAAACGCTACCGATACAATGTTTCAACTTTGACATATTTATATTTTACATGTGTTTGTGCAACACTGTACTAACGCTAATGTTTATTGCCTTTCCATTATTGTCCAACTCATTTTGAAGATGTTTGCTAGCCTTGGCTAACATGCATTTCCATAACATTAACAAAGTAACGCTTATGAATTACGTTAAGTTATATTCGGCAGCAGTTGTGTTTCATCAGGATAAACAAATAGCCAGCTGCCAGTCATTGAGGGAAGCTAAACTATGCCAATTGCACATATAAACGTCAGTATGCCCCGGCTAACTGTGTAGCCGGGTTAGCTACAATGAGACAGCAAACCGGCTACTCATTCATCGTTTCAAATGGACTTACACTACAACTGTCACAACAACAACACATAGTAACGCCACCTCATGATAACTTTAAAAATACTTTGAGACTGTATACAAAAGTATAATGTTTCCTTCTTTACACAACAATAAAGTCCACTAAACAGCAAAGAAAATGCCACCTACATGGTCGATACCGTCCACCTCCATCTTGAAATTTCTACTTCCGCTTGACAGAAGCAGTTTCCGACAGGGACTTTTTTTTAAATAAAAATGTAAAAAAACGCACATTGCCATCTACAGGCCTGCTTTAAATTTGCAATATTTAATATCCGTACCATTACTCCAATTATTAATATAATAATATGCTGTAGCTACAACCAGTACTGGATGCACTGGAGAAATGGGTACTGTACTGGGCCCCACATCCCGACATAGGCCACCAATAATGTGTTATTTATGCGAATATAGCAATTCTAGACCACAACAAAATGTTTGTTAACAAAAAAAAAACATACTTTCATGTGTCGGCAGGTGGCGCGACGACTGCCTTGTCGGGTTAGCATCGTGGATTGGCTAGCCCTGAAAAGATGATGAAAAAGAATAGAGACTGGTTGGATGCCTGCTGCATGCTGTTCCTCCTCCTCCTCCTCCTCCCTCTTCAATTAATGATAATAATTCCCTACATTAGGAGATGTGATGCTGCTGTCCACAGTTCAAAGTTCTTAATCACAGTTCTTGTCGTCCTCTTGTCACCCTTCTTCATCACAGTTCAAAGCTCCTCAACATAGCCCTGCAAACATACTTTACCATGGTTGCTATAGTAACAGATCAAAGGAAGGTGAGGGTGACGTGTCTGGGCATATGTCGCTGCTGGGCTAGTGGGAACACAAAATGTGAAAATGTGTTTTTAACTAAATTCATCAGATCAGATTCTAATTTTCACATGTCTTGATGTGCACAACAATTGTGGTCAAGCTGTATGCATGACAAGGCCCTCGAACGTTCACTAAAATAGTAAGTGAATAAAAAACAATCAGCGAGGATATGATAGGGCTTTTGCACCAGTCAGCTCGAAATAAAATGGATAAAATGTTAACAACTGACCTAGGAAACAGTAACATAAATATAAGAGTGTAAAAATTAAAAAAAAAGAGACAACAGAAGACTCATTTGTAAGTATGTTTATTGTAAAAAATACTCCAAATGTATAAAAGATAGAGGCCTTTGATTGATACACCACATGTAAACGTTTTACAAAGAATCTGTACAAAAAGAACACACACATTTTGTCAAAAGAGGCTTTGTCACAAAACACAATCTGACAATATGGAATGTTTTCGACAAACTGGAGAAATGTTTTCATAAAAAAAACCTCAACAGGATTCAACCAAAAAAAGTTGCAAAACTGCTGAACTTGTCCCTGCCACAGCTCCTCTTCCACAGTAATAATAATAACACCCGGCAACAAAGAAAACACAACATGTAAACATTCAAGAAGTACAAATAACTGCTGTATTATGGCTCAACAGAGTGGATTCCCCTCTTTGTACAAGTAATGTTCCTAAAACAGAGCTTTCCTAGCAAACCCCAAGAAATATTTCAATTCAAATGATAAATTCACCTATAGAAAACAGCACCAAAATCTGCAAAATCACCATCAACATGAACAGCTTACTATCAAGGTCCATAGATAAGTCACACATTCCTTTATAAGGTAAAAAAAAAAAATCGAATGGAATTTTTAATTCCTTGTATAAACTTGACCAATAAAGCCAATTCTGATTCTGATACATTAAAAGGAAATGCTTAATTCTACCATTTCTCCTCTTGATTGAGAGGTTAGCAGGCTAAAGGTTATGGCTTTATTAGAACACAGAGTCAGCATCAATGCTCACAATGTTTTTAACATAGTGTACCAAAAATACAATGCAAAGCAAATGTGATATTAGTAAGGACATGTAAACATCAACATGTAAATAAGCTCAAAACTCTTTAAAGGAAGAACAAAGGCACAAGCTGGTTTCTCATATTAGTGAGGATGGTTTTGTGAGCAGAAGCTGCAACATAAGCTTCTGCCTTTCCAGTCAAATTCCAATTTGAACAGAGTTAAAGTTAAAAAGGGATAGTTCGGCTTTTGAAGTGAAGTTGCTGCTTAACAAAGGGCTCACCTAATAAAGAAGTGATTAACACATTATTTTGCCATTACACAGCCTTTTTCAACAGGACGCTGAAATTTGTGTTGCTCTGTAAACCACTCACTCTCCTGCAGTGTTGTAATATAATGAAGTACAGATGCCTTGTTACTGTTCTAAAGTACAACATCTGTGCTTTACTTTGTTATTTATATTTCTAGCAATGTTTAATTACCTTACACTAAATTTCTCAAATAATTGGTGTACTTTTTACTCTACTAGATTTCCTCTAACTATCTATGTCTTATCTTCTGAGCTTTTATAGTCTTGATGAGCTGCTTTTTTACTCTAGTTTTGCCATTCAGCCATTCACACATCTTTCATACCCATTCACACACTTCAACATGGGGTTAAGTACATTTTATATCAGAAAATTACTTTAGATACTTAAGTAGAGTAGATGTCATATACTTATATACTTAATAAGTATATGACATACTTATACTACTTATATACATAAAGACGTTTACTTAAGTAACATTATAAAAAGTGACTTCAACTTCTACCAAAGTTATTTTCTGGTAAGATACTTGCACTTTTACTCAAGTATCCCTTTAAGGTACTTTATACAAGACTGCTCTCCTGCACCAAACTGCAGAGAAAATACTTGTTTTTAGCTTATGGTCAGACAGACTGCTGGTCATATGCTGTGTAACTTAAGTCAATCCATACAAAGGACTTCAATGACTGAGGCAGCAGTGGATCCTGTGTGTTGTGATATAAAAGTGCTGATTTTCTCAATGGCCTTGGGTGCAGGAGAGGGAGAAGTTCACAAAGTTTATAAGGCGAACCCTTTTGTTACAAGGCTGAAATTCTGGGTTCCAGGTGAATGGAAGATGCACAACACTGGCTGTGTTTTAGTGCTTCGTACAACCACAGTTCAAAAGCCTGAGTTATCCCTTCAACATTTGACACGTTAACTCAAGTTGGCTGGACCTCCTCTGGACTGTGTTTAGGTGAGACGGATGCCCAGCACCTGCTCCAACTCCTGTCTTCTTTGTTGCACCTTAAACAAAAAAGAGAGTGCAAATTATAAAAACAAAGAATAATCCACTCTGTCAAGAATGTACAGAACATTATTTAAACGAAGTCTGCGTGATTGCTTACTTTGGAGTAAACGTATCTGACCACTGCCTCTCGTACCCAGGGCGCCTGGTAGAACTCAGTTCTCCTCTCCTCCTCTGGATTTCCAGTCACATCTGTCATCAACTAATAAAAGAGGGAAAGTATTGTGAATCAGGAACCATAATGTCATGAATCCAGTATATCATATCATACATAAACCCTGCTATTCACTAATGGTTGATACTCGAGACCATGATTTACTGATTCACTAAGCAAGCACACAATGTGTAAATTATTATTAATATTACATATTATTTAAACTGATGCTAATTTTGGCTACATGTTCAAAATAATACTGTATTTTCACTGGATTCTGGCTTCAACAACTCCAAATCATCAGGTTTTAGATGAATTAAATTTGTCTGCAACAACTGTAAAACCGAAAAGAGCTCTCTTGTGTTTTCTTCTATTGTGATTTGCATTTTGGCAGTTTTATGGTGCATTTGTGACAGTGAATGTAGCAAGTGACACTGAGAATAGATTTGAATTAGGGATGAGCATATATAAGCATATCAGTATAAAAATCAGTTACTGTGACTATTTGTGGTATATTAAAAAGATACAAAACATGTTTTATCAAATAAAAATGATTGTTTCAACTCCGATGATGACATAATTTGTGGTGCATCTATTATCACAAGGTGGCAGCAGCAGCAAGCATTTAGCTAGTGTATATCTGTGGCAAATATCCCTGTATTTTATCCATCCATCTTCTACTGCTTTATCCTCAACATAAGGATCACAGGGGGTGCTGTGCCAATCTCAGCTGACTTGGGGCAAAAGGCACGGTACACCCTGGACAGATCTCCAGTCCATCACAGGGACACATATAGAGACAAACAACCATCCACTCTCACACTCACACCTATGATCAATTTACAGTGTCCAATTTACCGAAGCCGGAGAACGTGGAGAACATGCTGAAAGACCCTTGATCTGACCGTGTCGCGATCCTGGGTGTTCTTGCTGCAAAGGCAAAACTGCAAACCACTACACCAACCATGTGGCCCCCTTTGTAATTTATTTTTTTATTCTAATATTTTTTTCCTTCTCTTTACCTATGAAGTATGTTCCTATATCCAAATTGAATAAAACATAGGAACAGTACAGATTGTACACTCAGTTTCAGACTGATGTATAACAGAAGGATGCACAGGATTTGGCATGTGCACGGCTTGATATATCTGGACATTTCTGAGCGTATGTTGAGGAATTTTGTGAGTATAACATCTTTGGCATTACTGTATGGATTCTTTAACAAATCTGCCCTAGTGCCAGGGGAACTGGCAGCAAATTACTACTACTATAATACTATTACTTCTGTATATTCTATATTCTCATGCATATTTCACCAACTCATATTGCATGGAACATTTAGAGAACGAGCAGCTTATCGGTACATCCTGAGGAGCTGCTATTTATTTAGCTGCTTCAATAACCCGGAAGTACAGTTGCGTCTTTTAAATACACAGAAAACGTGCTAACTTGGGAACAAAACACTATGTATAGTATATTGGCAGCAGAATGTGGATGATACCTTCAGATCTCTGCTCTGGGACTTGAGCCAGTCCTGGATGAAATCCTGAGGATTATTGCTGAAGCTCAGCATGAAGTCTCTCTCAGTCTTTAGCTGGTTGATGTACTCAATCGTCTCGTGGATCTGTAGTTAACATTATCATAGTACATTAATATATACCACCTTTATTTTCTCTCTTTATGACAATTCTCCTGAGAAAAAAAAAATAATGACTGACTTTTACCTTCATTTCCAGGGCAGCAATTTCCTGTTGGTTGGTTGTAGAGGACAAGAAACTGTTCATCTGGCCTTTCAGCGGGTCGTCCACTTCCACGTCTATGTCATAACAAGCCGTCTTCTTCTGATCTGTGGGGTCCACGCTGCTCAGAGACAACACAGGAGTGAGACTGACTGCAAAGTAAAGCTAAGGTCTTCTTGTCTGTCTACTAATGTACATACTGTTTATTTTTCAACATTGTTTTATATTTTTTAAACAGAGTGCAGAGGGAAATGCAATTTTGATTGAAAATTAAATCTTGTAAAACATAAGGCCACGAGCAAATGTGGCAAAAGGGGCCAGAGATGATGATAAACACTCCCATACCTAATCATGTGATTAATAATGATGGGGTCAGGGTGGTGCAGCAGACCTGCCAGCTTCATGGGAATCTCAGAGAACCTCATACGAGGACAGGAAAAGATCTGAAAAGCATTTAGATAGAAAAACAGACCATGTCTGACCTGAGAAAGTTTATGCTCCGTCTTCCCTTTTTCAATACACAAACATGAAAACGTTAATAAAAATCTTGCACATTTTAAGTCTTTTACGGTCACAAAGTGCTTGAAAGCGATTGATCTGTTGTTGATTTGTTTTTTAGTGTGGTTGTATGAGGTTCTGCACTGTGCATGCCTCATGTGCAAAGAATCAGCCTGAGACATGGAGTTTAAACCAACAATATCATATTGAAAACACTTATTTGATAAGTTTGAGTCGGAGTCACTTCAGTAAAATAGAATGAAGGAATTCAAACACAGAAGGCACAAGATAATACAGTTGCACTTAGCGATAGAGTCAGGACTGGATCAACCAATTATGCGTGCTGTCATATTAAATTGCTGATTTTCTCTATGGAGGTTGGTGTGGAGAGTGAGTGGTTCATAGAGCAACAGACGCTACATAGCTTTTATTACGAGTCTTTTGTTAACTGGCTAAATCTGTTTTTCCTTGTGTCCCTGCTGGCGGAAAACAGAGCGAAAGCTGAGAGCGAGACTCTGTGTCTCAGGGTGCTTCTTGCCCCAAGAGGGTGCACACATCGCTGCAATCGCTGACAATATGGTTGTACCTCACACAATCAAACTTACTGGCTTTAAGGCATTTTGAAACTTTGATGCAATGTAGGATGAGATTTATGCTTTTATTACTTGTCTGAAGTAGCGGTTGCAGTTGATGTATTCCTTCTCGTGACCATCCTGCAGCTTGTTGTTCTTGATATAGAGCCAGAGAGCCTGCATGATGCTGGCCCGTGTCTGTGTGTGCACGCCCAGCAGACGAGCCAACAGTGGATCCAACTTGTACTGAGGTGGCTGGAAAAAAAAGTTAAAAACCAGTTTGATCAAGTAATAAAACACCGATACAAACAATGTGGATAAGTATGTGGGCGTGTGCACATACCTGGTGGTCGAGCATGAGCAGTAGGGTGCATTTCACGTTCACATCACCGGGTCTTTTAACCTGGAAACCGTCAGTTTCCTGAGTGGTGGGCATTCTATGCCACTGTGAGATAAAATATGAATTATGTTATTTTTCTAATTTCTCTAACATTTTAGTTTGGATTTGTGAAATGTTAACAAAACCATATCTGTTCACTTAAATAAGTGAACAGATCCAGGTCAAATGAGTCTGCAATAGATGCATGTTTTTGACAGTTCCAACTTTGATCGGCAGTAACCGCACACTTGAGCGAACTTGAGTCTACACCTTTTCTGAGTTGACCACTGTTTAATCAAAATGGTTCAGTTGCTGCTGAGTTGTGTAAAATGGGCTGAAGTGACCGAAATGTGTAACAGTAGTCATATTTACATGGACACAAGTAATCGAAATAAAAATATATCATTTAAACTTGCAATATCTGATGATCCGAGACAGCACATCCGGATCCAATCATGACTTCCTGGATTGGTGCTATCACATGTCTGATCCACTTTAACATGATCTATTTCCATTTTGGTAGTGCTGTATTTTCATTCCCAAAAAAACGAATGCGTGCGTTTTTGCAGAATTCATGAAATGTTCATCTCATTAACTGCTCCTGTTACACACACACAATTATTTTGTACTAGCTCTCATGTACTAGTGTTTAGTATCATCAAATATTCAGTGAATAATACCATTGAATATTTGAAAATCATTTTGCTCCAGATGCCCGACTCTAATTTCTCCTCTTTCTTGTCTGTCCTGACACTCACACTGATACAAAGCAGGGCTGCAGCTATAATTTCATACCCAAAGTACTTCTTTGGCCCATAAAATAAAATAATAATAATCTCTATCGATATTTACCAAACCTAGAAATGATGATGTTCTCAAATGTCCTGTTTTGCTCACAAACCATCTTTGTTATGGGGAGCAAAGAAACCAGAAAATATTCATATTAGAAGCTGAAAAATCAGAGCGCTTGTTTCGATTATTGAAAACACACTCCAACTGATTAATCGATTATCAAAATAGTTGACATTAATGTAATTGATTAATAAATGAATGAATAAAACAGAGATGACATCATATGTACAGTAATTGGACACAGACAGTGGGAGAAAAAGTCCAATCATATGTGGCTACAGGAGATGCTTCCAGGACACATCTGAACTCTGATGCATCAATATTGGTTTTGATTATTTGTAAAATTGTAGCCATCTGAGCGAGTTCTGCTAGAAACATTGAAACTGCTTGATTAAACATGTGTTCTTGGTAACGCCCTCTCTCCCAGACAGTCAAAGAGGCTCATGACGGAAGAGCAAGAGCTTGACTAATTCCACCTCAAGGCTGTAGCTTGTGAATCAGAAGCAATCTAAACTGTTGCTTGCATTAAATGCTCATTGTGCAATACCTCAACTAAGTGGTTGTCAGGTCCATAGAGCTCCTTATCGAGCTCAATCACCAGGCTCTTGAAGAAAGATGAGAACTTCCTCTTCTGCTTGCCAGGCTAGAAACACAAAGCATATATAAAAAAGTGTGAAAAACAGAGCAACAAGGTTGGTATCTGTGTCTCCTTATTGTGCTGAGTCAGGCTGCATTGCTGCACTCTGACCACATTGGAGATGGCAAGGCATGAAGAACTGCAGAGAACGAGAAAAAGCTGTTGCACCCCCACCCTCTCCCTGTCAAACTGTTTGCACAACACAACTCTTCTCCCTTCTTTCCCTCACATCCCTTCTCTCTTTTACTGTTACTCCAGGCAAAACTCCCAGTAAGCGAGGGGGAGATAAATTAACAGAAAAAAAATATCCTCCTTCATGTGGTCCGTTTGTGATTACACAATGAATGAGTTGAGCTGGAACTGATAGAGAGAGGGGAGTACATTCAGCTCTTGGAATGTAAAGGCCAATGGTTTCAATTCCTTGTTTCAAAAGAGAACATGAGCCTGAGTGTGTGTGTTTGAGAAAGAGAGAAAGGGAGAGAGGGGAATCATGGGGTGGAGTGGGAAGAGCTGTAAACACACATCTGGTGCGTGGTTGAGCCAAGGACATAGGCCAGCCAGAGCTGAGTGACTGACTGGAGTTTTTCAGAAACAGAAACAGACAGAAATACTTGGGAGTCAGACCACAGTGTTGTGAAATACTCAGAGCAAGAAGATTCTGATGTAAAAGGCCATGTTATTCACGTACTTCTTCCAGGAGTTTGCCCTCCACTCTCAGCTCCCAGGAGGACACCTTCTCTGCCTCCTCACCCTCGGGCTTGCTGGGTGTGTAGGTGTTGGAAATGTAGATCCTGAGTTTGCGTTTTTGCTGTGACACAGGCAAAGAGATATCACAACTTCAAACGGATTCTTACTTTACATCCACATTAATTTATTACTTCACCTCAGGGAGTTTTTAGTGGCTCTGTGTGTCTGTCTGTCTGTGCTTCCACACTTGCACTTGCCAATATGACCAACAGAGGCCGCCAGAGGCTTGTTGCGAGAATGGGGTGAAGTCTGCCATCTCTGATTGCCTTGTTTAGTGAACACAAGGGCTTCAGTGGAAAATATTTTTTAAAAGCCTTTTGAGACACGGACCCCTGGACAAGGTCTGAGAATAAGCTTATGGCTGTTCACATGTGTTGAGTGCAGCAGGAGATTGACCGGGAATCAGTTTTATCATACTCAAAGAAAGGTTTACGTTAAAAAAAAAAATAATAATGATGCACGACTATGAGGAGATACCATAATAGGCTTCTTGATGGCTTCCTGAATCTCCATGCGCTTTCGGGCAATAGTCTGGTCCAGTTTCCTTTCAAAGGCTAGAAGGTCCATGTAGGCCTGGGATTCGGGGACTAGGTCACGGATCTGAAAAGCCAAAGGTAGGAAACTAGTGTAAGAGTACTAATAGAATACAGATCAGCAAATTGGTTAAACATGAGGCCTTGGTCATACTTCCTGCATTCCATATCTGCAGACAGTGGCCAAGCATTTCCCCATGCACATACACAGTCATGTTTCCATTCCAAGTAACTTGAGGGTCCATGTAAGTTTAATATCTGATATTTCACTCAACTATTCTTTTAGAAGTTTTACACCAGTAAGGACTGGCATGGTTCCTTGGTGTTCATAGCTAATGAACCCACTGTCCCAAAAACAATAAGTTCCTCTTCCCTATGTCATCAACAGTGGGTATTGCTCAATGTACAACATGAGTGAAAGTTATCACGACAGTAGCAACATGTCAAATCACTATGAGCTTCCGAAAGCTTTCCTTCCATTAAATCAGAAAAGTGTGTTTATCTGTCAGTCCAGCATGCACCAACTGCTGACGATGAGAAGATTCATCATGTTGGCCTTCCTTCTTCTTTTATTTTTTCAGTTTTTGCTGGGAACTAATAGCCTGGCTAATGCCAGACTGCATCTCAGTCCCATTTGAAGGGTTTAGACCAGGGATTAAAATTAACACCGTCCCGTCGTCCCGGGTACGTCATTAATTGTCATCGGGACGATCAATATTCTCTCTCGGGACGACCACGGGATGAAAGAGAATTTTGACTGACTCCATTTTTCTGTTTAATTTTCAACACTTTCTGTGAACCAGAACGGGTTCGCGGTCGGTGTGAAATACTTATGTGAAAAGGTAGATGTCTGCGCGCTCATGTTTGTGTTCAGTGAGACGCAGAGACTGCTCCTCTCTCACTGTGCGCCGCTCGAGCTGCAGCGCTGCTGTCTGCTTTGCGCGCCCGCACTGCATGTAAACATTTCATTAATGTTGACATGTTTGTTTCAATCACTGAATGAAGCCCCGCCAGGCTTAGCGTTGCTTGTTTATTTATTTAAAATAGATTTTTTTATACACCACGGCTTTTTCTATACCGGGGAACAAGAGCGCATGCGCCCCCATGTAATCAGCGCAGCGCACGCATGTCCAGGTGCTGATTGAAACCCAAGTCACACTATCAAGTGCGTCATTATTACGGTTACATCGTTCTTGTCAATAAAGATGTTATATTTAGGGATGCACAGATAATTCGGCGGTCGAAACAGAGCGAGTACACTGTGGAACATCACCTGTTAAACGCTGGAAAGTCTCTGCGCAAAAGCAAAACTTGGCTGCGTTTAATTTTTTTTTTTTACAAAAACGCCGTGGGCCGCCGGGTTTAGCAGGTTTTCTGGGGGAAATCCTGTAAACCAGTATATGCAGAGAGAGAGAGCGCAAGCGAGTGAGAGAGATCAGCGCTCTTGGTCATTAGTTCATTTACTTATTTTTGTGTAGGTAATATGTTGTGAAATATGTTTAAACTTAAATAAACTACATCTACAAGTAGTTATGTCTGGTTGTATTAGTTCGTCCTGTTATTGACGTCATGCTGTCATCACCTGACAGTCTGGCTGATTTAAAGCCTCCAGATGCAGCGGATGCAGCGCACACCAGATGCGCGCGTCATTGATATCATGCGCAAATACAGATATTCGAATATTTGTGTTTTTTCAAAAGTCATTTTTGAGTAATTTTGACAGCCCTAAACAGCCTCATGCAAATCTCAAAGCATGGCTCTTCTCATGATGACTACAACCCACTAAATGCAGTCACTAAATGGTGGAGTGGTGGCAGAAGGTCCGGTAGACCACAGTTCTGTGACTGAGTGTGTTGGTTGTCATCTACAACTCAACAAATCTAGTCTGGAAATAAATACATTATTTATTATCAACATAATGTTTTTATAATATTATCAGTAAGTAACAACTCAAAATGTAAAAAAAGATTTTTCGGGACGATTCAGGACGATTCAAAATGTTTTTCGGGACGTTTCCGGGACGGTGGTGAAAAAAGTAAGTTTTAATCCCTGGTTTAGACACCTCCCACTTTTAAGAGGCATGACCAATAAGTAGATGAAAATGCCTCTGTACGCAATTGGATAGACCTATAACCAATCAGACCAATGATTGGCTTAAAATGGAGAGCAAAAGCCAAATCAAATGACAGCCAAAATGTTGGATTTTTATAAAAGCTGCTCAACGTTACTTCTCTGTCGCCATCACATTAAACCCCACTCTACCGTGCCAGGAATTTTTGATTGGTTCCCTTTTTAAGAAGATTCTGATGTTGGCCAAAATGGCATCCTTGACAGATAAATCAAATCACTATAGTTTACATAGTTTCAAAGCATGTGTACGTCTGCAAAGGATCCATCACAGACAATCGTGGATGGATGACACAGACATGTGAAGTATGACCAAGACCTAAAATGAGAATAAGGACACAAAAAACTGCTTACCCTCTGCGGAAGAACCTTGTCTGCCATCTTACGTCTTTTTGACCTGGAGGTGAAGACATAAGACATTACTCATTTAAGTATGTGACTGATTAATAGAAATACATCGATCTGTGAATATTTAGAAATTTGATGACAACATCTTGACCAGTTCTAGCTCTTCATTACCTCCCTTCAATAAGTATCTCGGTCTGCTTCTCATCATTGCTACTGGCCTCATAAAAGCTGCTCTGTCTCTATAATCAAATTATGCAGTTCTCCCTCATTATGTCTCCATTTACTTTAAAAGCTCTTTAGAGAGAATTGGTGATGGTGCGTGTTGCCTTTTGAAACACTAACTCAACCATACTGAGGAGCTTGTTATGAAGTGAACCTTCTTAAAATAAAACAAGAGGGTCATTGTGGATAAAAGCCTGACATCACTGTCACATTTATAAGTCATTTAAAGACAGAAATAGAAACTAGTGTCTGCTGCTTTGGAGGCACATGTCAGTCATGAGATACTGAGCTACAGCAACACTACAAATGAACTACATTTTTATCCTATTCCTATAAGTATGATGTATTTACAGTTTATAGTCAAGACAAGTTTTGTTTTGCTCGTACGTGTAATTTAAATACATTTTTACCAACAAGAATAAAAAAAATTACAAAATTAAAATGTGTTCTAGTATTATTTCTGTTTAAAATCCTTTTCTGGTTATTTGATCATTTGTTTGATCCATAAAGGAAAGGAAAAGCAAGGAATTGATCATCATTTTCCAAAACTCAAAATGATGTTTTAAGAAGCCTTGTTTTGTCCACAGTTTTTGTTATACGGAGCTGTATCTCAGCTCCATGCTTGTTTGTTATGTGTTCCCCATTAAGTGATGGGTGACGGCGCACTGCACATCGGAATTCCGCCTTTTTGTACCATCTATTTTATGTTATTTAACATTTAAAAAGTCTGAATTTGGACATGTCTGAATCGCGATGCATCTAAGAATCAATGTTTTTCCCCACCCCTATCGAGGACTGTGTATCCTGTATCATATCATATCATGATTTACCCTGTGATTCCAACCCCTAGTTTCAGGTGATTATACATTAATTAATATAAGTTTTAACCTCCAGTTCCCCTAAACCTACACACGAACCGGGAGTCATTCAATAAGCATGACAATATATTATCATTGGAAAAAAAAAATGCGTCACTTGTTGAGAAAGGAATCAACACACTTGTGAAATTTGCCGTTCTCTGATTTGGCGCCAGGCTGTCTTAGTCAATGATCTTCAGCATTCTTCCTCTCCCTCACTCCTCCTCTCACACATAAAAACACTCTCACTTCTTCACTTTACCCTCTTCTGAGGCCTCCTCCCATCGCCTCCTGTTGCTGCTGTTGTTGATGCTGATGGAGGATCCGCTTCCTTGAAGCTTCCATGCTCAGAGGCCCCATGCCTGGCCGCATGGACATGTTCCCACCACCAAAAGAAGGACCCGGCAGCTGGCCCCCCATTGACCCCATGGGGCCCCCGACCCTATTAGGTGGCATCCCTGGGCGCTGTAGACAAGGATTGGAAGCTGTAGATATAATTTCACCTTCATAACAGTGTTTGAATACTAAATTACTCAATTGTTTGAATACTAGCATGTTCTTGTTTACTTAATATGCTGAACATTCACCCCTATATGCATATTATTTGCCTACATTCCAAATGTAGCAGGCATACAACGGTGCTTTATTACTGGTTCACGACAGACAGATTATGAGATAGGATGATATCAATACGATGTGATTCTAATGTCATAAACAAAGCATAATGAAAGATAATTAATTAATTGGACATGAGTCCAATAAAGTAAGGTTTGGTCAAATGCAGAGGAGGGATAGTGATTATATTGGACAAAGGATGTTGAAGATTAAACTGCCAGGCAGTAGGAAAAGAGGAAGACCACAGAGAAGGTTCAGGACACAAGGGAGAAGACAAGATGGAGGCAGGTGATCTGCTGTGAAGAAGAAGAAGAAGGTTCTGCGGCGTCTCTGGGTGCTATTTTACAGATGATTTCAAGGAGAAAAGGTGAAGTATATAATAAAGCAACAATAATCATATTCTGATGCTCGATGGAAAGTTTCTGTTTATTTACTGGGAATTTTCCACCCGTGCACATGAAATGTACAGTATATTGTCCTATGCCTACTGTCAACACTGCTGCAGGCATTGTTTGGCCCGGTCTTCCAATTACAAAGCAAATATCTGATCCCATATGCCTCCAACTGACAAAAACAAGACAACTGCAACAAAGCATGTCAGCTACAGTCCTAAAGGAGGACACAGAGTTGCAGATGGTGGTGGCAAAACTGGGATAACACATATGCAAGTTCAACTCCCACAGATGGTGCTGATAATACACTAATATTTGTTTTCTAACTGACAGGAGTTTAGCTGAGGGCGGAGTTTCAGCACGCACACAAAAGTTAGTCCAACCAGTTTTTCACACATTTTTACCAATTCATATTCAGAACTTTTCCACAAATTTTTACCCAACATCCATGAATCAATTTGAGTAGTTAACCAAAGATTGACCCCTATAGTCACCATAGGGCACTGTATCAAGACTCTTACTTCAATGTGCTAGCCATATCATAGGCTTTGTAGTAAAAATGCAACATGGAATTTTGAAATGAAAAATGGGGGGTACACCTTGGACAGTTGTTATGTTTATTTATTTTGAACATTGAAGAAAATGCATATCTATATCTGCTGCTACATGAATTTGAAAAATATTAAGATTATTAAATACTGATATTTAATAATTTCACTACACCACTAATGATCACCAGGGGCCCCAAAAGTGTGTGGCAAGGAAAACAATGTAACACATATCTTATATATATATATATATATATATATATACACATTTAGATATATTCATATATAAATATATAAATATTGCAAATTAAAAATGAGCAATTACTGCCTGCTAATGTAAAAAAAAGTGACATTGATTTGGAGTAAATTACACAGCTATAATATAGTTACATTTCTATCAATAATAGTCAAGCATGGGTGACTCCTAGGTGGTGGGAGAGGGCCCCTCAAATCAAATTCAAGTTCATCATGAATAAAAGCAGGATATGGTCTAAATTACCAAACTTTGTAATGACTACTTCCTAGAATGTCTTTCTGTTTGAAATATTCAGTTTACAGTCACAAAGAAGCAAAGAAACCACAACACAGTCACCATGCTTTCATTCTATATAAAAAATTACTCAAATAATTAATGCAATATCAAAATGGTTGGCAATCCATTAAGTAAACGATTAGTAATCGAAACTCGACTCGTTATTGCGGCCCTACTATAATGGTATAACTATGGAAGTGAGTAATTACGCTGTCTAATGCGGAAGTGGAAACACCTTGATATTTTAAGACTGATGAGCCAAGTGCTCGTTAATGTTTTGATATCTAATGTGACTTATTTTAACCCCGTACTTTTCATTTAAGTCAAACGTCGCCTTTACTCTTACAAGCCACATGTGTTTGTAATAAGAATCAAGAACAGCCAGAGTTAACATTATCCACGTGAGTGCCAACTTTCCCTCTTTAAGGGGCAGAAAACTAACCTGTAGGTACTGGGGAGAGTGGTTCATGCTGCGGGGGTATCCTGTCAGAGGCTGCGGCAGTCCTGGCATCCTCATGCCCGCCGAATGCCCCACATTCATGGGGTTCAAACCCGGGTTCATCGGGGGACCCGTGAAGCTTCCTCTTGATGCCATCTTCTAGCTTCACAAGTGGTTAAAAGTTGTTTTCTTAAAAATAGTTTCGATTCAAACACACGTGCAGCAGACAGCTAAATGAACGCTGCTACTACAAGTGACAAAGTGTTCCGTTCAGAGGAACTTTAAGAGGCGCTCAGCCTCAGCTTTGACAGCGCGCAGTGTCAACAAAAAGCTAGCTAACGTTAGCTCCTCTCCCACTCCTCCACTTCAGTTCCGGGATTTGATTGAACCGAGTCCGACAACAGCAGCGACTGTCACCTCCTCCCCTTATCTTCTTCAAGTGTGGACATCACCGAGTAGCTGCTCATTCACTGTAAGACTAATGGAAAAACATAACAATAACCGAAAAACGACAAACTAGGCGACTTTAGCGAAGAAATAAGTTGACTCTGCCCGCACACTCAGTCCTACATGTTGCCTTTACGGGCGTCCGAAATCATATTTTTACAAGTTTTCTACTCTGGGCGTGAACAAACTTAAAAAAAAGAGGCGTTGGGGCTGCTAACGATTGTTTTCTCGTTAAACTAATCAATATTTTGGTTCATAATATATCAAAAGAAGAAAAAAAAGTTGAAAAATGTGATTTCCCAAACCTACAAATGAAAATGTCCTCAAATGAAACACAATTATTGAGTTTTGATAATTTCTTTGTGATATGGATTTTTTTTAAAAAGAAACCAGAAACTATTATACACACATTTAACAAACGTATGAATCAGTTAGCTTGTCACTTTGCTTAATTAACTGATGACTTGTAGTTTTTACTATAATTTCATCATGACAATTTTTTACTTTACAGTATATTCATTTAAATGTGACTCTCAACCTGCTATGGATTCTTGTTCCTGACCTCTCCCACTTCGTTAATGTCAAGCTTCAAATACTTTTACTTCAGAAATGTGGAGGAAAATTTGAGGTCAATGCTTCTCAACTCTCAACTGCTCAATGTTCACCACGATATCTGTGATTTCCTAGTGTAAAATATACATTTAAAGTAATCTTTACAAGGTGACAAAGGTGTTTGTTTACCATCTGTAATCTGTATTAGATTTACTGCATTTCGCAAAACCCCTGTACAATATGGTGAAGTTTTATCGACTGCAAAGCCCAAAAACATGAACAACAGCACCCCCTGTTGGTGATTTGGGCTAAGTACTACGCAAGGCCATGGGACAGGTAACAAATCATTTATTATGCTAGACAGATGAAAAAAAAAACTGAGCCATGATAGCAGCAATTCAACTATTGGAACATTTACACTATCACATCACACAAAGGATATATGTCACCCTTTACAATGTAAACACATGATACAAAGACATGTTTGAATGGTAGAAAACAACCCAATCTATCCACAGAAGGGGGAAAAATAATATAAGGAACAAAAAATAAACCTGCTTTGTGCAGGAAATACGAGTTTCCACAGTTGAACGACAAACACGCGCACTCACACACACACACAATCCCACATACACGATTGTAATTCAACTGAGAACTACGAGCCTGATGGTGAATGTGAAAATAAAAAAAGACAAACCACAAAACATGGATCGTCTTTGACATTATTTTTTTCCAAAAGGATGAGGTGAGGAAATAGAAGTACACCTAATGCCTATTAATTTCTGTATTTTTAAGAAACATAATACGTATGTGCACACAGCTGCCTCTGTGCAGTCACATTATATACTGTGATATTCATTATTATGCAGCAAAAGAAAAAAAAAGTGTTGGTAGGTGTTACAATGATTTTGTGGTGAAAACAAAACTGTCAAGTATACAGTAGGAGGTCTGGACTGCCTCTGTCCACGGAGCAGCAAACACCATACAATGTCGCTCATGATATCGACGTCCACTGATTTCACATCGTAAAGAACCAAAGGATAAGTGTTCTTGGTCTCCTTGTGTGTATGTACACACCATACACGCACGCACACACACACGCACACACGCACACACACACACACACACACACACACACACACACACACACACACACACACGTACACACACACACAATGGAAATAGAATGTGTGTTTGTGGCCGACTGTGTTATTGAGGGAATGCCTCGTCTTTCATCAGCATGCGTGGGCCCTCCTGGTTGTCCATTCGACGTCTGGGACCCATCATGCCTGTGGAAAGACAAATAAACGTGAATAGTCGATTCAATCAAATTATGCATCAGGTTAAACGTACAGTGTGAAACATTTAGGGGGTTTTGTTGGCAGAAATTTAATTTAAAACCAATGAGTATGCTTGTAGATGTGTTTAACTGCTTGAAAATAAATAGAATAGAACTATTTCGATTCATCAGTTTTGAGTGTTTTTTCAATAATTGAAACAAGATTTCAGATTTTTCAGCCTCTTAAATGTGAATATTTTCTGATGTCTTCGCTCCACCAGAAAAAAAAAACTGAATCGTTTGTTGAGGTTTGCTGATCATTTTTCACCATTTTCTGGCATTTTATGGACCGAACGATTACTCGAATAATCAAGAAAATA
Organism: Microchirus variegatus; assembly: GCF_963457635.1. Lineage (NCBI taxonomy): Eukaryota > Metazoa > Chordata > Actinopteri > Pleuronectiformes > Soleidae > Microchirus > Microchirus variegatus. Next base: position 7,441,886 of record NC_139818.1, on the reverse strand, counting down.
TGAAAATAATTGTTAGTTGCAGCCCTAACTTTTTGTTTTTAATTGTTTTGTTAAGTATTGCCATAGAAGCAGGGCTTAAGGGAACTACAGGGGGCCCCCAGTAGTGTGTGGAGACAAAAAAAACATTTTAACATATTAAAGAAATGTAGATATCTTTAGATACATTTAGATATTTAAATAGTGTTAAGCTCAAGGTATTTCATTTTATTTTGGAGTTCAAGATTTGCTAATTTAGTGCACATTTAAGTACATCTGTTATACGTCTCGAAAACCAGAGTGATTGAATGGTTTACTTGTTTAATTCAAGTTAATACAAAAGAGGGTGTATATAACACAATTATAAATTAGAGCTGCAACTAACAAATGGTTAGAGTACTTTTCTGGTCTATAAATCTATCTTTGCTATTTGGAGCAAAGAAAGCGGAACATATTCACATTTTTAAAAACTCAGAATACAAAATAGACAGTGTTACATTTGTATAAAGTATAGGCAAGCACCTGCTACTCCAATGTGTTGGGAGGGGGCCCCCAATTGAAATTCAACTTAGGGCCCCATAAAGGCTTGGGCCGGCCCTGCGTAGAAGAATTGTCAAAATTGTCACACCACGTTTAAAAAGGTAGTTTTCTTTAACATGTTTACAGTGATCAGAATTCAACAATGACAGCCCAATATACTGCATGTACTTACTGCTCTTATGCTTGAATGATTTCGATCTTCTGGGTGAGTTTGGATTCTATGGTGAAGAGAGGGAAAAATGGTTTGTTCACATTGACAAAAAAAATGGAATAATTAGTTATTTTTTCAATGTTCATATCCTGAAACAAACCTTTTCTGATTTCCTCTTCTTGGCTGTGAAAAGACAGACATTTGTTTGTTTTAGTTCGAAGAACATTGAAGTCATTGTAGGCGTTTCAACAATCAAAGCCTTGCTGATGCCGTACCTTTCTTTTCCGCCCCGTATGACCAATCATTATCATTGACGTCGTCATTATCCTCTTGGTCGCTCTCCGATTTGTTGTTTGTGTTGTTACCAGTGACTATTCTGTAGAAGAGGAAAGAAAAAAGCTCAATGAAAAACAACAAAAACATACAGAGCCAAAACTACTTTTTTTCTTGGCTTGCAACTGGAGGGCTGCCGGTTCGACTCCCCACCAGGTCCAATAAGGGCTCAGGCAAGGTACCCAACCCCCATTGATCCCCGGGCACTGCTCAGTGGCTGCCCGCTGCTTCTAAATCTTAAAGGTTTCTAGTTTCTGGGGGCGACGGTAGCTCCGTGGTACAACGAGTCAACTTTCAACTCAGAGGTCGTGGGTTTGATTCCTGGCTCTGCTAGTCTACATGCCGATGTGTCCTTGAGCAAGACACTTAACCCAAGGATGTGAATGGAAATGAAAGATGAGTGATAGAAGATGTGCTGCTTCATACTTTTTGTATGAAAGTGTGAGTGAATGGTTGAATGGCAAAACTGTAGACGAGGAAAAGCGGTACATAAATACAGACTATTTAGTTGAGGATGGGTTAAAGGCAGAGAAGGAATTTCCCCTGCCAGATTGATAAAGGACTAATTTAATTTAAAGTTTAGATCATTCACTCAATCATCTTCAACCCTCATGTGGAAGATAAAGTGGCGGCGCTGATTCCAATCCCAGCTGACATTGGGCAAAACGTCGGGGTATACCCTGCACAGGTCGCCAGTCCATCACAGGGACACATAGAGACAAACTCAGACTCACATCTACGGTGAATTAAGTTTCCACTTTGCCTAATCCCCAAATCTACATATAATTCAGTTTTAAACTGCTGTAAAATGTATGTATGTGTATGATAGATTTTAAGAAATACGTAGTAGCCTCTTCTTCCCTGAGCCTCTTTTTGGAGTCGCTACTCGAAAATAACATGCCCAGACTAAATGGAGTAAATCTCTGCAGTTACAAGCTCTATGTGGATTATGAAGGTAATACTTGTGAGAATCCACCAGAGGTGTAAGTTTCACTGTAGATGCAGTAGTAGTTTCAGAGTAAATGCTCATTGAACACATCATAAATTTAGGATTTTTTTCTCTCGCCTAAAAAAAGATTGCATTTTAAAGCAAATATCACCTTTAAAATATGCAGTAGGAGCTTAAAAATGCATGGAGGTCATGTAACAACACGTGGACATGATCTGTGCAAAGTCTGATGCTGCTGAAGTGAAGAAGAGTAAAATGACAGAGGTTTTAGTAAAGAGAGGTCTAGGCGTTCTCTCTTTTGGCACAGTTTGCCATTTGTGCCATTTGACATTTCTTAGGTACCAAAGGATCTGTGGACTATAGTATTTCTGATTTTCCTCCCAGTACCACCAGAGGAAGCTTGTGTACCACAGTTTGAGAACCATGGATCTAATCACTAATACAGAGAAACACAGAGAGTCTGCACAGAGCTGATAAATATAATCAGCATTGTATGAACACAGTGTAATGGTCATTTGTTTGTATTTAAAATGATTGCACTGCAGCTTTAAAGGCCCATCTGGTGAGGAACTGAGCATAGCTGGGATGGTTGGACTCTCACGTTACCTGCGGTTAGCTATGCGGCTGCTGTTGCGTCCCATCCCCAGGCACTTCTCCAGGTGCGGGGCAAAGCGTGAGGCAGCGATGCTTCGGCTGCAGTTGGGACACACGCACTCTTTGTTTTTCCACTGGTTATACACCTGGCCAAACACATCCAACCCAGGCTGGTCCACAATTTCTGATAAATTGCAAAGCATTTGGTTTCATTCTACATGAGCCTTATGACATTTTACAGAGAGAGATTTCATTTCCCTAGTGTGTTGCTGCCATGTCCTTCACTGTGCTCACCAAAGTCCCTCATGCTTTCTTGGTCCGTGTCGTCCAGGAAGAAATAGCCTTGCTTGACAGCCCGGTGGACCTCGAAGCAAAGACCCAAGCATGCATCCTCCACCAGGTCAGACAGGATGTCCTGAGCCAGGACCTGACATGGTAGGATCAGGAAACAGAAGCACAAGTCAGGCCATTTTGTGCACTCATCGGCCACAAGAAAAACTGATTTTATGTTACTTTACTTTAGGGAAACTAGTGCAATCTATGCTTGCTGAAGTCTATGACATCTTAAAAAATATGTTTGCTGCTGTATCTCAACACTAGAAAGAGTTTTTCAGCTGCAGAATGAAGTGAGTCTCACGTTGCAAAACGCTCACTCCTGCAGTCCATGAAGAATATCGGCCATTTTACATTACAGCGCACAGAGTTGGTGATCCACTACTGCCTCAGTGAGTAAGTGTCATTTTGTGACTTTGGTGTTTGAAATCCATTGTTTAGAATGAAGAAAGTGAGACAAATGTACCAAAAAAGACAGCAAAAGACAGTTATGGTGCAGGAGAGTGAGTGGTTTACTGTTCCATTTCCAGTCAGAACAGAACCTGAACTGTTACTTCTGTGTGTGTGTGTCCATGTATTACTAATGTTGTTGGGACAGTCACATTATGGGGACTTGTCTTCCTTGTGGTGACAAAAGCAAGTCCCCATAATGTAAATTACTATATTTTAAGGTGAAGATATGTTTTAAGGTAAGGTTGAGGTCAGGGTCAGGGTTAGGCCAGTCATAATTGTGGTAAAGGTTAGAGTAAGTCGCCAGTAAATGAATGTAAGTGTGTGTGTGTGTGTGTGTGTGTGTGTGTGTGTGTGTGTGTGTGTGTGTGTGTGTGTGTGTGTGTGTGTGTGTGTGTGTGTGTGTGTGTGTGTGTGTGTGTAATACTGTACCTCCAGCTTGCTGTTGTCCAGGCTGGACATTGAAACCTCCTCCATTTTCATTTGCCAGAATTACGAGATGAACCGACACTGCTGTGGTCATGCTGTAGCGCAGCAAGCATTAGCCAGAACAGGGGCTGCAGCAGGAGGGACACAACACAGAGAGAGAGAGAGATAAGCCAGTGAATCCTGATTGTCCTTCTTCTGAATGACAATATTGTTGTTAATCCTGTGTTTTGAATATTTTAAAATATCACCCCTGACTCATTTGAAAGTAAAAAGCTTTCAAATCCATGTGTAAATGGGACAGTGAAAAAACCCACTCCACTGTTTCCACTTGACTGCAGCCATCACAATTTCCCTTGCTTTTGTTTCCATTTACAGTATTTCCAAATCGGCATCTTATATCAGCCATTGGCTACCCTGATTTCTTAAGATTGGAATCAAGACTTGCCATTGAAAAAACAAAAACAAGATCAGTCGAGCTCTGCAGTAGGTGGTGCATTTAGAGTGACAGTGGCAAAGGAGAGGAATGGAAAGGCCAAAAACGTGCTTTAACGCTGAGACTGGTTTGCTATGCCTTTTCTGGGCATTTGGAATAACAGTGGCAAAGAAAATTGGGGAAAACTGCAACAATAATTTTCCATAGGAAATGATTGGAGAGGCCAAAAGGTGCGATTTAGTCTTGACTGGTGTGCTATGGCTTTTCTGAGAATTTGGAGTAACAGTGGCAAGTATGGAAAACTATGGAAAACAATGAAAAATTTCCCATAGGAAATTAATGAATATGCCAAAAAAGGTGTGCTTCAGTTGAGACTGGTGTGCTATGGCTTTTCTGGGTGTTTGAAGTAACAGTGGCAAAGAAGATCACAGAAAACTGCAAAACATTTCCCACTAGAAATGAATGGAGAGCTCAAAAGGGGTGGTGTGCTATGGCTTTTCCAAGCATTTCACACAACAGAGCTGAATGAAAATGGAAATTATTGAGAGTGCAGATTAATAGTCCTTTGCCTGGCGAAATGAGGCGATGTTTCGCAGTGTACTGTACCTGGCTGGTTCCACAGTGAGAGCGTGTACATGAGTGTGTGTGAAGCACCTACTTACAACTACACGGTGGTGAACAGCAGAGAGACGCAGCTTCTCCACGTTATAACCTACAAATAACAGAAGAGACAAAGAAGTCAGACACATACAGGTGGTGACTCCATGTTTCCGAGCCGAGCCGTGCCGTCCTGCTGCCGCAGAAAACAAAGAGCCAGGCTATGAATAGGTTGGTGGAGGAATTGGAAATGCCAAGAGGTTGAAAGAGGAGAGGCGCTCACACAGCTACAAGCTAACCCACTCTGTGTCCCAGACAGCACACTGAGCTCAGTAGGTACGAGACTATGTAGCACGTTAGTGTGTTTTTTATACATTGAAAGAAAACGAATGAGTGCAAAAAAATAGGCTCGTCCACGAACCAGGCAGCGAGCGAGCGAGCGGTGTGTTGCACTGCAGTGCGGCGGTTTGCCTCCCACCTCCCCGTACAAACCCTGAATGAAGAGCGGGGGGCAGACAACGACGCGACGTGTGCTCCTGTACAAACCCCGGTGCCAGGAATCGCACAACCACGGCCACACAGATCGGGAAACACTGTTTATTTACCTGTTTCGCCAGGCATCCATCTTTACGTCAGCGAGATCAGACAGGAGCAATCGATCGCGCGACACGACGACTTCCCACAGCAGCGAGTGCTTCCTCTGCAGCACTGCCGGTGGATCTACAGCAGCGGACAGGGCAATGTGCTCACATTCATCCGGATTCCTGTACACATGGGCTTCATGGGATGTGACGGAGCACGTTAACAAATATGTGTGTGTAGGGAGGGGGGTTAATCACGCACACCAAAATTAAACTTTCAGAATCTGTGGGAAATAATACTGTGTGGACGGATGGAGGAAAAGCATACATTAGTGGTGTTAGCAGGGGCGGTTCAAGCTTGTATGGTGCCCTGTGCGAACTCCCCCATTCTCCCAACTAAATAATAAAACATATCAATATATAATAAGGATGAATTACTTAAAAATAATTGATCTGATTTTATTGCAAACCGGCCAAACTGATGTCCCCATTCATGTTTGCTCAACTACACTTACAATTATAAGTAATACAAATAAAAAAATATATATTTTTGTCATGCTTGTTCAAATATGTGACGAGCCTAAATCTTATTTGTTCAGAATAAATGTTATTTTTTTAAATGAATTAATTTTTAATGCTTTAAAACTTCTAAATAATTAATGTCCCGGTGTTGACGCCCCCTCTTGTTACTCTGATGGATAACCCTTTAAATACATCCACTGACTACTCCTCAAGTCACATGATCCTCAGGAAGTAGCAGAGATTTTTGGAGGAAAGTCTTACGTCACACGCGCGTCACCTTCTCTCTACTGCTCATGTCGGTTGCAGAAAGCGCTATTGTGAGCAACACAACAACATGTCTTATTGTGCTGTCGGTTGCACTAATCGTTTTAACAAACAAGACAAAAGCCTGAAGTTTTACCGGATACCAAGTTGCCGGAGACGTCTTTGGTTGCAAGACATCAGGAGGAGCGACTGGAACGAGCAAATGATAAAAGAAGCAAGAATTTGCCGTGCTCACGCCATATCAGTTAACGTTACGTTCATTTTGGGTATCAGGTAACAAGCTAACATGAATGAAGTAATTATTACTATGCATAACAATGTTAAAAAAAACAATGTTTGAGAGCAACAGCATAATTAAACTCAGGTTTAAGTCAAACTACCGTAGCTTAGAAGCTAATGTACTCCGGTTGTTTTGCTAGTTGTGTAGAACTTTCCAACAGGTATGGAGCATGTATATTTCCCTGTTTTTCATCTGTAACTGATCATCAGAAGCTGTATGCTTTGTCGGTTTACAACCTAGTAAAGCTCACATAGAGTAACATATAACATCCATCCATTATCTACCGCTTTTTCCTCCACCAGAGGGTCACGGGGGGTGCTGTGACTATCTCAGCAGACATTGGGCGATAGGCGGGGTACACCCTGGACAGTTCGCCAGTCCATCACAGGGCCACATAGAGACAAACAACCATTCACTCACACACTCACACCTACGGTTAATTTAGAGTGACCAATTCACCTAATCCCCATATCGCATGTTTTTGGACTGTGGGAGGAAGCCGGAGAAAACCCACGCACACACGGGGAGAACATGCAAACTCCTTGCAGAAAGGCCCTTGTTCCGAAGTTGTTCCAAACGGGGCTCGAACCCAGGAACCCAGGTCTTCTTGCTGCAAAGGCAAGAGTGCTAACCACTACACCAACCGTGGGCCCTATATATAACATATATAACATATATTATATGTTAGTTATGGAGGTCTACTTACATACATTAACTTGTTTTTATGGTCAAAACCCTCCTAGTTGCTGTAAACGAGCCGATAGAAATCCTCTTTTCTGACGGTGTTTCCCAGCCACGAGATTTGACTCAACTCTCTCACCCAGAAGACCCAGAAGAGTATATTCAGCACACCCGCTCTCAGAAGCGCAGCTCCCCCTTCTGGAACTCGTGAAACACCTCCACAACGGACGTTATTCTTCTTCTGCGGTTCAATGTACTCAACCGGATGTGCCCGGACTAGTGCCCGGAGCAGGACGATCTGCTGTTCAGGAGAACCGGTGTTTGCGTAACCGGATCGGGTTTTTTCAGAGATCTCGCTGAGCCCGAGATTACAATAAAACACAGCGTTCTCAGCAGTGGCTGAACTGTTTATTTTGAACCTTCAGGGCTTCTTAAACAAGGTAATGACGCAGAACAAACAACGTTAATTGGAACTTCTGTTCTAGGTCCGCTTTAAGTTGTGTATAGAATAAAACCTCTTAAAGACACTCACGTTGTCTGCCGTACTTGTTCTGCTCGCCCTTTCCTGAGGGTAATTTAGTGAGCTGTAAGAAGCTGCTGCTAAAAATCTGGACAAGTTGTGTTACTAATACTGTTAAATACAGTGAATACAGTTCACTTTCATAAGCATCTAGAGTCATGTAGGACTTTAAGTTCTCCTTGGAATAAAGACTCGGAATGTCGATCAGGTACGAGTGGATATCGGGCCACTACAGACGGGGCCACTTCATCTCGTCATTAATCCACCGGCGCTAAAGCATATGTGTCATCAAGCTGTATCCAAGGTGAATTTCCAAGCATAATTTGCTTTATCACTAGGCGACACGCTGGCGGAGGAAAACATCTCCTCTTTTTTTTTAGCCGTCTGAATTCGTACATGAGAGCCAACTAACTTCACGACAACACTGCTTCTTAAGCGCTGAGTGGTGCCCTTCTGAAACCGCGTTGTGCACGCATCCACAATGTTTGTAAACAACCAAGAGCCCTATAAGAAGCAGAGTAATATCACAGTAAGTATCACTCTTCAATCTACTCTTTTTTAGCCTTTTAGAATGACTCACTGACTCGACAAAGCTTAACACGTCCATTCTGTTACTCCATTTTATTTTATTAAAATATAATAAATATAAATCCTCCTCTGTGGTCACCACATGCTAGCATGTTGTTCATCCATTAGCAGCTATGGCTAACTTAAGCCAAAAATATCCCCCCTGTTACTGTCCACCCTGTTACCATTTTGCACAGTAACAGGGTGGATTCATAATAACAGAGTGGACTTCAGAAGGGGCCCACGGTTGGTGTAGTGGTTAGCACTCTTGCCTTTGCAGCAAGAAGACCCGGGTTCCTAGGTTCGAGCCCCGTTTGGAACAACTTCGGAACAAGGCATGTTCTCCCCGTGTGTGCGTGGGTTTCCTCTGGGTTCTCCGGCTTCCTCCCACAGTCCAAAAACATGCGATATGGGGATTAGGTGAATTGGTCACTCTAAATTGACCGTAGGTGTGAGTGTGTGAGTGATTGGTTTGTTTGTCTCTATGTGGCCCTGTGATGGACTGGCGAACTGTCCAGGGTGTACCCTGCCTATCCCCCAATGTCTGCTGAGATCGGCACAGCACCCCCCGTGACCCTCTGGTGGAGGATAAAGCGGTAGATAATGGATGGATGGATGGACTACAGAAGGCTAATGAATAAGTATTTCCAGTAATTATTTGTATTTGTTCTTTCTTTATATCATGTTTTTATACATTTGTTTTTGTTTTTACATACTTTCAAAATGTCCGATTTAAACAACATGCATCTTTTTGTCAGTGAATGGCACCGCTGTCTGCTGCAGAAAAGCTTTTTTGCGTGATGCAGACCCACCTCGACCCTGTGTTAAATATGGTGAGAGAGAGATACTCAGTAATCAATTGTCTCCATGTATTCAGCGATGGCCGAGCAACTCAGACAGAAGGGCAACTTTTACCTTCTGTCAAAAGACCCTTTTAAGAAAGGCTTCAAAAGATCAACTTTTTTGCGGCCAGCCATGGAAAGGGGGCTCCAGATGGTGTTGGGGCTACTCTTAAAAGGTCAGCTGATATCCCCATTGCAGAGGCCAAACAGTTAAAGAACATGGGGACTTCAGTGGAACTTTTTTTGTAAAAGAAGATGATGTTGAGAGAAAAGTCCAAGACATGATATCTGTGCCCCCACTTGTGACAGTCAAAGGAACTATGAAAATCCACCAAGTCAAACATCGAGCCATAACTTGCCTTTGGCAGGCAGACAGAGGTGTACTTGACTGTGGGTGCTATGGGCTGAAGGAGACAAACCTTCTCCTTTCCAAGAGGGAAGCTCAAATTGTAATGATGAACAATCAAGGCCTGAGGTCATCATGTTGGGCAATGGTGCTATGACGATGAATATATATATTTATGGCTTATTTTTTAATATATAATATAATAATATAAATAAGGGACATTTTTGTTCTTAGAAAATGTAAATATCACAATGACTGTGCATTCAAAACACTAAATAAAGATGAGAATGTCCAATAACAGGGTGGACATTTGTAATAATTCTAAATACAAAATTCTTGCCTGGTCAAGAAAGTCACAACACCGAATTGTAGGAATGACTCTGATGCCTACAGAGGTTAGCTTGAGTTACGTTACTGGTGGAAAGATGGCAGAGGGTGAGGAGGATGGAGACGAGTTGATCCAGAGGGAGTCGCCATAGCCGTACCTCGGGAAATATATGTGTTGTGCCTAAGTTATTGAGCATACCCGTGCAAACACAGGTGTGCACACACACACACACACACACAAACACCTTCTCACACGCATGCACCCCTGCTCACAACTCAGACTTGCACTATTATTTTTTCTTTAATAAACAATGATAAAAAATAATAATAATTGTTATGCTTCTGAATTCTTTTTAACATTTTACCAGCTCTGTTAGCATGCTGTTTGTTCCTTGTGTTTGGGATGTTTAGCTGTATAAAACCATAAAACCAAACAGTCATTTGGTCCATAAAATGTCAGAAAACATTCCAAAATCGATCAGTGTTTGTCAAACCTGGAAATAATGAAATGTCTTGTTTTGTCCACAAAATGATTCACTTTTAATGATTTCTTTGTTATATGGAGCAAAGAAACGTCGGAAGAAAATATTCACATTTAAGAAGCTAAAACAATCAGAAATCTTGTTTTAATAATGAAAAAAGCTTCAAACTGATTAATCTATTATCAAAATAGTGTCTAAACAATATTTCACTCAGAACATTATTATGAGATACTAAGTCATAATTGTGAGATGATATCCCATGAGATGCTATACCACACTATCTCAGAATGATGACCTCGTATCTCATTATGACTTGGGTGTGCCTTTTTTTTTCAGAGGCCGAAAGGGGCTTCCATACTTCAGGGATTGAAAATAATATACAAATGTTGTTATAAATGTTTTTTTTCCTCGTTAAATATATTTTTCCAAATTCTCCCAGAAAATAATACAAAACGAGGAACTCATGAAAGGGCCCTCATGAAAGTCGGGGAGTGCAGTAATCCTCTGACCCCCACAGAAATCACCGCAAAGGCATGGAATCTATCTATAAAGCATGTTTCTGTGTGTCTGTGATGGGCAAATCTCACTGACTGTTATAGTCAGATCGCCCTAAAACTTTGGATATGGGTTGAGCATGGCCCGATGGTGTGCATCCTTCATCTTTTTGGAGGAATTTTAATTTTCGCTGATTTATCATGCTGTACTTTCCCTGATTTATCATGCTACACCAGGCAGGCAGTGGCTCATCAGCAGCAGCTGCGCTGTCTGTATCGGGGAGGTGGAAGTGAAGAGGCTGTCCTCACGGTGGGTGAGACATTTTCACACGGTTCACCACAGACCATGGTGTTATCCTGAAACGACGAGGTGTCCATTCACCAATACGCAAGCACTTTTTTTTTCATTAGCATGCTTCTATTTTGCGGCTCACTTGGCGAACGTGTTTCCAAAGGTAAGCTAGAGAGGCTACGGTTAGCATTACTGTAGGGCTAACAAACTAACTAATACAAACACGGTGCAACCTCATTAGGCACAACGCAATTTGTTTTTATTTTTGATTAGCATTAGCGTAGCAAGCTGTTGTGACTGTCAGCCATGCCAGTTCCTTATCATGCATTACCATAACTGAAAAATATTGTTCAGGTCCCACTATAGGAATACATACTTACTATGGGAACTGCACATATGCACTCGTGATAATAATAACATATCTCTTCAGGGTAGGTCTCTTGTGTGACATATGAAGATTTGAGGTGATCGGTCAATGTATGGCACAGTTGTAGGGCACTTCCTATTTTGTTGGAAATGGTCTAAATTTTTGGTACGATAAACCTGCTCAGATGACATTGTTCATTTATGAAGCGAGTTGCAGGACACTTGCGGTTTTGGAATGACCTACTTCCTGTGCACAGGTGATGGCTTGCAGACATGTTCAGAGCGGGCCCCTGGTCTCGCATTTGACATTTCGAGCAGATTGGTCAATGTATGGCCAAGTCACAGGGCTCTTTCTGTTTTGTGGCGAAATGGCGACTAAAGTCAAAATGACCGACTTCCTGTTGAGTCAAGATTGTGTCCGTAGACATGTTCAGGCCTTTGATAACTTTTTGCCTTTGATGTGTAGTATAAATTGAGACGTTTGTATGTTGCAACAAAACACACTCAGACTCTGACTGTTCATTTAGGAAGTGTGCAACCCACCAAGTCAGGCTATAACTATTCGCCAAATTATAGGGAATTCGGTGCCTCTCCAGTCCAGCACTACAGATGTGCAGCTGTTGTGTCGTCTCACTCTGTGATTGGCTTACAGCAGAAGAAGGCGGTGACGGTGCGGCTCTTATCTGCCGGCCTGTAGGAACACACAGATCACCTCCCCCCCGCACCGGCAGCAGCGGCATCAGTGCTCACATTTCCCCGCAGCATAATTCGACTCCAACGTCCTAACAAATAAAATGTCGTTTCTCCGCGTCATCGGCAAACAACTGAAGACCCATCCAGCTGTAAGTCCTGACCGCTGTGTTTTCACTGTAGTGTGTGTGTGTGTGTGACCCGATGACATTGAAACGGACGTGGAGGACACGCTGTGTGTGTGTGGCGGCTCCCATTTCCTCACCTCTGTCTAATGTTGGCCTATTCCTGTGGCATTTATTTAACAACATAGCATCTTTATGTGTCATAATGACGGGGGGTAATGCGAAATATAAACAGCATATTCGAGAGTATGCGCCACATTCTGGCAATGTTTAATTCCTCGGCAGCTGGTGCTTTAGAATTCGGATAAAAACGGATAAAATTAACGGATGAATAACAAATGTGCGACTCGTGTTAATCAATTTCTTTAAAATAAAGCTCCTCCTCTATATATTTAAAATAAATATTCGTCCTCTCATCGCTCTCCTTCTGCCACCTTCATTACACCTTCATTTATCTGCTTTAAAATGCAGCCGAATACTACTACCATCATCACTACTAGTAATAGTAATAGTAAATGGCCATAATCTGAGAGGCAGATACGTTAAAAACAGTCGTGTACATGTCCGTTAAATGCCTTTTTGGCACGCAGCCGCAGCACGTACACGGTCTCCATATTGGAATGACTCAATGCCATGCCGTTGCATGTAAACACAGGGGCGGATAAAGCCACTTGGGGGGTGGGGCCTCCAGGAAAAAGGGACCCAGCAAGCTGGTGACATTGGGTCTAGTTAGGATCCAGTGTAATGTAATAATGTAATTCTACCGGTGTTCGCTTTTTGGCAAACCATCTGTGTTTGGAGATTGTTTGGTCTATTTGACAGGTGTCAAACTCAAGGCTCACGGGCCACATCCGGCTCGCCATGCAAGATAATATGTTACGTCTTTCCTGACTGAGGGGGCTCAGATCCTCATTTGTATTCTGCGCCCTCTCTTTTAAAAATTGACACCCTTGACGTCTATTTGCCTTTACAAAAACATTACCACCATGATTTTCCTGACCAAAATATTGCAATTCACGATTATAAGTCAAGAGGAAAGATGCAGCTCCCCATTGTGGCACATAAATCACATGGACTGTATGCTGGTGAGTTAGACCGGGTTTTCAAAATGTGTTCGTCTTCGCATTCATGATTATCAGGATAACAATGTCACCATGATTAATTTATGGTAATTACTTGTTATCAAGTGGAGTGATAATATTATATATTGTCCAATATTGTACATTGTCCAATCACTCTATTTGTATAAAGCTTTACTTAAAAAACGACTGTACACAGCGCACACATCTGTTTGCTTTATGTCTTCTTCTCCGTCTTTGATGTATTCTTATAGTAGTGTTATAGCACCACCTACAGGCCTGGCGTACTACAGCGTTGAGACTCATTTTGGGGGGGTTTCCTGTGGATGTAAACATTTCTTGAGACACAACTGTGTTTAATACTAAAAACCTTTAAAGAACAAAGTCCTGTTTCTGTGTGCATTTGACCTCAAAACAAACAGTCGGTTTAGACCTCGTCTCACCCTGTGTAAATTATGCACTACAGTTTTAAAGTAAAGGGGTTCTCACACAGTTTTACAGTTGTTGTTGCTGTCGACTAAATGAATCAGCTGTTCTTTGTGTGAACCCCTGCCCCCAGCTCTGACGCCTTTGTACAGAGTCTTCTCTTTATTACTGCGGTTATTAATAAACCACTGGTGGTTGCTGGTCATGTTTTTGTCCTCTGTTCACAACTTCAGGTGAAGCACTGTAGAGTCTTAAATAAAAACGTGACATGTATGGACTAAACAGAGAATTCATAGGGTTGAATAGCATCAGAGGTGGAAATGAACGAGATACATTTACTCAAGTTACTGTATTGAATACTTTATTTGTGTATTTTGTATTTTTTAAGTACAATTTCAAATCAGGATATTGTATTTACTTGAGTACGTATTGACTCAAGTATTGTACTTAGTTACTTTATAAATCCTATCCGTAACTGAGTAAAAATAAAAATTCAGCACAATGAAGACCTACAGGGGGAAAATAAACACCAGAATCAGAAGAATGATGATGTGATTAGCACCAGCACTGGTGCATGAACATAGAGGGTGCGCGCCAAAAGTGACGAAATATCCTGTGTTGCGCCGGGCGCGTGAGCTCCAAAATAATTTTGGATTTCTGACCCCTTGTCATATTTCTACTACCCTCACACCCCACGCAAAGTAACTAAGTAGCTTTTACTTAAAGTACATTTCAAATGAACTACTTTTTACTTCTACTTGAGTAATATTTCATCAAAGTTCACTTGATTACAATATTTTAGTACTTTTTCCACCTCTGAATAGCATATAGCCTTATCACAGATATTATATAACAGCAGAGAAGACAGAGATAAAACCACACAGTTTGCACCTTTGAAGCTCTATTGTGAAACCTAATGTTCAAATTGATCTGCCAATTGAATTATTCTCTGAATTCTGTTATGCTGTTTTTTTTTTTTTTTTATGATTTCCTTTCTTGTTTTTGGTGTTTTTACTTAAATTGACCTTTAACTGAACTGAAGTGAACTGAACACAAAAAACCTCAGTAAAGAATAAATTCATAAAAGAGACATGTCTAAATAACCTGGAGGTGAGGGATATAAATAGTTTTAATATCCAGTAATGATATAAATCAGATTCATAGCCTGGTATCTGTATGAAAAGACAACAACTGTCAGTGATTCAACTGTCTATTAAAAGCATTATAAATTAGTATTTGGTTGAACCTTCACTGCTGCTAGACTCGTGCCTTTATGATCAAGCACACACAGGCAGAAGTTCTTAAAAGTGTCGCTTTGCCTCGTTTTTTAATCCACTCACTCTCCTACACCAAAGTCCAAAAAAAAGTCAATGATTTTACATCTTGGCGCATACAGGGGTTGCACTGGTGCCTCCATCAGTATGTTCAACTGTGTTATTTTTTTATTTTTGACACTGGTATTTTAATTCCTTTGTTTAGATTTGCCTCAGTGGCACACATTTACCAAACAAGGCAGCATAGACCAGCAGCTCCTGTGCCCCCATGAGCTAAAAACTGAGTTTCTCTATGGACTTTGGTGCGTGAGAGTAAGCGGTTTACAAACTTCCATTTCCAGTCAAAAAAAGGCTGTCTATCAATGAGATGTTGTATGATGCAGTATTGTGAAGTATTGTGAGCAAGTGCAGATTGTGTTTGTTGTCCTGACGTAATAGATTTTCAGTGATTTTATTCTTTTGCCCTCCAGCTGATCCCCCTCTTCATCTTCATCGGTGGTGGGATGTCCATGACCGTCGCCTACATGATTCGGACGGCTCTGAAAAATCCAGACATCACGTAAGTTCCACTGACATCCCAATCATCTCTAAATGCCCAGTAAACCTTAGCGTGTGTAGAAGTATTACATCAGGGGTTCTCAAAGTTTTGATACCTGAGGGCCAATTTAGGAACCCAACATTGGACTGAGGGCCGCCAAAGGAAAAAAAACAGAAAAAAAAAACATTTGTAATAATTTTAATGACCAGATTGCAGTTCTACAGTTAAGCGTTAAGTAATAGAAGCGTTAAAATAATGTAATTTAAGCATTAATATAATAACGCTTTATAATTTACTGGGTAATTACCCAGTATTTTGGCCATTGTTCTTAGCTTCTAATTACAGGTTAATACCAAGTAACACATTTCTGTTACCATATATTTACTGGGTAAATAGCTAGTAATTGGGGGCTGTAGCTATACCTGCTTATTACCAGCTTATAACCCAATAATACACTAAAATTCACCATATAGAAACCAGGTAATTACCCAGTATGTTTGTTTACACTTATTGGTCTGTGTCCAGTAATGTCCAATAAATATTTAACAAGCTTAGTAGCTCCTGTAATAAAACTATCAACTGTAATTCATGGCGGGCCGCCAGAAATGTTTCTGTGGGCCGCCATTGGCCCCCGGGCCGCCCTTTGAGAACCAATGTATTACGTGATAAATGACGATCACTTCAATACTTTGTCATACTGAAGTATTTTTTTACTTGTTTTGTGTTCTCAGATGGGATCGCAAGAACAACCCTGAGCCCTGGAACAGACTGGAGTACAACCAGCAGTACAAAGTAACAGCGTCACACTCTCTCCACAATAATTATCACAGAGACTTGGAAGGAACAGGGAAGGAAAAAAATTGCGATATTTGACTAAATAAAGGCGTTCAGTATTTTTGCTGATCTATTGTGATAAAACAAAACTCACAACAGAATTCTGAGGTGAAAGATTAAAATCTGAATACCAAGATTAAGAGTCAGGATTAATAATTAGAAATAGATTAAATTAAGAATTCTTGATTAAGAGATTAAAAATTCTGATCTTAAAGTCAGGATTCTCACTGTATCACAGCGTTCTGACTGAGATTAAAGTCAGAATTGTGAAATTCTGATAGGATATTATAGACAGAATTGTTGATTTAAATCAGACATTAAAATCAGAATTCTAATAGAGATTAAAGTTAATGTTCTTAGAGTTGGCTCAGATTTCTGACTGAGAAAAAAAAGGCTGATATTGATAAAGTCAGAAAAAAGACTTTAATCGCAGAATTCAGTAATTTTTCCTTTTTTTTTATTTTAAAAAAGTCACATGTGGCCCTAATCCTCTTCTGTAGATTTCTATTTATCAGATATGCATATTGAAATGTTGTCCTTCCAATTCATTTCCAGGGCTCTGTAATCTTTTCATATTCCTTTGCATGTTGGTCTGGTTAGATTAAAACCACAAGTCACTTTGTATAAATGTTATCAAAGCCTCAAATTCCACGATTGCCTTTTACTGACTGTGAACCTTTGTGTGTTTGATTGCAGCTGTTCAACGTGAGCACGGACTACTCTAAGCTGGAGAAGAACAGGCCTGATTTCTAAGTGGCTGTGTCTCTGACAGCAGTGTGAAGAGCCTTTTCTTGCACCTATAAATATATATATTTTTTTCTTGCCGATTATAAAATAAAATGAGTGAAACTGAATTAAGCCACACCGCACACAATCTTTATTTATAAAGGCAGCTGATCGTTCGCAGCATCGATGGCTGAATAAAGCAGACAACCATCTGTTTTACTAATTTATGAATTAATTTTTTTTTTGACTATGTTGTAAATGATTAAGACTGTTTCAATCACTTTCACTTGTCTGTGTTTTTTTTGGATGCCACAGTATTTGAGGTAACTGATTTAGATTTTTAGGGATCAAGGTTTAGACCTAAGAAAGAAATGACTGGATTTTGAAGGAGAGATACCGAAGGTCCTTCCTTCCCGCTGCTGTAAGACTTTATAACAACCAGCAGAGCTCCCAGTAGACCCAGTCACCACCATAGTGATACTATATTCAATTATTTCACAATTCTATGCTCCACCGTGCACCTGTTGCTGTTCCTTGTTTGCTGTGCAAACGTACACAGTATATATATAATTTGTTGACTTTCTTTTGTGTGACTATCCCTTTGCTGCTGTAACACAGGGAATTTCCCCATTATCGTATTGTAAAACGGGCTGAGGGGGCTCTGATGACCGATATGACAGTGGCCCTGAATTGCAAAATCGCCAATACAAATAGGAAAACACAAAATTAACATAGGAAAACACAAAATCAACATTAACTGAAAACAACAAAAGCAGGAAAAGCAACATTAACTGATAACAACGACATTAACTGAAAACCCAACGACAAAAACAGAAAACATTAACAAAAGCGTAAAAACACAATGACATTAATTGAAACACAACCACAAAAGCAATAGGTTAATATCATTGTTTCCTACTTTTTCCTGTGTTTTCAGTTTATGTGTTTTATGTTAATGTTGTTGTATGTTGTTGTTTGTCATGGCTACCGTAATATAGTGTTTAAATATGTCACACCCAAATGTATCCAGGTGATGTGATTTTGACAGAAATCTCCCTTTAGCCCATATCACTTTTTGGCAACTGGAATACTGCATGTTATTGTTGCACTAGGTCTTTACAGGTACTTCAATGGGTTGAGTGGGTTGTACTTTACTGTATAAAATACATTTCCCGAACGAAACATCATTAATTTTGTCACAAAAATACCTCCTCAACTGGAATACTGCATGTTACCATTTGCATTAGCCCTTTACATGTATTTTGACAGGTTATTTTTTATTTTATTTTTATTTTATTTTTATTTAGCAGGGGTTCTCAAAGTTTTGATACCAGAGGGCCAATTAAGGAACCCAACATTGGACTGAGGGCCGCCAAAGGAAAAAAAAAGAAAGAAAACCCATTTGTAATAATCTTAATGACCAGATTGCAGTTCTATAGTTTAGCGTTAAGTAATATAAGCATTAATATAATGTAATTTTAGCGTTAATATAATAACACCTTATAATTTACTGGGTAATTACCCAGTATTTTGGCCATTGTTCTTACCTTCTAATTACAGGTTAATACCAAGTAACACATTTCACAGTTACCATATATTTACTGGGTAAATTAGTAATTGGGGGCTGTAGCTATACCTGCTTATTACCAGCTTATAACCCAATAATACACTAAAATTCACCATATAGAAACCAGGTAAATACCCAGTATTTTTGTTTCCACTTATTTGTCTGTATCCAGTAATGTCCAATAAACATTTAACAAGCTTAGTACCTCCTGGATTAAAACTATCAACTGTAATTCATTGCGGGCCGCCAGAAATGTCTCTGCGGACCAATGTTTTTATAGTATTTAACAGACCAAACTGTGTTCTTTCTCAATTCTCCAGGAGGTGGCGGACAAACGCTCAGCCACAACATACAGCCGAAGAAGAAATACATCTTCTCGCGAGATCAAAATTAAAAAATAACGCGGGACGCTAAGAAGAACTCATCAGTTGATCCTGACAGATTTGAGAGTCGTACAGTTATTATAAAAACGCGTGACTACATAGAACTTTCTATACTACGGTTTGTCTTATTTTGCTGGACTCGGCGCTCTTCTGAAAAGCCGCCTTTCAACACGGTTTTATTGTTACTTAGTAGATGCATGTCAGCTAACAGCTAACAGCTAACCTGCTGTGTAGCGGCTTCTCTGTCTACAAATGGATCCCACGGAGGATTTATCAGCCCGGGTCCTACTGAGAAACATTCTCAGCACAGAACCACTGCAGACCCCCATCACACGCAGGTAAACCCCCCCCCGGGAACACTCTTTTTTCGAGCTTAGTGTTTGGTGTTTTTCATGTCTCGACTTGGTTTGTTAGCTGTGTTGCACGGTTGTTTGTGTACATTTGACGCTTTCGTTTCAAAACATTACTTAAAACATCTGATCACTCTGCCTTTGTCACATGTTGCTTGTGAGGTATGATGCCAGTATGTGTTTCTGTATATTTATATTTTATATATGTAACTTTATCTAGAGCTGCAACTAACGATTCTTTTCGTAATCGATTAATCTGTCGATTATATTCTCGATTAATCGATGAATCGGTTGGTCCATAAAATGTCAGAAAATGTTAAAAAACATTGATCAGTGTTTGTCAAACCTGGAAATGACGATGTTCTTGAATGTCTCGTTTTGTCCACACTGAACCAAAATGATTCAGTTTTAATGATTTTTTTTTGAATGATTTATTTGTTATGTGGAGCAAAGACTAAGAAAATATTCACATTTAAGAAGCTGAAACAATCAGAAATCTTGTTTTAATCATGAATTTTTAGTGGTAGTAGTTTTTAGTAATCGATTAATAATCGATTAATCGATTAATCGTTTCAGCTCTAACTTTATCCATTTCTGGCGGTCACTACGGTGAACCGTCCAAAACAACTAGCCCCCCTGGCACTAGCTAGGACCTTGTTAGCACTGATTCATATTTTCCACATGAGTCATATAAAAGTCATTATGTTATTCAGCACTCTCCAGACGAGTGCAATTGGTGGCTCACTCTTGTTAACCCTGGACACTTGCTGTTTCTTGCACTCAGTATATTATTCTCCATTTGGGTCGTGACCGGTTCTACTTGAGTGGTTTGCATATTATAACACATAACACATGTTTCATCTACTACATGTTCCTAAAATTGTTCTGCACATGCCTCTGCTTCCTCTTTTTGACTGTAAATGACAAGCAACATTGTGCGCGATAAACCTTTTCAATTTACACCACGGTAAAAGACAGATGACAGAAATCGTACAAATAAATTTAACAGTATGAGAATTTCATACGTGTTTGCTGTGGTATTGTTTATAAGGATAAGTTTACATGTTGAAAAGAAATTGAGATAGTTTCACCGAGATTTGCAGATTTATTAAAATCAAACCTTAACAAAACACTGCAAACTGAATATTACATACAGTTGACTCAGTTGACTTTTTCATTGCAAATATGCTGTTGTACATACACTATACGTTCATCAAACTATATGTGCGACCTGTCAATAAACATCATCAGAGCAGTTGTTGCAGGTTATATAGAAACTGGTCAGAATAAGGCAGTAGAGGAGGCAATATAACGCAGCAGCTTCAGAAGGAACTGAAAGTCTCTCCTCAAACAGCCTCTATGGATCTTTCAGATTTATAGCATTGCTTACTTGGTGACTACTTCTTCTGTTGTTAAAATGTTTTTTCTGCTTGGTGGTACTCCACTTACCGGTTGGTCAGTTTGTGCAAACGCTGTCCACGTGCACCCAACGTGTTCTTTCATTGCTGTTCTAAAATCTGGGCTGCACGCACACAGCCTGCGCGTTGATGACACGTTTTGCGTCATGTGCATCGTGTGCATGGTGTTCATTGGGTCTGCACGTGCTGTGTGCGGAAGTGTGAAAAGCTCTGGGCCTTTAGGGGTTTTAAGTAATAGCCCAGTGGGTAACACATCTGACACAGAAGGCTGTCATTGAAATGTTTGATTATCACGAATGAGTTTCAATCAATTGGTTGTAAACATCAATTTTGTTGTCTCAGTACCTCTAATGCTCAGGGTCCCAGCGGGCAGCGGCGCAGCAGCAGACTGAGCAAGAAAGATGCTGGAGCCCAAACACCTCAGGAAATCATGAGGCGCAGCATGAAGCATAAATTGCGCGAGGTGAGGACGAAGAGGAGAGTGTTTGATGACGATGGAGATGTTGAGTGTATTGAAGCTCACTCTGAATTCTTTGCAGAGCATAACCAGGAAGTCTTTGCCTGCCACCACGAGGAGGACGGCGACCTCAGGACTCCTGCGACAGACTAACACTCCAGGTCTGACGTCAATGTTGTTTGACGACGATGACACACCAAGGCACTTACTCAAGAACATCCTGCAAACAGGTGTGCACATGGGACCTGTCACTTCCTGATCTGTACTGGATCTGTTACTGCAACTGTTTTATATTGTAAAATATATTGCAATATGTTTTATTTTAGAAGAATAACTACTGTAAACAATATTTTTTATTGTTTAAGTTGAGCTGAGTTGAGAGAACAGCATGTGTGGTTGACTGGTTCATGTAAGGAGCCTTTGCTTTTCTGTTGTTTTTAGTTGCACAGTAGAGGTGCACTTTTCTTAGACATTCATGTCATGTTGCAGCTGTCTGTCGAACCATGTCTTTCATCATGTGATTCAGAGCCTGTGAGGTCTCCAGTGGTGAACATCAAAGCTGCGTCAGAGGAGCCTCGGTTCTCCTCAGCCAGCTCTAGCATCTCCAGCAAGCGTCCCAGGTGAACCACCTACAAAACATTTAGAAGATTTAATATTATACTTTTTGGCATTTTTTATTGTACATTTTTTATAGCGTTTTCTTCTTATTTTCCTCTTCTACTTCTCTTCATTTTCATTTCATTCCTCCATCTTCTTCTTCTTAGTAGTTGCTTTAGGGGTATTAATTCCACTCTCCGTATTGGTTGTTTGCATGCAGCTTGCTATATTATTCTTTGTGCGTTTGCAGGTATAAAATGCACACATGACAATTGATTGTTATCTTTGCTTTAAGTATTGAGCTCTCAGGGCTGGATCTGCCTGATTTAACCCTGGGCAGTGCAGGAACCTTAGCTAAGGGACTAAGCAGGAAGAGACCACGACGAAGCCTTAATGTGACGGCTTTTGAAAAACGACTCAAAGATGCAAGTGGTAAGGTCAAACCCAACACTCATGGACACCAAATGATTGAAAGAGAGTCTTTAATAATAATGTAAAGTCTGCTTCTTGTTGTATTCACTATACACAAATCAAGTAGCCATTTTGTGTGTTTCGATCCATTACTGTGTTTCAAATACACACAGGGTTCCCACGGGTCCTTGAAATCCTTGAAACTTTGGATTTGAAAAAAACAAAAAACTTCCAAGGATCTATTAATTAAAAAGGTCAATCATGTTGGAATCTGTGTAAAGTGTATACTTGTAAACCCTGTGTTGTTGTTTTTTTTTTTTTTTACAAAATTTTATTTTATGACTCACAACTTCCTCCCAACTTCCTGCATATTCCAGTAAAATGTAACATGCTTAATTAAGTTCACAACTGTACATTCTTGAAGGAGCTTGCATTCAAACTGTGGTGAGAAGCGACCGCAGTATTAGCAGCTTGCTCTCTTCGTGTATTTTGCCACGTTTGTCTCATTGCCTGTGTTAAAAACATTGATCTGACTCATATTTTATTGATTAGCTGATTTGTATTTGTGTTTCAGATTTTCAAGAGGAACATGAAGAATCTGCAGAAAACTGTTCATCACTTTCATTATCAAGGTATGGAAAAAACTGCACTGTCATGTGGTTGGTTTGTTTAAAGTGAATGTTATTATACTTGTACTACTAAATTGTTACCGAGTGAATAATTCATAGCTTTGTTCTCTGACTAAGTTCCACTTCTTTGAGTCTAAAAACTCCCTTTGTGGATGTCCGGAGTGAGAAAAGGGGACTGCAGAGACGAGTGTCCAACCGCCGAAAAATCACAGAGGAAGAATTTGGCGCTGCTGTTAATAAACAGTGGATGGGAGATGATCATGGTAATAAAATGAATTTACGAATGTTTTTGTGTTATTGCATTTATAACAAGTTTAAGATCTATAAAAACATCCAAGCAGGTAATAATACATGAACTTTACATCAAGCCAAAGCAGTCATTTCATTCCGTAATGTTCCAACTGTGTAACAGGTGTTCTACTTTCTTAATAGAATAAATGCACAATGTAAATCAGGACTTAGTTAAAATGCTGTCACTTTTCTTATCTGCAGTTTATCACCGACTAAATGACACCTTTTATTATTTATTTGTTTTTTTCAGCTGCCATGATACCATTTGTCATTTTAGTTGTGGTCACATGACTGCAGTGTAGCACATCTATTTTTACAGCCTGTGCAAAGTGAAACATACATGATATTCAGAGTTGACAAATCATATTATATTTAACTTTTCCTGACACCCTATCCAGTGTTTTTTTTATCATCATTATTATTATTATTACTTATTTTATTGACCAATATCAATACTCACTCACTAGAGCAAGCTGAATGAAAAGCAAGCTATTACCACTGTACCAGTTTGCGTGTATCTTCCACTATCCTCAGAACTCTCACCTGATGTCAGGTGGTGACGTGCCTTATTAGCTTAACAACATAAAACACTACATTGTTTTGTTTTCATTCATTTTAAGTAATTGATAATATATAGTCATAATTTATTACTGGATCAATACTGAACAATAGTTTCAACATCAGGCTATTCCCTACCTCAGAATAACCCTTTCTGGTGTATTTTCACATTTTATATTATATCTTCAATGTAAATATTAAATTCTAGGCCAGTGATGTGAGCATGTAGGAGGAAGGGAAAGGGGAATGTGTTTTTAAGGAGAGAGTTGTAGTGTAGAAGTGACTCGTGAGTTACCTGCAGCTGGTGGATAGAGCAGATTTTTTTAAGTGCGTCGGTGGTGCTGAGACAAAGCATGAGACGGGGAGGCTCGCTCTCGCTGATATCATGGCTTCCAGCAGGGACACACTTAAATAAAGGCTCACCTAATAAAATCTAGGCTAGCTTATCTATCTAGCACCTTATCTCTATCTGTAGACAGTCCGGCTAGAAGCTGAAGTGTGTGTCGCTTTGCAAACTGCTCTCTCTCCCAAACCAAAGTTCATAGAGAATATAAGTGTTTTTACATAACGGCACACAGGTGTCATTGATCCACTGCTGCCTCCAAGAGTAAGTTCAAATACATTTTTTGTGGTGTTTGAAATTGTTCCTTCACGTTTAAGTGTGAGTGGTCTGTACATGTTCCTGTAACTTGTGACGTTCTAACAACTAACAATGGCTCTATGTTTATAATAACAAGCCATTTAGTAATGCTAAAGACTATAATTGTACTTTATAATTATTTCCTTTCCTGTCACCTTGCAGTGAAGGGAGTTGACCTCAACCATTCAACCTACAGCGAAGGCTTCACCCTGGGCCTGAGTGAACTCAGTGAACCTAATATCACAACTGACATCATCAACTGTAACACAGCCCTCTACACACATTCTGACCCCATGACCTCCACCTTTTCCATTTTGGCAACGCAGGACAAAGATACAGTGATGGCCACTCAACTCCAAAGACAGATGACAGATCGGGAAGAGAGCAAATTGGGAAAAGATGAGACAGGATTTGTGTTTCCAACTGAAGTTGGAGTCATGGCAGAGCTTCAGAATGAAGAGCCTTGTCTCCTTGAGGGTCAGTTGGAGGAAGAAGTGGATGCAGCCGAGGAGAACGGTGTGGAAGCTCAAACAGAAGAAAGAGATCGTGCAACTGAAAGTCAAACTGAAGAAGAAGAAGACAACGTAGAGGACAGTATAAAAGCTGCATCCCAGTCTGACGAAGAGGAGGCTGAACCTCAATCTGAAAAAGGAGATGTAGAAGACCGTGCAGATGATTCTCAGTCTGTGGAAGATGAAGTCAGGTCTCAGTCTGAGGAGGAGGAGGTTGAAATTCATTCTGAAAAAGAAGGAGAAGATGGTGCAGATGATTCTCAGTCTGTGGAAGATGAAGTCAGGTCTCAGTCTGAGGAGGAGGAGGAGGTTGAAATTCATTCTGAAAAAGGAGATGGAGAAGAAGGTCCAGATGATTTTAAATCTGGGGAAGATGTTGAAGCTGGGTTTCATTCTGAGGAGGAGGCTGAACCTGAATCTGAAAAAGAAGGTGCAGATTATTCTGAATTTGGGGAAGATGTTGAAGCTGGGTCTCAGTCTGAGGAATTGGGGGATGATGGAGAAGACTATCAGCACGACCAAGAGGATCCTGATAACAATTCTCATTCTGAGGGCAAGGATGTGATCGAATCTCGGGATGAAGATGAGCACGAGGTGGAGGAAAAGGAGGGTGAGCAGGCATCAGAACAACTGGAGCACATCAGTAGGAGGGCCCATCACTCTCAGGGTGGACTTGTTGTGCCTTTCGCAGAAGCAGAGAGGAATTTACCAGATGTCACAGAGAGAGGTAAGGTCAAAAATATGGTCTGTTATTGTGGACAGCATGACTGCTGCTACGAATTATAATTGCCTTTGTCAATATTCTGTTTTTAATGCCGAGCATTATCATCAGAATACATTTGCTCCTTAAGAATAACGATAGCACTCAGGAAAGAAAATAATGAATAGGTAAAAAAAACACAATATTAACAACAGATAAAAGATATATAAAATATAAACATGACAAGAAATGTGTGCTCAGAGGGAGTTCTATGACAATAAATAAAACTGAACACAAAGTTTGCTGTCAATTTTGTTAGGGAATATAAGAGCAGTTATATCTATGGAGGCCTGAGTAATGTTTTTTTTCCTGCTAAAAACAATAATTTTAAATGATTGAGATTATGAAATGTTCCAAAAATCAAGTAAAAAGTAGTTGTAGATTTTGAAACATTTATTCATCAATAGTTTCATTAATAATATAGATAATACTGATTTGTTACCAAATGAGTATTAAAAAACAAAAACTCTTGCTATATTAGTGAAGGCAAGCAGACATTATTTCCCTTTCCCCTGGCTCGATTAATTGTCTCTGTGTCTGTTATTATAGCTGTGATATGTAAAAGGTTTTACACTGTTACAGCACAACTTCCAGTCCTGGCATATGTGCTACAGCGGATGGAGATATTTCCTGAAACGAGGCTGTGTTCACAGGGGAATCTTTTTTCCCATCTGGATGTGGCCACAGTCTCTCCTTCTTGTCTCTGCCTATTGCTCATCTTCAGCGTGGTGTGTGAGGGACAGCATGTGCATGGGGCTGACTGTGAGCTAACTGCTCAGATTGAGTGAGAGAGCGCAGAGAAAAGAGCCTGTTCAGAGACGCTTTTCTGAAGCAATGTTCCAAAAAAAAAAAAAGAAATCATTGCACGTCTGGCGATGTGACTATCGCACATGAGCACATTGCGATGATGATTGACGATTCTCAAGTCATACGTCGCGTAGCCCTATTTCTTATATAAGTCTTTCTGGGATTTTTTTGTAGGAAGGTCCAAAGTGCACAGTGCTGACGATTTGCACATCGGCTTGGAAATGGGAGCCAGTGACGGCAGCCCACCTCGTAGTGGGACACCTGATGTGGAAGATTCTTTAACCTCTGGCCCAGAGGCAGCTGACTGTGTTGCAGATGGAGAGAACAGCTTTCATCTGGAGATGACACATGATATTGAAGAAGGCAGCCACCTTAGGGATGCTTTGCCTGAAGATGCTGCTGCGGACCCTGTTGAACAGGAAGAAGAGTGGGAAGATGAAGAGATTGAGGGTTAGTGTCTTTTTCTCAGTGTGTTGCTGTGTGTTTGTGTCTTGGGCTACCTGTGGGGAGAGATTTTGTGCAGAACTGTTAATCTGGGGCAACATGCTACATGCCTTGTGCAGAAAACCAGTGATACAAATGGTATCGTTGGAATCTGGATTCTCCACTGTCCAGCCGACGCGTTTTTTTTTTGTTTACTTAATCACGCTGATGCTCCGGTGCCGCTTTTCAGTGTGTGCACTGTAACTGTGTTTTTTTCTGCTCCTGCTGGTTTGATCCATCTGTGTTTTAGTTGTGTTTCATGAACATAAGAATGTTTTTATGAGCTTTTAGCTGAGTTTCTGACCTTTCTGTGGGTATGCAGCATGTCTGTGTTTATTAAAGTTAGACATGGTTTTTTTACTTTTTTGTCGCTTTTGTGTGTGACGCTGCCCCTGGTAAGATAAAGTAGCGGATTCTAATTAAAAAACTTAAAAAATCACTGTCCTTTAACAACTCATGTGTGCATGTGTTTTATAATCTCTGTAGAATTCCCCTGCAAGACTCCAGCATTTGTCAAAGAGAAGAGGAACTTTTTTCTTCGTGAACATGAGACCTCACCCTCTGTTCATAAGAATATTCAAACCAGGCAAGTTGCTCTAGAACATTTGATTCATATAGAAAAACTGCCTGTGGTTAACCTAAAAACTACATTTATTAAAAAAAATATCCCAGGCTAATAAAAACCCTTCCCTGCTTGTGCAGGATGTCAAATACGGTTTAAAAAACATAAAAAATATTAGCTTGTGTGTACTCCTAGAAGACTACATTAAGGTCACCTTGAATGATTACATGTTATTGACCCCTCCCCTCATGTGCCATCAGTCGTACAAGTGAAGCTGTACCTGCAGCTAAGCCTAAGCGGGTGCAAGAGAGGAAGAGAGGACCAGTTACAAAACAAGCCAGCCTTCCTAAGAGCTACCTTATGAGTGTCTTCAGACACTTTGCAAAAACCAAGGTCTCTTCCGACATTTACCCCGTCCTACAGGAAACGTAAGTTACTATGACTTCAAACTAAAACAAGTGGAATGTGCATGTTTTCAGCCACTTGATCTGAAACTTGAAATAATCTCAACTCCAATTTAACAATTTTGGTGACTATGCCATTGTTGAACCAACTGTGTGTCGTTATATTGTGACAGAATGGATCAATTCTTTGATCGAATGGCTGATGACCTGGAGACGTACGCAAATCATGCCAAGAGAAAAACCATTGATTTTGAGGATACTGTTCTTCTGTTGAAAAGGTCAGTGTGTTGTCATGTTCGAATACATGTGCAAAAGAGCAGCTTGGGCCACATGTTTCTGTCTGACCATGCCTGAGAGAATATTGACAACCTGACAGCCCGAACCCAACATGCTTTTTTTTGGAACCAGACACAGAGTAGGCTGAAGCCACTCTGACAGTAGTGCAGGAGACTGTAACTGGCCTGCCTGTGCGTCCAGTGTGTGTGTGTTCATGTGTGCTGCCAGCAGTCCGTGACAAGATTTCTCCGTCACAATGTCAAAAATGGAGGAAGCAAAAAAAAAAAACTAGAGTAGATGAATGGAATAGAATAGAGTAAACTAGTGTTTTTTAAATGTATTAAGCTGCTTATTACCATCATCTCTGTGACCATTACTTCATAACCAAGTCTCATCAGGTCAGTTAGCGGCTATACCTGATTTTCCTGTTGTCAGCATTTTTACAACGAAATATCATGTATGGGAAACGTAAAAAATACCAAAGACGAGGTTACATCTCAAGAATTACCTTGGTTTTGATTTTGATTTTATGGCAACACAGGACCATTTTTAATCCTGTGTCCTAGCCTAAAAGGTTGGGAACCACTGCTGGAGCAGAACAGGGAAAACCCACACATGAGGATTATATCCACTAGATGGCAAGTTTGAGCCGCCCAGTTTAGTCTGTGACCAACTGCTCAGGAGTGCGACCAGTCAGCACAGTCACTTTGCTAGTTGTGAAATATCCTTCATGTTTGAGAGCACACATCTAGACAGAAGCATGGAATAAAATGAGTGACATGTGTTCACTGTGTATCTTTGCCCTCTGCAGGTTAGGTTATGTGAATGACAAGGTGCCAGTGGAAGTGCTGATTGAAAAATACCTTCGAATGGATCAGCGCAAACTCCTGATCCCCATTGCAACTAGTGGTAATGTTGTTGTCCCTAAACGCAGGTGAATATTCCATAAACGGCTTCATATTTTATGTTTTTTTTCTTCCTGAATTTATCTCTTGGACTTTTTTGAGATTTGATTGTCTCAGTCTTTTGATCGGAACATAATTTAAAGATTTGTGTAAATTTGTAAATATCTGTCAACATACTCATACAAAACTATTATTACGATCTCTGTGATGTTTGTGTATCCTCGTGCCTTGTCTTATGCAAATATACAGTAGTGTGTTGATAATTTGTACATACTGCAAACATTGCTGATAACTGTGTTGTGCTTACAGTCAGCACAAGTGTGCGTCAACTTTTTCTTTAATCTTTTCATGCTCATGATTTATATTTTCTGACAGTATGAAATAAAAGAGGCTGCTCCTCTGACATCTTAATAAAGTTGAAATAAAAAATCTTCCAAGCAACATTTTCAGACTTTCTGAATGGAGTTTGAGTTAAAAATATTGTCTGTTTTTTGATGAATGACTGAGAAAGACCGAGGTGCTTGTAATGAAAACGTGGCTGCCAGTACAAAAAACGATGACAAATACTTCTAATGAAATATATGCTTGTGTAAATAAACGATTATTTTAAGAATATTGCAACCGTTTTTTCCAAATGGAAACTGAAGTCTGCCTCTTTGGAAACTGCACTCACTCCCTGCACTGAAGTTCATGGTGAGTTTATATCACATCACACAGGAGTTGTTGATCCACTGATACCTCTACCAGTAAGCTCAAATGTGTTATTTTGAAATGTAGCTGTGTTAAAACCTGTGTGAAACAAACTTGCCAAACAAGGCAGCAGTAAACAAGCAGCTCCTATGTTTGCACACACTGAAATATTAGATTTTCTTTAGGGACTATGGTGTGACCGAGTGCTTTACAAGGTTCAGTTTGGTGTCAGAAAAGGCTGTCTCTCCCCCTTTTAGATTTTTATTTGCAGAGTTGATCACAAGTGAACTTGGGCACTGTGAACATGAGTGGGTGATTAAGTCCATCCTTCAGCAAACAGCCAGTAAAGTGTTGATCTTGGCACTCTGTTTCTAATCTTGTGAAAAGGCAATGGCAATTATGTAAATGAATTGAAGAAATACTAATTTAGTTTCTTAGGTATACGGGAAACCTAATGTAGGTCGTCATCTGCACACTGGTTATTTTAGAACTGCTGTTGAATGTCTGTCCTCTTTAACCACCAGGCATCACAAAGGCATTTTGTCATGGAGAACTGCTGATGGTTTAACATGAAAATCCGGGCAGATTGGCAGTTTCTGTACATCCCACCAACAACTATGTCACTTCAGTCACTTGTATTACTCACTCTGATGCCCTGTTGCTGCCATGTAATTATATATTTGCTTCAACAAGCAACTGAATGGCCGTACCTAATAAAATGCCCAGTTGGTGTATATAAAACACATCAAACATCAATTAGATGGATGGCAAAAAGGAAATGCAGTACTTTTCAAAAGGTTTTTGTGGGACAAATCTGGGGCTGCACAAACATTAATCCCCACAACAAAAGCAGACATTTATCTTTTGATTTGTACACTTTTAAACAGATGAATTAATGTGTGTAATTATTAATTCCATTTGTATGATTTATTGGCATTTAATGTAATACTGATAAAGATCAAATTATGCATCTCAAACACAACATGATCAGAACAGCCATGTTATTGGACAGGAACTGGGCATATAATAATTTCTTCTTGTGATCTCTATTTTTCTTATTTTCTACTATTCCCAGTAGATCAATTACTCCAGTGCAGCATGGGGCGCTGTTTGCGAGACAGGCTCTATATGTGTGCCAGTATCTACAGACAGCTAGCCTGCTAGCTAACAACAACATAAGATCACTCACGACCGCCGATAGAATTTCACCCGACATAAAGGTGAGTTTTGATAAATGAAACGTAGAGCGAAACATACTGACACAAGACGTCAAGTCACACAACAGACGTGTAGTTGAAAATGGCCATTTAGTCTTTGTGACATTTTCTCCGAGATTTGTGTTTGGCTCATGCACAGAGATACGGCTAAATGGCTAGTCTGTTCGATCGAGTTAGCGGACGTGCTAATGTAAGATTGTGGGGGATTGTATTGCTGTAGTGTTGACGATATCAGACCTGGGTGTCGTTTTTTCCGTTTCTCTACAAGCGCATGTGTTGTCTACGGGCAGCTTAATTTAAAAGCTCAACGAAGGAGACGTTATCTTGATATTTAGCAGTTTATCAACCTGCTACTGTCATCGCCCGTAACCACTGCTCAGTCTGTGTTTATGTCCAGAAACAATCAGCGACAGGTGATAGTTATAGTTAGAACTTTATAGAAATGTGTCAAATATATGTAGGTTTCAGTTTAGTGAAAAAGGAAAACAGCAGCAATACTTATGCAAATAATAAACAGTACTCGGGAACAAAAGGGTTGAAATATTCAGCCATTCTGTTATGTTTTGTACAAGTTCATAGATGGTATGATCTCGAGGATTTAGCCTTGGAATTGTAATAGTAAATTTTTTTGGTCTAAAAAGAGATGAGTTTGATTTAGAATTGCCTAGAAATGGACCGTAATAACAGCACAGCAATGATTGTGACATTCAGTATCTTCTCATTGACATAGCTTTATCATCATAGCTCTTGAATTATCATGAAGTAACATATATATACCGTATACACAGTAGTCTTGCCAGATATAGCACCATTCTGAAGATTGTGATGATGGTACTATATCTAGTTGTAAATGCTGTGTTGTCTTTATTATTATCATTATAATTATCATTATTATGGCATGATACAACTTTTTTGTGGCCAATACCAATACTGATATCACAAACTCGAGTATCTGCCTGTAGCAGTATCAGTCCGATAGAGTTATTTTAGACCTTTTAAAATTAGGAAGTGCTAGGAGTGGCGCCGGCGCCAATCTCAGCCGATATAGGGTGAATGTGGGGTACTGGACAGGTCACCAGTTCATCAGAGGGTCACATATAGAGACAAACAACCACTCACACTCACACCTACAGTCAGTTTAGAGCAGGGGTGTCAAACTCAAATACAGATTGGGCCAAAATTTAAAACTGAACAAAGCCACGGGCCAAGGTTGAACAAATTAACCTTTTAATAGGGACCCAAACAAGTTTTGCATTGAATATTGAACAAGCAAGGCTTATATAACTTTATAGAGACATGCAAAATCGAGTTTCAAATAATAATAATAATAATTAAAAAATATCAATGGCATATCAAATAAAATTTAAATAAAAAATGTAATGCCTCTTTTCTATTTGCAGCCTTCTGAGGTAAATATCAACATTAACTTTTTTCACAAGCTAATAAATTTGAAAATACCGCTCTACTGACCATCAAAGTCGCCAAATTGCCGGTTAAACTCAGCGCGATTGCCGCTGTATAATACCGGCGGGCCAGCTCTAATGTTAATTTGAAATTGCCTCAAGGGCCAAATGAAATTACACGGCGGGCCAAATTTGGCCCGCGGGCCAGAGTTTGACACCCATGGTTTAGAGTGTCCAATTTACCTAGTCCTAGTTACCTAGTTTTTGGCCTGTGGGAGGTAACCCACGCTCACATGGAGAGAACATGCAAACTCCATGCATAAAGGCCCTTGTTTCTGACTGCTTCACAAACCTGCTAGCTTACACCAGCACTACACCAACTGTGTGGCCCAAGTTACAATCTCCGCTTACATTGTTCAAACAATTCATATGTCAAATTGACATAGACAGACTTGCTAGTGGCACAGAAAACATGGCTGCCAGCTGGTGCTTAATAAAATGCACATCTAATAATATGTATGCCCTCCTAAGTGTACTTTATTTAAAGACACTTAGGAGTTTGTGCTTAATGTTGCCATTAGACATCCTTTCCAAAAGAAAGGAAAGGTGATTTTTACATCACAGCACACAGAGGAGTTGACTGTCAACCACTGCCTCCATTAGTGAGTTCAAATGTGATATTGTGTCTTTAGTTTTTGGCATCCACAGATTTAAGGTAATGACACAAACTTATAGTGTGGGGCTCAGCAATAGACCAGCAGCTTTTATGTCCATGTGAGCTAAAATAATAATAATAATGATACAAGTTTCCCCCATACAAGTAAGAGGAGGGATGTTGAGTGGTTGGCAAATTTTATTTCCAATAAATAAATATATTCTTAGGTGAGTCTTTTATCAGTTCCTTGTTTTGTGTGTCCGTGTTGGCAGACATACTTACACTGAGAGTGAGCCTACATGCTGAATATGTTTTAGTGCGTCATACAACCACACATGAAAAACCAGAAAACTTTATCAAAATAGTTGATAATTAGTTTAGTAATTGCTGAATAATTGATTAATCGTTGTCCTAGAGAAAACATATATGTATATATGTAATAGGGATGTTGTCTAGGATTTTGATGATGACGAGAATTTGTAGATATCCTTTAAAATGTTTCTTGTTATTTAAGTTATTAATTGTTGCTTACAGATTACATCATTGGACACCATATTTGAGGAAAACAACTATATTTTCTTTCAACTTAAAGCTCCCGTAGACCGCAAGTTCCAATTAATGCTGTTTTTTGGTGTGTATCTGCGCCATTACCTTGTTTATGAAGTCCTAAAGTTTCAAAAAAACAGTTCAGCCACTAGAACGCTGGGTTGCATTGTATTCTCGGGCTCAGCAAGTGCTCTGCAAAAGCCTGGTATCGTTACGTAAGGATCCCGTCTCCTGAACAGCAGATCCTCCTGCTCCGGGCACTAGTTCGGGCACATCTGGTTGCGTACATTGAACCGCAGAAGAAGAATGTCCGTTGTGGAGGTGTTTCACTTGAGACAGTGTCTTCTGACTCTGGGTCCGACTCCGGGTCAGTGAGGGACTACGGCGGGGAGTTGTGACGAAGCCATTTAACCATGTTTTGATAATGAGTAGCGGTGCGTTCATCTTTCCAGAGGGGGTGCTGCGCTTCTGAGAGCTGATGTGCTAATTACGCCACTCCCAGGGGAGACAGTGGGAAAACTCTCGTTGGCTGGCCAATCACAATATGGTTCTGTCATCTGGGGGTGAGATTTTGGTCTGAAACAGCACGGCTGACGAGAGCTTCACTGAGGAGACATTTCGATTGGCTGGTTTGCAGCAAGTAGGAGGTTTTTGACCATAAAAACAAGCTAATGTATGGGAGCTTTAAGCGTGCATGTCTCTGTTAATGTACCTACACATATTCTACTCTAAGTTGGATTAAATTGCTCGCTGCTGCAATTACTTTCACAGTGGCTTCTTCAGCTAAGCCCTTAGCTTGTGTGGTTCAGCAGTGTTGTAATGGTAAGAGACAGGTGACTGGTGACCAGGGTTTTAGCTAGGATTTTTTTAGAGGGTGTCCTCCGTACCCATCGCTGGGGCATGAGGAGCTTGAACATTTAAGGTAAAAATGGGGCATTCTGAGCGTTTTTGAAGGACAATTATGGTGACTCATGAAGTAAGGGCAAGTTTAATTAATTAAACTTAACCCCCCCTGAGTGAGGGGGGGTTAAGGAGTCCTGGCAAAAGGTGAAACCTGCCTGCTTTTTTTTGGACCTGTCCCCTTCAGTGTAATTGTGAGCCTGAACAAGTCAGAGATTGGAACAAGGCAAGCCAATTGCTATAGCAAAATCAATAGTTCATACCTCATCTAGATTGAGCTTTTAGGAAAGGTAGAGTGCCAGCACCAAGAGCAGAATATGAAACCACTCCCTAAGAGCCCCAACATGCGTTGTGCAATTGATCCCCAGTCCCTGTACCAATTATAGTTTTAAGGTTTGTCCGTGGCTTTACTGCAGTCCTCAAAGACCACGACTTTGAAATCAACATTGTGTCCACGACAACGAGGGTTGAAATTTGTTTCATTCCCCATTGGAAATTGCTGTCTGAAAATGCCTTTACACCCCCAGTTTTACATTTCTTAAAATTCAGTGCAGAGGTTGATTTTGCATTCGTCCTTGTTCTGTGGGATGCTGTGACTGCCACCTTATGCATTACTGTATATTTTCACAGTTATGCTTTCATACATTTCAGCTGCTGTTTCAGAGGCATGGAGGATGTTATTGTCGTCCCCCCTAAATTTCATATGCATTTCCTACGACTTGTTTTGTTGTGTTCCTTGTTCTTATTCTCCTGAAAATATATCCATAGTTGTAGAAATGAGTGCTTCAAATATTAAACCATCAAAAAAACTACATCAGCAAATTCAGCATGGCATTTCAGGGATTAGAAAAGAGTTGCATAATTTTCTCAAAATATTGCAATGATGCCTGCGGTTGTGCTGTTAGTCATAGGTCATTATAGAGTTTCTCACACAGGATCATTACAGAAAGTAAAAAAAAAAAATAAACTGCTCATAATTCTTATTTCCTATGTCTTCCAGATTTTGAGTTGGTATTTTAGTTTGTTTTTTGATTGCATTTATATTTTCAAATCTTCACCACGCTACGATTTGCTCATACAGGCACAGATATTGAATGTATATATTTTATGTGAATGAGTGTACAGATTCCCTGCTTAAAGTTCAGCTGATAGCTATAGAATGTGATGCACTTTTAGACTTTGATCCCCAGCTGACAGTTTTTGTTTTTTGGAAACTGA